>NC_082641.1:114515920-115778420 GCF_028023285.1 Balaenoptera ricei | reverse complement strand
GTGAGTACTCAGTAAATGGTAGTTGCTGTTATTGTTGGTGTTCATCTATTGCCCTGTTGTACTCCATGGTTTGTGCTTGGATAGTACCCAGGGCTAACTTTAGGGCCTTCCTATATTTATAATCCAAAGAAGATTTTGTGGGACTGTTCCCATGAGAAAATTAGAGAGATCTTATCAGGTCATCATCTCCCATCCACCTAAACTTGTCTCCTCACAGTAAGATACCACACAGGGTGTGGCACTTCATCTTGTAGGATTCACCAACACCTACCTTAGTCCTCCTTTTTATAGACACCCTGAGGCATCTGGATGCTTTAGTGGTTTGGAACCATGAACTGGATACTCCTTTGTTCAGGCCAAAATCTTAAGAAGAAACTGAATTTACACTCACCTTTGCAGTATCCCCTAAGCGCTCCAGCTCTCTACAGAACCTTCTGATGCCAAGTTTCCCATCTCCCTCTGTGAAGAATCATTGTGCCTTGATCAGTCAGAGGTAGATGACTTTGTCTTCTGTTTTGCATAGGAAAAGGGTCTCCAGCTCTCAGCCACTACAGTGATAAATTGTGTGTGTGTGTGTATAGAGCAGATAGACATTGAAAATGACAGTAGCTCTGGCTACTGGGACTTAATTTAAGTTCTGGAAATCAGCCTTGTGGTTGGATTACAATAAATTCCCAACTTATATGAGGTACCTAGAATGGTCAAATTCATAAAGGCAGAAAGTAGAATGGTGGTTGCCAGGGGCTGGGGAGAGAGAAAAATGGGGAGTTATTGCTTAATGGGCATGGAGTTTCAATTTGGGGAAATGAAAAAGTTCTGGAAATGCATGGTTGCACAGGAACATAAATGTACTTAAAGCCTCTGAATTACACTCTTAAAAATAGTTAAAATGGTAAATTTCAAGTTACATATATTTTACCACAGTTACAAAAATTTACAGGCAAAGTCTCTGGCATATCCACAAGAATTGCAGAGAACCACAACTTTTGGAAGAAGCATCACAAAAAGGGGAAGTTGGTTGTCCATTTTTCGTAAAATTGTGGTGGTTTTCTTCATCAGAAGCATCGGGATGCCCCTGATTGTGAGGGGCACTGCGCGCCCAGCAGTGTGCCGTGAACTTGTGTGAGCAGTCCTCAGAGGGAGAACGGCTCGTCCTTATGGAGGAGAGCCTGCTCCTGGAACTGCAGGAACTTATCTTTCCATCCTTGATCAGGAACAGATAGAGCATATTTTTTGAAAGAACATGACATACACAGCCAATGCTCTCCAAATGCTGAGTTTTGCAATGCCAGGTGTGACACTGGCAAGACCTAGGGAAGAGCAAATGTTCAGTGTCCTAGCCTTTCTCTTTTCCTCTCAGCCCTCTCCCACCCCTAGAAGGCATGGGTGGAAACTTCTGTAGAAATTTTTGGGCATCACTGCTGCCTGAAGCATATGTGCATTTCAACCATGATAAATGAAACCAAAGTTTCCATTTTGGAAATACCTTTTGGTGAAGCAAGGTTTTCAACTGCAAGAAAACAAAGTCAGTTGAAAGAAACCTCTTGATTTCCCCACGCCCAGATTTGGGATTTTAGGCTTCTGCTTCTTGCTACATTTTAGATTGTTAAGACACATCCAGACAAGAACATTTTTGGGTAAGTTTTCTAAAGCAAGTGTTTTATTTGATGAAATTTGCCATTGTAGAATGACCTAATTTTTTTCAAATTCTGGATAAACCCTAAAACTAGGTTAGACTTAAAAAAGCATTAATGCACTATGTAAAAAATAACTTGAACATGTTTTGTTCTTAGGTATTTTTTTCCCTATCAAATAAGTTCAATGGTTGTCAAGTTAGAAATCTGTAACTTTTTATAATTTAAAAGGATTTTCAGACTCTCGGCCCAACTTTCCTGGACTTTTCTTTTTAACTTGTGAAAGTCTATTGTAGCCTCTATCAAAACCACACACATGGAAGAGCTCAGCTCTCCTAGTCAAACCAAATAGAAGCTTAGCTTCCAAAATGCCACATAATGAGGCTGTGTTTTCTTTTAGCCTTTCTCTCTCCTTGTCTCATTCTATCTGTCCGAACTCAAGTGTTTCTCTTATGTTTTACATTTTTTATGCAGCCCGCTTAAGCGATTTTCCCCTTGGTTTTGAAGGAACCTATCGGTGAATTGGGCTCTTAGGAATGTGATTAGTAGCATACCTGTTCTTGAGCTTGTTTATGAAGGAGCACATTATAAGAATGGCAGCAGCTGCTGGCCAGCTTTGATGAATCATGACAGGCTTGTGTGGAAATTCTAAGTTCTGTATAATTAATAATATCAACTCCCGTACATAATGCAGTTCCCCACAATCAGTGGAGTGAAACAGTGCTATGTCACAGGTCCTAGGGGATTCAGTCTGTTTCATTTAGCCTGGTTTGGCCATACCATGAAGAACCTCAGAGAGTGGATCATAAGGATTGAGCTCCCACTGGCCGATGGGCAGTGGACATTATCCCACGTCAGTGGACATTGCTATTAAGAGCATAGGCCCTGGAGTCAGACCTGGGGTTGAGTGTCAGTTCTCTACTTATTAGTTATGTGGGACTTTTGGACAAGTTTTATCTCAGTGCCTTGGGAGATAATACCTCATAGGGTTGTTCTGAAGATAAAATGAGATAGTAGAGGTAAAGTAAGCTTTCAGTAAATGTTAACTGTTACTGTTACCCAGGAGCTGTAGCTTACTGATACGTATCTTCCCTGTGTCCATGTGTCCTGTTGCAGGGAATCAGCTGATGCTGTGAACTGAGGTGGCACTGTGAAAGTGTAGGAGAATATGGAGCTCTATAGCAGCCTGTGTGTAGGGGGTGTTTTTTGATGACAGGACTGTACCATCACACCCTGAATCCTGCAGCCTGGGTATCTTCAAGTGCCAGGTCCTTCCTTCATCCAGATGCAGAAATCTAAATTTGGTCATTTTGTCCTTGAAGTTTAGGATTGAGAAATATGCTAGATCTGCAGTTTGCCCAGAGCCTGGTAGGTTCCGAAATCCTCTCTTGTCAGTTTCCTTTGCTGCCCAGACTTGGAGAAGTGGAGTCATGCTGATGAACTCATCATGACTGAGGTACAGCAGTCAGAGTGTCACTTTATTAATTTGCGATGAAAAGTATTACTGGCACGATGTTCCTGAGGGCCTGCTACCACTTTCTTGCTTCCTGAAGGAGAACCGTGGGGGAGGCCAACTTGATCAAGAGGCTCCACTGCGAGCTGGGGACTGAGTTAGGGCATTTGAGTGTTTATAGGTTTCAAGTTCCACAACAGGGATCTGACCTGAGGCTGAACCAAATGATTGTCCGATGATTAAATCATATCTTTCATAGATAGTGTTGGATGAGCTGGACCAAGGGCTTTCTCAGTCCGATTCTTTTTTTTCGATTTCCCTTTCTAAAGGACACTTTTGTTGAGGGATTTTAATGCATTCGGCATAGTCTTAACTCCGACTCAGAGTTGTGTTGCCCTCTTCAGGTGACTTTGACTCTCCTTATTCTGTCTCATCTATAGCCTGACCATAATGTGCTTGGGCTCTGTGTGTGTGGCCCATGCTGCCTGAACTTTATTTGCATCTCTTGAAGACTTGTAGTGGGGATGCAGTCCTTAACCCTCAGCAGCGTTTCTTAGACTCCCATTTCCTCTCCTCCCCATTCTCTCACACCCTGGATGCTCTGGAGCTCCTCGTTTGGCACATCCCCCAAACACTTCTGCACAACTGGATGCTCAGAGGTTTTTATGTCTCCTGCTTTGCTGACATGCCTTCGACTGTCCTTTCCTTTCCATTTTTTGCCTGGATTTTCCTTAGTGATGCAAAGAGCCTAAGAACTGACACAGTAAGCAGCAACCCTTCTTGCTTTCTTCCTTCTACTCTAGTTGAGTCTGGCTTTCTCTTCTCCGCCCGCCTCCACATCCTCCTGATACTGTATCACCAATGCAGAGGACTAGACTGGCTAAGAATGCCCCTCCCCTCCCCCCAGCACCTCCTATGGGGAGGAGGGTGGGGGAAGTTGAGAGGGATAAAGCTATAATTATTTTAATGAGGGGATGTGAGGAAAGATGGAATAATTGACGGGTATACCTCATTTACTTATCCATCCATTCAGTTACTCAGTAATCATTTATTGAGCACATGCCATGTGCCAGAGGCTAAGACTATAGAGGGAAATAAGATACCATCCTGGTTCTCATGGAGCTCAAAATCTAGGGTGGGCAGTGGTGTGCAAGAGCCAGCATTCACCCACTTGCCGGAGCTGCTTGTTAAATTTTTAAGAATTTTGTGAGTCAGTTATTAAATACAGCCCTTATTAAAAATTAAATTATGTAACTTACTAATAAATTACATTAAAAACAAGTGTAGTAAAGACTCATCACTTTCTAATTATTTTGCTAATATCTATGCCCTTTAGATTATGTCCATTATACTTGTGTAGTGGAAGTACTATGTGGTGGTATAATGCACATCTCTTCCCAGCTCCATGTGTTCAGTGAGATCCCATTGGTGGCTTGAAATCTGCCATGGTGGAGCTATCTACACCAAGGAAATTGGCAAATGTTACAAATCAGGGCTCCCTTCTTTGTAACCAGCTGTTACACATTTACCAGCACACACTCTGCGGGGGAGAGAAGAAGTAAGAGGAGTAAGAGGACACAGAGAAGTAAGAGGTAACTACAATATAATACAGAGGGAAGCACAGAGTACTGTGGGAACACAGAAGAGGGCAAGTTAGTCCAGGGTAGTGGAGGATGATAGAGAAGACCTTCAGCAAGAAGTCTGAAGCGCTGGTGGGAATGAGCTAGACATAGGGGACAGTGGGTGGGGATAGGGCAAAAGAGCCTGGTTTATTAAGGCAATTGTGAGTATTTTAGTACCTCAGTAACAAGAAGTCTTCAGGACAATGATGAGATTATGCAGGGCCAGGCTGGGTCTCTGACACTTATTCTGGATGCAGTGAGGAACCAGTGAGAGGTTTCACACAGAACATGCCATGCGCACAATGACATTCTGTAAAGATCATTCTGGAGTCTGTGAGGAAGTTACCGTAGTAACCCAGGTGAGAGATCATGATGGCCTGGACTGAAGTCGTGGTAGCAGTGATCGTGAGAAGGGAATGGGGTGGAGAGATATTAAAGGACCTAGGACCGATGGGACTTGTGGTTATATGCGAAGTGAGAGAGAGAGAGGGAGGGAAGAAGATATCAAGGATGATATCCCAGTTTCTGCCTTGGATAGGCGAGTGGGTAGTTGGTTATACCTCTGGGATCGAGAATATAGATAGAAGAGTAGGCTTGAGGGAGGGTGGGGAGCATGAGTTGAGTATAAGTTACTGTGAATAATCTAAGTAGGGGAGTCAATTCAGACACTGGATACATGGCTCTGGACTTTAGAGGAGAGGGGAGGGTGGGAGAAAAGGCTGTGGGAGGTGGCGTGCCATGAAGAGGGCCTGATGTTTAGAGTTTATGTATTTTTATGTATAACTTTTATAATTAATAGTCTGTGTGTATTGATTTGTAGTTTAACTCTGAAGACCAGCTCTACTTTCATTTTTTTAAATTGTTGGGTTGGGGGCAGTGGTTGGGGCAGACCATCCCTTTCTGCTGTGCTGTCTACCACTGTGGGGACAGTGAGAGGTCTTCAGATTAGAGTTCATTGATGAGAACGATGTAATGAAGACCTGCTGTGGCCATGGCCCTATGCTGGGAAGGTTAGGCTGTATGAGAGTCCTTGGACGCACAGTCCTTGCTCACCAGGAATGTCGAATCTAGCATGAGGGGGCTGGGTGGCTAAATATGTGCTGTGAAAAGGTACTCAAACACAGGTCAGTATTCTATGTGCCAACTGAGTTACAGGCCAGAAATACTACAGTGGTTTAGGGAAGGCAGAGATCACTTAGGACTGAAGTATTCAAAGGGCTTCACAGAGGAGGCAAAACTTAACTCACTGGACCATTCTGGAAGTCTGGAAAGTGCAAAGTCCAACACAACAAGGGAGAGCAAGCTTCCCAGTTACTAGTCACAGTGGAGGCTCTTGTCAGTGCTTCCAAAATGGCTCTATTTGGTCTACATCTCTTCCATGTATGTAAAATAGAACTAATAATTTCTGTCCCCTGGGCTTTTATGAGCGCTAATCTTACTAGTTCTCTGTCAGAAACCTTCAGTTGTTCCTGATCAGTACCAGATTATATTTTCTCTTCCTGTCTTTTAAGTGTCTCTACAGTTTGAAGACAACATTTATAATGAATATTTGTGCAGTGTTTTACAGTTTCTAAATTTACTCCAGGAATGCAAGTATAGTGTAGTATTAGAAAATATATGTCATATACCACATTAAAAGATTAAGGGGAAAAATCTGTATGATCATCTCATTAGATTCACAAAAACATTTGATAAAATTCAGTTTAACTTTATGATTAAAAAATAAAACACAAGGGAGTTTTCTTAATTTGATAAAGGCCATCTGCAGAAATCCTAAAATTAACACACAGTGACGAAACACTACAAACATCTTTTTTAAAAGCAGGAAGATGACAAGAATATTCATTAGCACACTTTATGTTCAACATTCTGTGATATATGACTAAAGGTGGCATAACAGGTGAGTGGGAAAAAGAAGAAGTATTCAATAAATGGAACTTACAAGAAAAAATTAGATCCGTATTTAATATAGTGACATAAAAATCAACATCAGATAAAATAAGGGCTTAAATATCAAAAGCAAAAATGTTAAACTTTTAGTATAAAATAGAAATTTATATCCGTCTGGCATGGAGTAGGGAAGGACACTAACTACAAAAGAAATTATACTTGTGGAATTTTTAATATGAAGTTTTTTATCTTTACTGGGTTCTCCCCTTCCTTGATAACATTCTATGTTTTGAGATTTTCTTCACCTTTTTAAACACATGATTCTAATCATCTGTCTTGATATTTATCATACTGTGCTCAGCTAACTTCTTTGCACCCAGAATGCAGGCAGTCCCCAAGTTCAGAGGTCTGTAGCTTACATTTTCATGCTGAACTGAAAGTGGGAAGGAAGCCAGGAGAGGCATCTATCCTGGTCAGACAAGCTGTGGGTCTGGCATGCTGGTTATATTGGAATGTTCCAATGGTTACCAATCCCAGTGTGAAATCGAGAGAGACTCTCAGGTCCCCAGAACTTCTTCTTAACCATAGCAACGCCTATGTTGAGCCAATTTGCAAGGCTAGGTGGTAGCATAAACAGAGGCCCACTAGGGGAAGGCAAAGGAAGCTACTCTCAGTGTCTTAGAGTTGGAGTGAACTGTGGGTCCCCAAATCTACACAAGTGGAGAAGGTTCTGTTTTTCTACTATCAAAGCAGAGCTTAACCTGGTCCAAACAGACATAACTCCAATGTCCTGGACTTGACTTGGAGCTGAATAGTTTTATCAGTTTGGGGAGAAGGTCCTTTCCTTACTCATTTTTTGGGTTCTTCTTTCCCACCCCACCATCGAGTTGAGACTTGTTGCTCAGGAGTGATTGGGCATCTAGCTGGCATCCCATAGGAATCTGAGTGTTTTGTCTTTGGTATAGAGGGCTTTGAGATTATGGGCGGCTCTTGCTAGTCACAACCTGCTCATTTAGCCCACATAGGTAGTCTTTTTATAACCATTACAATCCCTTGTCGTTCTATGGGATTATGGTTTTGCCAAAGCTTTCACTCTTGTGCTGCTGTTCTCCATGCTGTAGCCAATGTGGTCCTTCTAAAGCACAAATGTGTTCACCTACTTCCTGCTCCACTTCTTTGCTTAAAACTCTGATGGCTTCTCATTGTTTTAGAATGAAATCCAAACTCCTTAGCTTTGTTTATGACACTTAAAAGACTGCTCAGTCTTCTAGCCTTTTCTCTTGATACTCTCCTTTAGTTTTACTGAACTTCCAGTGCTTTGAACGTACTTGACTCCTTTTCTCTGGGTCTTTGTTCATATTGTTTCCTCTGCTGTTTCCCATCTTCCTTTTTACCTGGCTAATTTCTGCTCTTCCTTAAGACTTCTGTTTTTCCTCAGCTTCTAGCAAGTTTTTCCTCAACCTGCCAGCACTGGGATAGTTGCCTATCCTTTGTGCTTCTGAGAAATGTTTACTTGGCTTTCTCTGTCACTGAACTCTAAGCTTTTGTGAAAGCAAGGTCTGTGATTTCCTTATTGTTGTGTTTCTCTGGAATTTAAATACAGTGCTTGGCACATAGTAAACTCCTTTAAATGTTTGTTGAATGAACCAACATCCCTGTGAAGTGAGTGGTATAGTGCTTAATCTCCCCTCACCCCCTACCCTTTTAGGGATGGAGAGATGGAGGATAAGGACCTCCCACAAAGTTACACCTGTTCTTGATGGAAGAAGCTGAGCTCGGATCTGAGGGGTGCATTTTCTGAGGGGTGCATTTTGCACTGGAAGATCCTGAAGAAATTCCTGACCCAGTGATTTCCTTCCCTGCTGGGTCTGTGGTGAAGAGAACAGGCTGACAGAGATGCCCCTGGTGGGTGGGCAAATGCATGGGTTTGTGGCAGTTGGATGAACGAGTTTACCAACATGTGATCCTCTCTTTCCCTTCCCACTCCCTTCCTGTTCACAGCATCAAGCTGAGCTCCCAGCCCCCAGTACAGGCTGGGGATGACGAAAAGAACCAGAGGACGATCACTGTCAACCCTGCCCACATGGGGAAGGCGTTCAAGGTTATGAATGAACTGCGGAGGTACTTTTCCTATTTTGCTCATGCCCTTTTGGAAGGAACTTGCTGGGTGAGCGTCATCAGGGACTGAGAACAAAGGTCAGAACACCACCAACCAGTGAAGTCTGACTCTTCCTCACCCACACTCGTCAGTTGGCTTTCCCTTTCAAACTCTGATAGAGACAGAATGGCTTCCTCAAATCTCTCTCTTTCCTTTGTATTTATTTAACACCTATTGTTTCAGTGCTTAATCACTGGGGACAAAAATCCATTATGGTTACAGCAGTTCTGTTCATAAACTTGATTTCCAACTGAACCAGCTGCATGAAGGCCAGTAATAGAATGATTGCAACACCTACACACAATTGCAGATTAAAGATTGTGGGTGCCAGGCATTTTCTTTGGGCCTCCCTCTCTCATGCTTTGGTCTGAACTTTTGTCTTTGTCAAGACAACCACATGAATGGAAGAATACCTAGCTTCTAAAATGCAGTTTAACTCTATAAAGAAAGAAATGAAATGCAGAAGCACTCATCCTCACTGAGCTAAACAGTGAGGGGTGCGCAGACTATTTGTAAGGTCAATGTGCATGTTTGCTGAGCTTTGTTGAGAGACAGGTTCAGGGCACTGAACGTGTTTTTCTGTACGAAGGCTGTGCATACAATCTCTCCTTTATCAGAGAGCTCAGAAGCTTCCTTCGCTCATGGCATTATTTGTTATCTTTTTTATTGAAATACAGTTGGTTTACCATGTTGTGATAGTTTCAGGTGTACAGCAAAGTGATTCAGTTATATATATATATTCTTTTTCAGATTCTTTTCCATTATAGATTATTACAAGATATTGAATATAGTTCCATGTGCTATACAGTAAATCTTGTTTATCTGTTTTATATATAGTAGTGTGTATCTGTTAATCCCAAACTCCTAATTTGTCTCTCCCCCACCCTTTGCTCTTTGGTAAACATAAGTTTGTTTTCTATGTCTGTGAGTCTATTTCTCGTTTGTAAATAAGTTCATGTGGATCATTAGTTTAGATTCCACATATAAGTGGTATCATGTGATATTTAGCTTTCTCTGTCTGACTTACTTCACTTAGTATGATAATCTCTAGGTCCATCCATGTTGCTGCAAATGGCATTATTTCATTATTTTTTATGGTTGAGTAGTATTCCATTTATATATATATATATATATATATATGTAAAAAATGATGGTGTATATATATCTATCTATATCTATATCATATATATATATATATATATATATATATATATATATATATATTGTATATATATACCATATCTTCTTTACCCCTTCATCTGTCAATGGACATTTAGGTTGCTTCCATATCTTGGCTATTGTAAATAGTGCTGCTGTGAACATTGGGGTGCATGTATCTTTTTGAACTAGAGTTTTCATCTTTTCCAGATATATGCCCAGGAGTGGGATTGCTGGATCATATGGTAGCTCTATTTCTATTTTTTTAAGGAAATTTCATACTGTTCTCCATAGTGGCTGTACCAAGTTACATTCCCACCAACAGTGTAGGAGGGTTCCCTTTTCTCCACACCCTCTCCAGCATTTATTATTTGTAGATTTTTTGATGATGGCCATTCTGACTGGTGTGAGGTGATGCCTCATTATAGTTTTGATTTGCATTTCTCTAAAAATTAGTGATATTGAGCATCTTTTCATGTTTCTGTTGTGCCCATGCCATTATTTACCGCATATTTCATCCTATTGTGAGTTGTAACTGTTTATACCCTCTTTGTAGTTCACGTGTTCCCTGAGGGCAGGGGCAACTTCTGAATCATTTTAATCTCTAGCGCCTCGTACTTCATAGGAGCTTTGAGTTAGCCACCAAAGATGCCCAGACATACTGGCTAGGCTCTGGGATGCGTGGGTGAGGGTGCAAGGTAAAAAATGATGATAAGTCAATGAAAATGGTCTTTCTACAGTACAAATAGGTGTTATGAAGGAAAACTGCATCAGGTGCCTGCCAGGTGGTAGGTATACAATAATTGTTAGTTTCTTAAAGGGTGTCTTGAAAGCAAGCATGTCAAACCGCAACTTTGGAGAACACTTCCTAAAGGGGAAGATGCTTGAGCTAAATTCTGAAGAACAAGTAAGAGTTAGAGAGATGAAAAGTGGTAAGGTTAGGGGGAAGTCTTCCAGCCAGAGAAAATGGCATGAGCAAAAGCACATATAGCTGAAGATGTGTTTTTTGGGTAGGGGCTTAAACTACTTGTAAACAAAAATTCTATATTCATTTACTCATTTCTCCTTTCTGCAAGGCCTAGTCTTTGGCATTAAAAACCAAGTTAAATTAGATTTGTCTTATGCCCTACTGATCAAAATTTTTAAAATTTATTTATTTTATTTTTGGCTGCGTTGGGCCTTCATTGCTGTGCATGGGCTTTCTCTAGTTGCGGCAAGCGGGGGCTGCTCTTCGTTGTGGTGCACGGGCTTCTCCTTGCGGTGGCTTCTCTTGTTGCGGAGCACGGGCTCTAGAGCGCAGGCTCAGTAGTTGTGGTGCACGGGCTTTGTTGCTCTGTGACATGTGGGATCTTCCCGGACCAGGGCTTGAACCCATGTCCCCTGCATTGGCAGGCGGATTCTTAACCACTGCGCCACCAGGGAAGCCCTACTGATCAATTTTTATTAGGCTTCCTGCCAGAATTCCTAGAAGCTCCATCCATAGTTGTTTTAGGCAGTGGGCAGTGCTAACGTTCAATCCTAATTCTCTTTTGTCACTAAAGAGTTTGTGTTGTGTTCCCTAGACACTGTTGAAGTTCCTCATTTAGTTCCCTTGAGTATGGCTTGTGTCCTTTGTCTGATTTAAGACTTCAGGTCTCCAAATAAACAACCTAACTTTACACCTCAAGGAATTAGAAAAAGAAGTTCAATCTAAGCTCAAATTTAGCAGAAGGAAAGAAATAATAAAGATTAGATAAAATGAAATAGAGACTAGAAAGACAATAGGAAAAAAATCAATGAAACTAAGAGCCGTTTCTTTGAAAAGATAAACAAAATTGACAAATCTTTAGCTAAGCTAACCAAGATAAAAAGAGAGAGGACTCACAGTTATAAATGAAAGAGGAGACGTTACAACTGTTATCACAGAAATACAAATCATTACAAGAGGCCACTATGAAGAATTATATACCAACAAATTGGATAACCTAGAAGAAATGGATAAATTCCTTGAAGCATATAAACTATGAAGGCTGAATCAAGAAGTAGAAAATCTGAACAAACCAGTAATGGTTAAGGAGATTGAATTGGTAATCAAAAATCTCTCAACAAAGAAAAGCATGACCAGATGGTTTCACTGGTGAATTCTACCAAACTTTCAAAGAATAATTAACACTAGTCCTTCTCATACTCTTCCCAAAACTTGAGGAGGAGAGAATACTCCCAAACTCATTACCAGCATTACCCTGATACCAAAGCCAGCTAAGAAAACTGTAGGCCAATATCCCTGATAAATATTGATGCAAAAATTCTCAACAAAATTCTAGCAAACAGTATATGTATGATCTGGTAAAATATGATCTGATAAAAGGGTCATATACCATGATCAAGTGAGATTTATCTCTGGGATGCAAGGGTGGTTCAAGATAATGAAATCAATAAATGTGATACACCACATTCATAGAATGAAGGATAAAAATCATAAGATCCTTTCAATAGATGCAGAAAAGCTGTTTGACAAAATTCAACATCCTTTCATAATAAAAGACTCCCAACAAATTGGGTATAGAAGGATCATACCTCAACATGTTAAAAGCCCTGTATGACAAACCCACAGCTAACATCATAATGGTGAAAGTTTGAAAGCTTTTTCTCTGAGGTCAGGAAAAAGAAAAGGGTGCCCACTTTCACCCTTCTTTTTGAACATAGTACTGGAAGTTCTAGCCAGAGCAGTTAGGCAAGAAAAAGAAATAAAAGGCATCCAAATTAGAAAGAAGAAGTAAAATCATCTCTGTTTGCAGATAACATGATCCTATATATAAAAAACCCTAAAAAACTCCACCAAAAAACTGTTAGAACTTAAAAACAAATTTGATAAATTGCAGGATACAAAATCAATATACAAAAGTCAGTTTCATTTCTATACAATAACAAACTATCTGAAAAGGAAATAAAACAATCTCATTTACAATAGTGTCAAAGCAATAAAATATTAGGAATAAATTTAACCAAGAAGGTGAAAGATCTGTACACTGAAAACCATAAGACATTGATGAAAGAGATTGAAGAAGAGACACAGATAAATGGAAAGATATCCCGTACTCGTGGATTGAGAGAATTAATATTGTTAAAATGTCCATACTCTCCAAAACCATCTATAGATTCAGTTCAATCCTATCAAAATTCCAATGGCATTTTCCACAGAAATAGAAAAAACAATCCTAAAATTTGTATGGAACCACAAAAGACCCTAAATAGCCAAAGCAATCTTGTAAAAGAAGAGCAAAGTTTGGAGACATCACACTCTCTGATTTCAAACTACAGTTGGCCCTTGAACAACATGGGTTTGAACTACAAGGGTCCACTTACCTGGATTTTTGTCATTAACTGCTCTTGTACTACACTATCTGTGGTTGGTTGAATCCTGGATGTGGAATTGTGAATATGGAAAAGTTATACGTGGATTTTCGACTGCATGGGGAAGGAGGAGTTTGCTCCCCTAACCCCCATGTTGTTCAGGGGTCAACTGTATATGACAAAACTATGGTAATCAGAACAGTATGGTATAGACATATAGACCAGTGGAACAGAATTGAGATCCCAGAAATAAACCCACATGTATATGGTCAACTACTATTTACAGAGGAACCAAGAATACTTAATGGGGAAAAGATAGTCTTTCATCAAATGGTGTTAGGATAACTGGACATCCACATGTGAAAGAATGACATTGGACTCCTATCTTACACCACTCACAAAAATTAACTCAAAATGGATTAAAGACCTAAATGTTAAGACCTGAAACCATAAAACTCCTGGAAGAAAACAGGGGAAAAAAAGAAACAAGTGGGACTTCATCAAACTGAAAAGCTCCTTCACAGCAAAGGAAATCATCAACAAAATGAAAAGGCAACCTATGAAAGGGAGAAAATACTGGCAAACCATAAATCTTATGAAGGGTTAATATCCAAAACACATAAGGAATGCTTAGAACTCAGTAGAAAAAAATGATTAAAAATGGGCAAAGGACCTGAATAAACATTTTTGCAAAGAAGATACCCAAATGGCCAACAGGTGCATGGAAAGGGGATCAACATCACTAATCATCAGGGAAATTCAAATCAAAATCACAATGAGGTATCACCTCACACCTGTTAGAATGGCTATTATCAAACAAACAAACAAAAACAGACAAACAAATAAAAGCACACAAGAGATAACAAGTGCTTGTGAGGCCGTGGAGAAAAGGGAACCCTTGTGCGCTATTGGTAGGAATGTAAATTGGTACAGCCACCATGGAAAACAATATGGAGGTTCCTCAAAAAATTAAAAATTGATCTGTGGGCTTCCCTGGTGGTGCAGTGGTTAAGAATCTGCCTGCCACTGCAAGGGACATGGGTTCGATCCCTGGTCCGGGAAGATCCCACATGCTGCGGAGCAACTGAACCCATGCACCACAACTACTGAGCCTGCACTCTAGAGCCCGTGAGCCACAACTACTGAAGCCCGTGTGCCACAACTACTGAAGCCTGTGCGCCTAGAGCCCGTGCTCCGCAACAAGAGAAGCCACTGCAGTGAGAAGCCTGCACACCGCAACAAAGAGTAGCCCCCGCTCTAAGCAACTAGAGAAAACCCACATGCAGCAGCGAAGACCCAATGCAGCCAAAAATTAAATAAATGAAAAAAAAATTGATCTGCTATACAATGTAGCAATCACACTTCTGGGCATATATCTGAAGGAAATGAAATCACTATCTCGAAGAGATATTTGCACTCCCATGTTCATTGCAGCATTATTCACAGTAGCCAAGACATGAACACAGCCTAAGTGTTGGTCAGTGGATGAATGGATAAAGAAGATGTGGTATATATACACAATGGAATATTATTCAGCCATAAAAAAGAGGAAATCCTGTCATTTGCAACAACATGGATGAACCTCGAGGGCACTGTATTCAGTGAAGTAAGTCAGACAGAGAAAGACAAAGACTGTATGATCTCATTTATATGTGAAATCTAAAAAAGCCAAACTCACAGAAAGAGAATAGGTTAGTGGTTGTCAGGGACTGGGGGTTGTGGGAAATGGGAGATGTTGGTCAGAGGGTACAAACCTCCAGTTTTAAGAGGAATAAGTTCTGGGGATCTAATGTACAATGTGGTGACTATAGTTAGCAGTACTGTATTGCATACTTGAAAGTTGCTAAGAAAGTAGATCTTAAGTGTTCTCACCACAAAAAATAAATGGTAACTATGTGAGATGATAGATGTATTACCTTATTGTGGTAATTATTTCACAATATATATCAAATCATCACATTATATGCTTTAAACTTACACAATGTTATATGTCAATTATAGCTCAATAAAACTGGGGGAAAAAGACTGCCTGGTTTAGCCAACTGTACTAACTGCTTAAAGGTAGAGCTCAGGAAATAGATATGCACACAGAATTCCCCCAACCCTCACTTTATATTATTAGCATTTTTTCTTTTTCTTAAATATCTAAAAAAAATCCCGTAATGTCTGTTCCTTCTTTTGCAAGTTACCACATTTTTGCATCTTTCCTGAAAAGCATCAACTTGGATTTAACCTCCTCCAACAGTCCTGCTGCTTCTCTTTTGTATAAGTCAGCGTTTGCCAAGGCTGTTCTGAGGAACATTTCCTCAAGATGCTCTGTGGGGAAAAAAGAGATCTGTAACAAAATGAGTTTGAAAAATGCTATATAAAACTGCTATACCCACCCCCCGAGATTCATAATATATTTAGGCATATTAAAATCTCTGAGAAGTCATACAATAAACTTGTCTAACTGAGGGTTTCCCACATGGTTTTGAATCCTCTTCGGTTGTTGTTGTTTTGTGTAGACCGAGTGTTCTGTGAAACTTATTTTGGAAAACACTGGTCCTTTGCTGAAATTTAAGTGAATAATCTTTGTATGAGTCAGGGTTTTTCAGAGAAACAGAACCAATAATATATCTATTTATATATCTATTATTATTATATTATTTATATATATGTATTGCTTCTGTTTCTCTGGAAAACCAGATATATAGACACAGATATGTAAGAGGAGATTTATTATAGGAGTTAACTCACATGATTGTGGAGGACGAGAATTGCCACAATCTGCTGTCTACAAGCTGGAGAACCAGGAAAGCCAGTGGTATAATTCAGTCCAAATTTGAAGGCCTGAGAAACAAGAGCCAGTGGAGTATGTCTTGCGGTCCAAAGGCCCAAGAACCAAGAGCTTCGGTGTCTGAGGGCAGGAGAAGATGGCCAGTACAGCTCAAGAAGAGAAAGAGAGAATTCACCCTTCCTCCACCTTTTTGTTCTATTCAAGCCCTCTGTGGATTGGATGATGCCCACCTACATTGGTGAAAGATCTTCTTTTCTCAGTCTACCAGTTCAAAGGCTAATCTCTTCTAGAGAAACCTTTGCAGACACACCCACAAATAATATTTTATCAGCTATCATCTGGGCATCACTTAGCCTGGTTAAGTTGACATATAATATTAAGCGTCACAGTCTTGTTCTTCCTCTTTTTGATTTTTTCAAATGGACCACAATCTGTTTATGTTTTGGTTGGGAAAATTTTAGTTCAGGTTTAGGCATGGATTTCCCTTTCGTTTTTCTTTTAATTTAAACCCTTGAAATTTTTCTTTAAAAATTTGTAAATTTTGTAAATTTTTTGTAAAAAGAATATATTATAGAACATTTAAAAAATACAGGTGAGCAAAAAGTCAGAGTGCTAACCATTGTTAACCCTTAGGAGATCTTTTTTTTTCTTTAAAATATATGTCTCAACCAGATTTTTTTTCCTATGGGTGATTTTTATTTTTGTTTTATTTTTATTTTTTTAAAAAATATTTTAATTTTATTGGAGTACAGTTGATTTACAATGTTGTGTTAGTTTCAGGTGTACAGCAAAGTGATTCAGTTATACATATACATATATTCATTCTTTTTTAGATTCTTTTCTCATATAGGTTATCACAGAATATTAGGTAGAGTACCCTGTGCTATATACAGTAGGTCCTTGTTTATCTGTCTTATATATAGTAGTGTACGTGTTCAACCAGATTTTTATTCTTAACATTATGTTGAACAAATTTTTTATGTTACTGTTCTACAACTTCATTTTAAGTGGATGAATGATATTCTATTTTTGTTCTTTTTAAAACAGTTCCCTGTTGTTGGATGTCTAGGTTTTCCAATCCCTCAAATAAATAACACCTGCAGTGGTTATGTGTGGCGCAGTATAACACAGTGGTCACAAGCATAGACTCTGGAACCAGGCAGCCTGGTTTCAAATCTTGGCTCCAGTGCTGACTAGCTGTGAACCTGGGCAAGTTCATTAATATCCCCAACCTCACTTTTGTCAACCATTAAATGAGGCTAATAATAGTTCCAGTCTTGCTGGCTTGTTAAGAGGATTAATAAGTTAAGTGCTTAGAACAGTGACAGCACATATATTACTGTTGTTAAGTACTTGTGCATATTTACAATTATTTCTATAGAATTAATTCCTAGAAGTAGAATTGCTAATTTAAACAGCATGTTGCATAATAATAATAACAATAGCTATTCCTTAGATATTTTATGAGTCCTTGGACATAGTGAACATTCTGTGTTAGCTGTCATTATGATGGTGATTTTTTTAAAAAGATGTCTTTATTTATTTATTTAATTTATCTTTGGCTGCGTCGGGTCTTAGTTGCGGCACGCGGGATCTTTTGTTGCGGTTGTGGTGCGCGGGCTTCCCTCTAGTTGTGGTGTGCAGGTTTTCTCTTCTCTAGTTGTGGCGTGCAGGCTCCAGGGCACCTGGGCTCTGTAGTTTGTGGCACGTGGGCTCTAGTTGAGGCGCGCGAGCTCAGTAGTTGTGACACGCAGGCCTAGTTGCCCCGTGGCATGTGGGATCCTAGTTCCCCGACCAGGGATCGACCCCACGTCCCCTGCATAGCAAGGCGGATTCTTTACCACTGGACCACCAGGGAGGTCCCCTGATGGTGATTTTTTGCTTCAGGAATATGGCAGTAGGTGAGACAAAGTCTTGCCCTCAATCTTGCTTGCGTTCTAGTGGTGTTCAAAGACTATATCAAATTCTAAGGTATTTAAATGGCTAACTTAAAAAACTAGAGCGGAATGGGAGAGGCAGGGAGAGAAAGGGGGCCTGAATAGACACTTTATTGATTTGGGTGAGTTTAATGGGAACTGGAGAGAGGCATACTTTGTTTTGATGAAGGCCAGGGTGAAGCACCTTGCCATTCAGGACTCAGGCTAATGAAATGTTACCTGATATTCCAGGGACCTAGGGTTATTTCTTGCATTATTTTCACATTCCCCTCCCTCAATTTTAAGCTATTTTAGTTCAAGCACACATGTTCTTTGCAATTTATGAATCACACAATTCACGTGTTTCCTATTCTTTATACTTGCATTGTAAAAAATGGGCTGCTGACATGGTAACCAACCAGCTTTCCTCCTTTTGTACTTCCTCGCTCTGCTCTGGTCAGACCAACAGCTGCTTCTGGGCAGTAGAGCCCTAATGGCTCTTTGTCTCCTGACTTACCAGCCAACCAGCAAGTGGGCACGTGGTCCTTGTTGGAATAGCACCCCCTCATCAGGCCTGAAAAGGAGCGACAATCTTCTATCTTATCTTTACGGTTTGAATCTCTCATTTCTCCACTGCAAAAAGTTCTCTGCTTCATCTTTTTTTCTTAGATTGTTTTCCAGTATGGCTTTATTACTAGTAACGAGCCATTTTAGCACACTGCTTTTTGTTTTTCTTTTCTTTTCTTTTTTTAGCCTTTAAAATTTTTATTCCTTCTTGCTTTTAGTATAACTTTTTAAAACTCAAGCATAGTTGATTTACAATATTGTGTTAGTTTCAAGTGTACAGCATACTGATACATTTTTTTCAGATTATATTCCAGTATAGATTATTACAGGATATTGAGTATAATTTCCTGTGCTGTACAGTAAATCTTTGTTGCTTATCTCTTTTCTGAATAGTAGTTTATATCTTTTAATACCATACTCCTAATTTGCCCCTCCCCCCTCCCCTTTGGTAACCATAAATTTGATTTCTATGTCTGTGAGTCTGTTTCTGTTTTGTATATACATTCATTTGTATTATTTTTTAGATTTCATATGTAAGTGATATAGTATTTGTCTTTCTCTGTCTGACTTATTTCACTAAGCGTAGTATTCTCTAGGTCCATCCATGTTGCTGCAAATGGAGATTTCTCATTCTTTTTTATTGCTGGGTAATATTCCATTGTGTGTGTGTGTGTGTGTGTGTGTGTGTGTGTGTGTGTATCACATCTTCTTAAGCCAATCATCTGGACACTTGGGTTGCTTACATGTCTTGGCTATTGTGAATACTGCTGCTATGAACATTGGGGTGCATATATCTTTTTGATTTAGAATTTTCATTTTTTGCAGATGTATATGCTGTTTTTCTTTTTTTGGTAACAGCTTCATCAAGATATAATTCATATACCATACAATTCACCCATTTACAGTGTACAATTTAATGGCTTTTATTATATTCACAGAATTGGGCAACCATCAGTCAGTTTTAGAATATTTTCATCACCCTGTATACTTTAGCAGTAATCCCCCAGTTATCCCTATTCACTCACCCCCCCAGTACTAGACAACCACTAATCTACTTTCTGTCTTTATGATTTGCCTATTTTGGAATCATATAATGTGTCTTTTGTGACTAACATTTTTTACTTAGCATAATGTTTTCAAGGTTCATTCATGCTGTAGCATGTCTCAGTATTTCATTCCTTTTTATTGCTGAATAATATTTCATTGTATGGATATACAGATTTGAGGCCATTTGGATATTATGAGTAATGCTGCTGTGAACATTCAGGTACAAGTTTTTGTGTGGATGAATGTTTTATTTCTCTTGGGAGTGGGATTCCTGGGTCAAATAACAACTCTGTGTTTAACCTTTTGAGGAACTGTCAGACTGTTTTCCACAGCAGCTGTACCACTTTACATTTCTATCAGCAGTGTATGAAGGTTCCAGTTTCTCCATATCCTCATCAACACTTGTTATTTTCTGTGTTTTTGATTATAACCATCCTAGTATGTGTGAGGAGTTATCCCATTGTGGTTTTGATTTACATTTCTCTGATGACTAATGATGTTGAGCACCTTTTCATGTGATCATTGGCCATTTCTGTATCTTATTTGGAGAATGTCTATTAAGATACTTTGCCTATTTTAAATTGGGTTATATGTCTACTTATTATTGAGTTGTAAAGTTTCAAGTTCTTTATGTATTCTAGATACAAGCCTCTTATCAGACATATGATTTACAAAGTTTTTCTTTCATTATGTAGGTTTTCTTCTCATTTTCCTGATGTCCTGAAGCACAAAAGTTGTAAACTTTGATGTCTAATGTATCTTTTTTTTTTTGTTTGTGCTTTTGGTGTCCTAGCTAACAAACCACTGCCTAATCCAAAGTCATGAAGATTTACCCCAATGTCTCTTCTAAGAGTTTTATAGTTTTAGCTCTTACATTTAGGTCTTTGATCCATTTTGAGTTAATTTTTGTGTATGGTGTGAGGTAGGGGTCCAACTTCATTCTTTTGCATGTGGATATCCAGTTATCCTAGCAGCATTTGTTGAAAAGATTATTCTCTCCCAATTGAATGGTCTTAGCATCCTTTTCAGAAATCAATTAACTGTGAATGTGAGGGTTTATTTTAAACTCTCAATTCTATTCTGTTGATCTATGTATCTATCCTTGTGCTATTACTACACTGTCTTTAGCTTTGTAGTGTTTTGAAAGTGGAAAACCTGAGTTCTTCAACTCTGTTCTTTTTCAAGATTGTTTTGGCCATTCTAGGTCCCTTGCATTTACATTTGAATTTTAGGCTCAGCTTGTCACTTTCTGCAAAGAAGCCAGCTGGGAGTTTGATAGAAATTGTATTGGATCTGTAGAACACTTTGGGGGAGAATTGCCATCTTAACAGTATTAATCTTCCAATTCATGAACACTGGAGATCTTTCCACTTATTTAAGTCTTCTTTAATTTTCTTCAATTGTGTTTTATAGTTTTAGGGTATAGGTTTTGAATTTTTTTGTTAAATTTATTCCTAAAGTATTTTATTCTTTTTGATGCTATTGTAAATGGAATTTTTAAAATATCATTTTTGGATTGTTCACTGCAAGTGTACAGAAACACAGTTGATTTTTGTATATTGATCTTGTATTCTGCAACCTCCTTATACTCATTTATTTACTTTAGTAGTTTTTTAGTGGATTCCTTGGGATTTTATATGTACAAGATCATGTCATTTGTGAATAGAGATAGTTTTATTTCTTTCTTTCCAACTTGGATGCCTTTTATTTCATTTCCTTGCCTAATTGCCCTGGCTAGCCACCCTAATGTTATCTTACTTATCAGCAGTATTTGGTACAATTGATCATTCCTTCCTTTTTGTAGCCCTCTCTTTACTTGGCTTCTTGGACATCACACTCTTTTGCTTTTCCTCCTATCCCACTGGCTGTTTTCTCATCTCTTTTGTTGGCTCTTCCCCTTTCCCCCAACTTCTTAACCATTTTCCACCTCTGAAATCCAGACCCTAGTATCCACTTGCCTACTTGACAGCCCCACTTAGATGTCCAAAAGGCAGCTCAAATTTACCATGTCCAAAACTTACTCTAATCTTGATTGAAGTATTTTGTGGAAAAAAGGAAAAAAAGAAATAAATATTTACTGAATGTTTACTATTAGTGCTATTCATTATCTTGTTTACAACACATGTCAATTCTATGATACTCAGGGGACATGAACCCTGGTCAGTTTGATTCCAGGGCCTGAGCTCCTTCCTGACAGCTCTACTCTATTTCCTACAAATCATAGTGTGTATAGCCCTACTTTTCTCTCCTCAAGACTGTCCTTTGGAGTAGTGTATGATACTTCAGAAAAAAGGATCTCACAGGATCTCTGGTAATTGGAATTAGAAGTGCTTGTGAGCCATGCAGTGCTTGCAGAGCTGCCTCTTCCCTTTTCCCTGCATAGTGGAGACTGAGATGTCTCCAGTGTGTAGACAGGCTTTCCCACCACCTGGGAAAGCCTACCTTGACTTTGTGGCAAGTTTTTCTTGGTCAGTCTCCCAGGTTAGAGTTTCTCTGGCCTTGAGATACACTTCCCACCTATCAGAACTGCTCTCATTTATTTGCTTGACTGGATTCTCCATCTTTATTCTTCATTCCTTCTTGTCTCTTTCCCATTTGTTCAAGAATTATCAGCTCTTCTGGGTTTGTGTAAGATATCCCACTTTGACATTTGCTTGCCCATCACCTGGCACTGAAAATTTGCTCAGCATTTCTGACGCATCTGTGTCAACACTTTTCTTATTAAAATACTGGTTACCAAAAAAAATTACTTGTACTTTTAAATAGCAGTGATAACTCTATTTTCTCCCCCAAATCTTTAATAGAAGTGGAAATGTCCAAGGTGAGTCTATACTGTTGGGAATACATTTTTACAATATATTTTATCCATATTTAAACAAGCCTATTCTCAAGTGGCATCTGCAATCTCATTTGGTCCCCACGGTATATGTCCCAAGGCAGCTAAGAAAGACGAGAAAATTGATGGGGTCAATTTGTACATGTTCTTGTAACCTGTTGGGGCAGAGCCAGTTCTGTTCCCAGTTGAGCTGGTTTGTTCTGATAAAGTTCGTGTGTAGGGTGTGCTGTTCACTGCAGGATGAGGTCCCACCCCCAGGTTTTGCGTCTTGGGGCTCAGAGGTCTCACCCTTCCCAGAAGCCCCCTCACTGGTACCTTATTCCATATGCTGAACCTTTCCTGATCACCTTTCCCCATTGGAGATAACCTAGCTACTGTTTTTTTCCCATTCTAAGTGTCAACCAATCATGAGGCATTATGGTACTGTACCTGGAGTCAGAACTAGATTCAAGACTAAGGCTTCTGTGGCTTTGGGCCACCTCTCTGAGCTTCATACATAGGGTGATTTCTAAGGGCATTTGTGGTTCTAGCCTTCTCAGGCTTTATGACTCTATTTCTCTGAGAAGTGAACCTGGACTAATGTCTGAATAGTTGGCAATGGTTTAATATGCTATACCAGGGAGGGCAAATATGTAGCTTCTCTTCCATCTATTAACCATGATGTACTCATTATATTTATCTCATCACTGTCACGTGGAACCCAGTCATGACCTCAGACTTCTCAATCCAGTATAGTGTGCTAAGTAACCACTACCAGTGGATCACAGTTGAAATGTGTTTATCCTCCCTGTCTTCCCTCCCACTTCTAGTGCTTCAGTCTAAAGCAGGGACTAGTGGTGACCAAGATACTGTAGAAGTTAGGAGCATGGGTTCTTGGGTTCAGCTGCTTATATTCAAATCCTGAATCCACTGCTCCCTTTCTGTATGACCTTGGGAAAGTTACTTAACTTCTCTGGGCCTCAGTTTCCTTTTTTAGTAATATGGGACATAACAGTAGTCATACTTCATAGGGTTGTAGAGAGGATTAAATGAAATAATACGTATTTTAAAAAGTGCTTAGAACAGTGCCTGGCACATGTAACTCAAAAAATGTTGACTATTGTATTGATAATAGCCATGATAAGAACTTGAAAGGCTGGTAGAGGGAAAATTCTTGGATTGATAGGGCTTGTGGTACCCTTTCAGTCTTCAAAGTAGTCAAATATTCATTCTGTCTCTGAGTGTGGATTGATCCTATTTAAAATTTCATTCCTTTATTCATTTATTTAGTAAAAGTTTAGGGCCTACTGTGTGCTATACATGCAACCGGGTGTCTAGGAAATAACAGTAAACAAGTCCTTTTTAAAGTTCATAGTGTATGGGGGTGACAAACAAGTAAAAATGTAGTTATAGTTTTCTTAATAATTGCAGTAATTGGAGTTTGCCCAGGGTCTTTAGGGAGTACTGTGTGTACTGGCGGAGTCTTTTTGATGTTAGTGTTAAACCTGGGTGGGAAGAAATATACTTGAGTCCTCCAGATCTGGCTGGCCTCTTACCAGTGTTTCACAGGCAGTGGATTCCTTGGGGAAGAGTTAGTACCTGTTCTAGCTGGTGGCACACCTCAGTGGCGTGCTCATGCTCCTTGGCATTCATTCAGTTACTCAACTAACAGCCCAAAGCTTTTCCCACTGCTCCTTGAGCTGCTATCCCCCTGTCTCAGTCATAGCTGGTAGAGTTGTGGAGCAGAGGTGTGAAGACAAATGAAGGAGCCCTGAATTTGCAGCTACATAGTAGTTAGATCTCTACAGAGTTGAGTGCCTTAGGAAAGCATGAATGTGGGGTTTATTAGGGACTTGGAAAAGTTAATGAGTCCATCTCCCTGCCTAACTTAAGATATGGTAGGTCTGTATGACAGCTGTGGGTGTTGATATTATGGAATGTGGAGGCTGGGGGAGAAAAAATACCCTTGTGTGGCTGGGGGTGGGAGTTGGTGCTGTGACCCATCCTTTCTCCCACTGGTGTCTTGCAGCAAACAGCTATTGTGTGACGTGGTGATTGTGGCAGAAGATGTTGAGATAGAAGCCCACCGTGTGGTCCTGGCAGCCTGCAGCCCCTACTTCTGTGCGATGTTCACAGGTATGGTGAGGGGCAAACAATAACCCATGGTTGTGGGGCTGCAGCCCCACTGGGAGAATATTGAGGGTGGTGGCATGAGAGGGGGGAGGAAAGAAGGCTGTGACGCCCACCCTGAGGAGCTCCTGTGTGCCAGATTCTTTGCTTTGCACCATGGAGATGCAAAGCACCATGACAGGCCCTCAGCCAGGCCAGTCAAGCATGCAGTCCCTATTGCAGTTAACTCTGAGGAAAAAATGTAGAATCATATAGTCCATGAATTCTCAGACTTTGTCATGCATCATAATCACGTCAGGGAGCCTGTTAGAAATGTAGACTCTTGGCTTCATCCCCAGGCTTCTGAGCTGTCATTTTGCAGATGGGGGGCCCTGAGGCTGAGAGAAAGGAAGGGACTTGCCTGAGGTCACACGGTGAATGAGTGGAACTTGGCTTCTGGATGCCTGGCCCAGGGCTGGCTGGCCTAGCTGGCCCACATCTTATTATTCCTTAGCTGTTCTTTCCAGGCAGGGACCTTGAGTCTCCTCTAGCCTTTATAGGAATGCGGTAGAGTTGGCAGAAGTGATGGTGGGGCTTGGGGTGGGGAGAGTAAGACAGAGGTATATTCACCATCTGCATTCAGTTTCAGTACCTTTGCCAACTTTCCAGGGAGTCCCTGTTTCCTGGACATGCCAAATAGCCTTGTCCAACTATTGCACGTGTATTATTTCTGAGACTGAATTCCCTGAAACCCATGGGCTGAGCTTCTTGTCTGCAATATCTCGCAGCACCTCCCCTGAGCCAGGTGCAGGCAGTGCTGTATCCATCACTGCTGACTGAAAGCCAGCTGGATGATGTCAGGTGTCTCTTCCACACACTCATCTGTACCCTGTGCTTCCTCTGATTGTGGTCACTATCACTCTGCACTCTCATCTGTTTCCTGGTGTTTGCGGTGGTCATGCTCTGGGGTCTCATGTACCTGCTGCTTCTCACCCTGTAGTTTACATATCAAATGTTGCCTCCTCTCTGACCACCCGAGCCATAGTTCCCCACTAGGTCTCTTCCTATTCCATAACTTGACTCTATTTTTTTCATAACATTTATCACTGTCTGAAAATCACATTGGTTGGTTGTTTATACATTTTTTACCTGTGTCTCCTTACTGGAGTATCAGTTCCATGAAGACAGGGATCTTGTTTGTTTCTGTACCCTGAGTACCTGGTACATAATAGGACTAAAATATTGTTTTAATGAACAAAATGTCTCCCACCCTTGATTGTGAACTTTGGGTGCTTGCGGATTATGTCTTATGTCTTGTCACTGTTGAATCCTTAGCGCCCACCCCAGGGCCTGATGTTTAGGAGAGTGAATAAGTGAAGGTTGAATGAATGAATGTGGGGTTGCTAAGGATGGGTGAGTGCAGGCACATCATTGCTGAATAGGCTCTTGCCCTTTTCCTAATACAGTACACAGCCTGTGCTGGGCAGGAGTGGTTCTTGGTGCGACGGGAAGTACTTAGCACTTGCGTTTGGAGAGTTCCTCACATGTATGTCCCCCTTGGCTCATCATGTGAAGGACCTGGCCTCAACTTGGAGCAGTGCTTTTGCTAAGTGGACCAAGCCACACTTACCTCACTTTGAGCCTTGGACCAGGAATTCCACAGTGCAGCCTGGAAAACCAGCTAATTGCACTACCTGGAAATTTTGAGCCACATTCTCTTTGGAGTAGCCTCAAACTCTAGCAGTAAGGTTTTATTTCTTTTTTTGTCCTTGTCCTTCATCCATCTCTCTTTCTTTTAAAATAATTTATCTTGTCTACAATAGTTATTTAGCTGCAACTTCAGTAAATAGCTCTGCCAGTCATTCTTCTCTGTTTGTGTGGTTTGGAAAGTCCAGAGTTGAGAGAGGAGTCTATTTGGAATTACAATAAATTGTACTGTTGGCTCCACTTTTTGCTAATGAACTTGCCTCTGGGGGTAGTGGAAGTGCCTAAGCAAAACAAGGTGACTTTAAAAAGGGAGAGAAAAGGTGCTTCTGGATCAGGTCTTGGATTCTAGTAATTGAAGGGAAGAGGGAATCAAGAGAAGAAAGCAGTCTAATGTGTTGCCCAGCCCAAGCTTTCCATTGAATCTGGTTACCATTCATTCTTCCATCCTTCCTTCCATCCATCCATCCATTCATCCATCATCTCTGTCTGCCCATCCATCCACCCACCCACCCACCTACCTATCCATCTACTCATCCAAACACTATTCACATATGTTCATTGCAGAATAAAAATTAGAAAATGTGGGCAAGCAAAAAAAATACATGTAATACATTTACTCTTGTGATAGCTTATGCTTCTCTTTAATATTACTACTTATCTCATTACTTCCTCACTGTCTGATTTGCCTGGTCAGTCATAAACTTTATGAGGGTAAAAACTGTACCTTTTAAATTCACTGCTATGTCCCTGCTGCTTAGCGTGATCTTACATACAGTAGGTGCTCAATGAAAATTTGCTTAATTGAACTTAGCGCTATATTGTCAATATATTTTCATGGCAATGAAATCACATCTACATCATTATTTTAATGGCCTCATAAGATTCCATCATATGTATCTGAATTGAAAATCCATTTCCTTACTGGCTGGAAATTATAGTTCTTTCTAATATTTTGCTATTATAAATAATGCTAAAATGGGCATCCTTGCAACTTAGTCTTTACTTACATTCCTGATTATTTCCTTAGATCCCTAGAATAAGAAATACTTGGTTAAAGTGTGTGCACATTTTGAATTCTTGTGAGACACGTGCCTCAATTCCACAACACTTCGAACAGTTGTACCAGCTTATGCTTCCATCGGCAGTATATCAGATTCGTGTATTTTCTGAGGCCCCTTGGTTTTGCTTAAACCTTGGTAAACAGGTACAAAAAAAAAAGTAACATTGCAAAATTTTGTTCTAATTATCAGGTCAGCTTCAAAATGCATAAAATTAGTAATGAAAAGGCCCAGCTGACTCTCGTTGAGTCCATTTCTATCAGCATGTTTAAGGCCCCAAAGAAAAGGAAATACATGTGACTTTCTTCTGACTTGAGTGGTGTGATTAAGATCTTTTACTGAGGCTTAAAGTGTTTTTATTTCTTTGTCCTCTGAGTTCATATTGCCCAAATGTCCTGTGATGGGTCCAAATACCAGCTCCACTCCTTGACCATATCCTTCCCAGAATAACTTGTAATAAATGTGAAACTGAGGTCTGAGTGCCCACAGGAGAGTGTCCAAAGGCAGCCAACCTGTGAGAAGATCTGGGATGGGCAGTCACCTGAGTTGCTCTCCACTCCTTCAGCATAGTGTGATTGGAGAGGCCAGAAGGGCTGGTCTTGTCCTTCTGTTCCCTGCGAGTATGGAATTCTTAAGATTCCCCTTGACCCCATCCTCCCCATCTAGCACCTCCATCCCAGGGGAAGATAATTTCCCCAAAAAAGCCCAGTCAGTTTCTTTTCCCTCTTTTTATCATGCCCTTTACTATGGGTTCTGTGTACTATAGTATTTGTACTCCATATGGATCCCTTCATGTCATCCAAAACTTTGAAAACACCCATTTTATGGTGTTAAAAGAACCAAGTTCTAAAGAATATGTGGGCTAAGTGTCTTAGGCTCATCACCATGGCTAAAAGACATTTGAACTCCATCCCAAAAGAAGCCCTGGGAGTGAGCTGTCCCATCTTCTGGTTCTGTTGTGCTACATGCAGAGGCTGATTAAATTGGCTTTGTTTTTTTATTTTTTATTTGTTTTTATTTTTCTATTTATTTAGGCTCCGCTGGGTCTTCATTGCGGCATATGGATCTTTTAGTTGTGGCATGCGGACTTTTAGTTGTGGCATGGGGACTTCTTAGTTGCAGCATGCAGACTCCTAGTTGCAGCATGTGAACTCTTAGTTGTGGCATGCATGCGGCATCTAGTTCCCCGACTAGGGATTGAACCCGGGCCCCGTGCATTGGGAGCACAGAGTCTTACCCACTGGACCACCAGGGAAGCCCCGGCTTTGTTTTTATAAAGAAAAGTTACTGTCCAGTTTTTATTAGATGTAGGCTGATATTCAACTGGTGTCTTCGAATATATGGTGAACAGAAATAGGGAGGAGAGTCAGGAATGTGCTGGAGGTAAGAGGCAAGGGGCTTGGAATGTGAGCACCAACTAGCCGCAAGCAGAAAAATGAGAGCCTGGCTCTCTTACCTCCAGGCATGCACTCATCCCATAGAACCATTGTTTCACCCTTTCTTTATGCCTGACTCTGCCAGGCCCTGGCCCATGTTTGTGTTCTGAGTGTTTGTATGATGTATTGATGTCTTTGAAGATCTTTGCATAACATGCAGTTTAGCAAGACTTAATCCAAGGCAGTGGGGCAGGGAAGGAGGGAGCCCTAGGGAGTAGAATCCTTTCTTTGTATAAAGAGGGCCTTGAAAATTAGTCAGAGTAGATAGGGTCTGGTTTCTGAGGGTTTTGCTTCTAAGGAAATGGTGAATTTTTTCAAGAATTGATTTGGATGTAGTTCAATATAGGCCTTTGTAGTGTCTAGGAAAAGAGACCACTATTCAGACACCCACCAGCACCCATTAAGGTGCAACTGATTTGACCAAGGTGATCTGCGGTAGACTTGTCTGGACTTGGAGTAGCTCAGCCTTGAAATTTAGATCATCATTGGAGAGGATCACTGGTAAGAAATGTTTTATGAATGTTCATAGAGGAGGTTTGGAGTTACTGATGCAGTGGCCTCTTTGCTAAGGATTAAACACAGGGGTGGTAATGCCACCTTGCATTGGGAGATGGTGTGGTGTCTTGGAAAGGGCTTTGGAGCCATCGTGACCTGACTCCAGCACCTGATAGGTTTGTAGGGAATTCACTTAACCTCTGTGATCCTGTTTTCCTGTTTATGAGACTGGAATAATAACAATAAAACAATAATAACAATAACCAGGGAACAGATACAGGTAAGGGAAATAAGCCACCCAATATAGAATAGGTAATTAATAAAGTTTACTCTTATTATGTGTAGAGCACATCATAGTTCACAGAGCTCATGTGGATGTGTGGGGTGGCTCTGATACCAGCTGCCCTGATGGTGGTTAGGGTTGATAAGAAACATCTCTGTTTCATATCAGGAAGGCATTTCCTTCCTGACTTGGTGCTCCATGTGCCTCTAGCTGAGCAGAAAGACCTTTCCAAGTGGAGGAAGGACAACATTCCAGGGAGGTTGGGTGCTGGGGTGATATCCATCATTGCAGCTCTGCTGAATCCTGCTGCCACAGTTCTCAGACTCTCATTATCTCCTTTGACTCTCACATAGCCTTGGCTTAAAGGCAGGGCCGGGAATGTCCTTACTTTACAGGAGACAGAGGTCAGCCTTTTGCAGTTAAATGGCATAGGCTGCTCACCTGCAGGAGGTTTAGCTGGGATTCAGGGAGGTGACAGGGTATTTCTTTTTCTCATGTGATGTTAACATGTGACATTGGTCTCAGCTTTAGCCAAATGAGTTGGCAACCCAGATATTAGGACTTAGACAGATGAAGGTTAGCGGTAAGAGAGTTTAATAACCATCTTAACACCCATGCAGGATCACTGTGCAAAGGATAAGGACCTTCTGTTTTCTTTTTACCCAGATCATGAAACTAAATTAAAACAGTAAGGATTCAGCTGAGGAGTGAGGAGGAGTTCCATAACACAAGGCTTCCTGAATGCACTTTTTCTTCCCTTTGCCATACAACTTTGTAGGGGTGGTTGGTGGTCTATGTCTGGTTCTTCAGAAAGACTTCGCAGCCACTCTACCATTCCTTTCTCACTCTTGAGGCTTCTTTGGCTGAATAATAGGGTTGGGTTTATACCAGTGATCTGGAGGATGAGCCAGTGATTTTATAGCCTTCCTAAGTCTTCTGTGATGGTGAAAGGTTTTCCCTCCTGGCTGCTCAAGATGCACCTCCTCCCTCCTGTTCCCCCTTGGGCAATCTTCCACCTAAAAAGAGCTCTGTTATGTATGTGGTGTGCTTGCTAGTTGAGAACCATGACTTGCTTTCCTGGGCTCTTTATTGTTCTTGGAGACTTCTAGGTGCAAGGTCTTAAAGTAGAGCCTGAGGATTTAAAGAAGTTCAAGATACAGACCCTTAGTCCAGGCTGCCATCATCTTTCACCTGATTTACTGCAGCAGCCTTCTAATTGGTCAACCTGCCTCCTATTTTGTTCCCTCACCCCCAACCCATTTTCTATGCTGTAGCTTTAGTAATCTTTCCAAAATAAAAAATCTAATGTATCCCTTACTTGCTTAAAGTCTGTCAAGGGCTCCCCATTGCCCTTAGGATGAAGTCTAAACTTCTCAGCATGGCCCACAAGGCCCTCAAGTGGTCCAGACCCTGCTTGTATCTCCAGCCTCCTCTCCCCCTTCCTCCCTTTTCATGTTGTGCTTCTGCCAGACTCAACTTCTTATGGTTCCAGAATAGGTCATGTTCTTTCTTACCTCTGGACCTTTACGTACACTGTTCTATCTGCCTGGAATAGTCTTCCCTCATACTCACTGCTCTTCTGAACAACCATGACTCCTCCAGATCTCATGTTAGATCAGTGGTTCTTAACCATTATGAATCAGTCTGATGAAAACAATGGATTCTTTCCACAAAAAATAGTAAATGTGTGCTCCTGCGTGCTCATCATTTTGCATACAATTCAGGGTATAGGCTTCCCTGCTTAAGAACCTTTTAAGCTGAACCTCCTTTTCTAGCATTTAACATACTTTGTAATTGTTGGTTTACTTATCCCTCTTTCTACTAGACTGAGCTCCATGAGGGCAGGGAACATGATTTGTTCACCACTGTCCTCTGTGCCTTGCCCATGGGGACTGTTTGATACATGTTTGTTGAGTGAATGAATGAACAAATATCTCCCCTTGAGTAGATCATGATCTATCTGGAAGAACAGGATATGGTGTTAACAGAGGACAAAAGATGTGCAACAAACAGACATCTTCTTTTTTTTTCTTTCTTTAATTCAAGTATAGTTGCTGTACAATATTATATAAGTTACAGGTGTACAATATAGTGATTCACAATTTTTAAAGGTTATGCTCCATTTATGGTTATTATAAAATATTGACTGGGCTTTCTGGTGGCGCAGTGGTTAAGCATAGACCTGCCAGTGCAGGGCACATGGGTTCGAGCCCTGGTCCGGGAAGATCCCACATGCTGCGGAGCAACTCAGCCCATGTGCCACAACCACTGAGCCTGTGCTCTAGAGCCTGCATGCTACAACTACTGAAGCCCGCGTGCCTAGAGCCCGTGCTCCGCAACAAGAGAAGCCACTGCAATGAGAAGCCCACACACTGCACCGAAAGTAGCCCCTGCTCGTTGCAACTAGAGAAAGCCCACGCGCAACAACAAGGATCATACACCATGATCAAGTGGGGTTTATCCCAGGAATGCAAGGATTCTTCAATATACGCAAATCAATCAACGTGATACACGATATTAACAAATTGAAGGAGAAAAACCATATGATCATCTCAATAGATGCAGAGAAAGCTTTCGACAAAATTCAACACCCATTTATGATAAAAGCCCTGCAGAAAGTAGGCATAGAGGGAACTTTCCTCAACATAATAAAGGCCATATATGACAAACCCACAGCCAACATTGTCCTCAATGGTGAAAAACTGAAACCATTTCCACTAAGATCAGGAACAAGACAAGGTTGCCCACTCTCACCACTATTATTCAACATAGTTTTGGAAGTTTTAGCCACAGCAATCAGAGAAGAAAAAGAAATAAAAGGAATCCAAATCGGAAAAGAAGAAGTAAAGCTGTCACTGATGCAGATGACATGATACTATACATAGAGAATCCTAAAGATGCTACCAGAAAACTACTAGAGCTAATCAATGAACTTGGTAAAGTAGCAGGATACAAAATTAATCCACAGAAATCTCTTGCATTCCTATACACTAATGATGAAAACTCTGAAAGTGAAATTAAGAAAACACTCCCATTTACCACTGCAACAAAAAGAATAAAATATCTAGGAATAAACCTACCTAAGGAGACAAAAGACCTGTATGCAGAAAATTATAAGACACTGATGAAAGAAATTAAAGATGATACAAATAAATGGAGAGATATACCATGTTCTTGGATTGGAAGAATCAACATTGTGAAAATGACTCTACTACCCAAAGCAATCTACAGATTCAATGCAATCCCTATCAAACTACCACTGGCATTTTTCACAGAACTAGAACAAAAAATTTCACAATTTGTATGGAAACACAAAAGACCCCGAATAGCCAAAGCAATCTTGAGAAAGAAAAATGGAGCTGGAGGAATCAGGCTCCCAGACTTCAGACTATACTACAAAGCTACAGTAATCAAGACAGTATGGTACTGGCACAAAAACAGAAATATAGATCAATGGAACAGGATACAAAGCCCAGAGATAAACCCACGCACATATGGTCACCTTATCTTTGATAAAGGAGGCAAGCATATGCAGTGGAGAAAAGACAGCCTCTTCAATAAGTGGTGCTGGGAAAACTGGACAGGTACATGTAAAAGTATGAAATTAGAACACTCCCTAACACCATACACAAAAATAAACTCAAAATGGACTAAAGACCTAAATGTAAGGCCAGACACTATCAAACTCTTAGAGGAAAACATAGGCAGAACACTCTTTGACATAAATCACAGCAAGATCCTTTTTGACCCAGCTCCTAGAGAAATGGAAGTAAAAACAAAAATAAACAAATGGGACCTAATGAAACTTAAAAGCTTTTGCACAGCAAAGGAAACCATAAACAAGACCAAAAGACAACCCTCAGAATGGGAGAAAATATTTGCAAAGGAAGCAACTGACAAAGGATTAATCTCCAAAATTTACAAGCAGCTCATGCAGCTCAATATCAAAAAAACAAACAACCCAATCCAAAAATGGGCAGAAGACCTAAATAGACATTTCTCCAAAGAAGATATACAGATTGCCAACAAACACATGAAAGAATGCTCAACATCATTAATCATTAAAGAAATGCAAATCAAAACTACAATGAGATATCATCTCACACCAGTCAGAATGGCCATCATCAGAAAATCTAGAAACAATAAATGCTGGAGAGGGTGTGGAGAAAAGGGAACCCTCTTGCACTGTTGGTGGGAATGTAAATTGATACAGCCACTATGGAGAACAGTATGGAGGTTCCTTAAAAAACTAAAAGTAGAACTACCATATGACCCAGCAATCCCACTACTAGGCATATACCCTGAGAAAACCATAATTTAAAAAGAGTCATGTACCAAAATGTTCATTGCAGCTCTATTTATAATAGCCAGGACATGGAAGCAACCTAAGTGTCCATCCACAGATGAATGGATAAAGAAGATGTGGCACATATATACAATGGAATATTCCTCAGCCATAAAAAGAAACGAAATTGAGTTATTTGCAGTGAGGTGGATGGAGTTAGAGTCTGTCATACAGAGTGAAGTAAGTCAGAAAGAGAAAAACAAATACAGTATGCTAACACATATATATGGAATCTAAGGAAAAAAAAAAAAGGTCATGAAGAACCTAGTGGCAAGACGGGAATAAAGACACAGACCTACTAGAGAATGGACTTGAGGATATGGGGAAGGGGAAGGGTAAGCTGTGACCAAGTGAGAGAGTGGCATGGACATATATACACTACCAAACATAAAATAGATAGCTAGTGGGAAGCAGCTGCATAGCACAGGGAGATCAGCTCTGTGCTTTGTGACCACCTAGAGGGGTGGGATAAGGAGGGTGTAGGAGGGAGGGAGATGCAAGAGGGAAGAGATATGGGAACATATGTATATGTATAACTGATTCACTTTGTTATAAAGCAGAAACTAACACACCATTGTAAAGCAATTACACTCCAATAAAGATGTTAAAAAAAAGAAGACCCAATGCAGCCAAAATAAATAAATAAATACAAAATAAATAAATAAAATATTGACTGTATTCCCTGTGTTGTACAATATATCCTTGTAGCTTATTTTATACCTAATAGTTTGTACCTCTTCATCTCCTACCCTATATTGCCCCTCCCCACTTCCTTCTCCCCAGTAGTAACCACTAGTTTGTTCTCTATATCTGTGAGTCTGCTTCTTTTTTGTTGTATTCACTAATTTGTTGTATTTTTTAGATTTCACATATAAGTGATGTCAAACAGAATTTGTCTTTGTCTGACTTATTTCACTTAGTATAATACCCTCCAAGTCCATCCATGTTGCTGCAAATGGCAAAATTTCATTCTTTTTAATGGCTGAGTAGTATTCCATTGTGTATATAAACCACATCTTCTTTATCCACTCATCTGTTGATTGACGCTTTGGTTGCTTCCATATCTTGGCAATTGTAAATAATGTTGCTGTGAACATTGGGATGCATGTATCTTTTCAAATTAGTGTTTTGGGTTTTTTTTTTTTTTTTTCTTTGCTGTCTACCAAGGAATGGAATTCCTGGGTCATATGGTAGTTCTATTTTTAGTTTTTTGAGGAATCTCCCTACTGTTTTCCACAGTGGCTGCACCAGTTTACCTTCCCACCAACAGTGGTAGGAGGGTTCCCTTTTCTCCACATTCTCGCCAGCATTTGTTATTTGTGTTCTTTTTGATGATAGCCATCCTGACAGGTGTGAGGTGATACCGCATTGTGGTTTTGATTTGCATTTCACTGATGATTAGTGATGTTGAACATCTTTTCATGTGCCTGTTGGCCATCTGCATTTCCTCTTTTCTGAAAGTTCAGAGTCTGAAGTGGCTGGGCTGGGCCTCTTGAGAAAAACCAGCAGAACAGGTCTCTTGGGTTGACCTTGAATAGAGAAGGACTTATTGGCCTTATGTTCTGTTCTCTAGAAATATTTGTCAATGTAACAGAGGTGAGTGAAGGAGTAAGAATGACCAAGCCTTTGATGATTTCTCCCTCTTTAGAATTATCAGAGTCTGTGGACTTATGAGATGTCAAAAGAAAGCCTCTGTTCTTTCTTTCTTTCCCTGTACCAACAAATATTTTTTCAGTGCTTGTTATATGTCATGCACTTTGTTAGGTGTTGAGGACAAGATCCCATCTCTCTTCGTTCTTGCTTACTGGGTAATAAGTATAAGTTTGCTCAGAATTTGGACATAGGCTTTGTTTGGGAATACTTTTACCAAAGCTATTAGTTAGGGTCAGGTTTAAACTATAGAGGGATTTATTAGAAATGACATGAGGTCTAGAGTTAGGCCACGGTTCAGATCCCGGACCTGCCTCTTACTAGCTGTGTGCAAGTGCCTCTTGATATGCCAGTTCTATAATTTGTAAAATGGAAGTAATATCTAGTACCTCCTGGGGTCGTTGCAAGGACTAAATGAAATAATGTGTGTAAACCCTGAGGGCCTGCATGTAGTAGCAACTATTATTACTGCCACTTTCAGGGTTTGTTTAAACTGATGTCTTAGTTTGGTGCAGTGATTTCGACTGGTTCATAGAGATATTAAATTGCATTTTATGAGTCCTTATGATTTATATAGGTCTCCAATTTCCTATAAGGTAAATTTCTCAGAAAATACATGTCTTTGAGGCCCTAGGTTTTTTTTTTTTTTTTTCCTTGCTTGTTGGAGTTTTAAGTACTTAATGTAGAAATTAGAAACTTTTGATTCACATAAAGAAGCAAGAAAAAAAATCTCCCCAAATCCCACCATCTAGAAAACTGTGTCTTAATGTTTTTTGGACATTTGAGACTGATGAAAATGATTTGTTCATCCCCCTCAGAAAATCAAACTTTTGCCCACATATACAAATGTTTTCATGCAATTTCAGGAGTTTCCATTTGTTTACCCCCAAGTTACAAAACCCTAAGCTGACTCCCAAGCTCTAATTCCATAGAGAGAAAGCAATCAGGCCAGGCTCTGATTTCACACTCACTAAGGGCTTCTGAGTCTCTTGGTTCTTGCAGTCAGGTTGCTGGTTGCTCTTTTTTTTCAGTCTTTTTTCTAAGGTCCAAGTTTTTTTTAAAATTAAATTTATTTATATATTTATTTATTTTTTGGGTGTTGGGTCTTTGTTGCTGTGCGTGGGCTTTCTCTAGTTGCGGCGAGCGGGGGCTACTGTTGGTTGCCATGCGTAGGCTTTTCATTGCAGTGACTTCTCTTGTAGAGGAGCACGGGCTCTAGAGCGCAGGCTCAGTAGCTGAGGTGCATGGGCTTAGTTGCCCCGCAGCATGGGGGATCTTGCCGGATCAGGGCTCGAACCCGCATACCCTGCGATGGCAGGCGGACTCTTAACCACTGCGCCACCAGGGAAGTCCCTCTAAGGTCCAAGTTCTTAAACTAAGAATTGGCTATCTTTGATGATCTTTTGCAATATAATTACCAACTGGACCTTTATTTGTGAACTTCTTAGTAGCTGTTTGGAGAGATGAATTTAACTTCTGATTTCCTTGCGTGTATGTTCTTGTTTGTCTTGGAGTAAATTCAAGAAAGAGATTGTGAGAGCCTGTTTTATAGGTAGAGCAGAAACCCACCGTCTTTTCCTGTTTCCTCTTTGCCTCTTCGTCCTGTCTCAGGGCTGTTTGTGCTGAAGCCTTTTCACTGGCTTCTACTACAGTCAGAGAGAAGAGAGAACCAACTGGGGGTCTCTGGGCTACCTGATCTGGCAGCAGTGGGAGCCGGCAACGTCTGGAATAGGTCCCCCGCCCCCACCTTTCCTCCCTATTCAGAGTCATTCATATCTAGAACTGTGTCAGGGTGGGAACTGGGGATTGGTGGAGGAATCATGTGCAGTCCATGCAGCTGGGAGGTGGGCGTCTGCAGCCCACATGCTGTACTGTACTTTATTTTCTTGGCTCCAGTGCACAGATTCCACAGAGAGAAAACCGCCCAGGCTCAGTTTTCACACTCACATAAGGACTTCGGAATCCCTGTTTCTTGTAGTCATGTTGCCCTTCATTTCAGTCTACAAAGACACATGTCTTGCCTGTCTTTTCCTTCTGAAATCAGCAGCCCTTGTTGAAGGAGCCTGGCTCTAGACAGAGCTGTGTGCTGTATAGAGAGGGCGGGCTGAAGTCAGGGGCCTCGGGGCTGCCCATGTGGTGCCACTGCTGCCCTAGTTCGCAGGCCTCTGTCTTCTCTTTTTTGGATGATTGTCAGGGCCTCCCATCTGTTCTCCCTGCCTCTGACCCAGCTTCCACCAGTGCATCCAGAATTTCATTCAGAGACACCCATCTGTTGATGTCATTCCCTCGTTTAAAACCTTTCAGTGGTGCTACTCTTAGGATAAAGTCCAAACTCATTTGCATGGTTTACTGGGCTCTGCAAGTCCTGGCCCCTATCTGCCTCTCCAGCCTCCTTCCTCTCACTGTCACCCCACGTACCAGCCATGCTGCCCTCTCACTGTTCCCCACATTTATCCTTTTGGCACTTTTCTATCTTTGCACTGATGATTCCTGCATCCAGCTCGTCCTTCCTCACCTCTGCTGCATGTGGAATACCCAGCTCAAATGTGACCTCCTATTAGGATGCCTTCCTGGCTTCCCCAGACAGGGTTTGTTGCTCTATCGTCTGCATTCTTGGGATTCAATATACCATAGTGATTACAAGTGTGGGGCTCTAGAGTCAGACTCCCTGCTTTCAATCCCAGCCTGGCCCCTTCCTAGATGTGTGACTGTAGGCAAAATGAATTACCTACACTCCTGTGCCTCAGTTTCTTCATCTGTAATATGGGGATGATATTAATAACACTCATAGGTTGTTGATTAAAATAGGCAACAGTTTAAAGTGCTTAGCACAGTGCTTGGCCATAGTTAGCACTCAATAATTGTTTTTTTAAGAAATTGTTGTTCTACTGGTACTTTGCATACACCTCTATTAAGCTCTTATCATCTCATATATTTTTATTTATCTGCCCTACTAGAACAGGTGCTCCTTCTTGAGGACAGGTGCATATCTCGTTCACTTTCCCTGGCCCCCGTGTACAAGTTTGCAGTAACTTGGTTGAATGCTTTATCACATATAGATTTGCCTTCAGAGTGGAAATGGGCAACAGATAGAGTGGGGAATGCTTGAAATTGGGTTTGTGGATGATCACAGACCCAGAGTTGTTGTGACCTTGATGTCAGCTGGTCTATCTTCCTCTGTGCCTGAGCCCTTCTGCTGCCTCCGGGAGCACAGACAGTGCTTTTATGTTGCCAAGACAGGGCAGGAGGCCATGTGAAAGTTAAGCACACCCTAGGCACCAAGTTCATGTCCATTTTGTTTTTGTTTTGAACTGTAGGTGACATGTCTGAGAGTAAAGCCAAGAAGATAGAAATCAAGGATGTGGATGGGCAGACCCTGAGCAAGCTGATTGACTACATCTATACGGCTGAGATTGAGGTGACTGAAGAGAACGTCCAGGTAAACTCAGCTCCAGCTAATAGCTCAGTGTATCGTATATTCAGGGCCCACTGTTTTACATCATCATTTCATTTAACCCTCACAACAACTCAGTTGGTAACTGGAGAGGAAACTGAAGCTCCAGAGAGAGTAAGCGACTTGCCCTGGGTCACATGGCCAGGGTGAACGACCCTCAGACTCCTGCCTGCCTGACCATGGGACCCACGTTCTTCACCACTAGGCCAAAATCCCTCTGAATGAGCTTGGGCTCCAGAGCAGAAAGTCTTTAACTCATGCTGGTTTAAAGTCTTGGGGAAGGAAGAATTAGAAGCCTGGGTGACCCCTCTTCTCCCCAGTCATTATCTCATCTCAGGGATTTTGAGTATTGGCTTGTGAGACTGTTAAAAGTTTTTCTTGTCTCACTGTTCGTCAGCGAAATGCCTCTGAGCCTGTGGAGGTGCCAAGCACCAGGCTTGAGTGTCAGTAGGGGCATGTTGCTCTGAGACATGTTGTCTGTGCCTTTTCCTCCTTTCACCGCCCCGCCCTCATCCTAAGCCATCTGGAGCCTTGAAAGAGGAGCCAGCGAAGACACTGCTTCACCCAAAGGTGTGGATCTTTACTGTGGAGACATGAGACATCACCGTCATGCTTCAGAAGGGAAGATGGTTGAGGGTGTGGCCCATGCTGGAACGCTATGAATCACCGGGCCAAACACAGACGCAGGATACACTATTTCTTGTCATTAAGGATTTTACTATTTAATTAAAGTAATGGAAATTGTATGGGATTTGGAGGTTTTTTCTTCCTTTTTTTTTTTTAAAGCAAAATTTCACCTTATTTAGGTGAATAGGCCGGTACCTCTCTGGTGACCAAAATACCTATTTCCCTTATCCAGAACACCATCCCCTTTTCTAGGATTGAGGTATTTGGGAGGCCGAATTGATAATCGTGTATTGATTCCATTTGGCCCAGATGTTTGAGTGCCTCTTACATGCCAGACACTTTATTGGGCACTGTGTTTGTACCAGTGAGCAGAGGTCATTCCATTGGCTGCTTTCATGGAATTTGTGGTCTAGGGGTGAAGACGGACACTCATCAAATAAGCACACAGGTAATGTTTATGCACAAATTGTGATAAGTCCTTTGAAGGAAAGGAACAATTTGGATGAAGGAGGGAATCTAGGAAGGGCTCTTTCAGGAGATAAGATTTGAGCTGAGGACTGCAGGATGAGTGGAAATTAGCTTGGTGTGGTGAAGGGTACTCTGCTGGGGGTGTCAGGGTACAGGCAGACTGAGGGTCTGAGGCACCCTGCATTTGGGCCTGCAGAGCCTGCCCCAAGGTACAGACTGCTTTTGTCTCTGGCCCCTAGACAGACTTTTGGGTGGCACAGTTTCTACAGAGATCTGGTATAATCCTCCCCTGCCCTTTTAAAATTGAGGTTTATTTTATACACAGTAAAATGCATAGCCATTCCATTATTTCTGGTCTTTCCCATTCAGAGTGGGCGAGGTCATGGTTACATACTAGGTCTAGCAGCGGAATTTAAACAGCTGAATGACTTTTGGGCAGTAACAGTAAGTGCAAAGTAATTTAGTATAAAATATGTATAAGGCATGTATGGAAAAAAAAATTTTTAATGGGTGAAAGTGATTTCAAATCACCACGACATTTAAATTCATTTAGGTACTTTTGAGACTGATATAAATATTGAGATTTACAAAATGCCAGAAATTACATCCTTTCAACTCTAATGAAAAATGCTAGATGTCAACCTAAAAATATGCAGGGGTAAATAATTTTTAAAAATCTTGCATTAGGGTATATCAGTAACTCATTAATCATACAGTGTGGTAGGCAGAATAGTAGCCCCCAAAGATGTTCGTGTCCTAACCCCTGGAATTTTGTGAATATGTTAGGTTGAATGTCAGAGGAATTAATATTGCAGGTGGAATTAATGTTGCTAATCAGCTGAACATGTGATGGGAGATTAGCTTGGATTATCCAGGTGGGCTCAGTGTAATAGCTAGGGGTATTTAAATCGAAGAGGGAGGCGGAATGAGAGAACTAGAGCGATGTGACCTGACAAGGATTCAGTTTGATGTTTCTGGCCTTGAAGATAGGGAGGCCATGAGCCAAGGAATGTGGGTGCCTCTAGAAGCCTGAAGGGCAAGGAAACAATATATTCTCCCTCAGAACCTCCAGAAGGAACTCACCTCTGCTGACACCTTGATTTTAGCCTGGTGAAACCCATTTGGGACTTCCGACTTCCAGATGTAAGAAAATAAATTTGTTTGTTGTTTTAGGTCACTAAAACAAAACGAAACAAAAACAAACAAACTTAAAACACTGTTTAGGGGAGATTGTAGAATTGTATAATTGGAACCAGCTTTTTTCTCCCTTTTCTACATGTGTTTATTTAATAACCTTATTTTTTCCTGTAAAGTACAAAGTGTTTACAAGCTTAGATAGTTAGAAGATGTTCCATTCTGGATCCTTTTTGCCTGGCTGGGTATTTATCTTTGCAACTTTGGTCTAACCCAGTGGTGGTCTCTACAGCACCAGTTACCTTAAGGCAGGTAGCAACAGATAGCGTAATTGGAGGACTCTGGAGAAAATGGCGTCACCATTACTTTTAGAAACTACTTTGTAGGGGTGGGGGGGGGGGAGGGAGCCAGCGTGAAGACGTGCAGCTTCAGAGGGCATGCAGAACTAAAGATGAGGCAGGAATCAAGTCTGAATGGAGACCTGGGTCCAGGCCTCAGCTTTGACGTTCATTCACACAGTACTCTTATTCTTGCCTTTTCCCACTGCAGGGGGTCAGTCTCTTGACTGTAAGGTGAGGGCATGGGACTCAGTGACCTCTGATCAGAGAAGACTCTTACTCTGCCAGCCTCTGGTTTGTTCTGCTTCCTTCCTACTAGAGCTTCTCTGATAACCCCCCTGACATCCCGCCTCAAGGATCAGTTTTCTCTTCTGTAAAACAGGAATCATAATAGTACGCATTCTGTTGGGTGGTCATGAGTTAGACTGTCTGCCTTCAAACCTTGACTCCACCATTTTCTAGCTGTGTGACCCCAAGAAGGTACTTAACCTCTCTGTGCCTCAGTATTCTTGTCTGTATTATGGGCATAATAATCGTACTTAACCTCATAGGGTTGGCGTGAGGGTTAAATGAATTACTATAGGTAAAGCACTTAGAGGAGTGCCACCCTGTGCCAACAGACAGTATGCGCACAGAGAGCACTGTGAACACAGAAGCTTTTTCATCAAGGAGCACATGGTCTGAAGGTGGAGACAGGTGGCCAGGCAAATGCGTGCCCTCCAGTGTGGTAGGGGCCAGGGTGGAGGTACCCAGGAAGCAGGCAATGGTCATCACCCCCTTGATGAGGATGGTCAGGGCAGGCCTCACTGAGGAAGTGTTGTGTGTGCTGGGTCTTGAAGGAAGGTCTGGGAGGTCAGGCCTGCCTCCTCTTCCACCTGTCTGTGTCCCTACTGGCGTGTGAGCCCCTGGAGGGGCCTGTTGCGTTCATTTGTATGTGGGAGTGGGGAGGGGGCTGCATGTGCAGGGGCTCCCCTGAGAAGCACAATGTGGAACCTTCAGGAAACTGCATTGTTTGGAATCAGTCAGATATATGAACTATTTTCCTTTTTCTCCCTCACTTTAAACTATGGTTTGGTCAGGGGTGACCTTGGGGGAAAACAAAACAAAAAAAGTTGAGAAGAGAAAGTTTAGATCAAAATGTGGTTGCTTCTTACTGCTGTGATGCTGAGAGTTGCTCACAAGCTGTCTGTGAGGACAGTGTGTGTTGAGGATTTGGTGCACTGAGGCGGTGAGCGTGGAGGCACCTGGGGAAACAAGGGTCAGAGACTTGGGGCTTGGTTAAGTGACTGGGAGATGATGCCCTAAATCTCTTCCCAGCCACATGTACCTTGGAGAGTCTGAGCTGCCCTTCTACGGTGGAGGTAACAAGTCATAACTGTTACTTATTGATACTCATTGTAAGCCAAGCATGTGTTGATTATTTCACATGCATTATTTCATTTAATTATCGTAACCACCACTGGAAGGTTCTACTATGATTCTTCTCTTACAGTTGAAGGAACTGATGCTCCAAGGGGTTAAGTGGGTAGTACCCACGGTCACACAGGTAGTAAGTGGTGGAGTTGGGGTTTGAATCCAGCTCTCCTCAGCTCACTGTGCCCTGTTGATGTGGTCAACTCGAGTTTCTTGTTCAATGAATGATCACAATCTTGACTTCAGCTCGTAATAATTAATAATAAAAAAAAACCCAGTTTAACTGAGGAATTCCTATGCACCAAACACTGGGTTAGCTGCTATAAATGTATTATCTCATTTAAGCCCAACAACAAGCCTTTAAGGCAGTACTATTATTTTCATTTTACTGTTGAGGAGTCAGAGGTACAGAGAGGTTAAGTAATTTGCCTTTAGTCACATGGCTGGTAAGTGGAGAAGTCAATATTCTAAGTGACACTATACTTCAGTAAAAAAATTAAAAAAACATTCTAAGTGACACATTTAATCACAGTAGTGTTTTGCTAGCTCTCCTGTTCATCTATCTGTACACCCCTCTCTCTCTCTCTCTCCCTCTCCCTTTCTTCTTTCTCTCAGTAGATTTTTATTTAGCACTATTTCTGTGCCAGGCCTCATGCCTGGTGCTGGCAGAGGCAGACCCCCTGCTGTGTGGCGCGGGCAGCCTTGCCACCTGGCCCTCTGGCTGGTACCCTCCCTCTGTGCATGGCCCTGCCTCTCTGAAATTCCAGGAGTAGGTGCATTCTGAGGCAGGGCATTTCCCTTTGTTTTTGTTAAAGGAAACAAACTCTGTGACGGGATATCCTCTGCTGTGTTTTCATGTTATCCGAGGGAGAGGAAAAAAAACAAAACAGCGCCTGCATGTGAAAAATGGAGGGAAGCCATTTGCAAGCTGGAAGGGAACCTGTAAACTCTCTGCTGAGGGTCATTCCAGGGCCTGTTTTCCCAGAACCAAAATGCTGAGACGGCGAGAGGCAAGCTGAAAGCTTTTAACCCAGGGTCGTCTTCTCTTCCTGCAGCGATTCCAGCCAAATGCTCCTTCTCAGGTCTCAACCTCCTTCCAGGGGCCAAGCAGCACGGCCCTAGTGATTCCACCAGGACAGTCTTGCTTCCAAGCTGAGGACCCGAGCTTGGCCTCTTGTTCCTAATCTTGTTACTGCTGCCGCTTGAGGGAGTCGAGTTGCAGGCAAGATAAGAGAAGAGGAAATCCTCTTTTAGCCCTTGTTGTGGGAGAGGGAAGCAAAGACCACCTCCTGGACGTTTTTCCCTCTCTTTTCTTTTGCAGCCTCTGGGGATTTGTGTTGACTCGCCTTGTGTGCAGCCCCCAGAGCCCTACTGGACCAGGTCCCCGTTTATCCCTGAGACTCAGCATTTGAGCAGTGATACATCCTCCAGCCTCTAAACCCTCCTCAGCATTCTGAATCCCTTTGCTTTTCTTCACGCCTTCCTGTATGAAGCAAGTGGATCGCAGCATAAGATCAAAGAGAGGGAGGGAAGGGGCAATTAGAGAAACCACCAGCCCCGCTCATTTTGGGAAGTCACCTTGGGAATGCTTTCGGGCAGAAGTGGACCCAAACAGGATGGGGGGAGGGTGTGTGGAGAGGTGGAAAGCCTGATCATTTTTGTCTGCTAAGTGGGTTTTGTGAACAGTAGGGAAGTTGAAAGCTGTGTGGGTAGCTCTATCCAGGGAGGTTCTAAAAACTGAAAGTATAACCTAAGGAATGTGTTCAGAAAGTATTTATTATTTCATTTCTTTGGATGGTTGTCATGAGCTTGAAAAATTAAGCACCAAACTGTGCGGCTGTCTTTGTGGGGAAGAAGAGGGCAAGGAGGCGGAGGAAGTGTGTGTTCCTGGCGTGATCGCATCTTGGCTTGGCGGGGATGCAATCTGGGAGCGGATTGGACTCTCAGAAATTCCTCCTCTGTGGACCTAAAGGGCTGCTGTCCATTTCGGCCTCTAGTCACACCTGACCCTTGGGGGCTTGCCACGCCCGAGTAGGGTGTGTGCTGGACAGCATTGGATTACTCCTCTCCACCAGGGTTTCTTAGTGTAACTGGATACAGGTTTCTGGTCTCTGGGGTGAACCAACACCCCAGTTTGCCCAGGAGTGAGGGCTCTCCTGGGACACAGGACTTTGAGTGCTAAAACTGGCAAAGTTTCAGCAAACCAGGATGGTTGGTCAACCTATGGCCCTCACTCTAGGGTTTATAGCTGGTGCTGGTCGGGGCGGGTGTCATGGAGGTCATTTGGGGGTTTGGAACACGACTTTCCATTCCTGGTATGTATTCAGCAAGAATAGTTAATGGTTCTCCACTTAACTATCAGGGAGAGACTAATCTGGTCCTGGAATCTGTTTGGCTAGGCTGAGCAAGCTCACAGGTTAATTGAGTTTCCTAGTTTATGGCTGCTCCGTGGGGACGTGGCTGTCTAGTGGGGATGGAGCTCAGGTGGTCAGATTTGGAGCCTGGCTATGTTCACTTATGGTCTCAAAGTCTCCAGAACGGGTGATCTTATCTTTTTCCTTCTCTGGAATGAATCAGTGGTTCAGAAAATACCAAGGACAGGATGGTAATTTACTGCTGTATTGCTGGGGACATAGGGTAGTGGAAGAGAGAGGGCAGAGGAAGGAGAGAGGAGATGTTTTCTAGAATTTGGCTATCGTGAGGGAGAGGTTTAAGCCTGCAGGTAGGAAGAGCTTCCCTTTGAGAGCAGGCTTTTAAGCTTGGGAGCAGGACCACTGTTAGTGGAGGCTCTTGGTGGCATCTGTGTGTGGGCAGGAATGAGGAAGGGTGGCTAACTGCCCCAGTTTTTGCACTGAAAGTCCTGTGTCCTGGGAAACTCTTCGGTCCGGGCCAAACCTGGATGGCTGGTTACCCTAGTGGTGGGACAAGGCCCAAGAATGGGCAGTGGGGCAGAGTTTTTGGCCTTAGCCAATGGAGGTGAGGACAGCTAGAGATGAGGCTCAGAGCTGTTTTGGGAGACAATCAGCCTCCAGGATTTAAATTACTCAAAAGAAAAAAAAAAAAAAAAAAGACTTTTGTAGTGCCCTGAGTCAAGAAATCAAATGCATCTGCAGCCCTTGTCTTCCTGGGCAAGCCCGTGTGGATGGGAATACCTGGAGTCTGGCTGGCCCAGACACTCTCCCTGAGAGTCAGGGGGGCAGCTGAGAGCAAAGGCCCAGGACACGGGGGTCGTTTTGGGGTGAAATGGATGCTGGGGGTCCCTGAGCGATGCAGTCTCAAGCCAAACTGTTCTGCTCTGATTTTTTTTTTCTTCTAAATTTCTTTTTGTTAAGTCACTCTCAGCACATCTACCCCTCCCACAGGGTCGGGGAGGGAGGGGTAGCAGAGCTGGTGTCGAGAAGGTCTCTGACAACTATCATGGTTTTTGATCCGAGGGCAGGCTTCGGCAGCTGTGGCAAAGTCCTAGGGAGCTTGACCAGGGTTGACAGTCTGAGCACAAATCTGGCCTGTTCAAGCTAGTCTTCCCTGGCTTTTAGGAAAAACACATGCACACACCTGAGCAGGAACTATTTCTGTCTTCCAGGATACAGTATAAATACTCATGTGTCTCATGACCTTTTAAAAGGAAACTTAGCTCTCCTTTTGCTAAGAATGTACTCAGAAATGTTCTTTATTATTTATCTGTTGGATGGGGTAGTAGAGTGTGCCTCTTTGAGTCCCAGTGGATTTGGGGATGATGCTCTTGTTCCAGTAGATGATAAACTCTGTAAGATCAGGGGTCTGATTTCTCTTGCTTACCTACCACTGAATCGCAAAGGCTGGCACACAGGTGCTCAGTAATTAAATGGTGAATGAGCTTGTGAGCAAGTCAATAAAGACCTTTGAGTGAAGACAGTAGCTAAAGGCTGTAGGGCAGTGGTTCTCAAACTTGGCTATACATTAGAAGCACCTGGGGAACTTTAGCAATATCTCACTGTCCAGGCTACACCCCATTTCTATTAAGTTGAATCTTTGGGGGTGAGACCCAGGCGTCAGTATTTTAAAAATTCTCCAGGTGATTCTCCAGGTAGGAGGACCAATTTGTCTTAGCTTGGGCTGCTATAACAAAATACCACAGAGTGGATGGCTTACACAACAGAAATTAATTTTCTTACAGTGTTAGAAGTTAGAAGTACGAGATCAAGGTTCCAGCTGATTGAGTTTCTGGTGAGGGCTTTCTTACTAGCTTGCAGAAGGCCACCTTCTCCTTGTGTTCTTGCACGGTAGAGAGAGAGAGAGAGAACTCTGGTATCTATTTCTCTTCTTATAAGGGCACCAGCCCTGCTGGATTAGGGCCCCACCCTTCTGACCTCGTTTAACCTATCTCCAAATACTGCCCAAATTTGGGGTTAGGGCTTCAACGTATAAACTTTTGTGGGGGACACAAACACTCATCCTATAAGGGTCTTTTTACTCAAAGTGTGGTTCATGGACCAGCAGCTGCAAGCATAGCCTGGGTACTCATTCGAAATGGAGGCTCTTGGGCCCCACCCTAAACCTATTGAGTCAGAATCTGCATGTTAATAAGATCCCAAGGGGAATTCATATACACATTAGCCACTGGGAGGCACTGCTGGGCTGTAGGGAGACAGAGAATCTGTTGGTGCTTAGGGTCCATGAAGTGGAGAGTAGTGGGGACTAAGGCTGGGCTTGCCTCAAAGTCTAGGCCAAGAAGTTTGGACTTACTTGGGCAGGTAGTGGAGAGCCTTGCAAAGACCTTGAGCTTGGGTGTGGTCTGATTAGAGCACTGCTTTGGGGAGATGAGACCCTGGCGTTGGGATCCTGCAAGTCAGAATGTCACCTTCTCTTCCAGGTGCTGCTCCCAGCAGCCAGCTTGCTGCAGCTCATGGATGTTCGCCAGAACTGCTGTGACTTCCTGCAATCTCAGTTGCATCCCACCAATTGCCTGGGTATCCGCGCGTTTGCAGACGTGCACACCTGTACCGACCTCCTGCAGCAGGCCAACGCTTATGCAGGTAATGGGGAGCGGGGTTGGCTGTACCTCTCTGAGCTTGTGGATTTAATAGCCTAGTCTGTGGTGGACTCCTCAATGATGATGAGAAGTGCGCTCTGCTATGAACAAGTTATAATTTAGTCAGGGAGACAAGACACAGGTGGAAAGATAATTAACAATAGAAGAGTTCAGCTCATTGCCAAGTGGAATGCGATTAATTGTCGGATGAATGGTACAGACAGTGATTTTCACAAGAGAAGAGGAAAGAGATCTGAGAAGACTTCGTGGGGGAAGAGTAATTTGAGCTAGGTCTTGAAATAAATCTTTGTCATTTAGGAAAATTTCTATTTTGATCAATGTGTTCTATGACCGCGATTTGAAAAGTCAAATACTATTGCAAGGCTTATAATGATAAGTAAGAGTCTCCTGCTCTGCTTTTCCACATGAAGTCTTGCTCTCTAGAGCCACTCACTTGCAATTCTAAAAGAATTAAAATACATGTGCTGATTTAGCTGAAAGCTGCTTTGTCTGATATTTACCTCTATTTACCTAAATAAAATGTTTGTACCACTATTTTTGGATTTACTAGTTTTAGATGTTATCTGTTGACTTCTCACAGGAGAATAATTGTGCTTTCATAGACATCCCCCTCATATACATACACTGTTCCCCTCTCTTTATTCTTCTAACATCATTTCTACAGCTGAGATAAGTTATAATTAGTTTTTTATCAGAAAACTTTTTATTCAGTAAGGCAGTTAATAAAATGCTTTTTCTTTTACACAGTGACTGCTACAACCACGAACTCTTGTAAGACAGATACACTGAACGGTCTTCTCAGTATATCAGATAATCTGTTGAGTCCGTTTTATTTTTCTTGACGACATTCTCCCTGCTAGAGCTTGTCATCTTGCTATTTTAATGGGGTTTTCGGAGGGAGTAGTGATGAACATGAAAGTTCAGCCCACCATGTTTAGCTGGAAAGAAGTCTTCATTGGTATTTATTTCAGCTTGAGGACGAAGGTCATGAGTGACCTAGGAAACAGATCTGGTCATATGAATCAATAGATTCAGTCACGGCTACCTCCTTCCCTTGCAGTAAAGCCTCTCATTCTTCCCCCTGCCCAAACAAACGCCAGCATAGCTGCTGTCTGTTCTGTGTCTCATGTCCAGCTAATGTCTGGAAGTTAACTGAGGACCTGCTGGCTGCCCACCTGCCAGCTCCCTGCGCTGTGTTAGCCCCTTGATCCACAAGTCACCAAGCATTTCTTCTGTTTTCCAGCATCCTTTTTTGCTCTCATCAAGCCCCAGACCCCAGTAGCCTACACAGACTCTCATTTCTTCCTGAGGTCTGTTTCTGAGGGCACAAATGGGACCAGTTGTTAGGATGATGTCAATGATGATGATTTTTGTGAAGGACATTCCCCAGACACCCCAATTCTGAATTCCTCTGACTCTTCCTGGCCCTAATCCTTGACTCTCCTGTTTCTCTGCTGTCCCTCCTGTGTCTGCCTTTCCCAGCGTTGTACCCCACTTCCTTTCTGTTCTTAGGGAGCCGTCGCTAGTCCAGCCCTCTCTAGTCCAGCCACTTTCTTGAGGGATGTGTGCAGACTTTGCTTCAGCAGGAGCTGAGAGCTTGGCCAAGGCCCAGGTCAGCGTGTGGACATCTGCTGGTGCAGTGGCAAAGGGAGAGTGCTTAGACGCCAGAAGGTCTCTGTCTCTCTTCCTGGTCTCCCCTCCCTAGCCCTCTCCTTCTATAGAGTGCATATGCTTGCATGCACACAGCAGGTATCACATCCTTTTGTAGTTGGCTTACAAGGTCGTCTGAGGTTTGGGCCGTGTAGCGAACCCTACCTTTAACAAAGGCTCCCAGGTTCTTCTGGCCTGGCTCTCCCCTACTTTCAAAATCTGTGTTTTCTCCCTTTGCCCTTTTCACTGTCTGATGGTGAGACTCACCTGTGGGAGAGTGGGGAGGATGCAGTTGGGAACATATCGTGGTCTTGGTGCTCCTGGGTCCTGATCTGGGCACGGTGATCGGGTTCTGCAGCATTGTGGGTGTGTGTATGCAGTGTCCTGGTGAATTACTTTTAGCTAACGTTTACTGAGCTCTACTTTGGGTCACATCCTAGGCTAAGCATTTTATGTGCATTTAATGCATACAACAGCTGAGGAAACTAAGGCACAGAAGGGTGAAGTAATTTGTTGGGGTCATCTGGAAGAGACAGAGACAGGATTCAAACCCAAACAGTGTTTACTCCAGAGCCATGTTTTTAACTGCTACATTCTGTGGCTTCCAGGCCCAGTTTGGACGTAGGGTGGCTCTGTGAATCAGTAACTGTGGAGTGTTGGTGGCTAGAGCTGGCATTTTCCATCGGAAGCGTGAGCCTCGAAGTCTGTGCCATGCAGTTACCAAATCCCAACAGCCAGGCAGTGTAGACAGACGGCCAGCTGTCTCTGCTAGATGTGGGGTGTTTAGTCATCTTGGGGTGGGGAAGTGAGACGTGGATATCTTCTCTTCCCCCTTGGGAGGCTGCCTCCCCGGAACACGTGGAGGCAGCCCCCTCACTGCACGCGTGAGCCCTCCTCCTTGCCCTGTCTCGGTCAGCGTGACTGAGGGCTGAGAGCCTTCTGCCTGTCGTTCAGGTCTTCTGTGGAGCCTGGGACCAGCTCCTGGATAGTTTTCTTTGCAGCCGTCAGCTGTGCACAGCAGGGGAAATAAAAATCATATTTTTAAGGTAGTGTGGTAACGCAGAGGTTGATAAGACCATGATGAGAAGACAGAAGAAGCAGTGTGAAGGTAAGACTTCACACGGTGCAGTGCTTAGAGAAGGGAATAAAAAATGATTATCTGTGCTCCCTCCCTCGCACCCACCCACTGCTGTGGGCCTGCTTTGTGTCTTTGATCTTGCACCTCCTGACTTGAGATGGAACCTGGCGGCTCTGCCATTGCCGCCTGCTGAGACGGAGCAGCCACCTCGTCCCATTTTAACTGTGGGGGTGTGGGTACCGGCCGGAGTCACACACAAGGGGCAGTGTCAGCCACTGTGGTCAAAGCCTTCCCTGGCCCGATGCCTCGAGTTAGGAGGTATTTTATCCCACAGACTATGAGGAGACCCTCCAGATCAGAACCAGGGATCACACCAGCCAACGCTTTGGAGCTGAGTGGCCCTAGGCCTGTTTTCTTCTCTCTCTGATGGGGGTAGTTCATCCTGCCTTGTTTCCAGGATGGTTTGGGGGTCGGGGAGACAGGGAGGAGAGCCCCCTGCAGAAGTAGGTGCCACCCAGGGCCGTGCTCTGGAGCCTCCCTGCCACTCAACGCCGTCTGTAGTAAGAGAGCCTCAGAGCTGGGACCTGGTGGAGAGATGGGACTCCTCGGGTCACCACCACTGCCCCTGCTGCAGACTGCATGCACTTTGGGGGAGGAGGACCATTTCCAGAGCTTCTGATTGTGGTTTCTCTGTATGCAGATACACAGCTGGGTATGTCCTGCCTCCCCCTCTTCCCTCGTCTCTGGCCAGCTGGCCTCTGCCTTCACCTGTCCATAGCCCCAAGCTGTGCCTCAATTCTGTTCCTCTTCCTTCTCTAAGATAAGCTTTCTTTTTCTGTTTTTATTATTATTGCTATTGTTATTGCTATCTTAATACAAAACCACCTGTGATTATTACAGAAACAGCTGACAGGCAGAAAGAGCAGGAAAAGCGCCACAATCCTACCCAGAGGGAGTCACGGGCAGTGCCCTGGTATATAGCTTTCCCAGTCTTTTTCATTCCACGTGTATGTTTTCCAGCCTAAAAAAATCTTAGCAGTATATTCTGAACAACTTTCCATGTTAGCAGACATATTTCTATACCATTATTTTAAAACTTTAGAGAATGTATTCAATAAAAGCAACTTGTACCCGTGATAAAAGTTTCAAACAGGACACAAGGTATAAAATGCTCAGCTGATCTTCCCCAGCCCCTCTTAAGGGAGCAGGGGACTCTCTTGGGTATCCCTACAAAATATGTATATATTACGCTTTTTAACTTACACAAATAGAAGACTTCTGTACTCACTATACTTAAAAAAAAAATTTTTTTTTTTTTTACTTAGTACAATATCTTGGAGTTCTTGGCAGACCCTTGTGTAGGGCTACATCTTACTCTTTTTGTCTACTGCATCATAGGGATGAACTGTAATGAACTACAATTTATGTAACTAGTCCTCTCTTGATGAACATTAATGTCACCAGTTTTTTTCTTTTACATAAAATGCTTTAGCAAGAATTATTTTATGTAATATTTTGGAGTAAACTTGATGCTTTGTAAGTAATAGTGAGCTTGTACCTGTAGGGTACCATCTTAGCAGCATAAAGTAGCTGAAAGAGAGTGAGCATTAAAAAAAGATACTGCCACATATATACAATGGAATATTACTCAGCCATAAAAAGAAATGAAATGGAGGTACTTGTAATGAGGTGGATGGAGTTAGAGTCTGTCATACAGAGTGAAGTAAGTCAGAAAGAGAAAAACAAATACAGTATGCTAACACATATATATGGAATCTAAGGAAAAAAAAAAAAAAAAAGGCCATGAAGAACCTAGTGGCAAGACGGGAATAAAGACACAGACCTACTAGAGAATGGCTTGAGGATATGGGGAGGGGGTGGGGTGAGATGTGACAGGGTAAGGGAGTGTCATGGACATATATACACTACCAAATGTAAAATAGATAGCTAGTGGGAAGCAGCCGCATAGCACAGGGAGATCAGCTCAGTGCTTTGTGACCACCTAGAGGGGTGGGATGGGGAGGGTGGGAGGGAGGGAGATGCAAGAGGGAAGAGAAATGGGAACATATTGTATATGTATAACTGATTCACTTTGTTATAAAGCAGAAGCTAACACACCATTGTAAGGCAATTATACTTCAATAAAGATGTTTAAAAAAAAAAAAGATACTGCCAAATTGCTGTCTAAAAGAGGAACTACTTTTAAGGTCGACAATGGCCTTCTGATAAGTCTTCATACCCCTGGCGAAGGTGGACACAGCGTGACTCTGCCGGGCTGGAGCACGACCTCTTTCCACCCTATTTGATTTCCTGTTTGGAATGGGCCTTTCTCTTCCTGCTGTGGCAGTGCCTTCTGCTTCCTCTGGGTCCAGTTTCCCCTTCAGGGTTATGCCCCCAGATTTTTGCTGTGATATATATTATTCTGGGCTGGGGGAGGGTGAGCCCCATAGTTAGAAGCTGACTGCTCAGACCCTTGCCCCCAGCTGATGGTATCATAGTTCTCCTGGGTAACTGGGAAAAGGACCCTAGTGTTTTGCACAGCCTGTTTCTTTTTCTTTTTCTTTTTAAAAAAAATTTTATGGGAGTATAGTTGCTTTACAATGTTGTGTTAGTTTCTACTGTACAGCAAAGTGAATCAGCTATACATATACACATATCCCCTCTTTTTTGGACTTCCTTCCCACTTAGGTCACCACAGAGCACTGAGTAGAGTTCCCTGTGCTATACAGCAGGTTCTCATTAGTTATCTGTTTTATACATAGTATCAGTAGTGTATATATGTCAATCCCAATCTCCCAATTCATCCCACCCCCTCCCCCTTGGTATCCATACGTTTGTTCTCTACGTCTGTGTCTCTATTTCTGCTTTGTAAATAAGATTGTCTATACCAATTTTTTCAGATTCCAAATATGTGTTAATATACGATATTTGTTTTTCTCTTTCTGACTGACTTCACTCTGTATGACAGTCTCTAGGTCCATACACGTCTACAAATGACCCAATTTCGTTCCTTTTTATGGCTGTGTGATAGTCCATTGTATATATATGTACCACATCTTCTTTATCCATTCCTCTGTTGATGGACATTTAGGTTGTTTCCATGTCCTGGCTATTGTAAATAGTACTGCAGTGAACACTGGGGTGCATGTGTCTTTTTGAATTATGGTTTTCTCTGGGTATATGCCCAGTTGTGGGATTGCTGGGTCGTATGGTAATTCTATTTTTAGCTTTTTAAGGAAGCTCCATACTGTTTGCCACAATGGCTGTATCAATTTACATTCCCACCAACAGTGAAAGAAGGTTCCTTTTTCTCCACACCCTCTCCAGCATTTATTGTTTGTAGATTTTGTGGTGATGGCCATTCTGACCAGTGTGAGGTGATATCTCATTGTAGTTTTGATTTGCATTTCTCTAATAATTAGTGATGTTGAGCATCTTTTCATGTGCCTCTTGGCCATCTGTATGTATTCTCTGGAGAAATGTCTATTTGGATCTTATGCCCATTTTTTGATTGGGTTGCTTGTTTTTTTGATATTGAACTGCATGAGCTGTTTGTATATTTTTGGAGATTAATCCTTTGTCGCTTGCTTCGTTTGCAAATATTTTCTCCCATTCTGAAGGTTGTCTTTTCATCTTGTTTATGGTTTCCTTTGCTGTGCAAAAGCTTTTAAGTTTCATTAGGTCCCATTTGTTTATTTTTGTTTTGTTTTATTCTCATTACTCTAGGAGGTGGGTCAAAAAAGATCTTGCTGCAATTTATGTCAAAGAGTGTTCTGCCTGTGTTCTCCTCTAAGAGTTTTACAATGTCTGGCCTTCCATTTAGGTCTTTAATCCATTTTGAGTTTATTTTTGTGTGTGGTGTTAGGGAGTGTTCTAATTTCATTCTTTTACATGTAGCTGTCCAGTTTTCCCAGCACCACTTATTGAAGAGGCTGTCTTTGCTCCATTGTATATTCTGTCCTCCTTTGTCGTAAATTAGGCGACCATATGTGTGTGGGTTTATCTCTGGACTTTCTATCCTGTTCCATTGATCTATATTTTTGTTTTTGTGCCAGTACCATATTGTCTTGATTACTGTAGCTTTGTAGTATAGTCTGAAGTCAGGGAGCCTGATTCTTCCAGCTCCGTTTTTCTTTCTCAAGATTGCTTTGGCTATTTGGAGTCTTTTGTATTTCCATACAAATTATACAATTTTTTGTTCTAGTTCTGTGAAAAATGCCATTGGTAATTTGATAGGGATTGCATTGAATCTGTAGATTACTTTGGGTGGTGTAGTCATTTTCACAGTATTGATTCTTCCAATCCAAGAGCATGGTATATCTCGCCGTCTGTTTGTGTTGTCTTTGGTTTCTTTCATCAGTATCTTATAGTTTTCTGCATACAGGTCTTTTGTCTCCCTAGGTAGGTTTATTCCTAGGTATTTTAGGCTTTTTGTTGCAATGGTAAATGGGATTGTTTCCTTAATTTGTCTTTCTGATCTTTTGTTGTTAGTGTATAAGAATGCAGGAGATATCTGTGTATTAATTTTGTATCCTGCGACTTCTTATATCTCACTGTTATTGTTTCCAGGGACTGCTTAATATTTAACTTCAGAGGCTTGGGCCCAGGTTTATGGGGACTTTGTTGTTTGGTAATTGGATGGCCATGCACTGGACCATCAGCAGAGCTGGTTGGGAGGGATATTAATGGGACCCTGTTAATGAAATGGCAATTAAAATTCTTTGGACATTTTGTTCACATCAGTCTGCCAAAGCTGAGCTGAAACCCTCCAGCCATGGGATGGAAAAGCCATCGAATTTCACGTGTTTGTGGAGAGAAGTGGCCTGTTTTTCGATTGATGGAGTCATTTGAGACCATGGAATGAAGTAATTAAACTAAGGGCAGCAAAAAACTTTGACAAAGCATTTTAAAACACACGAACCTCTGACTCATTGAGGGTCATCTTGTGAAATTGCTGCCTCCAACTTGGCATCATAAAGTAATAATGGTGGTGATGATCATGGTGGAAGTTTCTACCATTTCTGAACACTTGCAAGGTGCCAGGCATGGTGCTACACACTTCATAACTATAAGAGGCCACATAACTATCAGAAGTAGTTATTACTTTCCCAACTTATAGATGAAGAAATGGAAACCCCAGAGAAGTTTAGTAACTTACTTCAGATCACATAGTTTGTGAGTGGCAATGCCAAGATTCATGATGAGGCTGTCTGTCTCCAGGGCCTGTGCTCTGAGCCCACTGTTTATTTTCACATCTTCCCAGGCCAGTTCAGCCTCTCTGTCCATGGCAGTTGCCTCATTCCTACCTCTGCTTCTACCTTGAAGGTGGCAAGTGAAGCATTAGTGCAGACACAGGTATTTTTTGTTGTTAGTTGTTCTCCTTGTTGGGATTTTAGGAAACTTCCCTGTTCCTTCCATACTCTGGAGAACAGGGAACTTTGTTGTTGAATCAGTAGCACTGATAACTGGGTAGTTTTGATATAGCCCTTTGCTCTGTGTGTGTGATAGAGAGAAAGGGGAAGTACAACATATATACTTCTGGAATTAGGTCGACAAGGAAAGAGAGCTTGTATCCCACCATCCCAGGGAGAGTGGAGTCAGTGAAATTTAGAGTCTGAGGGCTGGTGGTCGTGACCCCTTGCGGGAAGACGTCAAGGTAGATCTGTGTTACTTCTCTGTGGGAGCTGAGCCTTCTCCCTGGAGCAAGGAAACTGTGGGCCCTGAAAGCCAAATATTGATTAAAGAAAGCTTACCTCTGCCCTCCCAAAATAGGGTAATGGAGAGAGAAATTTAAACTAGCTGTTTTCTTTTTTTACCCTGCTAAAATGTTTTGATTCTGTTTGTGTGTCCACCTGTGTCAGCCGTTCTTTCCTGGGGGCATGATCAGTGGTTCCATTCAGAGACACTCATACCTTTTTTGCTGGGTCCACTGGCCCTGGAATAACTGGGTTCATTTCGTCTCTGCAGGTCAAAGAAGTCGTAGATGGGTTATTGTCTGGGCTTGTAGTTTAGATGAACCTGATCAAAGGCTTAGGTTTATTTCATCCCATCAAGAGGGAGGAATGGACTTGGGACTTGCTTGAGAGGTTGCCTGAGCCCTAGGCAGTCCTGAAGAATGGACAAGGAAGCACAGTAATTTCAGAGCCCAGTATCTGCAGACATTGTCCTGGACACTGAGGATTCACATTCACACAGACAGACTCAAATAAGACAGACCCTGCGCTCATGGGGCTCATAGTCCCAGTATGAGAGGAAGACCTCAGGTGGTAAGACAGGTTGACTAGCAGTATGAAAATTTTAATTTCCTATTTGAGTGGCTTTGGGAACACAGAAGAATATCACGTCATCTAGCCTGGAAGACAGGTGGATTAGAGAAAGATTTCAATCCAAGGGTTGGGTCTGAGATTTGAATCCAGGTCTGATGCCAAAATGTTTAGAACACTACTACTCTAAGATTTTTTTTTAAAGAAACATCTTTAGATTCCTGTTTCTTTCTCTCTCTGCAGTATCCCTAAGAGGGATTCTTAGGGTGCTCTGATGTCTATATTGAATTTTACCAAAATGGCCTGCTCAGGACAAGTTTTTATTATCTTGAAGACTATAATACATATCAGAATGTTTGTTATTATATTCAGACAGCCTTAATTTCAAAACCTGGCTCTACCACTTTACTACCGTATGATACTAAGCTCATAACTTAGGCTTTCCAAGCCTCCATTTCTCCATCTGTAAAATGGAGATATTGATATTCACTTCAGCTGGGCTTTTGGAAGATATAAGTGACATAATATATGTAAAATACCTAGTACAGTGTTAGCTGTTTTTAGGAAAAGCCATTAACTTTCTCCAGGCCTGCTTCCTTGAAAAGACCCAATTATGCCCCCTTTCCTAGGAATGTGCCACCCAATTTCCTCATCCTTTCAACATTGGGAAGATATGTGTGTGTTGCTTGCCGGGGAAAGGATTTGCAGTTGTCTGGTGCCCTTCCCCTTCTCCAAAATTTCTCATCCAAATGGACAGGAACAGATCCATTAATGTTTCATTAATCAAAACTTGGATTTTTTTTTTTTTTTTTTGGAGAAGGAAGGCTTTATTATTATTTGCAGCAAGTAGGGAGAACCCTGGAGATCTTTCCCAAAGCAGTGTTTCCAAAACTTGGATTTTTAAAATATTTATAATAATAATTTTTATTTGAGTACAGAGGGGAAATAAAGAGCCATCTTTTAATCCTGAAATTCTAGACTTACATATTTGTGATCAAACAGTATCTATAAATTTGTATTCTGCATTTTCTCTTAATGTTATGATTTTTTGTTATTATTATAATCTCTTAAATCATGTTTTCCCTCTTTATATTCCATAAGCAAAAAATTAGTCAAATGAAGAGAAAAATTAAATACCTAATAACTTAAACAACTCACTATTTCTATTCCAAAACTTGGATCCTAAACAGTATTTGCTACTTATAGTAAAGCCTGGTTAATTGGGACTCTCAGTCAGAATGGTTAATTAATTGACTTTTTTTTTTTGTTTCCTGTTTACACTCCTCCCTAAAGGAAAAAAAAGCAAAAAGACAAGAAAAGTTAGAGTTTATTTTGGAGAGTCCCCCTTCAAGGGACTAGCCCATGGTTAAAAGATACTACGCCCCTGCATATTTCACCCATCCGCTAAGACTGAGCCTTGCCTGCCTCTCTTGTATCTCTGGGAGCCTGGCACAGGATGCTGTATACATATTTGTTAGATGAATGAAGACACAGCCTAGCCTCTAGCTAGACTGAGCTATTGCTGTTCTCTAGTCATGCTCTGAATTTGCCTGCTTTTGTTTAACTTGGAGTGCCTCTCCCAGTCATGGCCCTGTGGACTTTGGGTTGAAGTTGCTGGTGCCTTGTTTTACCCTTTTGTAAGCCAGTGGCCTCCTTGTAGACATCGGCTCTGCTTTCTTCATTTTTGAAGAAACACTGTATTTGGCACATCATGTATGAACAGTTATTGAGCACTTACAGTGGTCTCAGGAAATGTGAGTTACATATATTTGCTTATCTAATGCCCATAACACCTCTATGAGATAGGTGCTATTATTTGCTCTATTTAATAGATGAGAATACTGAAGCCTTCAGTATTCTCATCTGAAGAAATTGAGTAACTTATATCACTAGAAAGTTTGTGGAACTCAGTGGAATAAAGTGGGTCTCTTAAGACCTTTGAGGTCCACAGCCTTGCCTGCAGGACCTGCAGTCTCAAAGGATGACTCTGATGCTGTGGAAACGCTTCTCTGTTGGAGATCAGTGCTGCCCGCAGAACTGGACTTCGTGACTCAGGAACATGGGCGCATAATGTTCCTCCTTCATTTCTAAAGAGTTTCCTATAGATCTCAAAATGGGCTAATACATAGTATCGTTTTTGAACTTCAGAACAACCTGGAGACTGAGGTCAGGCATTACCATCCCATTTTATGATTCATGAAGCCAAGGCCTGGGAAGAAGTGACGGTAAGAGGTGGAGCTGGGACTGGAACCCAGGTCTTCTGATTGTTAGCCACAGTTTGTCACTACATTGTCCCTTAATACATTCACAGCAAAGCAAAACAAATTAAAAAAAACTCCAAACAAACAAACAAGTGTTAAAGGTAGAAGCTGATTCTCAGGGCGGTATCTTCTGGTAGCATAGTGGGTTCTTTCCAGGAAGAGGCTGGGAAGAGCGCTGACTTGAGTACGAAGTCTTCTGGGGAACTCCTGTTTCCCAGGAAATTGAGTTAGCCAGAGCATCCTGTTCCTGTGTTTTCTATCCTGTTGTGTCTTGAGTGTTGCTAACAGAAAGGGAGCTCTGGTCCCCAGACTCTGGGCCCTGTGTCCTCAGACCAAAGGGGGAAGGGAAGGAGTTTCTGTCTGGGCCCCCTTCTTTGTGTCCTCCTGCTCATGCCTCGCAAATCTCCTGGATCTCGGGGTGCCAGCCCTGGGTGAGAAGCTCCTGCCCAATACCTCCCTTGTTGCCTCCTCCCCACCAGATGCTCCCTCCTGGGAGGATTTCTGAAGGTTTTCAGTGGGAGGTTCTTGATGGGCAAATAAGCAGCTGACTTCAGAGAGAAGGGACCCAGATTCATATCCTGCAGTGCCCCAGAGTGTGAAAGATGGGGAGGTGTGGGGGGCTGACTACTTCCTGCCTTGGTTTATCTTTGACGACTTCTGGTTTGTTCACCAAGTCACCTAGGATACACATCACTGCACTTCTATTTTCCTCCTTTTCAAAACCCAAGCTCATCTACTTTTGGCTTTCTGAGCTCTGAGGAAGAATTCCTTACAGCTCAGAATTTTACTTTCTCACCTCCTCCTGTTCTTTTCACTCCTCCAAATGTTAGGTTTTTCAGTCAACCAAAGATAAAGGTGGGAAGACCAGGTATGGCTCTGGGCCACAGGGATGTAGGCACTGGTTTGCCTGACTCACCTGCTGAGCTCAGCCGAGGCTGGTCCACAGAGCCTCCCTGTCCTATACTTTGTCAGTTTTCTCTCTGCTGTTTCTTGGGTGTTGCCAACACATTGGGAGACTCTGGTCCAAAGACTTCTTGGGCTAGAAAGAGTGTATAGGGAGAATCCTGTTACTTTCCAAGCCTCCGGGCCAAGAATGAATTCCCATTGTCCAAAGAAAATTGTTCACTTGCTTGTATTTAAAAATCTTTAGGAATGGACACTTTAAAAATAACTATCTAGTCTTAAATATTCCCATAGTTAGGGAGGTGCTTTGAATGTCATACTTAAAATCTATGCTTTAACTAAAGGCTTTTTTCTGTTGACATATAGAGAAGTAAGACCAGCTTCTTACGTTTTGACGGCTGCTTCCATTTGTAAAAGATCTGAACTTTTAAATTTGTCTTGTCTTGTACAAGCATCCCTGAGCCTCAGGATGGGTGAGCTTTAATTGTGGCTTCAGTTATATCCTTAGGCTGGTGGGGAGCAAGTGGGGAGCCCTTTTTGTCCAGTGAAAGATGGAAAAGATTATTTATAACTCAGTCATTGAGAGTAAAGTATTAACATTCAGGAAATCTGGATGAAAGGCATACGGGAATTCTTTGGATCTGAAATTCTTACAACATAAAAAGTTAAAAATGATTTTTGCAAGAAATTATTTAAACCTTAAGTTCTTCGTTTGTTTGGTTTTTAAGAAGTTGATGAGTGTGATTAGCATGCTCTGATTTTCCTTTTCATTGTGCAGCTGCGGCAGAGTTGATGTTTCAGCAGCCTCCCAGGCATGGAGGGACTCAGGATCTCACTCCAGGGGCCAGCCAGGCCAAGTGGGGGGTAGGGAGCTTCTGGAATTATCCAAGAAGCTCTCAGGGCAGAGCGGGGCCACCACAGAAGGAAGGGGAGAGGTCTGGAGGGCAAGGAGCACAGATGCTCCTGGGGCGATGGTGCAGGGTTGTGAGAACCGAGGAAGGAGCAAGGTCTGGGGCAAATGACAAAGGACGCTGTGACCTCCAGAGTCTGCTACACCAGGAATTGTCAGCCCTTGGGCTGGTTCACCTTCAAGGCGCTTGCAAAACACGTTCTCAGTTCCTCTCTCACCAGAGCATGGGAGGGAGTGAGACGTGGTTTTTACCTCCACTGTACAGATGGGGATAATGAGACCCAGGGAGGTGATGCCATTGGCTCAAAGACACAACTCATAAATGGCAAAGCCGGGACTTGAATCTAGGTCCTTCTTTCTGAAGTGCATGCTCTTTCACTGGCAAATGCCTCTGTAATAGCCGGATGGCGGCCTGGGCGAATGTCAGGGTAGGAATTGTCCTTGGCATTTCCCTTGTGTGGTCCTCGGGCCTGTGAGTTTTATCTTGTTCTAGTTGTCCCCAAACTCCCCTCCGTCTTATAGCCTCTATAGGCTCAGCCGCTGTGGACTGTTCCCAGTGGTGGTGGTGCCAGCTGTGTTGGTGCCACACCTGGACAAAAGCTTAGTTGAGCCTTCTTGTGAACCAGATTCTCACTATAGCAGGCTTGACTTGGGCAAGATGGGATGAACCCTTCTGCCAGCCTTCTAATGTTGACTTCCTACCAGAACCCCAGAGACTTTGAGCGACACAGCAGTCCTGACCCACTTTTGTTTGGCTGAGCTGCAGGGGGCACCGTCTGCAACTCTGCCAGCCTGTGCCTTGAGGGGAAATGAGCTCAATTAAGTAGGCAGGCCCCTGTGAGGCTTCTCTGCAACACCATTATTAATCTCATGGAGCATGGAAAAAATATAACCTTGCATCTCTCTGCCCCATTTTCCTCTGTGATGATGTTCAGGACAGAGGGTCACACAGGGGGATGCCTTTGCTGCTGAATTAAGAGGCTGGTTTCCCTCCAGCCAGGATGTCTGCCTTTCTCTCTGCCTCCTGCCTCCCCCAGAGCTCCCAGGACTCTGCTCTGAATCCCACAGATTGTCATGGCCTTGGTTCATGGAAGGGCAGGAGTGTGTTATAACTTTGTTTTCTGAACTTCTGCTTTTTTTGGAACAGAGCAGCACTTTCCAGAGGTGATGCTGGGGGAAGAATTTCTTAGCCTAAGTCTGGACCAGGTGTGCAGCTTGATATCCAGTGACAAGCTGACCGTTTCTTCAGAAGAGAAGGTATGACATGGCCCTTCTTTGAAACAGGAGCCTCTCTCGTGAGGTGGTCATGGGAAGGACTTGTGGTTCAATGAGACCTTTTCTCTTTTTCAAATAAAAAAAAAGATCTTAATTTTTTGTCCCTTTTTTTTAAAAAAAAGGCTTTCTGGCCCACGACCACTACATTCACTTTATGGACCCTTTAAAGAAGGAGCAATGGTGATGATGATGATGGCGACAAAGCTGCCTCCATTTCTTAAACGTTTATAGTTTGCCAAACCCTGTGCTAAGTTCACTCAGCCTTCACCTCAGCCCTGTGAAGCAGGCATCGCCGTTGTCCTCACGTTACAGATGAGGAAACAGACTCAGAGGATTTAATTAGCTTGTTCAAGGTCACTCAGCTGGTTTACATGTCACCTGGTCTTAACCACAGTCCCACACGGCCTCTTGTGAGTATCACTGAGCATTTAAGCCAGAGCAGACCTTTGGGGAACATCTACTCCAATAGGGAATTGGAATTTTTACTGATGAGGAAACCGAGCCCCAGAGAGGGGATAGAAACTGCTGAAGGTCACACACAGTTTTTCGGTGGCCAAGCCAGGACTAGAACCCAGGTCTCCTGACCCCAGTCCCCTGACTCACTGACCGCGCACCTCTTCCTCTGTGCTAGAAGCTTGACTTCTGCCCCTGCTTTAGCTGACCTGTGACTGCTGATCTATCCTACTTCCCGGCCTTCCTTATCTCTGACCCTCTGCTAGGAATATTCTCTACTTCCCTCTTCATCTGGTTGAATTCCCAAACAGTTCAGATTTTTCTTCTACCAGGAAGAATTTCTTTACTCCAGGCGATTCAGTCTACTATACTGGAAATAACATACGCTTCCATGTTGGCCACTGGGGTCCAAATCTCATCTCTAGTATTTACAAATCAGTTATGTGACCTTGGGCAAGATATTTTGCTTTTCCATCTATTTCCTCATTTGTAAAGTGTGGGTAGTAATAGAACATGTTCCACAGGGTGGTTGTGGGGATTGAATGGGATAAGGCATATACAATGCCTAGTATAGTACCTGCTACCTAGTGGGTGCCTAGTCAGTGTTAGCTGAATTGATTATTGACTGTGCTTCTGGAATTAATCCCTTTTTCCTCTGGGATAACACTTAACCTTGTTCTGCTTTATATTGTAGTTAGTTCTGAGCTGGTCTTACCTCTTCTACTCACTTGTGAGTTCCCTGATGGTAGGGACCACACCTTACTCACCTCTGCATCCTCAGAGATGCTCAGTAAATGTTTCTTGAATTGTCCTAGTCCAATCTTAGCATCCAAGCTTGAGGCCCTTTCCTGAGGGAATATTCAAGGAAAAGCCCTTGAGAAGGATTTTATGTTGTAGATGAGACTGCATCCAAAGGTACATGTCCAGAGAATGGGTGTGAAATTCACAAGCCCCTGCCTGTTGTCCTGCAGAAGTTTCATCAAGAAGAAGAGCAGTTGTCAGTTGGAACTATGGGCTGTCCTGAGACTTCAGGGAGATCCCCAGAAGGTGACTGGCACAAGCTGGACCCTCCCGTAGGCTTAGGGAGGTCTCTGCTTCCATTAGCTGATGTGAAACAGCACCTCCAGGGGAAAGAATGCTTCTGGCCAGGCCACAGGCCCCTTCCTGCCCCAGCCTCAGAAATGGAGAGGCTTTCCTCGCTTCTTGCTAAGCTTGTGTACTTTCTTCTCTGGACTGTGCTACCAAATTGGCACAATTTGAAGGAATGAACCAGTCAATTGGCTCTGTGTATGTTGGGCTGTTGGCCAGTTTAGGGTCTGCTTGATCATGTCCTCAAGTGTAGTTTGAGAAAATGGAAGCAGGCACATAAGTAGCAGGAGTTGAATCAACTTAGGGTGTTGGATTGAGAGGGAGACCCTTCTATCTTAAATTCATCCTGGCCCATCCTTCCCTGAGATCATAGTAAGTTTTAGGTGAGGGCTTATCTATGCGTGCTGTGCCAGGACAGGGGTGGAGGTGGGTTGTCAGTAGGGAGAGGCATTATAGTGCCCTGGAAACCACTTGGGTTTTGGACTTGGGCAGAACTGGTTCCACACTCAGCTTGATGCTTACTGACTGTATGACCTTGAGAAGTCACTGGTTTCTTTGAACCATAATTTACTTACATGTAAAACTGAAATACTACGAGTGCCTCCCTTATAGAGTTGTCACGAGGATTAGAGATAATGGGTGAAAAAAAATCAAATACGGTGTTTGATAGATGCTCAATAAATGGCAGCTATCATTGTAATTATCACAGTTCTCTATTTGGAGGTACCAGTGATAATGGTAATGGTATTGATTTGCCATTGGTCATGGTGAAACAAATCATGGTGTTAATTGCATCTTTCCAGAAACAAAGAAACATGACAATAGATGTACACTCTTAAAACTTGTCTATAGTGACTTTCATTTATTCATATGCTTACATATGGGTTCCTCTTTCTGTAGAATCAGTTTGGAGTGTAGGTATTTTTCACATTATTGATTGTGTATCATGTTTGGTTCTCAGAAGTTATGTGTAACTTCAGAGTTATGTGATGCTTTTCAGAAAGTATATTACTCATGATCTTGAACCCTTTGGGATGTTTAAGGTTAGCTATGTAATTTTGAGTCTTATTAATGAATAGTGGGGTTTGGCCTGCATTTTCTCTTTGGCAAAACCCATATATTTTTTTTCCCCTTAATTGCTCACATATTGCTGGAAGTTAAATAGCTGGAAGCTTTTGACAATTAGATGTTTGTCATTTGAACGCTAGCCCTTAAGGCTTTGAAAATTCTGTGATCTGTTCCAAGAGGTTTGGTGATTTCTACTCCCTTTAATTACATTGCGTGTGATAGGCATAATCGCTTGCATGCACAATAGCTTTTTCTTGCAATATAGTGAAGTTTTTTGAGTGTATTTGAAGTAGTATCAGGGATCTTCATTTAAGTTAAAATCCAACTGATTTAATGTTAACATTTGCAGAAAACTCAATTGCGTCGGCAGTCAAATGACCTGTATTTAGCGAAATCTACACTTGAACCGCAGTATCAGTTATATTATGACTTACTTCTCTACCAGCAGCCCACAGGTTTCTTTCAACATATATTATAAAATGCAGCCAGGTTTCAGATGCATCTTAAAACTATGCATATTAAAATAGAGGAAATGTGGTATCTTACTATTAATGATGATTTTAAGTGTCTGTGGCTGGGCCCAGGCAGCTTGCTTGTTGGAAGTTTGAAAGTATAGGTTCTGCAGCCAGAAGAACTGAATTCAATCCTGGCCCACTACTTTAACAAGCTGAGTGATTGATCTTGGGCCAGTTATTTATCTCCTACCAGAATGTATACACCATGTATAGTCAGGAATTTTGACTACCTTATGGTTGCTGCTAGAGTGGTATCAGGTCCATGGTAGATACCAAAAAATATTTGTTGAAGGAATGAATAAAAGAACCTAAGTCTCAGTTTTCTCATCTGTGAAGGAGGGTAATGATAGTGTAGTATCTATCTTATAGAGCTGTTCTGAGGATGAAATGAGGTGATACATGTAACCATTGACTGGGGCCTTTCTCAAGGGGAAGCTCTTCCCGGGCCCCATATTGGTCTGGGTGGTTGGCGTGACCTGCGGCTCTGTGCCAGGCAGGAGCTGAGGGTGGTAGCTGTCTCTGTGTCACCAGCACCCCCAGCTCCACCTGGGCCTCTCCGAGGGCTCAGGTGCTGTTCTTCCTCCAAGAGCACTTGCTTTTGCCCACGACTCATCCCCTTCACTACGCTCAAGCTCCTTGAGGGCTGTGAGGGTACCTTAGCCATCTCTGTGTCACGCACAGTCCTGACACAGAGCCCTGGGAGGCACTAGGAGGTGCTCAGCAGACGTTCCCCGAGGGAATGAAGAGGCAGACTGGGGCCTGACTCTGCCTTGAGCCAGCTGATATTATGGGGATAATTTTAATATTTTTCCAGAGAATAAGGAGAAATGTGGGAACTAGAGGTCGGAGGGAGGCATGGATCTTTGCCATTTTTCCTCCATGTAGTTTTTGTTTAAAAATTCCTGTTATTTGAGAGAGGGCAAGTGGATGTGGTAGGAATCACAAAATCACTAGCTCTTTGGTTAGGACTTTCCTCCCCTCTCCCCTGCTCACCCCTGCCCAGTTAGAGGGAAAACACAGAGAAGCAAGCCCCTCCCAGGCACCTGATTCTTTCCTATGGGAGGTGTCGCAGGGTTAGAGCTAACCCTGTGAGCAGATAGCCTGTTTTTTGCATACCCTTTGCAGACCTGAAGTTCAGCTGTCACCATGGGCAGCCTCGTTGACCCAGGGGCAGGGTAAGCAACCTTCCAGGACAAACACACTGCAAGGAGAAGAGATATGACTCCTGAGTTCTACTGCAGTTTTGCCACTGAGTTGCTGGTTATTGGACTTTTCGGAATCTTTGCTTTCCTAGCTGATAAATGTCTTTCTACTTCTCAAGAATTCCATGCCTTCTTATGAAACACTATTGAGGCCTCTCAGAGTAAGAACTAACGGGGAAATGGCCACATGTTAGATACAGGTCAGGAAGAAATTGGTTGAGTTTCTTCAAAAAATTAGATTAGTGCCAAGTATGTGTTATAGCGAGAAGAACAGGTTAGTTTCTCTCTGCATGATCACATTTTTATGTACTTATATCTCCTAAAACTCTCATCAGGGGACAAATTCTGATATTTTATCTCCTGGAAGGGATTGGACCTTGTCTCCTGGGATCATTCGTGTTGCAGGTTCTCCTGTCTGAATTCCTAGCCTCTCCCACCAGCACCAGTGGTCGGTCTGGGGTGTGGGCAGGAGCTCCTCAGCCAGTAGGCTGGGCTTTAGTGCTTGCTGCTGAGGCATCATCCAGCGCCCAAGGAAGTACATCCTGTGCTTAGGCCGAGCTGTTGGCAGCCCCGCCACACTCTGAGGTCAGCATTCGAGTTGCCACATCCTCAGCCTGCAGACAATGATGTGGCCTGGGCCCCTGAGTCAGTGTTACTCTTCTTACTGCTCTCCTTTGGAGAGCGCAGTTCAGTAAGTGCCTATGACGGGAGTACCACCACGCTAGGACCAAAAATCTATCTTGGCTGATCACTGTGACTATTTCACACATCGTTGAAAAAAAGCTCAGAGTAAGTGAGCTTGGAGTAAGCTCAGAGACATGAGCAAATACAAAGTGCACGGCTCAACTTTTTACAAAGTGCAACACCCACAAAGCCAGCATCCAGATGAAGAAACGGAGCTCCAGGCCTTCCTTCCAGTCACTGCCCACCATCCCGAGAAGCCAAACTACTATTCTGACTTCGCAGTAGATCAGTTTTGCCAGTTTTTGAACTTTGTATAAATGGAATCCTGGTGTGTGCATGCTTTTGTGCCTGACTTCTTTTACCCAGCATACTGTTTTGCATATCATTTCTAATGCTTACAACAGCTCTCAAGGCCATTTGGAGAGGAGGAGACCAAGGCTTATTGACAATAGACTGCTCTGTGATTTGAAGCTGACTGTGTCTGCCACCCAGGCCCCTGGTCTTTATTAATGAACCCCCACCCCGATGGAGAGACCCTTACTCATTACTATTCAAGAGCTTGTTGGGAGTTCCCTGGTGGCCTAGTGGTTAGGTCTCTGGGCTTTCACTGCCATGGCCCGGGTTGAATCCCTGGTTGGGATCCCGTGAGCTGTTGGACCTTTCCCCTTGCCAGTAAAGGGCTCTCCCCTTTACTCAGTGTGCAGGAACATCTGGCTTGGCTGCCTCAGTAACTTAGGGGGTGGGGTAGAAGGATCGGGTTCATCTGGTATTTTCTAGCCAAGGCTTGTGCTTATGTTGGAGGTGTGAGCCGAGGACTATGAAATCCAATTTCCTCCATCTCCTTTCCACATAGCAACCTTGTAGCACTCAAGAAATTGGTTCTGGAACATGAAGCAGTGAGGAAATGATGCTATTTCTTTGTCTAAAAGTGAAACCGTAAGTGTGCCGTGTGGGCAGCCAATTATTTCATCGTGGGGCCCATGAAAAGTATTTTCATCTGAGTAGACATCACCCTGTCCCATGATTGAGGCCACAGGGTCTCTGCTTAGATTTTACAGACCAGGGGTTGACACAGTTTTCCTTTAAAGGGCCAGATAGTAAGTATTTTAGGCTTTGTGGGCCACAGAGTCCCAATTCAGCTCTGCTGTTGAAGTGTGAAAGCAGCCGTAGATGATTTGTCATGAGTGAGTGTGGCTGTGTTCCAAGGAAATTTTATTTACAAAAACAGGTGCATGTGGCCTGTTGGCTGAGGTTTGCCAGCTGGGTAGCTGCTGAGAATAACGGGTAAGAGCCTGAGCGCTGGAGATGGGCTGGTGTGGGCCCAGCCCTGCTGCTTTCTGGCTCTGGACTAGGATGAGTCAGTCAATAAGGGGCAGGAGTGTCTACTCAGTGGCCGTCAGGAGAGTCCATGGTTACAGTGTCTCTGGGGAGTGTGGCGCAGGGCCTGGCACAGCACGGACATGCACTGCTGCTGCCGCTACCTGTTGCCCCTTTGCCTTGCCCAGTCCTTTGATGGCAGGGGCCGTTGGGAGCGATTTTAGGCACATAGGCTAGTCGGAAGTTTATTTGCTTATTTTCCAAGCATGACGTCTAAATGAAAAAAAATACGCGGCCTTCTCTAGCTGCTGAGAAGGTCACCGTTGCTGCCGAGTGCTGTGGCTTTCACAGCTGAGTAGGTAAACAGTGCAACTGAGTGGAACCAGTTAGACAAGTCAAGCCAAAAATAAAGATAAGGTTAAATATCAACGTCATTACACTCAGCCTGCTTTGCAGCTTTTATAACAAAGACTAAGCTGGTTGACAGCGAAGGGCGTGATCAGTAAATCCTACCTACTCAAGGCCTTGCAGTTCATTCTTTGTGAAAGCTTCCTCAACCGGTCACCCGCTCTGTGCCTGGCACTGTGCTCGGTGGCAGGAAGTGCAGGGGCAGAGCTGGTACACTTCTCACGCTGCAAGCGTTACAGTCCAGTAAAGGGAAGTGGAAGGAAGTGTGGGTAACCACAGTGCAGGGCAGAACGGGACCATGGCTGCCCACCTCCTAACCCAGCAAAAGCAAGGAGTCTCCAGCATCCTTTGGTCTGTGGCCTGGCTCTGCCCTCCCCACCAAGATACCAGCCTCTGCTTCCCCAATCCTGCTGTCTGTTCCAGCCTGCTTACATGCTTATTCTGAACTCATTTGTCCATTCATTCATTAAAACATATTTGAGTGTGTGTTATGCACCAGCAAGTAAGACAAGGTCCCTGTTCTCAGGGATCTTAAGGGCTACTTGAAGAAACACACAACTGTTTACAAAATAATGTGATAAGGGTGAGACACATAGCTCTGTGACAGTTAATAATTTTAAAAAATGAACTAGGCAGGGAGGATTTCCATGGTGTGTGTGTGTGTCTATGTTTGTACACATATAGGTTATTTTATATAGAAATGGTAGCAAACTATACATACATACTGCTCCTTCCCTTCTGTTCCATTCCACTCAGCTCTCTTCCCTTCCCTTCCCTTTCTGATGGATTCCTTCCTGATATCTTGTTCAATCTGAGTATGCTCAGCCTGACTTAAGTATATGTTTAGGGAATAGGGCCAAAGCATTATTAACATATCAATACACACAAAAATACAGTTAGGGTAAGAAAAATTGGAGGTTTTTTACCCACCCCGGGAGATACAGCTTTCAACTTTGAATTTTGAAATTGTAAATTTTGTTGTAGGATTGAGATCAAATCGAGAAATTAATTGAGAACAATCAACGTTATACCACGTGGGAGATAGCTGACATACTCAAAATATCCAAATCAAGCACTGAAAATCATTTACACCAGTTTGGTTGTGTTCTTTCCTTCTCCCTTCCACTTTTTATTTTGAAAAATTCCAAACCTATACTAAAGCTGGAAAGAATGAACATTCATATACTCTTTACCTAGATTCACCACTTGTTAACGTTGTGCTTCACTTGCTTTCTCTTTCTCTCTCTATTTAATCTTTTATTTTGCTGAACCATTTGACAGTAAATTGCAGACATCATGACACTTTACCCCTAAGTATTTTAGCTTGCACCTCCTAAGAACAAGGAAATTCCCTTTTCTAGTCATAAACCATTATCATACCAAAGAAATGTAACACTGATACAATAATATTTTCTAATATCTAGTCAGCATTCAAATTTCCTAACAGTCTCAGAAAAAGTCTTTCATGGTTGTTTCTTTTTAATCCATGATTCAAACAAGGATCATGCCTCCCGTTTAGTTCTCATGTCTCTAAATCCCCTTAATCTAGAACTATCTCCCTGCCTTTTTTTTTTTTTTTAAGTGTTTTACATAATGCTAACAGTTTTGAAGAATCCAGGACACCTGTGTTGTAGAGTGTCCCACACATGGAGTTGTCTGATTGTTTCCTCACTATAAGATTCAGGTTAAACATTTTAGAAAGAATACTACCTAGGGGATGCTGTTTCCCTCTCATTAAATCACATTCAGGAATGTATTGGGTTGGCCAAAAGGTTCGTTCGGTTTTTTCCATAAGATGGCTCTAGTAGCACTTAGTTTTTGGTTTTCCTTTTTTTAAGACTTATTATTTATTTATTTTTAAAATTTATTTTTGGCTGCATCGGGTCTTGGTTGCGGCACATGGCATCTTTGTTGAGGCATGCGGGATCTTTCATTGCAGCATGTGGGCTCTTTGCTGCGGTGTGTGGGCTTCTCTCTAGTTGTGGCATGTGGGTTTTTTTCTCTCTCTAGTTGTGGCGCGTGGGCTCCAAGGTGCGTGGGCTCTGTAGTTGTGGCATTCGGGCTCCAGAGCCTGTGGGCTCTGTAGTTTGTGGCACACAGGCTCTCCAGTTGAGGCGCGCAAGCTCAGTAGCTGTGGCATGCAGGCTTAGTTGCCCTGCGGCATGTGGAATCTTAGTTCCCTGACCAGGGATCGAACTCGCATTCTCTGCATTGGAAGGCGGATTCTTTACCAATGGACCACCAGGGAAGTCCCACTTAGTTGTCTTTAACTTCATTTGAAACAACTTTGTTAGATTGTATTGTGACAGCTGTCATATTTGCATGCATTTAAAAAAAAAAGACATCAAAATTGGTGAATTTTTCTGTAACCATTTTAATATTGAAGATGGAAGGAAAAAAGCAACATTTTCAGCATATTATGCTTTCTTATTTCAAGAAAGGTAAAAACCAACTGAAATGCAAAAAAAGGTTTGTGCAGTGTATGAAGAAGGTGCTATGACTGATCGAACATGTCAAAAGTGGTTTGTGGGGCTTCCCTGGCGGCGCAGTGGTTGAGAATCCGCCTGCCAATGCAGGGTACATGGGTTCGAGCCCTGGTCTGGAAGATCCCACATGCCACGGAGCAACTGGGCCCGTGAGCCACAATTACTGAGCCTGCGCATCTGGAGCCTGTGCTCCGCAACAAGAGAGGCCGCGATAGTGAGAGGCCCGTGCACCGTGATGAAGAGTGGCCCCCACTTGCCACAACTGGAGAAAGCCCTCGCACAGAAACGAAGACCCAACACAGCCATAAATAAAAAAAAAAAAAAAAAAAAAAAGTGGTTTGTGAAGTTTTGTGCTGGAGATTTCTCACTTGGCGATGCTCCACAGTTGGGTAGACCAGTTGAAGTTGATAGCGATCACATCGAAACAATAATTGAGAACAATCAACATTGTATTTTGTGGGAGAGAGCTGACTTATTCAAATACCCAAATCAAGTGTTGAAAATCATTTGCACGAGCTTGGTTGTGTTCATCGCTTTGATGTTTGGGTTCCACATAAGTTAAGCGAAAAAAACCTTCTTGACCACATTTCTGCATGTGATTCTCCACTTCAATGTAATGAAAACGTTCTGTTTTTAAAGCAAATTGTGATGGGAGATGAAAAGCGGATACTGTACAATAATGTGGAACGGAAGAGATCATGGGGCAAGTGAAATGAACCACACCAAAGGCCGATCTTCATCCAAAGAAGGTGATGTTGTGTATATGGTGGGATTGGAAGAGAGTCCTCTATTATGAGCTCCTTCCGGAAAACCAAACAATTAATTCCCACAAGCACTGCTCCCAGTTAGACCAACTGAAAACAGCATTCAACGAAAAGCCTCCAGAATTAGTCACCAGAAAATGCATAATCTTCCATCAGGATAACGCAAGACCGCATGTTTCTTTGATGACCAGGCAAAAACTGTTACAGCTTGGCTGGCAAGTTCTGATTCATCAGCCGTATTCACCAGACATTGCACCTTCGGAATTCCATTTATTTAGGTCTTTACAAAATTCTCTTAATGGAAAAAAGTTCAATTTCCTGGAAGACTGTAAAAGGCACCTGGAACAGTTCTTTGCTCAAAAAGATACAAAGTTTTGGGAAGATGCAATTATGAAGTTGCCTGAAAAATGTCAGAAGGTAGTGGAACAAAACGGAGAATATGTTGTTCAATAAAGTTGTTGGTGAAAATGAAAAATGTGTCTTTTATTTTTACTTAAAAACCAAAGGCACTTTTTGGCTAACACAATAATATAAATTTGTCCTATTTATTAGTGGTGCTGACTTTGACCACTTGTTAAAGATGGTATCTGTCAGATATACCCGTTTGAAGCTCCCCCACTCTCCCCATGTAATGAATAAATAATCTGTCAGGTGGCACTTTGAGAACCGTGAATATCTTTTTTCCCAACAACTTTTCACCCAATGATTTCAGCATCTATGGGCGATCTTTGCTGAATCAGTTATTACATTGGTGGTTGCAAAACAATGTTTTTCTAATTCTGTCATCCCTTTTACCTTATTAAAAGGCCTTTCTCTGGGAAGAGCAGCCCTTCCCACACTTTTTAAAGTGTCCTTATAGACTCATGGATTCTTTTTTTATTCTTTGGGTTATGATTCATTACTATCCTTTTCTTTTAACTAAAAATATTTTAAATTGAGGTATGATTTACACACAGTGAAATGTATAGATATTAAGTGTAAAATTAAATTCATTTTGACAAATGCATATGCTTACATAGCTCCCGCCCTATCAAGATAAAGAACATATCCATTACCAAAAGAAGTTTCCTTTGGCCCCTTCCCAGTCAGTGCAGAACTGATTTCTTCATCATTCTTTTTGATGTTTAAATTGTCCCAAACGACGGCAATGAAAAAGCGCCATCTAGCTCGCTCTGTGTTCGTTGTGTCCCCCTTAATCTTTGAGCACTTTCTTGCTTTCTGGCACAAGAAAGTGTTTTGTCTTATTACTAGTTGTTATTGTTTTTATTGTTTTTTAACAGCTGAAAATATTCCATGGTATCGATACTAGTTTAATAATTTCTCCACCAGTGGATTTTGGATTGTTTCCTTTTTTATCCTGTTACGAAAACGCTGCTGCAAACATCTTGGAACACATATTCTTGCACCACTTTTGTGAATATTTTTATTGATTGGAGCTCTAGAAGTGATATTTCTAGGTCAAAGGTATGCACATTTGAATTTTTGATTGATATTGCCAAATTCTTCCTTCCCTTCTTAAGCCGTGTTAGTTAACTTTCCATTAACAGTGGTGGTTTCCCCGCTGTCTTACCAACATTGAAGTTTATGTGTCTCTGTGTATATGGTGGTGCAGAGATTGAATTTGAACTTAACCTTGAGTAAGGCAAACATCCAAACCATAGATTCCCCTTTTTGGTTCCAAGCCCCATTTTGATTTGTATAGAAATGAAATCTCTCCTCAAAGGAGAGGTTTGACCCAAGGAGAAATTTTTGCCATTTTCTGTCATTCAGTGTCACATTCACCATTACAGCCAGCTTTTTTTTTTTTTTTTTATAAATTTATTTATTTATTTATTTATGGCTGTGTTGGGTCTTTGTTTCTGTGCGAGGGCTTTCTCTTGTTGTGGCGAGCAGGGGCCACTCTTCATCGCGGTGTGCGGGCCTCTCACTATCGTGGCCTCTCTTGTTGCAGAGCACAGGCTCCAGATGCGCAGGCTCGGTAGTTTTTGGCTCACGGGCCCAGTTGCTCTGCGGCATGTGGGATCTTCCCAGACCAGGGCTCAAACCCGTGTTGCCTGCATTGGCAGGCAGATTCTCAACTACTGCGCCACCAGGGAAGCCCTACAGCCAGCTTTTGCAGAGGATATCTTTATTGTTTTTATCCTGCATTAAGTGAACATGGGAGATAGATGAAGAGACGGGGATGTGTGATGGGGATGATGACATTACCCCCAGGGCTTCTGGTCCTCTTAGACAGTCTTTGTAAAATTTGGTTCAGAGTTACTGCTCTGTATTTCTACCCTGAGGTAACTACTGGAATTGATTTTTGTTTTGCAATGAACCTTGATGATTCTGTGTTTGGGGTAGCAGGTTTTTCTTAGCGTACCTGTGTGTGTGTGAGAGAGAGAGAGAGCACTCTCTGATGTCAGATAGTAGACTTTGTGTTTTTGTTTTAAGTATTAAATTTAAAGGTGTTTAAATTAGCTTAAACACCTTTGTGGATGACTTGTAACTTTTCTTTCTTTTTTCAGGTTGAGGAAGTTGTTTGAAAGCTGTTTAAAGTTATTGTCTCTTTGCAAAAGTTACCTATGTTGATTTTCCTTACAGGTATTTGAAGCTGTGATTTCATGGATCAATTACGAGAAAGAAACCCGTTTGGAGCACATGGCAAAGCTGATGGAACACGTCCGTCTCCCTCTCTTACCAAGGGATTACCTTGTCCAGGTGAGTGCTGTGTGAAGAACCAAGCACTTCCCTGCTCACCCAGGCCTCCTAGGAGTAGCAGTGGGCAACCCCGGTTGTATGGAGTGGCGAGTTTCATGGGTCTTTTCTGTGGAGTGAGGGCACCAACCCACTGGGTTCAGTGTGAGGCATGGTAGTGTAAGGTTTAAGAGCATAGGTTTGAGAATGAGACACTTAGGTTTAGTTCCTCCTCTTCTATTTCTTAGCTTTAAGCCTCAGTTTCTTTTTCTCCAGAAGGGAAATTATACTAGAGCCCAGCAGGGTTGTTGTGAGGACCAGAGGAGTTGTAAGGATGCAGTTCAGGTGTTAGCATGGAGCTGGGGATAACACGTGTTCAACAGAAGTTATTAGCTGCTTTTGTTGTACAGGACTGAAGCAAGAAGGGTCATTTCCATCATGTTTCTATGTTCCTTTTTTGCCTTCGTGTTAGGCAACTTGGGGCCCAATTCAGGACTGTAAAAACCAGCTCTTCACAAGTGCCTGGAATACATACTGCATCTGCTTCCTCTAAAACATGGCGCCACATATTTTCTCATTTAATCCTTGTAACAACCCTGTGAGCAGAGGTTAAAATCCCCTTTTTACAAATGTGGGCTTTGAGGCTTATGGAGGTTGGGATTTATCTGGAGTCACCAGCTAGTAGGTGGCAGGGTCAGGATTCAAATCCAAGTCTGTCTGGCTCTAGAGCACCCACCTTCCCTAAGCAGGTGCCACCTTTAATACTTTCTCTTCTGTTTGTATATTACATGACTTAACTTTGTAGTGTCAATGGCATTAGATGTTTTCCAAGCAGGCAGAGGATAAAACTTAAATAGATAGATAACAAGTGCCAAGGCAGTAGGCCAGCCCTCAGCCGTCCTCAAGAAGTCTCTGCGAGGAATGGCAGATGTGAAGCCAGGATAAGAGGAGGTTCAGCAGCCCAGCAGCTGAGCTCTGTCACTTCTTGACCGTAAGACACTGGGCGAATCCTCAACCTTGCTAAGCCTCTGTCTTCTCATCTGGTGAAAATAGCCCCGGCCCTTATAGGGTCGTTTGGGGATAGAATGAGATGAACCACGTAAAGCCTACAACCCTGTGCTCAGTGATATCTCTGTTGTCTTCACGACCACTGCTACCGTTGGTAGTAGCGGGAGAGAGTATCCTTACCAACACTTATAAAGTCCTCAGCTTGTGATGCTGCTGTTGATCACAGGCCTCAGGAGTCAGTGGAATGTTCTCTGAATCTCTGAACCTTAGCCCTCTTCTCAGGGGCTGGGGCATATATTCTCAAGCCTTCATACGTGCCCTGCGTTTTACACTTTGGATGGCACCACTGCCACCTGGTGGCCGCACATCCTTCGTGTAGGAGAGGCCCCCACAGCAGAGGTACCGAACCCACCTGAGCTCCCCGTGTCAGAGCCAAACCTCCCACTATCCTGAGTGGGGCGTGACCACCAGTGAAGGCAGACACCTGGCCTCCAGCACAGTCTCACTTTCACAAGGAGGAAGGGCAGCTTGTGGACTTGGGTTCCGGAGAAAGCTAAAGGGGCTTTAGATACCCCTACGCACAACCTCCATCAGGTGCCCACAATGGAAACTTAATGAAGACTTTAGGAAATAGTTCCTGGGTTATTAGGGCAAGGTCAGGTTTAGATCTGGAGAAGAAGGAGGTCAGAGACAATGTGCATGAGAACTGTTGTGTGGGACATTTTTTTTTTTTTAAGGTTTTTTTTTTTTTTCCAGAACACCTCTGGAAGGAGATGTTTCATTAACACTCATTTGACCTTGAAATGTCAAACTAGTCTAACCACTGGGGATGGCTGATGGTAGAGGAGGAGGAGGAGAGAAAGGAAAGCTCTGGGCAGACCTGTACCAACACTGACTTCTGGCGGAGTTGTTTTGTTGTTGTTGTTGCTGTTTTCTTTTAATAGCTAACAGTTATTAGGCTTTTATTAAATATTTACAAATATTGTGCCAAGTGTATAACATGCCATATCTTATTTAAAAATTTGTCCTTGTGATAAAATATGTACAATATAAACTTCATCATTGTAACCATTTTAAGTGTACAGTTCAGTGGCATTAATTGCATTCACTGTGCTGTACAACCATCACCATACCCATTTCTAAAACTTTTTCATCATCCCAAATTGAAACTCTGTACCCATGAAATACTAACTCTCTCAGGGAGCTTTTCATTCAAGCCGAATGAGTTCTTTGGGAGAAGTAGCTATTCATGCATTTTTCCTTCTTCCCAAGCTTTTAAAGAGATCCTCTCCCACCCTTTTTAATTTTTAACTGACCCCAAACGTTTATGATTTGTCCCTACCTGCCTCAATCCCTCAGTAAGAGGGAAAAAAACCTTCCAAGAAAACGGAGTGTCCCTGGGGATCGTCTGTGGGGTAGGAGGTCCAGAGATAACAGAGGCGCTCTCACTGATCCTTCTTTTCCTGCCATCTCCAACACTGCCCAGCAGGTGATGGCCCTGGCCACGTTCCCATTCCTAGCTACAGGTGGGGGACCCAGGAGCGGCTCAGCCAGGCCTGTGCATGACAGCTTGAGGGCTGAGATAATTGAGGTGGGGAGGCCCTTCTCATTCTCTGACTGGACCTGAGGGCCTCTGGGTCAGAACCCTTGTCTTGTTCATCATTTTCTCCCTGGCGTCCAGCACTGAGCTGCCCAACCAGGAGACATTCAATCACTGTTAGCTGCTGAATGGAGCTGACCTTGCCAACAGCTCCCAAACAGTCCAGCAAAGAAGACATGAAGTAGCCTCCGAAGACCACACTACCCCTTACAGATATGCCATGTGGCAATCTGACCTGTGCCCAAGGGTGGAGATTTGAGAGTCAGGGTACCAGCATGGTTCACCCTTAGCTTTGCTTGTGAAATATTTAGGCCTACGCTTGCTGAGCACCTGCTTAAGTCCTTGGCTCTAGAATAAGGCATGAAGAAGCCACTGCCCCAGCTTAGATGGGGTCCAAGTGGAGGTCAGTTGGTGGGGCTTTTGTGCAGGACATTCTTTCTGCTCTGATACCACTGCTCCATTGGAGAGTGCCTCACTGGACACTTCTCCCTGAGGCTTGCACTGTAAGATAATGAATATGAATTCTTCTTCTTGAATATCACCTTATTATACCCAGTGCCTCCAAAGGTTGGCCGATGCATCCCACCATTTTCCTCTTTCCCTCCCTCTCCTTCTCTCAAATATCTGGCCATTTGCCTTAAACATTATAATACGTTCCAACCAGAAGGCATGTGGAAAGAAGCTTTAGGGACAATCAGCTGTCTTTGTTTTGCATAATCTCGTTAAGCCTATAAACAAGCAAACAAACACAACCTGTGAGGTTGTGGGGGACTTTAATATGCCCATCTTACATCTTACAGGTGAGGAAACTGAGGATCAGAGGAGTTAAGTGGTAGAGCTGGGATCTGTATCCCTGTCTGCTTGATGCCAGAGCTTAGTCACTTACTCCATTGTGCTCTTGAGATGCAGGAGGTGGGCACTAAGCTGTAACTCTGTGGACCTTTGTCTTAGGGTCTGAGATGGTGCGGTGTGGGAACGAATGAGTGTGAGAGTACAGGAATGACTCAGCCCAGGGAGATGGCTTGGGAAATGGGGCCGAGCTCTGCAGCAGGATCACCTATGGGTTATTACCTCTAGACAGTTGAAGAAGAAGCTTTGATAAAGAATAACAACACCTGTAAGGACTTCCTCATCGAGGCCATGAAATATCATCTGCTCCCTCTGGATCAGAGGCTCTTGATTAAAAACCCAAGGACCAAGCCCAGGACTCCAGTTAGCCTGCCCAAGGTAAGCCTCAGCCCAGTCACTGCCAAGAGTTGGAACTGTGATCTGGGAAAATGGCCTTGTACTCCTTTCTCCAAGTCTCTCCTCACCCATGGCTGCCCTGCATCTCGGTTGTATTTACCACCTAGGAGATGGAGTCTGCTGGTTCCTCGTGAATCTGCTGGTACCTCTGTCTTCCAGGGTCTTCCTTTCCTAAGGGTTTCAAGGTAACCTTCACTGTCACCAGGGAGGTTTGAGAATAACTCAGGTCTCTTTCTTCATCCCTTCCTGTTTTACACCATGGTTTGGGCTCTGTTTCTTTTGGAAGCAGAGGAGTAGCTGGGTGGGTCTTGACGTAGTGATGGCCACAGCAGTCCTCATTCTAGGCCATTCTTTGAGTCAGAACAGTCCTAGTATGGTTTCTCCCCTCACCACAGAGCCATAAAGGACAATTAGGGCTGCCAGAAAGGGAAAGGGGCCCTTAAGAAGTCCTACAGATAAGGAAGTGGGGGAAAGATATGGGGGAAATGAGAGCATGTGAGGGGGCAGCCAGGGGGAGGGAAGGATGAGCGTAGGAGGGGACACCACGATGGAGGGTCTGTGCTGGGTACTGGCGCGCTGGTTCCCTGCAAGTCCCCTCCCCTCCGTGGTCCTCAGGTTCCTCACCTGTAGAATGAAGGATGCTGCACTAGATGGTCTCTAAAGGCCTTTCTAGCTTGGCATTCGAGTCGTCTTTCCAGGATCCTAACGCGAAGTCTAGGGGGAGGTCCCAGCCAACCCAGGAGGAAGGGTAGAGGAGAGGAATGAGTCGTGTTGGCTCATCCACTACAAGTAAGCAGCACCCAGGGATTACCTAGGTCCTTGCCTTGTCCTTCTCTTCCTCTTTGCGGTTGGCTGCCTTACTCTTCGCCTGCTGCTTCCAGGAAGGGTTTCACGGGGCTAGAGAAGCATGTTGTCCAAGACCAGATATTTGGATTTTCCGAGGTTTGCTTCTCTCCACTCTGCTCTGTGACCCCAGATCATGGAGAACATAGTGGTTGCAATGTGAACAAAGGTTACAAATGTCCCAGATAATAATATAAGCAGCTGACATTTATTGAGTACTTACCGTGTGCCAAGCAGTGAGCTGAAGATATCGCATAGAAAGTAGAGGCATTTATCCTAGTTCAGGAAGGAGGAAACTGAGGGTCAGAGAGATTAAGTGACTTGCCCAAAGTCAACACAGCTAATGTGGTGGAACCAGGTTTTTTTTTTTGTTTTGTTTTAATAAATTTATTTATTTTATTTATTTATTTTTGGCTGCGTTGGGTCTTCATTGCTGCGCGCGGGCTTTCTCTAGTTGCGGCGAGCGTGGGCTACTCTTCGTTGTGGTGCGTGGGCTTCTCATTGCGGTGGCTTCTCTTGTTGCAGAGCACGGGCTTTAGATGCACGGGCTTCAGTAGTTGTGGCACGCGGGCTCAGTAGTTGTGGCGCATGGGGTTAGTTGCTCCGCGGCATGTGAGATCTTCCCAGACCAGGGCTCGAACCCGTGTTCCCTACATTGGCAGGCGGATTCTTAACCACTGTGCCACCAGAAAAGCCCCCTGGAACCAGGTTTTGAATTGAGTCTTTCTCCCGCTCCAAACCTGTTCTTGAACCCTTACCATCCTGCACGTGCTCCACCTTTGTAAACCTGATTTTTACCTACCTGTCTGCCTCCTGTTGCACAGTGCCAGCTAGGAGGGGCAGCCACAGGGCATGGGTCTCAGCCTTGGGACCATTTGCCTTATTGCATGTTGATGCGTTTTGTTTTGTTGGAACGTTGCATCAAAACTTCTTCATATTTTTCAAAGTGAAAATAACTTAGCTTTCTTTGATTATAGAAATGTATGCTCATTGTAGATTATTAAAAGGATACTGCGATTTCGAAATAAAGTAAAAATCACCTGAAATCCCTCCACCCAGGGACAGTCACTGCTATCATTTGGATGAATTTTCTTCCAGTCCTATCTGTGCACTTATTCACAAATAGGTCAAACTGTACACTTTTAGATAAATGGACTCTTGCTACACAGATTGAAATCTTTTTCTCCTACTCAACCAGATGCTACAGACTGCATTCAATGTTATCAGCATTTAAATTGTAATAGGTGCATGGCATTTATTATATTTATGTGCTATTATTTGTGTAACTGTCATCTATTGATGGGCCTTGCAATAATTTCCATTTTTTAAAATATCTAAACATATATGTGTCAAATATCCTTTAAAAGATGGCATCTTGTTTTGGTTTGCATTTCTTTAATTGTGAGTAAGATTAATCTTGGTTTCATAGGATTATTGGCATTTGTATATTTGGGGGGTGTGGAAATTCCCTGTTCATGTCCTTTGCCCATTTTTCTGTTAGACTGTATTTTTTTTATTTATGGTTTTTACATGCTCTTTTTAAAGAGTTTAGGTCCTTGTGTGTGTTTTACATATTTTTTTCTTAGTTTGTAGTTTGTCTCTAAACTTGTTTGTAACATTTTGAATCCCGAAAAATAATAAGTACTCAAATTAATCTATCTTCTGCTTTATAGCTTAGGTTTTGCTTAGAAATGTTTTCCCTGCTCTGAGATTTAAAAAAAAAATACTCTGTGTTTTCTTCAAGTACTTTTATGCTTTCTGTTTTACGTTTGAATCTTTGATGCACTTAGAATTTGTTTTGGTGTAAAGAGTGAGGGTAGGAATTCAGGTTTATTTGTATTGCAGATCATGAGGCTGTTGCCTCAAAGTTATCTTATTAAATAATCTCTCTCTCCCATGGACTTGAATATCACCTTCATTATGATCTAAATTTCTGCCAGCTTTGTGTCTGGAGAATATTGATTCTAAGGTGCACTGTTGTTTTGTGTGCAGGCGTTTTTTTTATATCCTGGGTTTTCAGCTGGCCTTATTGCTTGTCTGTGACTTTTCTTTTTGAAAACTGAGGTTCTCATCCTATCTAATATCAGGTTAATGACGTCTTTTCCTGGGGAGTGTATTCTGGAGCTAAGGAAATGGTGCGGAGCTGGCCCATTTTCTTTGTGTGGTGACCCTACCCAGTGGCCTCTCCTTTTCTAGGCTCCACGTCTGGCTTTTACCACATACACCCATGAAAAGACAGTTTTGAAAATCAAAGCCAAGTTTGTGTCTGAGCCTGGACTAAGCATGCTTGAGACAACCCTCCCCCCGCCCCCCACCTCTGCAACATACCTTGTGTCCCTTCCCAGATATTGAGTCTATAATTGAGAAGAATCCACCCCTTGTTTCAGGAGGCCAAAGTTGTCCCCTGTCGCCTCTACTCCTTAGGAACCATTTATTTTCCAAATGAAAGTGTTTAGGTTTCTGAGCACATAGCCTTCTGCAGGCGACTGGAACCATGATTTCCTTTGAATCTGTTGAAGGAATTTAAAAAAAGGCGTTGCTGCTCTTTGCCTCATTGTTCCCCCAGCTTTAATCCTTAAATGATTTAAGGTTATATTGTCCACGCTGCTTCTCAGACTCTACTCCTGTCACCATTGTGTGGGCACTTGAATTAACAAGATCCCCACTGTGGGTTTGAGGAGTGGGGTGTGCTGAGGGGAGCTGTCACTTTGAGGATTATGGACTGTGCCTTATCTCATTAAATCATGATAATAATAGGTCAGTGCTAGTCATATCCCTACTTTACAGAGTTTAATCAGAGAGGTTAAGTAACTTGCCCAGTGACACAGCTAGTAACTGCAGAGCTGGGGTTTGAACAAGGTCTGTTCCACTCCAAAGTCTCGTACCAAACTGCCTTCAGGGACAGGTTTTCAGGTTTTGGTGGCAGATAAAAAAAGATTCTTTTCTTTCTCTTCCTTTTCTTTTCTCTTTTCTGTCTTTTCCCTTCCCTCCCCCTATTTTCCCTTCCTTCCTCCCTCCCTCCCTTCCTTCCTTCCTTCCCTTCATCTTTCTTTTTCTTTCGCATCAAAATATTCTTTAATTAAAGCTCTGTAATATCTCATTCATCTCACTGAGATGCATTTCTAATACATTTACTTCTTTTTTTTTAAGTTAAGACTTTATATTTTTAGAGCAGTTTTAGATTCATAGCAAAATTGAAGGGGGACTTCCCTGGTGGTCCAGTGGTTAAGACTCTACGCTCCCAGTGCAGGGGACCTGGGTTCAATCCCTGGTCAGGGAACTAGATCCCGCATGCCACAACTAAGAGCCTGCATGCTGCAACTAAAGATCTCATGTGCCACAGTGCAGATCCTGCATGCAGCAACAAAGATCCCGCGGGCTGCAACCAAGACCCGGCGCAGCCAAATAAATAAATATTTTTTTAAAAATTGAGGGGAAGGTACAGAGATTCCCCATATACCTTCTGCCCCCGCACATGCGTAGCTTTCCTCATTATCAACATCCCATATTTTTTTTAATTCCTATTTATTGAGGTACAATAATTTATTCCCAGTAAAATTTGCTCTTTTTAAAAAGGGATGCAGTTTGATGAATTTTGACAAATGCGCGCAGTCATATATCCACCATCCTCATCAAAATATAGAATATTTTAATCACTCCAAAAAGTTCCCTTGTGCTGCTTTGTAGTCAAGCGCCTTCGCCCACCCCCAGCTCCTGACAGCTACTGATCTGATTTCTGTCCTTACAGTCTTCTCTCTTCTAGAATGTCATAAATGTATTGTAATTATGCCATATGTAGCCTTTTGAGCTTGCCTTATTTCTCTTAGCATCATGTTTTTGAGACTCATCCATGTTGCTGCATGTATTAAGAGTTAATTCCTTTATATTGCTAAGGAATATTCCATTGTGTGGATGTACTGTAATTTGTTTATCCATTTACTGGTTGATGGACATTTGGGTGTTCAGTTTTTGGTTATTACGAATAAAGCTGCTTTGAACATTCACTTACAGATTTTTGTGTGGACATGTATTTTAATTTCTCTTGGGTAAATACTTTAAATTCTCTTGGGAGTAGGATTGTTGGGCTGAATGGTAACTATAAGTTTAACTTTTTCAGAAATTGCTAAACTGTTTTTCAAGATGACTGTGCCATTGTGCTTTCCCATCAGCAACGTATGAGAGTTCTTGTTACTCCACTGTCTCACCACTCCTTGTATTATCTATTTAAAAAAAATTTGGCCATTCTAGTAGGTATGTGGTCGTATCTCACTGTAGTTTTAATGTGCATTTCTCTAATGATTAATGACGTTGAGCATCTTTTCATGTGCTTATTTGCCATTTGTTTGTCTTCTTTGGTGAAGTCTTTGTTCAAATCTTTCCCCATTTAAAAAATTATTTTCTAATTATTGAGTTGTAAGAGTTCTTTATAGGTCTGGCCAACTCAAAGTCTTTGCTTTTGACCATGACATGGTACTAACCCCACAAAGATGATAGGAGCAGGTCTAATTGCTGAGCACGTGCCAAGCACTGAGCTGAGTGATTTACATTTATTATCTAATAGGATTTTCAAAATTGTCATTATCCCCCTTTTACACATGGGGAAATTGGATCTCGGGTTATGTCACCTACTCGCTGTGTATTAGTTATCAATTTCTGCATCAGATTACCCTAACCTTGGCGGCTTAACACAACAGACGTTTGTTATCTTAGTTTCTGTGGGCAGGGATCCTGGAGAGGCTTAGCTGGGTCATCCTGGCCCAGGGCCTCGCGTGAGGTTGTAGTCGAGCTGCTGGTTGGGACTGCAGTCACCCCCAGGCTTGTTTGGGGAGGATCTGATTCTAAGCTTACTCTTGTGGTTGCTTGTAGGTATCAGTTCCCCACCCCACGGGCCTCTCCATAAGCTGCTCGGGTGTCCTCATGACATGGCAGCTGGCTTCCCCAGAGTGAGTGATTCTACAGCAAAAGAATGAGAGAGCACACCCATGACAGAAGCTGTAGTCTTTAAATAACCTTCTCTCAAAGTGATGTCCCATCACATCTGCTGTATTTTATTTGCTGGGTGCGAGTCAGCAGGTCTACTCCACACTCAAGGGAGGGGGTGGTGATTAAGTTCCATGTCTTGAGTGGAGGATTATCAAAGAATTTGTGATGTATCTGGAAGCACAGCTAGTAAATAGCTAAGCTGAGATTTAAGTCCAGGGTGACTGACTTCAGACCTTGCCTCCACATTTCACAAAAGCATTTTAGCTGAGTACTGGGTAGAAAGAAACCTGATTCCTACCCTCTGAGGGCTTTTAAGAAGTTCCTCTGAGAAAGTAAGATAGAAATATACAAGTGGCCAAATAAAAGGAGGAAGAAGAGAAGCTGAGAGACAATGGGGCTACTTGGAGGAGTGGCCACAGGAATTCCAAGGGCCAGCTGGCTTGTGCTTTCATGAATTCAGTCCAAGTTGGCTTTCTGACAGAGCTGACTTTGAGAAACAAAGGGGTGGAGAGAGATTTGCACACTGTTCTCAGCAATTCTCAGCAGAGAACCTGTTTGCCAGCCAAACCTCCTCCCTGAAAGAAACAAGACTCTGCCTTGGGATAGCTGCAGAGGCTAATAAGGGTGTTTTTTTCTTGTGCCATATATGCACTGATCATACTGACATATTCAAGCCAGAACAGCTAATGGCATCATCTAGGCTCCCACACGCTCACCACCCAGCACTTTCCCTGAGGCTGGGTTGCCATGGACAACCAGGGGCTGTCTCCCAGCCACTCACGATACTCCTGCGTTACCTTGTGCTGCAGATGGCAGCGGAGAAATGAGGTTCCAGGAAGATGCAAATAAACCCTTTGGAGATGTACTGAATCTGGCACTTTTCACTGTCATTTCAGCGCAGTTGACATCTTTATTCAACTCTTTAAAATGACACCAAAAGCCATTTGGGCTGGAAGTGGGTGGCTTCCTCCTGAGTTGGTCTGTCCTGCTTTCAGAAGACAGTGTTGGACACAAGGCTGTTGGCAGGGTGGGCAGGATGACTTCTCACCTGGGCCAGGCCCATGGATGGACACTGCTCCTCCGCGTCTCGGTCCTTTAAATGGACCCAGGCAAGACCCTGGGAAACACCCTGGGGTCCTGAAAAACCCCCATCATTATCCCTGGAATTACTGGCGCTCACTTTCCCATTCACAGATCATAAGCCTCCTTTTCTACCATTTGTTGGGAATCTGTTTTAGCAACTGCTTTAAACGGTAGTAATGATGCTGGTGTTGATCTAATAATAGAAGTTAACATTTAGTGTGTGCTGTTTACCAAACGCTGTGCTAAATGCTTTATATCATTTAAGCCTCCTGACACCCATGGGAGAAACATCCTATTATCCTGATATTATAGGTGATGGAAGTGAGCTTGGCAAGGTTAAGTGCCTGCCCAGGTTCACACAACTAGTTAGTGACGGGGCTGGTATTTGAGCGCAGGTGTGTCTGACTCCAAAGTCCGTTTCCCACTCCCACTCTCCTCCCTGGGTCTTGCTCCCGCGCTGCTGCTTCTTCACCCCTCGTGGTCTGTGCACCTTGGCTGTCAGTCCTTGCCTGGAGCACCTGTTGCTCAGAACCTGCTGGGACAAGTCTTCTGCCTCGAACTCGACATGCTCCTTCGGATGAATTTTTGGTGTTAGCCCTGCGGCCCCACGCACCAGGGTAAGAGAGACTCTCGCTTCCTGCCCTGGCCCGAGGGACCGACTGGCTGGGCCTGCCTTCTGCCCAGCTCACCGATCATGGAAGAGAGTTTGGACACACACTCTACTCTTGCCTGATGAACAAGGTGTGCAGAGCCTGGGTTGTTCCACTCCCCTGAGTGCAGAGTCTAATGACTTAGGGTTAGGGTCCTGATGCACAAACGGGCTGGAAAGCTCTGCGCTGTTCACTTCCTGCCCTTCCCCTGGCTAGTCTCTGCTACCTGATGGCTCTCAGACACAGAGCAGTTGTCATATTGTGAGGAGGGACCAACATGCCTTCACTGCCACAGTCACACTGGTGGAGTTCAGACTCATCCAAGTGAAAGAAACAGTGTTAAATGTTTTTTTAAAAACCATCTTGCTATGCTGGGAGTGAAATTTCCTTCCCAAGGAATCAGGTAGTCTTTACATGGTCTCACTAACGTCCCTAAAGTAAATGGCCATTTGACTTTGTAAAAGGAGAGTGTTTTCCTTGGGAGTGGCCCAGTAGCCATGCCCCTCACAGTCGAGTCTGGCTCGCCAGTATTGTGTCACCCAGAGCTCTCCACTCACCAAGAGGTCTGCAGCCTTTAACACAGTGATGACTGAGACTTGGGGTCAGGACCCTGGGTGCCCTGCAGGGCTCCCAAGTACATTGCTGTCCTTGAGTGTGATGAAGTTATGTTTGGTCTAGCGTAATTGTTAGCCTGGAACCAGTTCTTTAGTATTTTATGATTCCCATATGACCACTGGTAGTTCTTACTCAGGGTTACCTTGAGGGATAAATGTTAAACATAGTGATCATTTAATAAGCTGATCCGATTCAGTCATTTCTTTTTTTTTATTTTTATTTTTATTTTTTATTTTTGGCTGTGTTGGGTCTTCATTGCTGCGCGCGGGCTTTCTCTAGTTGCGGTGAGCGGGGGCTCCTCTTTGTTGCGGTGCGCAGGCTTCTCATTGCGGTGGCTTCTCTTATTGTGGAGCACGGGCTCTAGGGTGCGCGGGCTTCAGTAGTTGTGGCACGCGGGCTCAGTAGTTGTGGCTCGTGGGCTCTAGAGCGCAGTCTCAGTAGTTGTGGCGCACGGGCTTAGTTGCTCCACAGCATGTGGGATCTTCCTGGACCAGGGCTCGAACCCGTGTCCCCTGCGTTGGCAGGCGGATTCGTAACCACTGCGCCACCAGGGAAGGCCTGATTCAGTAACTTCTATTAAAGACATTACACATCTTTAGTAAAGTGGAACTTAGGGGTGTCAGGAGAAGAAAGAAATATGCCTATTGAAGTCTTTGGGCCTGAGTTTTTCCGGAAATGTCAAATGTGGGCTTGCAAGAAAGAACGGTTCAAGTCTCTTCTTGCCCTGACAAGAAGAGACTTAAGTAGCTGGAGGTTTACAGTTTCAGAGATGTAATACATGTAGACTTTGGGGAATACTCGTTTTTGTCTAGTTGGTTGCTAAAATCAGGTATCTATGGAAACAACCATCCGTTAGTAGTCAAGATAGGAAACTTATTCTTTTTATGCTGCACAAGTACACAGTGATGAGTGTAGTGCTCCTTGTATGATGGCTTTTTGTAAGACCTGCCATAGAAATTGGACTTCTTATGTCTACGAGAGAAGGAGAAAGTATACCTACTCCTCCCTCTGCCTTGAGCAACCTCCACATTTTCAGAAACCAATGGTCCTACCCCCACGAAACCTCATAATTGCTCTTCCCATATTGTTGTACAAGTTTGGAATTTTAAAAGTCGTCTCTCACCAGTGGTTTTATAAGCTCAAAGGCAAGTTTATTTTGAAAACCTTGTTCTGTATCTTTTTTGTCTTTCTATGCAGGTTTTACTTTAACATTAAATTTTTTGCATTTCTATAATATCGCTTCTGTGTTATTATGAAAATTCTCAGAGATGAGTGCTGGATTTTCTCCAATATGAATGTACCTCCCTACCCTGGCGGAAGATAGTTTCTGGGACATGGTTAAGTCCCCTGAAGCTTTGCCTTTTTTGTTTATAGAAGAAACCTTGATAGCTTATGAAAAGAATAAACAGCCTTCTGGTGGTTGAGTCAAAAGATGGGAAAAGTTCTCTCTTTCTCTTTTTGTTTGTTTTCCTCAGATTCTGTCCCCAGGATTGTAATCTGGTGTCTAACATGTTTTAACCCAAGAAAGAGACATTCTAGCTCGTGTTTGTTTTTTTTTTTAATTTAACTGTGTTTTTTTTTTTTTATTAAAAAAATTTATTTATTTAATTTATTTATTTTTGGCTGTATTGGGTCTTTGTTGCCGCGTGCGGGCTTTCTCTAGTTGCGGCGAGTGGGGGCCACTCTTCGTTGAGGTGTGCAGGCTTCTCATTGCGGTGGCTTCTCTTGTTGCGGAGCACGGGCTCTAGGCACGCGGGCTTCAGTAGTTGTGGCACGTGGGTTCAGTAGTTGTGGCTCATGGGCTCTAGAGCGCAGGCTCAGTGGTTGTGGCGCACGGGCTTAGTTGCTTCACGGCATGTGGGATCTTCCTGGACCAGGGCTTGAACCCGTGTCCCCTGCATTGGCAGGCAGATTTTTAACCACTGTGCCACCAGGGAAGCCCCGTAACTGTGTATTTTTTCATTTAACTCTTTGCATGTGGTCTTTACTATTCATTTATTCTTTATTCCAAATAAATATTTGAGTCATCACTTTTACCTGGTACCCTAGGGCCCTAGGGTTATCTTGGTGATTGAGGCAGGTACATTTTTGTGCGCTGGCAGGGCTCACTGTCTAGAAGGGAGACAAGGTTACTGGACAGTTACAGCACAACATGGGGCACTTTTAGGGGGAGAACCCAGGGCATATGTGATCTCAGAGAAGGACCTGTAACTCAGCTTTGGAGGTCAGAGAGGTCCTCTTGGAGGAAGTGACGTGTAAACTGAGACCTGAAAGATAAGCAGGTGTTGTGGGCGGGGTGGGGGGGGAATCAGATGGGGGAAGAGTGTTTCAAGGAGAGGGTGTTGGGTACTTGATGTCACTGCAGAAAGAAAACTAAAAACTAGTTTTATTCCCAGTTAGCCCCAAAATCAGATTTCAAAGAAAATCCTTGTAATGGTTTGACTTCATTTCAACTTTACCAACTCAAAACCAGAAAGACAGCACAAGTTCTAGGTATGTTTATGAATGCGGGTCATTCAGCCCTGGAGGAATAAGTTGGGCGTTGTCTGAAGTTTGCCAAGAGGCTGTGTTCATTAACATCCCCCTTGAACTTGTCATGGATGCCTAGCTAAGCAAAGAATTACAGATGGGAAGGAATGTAGAATTCTGCGTCTCTCTGAAAAGGACTGCTCTTGACACAGAGCAGTGGGCCTTCTGAGCAGAGGAAAGTCAAATGCAGAACATTTATTTCTGGAGGCAACAACAGCTCTAAGTCTGGACTATGTGTCCTGGGTTCCTTTGGCATGTTCCAGAAGACAGAACGGAATGCTGAGTTTTTGAACATTGGTCGCTTACATTCGGTCACAGAAGCACTGTAGACTAACTCTGATGACCAGTGACCACCCACATGGGCAGTAGGTGAGCCTGAATCTAGAATCTTGGGTCATAAATAATTGATCTTGAGCAATGACTGTCAGCCCTATACCTGCCTCCCTATATGGTGGATAATGTTCAGCTGAGGGGTGTACTCCTATGCACTCACGCAGATTTTGATGATCACTCTTCTCCCCAAAAATGCTTTGCAGGGAAGCAAAGAGCACTATGATAATTTTAACGGCAAAAATGGTTGATGGCACATCATCAGGAAATCTCTATGTTTGTGGGTTAAAACAGGGGTTGTCAAAGTATGACTCTTGGAAATGCAGCATCAGCATCAACCGGGAACTTGTCAGAAATGCATATTTTCAGTCCCGCTTCAGACCTACTGAATCAGAAACTCTGTGGGGTAGGGCCCAGCAATTTGTGTCTCAACTAGCCCTCAAGGGGATTCTGATGCACACTGAAGTTTGAGAACCACTGTGGTAAATAAGACGAGCCACAGATAATGAGAAGATCCTGTGACTTATATTGATTGTCTGCCTGTGACTTCATCCCTTTCTCTCCACTTAAGAAGGCAACTTGGAATGAGTGAGTGAGAGTGAAGTCACTGTGGGGACAGCCATGAATTTGTACAGACTTACTGACATATGTAAACTATTGTTAACTTTGGTGCTTTAATTTTTATTTATTAATAACACATGACAAAAGTTACAGCAATGGGGATACCACTGTGAACTGCTGAAGTTCTGTTGCTGCAGCCAGAACAGTGGCTTTCATTGTTTTTTTCAAATACTACATCCTACACTAAGAAATATGTCTAAATTGCTCTCTAGGAGATACATACGTGTATGTATAACCAGAACAAGTATTTCATGAAATAACATCCTTACTATATTTTCTGTGCTGTACTATTAAAAAGTATGCTGGTTGAAACCCGTTAAATTGATCTAGTGACCCACCAATGAAATGTGACCTGCAGTTTGAAAAACACGGTGTAGTGAGCTGTCCTGGCACAGACCCTGTCTCTGGAGCAGGAGAGAGGTGGGGCTGCACTCACCCCTGTGTCGGGTGCACTTGGCTCTCAGCCTCTCTTCTGCTGCTCTTAGCTGTGTGACCTTGGGCAGTTTACCTATGTTCTCTGAGCTTTACTTTCCTGACCTGTCAACGTGGACGATAATATCTACCTTGCAGAGTTGTGGTGACAAACAAATGACAACATACTTCACAAGATGACTGGCAGTGGTGGCTACCACCTTACTTGTGGAAATAATACTATAACACTGTTTTTTCACAACATCATCAGTTACATGCATTTTTGTGGTGACCACCACAAAGCGGTGTTTTACAAATTTTTTCCCATACTGCAGTGAATAAGTGCTCCCTGTAACCTATGCATTCAGAAATATTTTTGAATTAATTTTATCTTAAAAATGCATCCAAATTCTGTACTCTATTCCAAAATATATTCATGTTTTTATATATATATATATATATATATATATATATATATATATATATACATACATACATAGGAATATTTTGTTTTGATTTAAAATTTAGTCCCCTTGCCCCCAATGCTTAAGGACACTCAGATTGCAGAAGATGCCCCAAGTGGCTATACCCCCAACACAGCCCTGAGCAGGGGCACTTGGGAAGCATAGACTTTATGCTTGTGTTTCTGTGGGAAGATGCTCGTTAGACTTTTCTTGAATGTTCAGACCTGTTGGTGATTAGGGGCAGCACCTTCATGTATATAGCTCTGTAAACTGGCATCTCAGATCATCCACGGACCCTGGGCAGTGAGCATGTGGACGTAACAGGGATTGATGACCCATGAATCTGGATGTTGGGGAGACCCAGCTAATGTCCACTTGTCTTTCTGGAGGTCATGATCGTGGTTGGCGGCCAGGCACCCAAGGCCATCCGCAGTGTGGAGTGCTATGATTTTGAGGAGGACCGGTGGGATCAGATTGCCGAGCTCCCCTCCAGGAGATGCAGAGCAGGTGAGCCGCACTGCCTCCCGGTGTGCAGGCTGCCTTTCCTCTCCGTCCCACCCCTGCCGCCACCGCAGGTCTCTACTGGGTGCCACAGTCCTGCTTCTTGTTTCCAAAAGCATCTGTGCATTCCACACTCCCTTCCTTTCCCTTCCCCACCTGCACAGTTTCTAGCTGCACCTTCTGGGGTCAGTTCTCATGTGCTTAGGGACTTCAGGCTAATCCAAGTACTTGCTTGAATCAAACAAAACTAGAAATGCAAATGTGAGAAGAAATCCAGTGAGTCCCATAGTGACTTCCAAATATCTAAAGTTGGAGATCACCTTCTGTGGTGAATTATTTACATGCCTGCCTCGTTCCCCCATTGTCACTCATTAACGTGAGTCATCAGCCGTCTGAGATGACCTTGATGTCTTGGTTTCCTGTGCCTCAGGTGTGGTGTTCATGGCTGGCCACGTGTACGCCGTGGGCGGGTTCAATGGTTCACTGCGTGTGCGGACAGTGGACGTGTATGACGGGGTGAAGGACCAGTGGACGTCCATCGCCAGCATGCAGGAGCGCCGGAGCACGCTGGGAGCAGCTGTGCTCAACGACCTGCTCTACGCCGTCGGGGGCTTTGATGGCAGTACTGGTAGGTCCCGGACTCAATCCCCATCCAGCCTAGGACACAGCTTCCATGCAACCCTGGTTTGGTCAGCCATTTCTTGGGCCAACCGCTGGTCCCTCTGCAGCTACTGCCCCAAGAGCATACCCATCCTTCCTCCTCCCCCAGCTTGGGTGTCAGAGGCACACCTTCCTACACACAGAATAGGTAACTGCCCACGTGCTGTCATTTCTAGGGCTCTAGGAAGGACCCCACCCTCAGAAGAGGCCCTTTTCTCCTTTCCAGTGTCTGTTAAGCCATTTATTCCGGAGATGAGACTTAGAGCAAGCTCAGCTGGAGGGTGTCTCAGAACTGTGGTCTGAACCCTCTGAACAGATGAGGGAGCTAAGGTTCAGCTATGGGAAGAGACCTGGCTCAGGTCACACAGCCTTTGCCCATTGCCCTTTCTACTGCCCCACCAAAGCTGTGCAAGGTTGTGCCACTGCAGAAGTGTCCCCTTGCTCCTGGCTTTCATCTAGCTCCAAAGTGAGAATCAGAAACTACTAGTGGACATGGACTTGGAGAGATTATCTCCAGGTGGATGTCTCTGTTGACAGCAACTCTGTTAAACTAAAGTGATATCTTTTGGCCCCCAGTGACATGAAAAACAATATATTTTACCTCTCTGAAATTTCATTTGTGTCTTCACCAATTGGTAACCTTTTTCAGCCTTCTCTTTGCCTGTTTCATTAATTCCAAGATCTGTAGCCCCTCCAGAGGCTGCTTCTAGTGAGTGGGAACTGGGAATAAAGAGAACAAAAGATAGTGGGGCATTGTTTCTTTTAGGCATTGCTTTTGGCTGCTAGTAGAAAACCTGACTAAACTGTGGCTTAAACAAATGAGAGCTTTTGTTTTGCTCATGAAACAAGAAATTCAGAGGTTGGCAGTTGCCACCTTCGTCCAGTTGCTCAAGGATACTGGGGCCAAGTTCCTGAAGAGTCTTTTGGACTTATCCTCATGGTCACAAGGTGGCTGTTATATACAGCCAACACATTTGTGTTCCAGGTAGCAAGAAGCAGGAAGGGGGTGGGTGGGGGCTTATCAGAAAAGCAAAGGCTGTTTCAGAAATCCTGCTTAGATTGCATTGACTTGGTCACCCACAGCTCCAAGGGATTCTGGGAAGACAAGTTTTCAGCTTTCCAGCCTCTAAAATAGAGGAAGACAAGGGAAAAGAGGGATAGAATAGGTGTTCAGCGAGGTAACCTCAGGTATTTATTCCATTCTGTCGGTTTTATGATTTACGTTATACCCCTGGGCCTCTCACAGCCCACCCTCTAGGTCAGGTCTTAGTGGTCCCCTCAGGCAGACACAGTGCAGATGTGTTTAGGGAGGTGCCACGGGCTGCACAGTGAGGTAGAGGTAGTGCTGAGTCCTACACCCAGGTTTCCAGCCCCCGGGTCTGCACTGTTCCCCTATCCTCACTGTTCGCACAGCAGGATGAGGCCTGGCACCATAGAAACCTCATGAGTCTCTTGTCTCCCAGGCCTGGCGTCGGTGGAAGCCTATAGCTACAAGACCAACGAGTGGTTCTTCGTGGCCCCAATGAACACACGGCGGAGCAGTGTGGGTGTGGGTGTCGTAGAGGGTAAGGAGCGACAGTGGGTGGTGGCCTGCCCTGGCCCCTGGGCCTTCTCCTGGTGTCCCGACTCTATTCCTCCCATTACTGCTGAGTCTGGTACTAGTATCTTGATTAGCGGATGAGAAAAACTGAGACTCAGAAAGGTGAAGCTACTGGCCCAAGGCTGGAAAGTGGGTGAGCTGGGTTGGGGGGAGTGGGAGGAGCCTAGAGGGGAAATGCTGGCCTGTTGCTTTGGCCACTTGTCTCTATTACGAGTTGGGGAATCCAGAGTCAAGATATAACCTAGGAGTATAATGTGGAGGGGGTGAGAGTGTTTCTTTAATTTTGTCCTCATGTTCATATGTTGAGCATTATTAACAGAGCCCCGAGTGAGGTGGGCACCTTTCCCCAGTTCTGATTAGTCACTGCAAGGCAGGTTGGTGGGTCCTGCTCTAGTCAGGAAAGGTGTGTGCGGTGAGACAGGAGCGAATGGTGAGGTCTGGGGCCTGTTTAGATAGTGCACTGTAGTTTTTAAACGGTTTTCATCTCCAATTTCTCATTTTGTTCCTAAGACTCTCCTGAAGGAGATGGGCAGGACTTAGATTTTTTTCCATTCTCCAGAAGGGGAAACTGGTCCCAGACGGGTAATCAATGTGCCCCATGCTAGTAAATAGCACAGCCACTCCTTGAACCCAGGTCTTCTAACTCCCAACTCAGACCATTAGCAAATGCTAATAGAGAGACGTTTTAGAAATATGTATGAATTCAACGTATTAAAGCATAGAGTATTATTTGCACTAAAACACTATACTTTGCAGGACCACACTGATTCATTAGCCTGTCCTGAAGTGGGAATTTAGCTGGAAATCTGTGCATTCACACATGTACACAGGCATTTTCTATGTCACGTGCACACACAACACATACATGTGCTTCGGGGAGAGTGTAACGTGCGGTGAGTTAGACATTAATATAAAGATTCTTTTCTCTCGCTGCATTTCTTGGTCCATACCAGTATTATGTAGTTTAAATTTTAATTTAAAAGTATATTGTTCTAACATACTGAATGAGTCATCTTAGTGAGTGCAAGGATTTTTGTCCTCCTACCGAGATAAAATTGTTTCTTGCAATCTCATCCTCCCGTTGGAACAGAAATTGATTTGTCTGCCAAACGCAAGTGCTTTGTCTAGCCACCTTCCCATTTCCCCCCTTTTTCCTTAGCCAGGAATATCAAACAATAGAGTTGGGGTTAAAAATAGCGTATCCCTGAAAGGAGGAACCTTGAGTGGGTATTTTTTCAGCTGAGGCAGAGTTGGAATGGTTGATGGGGGTTAGAGGAGATACCTTCCTGGTACTCATTTGAAATGCTCCCCTTGACAGAGCCTTCTGCGAGCATGTTCTGTGTGGCAGAAGTGCTGTGTGGTAGCATGCCCTGTTGACCCAGAGGACAGACGGGGGATTTATTTATCCTGTCCAACCTGAATCTGAAGCTCTTTCGGCTGAGAGTCACCCTGGGGCAGCAGAGTCCAATGGACAGCTTTGGTGAGAATGTCCAGGGATGATCTTAAGTGGACGCTCCTTCCCCATGGCCCTGAAGATACAGCTCCCCACGCTGTCTGCACAGAACCCCCCTCCCTCTCATCGTCTCCTTACCATGGCTACATAGCCTAAATAACACTGGGGAAAAAAGAAAGAAAATCAGGATCATCCGCTACTGGCTGCCTTGAAGAATCTCTACGTAGGAAGAGGGACAGTGAGGCTGGGAGATTAGGCAGAAGCTCCCCGCAGAGCGGAGATCGTGTGTCACAGAGACTGGGGTTGCCCTCAGGAGCTTCTCTTCTCCTCCACACCCCAGGCCTGTCTCCTCCCTAGTGATGGACAGCTGGCTGGGCAGGTGGTTACCTCCGAGCCAGCACACACCACGAGAGTAGCCTGGGTCCTGGAGGAGCTCTGAGTCAGGATTTTGCCCTCCGGCTTAGGCGAGGGCAGAGTCAGGAGGAGGTGTCCCTTTCTTCTAGAAGGACTGGTTGAGAGGGCTGTGGGGGCAGAACCCAAAACCAGGCTCAGTGATAGAAGAAGAAATAGTTTTACATCTGATGCAGCAAACGTCCTGATGGTACAACATAGTTCTGAGCCTGAGAATCTCTTTCTAACTTAAAATAATTGCAGATTTTTCACATACTGGTTGTACTCTTGGTACCTCTCCATTAAGAAAGCACATAGTGACCAAAAAAATCTTTTGACTGAGTAACCCTGTTAAGTAGATTTGCATCTGGTGGGGTTTATTTAGTCTGTAGCTAGTGTTTAAGATCCTTATTATAATTCCAGGGTCCCCCATAGGACTGAGACCCCAGGTGAGGTAGGACACCCACACCCAACACACACACACACACCACACACAGAGACCTTCCCACTGTATTCTAAGACTACATGTTAAACCCAAATGTTTGAATCTCTCTCTGAGATCATTCAAATACCAATTTCCTGCCCCCTTGCCCAACCTCACCGCCATCCTCAGAACAAACTGATGCTCTTTGATAGCCGTTTATGGTATTTTATTTTAAAAATAGGTGATGGTGCTTCAGGGGTCTTGTGCATGGCTCAGAGATTGCAAGGGGGTCTGCAGATAAATTCCAGCCAACCCAGCCCACAGTGCACACAGAGCACTCCATTCACACGTTCTGCCTGCCTGGGTTGTGGACAGAGTACAAAACATGGAGGAGACAATGTTTGGGTTCTTGTTGGAGAATATTTTTCCTTATTTGTTCTGTCTGCTGTTGTGAGCCTTTACCCAGAAAGTCTGCCTGCCTGGCTGCACCTGGGGCCCTCAAGCTTTCCATCTCTCCGGTGCCTTGTTCTGGAGAAGATCTAATGAGTTCACTAGCAAGAATATGTTGAGCCCCAGTGACAGCAGGCCATCGCTTTGCACTGGGTGTTTGGGTGCTTTTTGAGAAAGAGGCTCAGTACTGCTTTGAGGAGGAACTCAGAGCTTAAGAGGAAGTAGGAGACAGAGTCGTGAAGCATGCTTACCCTGGTTGGGGAGGGAGTTGTGGTCTTCCTGGGGGAGGGGGTCCTGAACCCTGATGGAGGTGAGGGTGCCCCAGTGAGTTACAAGTGGAGTTTCAGCCACGCTCCAGTTCCATGCGAGTCTGAAGCACCACCCTCAGCCACTTTGTCTGTTCCAGGGAAGCTGTATGCCGTTGGGGGTTATGATGGGGCTTCCCGCCAGTGCCTGAGCACCGTGGAGCAGTACAACCCAGCGACCAATGAGTGGACATATGTGGCAGACATGAGCACTCGCCGCAGCGGCGCAGGTACGGGGTGGGGGGAAGGTCAAGGGGCAAGCTGTGTCTGATCTCACAGGTGGGTCTGGAGGCCAAGAGCTTAACATTCTACCTTATTTTCCCTCCCTCTTCTCTCCTTTCAGTGTATATAATCCCACTTGCATCTTTGCAGCTGACACAAGCACTTAGGAGTTAACCCTTCTCGGGGGGATCCCTTTGGTAGGGAACCGATGAGATCATATTCCCTTCATCGTCATCTCTTCCATTTCTTTGGAGGTGTCTGCGTCTCTTGAAAAGTGAAGCTTGCTATGTGCCAGGTGCTGTCCTAATAAGCACTTTCTGTGCCTCATTTTATTTAATCCTCTTCACAGCCCTGCAAGGTAGACACGACATAACTCCACTTAACAGATTTAGAAAGTAAGTCAACCAGGGGTTGAGTAATTAGCCCAAGGTCGTATCATTAGTCACTGGCAGAGTTGGGATTCCTACTCAGGTTTGTTTCATTTTGACGTTAGATTTTTTTGACCCCAGATTATCAGAGTCTCATTCTCATGAAGAAGTGTGACAAGCATGGCTGTCCCAGTCTTCCTTGGAAGAGCTAAACTTGCCTGTCTCTGTCTTGGGGGCTGAAAGCCAAGCTATTAGTGTTAGTATTTGGAGATAAACTTAGGTCTCCCCCCAACTTTTCTTCACTTCAGCCCCCTCCCCCGCATGGGAGGAGAATAAATCCCCATGTGGGGCCCACTTCCGCCTCCTGTGGGAAGACCAGGAGCTGTGTGGTCCTTTGGGATTTTCCAGGAAGTGGAGCAACAGCCCCTTCTTCCCTGCTTTGTCTGCCCCATCACCTAGGGGCCCAGAGGAAAGGGTCTGGGAGGGCAGGTGGAGGCGCTGGAGGCTGGGCACTGGCTCTCTGCTCCCGGGTCCTGTGGGAGTGGTGGCTGATGACCAACCCGGCTGGCAGGAAGGCCACGTGACTTCTGGGAAGGGAAGCCACAACTGGGAGCTTTTCCCCACCATGTTATTACTTTATCTTTTTTTTTTGTATTTTTGAAGATTGAGTTGTGATCTCATTTTATACAACCAAACACGTGACCACTTCCTTAGTATTCCTTAAAAATTATGCTATTTTAATATTTTGCAAGAACCATTGTATGCTCACTGGTTAGAAAAGAAAATGCTGTATGATTCCATTTAAGAAACATTTGTGTTTGGAAGGCTATTTTTAGGGAGCTCGTCTCTGCTGATCCCAACAGGTTGGCCCTTCCTGAAGGTGCAGCAAATGCATGGAAGTCAGGAGGGCTGGATCCTGGTTCTGGGTCTGCTCGAATGTCCCTGTGGTCTTGGCCTCTGATTCCTCAGATGTGAAATGAGTGGGTTGCAATAGGTGTTCCCGAGGGCCCAGTTCAGTTCACAGATCCTCCGGTTCTCCTGCCATCATAGGGCTCTTTTAGTAGTTTTGGTGTATGGTACTGGTAGAGTCTTCTTTGTATTTCCTGGAAATCCTGTGTGTGACTTGAGGTGTGCAAGAAAGTGTTCAAAGCCCAAGGAGGCAGGGGCAGCTCAGCAGGAGTGGAGCAGCACACTGAGGTCTGTGGCTGTTTCTAGGAGCGCCTCAAGCAGGAAGCGTGGAGGGCCAGCTCCGGACAGAGCCACGCGCACAGACCCACCTTACAAAGTTCAGGCTCCTCTTGTGGACGGAGCTGCCTTTGGAGGCCTTGCTGCTCTGTCTCTGTCAGGCTGCCCAGGGGTTATTGCTGAGTGGAGATCACTGGGTCTGCTCCTGCCTCTCACGAGGCACAGTGACCTCGATTTAGGGGGTGGTATCTCTCCCGGAGGTGGGTTCTTTCCTCAGGTCACTGTCAGTGCTCTGGCCTCAGGCTCCCAGGGCAGCCTTTCTTGAGTGCTTCACATCCCTAAGATTTGGAGAAACCTCACATCTGGAATTGGGAACCCACATACTCGTCCTCGTAGGTGTTCTTTGGTGGCTAAAGACCCAGAGACCCTGGCAGCAGGGGCCCCTGTGGCTCTAGGTCCAGGAAGGCTCTGTGTGAGCATTGGCAGAGGAGGCTGCAGAAGGGCACTGGTGCTCCTGAATGCCTGGAAGGCTGCTTGCTTCCTCAGCAGGGTGTGGGCAGTGCTAGCAGATGGCTGTGAGGAAAAGAGGCCATTTCTGGGTCCCAGCATGTGCTAGTTCCTCCTGCACATGGAGGTGAGGAAGATGAGGCAGCTTGGGAACACACTGAATTTTATTTAACTCAAGTCCGTAAGGTAGCCACTGTTGATACACCACCACCATCTGCTGTTAGTTTAGGGCAACTGCGAGGAGCCATTTGCACACCTGCATAATTGCTGGTGGGATTTTACACATCTTGTCATTCAAACAGTAGTTGTTGAGAGCCTACTACGTACCGTCACGCACAGGGAAACAGTCATGATAAGACAAACATGGTTCTTGTCCATATGAAGTTTATATTCTGGAAATCTAGTCCTTGGGTCTGAAACCTGGCTGCACGTTCCAATCACCTGAGATAATTTTTCTGATTCCTGACCAATGTCTCTGGGAGTGAGGTTGTGGAATCTGTGTTTTCTAAAACTCCCCAGCTAATTGAGCTGTCCACGCAGTGGAGTAGTCTGTGGTCCACTGGAACTACCGATCTAGTCCAGCTCCCTCACTATACAGTTGGAATACTGAGGCCCCGAAAGGGAAGCACCACCTGCGGGCAGGTTAGAGACACAGGTCCAGAACCCAGGTGTCCCGGCCACCACATCAGCTGCTCTTTTTAGGCACTCCTGCTTTCTGGATTTTATTTCCTTGACTTGTATTAGAGGATGTTAAAATGTTATGCTAAAACCTGTAAATGATGCAGTCCTGGCCCTCAGCTCAGGCTTACCACCATCGTGAGTGATTCAGTGCCCCTCTGCCATCTAGGGAGGAGAGCACGGGGGCAGAAAGAACAGCTTCTGCTTCAAGACAAGCAGGGAGGCCTCAGCAATAATGATCGCAGTACACCTGCTGTGTAGTTTCCATTTCAACTCTTTTTACTACACGCACACACAAACACACACCTATATATATTATATATATAATACTACACGCACACACAAACACACACCTATATATATTATATATATAATACTACACGCACACACAAACACACACCTATATATATTATATATATAATACTACACGCACACACAAACACACACCTATATATATTATATATATAATACTACACGCACACACAAACACACACCTATATATATTATATATATAATACTACACGCACACACAAACACACACCTATATATATTATATATATAATACTACACGCACACACAAACACACACCTATATATATTATATATATAATACTACACGCACACACAAACACACACCTATATATATTATATATATAATACTACACGCACACACAAACACACACCTATATATATTATATATATAATACTACACGCACACACAAACACACACCTATATATATTATATATATAATACTACACGCACACACAAACACACACCTATATATATTATATATATAATACTACACGCACACACAAACACACACCTATATATATTATATATATAATACTACACGCACACACAAACACACACCTATATATATTATATATATAATACTACACGCACACACAAACACACACCTATATATATTATATATATAATACTACACGCACACACAAACACACACCTATATATATTATATATATAATACTACACGCACACACAAACACACACCTATATATATTATATATATAATACTACACGCACACACAAACACACACCTATATATATTATATATATAATACTACACGCACACACAAACACACACCTATATATATTATATATATAATACTACACGCACACACAAACACACACCTATATATATTATATATATAATATTTATTTTTATGTGTCTGAATAGAAACGAGGTTATATTTGCTTTATATTTGGCGGTTTTCAAGTTGATTTTACGAGGCAGGTAGGTGTCATTATATTTGTTTTATAGACGAGGACCCTGAGTTCCAGGGTGACAAAACAGCGCTCCCCCTGTCACCCTGCCGGTGACGGCTGTCCAGGACTGGACGCCAGGCCTCCTGGTTTCTGGTCGCTGCAGCCAGCCTGAGGCTGGGACTCTGTGCTCTGCCTTTCAGGGGTTGGGGTCCTCAGCGGGCAGCTGTACGCCACAGGTGGACACGATGGGCCCTTGGTGAGGAAGAGTGTCGAGGTTTACGATCCTGGAACAAACACCTGGAAGCAGGTGGCAGACATGAACATGTGCCGGCGCAATGCAGGTAATAGGACTGCTCCCTCCTTCTCTCCTTCCGGGGGAGGTTGTGGGTGTTTTCTCCCTGCAAACACTAGCTCTAGAAGAGAGGCAGAGAGGAGAGGCTCCCAGGGCCTGGGGCTGAGCTTGTACCCTGAGTAGGGAGTGTCCATTTGCTGGGCAGGGGAGAGCTTGGAACCCACAAAGCTAGCCACGGGGCGCCTCACAGGGCCCCCTCTTAGATGCAGAGGGTTCCTTCCCTCCCAGTGAAGGATGATGACTTTCACTGCACATAGATGGACACAGACCCAGAAGAGCCTCTGGTTGCCATCTGTGCCCCCGGCCCAGTGGCTTTGTTGGCTAGCTAAGCATAGGGCTGTGTGGACAGGGTCAGACAATCACACTGGTTCTATCTTTTCTTTGCCAGTGTCTGGCTATGAGAACCTCTCACCTCCCACCAGAAACCAATTTCCCTCCTTTCAGGGGTATCCATGAAAGGATTCGTGATCCATTCTCCAATAGGACCACTTTCCTTATTCCCTTCTTTGTATTTTCTGTCTCTCCTTCCCTTCCCTTCCCTTCCCCTTTTCCTTCTTGTAGGAATGATTTTCCTTAGAGTGTTTAGGTTTTTTATGCCTGGAGCCTGACACCCCTATTAAACCATTTCCTTTTAGAACTTTGCCCTATGGGTTGTGTCCTATGTTGGTATATCTTGTTTTATGCCTTCTTACTCTATCATAGTGTTGGCTTAGCCCAATTTCCCAGGCTGGAAATACAAGCAGGTGACTTTCAGGCAGACTTATTTCCTTTATACTCAAATTTACCTGCTTGCTAAACCCATTTGCAGCTGACTTTTTGAAAGCGTAAACAAGAAAAAGAGGGGAGTTTATTAATTTGCTCATTGTCTAAGCCTGCTGTGATATAACCTGGCATTTGGCCTTGAGCCACACAAGTGAGGAATTATAGAACCTTCAAGCAGCTAATTCAAGAATTAGGTTTAGATGTAAATGCATGTGTATACACACAGTCACATATAGATATTTCTATTTTTTATAACAAAAATGGAATCATACTGTAATACTGGTTTATAACCTGCCTTTTTAATCCACTTTACAATCTTCTATGAATATCTTATTATAACACTAAACATATTTACATAATATTATTCTAAATGGCTATAACATAATTTAAATAACCAAGCTACTATTGGACTTTTAGGTCATTTCCATCTTTTCTCTAAGTAATGCTTTGGTTATTATAAATAGTCTTTATAGCTGATTAATGCACACATTTAAAATTATTTCTTTAGAATAAAAGGCCAGAAGTGAAACTTTTGAATCAGAGGGAGTATATGTACTTTTGACACCACCCAGGAAGGTGATGCATTTTATACTCACCAGTATTTCAGAGTATCTTCACCAACACTGATAATTACTACTTTTTGAACATCGTTAATCCCTGAGTCTAATTTTGAAAAAATACACAGTATATTGGACTACAGCCTTTTAAATCTTGATGAGCAGTACTTACATTTTCCTACTCTTGAGTCCCTGCTACATGAGACCTTGCCGCCAAACCAGCTCACTCTGAGATCAGGGTGGGTAGGAAGCCTTTTCCCTGGGAACTGTATGTGGATTCAGACCCCAATTGTGTAAAGGGATCACAGACACAACCATTAGTGCCCCACAGTGTGGATAAAATGGTTTATCAGGGAACAGCTAACAAGCAGAGTAGAAGTAGTGTACGTGAAATCCCCTGAGTTGTCTCCTTCCGCACGTAGCTCAGACTGGGCGTGGGAGGCCTGCATGCACCAGTGGGCAATGCTGCAGTAGAAGGGGGTCTGTACCTACAGTGCTCTGCCTATTTATAGGGTCAAGGGCAGGGAACATCTGTGGGGCTGTGTCGTCGTGAAAGCTCCCTCGTCAGAGACATGACCTTGTTAGGAAGGGGGATCCTCAGATCCCAGTGGCTGTTGTGTGTTCCTCTGTTGAGCAAACTTAAACCCGAGGAGCCAATTGTCTGTTATTCTAGCAGGGAGGGGAGGAAGAGCGCCTCCAGGGCAATCCAGACTTGTCTCTGGTCCATCCCCTTGGTGCTCCTGCTGTCATGCCTTCTCTGGCCTCTGTTTGATTCCCAGGGGTCTGTGCAGTGAATGGGCTCCTGTATGTGGTTGGAGGGGATGATGGATCCTGTAACCTGGCTTCGGTGGAGTACTACAATCCTGTCACTGACAAGTGGACGCTGCTGCCGAGCAACATGAGCACAGGGCGGAGCTACGCAGGTCAGTGTGCTCCACCCCCATCCTGGGGCGCAGGTGGGGTGGGGCAGGTGGGCGCTAGGTTAGCTTGCTTAACTTGGGGCTGAGTGCCTCCTTCAGGCATGGCAGACGATTGTCACATGTCACCACTCCTTCATTCTGCGCCCACGACAGATACCCATAAGTAGCACTCGTTTCCCCAGCGAAGCTGAACGTAGCCGAAGAATTCTTCCTGCCACGGTGTTCCAGGGAGCCGCTTCCGACTGATCTGAGTTGTCATACGAGGTTTTAGGATCTCATTGCCCTTCCTGATTTGTTTTGTGCTGGGCCCCTAGGTGGAATAAGATACAGTTCTTGCTTTCCAGAAATTAAATTGGAAAGATAAGACCTGCCTACAAAAATAGGAAATACAAGATGATGTACATGTAAGATCTAAATGAAATGTACTGCACAGGCTTTAGGACATGACATGCGAGAACTGGCAGAGTCAGGGAGCACTTCCTGGAAGAGGTGGAGCCTGATTAAACTTTGAGGGTGGGTCACAGTCATAGAGGTAGCTGCCCTTTGCCAGGTGCCCACTCCCTGGGCCACAAAGCAGTCTGTTAGGTACAGTGTATACATACACTCTTATCTTTTCAACAACCCTCTGGCTGAATGAGACTCCATTCCATTTTATAGATGATGAAACGGAGGTTTGGAATGTTTAAGTTATCTGCCCAAGACCATGTGGCTAAAAAAATGTCAAAGTCAGAATTCAAACCCAGGTCTGAGTCCTAAGCCCATGCCTTTTGTGCTACTCTAGCTCAGGGTTGGGGGAAAAAGCATTCTGAGCAAGAGGCTGGAGGGAAGAGGGAGGAATGAGGCGGCTGTAGAGGCTTATTCCTGGTGGGGTGTGTGATGGTTTTGATGAGGTGTGGGGGACAGGATCAGAGTCAGTGGGGCTGAGGTTGAGGGTCTATAGGGAGACAAGCAAACATAGATATCTATGAAGTATTGGTTTGGCCAAAAAGTTTGTTCATTTTTTTCCATAAGATGGCTCTAGTAGCGCTTAGTTGTCTTTAATATCATTTGAAACAATTTTGTTAGATTGTATTGTGACAGCTGTCATATCAGCGTGTATTTTTAAAAAAACTTATCAAAATTGGTGAATTTTTGTGTAGCCATTTTATAATATTGATGGAAGAAAAAAAGCAACATTTTCGGCATGGTATGCTTTATTATTTCAAGAAAGGTAAAAACACAACTGAAACCCCAAAAAAGATTGTGCAGTGTATGGAGAAGGTTCTGTGACTCATCGAATGTGTCAAAAGTGGTTTGCGAAGTTTCGTGCTGGAGATTTCTCGCTGGACAATGGTCCATGGCCGGTAGACCAGTTGAAGTTGATAGCAATCAAATCGAGACATTAATTGAGAACAAGCAAAGTTATACCACGTGGGAGATAGCTGACATACTCAAAATACCCAAATCAAGCGCTGAAAATCATTCGCACCAGCTTGGTTATGTAAATCGCTTTGATGTTTGGGTTCCACATAAATCAAGCGGAAAAAAAACCCTTCTCGACCGTATTTCCGCATGCGATTCTCTGCTTAAACATAACGAAAACATTCCATTTTTAAAACAAATAGTGATGGGCGATGAAAAGCGGATCCTGTACAATAACGTCGAACGGAAGAGATCGTGGGGCAAGCGAAATGAACACCACCAACCACACCAAAGGCCGGTCTTCATCCAAAGAAGGTGATGTTGTGTATATGGTGGGATTGGAAGGGAGTCCTCTATTATGAGCTCCTTCTGGAAAACCAAACAATTAATTCTAACAAGTACTGCTCCCATTTAGACCAACTGAAAGCAGCACTCGATGAAAAGCGTCCGGAATTAGTCAACACAAAATGCATAATCTTCCATCAGGATAACGCAAGACCGCATGTTTCTTTGGTGACCAGGCAAAAACTGTTACAGCTTGGCTGGGAAATTCCGATTCATCCGCTATATTCACCAGACATTGCACCTTCGGATTTCCATTTATTTAGGTCTTAACAAAATTCTCTTAATGGAAAAAAATTCAATTTCCTGGAAGACTGTAAAAGGCACCTGGAACAGTTCTTTGCTCAAAAGATACAAGGTTTTGGGAAGGTGGAATTATGAAGTTGCCTGAAAAATGTCATAAGGTAGTGGAACAAAACGGTGAATACGTTGTTCAATAAAGTTCTTGGTAAAAATGAAAAATGTGTCTTTTATTTATACTTAGAAACTGAAGGAACTCTTTGGCCAACCCAAGAACTCAGCTCCTTGTATTTGGTTCTCCAGAAACTGGAAGAATTAGAGCTAACGTTTATTTATTGAGCATGTACAATGTGCCAGCCATCATCCTAAGTATTTTATGACCATTATCATGTATAATCTCCATCATGACTCCAATGGTATTCTTATTCCGTTTTCCATCTTGTTTGGATTTCAGTGCAAAGGAAGATTATGCCATGCAGGCTCAAAGGGGTTTGTATCGCATTCTGTCTGCCCAAGGCTTCAATTTATGAACTTATTAAAAATTTTTTTTCTCATTTAGGATTTTTCTCAACTAAATAGAAAAGATTTTAGAGGCATTTTGGTCCTAGAGTGATTCTGTTCTCATGGTTAATTATTAAAAACCAGCACTGTCATTTTCTCACCAAGGCTGAAGTGGGAAGTACAGGGCATTTTCCTGTATGAGGCAGTGAGGCCAGTGAGCGATCCCACCTTGGCTCCACGTGAGGCTTAATGAGAGGGGAAGGTGCAGGTGGGAGCAGTTAGAATTTTGTGTAAGTGCTGAATATTTCATGTCCATTTCTTTACTGTTTGCCCACCCCGTAAGTAGGTGGGAAGGAGATGAGCAGAGGTGCGATTTGTGTTCAAACCGATTGACTGAGTGAATCTCTTATCTTAGAATCTATGGATATGGCCTAAAATGCAAAGATTTATGGACAAAGTTATTTATTGGAGCAAAAAACTGAGAATTACTTAATGTCTGGCATGAGGAAAATAGCTAAATAAGTTGTGGAATATTTATACAGTGGACGTGTTTTTAATATGAGAAGATGTTTGTGACAGACTGGTTGAGAAAAGGATGATGCAAAATGTACGTACCGCGTGAGCTCAGTCGAGCAGTCCTGGGTCACGGGGGTTAGAGTAGCCCCTGCTTACAGAAATGGATACTGGAGTCACATCTGAATTTGAGTCCCAGCTCTGCCACTAGCCCTGGAACTCTGGGCAAGGTAGTCAGTCTGACTGAACCTGTTTTCTCATTTGTAAAATGAGAATAAAATCATATCAAGCCTCTTAGGGCTGTTGTGAGAATGAAACGTGATAATACGTGGAAAGCACTTAGCACGGTGCCTGCCTGGCAGGTAGAAACCACTCAGTCAGTGATTGTGGTTATTATTAGAAGCCAGGAAATATTCCAAAAAAGATAACGGTGATTCTCTTTGTATGTAGGGATTAAAGTTCTTTTTCTTGGTGTTCTTCTGGGTTTTCCGAAATTTCCATAATGAGAATATTTTATTTTTAGAATCAGAAGAGAAAGTTTATATAAAAAAGCAATACAGGAGCCTGCTTTTTAAAGACATGCTCCCTTGAGAAAGAGGAGCCTCAGGTGCAGGCAAGATGTTCTCAAGGTCAGGCAGCACATCTGGGTCTGAGGACTTGGGTTCTCCCCACTTCTCATCTTTTATGTCTGTGGCTTTATCCAGGAATTAACATGAAATGCATGTCTTAGCAGCATGTCACCATTGGGGTGTCCTGGGCTTTCTTTTAGCAATGTTATCTCAATCTCATCTTCAACCAGAAGATTTGATAGTGGTGGTAATATGTTAAAATAAGGCTCCTAGTTACACCTTAACTATAAGTTAGAATTTGGGTCAGCTGCAGGTACCAGAAAAACTGACAGATACTTGCTTAGACAAGGAAGTATCTTTTTTTGTATGTATGTATTTGTCCCAGGCAGAAAGGAGTCCAGGGCTGGCCTGGTGGCTCAGACTGTCATTGAAGAATCAGGTTTCTCCTGTGTTTTCTGTTCTGCCAGCTTTATGAATAGCTGCTGCTGCTGCCCCTTGCACCTTGCGTGAGCTTCTTCCAGGCAGGACGAGGAAGAAAACCAAAGTTGCAGCACTGGCAGACTTGTAGTTACAATCTCATGGGCCAGGATTGGGTCACATAGCACCTCCAGCTGTAAGGTAGTCTGGGAAGCTGAGCTCATAACTTGCTGGTCTCTACAGCAGAGGAGAGCAAGGAGAAGGGATGTTGGATGAATCAGCCTATAGTATCTGCTGCATAACTGCAGCCCATTACAAGCAAGATTTTAGGCTCATAAGTTAGCTGTTGAGTATGGTTCAACCTGACCAAAACAGTAACACATACAGACAAGTCTAGAATGTTTATCCAAGTATAGAATTTAGCATTGGAGGGGTCTTTCAGTTAGATGACATTGAATATATGGGAATGGAGCTTAAAGAGGTACATGGACTTGCCTGAAGCCACAATGCAGCTTGACTGGTGGCAGAGCTAGGATGGGAATTCAGTTGTTCTTGCTGCCATGAAGTCAGTCTATTGTTCTTTCTACTTCATTTCAGTGTCTTCTAAAAGGAGACATGAATCACTCATCACTTCTCTTAAAGTGATACAGATTTAGAGCCATGAGGTTTCCAGTGCGGGTGCTGAGTGTCATTACACTGAGTGCTGGGGTTGGGAAGGGGGGTCACTACGATATGATGTGAGTCAGTGTGATGATGCAGGGTGAGATCACTCACCTGTGGTGTTGAGGGACTGTGCTCTGTGTTTAAACATCATGTGGAGAATTGGCTGTTAGAGCGGGAAACAGCCAGCTGCTGGCAGCCTGAGTCCACAGGCCCTTCAGCATTTGGGTACAAATCGTGCCCATTTCCCATGGCTATGGCTCGGGATGTTGTGGGTCATGAACTCCTTGTGACTCTGAATAAGTTCGGAGAAGCTAAGATGGTAACTTTCTCCCCCTTTCATCTTAGGTGTTGCTGTGATTCACAAGCCCTTGTGACCCCAACTCCCACTGCCAGGAGGTGGAGGAAGGGAGGGGTGCTGCCTGTGACTCGGCACAGTGGGATCACGCTGGCTGGGTGCCACTCGCTGCCGGAGTCTGCAGAGGAGCGGGGACCGCCCTCCTCCAACTTGGCAGTGTCGTCAGGGTGGGAAGACAGTACCCACCTCCTGCTCCCGCAAGGTGTTTCATCTTCTGCCCTGAGCAGTGGGTTCCTGATAGCTCCGGCTGCACCTTTGAGCGTTCTTTTGTGTGTTTCTACAGGGACATCAGAGAACCTGGAACCTCTGTGTGTGTGTGTGTGTGTGTGTGTGTGTGTGTGTGCAGAATGTGGTGATTCACTAAATTGGGGGGTGGTGATGGTCTGCTCCATTTCTATACTACTGATCCTTCCGCTATGCTAAAAATCAAATCACAGAAACCTCTCTTACGGATTTGCCCCACGGGGACCTTGAGACTACTTGAGCTGCTGTCTACTGGAAGTGCAGTTGGACATACCGGGAATGTCCAGAAATGACCAGGCCCATGTACCGGCCTAGACTACTGGCATTGTCTGCAGAAGAGTGGGGTGTTCTCGAAGCTGCCCCGTGTCCTCTGTGTGCTAGGACCACAAGTTCTCTAGCCCCTCAGCTGGGTGCTCTTCCTTGTGTTCTCCTCCTGGAACTTCTTATCGAACTGCCCAGTCTCTGGGCTACTGGTCTTTGAGGTCAAGGATTCCAGGTTTGGGAGATTTCGTGTCTCTTCAGCTGGGAAAACTAGCTCTTCAGAGAAGCACTGAGTAACACACTGGAGGAAAAAAATACATGAAAAACAAAAACACAAGAAAACAAAGTGGTAAGGCTTCAGTCCTTGTCCATAGTGGTCCCAGAGAGGATCCTACTTCTGGGTTTTCCTGGGATAGGACAATCCCTGTTTATACTTATTATGCAGGTTTAATTTTTCAGAGCATCCCGTTTTACTCTCAAAAGTGTTCTGGTTTGGAGGCTAAGTAAAAGGTCACCATATGTCCAAACCCAAAGATAGGTTTGTCCCTGCACTGGATGGGGTCACGTGTGATTTACATGGACATGGATGACTTCAAAGGGGTGTACACTTGGCACCCTGGGCCTGGCCCTTGGCAGTTGGTCCAGGCTGTCTCACATCCTTGTCTTCCTTTCCTTGTGCTCTCCCCCATTCCAGGCCTGTACCCTCTCGCCAATCCTCAGAGCACCCCCCTCCTAGCTTCCCCCGTGAGGGAGGACATGGCGGTGGGCCCTGAATGTGTGATCTCTCTCAGGAGTACTTGCATTTTGAGAGAGGAGCTTGATGAAAACTTTGCTAATTCACGGGTAAAAATGATTAATGACAGAACTTCAGGCATCCGGAGGAGGGAGGAGGGTATTTGAGGGCTCAGGGAGTCACCTGCATTAAAAAAAAAAAAAAAAAGAACCTTAAAGCTGTACTGTTCCTGAACTAGCAAGTTGCTTATATTGGAATTTCCAGCATAAAGAGGGGAAGTCTTGTGTCTGGAGAAGAGTCTCACAACTTGGGGGCTGGAATTTACCCTTCCTGATGTCAAGGTCCACCTTTAGGGAGCCAAGGGGCTTTATGAACTCTGATGTTGGACTTCTCATACAACTGGGCAACTTCCAAGCAGATTTTGTAGGAGACTGTCATTCTCCCCACTTCACCCTGAAGTTATAAACCCAGGACTTTCCTCAGCGAGTTGGACACTTTGTGTATTTACTGTGTATTTATTGTGCGTGAACCACTCAACTCCCCTGAAGGGGAAACATCTTCTGATGTTGAGCAGATGTTACTTCAGTGAGACATTTTGGAGAATACCAAGGTACCCAGAATTTTTAGTAACCTTGGGCAGAGGCTGAAATATCCAGCTTTGGTGGACCTGGAAGAACAGCTCCAAAGGGATCAAGACATGCTGTTAGCTCGTTTGTTCTGCTCTTACCTGGCACGGAGGTGACTGTGGTCTCAAAGCTCTGCCTGCCTCTGGATCGGAAGCTGATGGAATGCGCTTTCTGTTCCAACTGTTCTTCCTCCCTCTCCGAGGAAGGTTTGGGACTTTGTTTCAGGGTGTGTGTGTGTGTCTGTGTGTGTGGGGATGAGGTTGGGGTCTGATGTGTGCCATCACACAGCTTCTGATTTCAGACGAAAGGTGAAGTTCCCCCCCAACACCTGGAAGCTGAACTTCCAGGCTTATCATGCTTATGTGGGGGGAGGCTATTGTTTGTGTGTCATCTTCCCAGAAAGGATCCCCTCCCTGAGAGCTAGCCAGCTGTGTTTCCTGCTTTTGGATTTTTGCTATTGACCCCACCTCACGTCTCCCTTCCCAGGAAGCACTGCCCCTGCTGGTAGTGCTGCTGAGGGCATGTTCGTTTTATCCTCATGTGTCCTTTCTCACGGGGACTAGAACACTGGTACGTCATCACCAAATAGTCAATCTGCTCTAGCTGCCCACAGATGCCATCCAAAACCTGCTGTCCCTTTATCACCAGGTACAATTCTCTCTCCACAGTGGGCACAACAGACTTATTTTCAAGTCTGTGCTAGTCATGTGGTAGGTGAACCCCCCTGGCATCCCCTCTTCTGGTGGCCACACCTGCTTGTGAATGCAGCTTTGCCAGTGGGATATCTGAAGTCTGATCACAGCGATGAAATGGAATTGCAGCCGAAGGTTAGAAGCAGCTTAGACACCACTTGGATTCTGATTTGGACACCAGAGAAGTCAGACTCTGAATTCCAAAGTTCTTTCTCATAAGTACCCAATGGCATCTCTCCGTCTAATAAGTTGCAGTATTATGCAAATGAAAGTGACCTCATTTTCTGCTATGCAATAAGAATACTTAATTCTATTTCATGACAGACCAGTTGCAATATCCCCTAAGATGCTTTTTGAGCTGTCTTACTTTGATATCTGTTGTATAATGTTTGTATATTCCTGAGCCAGATCCTTTCAAAGATTGCCTTTTTATAAAACTGAAGCTACAGCTTTCAGGCTAAAATTTTAATGTAGATATTTTTATAAAATAATTTTTCACGATATTTGAATTGCTTTTTATTGTCCATGATAATGAAATGTTATGTTCTGTGCATCATTCACTCTCGAACATCGTTCATGCCTGTAGCTATCTTCCCCTTGTTTCTCACCCTCCCCAAACTTCAGTAGCTCCAGGTTGACTTGGAAGCTTCTTTCTTACACCACATTCAAGGGAGATTGCTGAAAAAACACAATCACTGGTGTTTCTTGAATTGTTTAGGGACTCACATTAAGCCTGACTCAGCACTTACACATCTATGTTGCCTATCTGCTTTTTTTTGGAGTCTGTTTTTGGCAGGGTGAGGCAGGAGGGAGTCTGGTTGGCCCATCTCCTGGCATCTCTCACAGGCTGGCACGGAGCCTGGCATGCTGTGGCATGGAGAAGCCCAGGGAAAGGCCTGCCCTTCAGCACATAGTCCCGGGAGTTTTCCTAGGTCGAGCTGACTAGTCTTCATTCTTTTCTGTCTCCTTGTTCTTCGGAGCTTCAGGCTTAAGGCTTTTGCTGCTGGATGATGTCCCTTTTGGAAGCATCTTGTTGATGAACTTTAAAAGAGGGGTCACTCCTCTTGATCCCCACTAAGAATGTGATCAGCATGTGCTTTGCAGATGTTCATACTACACTTTCAACTTACTTGTTTCTTGAGCTGTGTCTACACTCCAGGCTCTGTTTTGTGTATTTATCTGCCAATTAGTCTCATTTAAAAAAAATCTTTATTTTTATTATTGTTGGGACAGGTGCCATTTGAATTGCCTCCACGCTCCCCATTTGCACCTTGACAGATCAAATTGGGAAGTTGAGCAAATTCATAATCCAGTTAGCTGGAGGTTCTCTGTTTGCCTGGAGAAGCGAGGAGGTTGGAATGTGTCTTTTTTTTTTTTTTAAGTGTTTGCACTATTTAGAGTCCTAAGCCCCTCATGTTCAGCTGTGCTGTGTATCTACTGACCAAGCAGGAGAGCCGGCAGCACTTCTGACATTTGGGAGTGCCTGAGGCCTCTTCTGTAGTGGATAATCACAACCTCAGAGCCCCTGTGCAGCCTCCATCGTGGGGCTCAGTGACTTGTAGATACAGCATCTGCCAAGGCAGTAACACATGGGACAGTGGCGTTTGGAGCAACAAAGTGCCCTAGTGCGGTGTTCTTGCCTTTGGTTATGAGATTTCAAATTATTTCCCCCCCTTTTTAGTGGCAATAAGGACCCTTGTTGGACTTCTTGTTTAATTCGTATGTGATGTGTAAAATACTTTCTTTGAAAGAAAATTCAAGACACTGAATTTGTATGTCTGTGTGGGTGCCATGTCCATGTGGTTGTCCATAGGCAGGCAGACTTGATCCCTGACACCCTGTACACCACACTGCTTAGGTCGGGTCCTTGATCTGGTGGTCTCTGCTTGGACGGTAGGGACCACAGAGTTTGTAAAAGAAGACTTGCCACGTGCTCCATCAGTTACAGTGCTAGCTGAAGAAACAGTTCCTCACATGTATTCTTTTAACAGGAATTGTGTTCTAGGTTCCCATACTTTATGTTCCTTTAACTTTAATAAAAGCTGAACTGTGAGAACCTTTCTCAGTATTTCATTTCTATAGTCCAGTCTCTTTACTCTGTCCCAGACATGAAAAGGGCAGACTTACTCCTGCATGTCTTCAGATTCAAAAGATTTTCCCTTCGAGATCTGCTGGACAGAGTCTGGGCTCCTTTGGTCTCTATTATCTGGCACAGTGCCAGACTCACAAAGATCTTCAGTGAGGCCCAGAGAGGCCAGTCTCTCCAGTGGGTGTTCGGCTGCGTGGACAACTGCCTGGTGATCACCATGAGGTGGGTGAGATGGTCCCAGCACAGGAGGAGGAGGTAGAGATTTGGCTGTTAATAAACATTGATTTTTAAAAGTTTGTTACAATACCTAGAGATTTTTATAGATATTTTGTTATGTTTGAACCATTAAAAATGCAAATATTAATTACATTTATTAAATATATACAACTATTAAATATGTTGACATATAAAATTTCAACATGTATGAAATAATAATAATAGCTAACATTTATTGAGTGTTTACTATGTGCCAGCACTCTTCTGAGTGCTTTACTTATATCAATACATTTAATCCTTATCATGGTCTTCTGAGTTACTATTATTATCTTTGTTTTACAGATGAAGATGTGAGATGCACAGGGGTTAAGCGACTTGCCTGTGGTAGCAGTGCTGCAGGATATTGGTTGCACTCCAGAGTCTGTGTCCTTAGTCTTCTCACTCCAGCAGTGAGGCGGTGATGACAGGAGCAGGGTGTGCTGAGAAGCACCAAGGAGAGGGAGGCCCTAAGGGTCGCTGGGAAGTGCAAACTTGGCTCAAGAAAAATACTGAAGCCCAAGTTTTCAGGCCAGTTGGACCACAACGTCCCAATCTTACACTATTGGCAAATAATCACGTTTGTTACTTTGGTGATAGTAGCAGTAACCACTATTCATTGCATCCGTACTGGGACAGAGGAGGCCCAGAGAGGTGAATCCGTTTGTCTGAGGGTGTGTTATAAGTGAGCAGTGGAGCAGACCCAGATGGAAACTACTAGCTCTTTTGGCTCACGATTGAGTTTGAGAATCAGCCTGAGAAGAGGGCTTAGGATGCACTTGTTTCCATCATCACAGTGGCTAGCGTTTATTGTGCATTTACCACGCGCCAGGCCCTGTGCTTTAATGCCCACAACACCTCATAGAGGCAGATGGGGCCCAATTCACAGGATTGCAGGGCCTAATAAAGTGGCTCAGCGTCATACATAACCTTGAGAAGCGATGCAGTCCCCACCCTCGCGCTGAGGCGGATTGTTGAACTGTGGCACTCCCAATCCCGGAGGGGCTGTACCTCGTGGGCACATCCTGGAGTGAGGAGGGTGCCAGTGTCTGGCCGTCCAGGGCAGGCAGTGAGGCAGAGCCCAGCTCCAGGCTGGAGACCTGCTCCGCCGCCACCCTGCCGTGGGCCCACCCACTTGGGCCCTTGTCACCCCCGCTGAGAGGGCCCTGGGGAGGGACAGATGAGCAAATGAGTGCTTGTCCAAGCACACACACCTTTCCCTCCCCTTGACCCTTTGGCCTGGTTTCCCCTTACCTTATCCAGAAGTTCCAGAGTGAAATCATATTTGGTGGTTTTTCAACCAACTTATTCTTCTACAGTTTACAAATAGGGTCCTTCGACCCTACCTAGCTAGTCTATTTTAATATGAAATCTGTTGTTTCTGCCGGCCTCATGAGATTTTCTGTGAGCAATCTGCGTCCCCCACTGGCCGTTCCTTTCTGCCCAGGCGGCTTTCCCTGTAATGCTCTATATGAGGGCCCAGGGGGTGGGGCACCTGGCTGGGACTCTCGACATCGTCCACTCCAGCCCCTGTGTTTGCAGAAGTGGGGACTGGGGCTTGGAGCTGCAGACAGGCCAGAGCACCTGCGGCAGAGCCGGCTGCCCCAGGAGGCCAGCGGAGGCTCCAGGGCCCGTGTCTGCCTGCCTGCCTCTGATGTTGTGCTGGGGCTGAGGAAAGGGAGTGACCGCAAGCTTGAGAGCCACCACCCTTTCTGGGGTGGACAGAGGAGAGGTGGTCCTGTTGCGGTGGGCCTGGTCTTTCTGAGACTCTCCTGTGGTCACTCCAGCTTCAAGGGCTGCTCCAAACTCCCAGGTGGATGGAGGGCCCAACTCCTCCTCAGGTGTCTGTGTCCTCCCCCGGCCGCAGGTGGGAGGAGGCCTTGTTCACGGCTGTGTGGCCTGCAGGGAACCCCTCCCCCTCTCTCGAGCTCCGTTCCTCATCTGTAAACAGAGGGCTCTTGTATCCGTAGGAGCATTTACTCTACTTGCAGGGTCTTGTTCTTGCTCCCACCTGACCGGGGAGGAGATGAGGCTCAGGAGGCCAAGTGACAGTGGGGAGCTAGGTTCCGAACCCCCATCTTCCGTGGAAGTAGTTTTGGACGACTATGCCCCGCATGTTTTTAAGCTCTTAGGCCACTGGGTCCTGCCAGTAAACACGCATGACCAAGATGGTTTGACGAGTCCTCTAACTGTGAGTTTTGTAAGAACTGGAAAAGTTGGCTTTAGACCTCTTTCCTTCGCTTTGTTTTCCTTCCCTTCCCATTCTCAGTTCCCAGCTGCCTCTGAGAGAGACCCTCCCCCCATCTTTCCAGTGTTGGGGATCTTTTATTCTCCCTTCACAGTATGTTCAACAGTTATTCATTCAACAGAAATACATTCAGCATCTACGCTGCACATTGTGGTGGGTACTTGAAATGCAACTGCCAACAAAGCAGATGGTCCCTGTGGACCTGGAGGTTGGAATTCCATGAGGGACACAGTTGGTAAACAGCAGGTACTGTATGATGTGCTAGTGGGGGGTGGGTGTGGGGAGGACAGAGAAACGCACGCACCCAGAGAGAGAGGGACAAGCTCACAGAGTCCTGGGGAAAGGGTGTGAGATGCACACAAAACAAGAGAGACAGAGACCAAGAGAGAGAGACTGAGACACACAGAGACAGAATCAGAGGGAGACAGAAACACAATGAGCAAGACACACACACACACACACACACACACACACACACACAGATGCACCCGTAGCAGACAAGGTGCCACTCATATAGAAATACATAGGCAGAGACCTAGAGCAAGCCAGACAGAACCAGTGTCATTTCTTTAAGTGGCAGGAGACAGGTCAGCCTAGAGCTTCAGATCAGAAGCTTCTGAGTCTGGAGATGCGGGTTCAAATATGACCTCAGTCAGGCGGTCTTGTGGTTTTGAGCCGGTCTCTTTGCCTCTCAGCAACAGTGCCCTCAATTTTGTGAGCTTATGCAGAAGACTGCATGAGAAGACCCTAAAACGTAGAAGGCAGCCACTCAAGGCCCCGGGGAGGCTGGGCCCGGCAGAACAACCTCCGGAATGAGAAACCTAATCTCTGCAGTGACAACACAGAGGACATCCTGACTGCATGCGGTCACCACACCAGGCATATGAGCAGAGGGAAGACAGACATGAGAAAGGAGGCAAGCTCTCTGCCCAGGGTCTTGTCTGGGCTGGGGATTCACCCAGGGCTTAATTTCTGAAGGAGGTCCCTAAGGGAAGCAATGCAGTTGGGGCCTGCTTTCACCCGGCAGCCATGTGGCTTCTTTCTATTTGACACAACTGTGTTTCAATCCCTGTTGTTTTCTCCTTTCCTCTGGGTGGTGACGGGGGCTTGTCTCATGAGCTTACTTCCTGCTCCAGGAGTACAGCATCTCCCTGGATTTGATTCCATCGACTGCAAAGAATGTGGGATTTAGTAGGCACTTGTATAGCTCTTTATTGCTAAGGAATTTCAAACGTGGTCTCATTTGATTCTCAGAAAAGCTCAATGAGATAGCCAAGGCAGGTATTATTTTGTGCAGCGTGTCTCTACTTCTTATATACGATGGTCACTTTCTCAGTGCAGTGGGTGGGACATTTGAAACACTGCATGGTGCCTGCACATAGTGGGTGGTTTATTAGTGGTAGCAGTTATTACTCTCATTGTTCCCTTTATACAGAAGGGGAAACTGAGGCTAGAAACAGGTGAAGCAACTCACTCAAATTCCCAGTCAGTAAGAGCTTGGACTTTATCACCAAGATTGTGTTTGGCTCTGTGTGACAGCAAAATGACAATAGTGGCTTTAAACAAAGAGTGGGTTTTTTACCCAGATAACCACAAGTCTAGAGGTAGGCATTCCAGAGCTGGCACAAGCAGTTCCATGGTGTCACTGGGATCCTAGGTCCTTCTGTCTTTCTGCTCTTCCATCCTTAGCATGTTGCAAGATAGAGGCTTCACAGCTGTTTTCACATCTGCAAAAGGCATGAAAAAGAAGGGAGGGGGAGGCAGAAGGAGCAGTACCTGTCATAGGAAAGTAAAACCTTTCCAGAAACTCCTAACAGAATTCCTTGCGGTGCCACCAGCTGCAAGAGAGTCAGAGGAGGTGAATGCTTTTAACTGAGCACATTGCTGCTCCAAACAAACTCAGAGTTCTGCCTGGGAGAAAGAAGGGGAGAATGGGTAATTAGCAACGTTGGCCACAGTCAAGGCTCCTGTTAGCCTCCTGACTCCAAGTGCCATGTGGCTCCCTCTCCAGCGGTCAGCCTTCTTGGATCCAAAGTCCACATCATTTTGGTCCATAGTCTAGCATCTGTCCCTGCAGTTAGTTTGGCTGGATACTGACCATATGCAGGGCCCCTTGTCAGTGAGGGATAATGGTGCTCCCTGTGTGCTTGGCATCTGCTGAGGAGGTACAGAGTTGGGGCTCTGGGACAGGGCTGGGTGGGGAAGTCTTCCTCTCCAGCCTCACTCAGCCATCTTCCTTGCTGTGTTGGCATCAAGGGCGGATGTCCCTCTTGCAGGATGAATGAGACATTCTAAACAATGGAGACCTTTAGGAGCCTGTCGCTGAGGCTTTAGGGACAGCTCATTTAACAGCCGTGCATGCTTTCCTGAAGCTCTGATTGAGGAGGCCTGTCAGCTGCAAGATCTATGACCTTTATCTCAAGAATGACCCATGGGTGCGGCACCATAAGTCTTTCTGAGCCGCAAACCGGGAGATGGAGGTGGGTGAGATTTGGTGTTGGCTTTTTGGAGGCATTTCCCCACCTCCCTTGTCATCCTGTACTCCAGGACATCCTCACATTTAATGGTGGCCCATCGAGTGGTATCTGAGCTGTGCTAAGTTAAAGGAGGTCAAGAAAATGATGTGCACGGTCTGGCTGCCAAGGGGCTGTCCTAGGGCTGTCCTTGCCAAGTGAGGCTGCTGCTTCAGCCCTGGCCATGGAGTGGGAGGGGTCCTATCTGAGCTGGAGAGGCCTGGGCCTTCCCTGAACCTGTGAGGAGGGTGTGTGGCAGCATGGAGAGAGCCATGGAAGAACTGGATGATCTAGTCGCAAAGTAGAGTTTGACAATGTAGCATGGTGGTTAAGAGCTAAGGCTCTGAGCTGGACAGTGTGGGTTTAAACCCATGCCCACCAATTGCTAGCATGGGGACCCTGGTAATAAAACCAGGCCCAGCCCCAGGCCCTCTGAGGACAAGGACAGGCAGGCATTGCACCCCAGTCTGGAGGGAGCCTGCACTCTTGGGAGTTAATGGTCCCCTTGAGGGCCTTCCTCTGGTTCTGGGCCTCATCTTCACCTTCAAGCTGCAGCCTGGACCTGGGAGGAGGGGATCTGGGGGGGAAAGGCTGAGGCTACAGAGGGCATTCCAAATGTATTTTTCAGGCACAGATCCGTCATTTTAATGTACCCCAGCCTCTTATTGAATGATTAACTAAAGAATGGTCTGTCCTGGTGCCTGTGACTTCTGCAGTGCCCTGATAAGGCAACCCATAAAACCCTCTCCAGGCAGCCAGAGGAGGTTTTATGCATGTCTCAGAAAGGGTGGTTTGATTTCTAGCAGCTTCTAGTAGAATTTTTTTGTGTGGACTTTTGTGAAAATGCTAGGCACCGGGATCCTGTGAATGCAGGAGGGCTTGCCCTGGGGGGATTCAGGAGGCCCAGGTAGAGACGGTGGGATGAGCAAGAGAACTGCGGTCTGCTGTGGTGCTGACTCCGCGATACAGGGATGCCCAGTGGGCTGCAGACTCCGGAGTGGCTTCCCTGGAGCCCTCCCACTGTTGGCCTGGGGGCTCCTGTGCCCTCTGAACCCTGTGCAGGAGCTTCCCTGTCCCTTCAGGAGACAGTCCCTAGTTGGTCACTGCATCCTCTGGGCTGCTTCTGCACTTTGTTTGTATTCAATACGCATTTATTCATTCAATGCATGTCTACTGAGCTCTTCTTGGATGTCAGGCTCTACACCAGGGGGTAAATGAGAGGGTCCCTGCCCTTGTGGGGTTCATGTTGGTCATGCAGACAAAGTAATAAAGAAGGCATAAGAATCAGTGTGGTACGCATAAGGGTGGGGTGAGTAAAGGGGCCTGTGGATGTCCACGGAAGGGTCAGGGAAATCGTCCTGGTGGAAGTGATGGGCAGCTAGGGTTCTACTTTGAATGGATGATGGATGATAGCCAGGTGAAGGGATAGATGGAGGTGTGGGGGAGGGAGGAAGAAGGAATAGCAAGTGTAGAGGCCCAGAGGCTACGGAGATGGCCTTTCTGAGAGAGGATAAGTAGTTCAGTATGGCTGGATCACAGCGCATAAGGGGAACTTACGCAAGAATGGGGCTGGAGAGGTGGGTTGGAGCCATGTCACAAAGGACTTGAAACCATGGGGAGGAGGTAATTCTCTTTCTTGAGGTCAGTGGGAAAACACTGGAAGTATTATCCCCAAAACATACTCCTAGATGCTGAGATATTCATGCAGAATGTTTTTGGCAAGTGCTCTTAGCTATAACCCCCGTGAAGGAGAGAGGGAAGCAGGAAGAGGCAGAGGGAGAGTTGGACTATAATGCAGTTGCAGCAGAGGCCTCAGTCCATCACCTGGGGATCTCTGGAGCTGGGATGGCCTTTCAGTACTGTCCTGAGTTGACACAAGGGGACTACTTTTTGAATCTTTGCAAAAATCAGTCACTGACAAAAAAAAAGAAGGCAAATTGGACTTCATCAAAATTTAAAACTTTTATCCTTCAAATGATACCATCAAGAAAGTGAAGAGACAACCCACAGAATGGGAGAACATATTTGCAAATTATATATCTGATAAGGATTTAGCATCCAGAATATATAAAGAATTCTTACAACTCAACAATGGAAAGATAACCCAATTAAAAAATGGGCAAAGAATTTGAATAGACAATTCTTCAAAAAGATATTCAAATGGCCAATAAGCACATGAAAGGATGCTCAACATCATTAGCCATCAGGAAGATGCAAATCAAAACCACAGTGAGACACCACTTCACACCCACTAGCGTGACTATTATAAAAAAGACAATAACAAGTATTGGCCAGGATGTGGAGAAATTGGAATACTCATACATTGCTGGTGGGAATGTAAAATGGTGTAGCCTCTTTGCAAAATAGTCTGGCAGTTCCTCAAAAAGTTAAACATATGACCCAGCCATTCCACTACCTGGTATACATCCAAGAGAACTGAAAACATATGTCTACGCAAAAACTTGTACACGAATGTTCATAGCAGCTTTATTCCTAATAGTCAAAAAGTGGAAAGCTAAATGTCCATTAGCTGATGAATGGATAAACATAAAAAGGAATGAAGCAGTGATACATGCTACAACATGCGTGAACCTTGAAAACATTATGCTAAGTGAAAGAAACCAGAATAAAAGACCATATGTTGTATGGTTTCATTTGTATGAAATGTCCAGAATAGGCAATTCCATAGAGACAAAAACTAGATTGGTGGTTGCACGAGGCAGGGGGAGAGGGGAACAGGGAGTGACTGCTAATGGGCATGAAGTTATCTGGAGTATTTTTGAGGAGATGGAATGTTCTGGAATTAGATAGTGATGATGGTTATACAATTTTGTGAATATACTAAACGCTACTGAACTAAACTTTAAAAGGTCAAGTTTTTATGGAGTGTGAATTATAACTCATTGAAAAAGGTCATTTTTTAAATAAGAAACTATAGATGAGTGATTTTTTTTTATAAGCAGATATTCATTTTTAAAATTATTTATTTATTTATTAATTTATTTTTGTCTGTGTTGGGTCTTCGTTTCTGTGCGAGGGCTTTCTCTAGTTGTGGCAAGCAGGGGCCACTCTTCATCGCGGTGCGCGGGCCTCTCACTGTCGCGGCCTGTCTTGTTGCGGAGCACAGGCTCCAGACGCGCAGTCTCAGTAGTTGTGGCTCATGGGCCTAGTTGCTCCGTGGCATGTGGGATCTTCCCAGACCAGGGCTTGAACCCGTGTCCCCTGCATTGGCAAGCAGATTCTCAACCACTGCGCCACCAGGGAAACCCCCAAAAAGGTCATTTTATATGCATACTCTCACCTCCCACCCCTGCAGGTCATATAACCTTGGGTGAGGCAGCTCCCCTGGGCAGACAGCGATTTCTGGTGAGGGGCTCGGCTGTGAGCCATTAGCACACGACACTGTAGGAGGCTAGGGGAATGCGTGCCTCCAGGGAGCTGGGTTATGCACCAGTGCGTCCGCCGTAGGAGGCTTTAAGGGTGGAAGTGGCACAGAGTTTTGCTTTCGTGGGTGACCTTCATGACAACCATGAGAGGCGGGCATCATTTTCCCCCCTTTTCAGTTGAGTGAACTGAAACTCAAAGAGGTTAAACCACTTGCACAGGGTCTCCATAACTAGTGGAAATTTGCACAGGATTGTGACGTCACATCTATCTGAGTCTGAAGGCCATGTTCTTTGCTATGATTCCATGCTATTTTGCACTCACTCATTCACAGATTTGTTTCTCCTGAAAAATTAATTGGTTTGAAAGCAGGGACCAGGTCTGAATGTGTCCTTAGCACCCAGTACAGGGCATAAATAAGGTGCTAAAAAATGTTTGTCAAACTGAAGTAAGCAGTTCCCTTTCCAACTTCTTAAAGATGCCATGCCATGGCTAATGTTCAGGGAGAGCAGTTTTCTCCAAGTTATAGGAAAAAAGGAATGGCATGAACAGAATTTCCTCATTGTTAATCCTTTTTCTTGGGTGCAAATTTTTGCTCATACTTTGACAAAATCAAAGTACTAAAATCTAGTATCGGAAGGCATGTTATTTATCAAAAATTATAGGCTTATCTTCATCAATATTTCAGTGTCCTCTCAGATGCTCCCACACCTAAACACATTCCCTTGAAGACATGGGGAGAGTTATGGATTTCAATAAATTGAAGTCAGGGCTGACGAAGATGCAATTTGACTGCTGTTTTCCCCTAGGCTTCCCCAGGAAGCTGCTTCCTGGAGGCTGATGTAGGATCAAGGACATTATCCTTGACATGTACACCACATACGCCCACTGTCAGGCCTGCTGCTGCTGAGGCCCCAAGTTGCTGCCTCTTGGATACATCCTGGCTAGGGGTGGGTGGGTATCAGTAAGTGCAGCTGGGTTGCCTTTGGTAGATTTTTCTCCCTATGGGGGAGATTGGGAGGAGGTGTACAGGCGTGGGGAGGTTAGCTGGGAGACAGTATGAGTACTTGGAGAGACTAGGTGACTGTGGGGTGGTTTTCCAGAACTCAAGAAGGCCACACACATCTCACTCTGCTTACTTTACTCTGAAGTTTTATCCTTCAAGCTCAGAGGATCTTGATGCTGTTAAAGTGATAACGCCCCTGCCTGTCAAAGTTAACAGCTCAACAGCTGTTCCTCTCTGAGTGTGAATGCCTAAGTACATTTTGAAAGGAGAGGGAAGCAGAGGGCACTGGGGACCTGAGTGGAGGCCAAGCGGGCGGGGAGGGGAAACTGGGGCCAGAAGAGCATAGCAGTGAAGAGCGAGGCTCCAGGGATATGCTGTCTAGGTTATATTCCTGGCCCTACTGCTTATAGGCTGCGTGACCTTGGGAACTATCTCTTTGAGTTTGTTACTTCATCTTTGAAGGGGGAGCAATAATAGCCCTCAACTCAGAGGGTTATTGGAAGAACTAAATGAGATAATACATATATGATGGGTATAATGGAAAGACAGTCATATGAAAAGAGAAAATGCAGTCTTGGTTTCTCTAATAGTGCTCTGATTTTCCTCACAAGTCACCCACTTTCTGGCTAGCGGGAGGGAAAAACCCTTCAATTTTTAGTCCAATCTGGTAAATTTAGTCTTACTCAAAATTTTTAACAATCCCTTTTTAGGTAGTTCTTCGCCTCTTACATTTGTCTGGTCCCCTTTTCTTTTACCCAGAATGGCATCTAAGACTGTGAGGGGTTGGATTCTCGTGCCAGTGGAGAATTGGTCCTTGTCTAGTCAGGGTTCAGTTGTAGAGAGAGCGACATGTAGCAGGATATTTAATGGCTTATGAAATTGTTGGGAGAGGTAAAGAAAGAGGCTCGAGGCTGCTGTGGCTCTCAGAGCTGTGCTGCACATCTAGGCTGCCAGAGCCCGGCTGCCTCTGCCCCAGGTGGGGAACTGCAGAATCAGAGACGGCTGTCGCAGCTCCTGGCTGGATGCCTCCCACCTCGGCCACATCCACACCGGGAACATGGGTGCCCACCTCTCTCCCCATTCCCTTAGATCCCAATCCCTGTTTTGCTTTAGTGCATCTCATTAGCAGAACCTAAATCATATCTAGAAACATTAGTTGTAAAATGAGTCTGGGAAATGTAGTTTATTTTTTATTTAAAAAATTGTTTTATTGAAGTACAGTTGATTTACAATGTTGTGTTAATTTCTGCTGTACAGCAAAGTGATTCAGTTATACACACACATACACACACACACACACACATACATACACACATTCTTTTTTATATTCTTTTCCATTGTGGTTTATCACAGGATATTGAATATAGTCCCCTGTGTGGGAAATGTCATTTTTTTGCTTTCCAGCCTCTGCAATGTAGGAGGGGACAAGAAGGCCTATTGAGCATTCAGTCCTCATGATCTGCCACATGCCTTCCATCCGCTACTCAATATCCATACATACCCTTCTTCCCACCTGTCTAAACAACCACAGCAAGAACAACTTGCTCTTTTCTAACCTAATGCAACTATCCTCTGCAAAAATTGCAATGTGCTTAACCTGTTTCCCCAAAGGGAAAGCAAATTTCATCAGTCACTGCCTCTCTAAGTGATATTATTCCTTTTCTAGTTCAGTGACAGTTCTGCCTTGATAGCATATAATCTGAAGCCTAAATATTGACTTAATGACCACAATCTATACCAGCGCCTTTATAAAGTAGAAAAAAGGAGAGAAAAGGGATAATTGGAGCGTGTGTGCTTGTATGTATGTATATATGTATGTGTGTACTGTGTGTTACATAACATGCATATATGCACACGTGTCAGTTTCTGCTGCATAACAAACACTTCAAAACTAAGTGGCTTAGAATAACTGCTATTTTTAATTTCTCACTATTCTGTGGATTGGTCAGTCTGTTCTTCTGGTCTGATGCAGACTGGCTGGTCTCTGCTGGGATTGCTCCTGTGCCTGGGGTCAGCGGCAGGTCAGCCAGTGGCTTGAGGATCTAGGATGGCCGCACTCAAATATCTGGTGGTTGGCAGGTTGTTGGGATGGGGCTACTTCAGGCTTGTTCACATGGTGATCTCTTCAGGCACAGCAAGAGGTCAAGCCCCAAGTGGCAAATGCTTCTCTCACATTTGCTGATGTCCCATGGCCAACCCTGACTCAGAGAATGGAAAAGGAGACTTCACCTTTTGCTGGGCCATTGCTGAGTAAATGGCTTTTGCCATTTACCACAGCATATCTGTACACCAAGGCCAACCACATGCAGGCCATAAAACAAGTCTCAATACATTTAAAAGTCCGGAAATCAGACTACAATCCTGCAGCCTGTGGAACAAAAACCATATTCACGGAAAGATAGACAAGATGGAAAGGCAGAGGGCTATGTAGCTGATGAAGGAACAAGATAAAACCCCAGAAAAACAACTAAATGAAGTGGAGATAGGCAACCTTCCAGAAAAAGAATTCAGAATAATGATAGTGAAGATGATCCAGGACCTCGGAAAAAGAATGGAGGCAAAGATCGAGAAGATGCAAGAAATATTTAACAAAGACCCAGAAGAATTAAAGAACAAACAAACAGAGATGAACAATACAATAACTGAAATGAAAACTACACTGGAAGGAATCAATAGCAGAATAACTGAGGCAGAAGAACGGATGAGTGACCTGGAAGACAGAATGGTGGAATTCACAGCTGCTGAACAGAATAAAGAAAAAAGAATGAAAAGAAATGAAGACAGCCTAAGAGACCTCTGGGACAACATTAAACGCAACAACATTCGCATTGTAGGGGTCCCAGAAGGAGAAGAGAGAGAGAAAGGACCTGAGAAAATATTTGAAGAGATTATAGTCAAAAGCTTCCCTAACATGGGAAAGGAAATAGCCACCCAAGTCCAGAAAGCACAGAGAGTCCCATACAAGATAAACCCAAGCAGAAACATGCCGAGATGCATAGTAACCAGAGTGGCAAAAATTAAAGACAAAGAAAAATTATTGAAAGCAGCAAGGGAAAAAGGACAAATAACATGCAAGGGAAAAAGGACAAATAACATACAAGGGAACTCCCATAAGGTTAACAGCTGATTTCTCAGCAGAAACTCTACAAGCCAGAAGGGAGTGACATGATATACTTAAAGTGACGAAAGGGAAGAACCTACAACCAAGATTACTCTGCTCAGCAAGGATCTCATTCAGATTCGATGGAGAAATCAAAAGCTTTACAGACAAGCAAAAGCTAAGAGAATTCAGCACCACCAAACCAGCTGTACAACAAAGCTAAAGGAATTTCTCTAAGTGGGAAACACAAGAAAAGAAAAGGACCTACAAAAACAAACCCAAAACAATTAAGAAAATGGTAATAGGAACGTGCATATCGATAATTACCTTAAACGTGAATGGATTAAATGCTCCAACCAAAAGACAAAGGCTTGCTGATGGATACAAAAACAAGACCCATATAAATGCTGTCTACAAGAGACCCACTTTAGACCTAGGGACACATACAGACTGAAAGTGAGGGGATGGAAAAAGATATTCCATGCAAATGGAAATGAAAAGAAAGCTGGAGTAGCAATACTCATATCAGATAAAATAGACTTTAAAATAAAGAATGTTACAAGAGACAGGAAGGACACTACATAATGATCAAGGGATCAATCCAAGAAGAAGATATAACAATTATGAATATATATGCACCCAACATAGGAGAACCTGAATACAAAAGGCAACTGCTAACAGCTATAAAAGAGGAAATCGACAGTAACACAATAATAGTGGGGGACTTTAACACCTCACTTACACCAATGGACAGATCATCCAAAATGAAAATTAATAAGGAAACAGAAGCTTTAAATGACATAATAGACCAGATAGATTTAACTGATATTTATAGGACATTCCATCCAAAAACATCAGACTACACTTTCTTCTCAAGTGCACATGGAACATTCTCCAGGATAGATCACATCTTGGGTCACAAATCAAGCCTCAGTAAATTTAAGAAAATTGAAATCATATCAAGCATCTTTTCTTACCACAACACTATGAGATTAGAAATGAATTACAGGGAAAAAAACGTTAAAAGCACAAACACATGGAGGCTAAACAATACATTACTAAACAACCAAGAGATCACTGAAGAAATCAAAGAGGAAATCAAAACATACCTAGAGACAAATAACAATGAAAACACGATGATCCAAAACGTATGGGATGCAGCAAAAACAGTTCTAAGAGGGAAGTTTATAGCAATACAAGCTTACCTCAAGAAACAAGAAAAATCTCAAATAAACAATCTAACTTTACACCTAAAGGAACTAGAGAAAGAAGAACAAACAAAGCACAAAGTTAGCAGAAGGAAAGAAATCATAAAGATCAGAGCAGAACTAAATGAAATAGAAACAAAGAAAACAATAGCAAAGATCAATAAAACTAAAAGCTGGTTCTTTGAGAAGATAAACAAAATTGATAAACCATTAGCCAGACTCATGAAGAAAAAGAGGGAGAGGACTCAAATTAAAATTTATATGGAGACGCAAAAGACCCTGAATAGCCAAAGCAGTCTTGAGGGAAAAAAATGGAGCGGGAGGAATCAGACTCCCTGACTTCAGACTATACTACAAAGCTACAGTAATCAAGACAATATGGTACTGGCACAAAAACAGAAACATAGATCAATGGAACAAGATAAAAAGCCCAGAGATAAACCCATGCACCTATGGTCAACTAATCTATGACAAAGGAGACAAGGATATACAATGGAGAAAAGACAGTCTCTTCAATAAGTGATGCTGGGAAAACTGGACAGCTACATGTAAAAGAATGAAATTAGAACACTCCCTAACACCATACACAAAAATAAACTCAAAATGGATTTAAGACCTAAATGTAAGACCAGACACTATAAAACTCTTAGAGGAAAACATAGGAAGAACACTCTTTGACATAAATCACAGCAAGATCTTTTTTGATCCACCTCTTAGAGTAATGGAAATAAAAACAAAAATAAACAAATGGGACCTAATGAAATTCATAGCTTTTGCACAGCAAAGGAAACCATAAACAGGGCCAAAAGACATCCCTCAGAATGGGAGAAAATATTTGCAAACGAATCAACGGACAAAGGATTAATCTCCAAAATATGTAAACAGCTCAATATTAAAGAAACAAACAACCCAATCCAAAAGTGGGCAGAAGACCTAAATATACAGTTCTCCAAAGAAGACACACAGATGGCCAAGAAGCACATGAAAAGCTGCTCAACATCACTAATTATTAGAGAAATGCAAATCAAAACTACAATGAGGTATCACCTCACACCAGTTAGAATGGGTGTCATCAGAAAATCTACAAACAACAAATGCTGGAGAGGGTGTGGAGAAAAGGGAACCCTCTTGCACTGTTGGTGGGAATGTAAATTGATACAGCCACTATGGAGAACAGTATGGAGCTTCCTTAAAAAACTAAAAATAGAACTACCATATGACCCAGCAATCCCACTACTGGGCATATACCCAGAGAAAACCATAATTCAAAAAGACACATGCACCCCAATGTTCATTGCAGCACTATTTACAATAGCCAGGTTATGGAATCAGCCTAAATGCCCATCGACAGATGAATGGATAAAGAAGATGTGGTACATATATACAGTGGAATATTACTCAGCCATAAAAAGGAATGAAATTGGGTCATTTGAAGAGATGCGGATGGAGCTAGAGACTGTCATACAGAGTGAAGTAAGTCAGAAAGAGAAAAACAAATATTGTATATTAACTCATACATGTGGAACCTAGAAAAATGGTACAGATGAACCGGTTTGCAGGGCAGAAATTGAGACACAGATGTAGAGAACAAATGTATGGACACCAAGGGAAGAAAGCGGCGGGGGATGGGGGTGGTGGTGTGATGAATTGGGAGATTGGGATTGACATGTATACACTGATGTGTATAAAATGGATGACTAATAAGAACCTGCTGTATACAAAATAAATAAAATAAAATTCAAAAATTCAAAAAAAGAAAGTACTGAAATCATACAGAGTACATTCTCTGATCACAGTGGAATTAAGTTGGAAATCAATAACAATATTATATCCAGGGGGGAGAATCCCAAATATGTAGAAACTAAACCAAACTTCTCATCAGTTTTGGAGGAGGCTGACAGGAGTCTATCTTCATTTTTCTTCATCCCCATTTGGTTTTAATTTTTCCACCATTTTGGAAAGATTCAGGAAATTCATCAGCTAAGAGTTCTTTATGCTCTTGGGCACAACCTGTTGCTACATTTGCTCTTTTTTTCCCCCCCAAATTTTCTATTGAGTAATGTGATCAAACGGCTATTAAGATGTTGTATTAGGATCCTCCAGAGAAACAGAGCCAAATAAAGCCAACATATATATATGGAAATTTATCATAGAAATTGGCTTCTGTTGATATGGAGGCTGAGAAGTCCCACAATTTGCCATCCGCAAGGTGGAGAAGCAGAAAAACTGCTGGTGTAATTCAGTCCCAGTCTGAAGGCATGAAAACTGGCGGCGGACGGGGGGGCGGGGGGGGGCGGCAATGGTGTTAAGTCCTAGTCTGAGTCCCAAAGTCCGAGAACCAGGAGCACCAGAGTGCAAGGGCAAGAAAAGATGGATGTCTCAGCTCAAGCAGAGAGCAAATTTTCCCTTCCCTCACCTTTTTGTTCTATTCAGGCCCTCAGTGGATTGGGTGACACCCAACCACATTGGTGAGGGCGATCTTCTTTACCAAGTCTACCAATTCAACTGCTAATCTCTTCCAGAGACACCCTCACAGATTCACCCAGAAATAATGTTTTACCAGCTCTCTGGGCATCCCTTAGTCTGGTCAAGTTAACATAAAATTAACCATCACAGATGCCTTTCATCACGACCCAATTGACTAAGTTTGGTTCTTCCACTTCCTTCTGAAAGGTGGTATATTTTCACCAAGTGCTAAGCATTGGTCCATCCTCCTCCTGAGTAGTGCCTCTCCTTGGCGCACTCCCCTGCCTGCTTTAGCAACTGTTGAGCAGAATCTGGTCATTATTATTCATCTTCCTAAGTAGCTGGAGAATTAGCACAGAATCTAGTGATGTCAAAAACATTATCACTAGAATCCTAGGTACCCTATTCTGCGTCCAAGGCAAACATCACTAATCAATTATGACACCTTCTCACTGACCCCTGCAAGACAAGGCACCAGGCAGCCTCTTGCTAATCAATGAGAGTTGGCACCAGTGATGAACCTGATTTGTCATCTCAGTTTTGAGTACTTGTCCTTGTGTTCTTTTGCCTGAGGCAACCCTAATATATCGTTTTGATATTCCATGTATGGGAGCAGGGGAAGAGAATCATGTCTTAGAGATATGCTACAGTTGTCAAAAGTGCATGAAATTGGCTATATAAAAAGGTGAAACAAGACATGACTCTTCCACCCCTTCCCCCCCACCCCCTGAAATAGTGTAAAATTTGCAATGTTTTTCACAGTGGGAGAATTTTTTAAAGTTACCATAAATAATGTTATGCGGAGACTTAACATCAGGTTGTCTGTGACCACCCCCCAAAGCATTTTTTTCCTAAAAGCTGTTTTCCAGCCTTATTCCTTATTATATCTTTGAGAGATCCTAGAAGCTTTTTCCTTTTTGTGTGAAGAGAATCTCAAAGATTTTAAAAGACAGTTCTGTCCTATAACTTAAGAAAATACCTTCCTTGCACACCAGAGGCCCCTCTTTGATTTAGAAATACAAATTGTTTAACAGCTACTGGCCCTTGAATTTCTTTTGTGTGCCAGGCACTCCCCTGAGTGACTTATCTACATCAGCTCATTTACTCCAGCAGTCCTGAGAGCCTAGTGTTCGCATCCCCCTTCTACTGATGATGAAATTGCTCAGGATCGTCAAGTGATTTGTCCAAAATTGCACAGCTAGGAAAGGGCAGAGTTAGGATTCAAATCCAGGTCTGTCTGGCATCAAGGCCTTAACTAATACTTTCCCTGGACTCTCTTTTAGGGGGCGTGGTCCTCTGGGTTTGGTGGCATATAGACCCCCTCTGCCTTTCCTCTTGCTTTCCAGCTTCTTTTGCTTGAACTAAGTCAAACACTTTTCAATCTCTTTCTCTGCCCCTTTCTCTCTTCCTCCTTTCCTCTCTCCTTCCCTCCCTCCAGCCTCCCTTGTTCCCTTCTCTGTTAAGCTTGACATTGTTCAAATAGGGACAACACCTTTCATCCCAGGGACACAGCTTAAAATGCAGGAGTCCCAGGGCAGAGAAAAGAGCTAAGAGCTAGGTAAGTGATGGCATCAAGTCCTTCTGGGGGAGCAGAATTTGAGAGAGGTAGGAGGAAACTCAGTGGGGTAGGGGAGGAATGGGAATGGAGGGGGTAGGAATCGCAAAGTGCCTCTTTCAGTTAACCTCACAGACTTCAGGCCTTAGACCTAGTGACTTGGTCATTGTTTATCCAGTCCCAAGCCCTCCCTGGAGCACCCATTGTGTGCTAAGCCCTGTGCAGGACTCTGGGCACATCAGGGTGATTCAGACCTGCTCTAGGCAGTTGCATTCAGAAGAGAGAGAAGGACAGGTACACATGGAAACCTGCCACCCTGGAGAGGTGCATTTAGGGTAGGAAGGCAGGCAGAGGCCACAGGAGGAGAGAGCCTTTCCTTGGAGGCGGGTCCTGTTGGTACCAGGCCATACTGAAGCTTCAGGCCATGCTCTGCATCTTTCCTCTCTGCTCTCTGCTTGGCTAGTTGTGAAGACCAATTGGCCTCCCCTTTGAGGCTCATGTGAGTCATTAAACACCATGAAATAAGTCAATCCCTGGTACTACTCGCTGCCCAGTAAGAAACTGCCCCATCACAAACCGTATCCTGAGGGCCAGGCAGTCTGTGTTTGAGACTTTCAGTTGAAGACCCACACTGAACACTCCTATTGTTTTCTCTGCCTGTATTGTCTTAATATGAATGTAACTATTTCACTGAGGGCCTGGCCTGTGGGCGCCAATAGATGCTTTGGAGGAGGAGGAGTTACCTCTCGGTGCTTTTAAAGTGACGAGTCTATGTCCCTGTGTTTTAAGTCAAACTGTCTCAAACACACCCTTAATTAGAAGGAAAGATATCGCCAGCCTTTTTGGTGTACTGTGCTGAGACAGAAATGGAATTGTCCTTATGTACGTGCTTAAATACATTCTCTGCCCAGTTTCTCCCACTCTAGCCTTTGGAGGAGCCTTGCACATGATTTGCTCGAATCCCTGGTTCCAGCAGAATTCGATTCTACAGGCACCCCTGCAAGTCCCATCTGCTGCCTTTCTCTTCTCTCAGCCCACTGGGTTCCAATCATACACAGATTTGCCTGTGGGCCCACTCCATTTACAGACCCCAAACCAAATGGGAAAGCTTCAACCCACTGGACTGGACCCAACTGGAGAGGACAAAAGAGTGGCTGTTTGTTCTGATTTCCTCGAGGTCTGACACAGCCTGGTTTTGACTCCTTGGTGTTGGCCAGGCTTTCTCTCTTCTCCTGTTGTGTGCTCACTCACTTAGCACTTAATATTGGACCTGGTCCCCATGTTGTCCTGCGGGACTGGGTAGGGTGGGCATCTGCAGTCCCCCCAGCCTCCGCCTCCTGTGTAAGCCCTGTGCTGACAATTCCAGCACCGTTTTTGCAGAAGTGCTCTCTCGAAATGGCAGGAGAGTGGCAGAGTACTCCCGAGGTCTCAGCATAATTTGGTTTTATTACAAGGGTTTTCATTTTGATGGCAACATTATTCTTTTCATGGAAGAAATTATCTTCAAATTATTTAATCTTACTCTTTTATCTCTGGGGATACTTTGGGGTATATTGCTGCAGTCTTTACAGATTGCTGGAGAATAGCAGGCCTGTCTATCATTTTATTCTCACAGGCCCACATTTGGAGGGGGGAGAAAGGATCTTGTTACCACAGAGACATTTGGTCCCTGAAATAATCCTGAAATATCCATTCTTTCTGGAGTAGAACCATTCAGGTTCTTTTATCACTCCAAAGGAAAATATGATTAGCCTATAAAAAGTTGAAATTTCCTCTCAAGGAAGGTTCTGAAGGAGATAGACTCAACTGTCTTTCTTGGGTAGCATGTGTTAACCATGAATTGCAGATCCTGGACAGAATATTCATTTTAACTAAAAAAATTGTTTTCCTTGGCCTGGAATGTAGTAAGCATTAAAAATTAGTAGTAGTTGTTGTTGCTAATTATAAAGCAGCTAGATGAGCTGGCTCAGTGAGGCCTGGGGAGGTCCCTGGAGCTGGGAGTGGGAGAAGAGCCCTCAGGAATGAATGCTGTGACTCAACCTGGCCACGCCAGCACAGGTGGCACTGTGGTCCCCAGCTCCTGGCCCAGAAGCAGCCCTAGAGGGAGGAGCAAGGCAAGGGTTTCGAGTGGACCTGAGACCAAGGCTGCCTGAACCTTGGTGGCTTCTCCTGCCACAGTCGGGAGCTGAGCATGGCTGGACCACAGTGGCCTCCCGGAGGGCAGCACTTTGTGGGATATCGTGCCTACTGGCTGGGAGAGTATTAGGTGATCTAAGGAGCAGCTTCTGGGCATTAACCAGGGGGAATTCTAGGAGAGTGGACCAGGGCAGCGCACAGACACAGGGAGACAGGAACACAAGGCGTAGGTGACTGCTCCAGGCTCAGACCCTTGAAGTAGCTCTCTAATGCCTGGGTCTGGATTGTCCTCCCCAGCCTTGCTTGTCTTCCTGGCTGTGGTGTCTCTCCTCATGGCAGCCTTTGCTTTCTATCTTCCTCTCCCCAGCAGGGTTGATTGCCACCTCCTATGTGTCCCTAAGGGACCTTGTGCAGACACCCACGCCGTAAATTGCAATCGTCTGTTTACACCGGTGTGTTCATCTTTGAGGGCAGAGCATAGCACAGTGTCTGGCCCAGACTGTGTTCTCCATAAATGAATGGTAAGATACTCATTGGCATGCTTTACACAGGAAGAACAAACGATGATGTGAAATGATGGACCATGCGCTGGATCAGGGTTCACTTCTTCCTGGATCACTGCTCCCTGGCTGTGTAGCTCTGGGTAAATCACTTTGCCTCTCTGAGCCTCCATTTCCACATCAGTTGCATAGAAAGGGTGATTTCAGAGGGCTCTGGTGAGGCTCTAACGGGCTCCTGGTCGTGCTGGTCAGGTGGAGGGCTGGTGCTTCGCCCTGCTCTCCCGCACGCGGATGTGTGCACACCCACAGCCAGAAGGGCTTCTTGGCAGAGCTAGCGTGATCAGTGTCATTCTCGCCGGATGCATGAGCCCTTTCCGGGGATGGAAGGTGGGATGACGGCTAACACAGCCTGCCGTGTGCCGGGCCTCACCTGCCCTGTCCCACCCGGCACTCGCAGCAACCCCCACCCAGTGAGGACTAGTAATGTCATTCCCATTTTGCAGAAGGGGAAACTGTGACCTCAAAAAGGGAAAGTCATTTTCTCAAGGTTCCCAAGATTAGAATCCCAGTGGTCTGACTCCAGGGCCCTGCTCTTAACCACCACACTCCCCTGCCTCTCTGTACCTGGAAGGAATCTGAGGGCGGTAGGACAATGTCCGGTTAGACCTCCCTGCCAAAGGCCCCAGGGGATAATAGTGTCTGTCCTGGAGACAAGTGGAGAGGGGGCAGGGAGAGCCATCAGCCTCCACCCTGGATTTGGGGTTCCAGGGCCATCCTTTCTGGGAGCTGCAGTCCAATGGCCTCTGACTACCCAGCGCCCAGGCCCTTGGCTTTCAGCTCTGAGGTTGTCTCTCCTTGTTTCAGCCCAGCAGGCAACAGGGGGCTTGCTGTCTGGCAGAGGACAGAGTGAGGACCATCATTCTCATTCTCACTACAGAAGAGGACACTGCCAGCCCTTTCTCCACTCTCTGGGCCCCAGGTGATTTATGCAAAAGTACCTTGAGGGGTGGCCCAGGGCGCCCAGTGGAAGATATAGCAAAGTGGTTAAGGGTGGCTCAAAAGTCAGACAGACCTGGGGTTTGAGTCCTAGTTACATCACTTACTAGTTGCTTAACCTTTCTGAGTCTCAGATCCATCGTCTGTATAACTGCGATAACACAATCTGAAATGTGGGTCTGGCTCTCAATAGGTGCTCCATAAATTGTAGCTATTATTCTCATTAGTAGGGTTATGATGGAACCACCAGCCCTGGGGTGGGTGTGGGGTGATATTGAAAAGGGAGCTGTTCGCTCGGTGCTTTGTGTCCACCTGGAGGGGTGGGATAGGGAGGGTGGGAGGGAGACGCAAGAGGGAGGAGCTATGGGGATATATGTATACGTATATCTGATTCACTTTGTTATACAGTAGAAACTAACACAATATTGTAAAGCAATTATACTCCAATAAACATGTTAAAAAAATAAAATAAATAAATAAATAAATAAAAACAATCCAATAAGACAACACACCCCCCCCAAAAAAAAGAAAAAGGAGCTGTTCTGTGAACTGTTAGTGGGGACGGCTGTGTAGGGCTCTGGCTGGTCTGAAAGTGGGGAGTTACCTGGGACCTCCCCGTGGTCTCTGTCGGGCATGCAGCCTCCCTGGATGGAGTCATCATCTCTGCTCCTCTTTCTGGAGTCAAGCGTTTGATAAGGGCAAATGTGTCTACTGATCCTCCCTAGAAAAGTTGAGATGATATAAAGGATGGCATTTAGAAATGACTGGGTATATATTTGTAATCGTATCAGGATTTTTCTTCAATTAGAAAGCATTTATTTGGAGCTGGGCTGGGTTTGGGTTGGGTCTCCCTGCCTCTTCATATCTGAAACTTTTCTCTTTTGTGAGGCATATTGGCAACTTCTTGTCCTCTTGTCTGCTTTTTATCTGTTTTCCTCTCAGGAGTGCGACCCCCTCCCCCTGCTCCAGGGAGCCCTGGTTGGGGACTGCCGCTTAGCTCTCAGTGGGAAGGGTCCCACATGAGAGTGAAAGCTCGGGGAGCAGGTACCCAGACTCTGCTTAGCTTTCTGCACATGTGAGGGAGTAGTGTCGGAGAGGCTGAGACCCCCATCTCCTCATGCCTGGAGCTGCTGCGAGGTGGAGATGGGAAGGTATGTGGCTCCAACTCTTTCCAGTCTTATTTGTTACCTCCATCCCAGTCCCTGCCAAAAATGTCACCTGACTCACTGTATGTCTCACCACCGTAATCTGCTACCCTTTCACTTTCACCTGGATGGAAGCATTAGCCTCATAACTCATCTCCCTGCTTCCAGCTCCCCCAAGCCCCCATCCATCCTCTGCACAACAGCCAGCATGGCTTTTCAAAAACGAGAAACTGCTCTTGTCTCTTGCCAGCTTAGTAACTTCCCATGGTGCTTGCAAAGTGACAGAACACCCTGAGCATAGCCTTCAGACCTTGGTATGATCAGGTCCTGCGGGACTCTCCAGGCCCGTCATTTCTGACTCACCTCGTCACAGTCTTCCACACTGGCCTTCCTTCAGTGCCTCAGACTTCAGGGCTTTGCATATGCTGTTCCCTTATCCTGTAATGCTTATCCCACCTCCACCCTCCCTTTCTCTACACTTGGCTTACCCCACCCCCTTTCCCTCTTAAGACCTTCTCTGGAGATGGTTCCCTTGTATTTTTTGAAACTTGTAAATTTTGACTGTACAGTGAATGGACACTCAGGAAAAAAGCAGCTCCCCTAAACACAAAAACCAGGTCCCACCCTATGTCCCTATTCACCTCCAGCCTTTGGCGAGGGCGTGGCTCGTCTCCCCAGGGTTGTGTGCAGGGTCTCCCTCATGTTTTGAGCACTGCTTTGCTTGCAGCCTGTTTGCAGCCCTGTGTGTTTCCTCCCAAAGCCCAGGCACTCTTCCCTTGCAGGGCTCCTGTCCTACCATATGGACACCCCCGCTTTCCAGCAGGCGCTTGGTGAGCACCGGGCCCGCTGCCAGCCGCTAAGAGTACAGGCTGTCAGGTCAGAAAAACCTAGATGCAGCTCCCAAGTCCTTTACTTCCTAGTGGCGTGACTTTAACCAGTTAACCTCTGAGCCTCAGTTTTCAAACCCGTAAAACAGCGATTACAAGCAGTGCCCACAGCACAGAGTCATGGAAAGGACTGACTGGGGTGGGCTGTGCAAGACAAAGCACTGGGGGCCATGGGCGGCACGAGGTAAGAGAGCACAGATGGCCGTAGCTGCCGCTCTTATTAATATCAGGAAAGGGAAGTTAACCTTGGTTGGGCCAGACACTTCCATAAATCCCTTCCGCAGTGTGGCTTGGTCTCTGGGGCTGTGGCTCTTGCTGTGAGGAGTGGAGGGCCGAGACAAGTGGGCTGTGGGGAGGCGCACAGAAAGTGGGTGTCTCCGTGGGGCTCTCAGGAAGTTTGTTTCAGTTGTGTGTATGTGGGCCTCCCACTCAGCATATGGGGCTGCCTGGCTGGGAGCCGCATTTCCATGGGAGTCCGTGGTCTAGTGGGTCTGGGCTGCGTGCTGAGCATCATGGAGATCTTTCACCTGGAGAGGGACAAAAGAAACTTCCACGGGGCTTCTCGCTTCTCAGAGGACCCCTCTCCCCCTCGGGCCTAGGAGGGCTTCAGGCAATGGGGGTTGGCGCCTGCGCACCAGGGAGAGAGCCAGTGAGCGTGCAAGATGAGACCCAGGTGTTCCTTCCACTGCCTGGGGGAGGTGGCTTCTTTACTTGTCTTGGAATCACAGATCTTAGAGATGGAAAAAACCTTATAGATCCTCAAGTTCAATCCTACAATTTCATAGATGAGGAAACTGAAGCCCATGCAAGTCATTTTGCTTTTCTGTGACCCAGTTTCCTCATTTGTAAAATGGGGCCATCTCCCCATAAAATAGCATCTCCATTGCAGAGCCTCCATTGTGAGAGTGTAGTGCATGGAACAGGCCCAGCATAGTGCTTGGCTTGCAGCAGGTGCTCAGCAAATTTAATTTCTTTCTGCTAGATTTCTCTTACTGAATTCAAGTGACAGGGAATTTCCTCGGGGTATTTCCAATATAATTTGTGTGTGTGTGTGTGTAATGAAGAGCTTTAGTACTGGAACCACAAAGCTTGAATTTGAATCCTTCCCCTATTATTATTAGGGAAAAAACCCCACAAACTTGGGTAAGTCACAGAACTTCTTGGGAATGCAGCTTCTTCATCTGTAGGGCTGGTACAAAGCTTGAACAGAATCATGTACACCAAAGAGCTTCAAAATAGACAACATCTCTGGCAAGTGGCAGGCACCATCCTTCCCTCTTAGTCTATGTTGTCTCTTGCCTGCCCTAAAGTGACTTTTTCTGCGAGAGGAATATGAGGTCTTAGGGAATGAGTGATGAGTGGGAGTATGAATTGGTGTTGGATCTGGTCCTTTGAGTGAGACTTAGAGCATGCAAAGGCTGTGAGCTAGTCTAACTGATTCCCACCTGCAGGTTTTCTCCCCTTGTCTCTTCCCTCTCCCCTGATTTGTGTGGAAGCTGGGTCTTCTTCCCTATATTTTAATTCTGTTAATGATCTAAATAACCAAAAGTGAACAGCTTCTGAACTGGCTGGAAATAATTCCACACTTATTGGACAAGAATGTTACAGTCTGGTCCTGATTCATAAGAGCCGAGGGTTGAATTCCATTACAGAGGAGACAAGTCTCTGTTTTATTTTCAGGAAAAAGGAGCAATTTAATCTGATGCATGTGATGAGTTTTTTTTTTTTTTGAAAACAACAACGGTAACTGCATCTTTCTCATGTATAGTTAATCACATCCTTTAATATTTTTCCTCTATCAGCTTTCATTCTTTTATCTTCCAGGCATCCTTGGTAAATTCATCTCTTTTTTTCTTATTAACATGTTCATGAATCCTCAAACATTTATTGTGCTTCATTAAGCAGGTTAGAGGATTAACAAAAATTGGGATTTTGAGCAATGAAAGTTACAGGCAGGTCAGATATAGAATTTCAGTCTGCTGATGGCTTCATTGCCAGCCTGGGTTTTGAGGATGAGGAAACTGAAAGTGAAGGGCAATTTGAGTTTAGTTTTCTTTCTGAATATTAGAGCTCTCAGCCCAGCCCTTGGGGGCACTGGGGGTATGCGGGGTACAATCTTGCTGGCTTCAAAACATGTTTGTCCCAAAAAACATATTCCTGAGAGTAATCATCTCAAGGGTCCATAACAAGGAAGGGTTTAGAGTTCAAAATCAATTATTTTGAAATCTTTTTCTCTTGTCAATCTTCTCGAGGCTCTAATACTTAGTTTCTTCACATGTAAGGTGGAAATATTAATAATAAAATTAGTAATAATGAGAGTTCTCATTTGTTGAATATTTACTATGAGCCAGACACTGTGCTATGCATTTTACATGAATGATTTCATTTTATCCTGACATGAACCCAAAGAGAGAGAGGGGTTAATTATGTCTCCATTCAACAGATGAGAATACTGGGGCCCAGCGGAGGTAATTAGCTTACTCATACTCATAGACAGTGAGTGGTAGAGCCCAAGTGACCATAATGTAATAAAGTAGGCACTGGATTGGGATCAGAGCCTTGGATTCCAGCCTTGATTATCTCACTAATTCTGTGACCTTAGAAGTCACCCAACCTCTCGGGGTTTCGGGGTTTTATTGTTGTTTGCTTGTAAATGAGAACATTGGAAAACGTGGAGTATATTTAAGCCCTTTCTATCTCTGACACTCTGGAATACTGAAAAATTACACTGAGAATAAAAACGGCCACCAAAATGGACTGAATAGAATTATCTCCCATGCGGAACACTCCATCTGACCTTGATTTCTATGTGATCCCTCTGTGCTGGTGCCCATGATTACTTTGCAGAGAAGTCCTTGCCAGGCTCTGAGAAGTTCTCAGCCATCTCATGCTCCAAGCCCCTTGAATACTGCCCTTAATTTTGCAGTTTCTCCTCATACGCCCTGAAGCCCAGATGACATGTAAACAAACAGACTAAGAACAATAATTCTGCTTTATGATATTGAGGAGCGTATCAATTTTCTGTAATTCCTTGTAGCAGAGTGAGTATACATTATAGAGTTCAAATGTTTTGAAAACAGGCTATGAAGAATTGTTATCTGCTGAAAGAACTGGCTATCTGTCACCTTCCAGCGGCTGAGTGGCTGAGTGCGCTCTATGTGGTGTATGCTGTCAGTGCTGGTCTCGGAGAGGTATGGGTATGGGAGAAGGGGGACAGGGAGGGGACTGCCTCTTAACCTCTCAAAGAGAAAAATAATTTAGCTGTTGGAGACGTGATGGAAAGAAGCTATGAAGATGTAAAATAAAAGTAAAGAAAACCTGTAAAAACTTTGGGAAAACACAACTCAATCATATCATCTCTACCTACCTGCTGTTCTCATCCAGCCCCAAGAACTTAGTTACTGGTATCAACACCAGCAAATCTTAGCGTCACTTGGTACTCTTGATAAATTTACTACTTTCCTTCAGTAATTTTGTAATTCATTGTTCAGTTATGATTAGTCATGCCTTCTTGGTAACTACAATTGTTTGAAAAATAAAACAAAAAAATTCTTCTTTTTCACTTGGCTATTTATCTTTCAGTGGTCTCTACATTTGCAATTGTCTTTGCTTTTTCCCTTTCTCTTTCTCCCTCTCCCCCTTTTTCTCCCTTTCTTTCTCTCTCACCACTGCCTTTTCCCTCATATTTTAAAAGAATTCTTGGAAGAGGTTACTCAATGATCACATTGTCCCAGATTAGGAGAAAAAAAAAGCACTTTAGCAGGCAGGATCAGAACCATGGACAGCACCACACATGCACATATATTTCCCCAGATTCATCATTCTTTAAATTTTTACTGACGTTTGGTTGATTTATAATATTATATTCGTTTCAGGTGTACAGCATAGTGATTCAGTATTTTTACAGATTATACTTCATTAAAAGTTATTACAAGATAATGGCTGTAATTCTCTGTGCTATACCACATAACCTTGTTGCTTATCTATCTTATACATAGTTTGTACCTCTTAATCCTACATCCCTATCTTGCCCCTCCCTACTTCCCTCTCCTCACTGGTAACCACTAGTTTGTTTTCTATATCTGTGAGTCTGTTTCTGTTTTTGTTTTTGTTTTTTTGAAGTATAGTTCGTTTACAATGTTTCAGCTGTTTAGCAAAGTGATTCTGTTACATATATGTGTATGTATATGTGTGTGTATATATATATATATATATATATATATATATATGTATATATATATATGAAGAGAGAGAGATTATTTTTCAGAAAAATTTCCATTATAGGTTATTACAAGATGTTGAATATAGTTCCCTGTGCTATACAGTAGGTCCTCATTGTTTATCTACTTTATATATATTAATGTATATCCGTTAATCCCAAATTCCCAATTTATCCCTCCCCTGCCTTTCTCCTTTGATAACCATAAGTTTATTTTCTATGCCTGTGAGTCTATTGCTGTTTTGTAAATAAGTTCATTTGTATCATTTTTTTAGATTCAATATGTAAGTGATATCACGTGATATTTGTATTTCTCTGTCTGACTTACCTCACTTAGTATGGTAATCGCCATCCATGTCACTGCAAATGGCATTATTTCATTCTTTTTTATCACTGAGTAATATTCCATTGTATATATACCACATCTTCTTTACCAATTCTTCTGTCAGTGGACACCGAGGCTCCTTTCATGTCTTGGCTATTGTAAATCATGCTGCTATGAACATTGGGGTGTATGTATCTTTTTGAATTAGAGTTTTTGTCTTTTCTGGATATATGCCCAGGAGTGGGATTGTTGGATCATATGGTAACTCTGTTTTTAGTTGTTTAAGGAACCTCCATACTGTTCTCTACAATGGCTGCACCAATTTACATTCCCACCAATAGTGTAGGAGTGTTCCCTTTTCTCCACAGCCTCTCCAGCACTTATTATTTGTAGACCTTTTAATGATGACCATGGGTCACCTCAGGCCAAACAACCAAGAGGGAGGGAACTCAGCCCCACCATCAGCAGACAAGAGAATTAAAGTTTTACTGAGCTCTGCCCACCAGAGCAACAGCCAACTCTACCCACCACCAGTCCTGCCCATCAGGAAGCTTGCACAAGCCTCTTAGATAGCCTCATCCATCAGAGGGCAGACAGCAGAAGCAAGAAGAGCTACAATCCTGCAGCCTGTGGAACGAAAACCACATTCACAGAAAGACAGACAAAATGAAAAGGCAGAGGACTATGTACCAGATGAAGGAACAAGATAAAACCCCAGAAAAACAACTAAATGAAGTGGACATAGGCAACCTTCCAAAAACAGAATTCAGAATAATGATAGTGAAGATGATCCAGGACCTCTTAAAAAGAATGGACGCAAAGATCAAGAAGATGCAAGAAATGTTTAACAAAGACCTAGAAGAATTAAAGAAAAAACACCTAGAAGACTTAAAGAACAAAGAAACAGAGATGACCAATACAATAACTGAAATGAAAAATACACTGGAAGGAATCAATAGCAGAATAACTGAGGCAGAAGAACAGATAAGTGACCTGGAAGACAGAATGGTGGAATTCACAGCCTCAGGACGAATAAAGAAAAAAGAATGAAAAGAAAAGAAGACAGCCTAAGAGACTTTTGGGACAACATTAAACACACCAACATTCACATTATAGGGGTCCCAGAGGAGAAGAGAGAGAGAAAGGACACGAGAAAATATTTGAAGAGATTATAGTCGAAAACTTCCCTAACATGGGAAAAGAAATAGCCACCCAAGTCCAGGAATTGCAGAGAGTCCCAGGCAGGATAAACCCAAGGAGAAACTCACTGAGACACATAGGAATCAAATTGAAAAAATTAAAGACAAAGAAAAATTATTGAAAGCAACAAGGGAAAAACAACAAATGACATACAAGGGAACACCCATAAGGTTAACAGCTGATTTCTCAGCAGAAACTCTACAATCCAGAAGAGAGTGGCACGATATATTTAAGTGATGAAAGGGAAGAACCTACAACCAAGATTACTCTACCTGGCAAGGATCTCATTCAGATTCGATGGAGAAATCAAAAGCTTTACAGACAAGCAAAAGCTAAGAGAATTCAGCACCACCAAACAAGCTCTACAACAAATGCTAAAGGAACTTCTCTAAGTGGGAAACACAAGAGAAGAAAAGGACCTACAAAAACAAATGCAAGGGCTTCCCTGGTGGCGCAGTGGTTGAGAGTCTGCCTGCTAATGCAGGGGACACGGGTTCGAGCCCTGGTCTGGGAAGATCCCACATGCCGCGGAGCAACTGGGCCCGTGAGCCACAACTGCTGAGCCTGCGCGTCTGGAGCCTGTGCTCCACAACGGGGGAGGCCACAATGGTGAGAGGCCCGCGCACCGCGATGAAGAGTGGCCCCCGCTTGCCGCAACTAGAGAAAGCCCTCCCACAGAAGCAAAGACCCAACACAGCCAAAAATAAATAAATAAATAAAAAGCCTGAGGCTAATTTAAAAAAAAAAAAAAACAAACGCAAAACAATTAAGAAAATGGTAATAGGAACGTGCATATCGATAATTACCTTAAACGTGAATAGATTAAATGCTCCAATAAAAAGACACAGTCTCGCTGAATGGATACAAAAATAAGACTTATATATATGCTGTCTACAAGAGACCCACTTCAGACCTAGGGACACGTATAGACTGAAAGTGAGGGGATAGAAAAAGATATTCCATGCAAATGGAAATCAAAAGAAAGCTGGAGTAGCAATTCTCATATCACATAAAATAGACTTTAAAATAAAGACTGTTACAAGAGACAAGGAAGGACACTACATAATGATCAAGGGATCAATCCAAGAAGAAGACATAACAATTATAAATATATATGCACGCAACATAGGAGCACCTCAATACATGAGGCAAATGTTAACAGCTATAAAAGAGGAAATCGACAGTAGCAAAATAATTGTGGGGGACTTTAACACCTCACTTAACACCAATGGACAGATCATCCAGACAGAAAATTAATAAGGAAACACAAGCGTTAAATGACACAATAAACCGGATACATTTAACTGATATTTATAGGACATTCCATCCAAAAACAGCAGATTACACTTTCTTCTCAAGTGCACATGGAACATTCTGCAGGATAGATCACATCTTGGGTCACAAATCAAGCCTCAGTAAATTTAAGAAAATTGAAATCATATCAAGCATCTTTTCTGACCACAACGCTATGAGATTAGAAATGACTTACAGGGAAAAAAACGTAAAAAACACAAACACATGGAGGCTAAACAATACATTACTAAATAACAAAGAGATACTGAAGAAATCAAAGAGGAAATCAAAAAATACCTAGAGACAAATGACAATGAAAACACGACGATCCAAAACCTATAGGATGCAGCAAAAGCAGTTCTAAGAGGGAAGTTTATAGCAATACAAGCCTACCTCAAGAAACAAGAAACATCTCAAATAAAGAATCTAACCTTACACCTAAAGGAACTAGAGAAAGAACAAACAAAACCTAAAGTTAGCAGAAGGAAAGAAATCATAAAGATCAGAGCAGAAATAAATGAAATAGAAACAAAGAAAACAATAGCAAAGATCAATAAAACTAAAAGCTGGTTCTTTGAGAAGATAAACATAATTGATAAACCATTAGCCAGACTCATCAAGGAAAAGAGAGAGAGGACTCAAATCAATAAAATTAGAAATGAAAAAGGAGAAGTTACAACAGACACCACAGAAATACAAAGCATCCTAAGAGACTACTACAAGCAACTCTATGCCAATAAAATGGACAACCTGGAAGAAATGGACAAATTCTTAGAAAGGTATAACCTTCCAAGACTGAACCAGGAGAAATAGAAAATATGAACAGACCAATCACAAGTAATGAAACTGAAACTGTGATTAAAAATCTTCCAACAAACAGAAGTCCAGGACCAGATGGCTTCACAGGTGAATTCTATCAAACATTTAGAGAAGAGCTAACACCCATCATTCTCAAACTCTTCCAAAAAATTACAGAGGAAGGAACACTCCCAAACTCATTCTATGAGGCCACCATCACCCTGATTCCAAAACCAGACAAAGATACTACAAAAAAAGAAAATTACAGACCAATATCACTGATGAATATAGATGCAAAATCCTCAACAAAATACTAGCAAACAGAATCCAACAACACATTAAAAGGATCATACACCATGATCAAGTGGGATTTATTCCAGGGACGCAAGCATTCTTCAATATACGCAAATAAATCAATGTGATACACCATATTAACAAATTGAAGAATAAAAACCATATGATCATTGCAATAGATGCAGAAAAAGCTTTTGACAAAATTCAACACCCATTTATGATAAAAACTCTCCAGAAAATGGGCATAGAGGGAAACTACCTCAACATAATAAAGACCATATATGACAAACCCACAGCAAACATCATTCTCACTGGTGAAAAACTGAAAGCATTTCCTCTAAGATCAGGAAAAGACAAGGATGTCCACTCTCACCACTGTTATTCAACATAGTTTTGGAAGTCCTAGCCACAGCAATCAGAGAAGAAAAAGAAATAAAAGGAATACAAATTGGAAAAGAAGAAGTAAAACTGTCATTGTTTGCAGATGACATGATACTATACAGGGAGAATCCTAAAGATGCCACCAGAAAACTACTAGAGCTAATCAATGAATTTGGTCAAGTTGCAGGATACAAAATTAATGCACAGAAATCTCTTGCATTCCTATACACTAATGATGAAAAATCTGAAAGAGAAATTAAGGAAACACTCCCATTTACCACTGCAACAAAAAGAATAAAATACCTAGGAATAAACCTACCTAAGGAGGTAAAAGACCTGTACACAGAAAACTATAAGACACTATTGAAAGAAATCAAAGATGACAGAAACAGATGGAGAGATATACCATGTTCTTGGGTTGTAAGAAACAATATTGTGAAAATGACTATACTACCCAAAGCAATCTACAGATTCAATGCAATTCCTATCAAATTACCAATGGCATTTTTTTCAGAACTAAAACAAAAAAATCTTAAAATTTGTTGGAGACACAAAAGACCCTGAATAGCCAAAGCAATCTTGAGGGAAAAAAATGGAGCTGGAGGAATCAGACTCCCTGACTTCGGACTATACTACAAAGCTACAGTAATCAAGACAATATGGTACTGGAACAAAAACAGAAATATAGATCAATGGAACAGGATAGAAAGCCCAGAGATAAACCCATGCACCTATGGTCAACTAATCTCGGACAAAGGAGGCAAGAATATACAATGGAGAAAAGACAGTCTCTTCAATAAGTGGTGCTAGGAAAACTGGACAGCTACATGTAAAAGAATGAAATTAGAACACTCCCTAACACCATACACAAAAATAAACTCCAAATGAATTAAAGATCTAAATGTAAGACAGAACAGTATAAAACTCTTAGAGGAAAACATAGGAAGAACGCTCTTTGACATAAATCATGGCAAGTTATTTTTTGACCCACCTCCTGGAGTAATGGGAATAAAAACAAAAATAAACAAATGGGACCTAATGAAACTTAAAAGCTGTTGCACAACAATGGAGAGTATAAACAGGATGAAAAGACAACCCTCAGAATGGGAGAAAATATTTTCAAATGAATCAATGGACAACAGATTAATATCCAAAATATATAAACAGCTCATGCAGCTCAATATTAAAAAACAAGCAACCCAATCCAAAAATGGGCAGAAGACCTAAATAGACATTTCTCCAAAGAAGACATACAGATGGCCAAAAAGCACATGAAAAGCTTCTCAACATCACTAATTATTAGAGAAATGCAAATCAAAACTACAATGAGGTATCACCTCACACCGGTTACAATGGGCATCATCAGAAAATCTACAAACAACAAATGCTGGAGAGGGTGTAAAGAAAATGGAACCCTTTTGCACTGTTGGTGGGAAGGTAAATTGATACAGCCACTATGGAGAACAGTATGGAGGTTCCTTAAAAAACTAAAAATAGAATTACCATATGATCCAGCAATCCCACTACTGGGCATATACCCAGAGAAAACCATAATTCAAAAGACACATGCACCCCTATGTTCATTGCAGCACTGTTTGCAATAGCCAGGTCACGGAAGCAACCTAAATGCCCATCGAGAGATGAATGGATAAAGAAGTTGTGGTACATATATACAATGGAATATTACTCAGGCATAAAAAGGAACGAAATTGGGTCATTTGTATAGATGTGGATGGACCTAGAGACTGTCATACAGAGTGAAGTAAGTCAGAAAGAGGAAAACAAATATCGTATATTAACGCATATATGTGGAATCTAGAAAAATGGTACAGATGAAGCGTTTTGCAAGGAAGAAATAGAGACACAGATGTAGAGAACAAACGTATGGACACCAAGGGGGGAAAGCTGAGGGGGCGGGTGCTGATGGTGGTGGTGGTGGGATGAATTGGGAGATTGGAATTGACATATGTACACTAATATGTATAAAAGAGATAACTAATAAGGGCCTGCTGTACAAAAAAAATAAATAAAATAAAATTCAAAAAAAAACCCTACCCTCTCTCTAATGTCACATTTCCTTCTTAATCTGAATTCAGTCAGTCCTCATGTATGTTATATAACGTATGCTTGATAATTAAAAAATAAAAGCTTTTAAGTTTAATTAGGTCCCATTTTTAAATTTAAAAATTTATTTATTTATATATATATATGTATTTTTAATATATATATTTTAACATCTTTATTGGAGTATAATTGCTTTACAATGTTGTGTTAGTTTCTGCTGTATAACAAAGTGAATCAGCTATACATATACATATATCCCCATATCCCCTCCCTCTTGTGTCTCCCTCCCACCCTCCCTATCCCACCCCTCTAGGTGGTCACAAAGCACCGAGCTGACCTCCCTGTGCTATGCAGCTGCTTCCCACTAGCTATCTATTTTATATTTGGTAGTGTGTATATGTCAATGCTATGCTTTTATTTCCATTACTTTACTCTAGGAGGTGGATCCAGAAAAACTACTGCTGCGATTTATGTAAAATGGTATTCTGCTTATGTTTTCCTCTAAGAATTTTATAGTATCCAGTCCTACATTCAGGTCTTTAATCCATTTTCAGTTTATTTTTGTATATGGTGTTAGAGAATGTTCTAATTTCATTCCTTTACATGTGTCTGTCCAGTTTTCCCAGCTTCACTTATTGAAGAAACTGCCTTTTCTGCATTGTATATTCTTGCCTCCTCTCTTGTATGTTAATTGACTGTAAGTGCATGGGTTTATTTATGGGCTTTCTATCCTGATGCATTGATCTATGTGTCTGTTTTTGTGCCAGTATTATACCATTTTGATTACTGTAGCTTTGTAGTATAGTCTGAAGTCAGGGATCTTTTTTGCTATATACATTGGTTTGTTTTATTTTTTAGATTCCTACAAATAACAAATGATGAAATTTTGCCATTTTCAGGAATGTGGATGGACCTAGAGAATGTTATGCTTAGTGAAATAAATGAGACAAAGACAAATGCTATATGATATCACTTACATATGGAATGTAAAAGATTTGTCATTCTTTTTAATCAAAATGTGTTTTGGGGGAGGGTTAAATTAGGAGTTTGGGATTAACAGATACACGCTACTATATATAAAATAGATAAGCAACAAGGATGTACTGTATAGCACAGGGAACTATATTCAATATCTTGTAATAACCTATAATGGAAAAGAATCTGAAAAAGAATATATATATAAACGAATATATATGTATATATTTATATGTATATATATAAATGAATCACTTTGCTGTACACCTGAAACTAACATAACATTGTAAATCAAGTATATTTAAATTTTAAAAATGTTAATACAATATGATACTTAAAAAATGCATTTAACTGTATCATCGTAGGGCACGACTGAACTTATAGAAAAAATTTATATATTCATTTAGAAGCTACAGTGCTGAAGCTGGACTACTATGTCCTCTGTTGTTCTAGGAAATAAAATATTTTATGCTTAGGAGCCTGACAGCCAAAATTTGTGGCAGAAAGTTAATTGTTTCTAGTTTTGAGTAGGGAGGGAGGATGTGACACTTGATGAGATTGAAAAAGGAAAAAAATCTAGAGTTGACTTTGCTCAGAGGTTGTGGGGCTGGAATTGGGGAGGTGTATTCCTTAGAGGAGAGTAGTGACTGGTAAGCTAGGAATCTTGGGCAGCCTGCCTGAGAAGGAGACTTGTGGGCATTTATTTGTAGGAGTCATGGGTGGGAAGCTGGTACATATTTTGTTCTCAGAGGAATAGCGTGTTAAATAACATGCAAATTGGCTGCCACTATTTTGCTGCCATTAGCCCATGTGGTTTGCAGAATGTCACAGAGCTAGGGATGTAATAATCTAAATATCAATAACATCACCCAGAAGCAAAGGAGGATCTGATGGGATACAGAGCCTTTTCCCAAGTAGCCATGAGTAGGGGAGGCCCTCTGTTGGGGGGCAAAGGCTGGGATGCTTTGCTACCCAGAGAAACTGGTCCTAGGATGAATAGTAAGGTAGAGAGAGGGACAGGTATGTTATGGGAATTTAACTAATTTAAATTAACATCTAAATATTAATTTTTTTACTATTAATTTTTGAATAGGTAGGACATGCAAAAGATGTGATATTTTTATTGTCCTCATGCAGGAGCCTTTAACTTTTGGGTATTTGAATTTCTCAGTCTATTCTTTTATGATATCTAGGTTTTGTGTCATATTTTTAAAAACCTTTGACTTTAAGACTTTAAAAATTATAAAATAAAAATTATAAAAATATACATTACTGTATACTTTTTCAATCATTTTTATGGTTTTATTTTTAAAGATGTCATGAAAATGTTCAAATAAGTCTCTTTTTCCTGTCTCCCAGCTATGTACTTCTCCTATCCAGAGGCAAGTATTGTTATCAATTTTTTGTGAATCTTTCTAGAGATAGTCTGTGCCTAGAAAAGTATATACCTACTATATTCTCTCCCTCTTTATACACCAGTAGTAGCCTGCTATACACACTATAATATATCTTACTTTTTTTCAGTTGACAAAATGTCTTGGAGGTATTTTCATATCAGTACACATCAGGTTGCCTCATTCTTTAGAGATTTCAAAGATTTTTAGGATATGTGATGCTTTTAAAAAAAATTTATTTATTTAATTTTGGCTGCATTGGGTCTTTGTTGATGCACACAGGCTTTCTCTAGCTGGAGTGAGTGGGGGCTTCTCTTAGTTGCGGTGCGCGGGCTTCTCATTGTGCTGTCTTCTCTTGTTGCAGAGCACAGGCTCTAGGCACGTGGACTTCAGTAGTTGTTGCACACAGGCTCAGTAGTTGTGGTGCATGGGTCTAGTTGCTCCGCGGCATGTGGGATCTTTCCGGACCAGGGATCAAACCCGTGTCCATTGCATTGGCAGGCAGATTCTTAACCACTGTGCCACGAGGGAAGTCCAGAATATGTGATTCTATTTAAGCTTTGTATCAGCTCTGTGAGGTAAGTGGGCAGACATTCCTGTAATACAGATGAGGAAACTGAGTTGCCTAGAGATTTTTCAACTTGTCCAATTTTTATTTTCCCTGATAGTAACAGGGCTAGGATTCACATTCAGTTCTTGTGGCTCCAGTGCTAAAGCTCTTCTTCTGTTACACACAAAAATTATACCAAATATTCCCCAGAAACTTCCCTGTCATTTTATTTTATTAGAGTTGAATTCTCTCAGTGATCATTTGTCTTTATTTTATCTATATTGGTAGTAATTTTCTCTCAGTACATTGTACATGTAATTTCTCCATCTTCAGGCATTTATTGTTGCTGTTGATAAGTCAGCTGTCAAACTAATTCATTCCTCTTTATCATTTTCCTCTGAGTGCTTTTATGTTTTTTTTTCCTTCCCCTTTATTTTTGGTGTTCTATGGTTTCATTATACCACATCAGGTGATTAAAAAAAAAACTTATCCCTCTTGAATTTGTGTGGCTTCTTGAATCTGTGGATTGTTATCTCTTACATATTTTCTTTTCTCCTACTTTTGGAACTCTGATTAAACATGTTATATATATTTTTTCTACCCCCCTTGTGTCTTTGTTTTTGAAATAGCTTTATTGAGATATAGTTCACATACCATTCAATTCACTAAAGTATAGAATTCAGTGGTTTCTTAGTATATCCACAAAATTGTGAAGCCATCACTGAATCAATTTTAGAACTTTTAATCACCCCAGAAGGAAAGTACATGTCCTTTAGCTGTCATCTCTCAACCCACTATTCCAACAGTTATGGTCTGAATTTTTGTTTTCCTCTAAAATTCGTATGTTCAAATCTAATTCTCAATGTGATTGTATTTAAAGGTGGGGCCTTTAGGAGGTGAGTAGGTCATGAGGATGGAGAGCCTCATGCATGGGATTAGTGCCATTATGATAAGAGACCAGAGAGCTAACTCTCTCTTTTTCAGCCATTTGAGGATAAAACAAGAAATCAGCAGTCTGTAACCCAGAAGAGGGTCTTTAGACCCCAGCAGTGCTGGCACCCTGATCTAAGACTTCCATCCTCTAGAACCATGAGAAATAAATGTCAATTTATAAGCCATCTAGTCTATGGTACTTTGTTATAGTAGCCTGAACTAAGAAACTGTCCAGTCTTAAGCAACCACTCATCTACTTTCTGTCTCTATATATTTGTCTGTTCTGACATTTCTTATAAATAAAATTATATAATATGTGGTATTTTGTGAATAACTTCTTTAACTTAGCATAATGTCTTCAAGGTTAATCCATGTTGTAGCTTGTATCCATATTTCATTCTTTTTTATGGCTGAATAATATTCCGTTGGATAGATATACCACATTTTGCTTATCTCTTTATCAATTGGTGGACTTTTGGGTTGTTTCCACCTTTTGGCTAGTATAAATAATGCTGCTATAAACATTCATGTACAAGTTTTTGTATGGACACGTGTTTTCAGTTCTCTTAGGTATACAGCTAGGACTAGAATTGCTGAGTAACTCCATGTATAACTTTTTGAGGAACTTCTAGTTTGTTTTCCAAAGTGGCCATGTCATTTTACATTCCTACCAGCAGTGTGTGAGAGTTCCAATTTCTCCACATCCTCACCAACACTTGTTTTTTCTGACTTTTTGATTATATCCATTCTACTGGGTTTGAAGTAATATCCCATTCTGGTTTCAGTTTCCATTTCCCTGATACTAGTGATGTTGAGCATCTTTTAAATGTGCTTACTGGCCATTTGTATGTCTTCCTTGGGGAAATGTCTATTCAGATTTTTTTACCATTTGAAAGTTGTTATCTGTTTTTATTAATGAATGTGTTTTTTAGATTTTAGATACGACTCCATTGTCAGACATGGTTTGGAAATATTTCGTACTATTCTATGGTCTGTCTTTCACTTTCTTGATAGTGTCCTTTGAAGCAAAAAAGTTTTTAATTTTGATGAAGTCCAATTTATCTATTTTTTCTTTTATTCCTTGTGCTTTTGGTGTCATATCTAAGAATCCATTGCCTAATCCAAGGCAATGAGATTTCCTGCTATGTTTTCCTCTAAGAGTTTTATAGTGTTGGCTCTTACATTTAGGTCTTTGATCCATTTTGAGTTAATTTTTTTTATATGTTGCTAGGTAAAACTACAACTTCATTCTTATGCATTGGCTTATCCAGTTGTCCCAGCACAATTTGTTGGCAATACTATTCTTTGCCCCATTGAATGATCTTAGATCCTTTTTGAACAATCAACTGACCATGAATTATGGACTTATTTTCGAATTCTCAGTTCTAATCCATTGTTGCATATGTCTATCTTTATGCCAGTACTACAGGATCTTGATTACTGTAGATGTGTAGTAAGTTTTGTTAAACTTATTCAAACTCTTTTACTCTTTATGATGCTGTTGTAAATTGAACTGTGTTCTTAACTTCATTTTCAGATTGTTTATTGCTAGTGTATAGAAATACAATAAATTTTTAAATTAGTCTTGTATTCTGAAAACTTGCTGCACTCATTTATTCGTTCCAATAAGTTTTTAGTGGACTTCTTAGGATTTTGTACATACAAGATTATGTCATCTGTGAATAGAGATAATTTTACTTCATCCTTTCCAATATGGATGTCATTTATTTATTTCCTTTTCTTGCCCCGGCCAGAACATCTGGTAAAATGTTAAATAAAAGTGGCAGAGTGTACATACTTCTGTTGTTCCTTATCTTAGGAGGAAAGCATCCACTTTTGGTACTATTAATATGATGTTAACTGTATGTTTTTTCTAGATACACTTTATCATGCTGAGGAGATTCCCTTCTGTTCCTGGTTTGTTGAGCTTTTGTTTGTTTTTTATCATGAAAGGGTATTGGATTTTGCCAAGTGCTTTTTCTTCATCTATTGAGATAATCATTTTTTTTGAATTCTATTGATATGGTATATTACAGTAATTGATTTTCATATGTTAAATATCCTCTTTATTTCTCTTCCATATTTCCACCTTATTATAGCACTTATATTTTATTATAGTCTGTGTCTCCCCAATAGAATATGAGCCTGATGAAGGTAGATACCACATCTACAGTAGATTCTTGACTTTCAGGAGGGAGATCTTTGTGGATCCTGAAATATCTGAATCCCTCTGCCAAACGCCACTGAGGAAAAAGAGAAAAACAAATTGGATACAGCTTGTATTCTGGGTAGTCGTGGGGCCCAGTCACTAGACAAGTGTCTTTTTCTTGTATACCAATCTTCAGGCAAGTAATTTGAATTTGTGCTTCAGCAAAACAACAAACCAGGGACCTTCAGGATCACTCTTGATAGCGTAAACATTCATCGCTACATTCTCTAAGGCCATAGACCACTGGTGTTCATCCCTACAGTACCTGGCATGAAAGTTTGTTCATTTTATTAGGACTGTGTATCCTGTGCTAGGCACTGGGTTAGCTGCTGAGATTATAGAAATGCGTAAAATAGGGTTCTTACCTCTAGGAGCTCAGAGTCAGTGGAGGGAAAGAGACAATTAAAATACAGGGTGAAAGTGGTATGATGGTGCAAGCACCACAGAAGGGGAGAGAATGAGGCTTCCTATAGCAAGTGGGGTGTGAGCTCTCCTCTCACCACCTTCAGTGGCATTTCTGGCCCACTCTCTCCTAGAATAGTGTAGGAACCTCCTAACTGACCTCTCTGCTTCTACCTTGCTACCCACGCAGTCCGTTCTCAGTACACCACCCAGAGTGATCCTTTAAAAGCTTAAGTGAGCTTATTTCTCTCTTCTACTCACAGTTCAGACTGACTGCCTATCTTTCCAGAGTTAAAGACCAAGTTGCCACCTTGGTTCACAAGTTCTGCCTGATCTGACCTTTCACTATCTCTCTGACCTCTTCTTCTTTTGCTCTTGATAACTCCACTGAATGAACTCTGATCTCCTGCTGGTCTTCCAACATATCAGACTCATTCTGCTCCAACTTGGGGCCCTTGTATTTGTGGTCTCCTCTTTCAGAATGCTCTTGCCAGATATCATTCCCTCACTCTCTGCAGGCCTCTGACCAAAGCCTTTGGGAGAAAGTCCTACAACTACTCTACAGAAACTGATGGACTCCTTCCCTGCTCCCTTCCCACCTGAACGTGCTTCATTTTTCTCTATACCACTCACTCATTTAGTTGTTTATTGTCTGTATTCCCTAAGTAGAATATAAGTTCCATGAAGTCAGAGATTTTTTTTTTTTTTAAACGTGTTGTTTATTTTCTTATTGTTGAGTTTTTTTAAATTTATTTTATTTATGGCTGTGTTGGGTCTTCGTTTCTGTGCGAGGGCTTTCTCCAGTTGTGGCAAGTGGGGCCACTCTTCATCGCGGTGCGCGGGCCTCTCGCCATCGCGGCCTCTCTCGTTGCGGAGCACAGGCTCCAGACGCGCAGGCTCAGCAACTGTGGCTCACGGGCCCAGCCGCTCCGCGGCATGTGGGATCTTCCCAGACCAGGGCTCGAACCCGTGTCCCCTGCATTGGCAGGCGGATTCTCAACCACTGCGCCACCAGGGAAGCCCCAGTCAGAGATATTTTTGCCCATTTTGTTCATTGTTGTTACTCCCATTGCCTAGCATGCTTCCTGACACATAGTAGGTACCCATTAAATATTTGCTGACCCAGCTAATGTACTGCCATTCCAGAGGATGAGTGGGAGTGACTTAGTAAGAAGAAATTAGCTGGGATAGGTGGTAGATTGGGTGTTTATTGAATTGAATGATTTAATTTCCCCATGTGTGGGGTTTGGGTTTTGGACTAGATGGTTGCTGATGCCCACTTTCATCCAATCAACCTTGAAATAACACAACAAAATGGCAATTTTGCAGCTCAGAGTGGACCAAGAGTCTGTGTGAAGGCCATGGACAGCTTTAAGCAATCTGAGGGTGCAGGGGTGCCTGAAGTTTGGTGGCACCAGAACCTATTACCAGGCAGTGAAGATGGTTCCTGAGATCACAGCTGAATTATGGATGCTACCCAGCACTATTTAGGAAGGCACCTGGTTCTCTCATCCCAAGAACAGCCCCTGCACCAAATCACAAAGCTCAAAGTTTATAAAAGACATCCCCAACATAATGTATAATTAATAACTGTTGTTTGTTGAGTGCTTCCCCTATGCCTTGCTCAGTGCTGGGAGCTTTATAATGTTCTCTCTTATAACCCTGTGAGATAGGTACTGTTGTCATCTTCATTTTATGGATTAAAAAAACAGGTGCTGAAAAAATTCATAACTTGCCTAGGGCCATGGGGCTGGTAAGTGGCTAAGCTAGTAATTCCAGTCTGATGGAGTCTAAAACCCATGTTCTTGGCCATATTGTTTGTGTATTCTCCAGATCAGCCACCTGCAACAAATATTTTACTTCTGAGGGCAAGAACACATCCCTCCAGTTTCTGTACTTTTCTGCTTTCAGAAATGAGGTTTGGGATGTTCCAGAAACTGCAGGTGTGTATTTACCCAACAGCTTTGACATAAGGGGAAGTCATTAGGAGTGCAAGGGGCAAGGCAGATTAAGAAGGTAATGCTTCTTAGAATAAATATATTCTTGTCTAGGAAATGTGTTTTCTATAATTATTTTGGGAGTCCAAGCTCCATAGACTTTATTGAAAGGAGCCTGATATAGACTGGAGAGAGAGTTTGGAATAGCCCAAGTTCCCTTAGGGAAAGAGCAGCAGGTATGTATTGAAGTGTGATGGTGAGTTTCTGTAATTCTCCTGCAGAGAATTAGGGGGCTAGATGGGAGGGTGTGAGCTTGGGAAAAAGAAATGCAGACCACAAGTGATTGTAGGTTTTTCAGAGGCTTTGTAGACATTGTTTGCAGTTCAGATGATAAAAAGATTCTTCCTTTTGGGGGTTGGTGGTTCTTTTCATAGGCAGCTGGTGGGGGGGCTCACCCCACGGAGACTGTTCTTGGGATTAAGGAACCCAGTATTTTCAGAAGAAGTAGTGCTGCAGTTTCTGGTTATATCATGGGCTGTGTTGAGACATCTCTGGATTATGTTAAGGGACAGTGTTGTGACACCCCTGGATTACATCATGGACAGTGCTGTGAGGCCCCTCGGTTTTCAGCACACTGTGAAGCATTGTGGAAAGAGTTGTGGCCTCTGAAGTTAGAGAAGAACCACTCATGGGTGACTTAACATATCTGAGACCTGGTGCAAATCCCTCTACGTGTATTATCCTTTGATAACATCTGCCTCCTGGGGTGATCCTTAGAGTCCTGGCCAAGGCTGGAGGGGAACCCTGGGAATATTGAGAAAGCTATGACTTTGTCCAGCTTTCAGGGAGTTGCCTCTAAGCCTCTTTTTAAAAAATTAATTAATTAATTTATTTTTGGCTGCGTTGGGTCTTCGTTGCGGTGCGTAGGCTTCTCATTGCAGTGGCTTCTCTTGTTGCGGAGCACAGGCTCTAGGCGCACGGGCTTCAGTAGTTGTGGCACGTGGGCTCAGTAGTTGTGGCATGTGGGCTCTAGAGCGCAGGCTCAGTAGTTGTGGCACACGGGCTTAGTTGCTCCATGGCATGTGGGATCTTCCCGGCCCAGGGCTCGAACCCGTGTCTCCTGCATTGGCAGGCAGATTCTCAACCACTGCACCACCAGGGAAGCCCTAAGCCTCTTTAAGATGAGAAAAATACTCAGGATTGTCATGAGGCTAAAATGAGTTTTTGTAGGCTATTAAGTCAATTGCCAACAAGTTCAACAATGTGGGAGGTTGTGAAGAAAGCATGATATTTTGGCCTCTGTTTCAGATTCTTCCTCTTCTCTCTTGTGCTGGGGCTGTGCCCAGCCAGTCATGCAATTTCCAAGGTGAGTCTGGCCAACTTAGGCTCATTAGCTTTATCAGCAGCCTGTTTTGTGGGGGAACGTGTGAGTGTTTAGAAGGCAGCTGGGAGGATTCGAGGCCCGTGAGACTCTGTGAGGCTGTTGCACTGCCTCCACGTGACGTAGGCACCCCACACCAGGGGGACCTCTCTTCTGAGCTGCTCACCTTAACATCCCCTACACCACCCTTCACCCCAGACCTGGCTGCCCACTCTCCAGGTGCATCTTTACATTTTCCTTTATTTGGACTTGAGTTTGGTTCCTCCATTCAATGTCTTAATTGAGTTCCCCCTTGATTGAGTTTCCTTACTCCATCGGAATTTAACATTCAAAGAAAGCTGTCTGACATATCATTAATACTGCTTAATCCTTATGGTGCATTCTAACAGGGGCTTTATGGAGACAATGTCTCACTCCATGGAAGAACTCCAAAGATGACTACTGCAGTCACTGGGAAGGTCAGTGGTCCAGGTCCACGGTCACCTCACCATAGAGAGGAAGATCTGGCTGGGAGAGCCATCACCCTGAGAACAGGTGGGGGGAAAGAGGGAAGTGGGAAGGAAGAAAACCCCATTGTATAGGAGATGCTATCGTGCAGGGTATGTTGGGCTCTGTGTATGTATCACAAGCTAATTAGGAGAATAGATTAAGCTGCTTTGGTATCAAAATAGCTGTGGGGAAAACAACCTTCATAGCAGGTTGCAGATGAAAGAAAATGAAATGGGAAAGAAATGAGGAGCATGTAAAAGAAAACAATCAGGCTGGAGGGAATGGAGAGAGGAGGACAAAGCAGAGCGTTTAAAATATTAAAGAAGTTGGTATGGGGTGGCATATGCATTGCTGATGAGCGCCAGGGGCAGAGAGCCTAGTCCCACATTTCCTCAGCCTCAGTGTGTGTCATGTTCAAAGCCTCAAAGTTCCTAGGGGACAGGAGACAGGAGAAGAGGGGTGGTAAGAAACTTCTGGGGCTCAGTCAGGAGGAGTAGCTTTAGGTGGCCAGGCTGTGCTCTGTTCCTGCTGTGTCTCAGCTCTGCTACTCCCTGTGATTCTGTGCCCAGTTTTCCTCTTTTCATTCCTCACAGTGAGATCCCTGGTCCTTCCACCCCCTCAGGGCTTCCATCACCATCCCTTGGTGCATGACTCTCAGATCTGGGTTTCCAGTCCAGGTGGGTCTCCTGAGTTCTCCAGCTGCTACCCACCCCATCCTGCATGATCTTACCTCACACATCCAAGATGGACTCGCTTCTCTCCTCATGATGCCCATTCATGCTTCTCCGCCAAACTTCCCCATCGCAGCAATGGTTCTGCCATCCACCCAGTCACCCAAGCCAGAACACTAGGAATCTTTCTTGACTCTCCTCTCTCCCATCAGTCACTGCATTCTGTTGACTCTACCTTCTATATGTACCTCAAGTCAGCTCAGCATTTCTCTTCACCTCACTGCCAGTCTCTTGGTCATCACTTACCTGTACAGCTGCAGTAGCCCAAAGAATTGTTCTGCTCCATTCTCCCTACTCCCCAAACCATTCCCCACACAGCTCCTTCTGTAACAAATCTAATCATGTTACTCTCCTTTCTAAAAACCTTCATTGCTCCTTTGCTGTTCTGGAAACTTATCGCTGCATAAAAATACTACTCCAAAACTTAGTAGCTTAAGACAACAGTCATTTTATTATATCTCATAAATTGTGGGTCAGGAATTCAGGCAGGGTTCAGCTGGGCAATTCTTCTGTTCCATGGGGCATCAACAGAGGTCATTTGGTCATATTCAGCTGGTAATGGGCTGGTCTAAATCCAAGATGGCTCCACTTACATATATGGCACTTTAGTGGGGAGGACCAAAAGGCTGGGCTTAGATGGGACTGTCAGCTGGAGCACCCACATGTGGCCCCTCCAGCATGGTGGTCTTAGGGGTAGTTGGTCTTCTTACACAGCGGCTCATGGTCCAAGAGTGAGAGTTCCAGTGAAGAAGGTGGAAGCTATGTGGTGTTTCATGATTCAGCCTCATAAGTCATATGCCATCATTTCCATAGTACTGTATTGGTTGAAGGAGTTACAAACCTGCCAAGATTCAAGGAGGACAGACAAAGACCCTACCTCTCAGAGGGAGGAGTGCAGCCATGTCTTTAGAGAACGGCCTTGGTATCATGGCATGTGTGGCCCTTCATGGGCTGGCCTCTGCTGGCCTCCTCTCTGCTCACCATTCCCTAACTTATTGGATTTTATGCTCCAAGGGTCCAGCCATCCTTAGCAACTTATAACTCCTTGAGTAGTCTGAGCTCTCTCGCACTGTTGGATTCCTCCCGCTTTTTAGAGTGGCTTTCTTACCCCTTCTTCATCTGACAAACTCTTGTTTCCCTTCAAGTCTCAGCTTAAGTGCTATTTCCTGTAGGAGGCCTTCCATGAATCTGTTAGTCTAGGTTAGGTGGTTTCCCATGTGGCCAAGTAAGACTCATTACACAGTATTGTAATTACAGTCTACATCTCTCACTAAACTGAAAGTCATTACAGCACAAGACTGTCACATTCATCTTTTTATCTTCAGGATCTAACACAAGACCTGGCATGTATTAATTGCCCAATATATGTTTATTGAATTCCATAGTCTCTCTGGGTCTCAGTTTCCTCATTTGTAAATTTGGAAAGCAAATAGATTTATCCAGTATGCTGTTGTCTCACTCACTTTCTTCCTCAGAATAGAATTGAAAAGGATCCTGAAGCTACAACTGGGCTCAGCAAGAAGGAGGATTGTGATCCATTAGTGATATCTGCCATGGGCACAGCAGAGGGAAGAGGTAGCTTGTATGCTGTGCATTTGGCATACCTAGATTAGATCATCTCCAACTTTAAATGTCTGTCCATAGCACTATCTATACCACATCCACCTAGAATCCTAGACTAAGAGCTGGAAGTTTTCCATGAGATCACTTAGTCCAATATTCTCATTGCATAGATGAGAATACTAGCACTCAGAGAGAAAGTGATTCACCTGAAGTCTGACCCTGATTCCAGGGTGAGATCTATTATAATTTGCAGTCATGTAAGCAGGGCAGGAATTGAGGTTTAGTATCTAACATAGTAGATGTTAACCCCAGCTCAGTATTAATTTCCTCTCTTGTCAATTCTGAAGTTTCAGACAACTTGGCAATAGAACAGACTGGCTTTGAATTCTGAGCACAGTCACTTCCTAGCTGCGTGTTCTTGAAAAAATTACTTGACTTTACTAAACTTCAGCTTTCTCTTCTGCAAAATGTGGGTAATAGTAATACCTACCATATAAGTGAGATAATACAGGGAGAGCCCTTTTTAATTGTTTCTGGAACATAGTTAGGACTCAGCTGTTAACTATTATTAGTAACAGTATCATGACCACCTGTACTATCATCACAAGGCCTTGACCTGGCTTACTGCCTTGAGTAACCTCCCTCGAGGCCTGGGCGGCATGGGTCGCAAGGCACAGGGCACATGTCATCTGAATTCTCAGGGCTGACTTGAGACTTGTTAAGGAAAATTTAAAGGGTCCCATTTCCCCCAACCAGAAAGCTTTGCAGCTGAACCCAGTGACAAATTGTGGCTTGCACCTGGGAACTCTCTATCCCACTATCAGAGCAGAGACATTTTCAATCAGGATTTCTATAAGGGAGAAAGGAAAGCTCATCTAACAGGCCAGATGCTTTATCAGATCTAAATACTTTTGTCTTTGGGGAAGAGAAGGAAGAAATGGGAAAAGTCAATAGAAAACAATTGACTTCAGACAAGTTTTACATACATACATACACACACAAGCAAATATATACACATACACATACACACACACACACATACACACACATATATATATATTTTCCCCACCTATTAGGGGACAGGATCAGAGCTCCCTGGGGTTTGGGAGTTTGTTCCTAAATGTTGAATAGTAATGAATTAAGGTAAGCTGATTATGAAGTTTAAAAAATAAATAATTTGGGAAAAAGATCAATAGAGGGTTATTACTGCAGAGGCTGGCACTGCGGTGAGGACTTGGGGAGCGGCAGGAATGGTTAGGTGTTGATCTAATTTCTGGAGGGCTAATGAGTGAAGCTCTCCAGGCAACAATGGCAAATGCGCTTCTAATCATCTCCATATTAAATTCAGCATCAAGGAGAGGGGCACTTCTCTCTCTTCAATTTCATAGGAATGTGATTAACATGGATATAAAAAAAGTTGAAGGAAACAGAATTTGATTTGAACTTCATAGTCTATTTCAGAGTGAAAATTAAGATGTATTTTGTAGGGTTTTCATGGATAAGTTTCCAGGGACTCTAAATTGTGATTGAACCAAGTTCATCTTGTACTTTTCCTCCCTCCCTTTCCCCTTTCCAGGAGGTTTAAGTCTGCTGGTAATGAAGCAAGAGGGAGAAAAAAATAAAGCAGTGGAGTGTGAGGAGGATGCCATGCTGGGAGTGGGGAGGAAAGGTGCTTTAGCAACACTGCAGTGTAAAGGATTTCAGGCTGGTGTAACAGGGGAAGTGAGCCCCTTGGTTGGTGATGAACCCTCTGTCAGCCTGCGAATGGGGCTCTATGATTTTGGAACAAGCAAGTTGGACACAACCAAAAAGGAGTATCTCTAAATTGTAAATCTGGTGGTCAGAAATTGGCTTTAGTGCTGACATGTAATAGGCTGCAATTCCATTGATAGTCATCCAGGTTGGGGACAACTCCAAATCCTCTTCTTTCTCTGGTCCCTCTCTCTCACCTTTTGACTAAAATGTTTTGGATTCAGACACAGAGAATTTGAAAAGTTCTATGGGCATCTGCACCTGGAAAGGTCTCTTTTCTCCTAAGATTCTTTCTCAATAATTTGGAGGAATAGTGAAGGAAAATAAAGGGGGGGAGAAATAGGGCACCTCTGGCTTTGACAGTGAAAGTGCCTGCAGTTTTCCTGTCTTACATCATGTAAACAGGCTGTGCTTTGTAGCTCTCACCCTGTGGTATTTGAGATTTATTTTTTATAACAGAGATGCTTTTTTGGAATATGCTTACAGATTTATCTCCTTCTTTAGGGAGGGGCCTTCTTTGAACATGCTCTTACCTTTAGTAAGTAATTTAAGAAATCTACTCCCTTGGCCTGGCTAAACATTAGATAACAGTGTAATTCAAGGGATGTATTTAGTTGGGAAATTGACCCAGAGCCCCATTTAGCATCATCATCTAGGACAGACAGGGCCAGGCTGACGTCAGCAGGAGTCTGGCTGCCTGAGGAGTCGGGACAGAGCTTGCTTGATTAAGATGTTTCCTGGGAAATGGAATTAAGCCTAATGATTTCCAATGGAAGGGACTGCTAATTGGGGAGGCAATGCTGCTTAATTGGGACACTTGCAGGTAATTAAAGGTTCCCTCCCGATAGCCTTCTCTGTACTTACGACTCTGGGAGGTTAAGACGATGTGGAGAACATGGGCGTTCTCAGCCCCTGTGCTGCGTCTTGGCCTTGACCCTCTGTCCAAGGCCTCTCAACTAGGCCACTTTTCTACTCTTTGGCAAACAGTGCTTTACGTGAGGCCTTCTATGGACTTTTAGGAGCTTGAGTGAGTTTAGGTCTCTGACACTAACCTGCTCCTGGGAGTCTAGTGAGTTCCCTGGAAATGGGTGAAAAAGGCACTGAGGTAACATGGCAGTGCCCAGGAGAGGCCCTGTGTTTTGATCTTGACACCAGACCCCAGAGACTTCTGTATCAAGTGACTCTGGCCGAATGCGACTTAAGGTTGAAGATGTCACCTTCTGCAGAGATGGGCAGGCCCAGCGCCATGTGGGAAGGGACTCCTAGTGGAAAATCCTCTGGATTAAGAGTTGGATAAATTGATTTCTAGATCCAAGTCTATTGCCAATAGGCATAGTGACTCACCTCTTTAGGCCTCACTTTTTTCAACTGTAAAATGGGAATGATTCTATCTAATTATGGACGATAAAAGGATCCTTTCATTCTAGGTGCTGGGTAAGGGACTGGAGAAGGATGAACTTTTAATGTGTTCTAAGGAACTCAGTCTGGTGAGGTAGACAAACCTGTAAATCAACACTTGCCGTTTGGTGTTACAGGTCGTACTATACAATAGAGGGCAGACCAGTTATCAGAGAAGAACAGAGAAGGCTTCAGAGGGAGGTAACATTTAACTGAGTGTTTATGAACAGATAAGGCAGAGAGAGAAAGCATCCCAGGCAGAGACAAGAGCATACGCAAAGGCACAGGCATGCAAACCCTACGGCACACCCAGGAGTTGTCTCTGGTGGTGCATTTCTGTTGAGGGGGAAAGATGTGCATTTTGGGGAAAGAGAAGAGTGAGGGGAATACGAGATAGTGAAGGTCACAGGAGATGGATCACGAAAGGCCATATACATTACTCTAGGGAGATTGGTTGGACTTTTTCTAATAGGCAGTGGATGGTTGTTGAAATGTTCAGTGTGGGAGTGACAGAGTCACAACCGAGTCTGGGGAAAGTCACTCTGATAGAAGTGACTATGGGGGAGCTGGATTGGAGAGGCCAGGCTGGAGGCAGGGAGACTGCTACGATAGCCCAAAAGATGGGTGGCAAGTCCCTAACTTCAGGCAAAGCCAGTGGGAAGTGAGAGGAGAGAACGATTTGAGTTTGTATCATGGGTTGCTTTGTGTGCTGGTATTTATATATATATATATATATTTTTTGAGTTGTAAAAATATCGAAAACTTGCCATTTTAAGATGCATATTCTTACAAATTAATACAAACATATTGAAAAGAACAATGATAATAAAGAATCTGTACAAATCAAATGAACAGTAAAACATAATTTAAAAATAAAAATAGTAAAGCCAATTAGAAATGTGCCGTTTGGTTTTCTTATCAAAAGCGAAATTGAAGAGGAAAAAAAAAAAAGAGGAAATCTTTCAGTGCTCCTCAACATTTTACTTTGAGAGGACATCAATTTCCATTTCAAAATAAAATATATCTTATGAAAAATTGAATCACACTCCCTGATGAGGAAAACTGTAACAGAGCACAGAATGAGTGAGAACAAGATGAGACCCCATGTTTCAGTATTTATATTTTTAAGCTTTTGAGAACTCTGCAATCACAGCCCCGTTATAGATCTTGCTTCCCTTTGAGCCAAAGTCACCTTGTTCATACTCATTTACCTGCTCTAACCCTTTGCTCTGCAGAGAGAGGCTCCTGGACCCGACTTTCCAAAGGAGCCTTTGGCAAGGCTTGGGACTCCTCACTCGATGTCCTCAGACAAGAGGAGTGATATAGGACAAGAATTTGAGGCCTCTGGCTTTCCCAGGAGGCTTAGGAAAGAGAGCTCTGGCAACCCACAGGAACACAGCCCAGCACTTGAGTTTCAGTAGGTTTGGAAAAAAATACCTGATTGAAAAGCAGCGGAGATGGGGAAGCTCAAAGGTGAGCTGGAGCTGTCGGTAATTGCAGCTTTCACTGTGACAGTCATCTCATGTTCTCTCCTTTCATAGCTGGCAGTTTGGGTAATAGGCACAGTATTCATGCCTCAATGGATAAGATAGGGGCCCATTTCCAATTTTTTTTTTTGAAAAGCTGTTCCCAAGGATTGGGTCACCTTAAAAGCTCTGTATAGGCTGTTGATACCAGTGAAAACTCTTGGGAATAAAGCTATTACCTTCTAGGCCCCATCAAAAAGCATCTTCAGTGTTGAAGCTTTTTGAAGTGTTCAGCTATGATTCTCTATAAAGTGCTTCTTTGAATAGCCCATGTGCAGAGTGTGAGTTAATGGGGATGAGGTAAGCTAGATGGGGGATTTTCTTGCTTTTCCATCTGAAGAAGCAGAGACCCATCCCTCCCCCTCTTAACTCTTATAGCACTGACTATCGGGACCACCATTTAGCGGACAGTGCCTTAGACTGAGATTGGATCGTGTGTGTCCATGTGACAGTATTGTTTGGTACATTTTCAGAATTCTCATTCCTAAGTAAAGTTCAGCTCCTTTCAACTTGTTTTATTTCCTTCTGAAGTCCTAAGTTAAAAGAACCCCATTAGAGCAGGTGTCTAAAAGGACCTTTCTTGTTTGGGGAACCACAGGCTGACCTGCCTTTTCTCCCCAGCCCCTTGAGGTCAGGAGCTTGTGTTTCCCGCTGTGGCCTCCATGTGCCCAGGCAGTGAAGCACCTAGAATTTCTTTAGGACAGGCTCTTCCACTGACCATATGACACTGATTTCACCCATGGTGTGGGCTAGTCAGTCTTATTACCTTGGTATATACTTGCTGGATGAATGAACGAATGAATTTACTTTATTCTGGTAAAGTGTTTTCCAAACGGGAAAAGTAGGGACGGTGCTATAAAGCTTATGCCCAGACATCTTGCCAAAACCACAGAAAGGGCCGTCCTGCCGAAGTAAGTAACTTCCCATTGTGCCTACCCGGTGTGCCATAATCCAGCCTCTGTGGACTTCTGGGGCCTCTTCTTGCTTTGCTGTCCCCTTTGCTGGCTCTGTGTCAGCTGTACTAACCACCTGTCACAGTCCTGCCCCAGGGACAGAGCACAGACTGTTCCTCTGATGGGGATGCTCTTTTTCTCAATATCCAGCTAATTCTCACTCCTCCTTCAGTTGGCCCCACGGAGGTCTTGTCTGACCCCTAATCTAAATTAGGTTCCCTCTCTTCACTCCACCATCCACCCCCCACTCTCACTTCACAGCCCTTATTAAAATTTGTTGGGCCATGTCTACATGTTGAGATTATTGACTTAGTCTGTCTGCCTAGACTCTAAACTCCTGAGGGCAAGCACCTTGTCTATCTTATTCTCCAGTAAATTCTAGTTTGCAACTCAGTGCCTGGAACATAGTAGGTGCTTAACAAATATCTTTTGAGGAAATGAATGACTTTTAGTCTAGCATGGCAGCCCTTCAAGGTGGGCAGAGCTGGAAAGCATTAGCCACAGTGCAGATGGTCTAGGTCTGGCCCATCTCAGAAACAACGATGGCCACACTGCTTCTAGAACTTTCCTGTGTCTACCCTATAGGGGCCATTAGAGTGGGGCAAAGAGCCTCGCTCATTTCTGATATTTCTGACTCAGGAGTAGTTCTGCTTTGGCTTCTCCCATCTTCTTTGAGTCCTGAGAGTGTCCTTGGTGTTTTCTTCTGTTCCTGCAGGGTTGGGTGGTCTGATGGGCTGGGAGCCAGGGTGGGGAAGGAGGAGGGCAGAAATTGTTTGGCCAGATTGGAGGCTGGCAGAGCTGTTTCCTTAGCAGGATGTCTGTTGATGAAATACTTAAGAGTCAGTTGTGAGAGGTTATTAATCTCACGTAAGCCTGATTAGGATGTGATTGGATTTGGGCTGAGACTGTCCAAGTCAAGCCTGGCCCACTTGATGGTCTACTCAACTGCTGGCTTGTATCACACAGACTGGCTTTCACATTGGGACAGAAGGAGAGCTTTTGGCACCTCTGGGAAGGAGGGTCCAGATGCAGTGACTATTCAGGACCCCAGCCCCAGGGAGCTTCACAGATTGTAGGGACCTAACTTCTGCTGACTTCTTGGGAAGATGTGACATTCACAATAGGGAGATTATTAGTCATCACAATTATGGGATTATTACCTTGCAAAAAGATACTTTCATCATCTTCCTACTGAGGAGGTATTGGGAGAGGAGTTGGTACTCAGTGTTGAGCCAGAGGAGCAAGTTGGCACGAGCAGCTTCCTGGCTCTTACTGAGGGGCAGGTAGATTCCTTAACAGATAGGAGTATTGGCCAGTCCTGGCAGGCTGCTCAGGGCTCCAGCTGTTGAAAATCATGGCTCAGCTGTTGTTATCATAGGGAACAATGAATGAAGTCATTAGCATGTGGGCCAGACAGGCTGGACCAACCATAAAACTATGAGTCCAAGCCTGGACTCAGAGCTGCAGAGGCCTGGGGAGCCTTTAGCTACTGAGTGGTAGGAAAATGTTAGCAGTCATACCCCTGCTTTTGTCCATAACATGTGCCTGAACGTACAGGTGAAAGTCAGACGTGATTAGGTGGATGTTGAATGATGGATGTTGAACGATAGACATGTGTTATAAGAGTGTGTCTGTTCTCAGAGAACTGAAAATGTAACAAAATCCTTAAAGCCTATTACCATTTAAACATACTCTTAAATGATATGGTCATGTTTCATGTGTGTTATTTTAAAAAATAAAATTTACTTTTATCAAGGTAATATATGCACAGTCATTAAATACTTACAATGGAAAGTAGCAGTCAAATGTCCCCCCTCTCCTTACCTTGTGCCTTTTCAGTTCTGTCCCCCAGAGTCGACTGCTTTCCACATCTTTAATATTTCTTTGGGAACTTAACTCTGTATTTATAGATAATATGCTAATACTGCCATTTCTTTCTGTTTATTCATTTATTGAGATAGAGCTGATGTACAATGTTATATGTTACAGATGTACAACATAGTGATTCACAATTTTTAAAGGTTGTATTCCATTTATAGTCATTATAAAATGTTGGCTATATTCCCTGTGTTGTACAATATGTCCTGTAGCTTATTTATTTTACCATTTCTTAATTTATCCACTTTGGACATTATTGAATTCTAATTTGAGTGGATTTAGAATGCTTACACACAACCCTCTACTCACCTTCCACTCCTTACCACACTGCCGCCTCCCCATTCCAGTATGATTATGTAGTGTATTTTGCTTGAATTTGAAGTCAGTGGTTACATGATTATGCTTAATTTATGGACAAGCCAAGTTCAGTACTATAGTTGTTTTCTGGTTTTTTTGAGGAATTTTTATTTATTTATTTTTTCTAGAGTTAACGTCTCTGCCCACACCCATTTTTTACTTGAAGAGTTTTCTTTTTTTTTTTTTTAAAGATTTATTGATTGATTGATTGCTATGTTGGGTCTTCGTTTCTGTGCTAGGGCTTTCTTTAGTTGCGGCAAGCGGGGGACACTCTTCATCACGGTGCGCGGGCCTCTCACTATCGTGGCCTCTCTTGTTGCGGAGCACAGGCTCCAGACGCGCAGGCTCAGTAGTTGTGGCTCACGGGCCTAGTTGCTCCGCGGCATGTGGGATCTTCCCAGACCAGGGCGTGAACCCGTGTCCCCTGCATTAGCAGGCAGACTCTCAACCACTGCGCCACCAGGGAAGCCCGAAGAGTTTTCTTTTTATGTAACCTGTATTTCTTTCTTGTCAGCAACCTCCACACTCCTATCAAAAATTTTTTCTCAGTACACACATAGATATTCTGTCAATTCTGTGATGTTGTTTTCCTCCTAGAGTCCTCCTTCCTGGGAGCTTCCATCATCCTGCTTCTAAATTGGATGGATTATTCTTTAAGTCTGTGGCAGTGTCACCCAGAGGTACTACAGCTTTCCTGCTTCAGAACCCCTGCTTAAGTTTCGAGTTATTTCAAGTCTGAAAATGAATTTATTTACTCTCACATGAATGATAGTTTAGCTGGTTATGAAATCTCAGGTTAAAAACTCATTTGAAAGTGTTGCTCCATTATGTTCTGCATCCCAGTTTCAATTCTGTCCCTTTGTTTGGTCTCTCTTTCTAGAAAAAAGGAAGCTAGGTGAAAACTCTACTTTTGAGGTAAATTCTTTTTCTTTGTTTACCAGGCCTTCCATTGAATTTTTTATTTCTGCTATTTTATTTTTAATTTTAGATTTCTTTTTTTCAACTCAGTACACTTAACAAAGAGAATCCTAATTTTTTCTTGGATGTAGTATCCATTTTTAATTAAGATTTTGACATTTATTTCTCTTGATTAGCTTAGTTTACCTGTTTTTACTTTTTTGTTTGTTTTGATCTATCTTTCGTATCAGAAGAATTCCTCAGATGTTAGATGATCTTTGGTTGGCTGCTAATGTTTCACAATAGGGTCCTAAAAAGCTGTTTGCTATGTGTGTGTGTGTGTGTGTGTGTGTGTGTGTGTGTGTGTGTGTGTGATTGGTCAAGTAGTATACTTCACTGTAGTGATATGTAGGAATCTGGCTATCTTTTCTCTGAATATGAATCCTCTAATCTCCAGCCTGGGAGGAGAATGGCCTGTTTCCAGCTTTCTGCGAATAGAGAGGAGGAATTAAGACTGCAGACTTTAAGTTAACCTATGTTATATCTCTAATATGCCTGACGTTCTTGAGTCCAGAACCTGTCTGGATGGACTTCTGCAGAGACTAAACCTTTGGGAATAGGGTCGGTGGGGCTAGTCACCTGGTTGTTTGGGGCTGTGGAGGCAAAATAATTCTGTGTTCACTTTCCACGCGTCCTCCTTCTTTCAGCTTTGTGTCTCACGCTCCTCACCCACTGCCTTTGATGGCACCTAGAACCTTAAGTCCTCAGTCTTTCTGAGGTCTGTGTTGGGGTGGGTGAGGGAAGAAGGGATTAGTTTGTATATCACAGATATCTCTATTTTGTGGGCACATTGATGGTTGTTTTTTTGCCTAGCTGTGTGGTTTACCAACCCTGCATCCACTTTCTGTCTTCCCAAAATCTGTGGAAAACGTTTATTCCCTGGTATCTTCTTTCTCATTCTCCTTTCCCTTGGTAGTTATACTTAAAAAATTACTAAGTGCTTAAGTACTAAGACATAAGTGCTTGTGGTCAATGGGTCATATTTAACTGCAAGTCTTATATGTTTATGTTTTTGAATACATAGTGGATTGGCTTAAGCCCATTGAGTACTATTGGGACTAAAGATGTACTACTCTGGGCTCACAAAATAGTTCTCCTCTTTTTCTAAATTGTACAAAATTTATGTGCTTTTTTCCCTCTTGTTATAGGCCTTTGTTTTTTTCTCCGATAAGCTAATATCAAAGTATTTGTAAAAATAAGGAACTACACACAAATGTAGTAAAGCTAACAAAACTGGACTGTTGTTAGGGAGCAAGGCCACCCAGTAATAGTTTGAAGTGTTTGTCCATTAGTTAGGAAAGTCCAGCTTTGGGATGTAAGGACAGTCTAGCGATAACAGTATATAATGTACAAAAGTCACAGACATGGACAATAAGGGCTGTTGGTAGATACAAGAGTTTTGAAAAAAATGAGGTTGGCACTGTGCTTCTCACCAACTGCCTTCCCTTCCAGTGTGTCTGCAGGGTTCTATCAACCACACCGATGGGAGCTCTTTTCATCCTTCAGCACTCAGCCTGGGTAACTCCTCCACTGGGAAACCTTCCTTTTTCTGTCCTGGGCAGGGCTAATTGCTTCTTATACAATTGGCCCTTGAACAGCAAGGGTCTGAACTGTGCAGGTTCCCTTACACAGATGTTTTTCAGTAGTGAATACTAGGGTACTATGTGATCCGTGGTCGGGTGAATCTGTGGATGCAGAACCGCAGATGCAGAGGCACCCTGTATACGGGGCACTGTGTGTACAGAGGGTGGACAGTACATTTTACCTGGATTTTACATTGTGCAGAGGGTTGATGCTCCTGACCCTGCATTGTTCAAGGGTCAATTGTATACTTTGATCATGTTTTATTTTTCAAACCCTTATGTGGTAGTTTCTAAATTCTCTTCTGTGACCTGTAGGTCTCTTCTGGACTCTAGGGTCCTTAGAGAATACTCAGTACATGGATGAACTGGTCACATTCTCTGGTCACTGGGTCAGGCTCAAGGGCTTGCCTGCAGGGGGTCAACATTCCTAGCATGGGATTCAGGTCTTGGCATTAATGCCATCGTTGCATGTCTGTGCTGAGGCATTTCCCTGCCCTCCCACCCCGGCTGCAGCTTTGTTATGGCAGCAAGGCCAAGCGTGGCAGCATCACAGGGACCAGCATTCTTCCAGTGCTTCCCCCCCCCCCACTTCCTTCTCACTATAACGTGTCCTCCCCTTGCCTCTCCCACTGAGCTGTGAGTTCCTTAAGGGACCCTATCTGATTCATCACCACAACCTAGCTCTCTTCTGGCAAGGAGCTCAGTGCCTGAAATATAGTAGGCACTTAGTTATTGTTTGTAGAATGAATTGTAAATAATTATGTCTAAAAATTTCATAGTGCCTGTATGAAAAACCCGAACAAAATTTTTGGCCAACCCAATAATTTACAAGTACCTCTATGCTTTAGCCATTTACTAGAAACAAACAAATGAACATTGAGAAGCTTGCAAATCATAAATCTTAAGGAATTCATGGATGGCCTTATTGAACTTGTGAGCCTCTTAAGATTGTATGCAAAATCTTAGGTATATTTGGTATATATGCCTTTTTCTGGAGACGAGTTTTCATAGCTTTATCTTTAAAAGGTTAAGAACCACCAGAGAAAATGAGGCTTGGAGCTATGCACAAATACATCTGAATATATGTATGAAGTGTTCTATCAGTGTAAGGAATTATTTTTGTCTGTAGGTGTCTCCTGCTTTCAAATAGCCATCCTTTCTTGGAAAAACCGTAGGGTTTGGGTCTATGGACCCAAAATATCTTTGGGTCTATGGTTACCAGAAACTAACTCTAGCATCTTAGATTCAGAGTCTCTGAGCCTAGTGCATGTGAAGCTCCAGGTGACTCGAGGAGATTTTTAGGTTAATAACTAACTGGATTGGATAGAGCATTTTGTTTCACAAACATGAACATAATTTGTTATTGTTTACTTTTAAATTTTAAATGTTATTCAGTAGTTTTTTTCCTTCGTTTAAAACAGGCTCTTGAAAACATTGCTTTAGTGAAAAATAAAACTTAAAAGCAGCTGTGGTGTTGGTATGTAATGATTGAAGTATAATTAAGAGTTGTAATTATTCCCAGTTAGGCATTTGGAATGCCAAAGTAGGGACCCCAATCAACTTAACCCAGGCAAGGGAGCATCAGGCCTGAGCCAGGGACAGGGTGCAGGGTAGGAAGGGGTTGACTTGGGGACCCTCTGGGATGGGACACCTCGGGATTGATTCCCCTTGTGTAGTGGGGTGGAAGAGACATGATCCCATCCTTCCCAGGCTCTGGAAGGAAAGAAAGCTCTGCCAAAGGGAAGACGTTTCTGAATAATATTTCCCTGAAGACTTCTGAGTCTTATCTACTTGAGAACATACCCTGGCAGAACCTCCTCCCCTTATGAAAATGTAACTCACTTGAGGGCATACCAAGGGCCAATATCCCCTTCCCCTATTGCCCACAGAGGCCCCGTGACCTGGTGCAATTTCCAGGCTGCCAGCCCTCCTACTCTCATAATTTTGTGCTACCTTACTCACAGCCACTTTCCCCATGGCCCCACTAGAAACCATTATGATCACCACCTTCTTTTTTTCACGGTTAACATGACCAAGATTCCATGACCCCATGGCCCTACTTTTAGCTTATGAATGAACTCAAGCTATGACCCGATGTCATGGTCCTAACATGAAGAGCAGGGGGTTAATGTCTGAATCATCTGGTTTATTGGGCTGGTGCTCCTGAGGTATTATTTCCCCTTGAGCCCTTCTCCTGCAATTGGGTGATACTGGTGCCTAGATGGGGTGGGAGTAGAAGTCATTTCTGAGAAATGACATACCTGGCAGATCTGTTAGTTAGCGGCACAGGCACCTGTGGCAGAGCCGTGGTGAGATGTGGCTGGAAAGGTCCCGTACTACCAGGTCACAGCAGTGGACTTTGACACTGGGGTTTTATCTACCAGTATAGGCTAGTATGGGCTCACTGGAGGATTTTGAATGAAGAAGAGATCTGGCCAGAATTGGGCTTTGGAAGATTTGTCAGGTAGCCTATTTGTGGGGGGTCAATAGGTGGGGAGAACCTGGAAGCAGAAAGATGTATGGAGACCACTTCTGCAGTCCAAGGGAAAGTGGGGATGAACTGGGAGCAGGTTGGCCGTGGGCCAATGGAATGGTGGGGTTAAGAAGTGGGGTGTGGGAAGTGGCAAGAGAGGAGACCAGGTGCCTAGCAGGATGGTATGGTGTGGGGGGCTGGGAGGAGGGGGCGGTCAGCCATGTTGAGGTTAGGATATTTTGAACTTAGTTAACTGGAAGCATTAAGAGAGAGAGGAGGAAGTGAGACTGGGTGAGAGGAGGGAGAACATGAGTTTGGGATGAGTCATTATCTGAGAATGTCCATTTGCAAGTGTCCAACTGGCAATACCAGTATGGGGTCTGGGTTGGGGCATCCTTGGTGAGAGGGCAGAGTGGAAATATAAGAGGACTGGGGACCAAGTCCCTGGGGGATGCTGTGTGAACCCAGGGCCGGAAAAGGGCCAGCGGGAAACAGCCCTGCGATGTGACCTAATGGCTTTCTTTGGATCTTCATCCTTATGGACCAGCAACAGCTGTGAGTTGGGCCTGTGGACTTAGTGTGACTCTTATCTATCAGACCACGACAGGGAGCTCTGTGCTGGTTAGCATGCTCTGACCTTGGAACTGGGCAGATCTGAGTTCTCATCCCACCTCTACCACTTCTAGCTGTACAACACTGGCTAATTTATTTAATGTTCTGAACATCAGTTTCCTTATCTGTAAAATGGGATCATAATAGAACCTTCCTCACAGGTTCATGTAGCAAATATTTCCCTAGCACTTTTTGTGTGCTGAGCACCATGGGTTTACAGGGATGACATGTGACACAGTCCCTGCCCTCAAACCACTCACCACCTAAAGGGAGACAGAGAGAATACCAAGTACAGTAGCACGTGGTGGGTGCTACAGAGACTGGGCCAGGGAGCTTTAGAAGCTCACGAGAGGGTCACCTAGACGTGTGTGTGCATGTGTGTGTCTGTCTCTCTGTCTGTCTGGAGGGGCTGTTTCAGATGAACTTGAAGACTGAGCAGGAGTGAGTCCAGGGCTTTTCAACCCCTGGCTGAGAGTGAGAATCACCTGGGAGTTAGGGCCCCACTGTGACCAGTTACATCAGAATCTGGGGCACTGGGGGCCAAGCACTGGCATATTTTTAAGGCATCCTATGTGAATCTAATGGGCAGCCCGAGACTGGAAACAACTGAATTAGCAAAAGAAAGGGCAAATAGGGAAGAGAAAGGGAATTCCACCAGGAAGAGCTGCATGTATGAAATCTCAGAGGGACAAGAGGGAGAGATGACTCAAATGGACTACAAAATCGGTTTTGTATATTATTTTACAAACTGTGGTTCATGACTTGTTCGTGGGTCATGAAGTCTCTTTAGTGTGTCATGACCAGCTTTAAAAGCAAATAGAATGATCTGGAATCAAAAGCATCAGGGCTTGTATATGGTAAGGATTAGTGTTTCTTGAAACCTGTATCTCACGAGCCTGTGTGGGTATGTGCGCTGGGTCTCCCGCAAAACCTCCTTCTTGCCGTGAGCACAGTCCCAGGTTTGTGGGAAATGCTGGCTGAGCTGGGCTGCGTGTAGGAGTGGGTGGTGGGAGGGAGGCTGGATGGACTGTGAAAGGTGCTTGGGCTCTATCCCTAGGGCAGTGGCAACCTCTGAAAGGTTGTAAACAGAGAGCAGCGAGGTCACGGCTGGGCCTTTGGTCTGGGCAGTGTGACGTGGGACGTGAGGCTGCCGCTGTGGTGATACTCCACGTGAGAGGTGGTCAGCAGCTGGGGAAGGAGCGGAGGGGCTGGGGGACGGAGGAGGACCCCAGGGCCACACTGCTGCCCTCCGCCCTGGCCTCTTCTCTTGTTTGCTCCTTCTGGGGCAGGTCCGTGGTCTCTAGCGTAGATGCAAACTGCCCCTGCAGGCCCAGTCATAAGGGCTGATTAAGGACCATCTGTCCACCCTTGATGTTTCCATCTGGGGAGCTCAGCGTCCCTTCAGTGATTCAAATAGAGGAGAGAGAAGCCTCTGGAATCTTCTTTAAACTGAGGCACTGTTTCCCCAGATGTAGAAATAGCAGAACAGAGGTAACTGACGCTTTGAGACAAAATTTCCTTTGAGCAGGTGTCAAACATAGATGTTGGGCCCAAAGGGGACGTTCAGAAAGTTCTGGGTCGGAAGGTACTCCATTTTATCTCATTGAAGGATGGGTGCTCTGTAGGTCTTCCCTCTGAGCAGGATTTGTGGGGTCTTAGTGGTGCTGGAGGCTCAGGGCAGGAGGAGGAACCTTGCCCTCACATTTCCCTCCGGCGCTGGCGCTGGGGGTAGAAAGATGAGTAGCAGGTGGGTCCGTTCCCGGAGCAGGTGTGCATGATAAATGGTGCCGCGGTGCAGCCCCTCCTCCCACGCTCCTCCTTCCGCGACTGGCCTTCCCGCCCTTCCTGCTGGACTCACTCCTGCCTTAGGCCTTTTGTGTCTGCCCTTCCCCCTGCTTGGAACACTCATCCCGGATCTTCACAACGTCTCTGCTCAAATGTCACCCTTCTTGCAGGTGACCATCTAGACGCTTGCTCTTCCAACATTTTAAAATTCTTTCTTGCTTTACTTCTCTTTATTTGCCCAGATCCCTACCCGAAATGGTTCATTTGTCAGTTTTGGATGGTCTTCTCCCCCATCTAGAGGGCAAGCCTCGTGAAGGGGGGCGCTGTGTCTGTCCATGTCTCCCTGGTTCCTGCTGTATCTCTTGTGCCAGAGCGGTTGCAGGGTGTGTGGCAAGTGGCAACGGGTGCAGAATGAATACTTCTTTCGTGGATGAGAGGAACAGGTAGGCCTCACTGATGGATTGACTCATTCATTCATTGTTTTTTATTGTTGTTCTTTGTGAATTTTCCTACTTATTTGCATGTTATGGGGAAATTATATACATATGTTTTTTGAGGTATAGTTGATTTACAATATTATATGTTTCATATGTACAATAGTGTGATTCATAATTTTTCAAGGTTATATTTCATCTATAGTTATTATAAAATATTGGTAATATTCCCTGTGCTGTACAATATATACTTGTAGCTTATTTATTGTATACATAGTAATTTGTACCTTTTAATCCTCTACCCCTATCTTGCCCCTCCCCACTTCCCTCTCCCCACTGGTAACCACTAGTTTGTTTTCTATGTCTGAGTCTGTTTCTGTTTTATGTTCATTTGTTTGTTTTATTTTTTTAGATTCCACATATGTGATATCATACAGTATTTATCATTGTCTGACTTATTTTACTTAGGATAATACCCTCCAAGTTCATCCATACTGCTGCAAATGACAAAACTTCACTCTTTTTTATGACTGAGTAGTATTTCACTGTGTATATATATACACCACATCTTCTTTTTTTTTGATAATTAAACCAAAATGATTTATTAAGTAATACATAAATTAGGTAAAATACTTAGCATGGTGTTGGCAATACAGGTAGTGTTTAATAAATTGTGGAAATTATTATTTTTATAATTCTTATTATAATCATCTAGCAATTTTTGATCATACAGCAAAGAATACTTAGGCAAATCTTTATTCTCTCCAAGTGGTAAGAGTATATGTGCTAGATTTTTGAACATCTTTTCTTAATGGAATAAACACAAAACGTATATCTAAGACTACTTATAGTGTATAGATATAAACATATTTTCAGTTCAGTTAACAGGTCAAAATACATCCAAGTTGGGAAGCACACAGAATTGCTGATTACATGAAAAATCTAAAAATTACCCCTTGAATACATAGGCTAACTTATCAGTCTCTTTATGGCACTCTTAATCTCTTTTTTTTTTTAACATCTTTATTGGAGTATAATTGCTTTACAGTGGTGTGTTACTTTCTGCTTTATAACAAAGTGAATCAGCTATACATATACATATATCCCCATATCTCCTCCCTCTGTGTCTCCCTCCCACCCTCCCTAGCCTCCCCCCAAGGTGGTCACAAAGCACCGAGCTGATCTCCCTGGGCTATGTGGCTGCTTCCTTTCTTCTTTATCCATTCAACTGTTGATGGACACCTAGGTTGCTTCCATGTCTTGGCTATTGTAAATAGTGCTGCTGTGAACATTGGGGTACATGTATCTTTTCCAACTAGTGTTTTTGTTTTTCCTGAATATATGCCCAGGAGTGGAATTGCTGGATCATATGGTAGCTTTATTTTTAGTTTTTAAAGGAACCTCCATATTGTTTTCCATAGTGGCTGCACCAATTTACATTCCCACTGAAAGTGTATGAGGGTTTCCTTTTCTCCACACCATCTCCAGCATTTGTTATCTGTGGACATTCATTCATTCTTCATTCAACCATGTGCCAGGCATGCTTCTTGCTGGTGAAGGGGGTTTGGGGAAACTTGGTTCACATCCTGCAGCTTTTGTGGTGGGACAGCCACTTGCAGTGTGACATGGCATGGTTTTGCACCCCGGTGTCTTCCCTGAGATCAGAACTCTCTGCTCAGAAGGTGCCCTACTTCCTTGGGGGCTTCCAGGTGGCCTTTAATGGTTTGTCCTGGGGGACAGAAAATAGGGTTCTGGGTACCTATTGAGACCAGTAGAGAAATTATATACAAATAGGCACTGTGGTTCCATAAGCAAACCTATTCCGCTGGTCCCAGACTTGGGGCACACTCATGCCCTATTCTCTGCTCCTAGAGCCTGTGCTGCAACTTCCTCCCACACGTTCTCAATCCCTCCCTCCACTGCATTGAGGATGACAACCTACACTTCATTTCTCATGTCTCTGTCATTCGCTCAATTAGATTTGAGGCCAATGGGAATCTCTGGTCACAAACTCAGATGTGTAACATGTTTCATTTCTGTAAATCTGAGTCCTCATCCTACCAGGCTGGTTGAAACTCAGCCTCGGTCATTCCTGGGTCCTGCCTCTCCTCTGGGGAGTGCCAGGGTGCCATGTGTTGGGCAGCCAAAGGGTTGGGAAAGCCCTGGCCATTGGCAACTGGGATGCCCATCCTCCCAGCCACATGGTCCTCCAGGCCCGCGCTTCTGCCGTTTATTTGCCGCCCTTGGAGCCCCTGAATCTCATGTCCAGAATGCCTTCTGCATAAGCATGGCCATTCCAGCATCTATCCAGGTTTTTACAAAGAGAAGTAGGAGGCCCTATTCTGCCTTGAGGGACCAGCCTGTTTAGCTGCCAGTCACAGAGATCCACATGTAGAAAAGATAATTAATAATTCAAGGAGCAGACCAAGTGTTAAAAAGACCAGACTCCAGCAGTTGGGAGGAAAGTGAGAGTGGGGAAGGTTGCAGAGACGGTGGAGGGCTCCCTGGAGGAGACAACGGTGAACCTGAACCTGGAAGGCAGGCTGACTTGAGAGTTCGCTTTGGGGAGAAGTTAATTCCCATACCCGTGCAATGCCCAGCCGACCAACTCCACAGCCGGAGTGAGGTGAATTTACTGGAAGAAAGAGCCAACTTGAGCAATTGAACTCTGAAGGACTTGCAAAAGTGTGCTTGGCGATTTCTGCATCAGTATTCTCCCCCCGGTGCCAGCCGGACCTGATAAAGCTGGGACTGGGGTGCTGCTGCCCGGGATGGAATTGCCTCTGTTTAATACAGTGTGTGGCTTTGAAATGTAATGTGATAAGTTCGCCTGTCACATGCCTGAGAAGTTCCTCGGCTGTCGCTCCCAGCTCTGCTCCTGCTGCAAAGGGGCCACGTTAGAATCCAACCCCAGAGCAAACGAATCTGGAGTTCACTGAAGACAGCAGGTGCTTTTTATAGCTTTCGATGGGTTTTGAGTGGTGCACAGAGCTGACAAAACACCTCTCAAGGCAATGGCTTCGCTGGACACAGTGTTTTGAAATGGATTCAATTACATTTAAATGATGGCACTTTGAGTATTTTTTCACATTCCGTACCCTTTGTCTTCCTTTTTATTTTCTATAGGGAAAGCTCACATGTGAATTAAAATCGCCCGGGAAAGTCTAGGCATAAATATTAAAACATTTGGCTGCTGGGTGAAGGGAATTTATGTCCGCTTTTTCTCTTTGTTGCAGAAACTTGCTTTTAGTTTTGGCAGAGGTTGTTCTTCCAGACCTCAGAAGATGTCCTTCTCGGTGCTTTCTCCCTCTTTCTTTCTCTGTCCCTGTGTCCCTCCATTCTGCCCCCACCTCTGAGTCTTTGGTCTTGGGAACAGGACCATCATCTACAAAGCAGGAGGTCAGACTTCAGCGCCCACAGGGCCCAGCGGGTAAATAAATGAGTTATGTAGGCTGGGGGCCCTGGGGTGAGCTGGAGGGGTCGTGCCTGTCCAGAAGGACAGAGCGTACTGTGCCACTGATGCTGGCCACAGGAATGCAGTCCCCGGGTGGCCAGGTCTCCGGAGTTGATATTAGAATGCAGGCAGCTAAGAAACAACACCACTGTTTAGACTGAACAAAACCCGCTGGATTCAGCTCAGAGGTTACCTGTTTGCAGCCTCTGCCGTTGATGTGTTGGGCTCTCCTGGCCCAAGGTGAGCTGGGGTTGTCTCCCTGTGTAAGGGAGTTCTCTCTGCTCGCAGACCTGCTTGGGCCAGCAGCTGTCTCTTCTGGAAGAGTCTTAGTTTGAAACAGTGACCTTGTCTTGTAGAGGGAAGAGCCTCGGCCAGGGAGGCATAGGATCTGTCCTTTAGTTCATGCTCTGTAACTTCTGGGGCTGAGTATTTAGAGCAAGTCACTCACACCCCATGGGTCTCAGTGCCTGTATTCTTTCAAATAAGGAAAATTATATCTGAATTACCTACTGGGTTTCTTGTGAGACAAAAAGGACAACATCAGTAATGTGATTTGAGAAGTGTAAATGCTAATTGCTGTTCTTATTTTGTGTGGCCAGCATGTGATATGAAGGAATTGTGAACTTGAAAAGGACAGTGTTCCAGGTCTGTGCAGGTTCCAGCCTGGTCTTAGTCCTGATTTAAACCCAAGGGAAGTGAGCCTGGGGCATTCTGTCCACATCTATTAGCGTGTTTTTTTTTGAACCTGGCACAGACCATGGAAGGAAGGGCAGGGATGGGGCAGGTAGGAGTCAGAGCCTGGGAACAGAAGATCCTTCACACCCCACTGTTACAGCTCAGAGCATTCTTGAAAAATTGCAAGTTCCCCAATTTGTTTAAATAGGATATTTAAAAACGGAAACCTTACCCAGGATAGTGTTTCCCAAACTGGTGTTCTGTGGCACACTATTCTCTCTAGGATATTGAAAGGCACGAGAAAAGGATTTCACACTCAGGTAACTTGGGAAACATTGGATTAAAGTTGAATGAGTTTCTTTCTTGCAGGACCCCTCAGAGTTTAAAAAATAACATGCTGATGTGTAATGTGAGGTGAGAATACTCTGTTGTTCAAACCGTTGTTTATTGAGCACGTGGTATCATTTCCTTACGACTCAGTTTGGGTAAGGCACGCCTAGGTCAGCTGATCATTTCCTCACTCTGCAGACTTCCGTTGTGCGTCACCCGAGTGCCAGGCACAGGGGACAAAATGGTGAGTGGAAGCAGACCTAGGCTTGCCCCTGCCCTCAGGATGTTGACTGCCTAGTGAGGGAAAATGGCATTAATCAAGTAAGCACACCCTGGATGTAAAATGACAACAGGAGAAGGTGCGCGCAGGAGAGGAGTGTGGTGCCCTCCGGGGATTTGCCCATCTTTGTGGCTGAGGGAGCTGTGAAGGACGCAGAGGCATCAACCAAGCCAAGAGGCCCTGAGCCAGGTGCGGGCACTTCCTAGAGGTGGGGAGAAGCCAGTGTGGCCAGAGCTCTGGGGGTGAGGGCTTGTGAGGGTCTGATGGAGTGGGGTGGGGTGGGGGGGGAGGTACTAAAGCTTCCCTCCCCGCGTGACTTGGTGCAGCTCTTGCCTGGCTGGGCCGGGAAGGGAGTGTCAGCACAAGGTGAGCTCCCGATCCCGCCCCAGGTGCAGGGGGCCTCTGTGGGCTGGGCACACAAAATAACAAATACACGATGGCTGCCTGGGGCCGTTCTGAGTTTCTCGCTGCTGTTTCTGGTGCCTTGACCTGTGGGTACAGTCAGCTTTCCATGCAGTTGGAATGTTTCCCCGGGAAGGATACAGCTGCCTGCTGGGAAACTTGTGCTGGGGCCTCCGACTAGTGACTCACTTCACAGTCAGGTTCTTCTTGCTCCCGTTTGCGCTGGAATCAAGAATTTTGTTGATTGTGCCTCCCTGGGGACTAATATTCTCCTGAATTTCATGTTACCTGAAGTGCAAAGCAGCAGAGCATCAGCTAGCAAATAGCAGTGCCCTCTGTGTGTTCAAAGTTTACTGAGTAAAGATTAATTGAGTGTTGTTCGGGACACGGGAGGTAGAGGGGGTGAGCAAGGCCGTTGGGATCCCTGCTCCACTGGGCTCTCCTTTGGTGGGGAAGGGGGTAGGTTGGGGTGAAACAAGGCTGGTGAGACTGAGGGCCGTGGGAGGACCTGACCTCTTCCAGCAGCTTCAGGGAAGGCTTGGCGGGCAACGCTGGCTAAAGGGAGACCTGGAGGTGGATGTGCCAGCAGGGGTGAGGTCAGGGACAAGAGAACAGGAGAACGGACGTAGTTCTAGAACAAGGAGACTATGGCTCAGTTGTGTGGCTGGAGCTCGTGTGCACGGTTGGCCAGGGCACTGAGATTTCTACTTTTCCTGGGTCTCCTGAAGACGCTTCTCTGAACTTTGTTGGGGGTCCTGAGAGTCTTGGTTACAATCATCTAATGCAATTGTATTTTTTCTTCTGAGCATATCAGGTCCCAGACACACCAAACCAGGCTATATTTCTCAACTACTGCCTGTATGAGGGGTTGGCCATACTTGTGATGTCAGAGGTCGCAGGAAGTAATCATTGCAAACTCCTGGAGCATGCTTCCCTCTGAGAAGCCTTTGTATGGGTGCTCTGAGCCCGGCACCAAAGAACTGACAGAACTGCAGTGACAAGGGACAGCTTTTTTCATTGAACGAGAGGGATGGCGGTGGTGGGAATATATCAGCTGCAGTGACCTTTCACGGTAGGCAGAGATATGCCAGTGTTGAAACAATTATCTCAAGTGCCCGTGGGTACCAGCTTCCTGTTGATAACATGTGGTGCTAATTACCTTGAAGTATTCAGGGCAGATGTTGGTGCTTGGAATTAACTGGCCAGCAGAAGGGCTGAGCCTGGCTCAGGACCAGGAGCCAAGGTGGGGAAGCTCCACCTTCTTACATCCCCCTTTCACGACTGCAGATGTGGTTCCTCTTCTCCTTCAGACACTGTGCTTTATTGCAGTCTCTTAACCTTTTCAGCGAACCAAAAATGTGATTGACTGACCAGTCACCCGCTCTCTGCTGATAGCCTTTTAGACCTGCAGGGGAGGAATAGGATGGCCAGTTAATCAAAATATCCTGTGTGGAAAAGGTCAGCATGGTGGGGCTCCTACTATATATTTTCCCAGAATGAGAGATATTAACATTCTGCCTCCTCCTTCCTTTCAGTATTGCCCAAGTTGAACCATGTGGTCTGGAAATTGCAGCAAGGCTGTGCATCCTCAATGGACACGATTTTAATGAAAGAGAGTGATGGTGCCACGTCTGATGACATTTTCCCTTTTTCCTGTTGAACCACTTTTATCTGGAAAGGTGGGCAGCGACCCTGCTGCTAGCTCCTCAGCTCTGTTCTCTACGTTCTCTTCATTTACACAGCTCACTACGCGTGCAAGCGCTTGTGACAATGGTAATTAACCGTCACCTGGGGCTGCTTCATGTCAAGCCCTGTGCCAAGCATTTCACCTCATTTAATCCCCTCGCAACTCAACGAGGTTTATTACACCCCTTTAACAGACAGGGAAGCTGAAGCCCAGAAAGGTTAAGCCACATCCCCACGTGACCCAGCTGGTCAGTGGGATCTCAGGACTTAAACACAGGGAGTTTGACTCCAGAGCCACCTTTGTTTCAGCCCCCTCTCCCACCAGGTCCTGACCACGAGGATGGAGACAGTACCTGTCTTGTTCATCTCTACACCTCAGTTCCTGACGGAAGCCAAGCACACAGGGGAGGCTCAGTATGTGTTTGTTAAGTGAATCAATGACCCTAAACCCCCAACCTTGCTTGGGTGTGAGAGCAGGAAAGGCGGATCCGAGGCAGAGGATCTGGGCTGAGTGGATTTGCTGGGTGCTTTGTAGATATACTCCAGAGGGCTGGAGTGCGTGAGGGGCTGGCCAGAATGGTGGAGGCGGGGTTTGTTACTCTTGCAGAATCAAATGAAAGCTGCTCAGTTAGTCAAGGGAAGCTCACTTTTGCAGAATGGGGAAATTGTTGCCATTGTTGGTAGTGAACGCTGCAGGCCATTTGGTATCATTTCTTATTTTCCAAAATCTTTAGCTTTTTTTAAAAAATTTAATTTAATTGTTTTATACAGCAGGTTCTTATTAGTTATCTGTTTTATGCATATTAGTGTATATATGTCAATCCCAATCTCCCAGTTCAAAATCTTTAGCTTTGAAAACTTTGGTCCATATAGCTAGCTAGCTAATGAAAAATGGAAGAAAACTCTAGACACAGTCATTCACCTTTCACGTATCCTTAGAGAATCTTGCACTCCAAGTGAGTTGGGTGTGTATGGGTGCATGTGTGTCTGTGTGTGGGAGTATCTCCATTACTGAATTTAGCAAGTTGAATTTTCTGCTGTGAGTGCCTCTCATTTTTACCATAGAAAGATGTTTCCTTTTGAAAAAATTACATTGTATAAATATAATGGAAAAGCATGAAGGATAAAGTAAAAATCACTTGAAAACATACCACCCCGAGCTAACTGGTAGTTTGGTGAACATCCTTTCAACATTGGTGTGTGTGTAAAATATAATTTTACAGAGAGCAAAATACTGTAAATACTGTTTTGCAATCTGCTTTTTCTCCTCCATTTAATATACTGAGATCTTTCCCTATCAATAAATATGGTGCTGCATCATTCTTTTTATTTTTTTACTTTTTAATACATTTATTTATTTATTTATTTTTGGCTGCGTTGGGTCTTCGTTGCTGCGTGCAGGCTTTCTCTAGTTGAGAGTGCAGGCTCAGTAGTTGTGGCGCATGGGCTTAGTTGCTCCGCGGCATGTGGGGTCTTCCTGGACCAGGGTTCGAGCCCGTGTCTCCTGCATTGGCAGGCGGATTCTCAACCACTGCGCCACCAGGGAAGCCCCTGCATCGTTCTTTTTAATGGCTATATAGGACTCCAGTGTATGGCTATTTCATGATTAATCTAACCTGTCCCTTGTGATGTACATTTATCCACACTTAGACGACACTATAATTATCCATTTAATCATCTGTCTCTCGCTGTAGGCTGTGAGCTCTTTGAAAGCAGGGACATTTCTGAATCCACAAGCATCCAATAGGTGACTAATAAATTTTGGATGGATGGAGAGGAGAGTGAGAAGGAGAGGAAGAGGTTTTGTTTTGTCATTGCTGTGGTTTGTTTCTGGCTAAACCTGTGTTCTGAATGACAGCCCGGGGCTGGTGAGGGCATTTTAGCGATTGCGCTGGACATTCACTGTTCTTTTGGTGTCATGAGTTTAAATCTTGGTGCCTCAAGGAAGTATTTCTGACACCAATCAGATTAAATTCTGATCTTCTTGAAGGAAAGTGCTTGGTTTCTTAACCCTGTGGGTTACCTTCCATGCAGTTACAGCTCTGCTCTGCTCATCTCTTCCAAAGCCACACTGGCTGCCCAGGGGAAAAGCCTCTCACACATTCAGGGAAACACATTTAGGAACTGGCTTTTCGAGGGGAATTAGGGTGTAATGGCTTACCCTCTTGTCTTTCCTTAGAGTTATGAGCTGGGTGCCTTAGCCCCATTCCAGGGGAGTAGAATGTGCTAAAAAAATAAAGATGAAAAAAAAAAAACCTAACCATTCAAGACCATTAGCTTAAAATTCTACATGCCTGCTTCTGGGGAGGGTGAAAGACATTGTTAAGTTGGGATTCTTCACCTGGAATACACCAATAGGGGGCATATGGATTCCTTCACGGTATCTACTAATCCCTTGAAACAGTATGCAAGACTTAGCATTGCATGCATATATGCATTATATATAATATATAGTATATTATACATATGCATATGTAATATGGTTCTATTATAATTCTTAAGCACATGTATTTTCCTGGGCGAGGGGGTCCATAGCTTTTGTTAGATTCTCACAGGTTTTTGAGACCTCAAATAGGTTTAGAACCTTTATTTTGGAGGAAAAGTAATTTAAGTGTATGAACCTCATTTTTCTTATCTGTAAAATGGAGCAATAACTCCTACCTCACAGAGTTGTGTGAAGATTGGTACACTAAAGTATTCAAAGTGCCTGGCTCAGGTGTACAGTAAATGGACACTACTGCTGATGCTCATGGGGTAATAGAGCATGACTCTTCTCTGTTCATGGGTGACTGTCTACTCCAGCACTGCAGTGGACATGTGGAATGGGCTGTGACTAGAGAGGTGCTTTAGCCGCTTTGCTCTCACTGAGCTGTGGTCCAGCTATGGACCAGAGGGAAAGAGGGAGAGGAAGGCTGGAAACCAGTGAGGGGCTGTCTCATTGTCTGGGCATGAGGTTGGCAGAGCTGGGGCTGGAGGAAGAGGGAAGCAAGCAGGAAAGACCTTTAGGACTTGGTGACTGGGGTTGGAGTTGAGAGACAGGAGTCAAGAGAACTCTGAGGGTCTCGTTCCTTCTGGGGAGAATGAAAATTTTGCTAACAGACACAGAAAGGGGGTAGTGGTAGGGAAGAGGTTCTGCTTGCAGGAAGGGTTCAGTTTACCCATATTGAATCTGAGGAGAGATGGGCCATATGACTGAAAATATCTAGCAGGAAATATAGGTCTTGGACCCCTTTAGTTCTTTATTTGCAGGAGTTACAATTTATGCATCTTTTTGGATTTTGCCTAAAGGATGAGACCTGACTTCTAGCGGCCAGAGCACCTGGAGCAGAGTGAGGAGAGGACAAGTGTGGTGGAGAGGATGCTCTGGGGTCTGGTCTCAGCCCAGTCCCTAAATCTAATGGCAAGAGGACTTAGGGATGGAAACTGAAGTTGCTGTTTTCACAAAGGACCCCATAAGCCATGGCAGTGCTGGAGGATGCTCTGGTGCCCACAGGATACAGAGACGCATGGTCAGGGAGGGGGCGTTCTCCCACATGGTTATGGAAGGCGGGTGGCTCTGTAGGCTCTGGGGGTGTCAGGAGAGAGCACATCTGGCGTGGATGTTGGTATGGATCGGTGAGTTTTTTTTAATAATTTTTTTTTTTTAATTTATTTTTGGCTGTGTTGGGTCTTCATTTGCTGCACGCGGGCTTTCTCTAGTTGCGGCGAGAGGGGGCTACTCTTCATTGCGGTGCATGGGCTTCTCATTGTCGTGGCTTCTCTTGTTGCGGAGCACGGGCTCTAGGTGCTCAGGCTTCAGTAGTTGTGGCAGGTGGGCTCAGTAGTTGTGGCTTGCAGGCTCTAGAGCGCAGGCTCAGTAGTTGTGGCGCACAGGCTTAGTTGCTCCGCGGCATGTGGGATCTTCCTGGACCAGGGCTCGAACCTGTGTCCCCTGCATTGGCAGGCGGATTCTTAACCACTGGACCACCAGGGAAGCCTCGATCGGTGAGTTCTGATGGGCGCTGTCGGAAGCAACAAGGGTAAGGCTGTCTTTTGTTGCAGCTCATGGGGAGGACATTGATAGGCAGAGGAGGGATGTGACGGGTCCTGCACAGTGGCTGCAGGTGATAGATGGGCCTATGAGCCTAGAAGGGACACTTCTTGGGGACTGTTTGGTGATGGAGGATCTCCAAGAACTGAAGGGCTTTTGTAAGTGGGTGGGGTAAGAGTAGGGAATCTGAGTTTTTGAGGTCAATGTGCCTTCATCTCCATCTGCAGGCTGGACAGGTCAGGGGATTTTTTTTATAGTGAGAGTAGCTCTCTGAATGTTGAATTCAAGGAAATTCAATTCAAGAGTTTGGGGACTCAACTGATAACTTTATTCCTTTTTCTTAGTATCAGTGAGTCCTTTGTGAAATGCTTTCTCTCAGCAAAAATCTGCACTTCAGAGCTGTGTCCTGGCAGCAAAAGCTCATGGCTGGGGAGCCTCCCACTCTTTCTGGCCCACTGATGCAGACCTATCTCTTGGGGCTTTATCACCTCACAGTCTTCCTCAGGTGTGTGTGTGTGTGTGTGTGTGTTCCCCTGGAATGTGACCCTGTGGGTAGAAATATCTGGAAGCCCTCTGTTGAGAAGTGTATTCATATCCCAACCAACCCCATGAGACTTGAGCTCCAAAAGACCTACTAGGCAGAGGTGTCCCGTCAGCTCTGAAATCCACTGATTCTGTTTACACTGTGGGCAACTCCCAACAAATCGGGGGCTGGACATACAGCCTGCGGGTCTTGTGAGATTACTAGATCAGATTGTAGAGTTGTTGTTTTAAAGCTCTTGATACATATGGCCACATGTCTTTCACGAACAATACCAGTTGTTGGTGATGGAGGAATTGGAACTCTATGTTGCTTGTGAGAATGTAAAATTGTATAACCTCTTTAAAGATGTGGTGCATATATACAATGGAATATTACTCAGCCGTAAAAAGGAATGAAATTGGGTCATTTGTAGGGATATGGATGGACCTAGAGACTGTCATACAGAGTGAAGTAAGTCAGAAAGAGAAAAACAAAATATATATTAACACATATATGTGGAATCTAGAAAAATGGTACAGATGAACCAGTTTGCAAGGCAGAAATAGAGACACAGTTGTAGAGGACAAACGTATGGACACCAAGGGGGGAAGCGGGGTGGGGGTGTGTGTTGGTGGTGGTGGTGGGATGAATTGGGAGATGGGGATTGACATGTATACACTAATATGTATAAAATAGATAACTAATAAGAACCTGCTGTATAAAAAATAAATAAAATAAAATTCAAAAAAATAAAATAAAATTGTACAACCTGTTTAGAAAATAGGTTGTCAGTTTCTTAAAAATTTAAATATGCACCCACCATATGACCCAGCCATTCCACTCCTAGGTTTTTACCCAAGAAAAAAGGAAATATATGTCCATACAAAGACTTGTATATGAATGTCAATAGCAGCTTTATTTACAGTAGCCCAAATTTGGAAATATCCCAAATCCCTTCAACTGGAAAATAGATAAACAAATTGTGAAATATCCATACAATGGAATACTACTTAGCAATAAAAAGAAATAAACTATTTCTACCTGCAACAACATGGATGAATCTTTTTTTTAATTGAAGTATAGTTGATTTACAATGTTTCAGGTGTACAGCAAAGTGATTCTGTTATACATGTATGTGTGTATATATATATTCTTTTTCAGATTCTTTTCCATTATAGGCTATTACAAGATATCAAACATAGCTCCCTGTGCTATACAGTAGGTCCTTGTTGTTTATCTATTTTATATATAGTAATATGTATTTGTTAATCCCAAATTCCCAATTTATCCCTCCCCCGATATCTCCTTTTGTAACCATAAATTTGTTTTCTATGTCTGTGAGTCTCTTTCTGTTTTGTAAATAAGTTCATGTGTATCATTTTTTTAGATGCCACATATAAGTGATATCATATGATATTTGTCTTTCTCTGTCTGACTTACTTCACTTAGTATGATAATCTCTAGGTCCATCCATGTTGCTGCAAATAGCATTATTTCATTCTTTTTTGTGGCTGAGTAATATTCCATTGTATATATATATATACCACATCTTCATTATCCATTCATCTGTCAATGGGCATTTAGGTTGCTTCCATGTCTTGGCTATTGTAAATAGTGGTGTTATGAACATTGGGGTACATGTATCTTTTTTGAGTTAGCGTTTTCATCTTTTCCGAATATATGGCCAGGTCTGGGACTGCTGGATCATATGGTAAGTCTATTTTAAGATTATTAAGGAATCTCCATGCTGTTCTCCATAGTGGCTGCACCAATTTACATTCCCACCAACAGAGTAGGAGGGTTCCCTTTTCTCATGGATGAATCTTAAAATTACTATGCTGAGTAAAAGAAGCAAACCAAAAAAGAGCACATTCTATATGATTCCATTTACATAAAATTCTAAAAAGTAAAAACTAATCTAGCATAGACAGAAAGCATTTCAATGGTTGACTGGGAATGGGGGGGCAGGAAGAAGTGATAAGGAGAGTTTACAAAGGGACACAAGGAACCTTCTGGTGGGTGATGCATATGTTTGCTATCTTGATTGTGGTGATGATTTCACAGGCATACATGTATGCCAGATTTTATCAATAGTACACTTCAAATATGTGTAGTTTATTGTATGTTGATTATACCTTGATGAAGCTATTTTTTAAAGAAGGTCTTGTTACACATGGCCAAATTTCTTTCTAGAACACAGTACCAGTTTATATTGCAACTAGAAGTATGTAAATGTCTTTCTCATTAGGTTCTTGACATTATTAGGTATTATTTTTAAGTATCTCTGACCAGTTGGATAGGTAAGAAGCGATATCTAATTGTTTAATTTTGTACATGTTTGATTTCTGGTGAGTTTGAATTTTAAAAAGTGTTTATTGGTCATTTGTACTTCTATGCATTTTATTCATGTCCTTTATTACTTTGGGGCTCTCTGCTGTCTTATACATTAAGACGTATATATGTGTGTGTGTGTGTGTGTGTGTATATATATATAATGTTAAGGTTATTAAACCTTTTGCTTATATTTATTTTCCCAGTTGGTGATTTAAATTTTTATAGAGAATTTTTGACTCACAGGAATTTTTAAAAATTCTATAGTTAAATCAATTGAGTGTCTTGAGTGTCCTTTATGTTCTCCCACATTACTAATTTGTAAATTTTATCTCTGGAAAAATAGGTAATCAAGCTTCTTAAGATTTCTTTCTAAACAAGAGTCACTGAGGCTGTAGCACAGGCCTGTGATTTTTTTCCTACATAGTAATGCATGTGAGTTTGGTGACAGCTGTTCCAGCCATTTTGAGGTCACCACTTTCCAAGTTTATTGCATTTAGGAAGTCTTTTTAAGGTAAAAAACACTGTGGACCCCCACAGGATAGTGATTATACTTTTAGAGTCTGTTGATGGAGAATATATTGGGCTGGCCAAAAAGTTCGTTCAGGTTTTTCCGTAAGATGTTATGGAAAATCCTGAACGAACTTTTTGACCAACCCAATATAATGACCAAAACCTACACATTCAGATACTTTGATATATGAATCTGCATTGTATTAATCACCACAGCACTGACACCCATTTGAGAAACAGCGCACTTAAGTGTGAAGCATGCATTCTGTCTACAGACAAATTTGGTGTGCATGTGGATGCTGGATCCCTCTGTAATAATTTTAAGACCCCAGGTTTGGGAACCTCTGTTGGGAATCACATCTTAGTAGGTGAAGAGACTCAGAACGTTTGCTGGTGCTGAAGCCTGCCTCTTCCTCTGAACTGTTTAGCTGGGAATTGTGAGGATGTGGGCTCAGGGCTTCTGGGAAGCCTGAATTTGGGATGAGTAGCAGTATTAGTAGGCTTCTAAAAAATTTTGTCTTCAACCCACCTTTTTCAGCTTTGAAGCACTATCTTATGCTGGTGTCCAGGGAGCAGGTGAGAAAGACATGAACTCTTCTCAGCCATTTTCTTTCCAAAGGGAAGTGTCTTTACCCTGAATGATTGGCTTGTGGCTTTTCCTGGTCCCTTTGTCATTTTCTCTGAGGGAACTCAGAGCACGCTTGTTGCAAGGGGATAGCACATGCGAAGCGCCTAGCACAGGGCCTGGCCCACTTTCCAAGTGGCCCAGTTCACACGGGAGGAATCTTAGTTCTCCTTCTCCTCCTCCTGTGTTTGACAGCAGGTTTCAAGCTCATTTGCAAATGTAGCATTGATCCCACTGCAAATATGTTTTGGCTTAGCGATGAGTCCACTCAAAAGAAGGGAGAGAATTGTTTAAATTATTGAAACACCTTAATCCATAAGCTCACATAAATATTGTTTTGAACTAATAGATTTATGCACTTCGCCTTCTGTTCCATCTTACGGGTGGTTAATGTCTCTTGCTGTCACCTACTTTAAAAATTCAGGCTTTTGAAATTTTCTTTTGTGTTAAACTTGCAGTGGAGTACTGGATTCCTTGATTTTTTGAAAAAAAAAAGGCCCTTTATCAAAATGTTGAGCTTGGTTAATTTGCATAAAATATTTCCTCCGCAATGTACTCTCTCTTACTTTTGAAACGCAAATTGCCTCGGCTGCAGCGTGGGGTGGTTGTAGTGACATGCAGGCTATTAGAGCTCTCAGTTCCAGGGAATGAACAAGTCTCAGGTTTGGAGCCCAAAGAAATACATTGGAACCTGGCCTCGCCTCACTCCCTTGGGGTATCTGAGCTCATCCAGAGAAGAAAAGGAAGAAGAACCCAGGGTTGCCAAGGAAGGATTCAAAGCATGTAGAAGTGTGTGGTGGGGAGCTGGGTGGGGCTGTGTGCTCAGGGAGCACAGGCGGGAGGAGGGGAGGCCTTGGGCTGTTTCCAGGAAGCGGCTCGGGGAGGCAAATCTAATGGACACACACAGCCAGGTTCTTCTGCCTAAGACACAGCTCCTGCCCCACCATTCCTCTGCCTTTACTGCCTCCCCACCAGCCCAGAATCAACTCTACGTTCAGACAGGGAATCAGAGTAGCTGGTGGATGTCGATGCTGCAGAGAGTAAGCTTCAGCGCACCAAGCAGGTTTTGGGAAGCCAGTGGCTGAGAGATTTTCCTGGGGACAGGGACCAGGGTGGTCCTACTTTGCCCAGAGACACCGACTTCCAGCCTGGGTCTCAACACTTCCCAGGCAGGGCTGTGGAATGGAGCCTTTTTGGACTTAGTAACCACCTCCAATGAAGGCAAAGCTTCTCAGCCTGAAAAAAAACAGTGATATTCACAAATAACAGATGGGCAGGTGAGGCTGCAATTGGGCAGCTGCTGGCTCCTCAGGCTCCCTTCTCCTAGAAAGGGGAAGACTCACAGAAGAGAGGGAGGGCTTCCTTGTTGAGGAGGGGTCTTCCCTTTGCACAGAAGAAGCTCCTTCCCTGAGTCACCCTAGGCTTTTCTCTGAAAGCTCAGAAAGAGCTAATGTTAGTAGGAGCGAATGAATGTATCCGGTGAAAGGTGGGGTTGTGTGCAAGGAGATGGGGTTATATTTAGACCCTGTAATTAAAGATCCATTTATGTCTGAGCCTCCTTAAACAGACAAATATAAAACTCAGGAATACCAAATTCTATTTGGGTAACTGGCTGGAAGCACACATACTCACGCGTACATACTCCAAGCCTGTCTCTATTCAAATAGAAGAAAAAGCCACCCTCAGTCTCGACTGAGGTCTGATGAATTTCCAGCCTCACTCCTTAGGGCTACAATAAAGAATTTTGTATTTCTGTCTCTTTCTGCTCTCTCTGATTTTGAAAGTCTGATTCCCTGTTGCAGCATGAAACACTAGATGATTCTAGATTGATACTGACAAGGGAGAGACCAACATTTCTTCTGAGTTGCTTTTCCCTTGGGACCCAAGTAGATGTGATGTTTAAAATTTTAAAAATAGATGTCAATGATGTGTACTTGTGATATAATAAAAAATATAACTGGTCTTTGTGCCTGGTTCCATCACAGAGCTCTTAAAACCCTTGGATTCTCCTGAGTGATAGGAGTGTCTTTTGTTATTTATAATGAGCCCCTGTCAACCATACTTAAGTTTATGCTAGTGAGGTGACTAGCTAGTTGGTGGCCTTCAGGATGGGGCTGGTAGCCAGAGGAACCAGCGATTCAAGGGCTGGAACTTTCCGGTCACCCCCTGAGCAGGAAGAGTGGCTGGAGGTTGACTTCAATAACTAATAATGGCCAATGACTTAATTCTGCTTACTCAATAAACTTTCATAAAAACTCCTGAACAACAATGTTCAGAGAGCTTCTGGGTTGGTGAATACACTGCAGTGCTGGAGAGTGGTACGCCTGGAGAGGGTGTGGAAGCTCTGTGCCCTTTCCCCATCCCTTGCCCATGTATCTCTTCCATTTGGCTGTTCCTGAATTGTATCCTTTATAACAAACCGCTAATAGTAAGTTAAGCATTTTCCTGAGTCCCGTGAGTTGTTCCAGTGAATGATTGAACGTGAGGAAAGGGTCATGGGAATCCCCAGTTTATAGCCAGGTGGTCAGCAGTACGGATGGTCTGGAACTGGCACCTGGCATCTGAAGTGGGGGCAGTCTTGTGGGACTGAGCCCTGTGGGATGTGGTGCTAACTCCAGGTGGCTAGTGTCAATTGAACTGAATCGTAGGGCACGCAGCTGGTGTCTGGAGAGTTGGAGAATTGGTTGGTGTGAGGGAAAAAACCCCCAAATTTGGTGTCAGAAGTGTGGTGAGTAAAAATAGCTTAGCACCTAATGAAAAACAATTAGTTTTTCTCTTAAAAATACTTCAAAAAGAAGAAAAAACCACATTTACCTGATCTTTAAAAAGCCCAGCCAGCCTAGAAACTGGAAAAAAGTTTCCATTTTCAATGCCTTAGTGGTAGTGAGAGAAAAAACACCAATAGCTGATTTTCTCCATCCGATATCACATCAGAGACAATCATGTGAAATGACTGCAGTCGTGTTGATTCCCTAAAAAGTAGGCACAGGCACATCTTTGGATTTTAAATGTCCTGGAGTGTGACGGCTGTATCCCAGCAGGGGCTCTTCTCCCTCCCTTCCTCCACCCTCCGAGGGCCACTGACATGGGGACACGTTCCATACAATTCTATCCTATTCTGCCTGGTGTTTACACCCCCTGTGATGCAGGATCTGAAGGAGAGAAAAAGCAGCCAGGGGAATCATGACTCTGGGTGTCATTCTGAACCACAGAAGGGGCTGCATGGGAGAGTAGAAGTGCCAGAGAATGTAGGGGCAAGTGGCCATGTCCTCCTAGAGATTTCTTCTCAAGGACTTGGGTGAAAATAGAGAGGGTCTGCTCATCAATTTGTAGGTGGCATAGATGGGAGGGTGATCAGTATACTCAGTGACAGATGTAGGAGTCAGAGAGATCTTGACTGGGCGGAGCCAAAGCCTGAAATCTGATGAGGTAAAAGCTAAGGGGGCAAAGGTCAGGCCTAAAATACCAAGGGCACAAACACGGCCAGGGTAGGGGAGGGACTTGGCCCGAGTGGATATAATTCGGGGTTTTAGCTGATGGTGAGCGCGTGCTCAATCAACAGTGGGATGTGGAATGCGGGGAAGCACGTGACCTGTGGCAATGTTATTAGAGGCATGCTGGCTGGAGTGAAGGAGCTGATGGGCCCTCTTTAGTGCAGCCTGGTCCCGCTGGGGCATCCTATTCAGTGTAGGATCCCCACTGAGATCTACACAGACAGATGGGGGGCGTTAGAGGAGGGTTCCAATGGAGCAGCTGGAGACCATACCAGCGAGAAAGGAAGAAATTGGACTTTTTTGATCCAGAGAATAGAGGAGTTATTGAATTTATCTTACAGTATCTGTAGGACTGACCTGTGAAAGACAGACTTGACTTATTCTGGGTGGTCTAATGCAGTGGGTGACAGACTTAAGGTCTGCTGGCTTCCTTTGTAAATAAAGCTTTATTTGAAACAGCTATTCCCATTCCTTTATGTATCGTCTATGGCTGCTTTTGTGCTCCAATAGCAGAGTTGAATAGCTCCCAAAGAGAACATATGGTCCACAAAGCCTATTTACTATCTGGTCCTTTCCAAAAAAAACATGTGCTGACTTCTGGTCTACTGTATGAAAGAAGGTCTAATTTGGAGGATTTGATGGTGGGCACTTATTTTTATACAATAAAAGGAAGAAACGTTAAATTTAAGGTATTAATTGAAGGTAAGAGTTGAGTTACCTTCTTGGTGGGATTGATGTAGAGGCGATTTAAACATTGGTGGGTGTTTGGACTCAGGTGGCCCTTGATACCTTTCCCGTTTTAGAAGTGTCTGACTTATTGCCTTGTGGCATTACTTATATTACTTCTGGGTTTATTTTCTGACATATTTCAAATATGTCTCACCTCTGCTCTTCCCTGCACTGCCCCCTCTCCTTGTGCAGAGGGTCCACATCTCACTCTGCTTCTTAGTGCCTGCTGTGGCTAAGCTAAGTCTGCCCTGGATTCTCTCCACGTGTGTTTATAATGGGAGTTCCAAGGGAGCTTCTTCTTAGGAGGTTTAACCTACAAGGATGTCCAAAGGCAGGTACTTCAAGGGTAGTATTGTAACAAGAATCTAGGGTGGTGGTGTGGATTAAACATAAAGGCCTTAGAGCGAGGCAGCCTTGGGTTTGAATATCAGCTCTATTATGATATTAGGACAGTTTTTCTTTCTTTCCTTCCTCCCTCCCTCTTTCTTTCCTTCTTTCTCTTCCTTTTCTTTTCCTTTCTTCTCCTTCTTTCTTTATTTTTCTTTCTTTCTTTTCCTTCTTTCTTTTTCTCCCCTCCCTCCCTCCCTCCCCCATTCCTTCCTTCCTTCCTTCCTCTCTTTCTTTCTTTTTTCAGAAGCTACTATGGCCAAGCACTATTTAAGGCACTTATATATCAGTGAACAAAGGTGTAAAAATTGCTGCCACCCTGGAGCTTATAGTTTTTTGGAGGAGACAGATAATAAATAGTAAACATGATAAATATAGAAATTATATGTTAGAGGGTGACAAGTGCTATAGAAAAAGAAAAAGCAGAGCAGGGTAAGGGTATTTGGGAGCTGGGGCTTGCAATCTTAAAAACAATGGTCAGGTAGGCCTCATTGAGAAAGTGAAATTGAATCAAAGTGTAGAAGGAAGGGAAGGAATCGCCATCCAGATCTCTGCAGAGGGCCCTGTTGTGGGAGTGTCCCTGGTGCGTTCAAGGTAGAGCGAGGAGGTCCTTGCGGCTGGAGTGGGGGGGCAGGAGGGAGAGCAGGGGGGAGGGTGTCAGAGGAGTAATGAGGTGGGAGAGGTGGGGAGCAGAGCCTCTGGGGATCCAGAAGATCACGAGGGACATGGGAAGCCGCTGTAGGAACTCCCCTCATGAGCACAGGAGTGATCAAATCTGATTTGTGATTTAAATGGATCCTCTAGCTCCTCGTTGAGAGTAGACTGTAGGGGGATATATTAGTTTCCTGTGGCTGCTACAACAAATTACTACACGTTTGGTGCCTTAAAACAACAGGAACATATTTTCTCACAGTTCTGGAGGCCAGAGGCCTGAAATCAAGGTGTTGGTCGGCTGTACTTCCCTAGGGTTCCAGGACAGTATCTGTTCTTTGCCTCTTCTGGCTTCTGGTGGGTCCAGGTCTTCCTTGGCTTCTGGTTGCATAATTCCAGTCTCTGCCTCTGTCTTCACATGGCCTTCTTTTCTCTCTCTCTCAAATCTTCCTCTGTATTACTCTTACAAGGACATTTGCCTTTGGATTTAGGGCATACCTAGATAATCCAGCGTGATCTCATCTAGAGACCTTAACTCAATTATATCTTCAAAGACCCCTTTGTCACATAAGGTCACATTCCCAAGTTCTGGGGATTGGGACACAGACACATCCTTTGGGGGGTGGGAGGGACATTCAACCCACTACAGGGGGCATGGGCAGAAGCAGGGAGACTGGTTAGATGGCTACTGCAGCAACCCAGGCAGGAGATGATAATGGTTTAGGCCATAGTGGTACCAGGAGAAATGGTGAACAGCCAAAAAGATTTGATGACAGATGGGATGTGGGTGTGAGAGAATGAGGAGTCAGGGTGACTTCAAGTTCTTCATGTGAAGAGTTGAAAGGACAGGATCGTTTTCCTCTGGGCTAAGGAAGGCTGGTGGTGAAGAAGCTTTTTGTTTGTTTGTTTGATTAGCTGTTTTAATATTTTTTGGTGGGGGTAGATCCGGAGTTCAGTTTTTGACACGTAAGTCTGAAGTGTCTATTGGACACTTATATGGAGATATTAGGCAGTGGTATTTACCAATCTGGAACTGAGGGGAGACATCTAGACTGGAGGTATGATTTTGGGAATTGTCAGTGTATGCGAGGTATCTAAAACCATGAGATGAAGTTTCTAAATCTCAAGGAATAAGGCTCCAACTATGGAAAATTGTGTGGGATCCAGTTTGTCTGTGAAGGATGAATTTCGAGTCCATGGGTTGAGACCATCAAGTCCTTGTTACTCCTCAGACCAGCGGCATTGCCATCACCTGGGAGCTTGTTAGGAATGCAGACTCTCAGACCCCACCCTGACCCACTGAATCAGAGCCTGCATTTTATAAGCTCCCAGGTAATTTGAATGCACCTTGAAGTTTGAGAAGCTGCTCTTATCTGTGGAATTACCTCATTTTAGAGTTTCTGGGAACACTCAGCATGCCTCCTGGAATGAAACAAAGAATCAGGGAATGTTCTTTAGGAAAAGGCCAACCTCTGGTTTTAGTGACATTTGGGCCCCTTCATCATTGCAGTCTAAAAAGCCCCCAACCCTGTGGCCCAGCAAGGTGCATTAGCTTCGAAGGAAAGCAGGTGTGTGGAACGAACCTGGGAGAGGAGAAGTGACCCTCACTCCTTATACCAGTCTTTTCCCGGCAAGGAGTCCTTGTGCCCATTCTTCTCTTCCTCCAGTCCCCTTTCTCCACCTCCCCGCATGACAATTACAACCTGCACAGCCCTTAAGGTCTGCAGGCCCTCAGGGGAGTGGAGTAGGTTTCTTAATAGATAAAATGTGATTTCTCTAAAAGTCTTAAAATATGTATTTTAGAAAGCAAGTTTACCTCCCCCCCATCCCCAATAGTTCAATGATGTGTATGCCAGAATAATCTGTAAATCCTTGTGTGTGGAGGTGAAAGGACTTATTTTAGATGCTCTCTTCTGAGAGGCTGGCTTACAGTCTAAGGACAGAAGTACTGAAGTAATTCATTTTGACCTGTGATTTAAGAAATCCACTTTCAAATACTTGATTTATGGGGATTGTTAATAGGTACGTCTTGCTTTATGTAGGAGACCCATTTCAGAAGATTTCTCCTCATCTATAACTTTTAGACATATTTCCCCATTAACCTCTGTGATCATTACAGAGACACTTTGCCCCCATTTCTGAGTAAGGCACAAGCAGAACTCATCCTAGCTGCTATCTGTTAGATCAATAAAGACTAAGAAAAATAAAAGTTTTGAATTTTACGATTTTGTATTCTTTCTCCAATACTCTTCCTTTCTTCATGTAGATAAGAATTTTTGGCCTGTATCATTTTCCTTCTCTTTCAAGAATTTCTTTTTAACATTTTCTGCAAGGCAGATCTAATAGTAATAAATTCTCTCAATTTTTGTTTATTTGAGAAAGTCTTTTACCTTTACTTTTGAAGGATAATTTTGTAGGATACAGAATTCTAGGTTGGTGGTTTTTTTCCCCTCTCAACACTAAATATTTCACTCCATTCTCTTCTTGTTTGAATGGTTTTTGAGGAGAAGTCAGATTTAATTCTTATCCTTGTTCCTCTATAGGTAAGGTGATTTTTCCTCTGGATTCTTTCAAGATTTTTTTTCTTTATCTTTGATTTTTTTTTCAGTTTGAATGTGATATACTTAGGTGTAGTTTTTTTGGCATTTATTCTGCTTGGTTGTCTCTGAGTTTCCTGGATTTATGGTTTGGCATCTGACATTAATTTGAGGCAACTTACCAATCTATATTGCTTGATATATGGCTTCTCTTCATTTCTTTGTTTCTTTTCCTTTTGGTATTACCCATTACATGTGTGCTATACCTTTTGTAGTTGTCCTATAGCTCTTGGATATTCTGTTCCATTTTTTTCAGTCTTTTTTTCTTTTGACTTTTTCAGTTTTAGAAGTTTCTATCGACATATCCTCAAGCTCAAAGATTCTTTCCTAAGCCTTATCCAGTCTACTAGTAACCCATTAAAGGAATTCTCTATTTTTGTTACAGTGTTTTTGATCTCTAACATTTCTTTTGGATTCTTGGAATTACCACCTTTCTGTTTATATTATCCATCTGTTCCTGTATGTTGTTTACTTTTTCCAGTAGAGTCCTTAGCATATACATCATAGTTTAAAAAAAGTCTTGGCCTGATAATTTCAGCATTCCTGCCATATCTGACTTTGGTTCTAGTGCTTGTTCAACCTCTTAAAACTGTGTTTTATTTGCATTTTAGTATGCCTTGCAATTTTTTCTTGAGAGCCAGACATAATGTACTGGGTAAAAGGAACTGTGATAAATAGGCCTTCAGTGGTATGGTGGTGAGGTATAGAGGAAGACAAGTATCCTATGGTCATAGGATTAGGTCCCAATCTTTTAGTGAACCTGTGTCCCTGAACTGTGAATGTCACAATGTTTCTTGGAATTTTTTCCCCCTTGTGTGAGACAGGATGGTTATTTCCCCTCTTCCATGTGGAAGGCTGGAGCAGGTTGGAATTGGGTGTTTCCCTCCCCCAGGTCAGCTGGGCTCTGATAAAACCCCAGTAAAATAGTTTCTTTTGTGGGTAGGCCTTGTCAGAAAGAGCACAATACTCTGGTGTATTTCAAAATGGCTACTTTCCCCTCCTCCTGCTTGAAGCATGAGGGAATTTCTCTTCTATCCTCACTGTGACTTACCTGGAGGGAAATCTCACAAATGTTAGGAGCTCCCTGTGACTGGGCCCTGCCAGTGTTTTTAACTCTCAGACTTGTCCATGATGAACCTTCAGTAATTTATCAGTTATAGTTCAGGTTTTCCTATCCTAGTACTGGTTTCTGCTTGTGGGTGTCTCTTCTAGTAAGTTATAATTTTCTGTATCTGCTTGTGTGTTTCCCCAATTTTGGGGGCAGTGGTTTGCCCTGTGACCTCTCTTCTCTGATAGATCTAAGAAAAGTTGTTGATTTTTCAGTTTGTTCAGCTTTTTACTTGTTGTTAGGATAGGAGTGAAGACTCTGAACTCCTTACATGCCAGACCAGAAACTGGAAGTCAGATGAGGGACTTGCAATATTAAAATGAGTAGTTCTAGGCAAACCAGGATGGTTGGTTACCCTACTTGGGAGTAAAGAGAACTGAGATCTTGTCTGGGCTCTGGAGAGTCCCCTTGAGCATGGTGTTCAATGTCTTGAAGCCTCTGTTTCCTTTTGTGTGAAATAAGAGAGGGTTGACTTTGGGCTTATTTTCAATCCATAGGACCTGATTTTCTTTATGTTGGGTATTTTTAAGGCAAGGCATTTTTGGAACTAAACTAATGGAGTCTCCTTGCTAGGAGATGAATCATAAATTCTCTTGTTAAACATCTTTTTTTTTGACTTGGAATTATCTTGGTTTGGAAGGCACAGTGACCCTTTGCTCTCAGAGAAAGGGCTTCCCTGCTGCTTTTACCCATTATGAAGTTTGTCACACAGCAGGGTTTTTTTCCCCTTTGACACTGTCTATTTGAAAACAGAAAAATCCCTGTTAAGAATGGACTTAGGATCTTCTGTCCCTTTTGGTTGAATTTGACTTAAAGGAACCAAAGTAGAAGTAGGAGTGAGGTGGGGGGATGGTGTGAAGGTCTGGGCCAAGCTGTGAGCTGAAGACACAGGTCTTAGAGGATGGCCTCTGGTTTACTTCTTTCCAAATACCTTTCAGTCTCTGCTTCTCCAATTATTCCATGGTCCCCGATTTGCCCAGCAACATAATCAGGAACATTAAGCACATCATTATCATCCCAAGTCCACATCAGAGAAAGAGCTAAGACAATTTTTATGAAATTGTAATGTGCCCACTTGAACACAAACCCTAAAAGTCTAGCTCTAGTTTGAAGAATTGCCTGATTTATTTTAAAATTGAATTTTGCTGTCAGGGAAGCTGCCAGTACTTACCGCCAGCGTTGTTATTTTTCTTTACGTATTTTAGTCTTAGCTTCTGAGTATAAAAAGCTCTCTTCCTCCTTCTCTTCCAAGAGTTGAGTGTCAACTGCGTGACCAGATTGTACAATTTTGCATGGGTTTCACATGCATCTTCTACTTCACAGGGAAGTAGAAGATGCTGGTTCATTGTCTCTTCTCACAAATGACAGACTTTCCAATGGCAAAGAGACATAGGGGGAGGCAAAACAATTCTAAAAAGTAGAAAGGGCCTGAAGAGGTGTCCCGCTGCAACTCTCTGTCCACTGGCAGGACAGTCTTCAAGCCATTTCAGGTAGGAAAGGGGATGTCACAATGTCCTTTGGTAATCATTTCATTCTCAAGAGGGTCTTGTCCAAGGTCTTTAATTTCAAGCCAATTCAGTCAACAACTGTAGAGGACAGCACTGTGTAACAAATACGGTTTCAAGTACTTGGGATATAACAATGAGCAGGACAGGGGAATAAATAAGAAAACCAGGGATTTTTGTTATCAAGAAAATGAAACAGGGACATGTGGTAGAGAGACCTAGGGGTTGATACAACTTGCAAGGGAATAGGCAAGGAAGGGTTGGGTTACATAAGTGCTGATATTTAGGATGCAATCTGGATGACAGTCATTTAGCTTCTATTCTATAGACAGCCGGGAACCTGCTAAGCTTTCTCAATTGGGTGACCACAGTGCAGTGTAGTCAGTAATCTATAACCACACCTAGATGAGTGTACGTGTCTCATCTTCTTAAAAGAAACTCTGTGAGGTAACCATTATTCCCATTTTACACATAAGAACACTGAGATTCGGGGGCCCCCAGTGACCTTACGCCTGAGGGGTCCTAAGTCCCTTATTTCTTTTGATTCCAAACATTGAGATTCCTTTTCCTTTGCCCATTCCTTTCCTTTGCCCAAAGTTGTACAGGTCGTCAAAGGAATCGGCCCTTTCACACATGTTGTGATTTGACCTTAGGTCAGTCACCTTTGGGACCAGTTTGCCCATTTATAGATGGATGAGATGCCCTTAAAAGACCTCACAGCCTTTAGATATTTTGAGTTTGAAATTCAGTCTTACACTGTGCCCCTTTTAGGCCCACCTAATCAGATCATGTCACTCCTCGCTCATAACCCTCCTGAAGTGGTTCCTGTTTCATAAAATTCAAAGGCCTTACAATGGCCCGAGAAGTCCTTCAGGATCTTGGCCTCCTTCTGAGCACCCCTTCTTCCTGTAGCCACACTGACATTCTTGCTGTTCTTTGGGTGCATGGGTAAATCCTTCCTGAGTGCCTTCACACTTAATGTTTCTTTCCCTTGGAGCACCCTCCCCTTCCCCACTGACCCCGACTCCAGCTGCACGGCTTGGTCCCTCCTTTTCTTTCTCTGCTCCAATGTCACCTTCTCAAAAAGGCCTTTCTGGATGACCCTATTCAAACCTTTAATCTAGCACCCTCCCCATCTTCCTACTCGCTCTACAATTTCGTCAGAGTCCATGTCTCCATCCTCACATTTGTCTGTCTTCTGCCTCCCCCAGAATGTCAGCTCCATGAGATCTGTAGCCTTCTCTGTTTTGTTAATTCTGTATCTCAGAACACTAAAAGTGCCGGGCATACGTGGGCATTCCTATCCATTGTTCTTGAATACATGTTCATATCTGTGTTTTCATATAGCAGTGATAAACACTTAACAGAGAAGGCTCTGGGGTAAAGTTTCCCTAGCTTATAAAATGAGTTCCAGTTTAATTACTTTGGGCACTGTACTCAACCTGAGCCTCAGTTTCCTCATCTGAAAAATGGGGAGGAATAATAATGCCTACTTCATAGCATTACAGTTGAGGATTCGGTGAGGTAATCCAAGTAACGTGCCAGTCACTATATCCGCACATACTGTATGATCAAAAAAAGTTATTTTATTTAACTGATGTTTTTATTCTTTTGGTTCCTGCTTTTCTTTTTCTTTTCCCTTGATCTTGTTTCATGTACACAATAGCAAATATCATTTTTTAGGGCTACAGGCTCTCTGTCCTCGTGATCTATGGCACTTGGCTTAGCCATTTCCCAGGTGATGGTTCCAGATTTTTTTTCTTCATTATAGTGTTGTGATTTGCCCCTTGGTACGCATTGGAAAGTTGCACTTTTTCTTCATCGTTGCTAATCTAAAGCGCTGGGTGAAAGTGTGGAGGTGGTTGTCGGGTCCTCTCTCCGTTTGGCAGACCCAGCTCTCCCAGCCCAGCTCCAAAGACACCAGCTTAACACACATGATCACGCCTGTGGCTCTTCTGCTCAGACTGGAAGCTGATATAGAGCGAGATGTAGAGGAAAGGGAGAGGCTCTGTGGCGAGGCAGACCCGGATTTGACCAATGGTGCTGACATTTCCTCGCTGTGGGATCTCAGTCAAGTTATTTAACCTCTTTGAACTTCAGTTTTCCTGTTTAAAAAAAGAGACTAAAATGACCTATCTCAAAGGGATGCTGCGAGGATTGGAGATACAGTTAGAAGCGTGTCTAGTGTAGTGCCTGGCACATAGTAGGTATGCAGAAAGTGTTTGCTACCAATGTTGTTATTCTTTGCTTGTGAGCAGGTGGTCTCTGCCCTTTTGGACGCTGGCTAATGGGGGAAGGTGGGTAAAATGTTAAGGCTGAATAAGAACATCGGGACTCAGGAAGTAAAAGTTTGTCTAGTTTCTTGGTACACTAGAAGATTATTTTCCTCCCTGCAACTTCCTGTCTGGAGGATGATGTGACTTGATGAAAAGCATGTTGGTGGAAAAAGCACCCTCTCCCATCTAGTGTAACCCTTCCTTTCATGGCCTAAGACCTGAAGCCTATGCCTTTAGGTGTCTTGTCCAAGACTTCTGAACTGGTTAGTGGCTGCCATGAAAACACAGGCCGTGGCAAATTCCAGTCTGGCTTTCTCTCCTGTTAGAATAAACTTCCACGTTTAACCCCAGGATGACAATGGAAGTCTTACTCTTTTCCCCATCTCCCTTCCTTCCTTCCTTCCTCCCTCCCTCCCTCCTTCCCTCCCTTCCTTCCTCTCTCTGTCTCTCTCCTTTTTACTATTTATTTTAGAGCTTAGAGAAAATTCAAAGTCTGAGTTACAGAGATTTCAAATGTGTGACCCTTGGGGAAATGGGCAGGCGGGATGCTTGATTGCTCTGGGGAGAAGTGAGATTCATAAGTGTTGTTGAGGTGTGAGGTGAGAGGGAAGACCAGGAAAGTGAGGGAGAGGATAATTAAAAGAATTAGAAAGATAGGATTGCTTATAATGGTATAATAACAGAGTGAGTGAATTCAGAGATAGATCTGGGTGCTGAGGTTTCAAATAAATAATATTTTTTTGGCCTGGAAATCTTTCTTTTTAATTATTTACTCTGTAGGTATTAGAAACCAAACTAAAGCTGGCTTACAGAAAGAAAAAAACAAGGAAAGAAAGAAAGAAAGAGAAAGGCAGAAAGAAAGAAAGAAAAGAAACATGACAAATGTACCTGGTTGGTCACCATCTCTCTTAGCTCTGCTTTCCCCCCGTTGGCCTCATTCAGCATCTCTTCCAAGATACCAGCAAGATGGGCACCCCTGACTCTGGGTTTACCCCCTATCATCTTAGTACCACCTGGAAAGGAGGAGTCCTTCTCTTTCCTAACAGTTCCAACAAAAGCTCTAGAAGGGAACCTTGTTGGCCAGGCTGGGGTCCTGGGCCCATGTCTGGAACTAGGGTGTGACACCTGCCCTCCTGAATTATATGGGCTACAAGAAGGGAGGAGGTGGTTTCTCAAAGGAAAATCAGGGTATATTTAGCAGAAGAAAGAGAAAAAATACTGGGCTGGCAAAAGCCACAGGCCTCTGCTCCATTGATTATGTGCTGATGTTTACTCAACTGAACATTTTCCTCTGTGCAAATGAAAGGGTGCCCCATGAATGGCTTGTGTCAATGACAACACCCAACTGTCATAGGAATATAATGATAATGTATCACCTTTTATAATTTTCCTACAACCTTTGTACATAGCACAAATAGGGGAATTGTACATGACTATTCAATTTGAGTTCAATAAAGGATTTGTACCACCTGAATGACACCTCTATACACAAGATAGAATACATTAACTTAATTACTGTTGGATTCAATAACATAGGACACTGCCCTGGGAATTTATCTTGTGTTGTACCTAGAGAGAGAAACTGGGCATCATTTCTAAAGGTAGTCAATTTCCAATGATCCATGCTAATGGAAGAACACAGCATGTGGAGACTCTAAGTAGAATTTCTGTTTGGTTAGGGAGTAAACATAATTTTTATTTTTTCTACCTGAGTTGTTTGTTTTACTTGGGCTTAGGTAACACTAAAAAGAATTTGCATTACCTGGGCCTACACTTTCTTTTCCTTTTTCCTTGGTTTATAAAATGTGAAGTGTATTTTATTTTATTTTTGGATGTTTATTTTTTTTAACTTTTTCATTTTGAATTAATTTGAGACATAAAGGATTGCTGTGAAATTAGTATAGAAAGTGCCCTTATGTCCTTTACCCAGTTCACGCTAATGTTAACAGCACATATAACCATAGCACAAAACCAGGAAAGGAACATTGGTACAATACTCAACCAAACTATACACTTTATTTGAATTTTACCAGTTTTCCACCAATGTCCTTTTTGTGTTCCAGAATCTCACATTTATTTATTGTTTATCTTTAGTCTTGACAATTCTTCAGTTAAAAAAATTTTTTTTTCATGATCTTGACATTTCTGAAAAGTACCGATCATTATCGTATGGAATATCCCTCAATTTGGTTTGTTTTTTCCTGTTTGGAATGAGGGTATGTATGCCTTTGGGGGGCAAGAATACCAAAGAAATTAGTTACGTCTTTCTCGTGCACCAAATCAAGAGGTTCATAATGTCAAAATGTCTTATTACTGGTGATGCTGACTTTCATCACTTGGTTAAGGTGGTTTCCGCTAGGTTTCTCCGCTGTAAGGTTACTATCTTCCTTTTTTACTTAATATCTAGAAGAAGATACTTTGAAACTACTCACATCCTATTTCTCTTCAAACTTTCACCCACTAATTTTACCACAAATTGGTAGATATTGTCTACAAAAATTATTACTGTAGTGTTTGAATAATGATGATTTTCTACTTCCCTCTTTTTTCTGCCTTTATTAATTGGAATCTACTGCAAGAAGAGCTCTCCTTTCTCCCTCCCTCCCTCCCTCTTCCCCTCCCTCCCTCTCCACTTTTTTCCTTTCTTCATTCACTCATATCAGTATGGACTCATGGATATTTATTTTATTCTATGGGTTAAACTGAGTACTGTTGTTATTTTTTTCCCCCAAATTTCCCAGCTTTGGCCATTAAGAGCCCCTTCAGGTTGTACTCTGTTCTTTGGATAAGCCCACATCTTTTCGAGCACTTTCTTACTTTCTCGCACTACAACACGTTCCAAGCTCATCTTTTATTTTCCCTGCAGTAGTCCTACTATTGACCACTTCATAAGGAGCCCTAGTTTCTTTTATTAGAGAATAGCGTTTATTTTATTTATTTTTTTATTTTTGGCCACACTGCATGGGGCATGCGGCGATCTTAGTTCCCCCGACCAGGGATCAAACCCTCGCCCCCTGCAGTGGAAGCGAGGAATCTTAACCACCGGACCGCCAGGGAAGTCCCGAGAACAGTGTTTAGAAACCAAGACCTGGCACTGGGTCTGCTCATTGCTACTGAGGTGTGATTGTTCTAACCCTCTCAGTAGACAGGACTAGGAAATATATGTATGAGTACTAACCCACACATGTACATATATTTATGTTACTTACACAATGGGCTGATGTATGGAGTGGCCTTGGTGGCGAAGATGAAGGCTATTCATAGTCTCAACAACATGGGTTTTCTTCCCCTAAGGTTGATTTAGCTACTGCCATAGCTGAATGTTTGACCTGCGAAACCCAGAAATCATTGCTGAATCCTTTACATATCAGACCTCTTCCAACTTGGGGTGGGCAATATTTCATTCTGACTGGGACTGACACATTCTGAGTTCAGGTTTACCTCTTCTGCCTGCAGTGTCTCAGCCAGCACCACCAACAAATACAAGAATCAAATCATTGTCAATTGTCAATTGACACGGGATACCATACAACATTGCCTTGGACCAGGGACCCATTTTATGGCAAAGGAGGTATGGCAGTGAGCACATAACCATGGGATCCACTGATCCTTTGATATATTGCACCCTCTGGAAGCTGCTGGCCTGACTGAGGATTGGAATGGCCTCTTAAAGATGTTGCTGAGGTATCAATTTAGAGATGACACCCTGCAAGGATGGGGCAACATCTTTTAGGCTGAGTATACATCTTAAACCAATGGCCATTATATGGTGCTATGTCCCCAGTAGACAGATGACACAGGTCTGAGAATCAAGGGGTGTAAAAAGGAGCATCTCTGCTCTTCATCTCTCTCTCTGACCCACCCAGAGAATTTGTGCTTCCTGTTTGCAACTTCAGTCTGTCCATCTAGAGATCCTGGGTCCCAGAAGGGAGATGCTTCCACCAAGGTACATAGTAGGTGTTCCACTAAACTTAAGCTATGGCTGTTGCCTCGTCACTTTGGATTTCTCGTCTCACACCAGAAGACCAGCAAACACAGAAAGGAGTGATTGGTCCTCCTCATCATGAGGAGGTAGGATTGCTGTTCTGTGACAGTAGTGAGAAGAAATGTTTTACATCACACGATCCTCTGTGGCCCCTTGGTACTTCCATGGTCCATTGTAACTGTAAATGGGCACGTGCAGCAGCCATAGCCTGGTAAGAGCATGGTCATCAGGAGCTCAGACTCCTCAGGGATAAGGACCTGGGTTGCTCCACCAGGCAGGTCACCTAGGCTAGCAGAAGTGCTCTCCCAGGGGAAGGAAAGGACAAGGATCAGCCATGACTTCAATATCACGTGCAGCAGCAACTAAATACTGCTCCCCACTTGATTTCCCAGAGAGTGTAACCTGTCAGAATCCTGAAGAAACTCTGGGTGGATGGGGTGATCTTCACATGAAGAGCTAGTGGACAGGAGTGGTGCCCCTTCTCAGGAGACGTGCCCTTGGCAGAGGTATCTGGGGAAGTTATGCACCCTCATCACCACCCTGCTGCCTGCGGCTAGCAGCCAGTGCTGTGGGGACGCAAAAGACCAGCTTCACAAGGGGCACCAACAAGGGGGTACAAGTCTGTTCCAGAGCTCCTGAGGGACCACACCCGTGCCTGGCTCTCTTCCCCTGTAATCTCTCATTCCCTTTGCTCCCTTCTCCCCACAGCATGCTCTCAACAAATCACTTTCTCAGGAATCCTTGTCTCAGCCTCTGATTCTAGAGAACCACCCTCAGGTAATACTGATTGGTTATTTTTATTCAATAATGTCATATGTTCCAGGCTGTTAGATATTCCCCCAAAACATGACTTTTAATGGTCACATAACGTTCTATTATATAAATGTAGTTTATTTAACTAGTCCTCTTTCTAGACATTAAGATTGTTTCCAAGTTTTCACTATTATAAATAATGCTGAGAAGAATAATATTGTTGATCAATCTTTGTAGACATTCTTAATTATCTTATTAGGTTAAATTGTTATGGGCGAGGTTGTGAAGTCCAAGGTCAGAAATATTTTATGGCTTTTAATGTAAATATCATGAACTTGGCCTCCAGGAGGATTGTGCCAGTTTATGAGCCCACAAACAGTGTAGGAGGGTGACTTTTCCCCGTATCTGCCAACTAGAGAATAATGAGTTTTAAAAATGTACAAATTTGATAGGTGACATTATTTTAATGTACTTTTTTGGTTATGAGGCTGTTGACTGGTATATAGTTCGACATTGTATTTCTTGGTGAATTGCCTGCTCAAGGCCTTTGCCTGTTTTCCCATTGATGTGTATTCTTTCCCTCGCTGATTTGTTTGACTCTTTTAATTGATTCAAAGTATACGGAGCTTTCAATTGTTAATGTCAAGGGCACCTCACACCTCCTCAGGGAGGAATGCTGGGGTAGAGGCGCTGTGGCCCTCTCCCCTCCTTTTAGAGAGGAGAAATGGAGTCCCAGGGACAGCCAGGAAAATATAGCATGAATTGGGCTTCACAACTCCCAACCTAATTCTCTCTACCACCTTCATCAGAAGCGAGGACTGAGAAGAACTGACAGACTAGCAGCCCCACTATTGGCCAATCCCCACTGACAAGGAGCAAAGATGCTCCACGTCTTATGCCTACTCATTTAATAGTAATTGAGAACTTAATACACGTCAGGTGTGGTGCAAACACTGTGTGTGCGTGTATATATATATATATATGTATATGGTATTATCGTCTCAAAATCATGATGGGTATGTGCTATCATTACCCCCATCTTTTTTTTTTTAATATATAAATTTATTTATTTATTTATTTATGGCTGCGTTAGGTCTTCGTTGCTGTGCGCAGGCTTCTCATTGTGATGGCTTCTCTTGTTGCAGAGCACGGGCTCTAGGCACGCGGGCTTCAGTAGTTGTGGCTCATGGGCTCTAGAGTGCAGGCTCAGTAGTTGTGGCACACGGGCTTAGTTGCTCCACGGCGTGTGGGATCTCCCCGGGCCAGGGATTGAACCCGTGTCCCCTGCATTGGCAGGCAGATTCTTAACCACTGCGCCACCAGGGAAGCCCCATTACCCCCATCTTACAGATAAGGAAACTGAAGCTCCCAGAGAGTGAAAAAGTTATGGAAATCACACAGGCATGAGGTGATGGAGCTGAGATCCAAATCCCAGTCTCTCTAACTCCAGAGTATATGTTCTTCACGAAGGTTATACTGTTTATGTTACACTTCCATGTTGAGATATCTTTGGAAGAAGGAAAAGAACATTATGCACAGTTCGCCCCTAACGTAGTCACTGCCAGTCCCTGCTGTGTTTTCTTTCTCTCTTCCCTCCTTCCTGCTGAAATCATTCTGTACATCCAATTCTGTAACATGACTTTTTCCACTCTATGTTTCTCCATATTGCTTCACAGATTTTATAGCCATCATTTTAATGACGTGCATAATATTCCATTGTTGGGCAGATGCTAACTTCCTGAGTTTAGTGTTCTCCCACTGCAGATCTGGGGAGAACTGGGGACCCCCCTGTCTTGTCTATAGTTCTCCCTGACTTGATAGCTCCCTTTTCACTTCATGCCTTGAATGAAATGATACAGATTTAACTTGCAAATTGCCTAAGGATGTCTTTTATAGTTGTAGGCATCTGTAAATTATACACGAATATGTGTGTAGTCAGGCAAATTCTTGCTAACACTTTGACTTCAAGAAACAGCTAGTGGAGAGGAGTGTGTAAGTGATTAAAATTTCTTCTCTGAGTTTAAGTTTCTCAGTTTTTAAAGGGGTGACTGACCTGCTTGTGTGAGCCTCATATGTGAAACTTTAATAAGACATTGCTGGGTAAGTTGTTAAGCATCTTATAGGAATGGCAGTGACACTCCTGCATCATATTTATAGTGCTTCTCATGTGCAGACGCTAGGCACTGGGAATTTTACATACCTCTTTATCCTCCCATAGCCCTGTAAAGAAGGCACAACATTATTATCCCCATTTTACAAGCAAGCAAATTGGTCTAGAAGGGTTAATTGACCAGTCTGAGAATCCATAGCTAGTAAGAGGCTGAGCAGATGTTTGAACCAAGGTCCCCAGAGCCTCTACTCCAGGCAGGTAGCACAGTGATGAAGATTTGGGTCCTCTTATCGAGCTGTCCAGCCCTCCGAGACTGTCTTGCCTTCAGATGATGCCTTCTTAGAGTTGTTCATTCTTGGGGGCTTAAGCTGGTTCAGTTTAGTGTGTAGGACTTGGTGACCCATCTGTATTCCATTTTGGAAGTTGTGGTAGGAAATATTTACAGAAGGTTTCTTTTTGGTTCAAGCTAGTTTGCTGGGTGGTTTTAGAAATCCTTTTGAGTTAGTTCATGTTCCATCCAATAAGACTGTTAATGCTTGGGCATTTCTGGGGGCTGGGCAAACCAGTCTGGTTCATTGTGTTGTGTTTCCAAGGCTCACCTGGCTCTGTGTGGCTTCTCCAGCTCCAAGTTTGCTCTCTTGTTTCCATCCCAGTTGGAGAGCTGCTTTCACGAGGAACCCCGTTTTGCTCTCAGTCTTGGGATCATTGCTGAGTCGGGGCCTCTTTCGGGAGCCTTGCTCTCTGGAGGCACAAACTCTCCATGGGCCCAGCATTCCCCAGCCTCCATCTCCCAAAGGTGTGAACCTACATCATCCCAAAACGGCAGCCCTTCTAAAGGCAGAGACCTGGCGTTGACCCTGAGAGGGAAGGAGGCCCGTGCTGGCCTATTTTGAATCTTTGTAGTATAGTGCGGAGGCTGATGCCAACCCCAGGGGTGCAATTCTCTTCTTGAAATGAACGTAAAAATGAGAGTGGGAAAAGGAAAAGGAGCTTGGATAGCTTTTCTGGGAGAGGAAAAGAAAATTGTCTGCAAGTCTCCGAGGGTGTGTTCTTCAGTCAACAGAGAGCAGGTATCTTCATATTTTCCATCACAGAACACAGTGTACGGGGAAGTGGGTGAGGCAGCCCCACATCGAGGTGTAGACATGGACTCAGGAGCCGGAACGCCTGTGTTCAGATCCCTCATGATCTTGAGCAAGTCATTTAACCTCTCCCGACCTCAGAGTCCTTAACCGCAAAGTGGGAGAACTGTGGCATTTGTTTCACAGGGTTGGGTGAGGAACTTTTAATTTAACAAACAAGCACTTAACATGGCATTTATTATGTGTAAGGAACTGTTCTAAGCACATCAAAAATATGAAATACTTTAATCTTCTTGATACCCCTCTGAGGTAAGGCATTACACTATTCTATTGATTCTACGATGTGCGCTGTGTTAACTTCTCTGAAATGGGATGCAGCTGACTGCAAGGATCGTTTTAACTGTTGGAGAATTGGGAGACCATTCCAGGCAGAAGGATGTCCTAGCTTTTTGAGAACCTGCAGGAGCGCAGAGGAATCAAACAAAGAAGAACTCTTTCCAGCGGGGCCAGGCACATTTGCCTCCAGTGCTGCAAACAGCTGCTGAGGCTCTCCCTGCTAGAGGGAGCTCCATGAGGGCAGGGGCTGTATCTGTCCCATCCCCCTGTTGTGTCCCCAGCATCATCTAGCCTGGCACAAAGGGCCTGCTCCACAGCTGATTGTTGAATGAGTAAATGAAGACTCTGAGGTTGCCTTCCCCGGAGTAACCCAGGCCCTCCCTTCCCACCCCCAGCGACTTTTCACAAATGCATCAGTCCCTGGAAGTCTCTCTCCCATGATCCCTGGCCACCTCATTAGACTCTGCCTGGAGGACCGCAGAGGTGGGTCAAGACACCACCTCACCTTGTTTCACCAGGCATCTTGTAAGCAGCCATCACTATTAGAGGTAGAGAGCGCCTCTGTATTCCTGGGTGAGGACCAAACATGTGGTCCCTGATAGCCAAATACTGTTTTACACTTAATATGACCCTGTGTCATATTAAGTTTTTTGGTACCATGTTCAATGAGTCACAGTTGCCAGTGCCTTTTGAAGCATATACGATCACAATCGTAAATAATTAGTATGATTTTCCATTTAAATCTTGCCGACTAGACCCTACATTCCATGGGAACAGACACTAAACTTCATGACGACAACATATACTGTGTATAAATGAACTAGTAACAGCACGTGTGCATCAAAAGGTACCTTTCCAGTGGTGTGAAATTTATCGTGGGAGGTGAGGGAAACAGGACGCAGTGAAGGAGACGGCAGCTGTGAGGTGAGGGCTGTGGTGGGTCATAGTGGGACTTTTGACATCAGGTAGCAGCCAGTTTAAATCCTGGCTCTTCCATTTCTTCACCAAGGGATACTGAATGGGCAATAATATAACTCTGGGACTCAGTGTTTCCATCTGTGAAATGGGGCTTATCTTGGTGCCTGCTTCCTAGGGGGTTGTCGTGAGGATTACATTAGATAACACACAGGACTGCGGTATCTGATACATCATAATTGCTCCGTGCACATCAGCAAATGTTACTGGTATTGTCACCCTCATGATTTTCTCTCTGTGGTCAGGACTTCAACCCCCTCTGCGCTGTCCCTGGCTAGTTACTTGGCCATTAGGCTTTTCTGCCAGTTATTTTCATTTATTTGTGAGGTATTCATTTGCTTAAAATCAATTCCTCCCAAGCTAGATTGCCCATCTGCCATGGCTCTGCATGGAGGGAAGAAAGCAAGAAAGTATGTGTGTGTGTGTGGGGGGGGGGGGGATGGTGATGGCGATGGGGGATGCGGGGAGATGGAGTGAGCCTGGCTCTGCTGAATACATGTAATCAATAGGTGAAATCGACATGTTCATAAAAGTTGCAGGCCCTGCTGGGTGAGCTGTTTTCAGCGGTGTCAAGAAATGCATCTATTTCATTGTTCTCTTCTTGGGGCCAGGAGAGTTTCCGGCATCACCCTCAAATCAGCAGAACAGCCTGTGAGTGGAGAGCTCAGGTCATCCCCCACTGTCACCACCTTCCATCCACGGAGTGTTTGGGGGTTAAGATATCAACATAAACCTGGGAGCTTCTTTGCTTCCAAGAAGAAAAGGAACTAAATTCACTGAGCCGTGAGCATTCATTGATTCACACAATATTTATTGTGTACCTGTCATGTACCAGATGCTTTTTTAAGCACTATGGGTTCAGCAGCAAATAAGACAGACGCACAGCTGGACCCTGCCCTTGTGCCCTGGTGGGAGATGGACATTATACAGCTGTCATGAGTGCCATGAGGTTGTTGGGGTCAGGGGAGCCTTTCCTGACGACTTGGAGTGAAGCTGTGACCTGAAGGGTGAGTGGATCCTGGCTAGGAAAAGGCAGGGAGGGAGGAGAGCATCCAGGCTGTAGCAAGCCCCCCACAAAAAGGCCCTCAGGTGGAGGGGGCAGGGTGCAGGTGATCAGAAGGGGAGGGCGAGGGACGTGTGGGATGGAGGGGGCTGGCAGCATCCAGGCTTAGCAGGTGCATGGGGAGTTACAGTGGGGTGCCTGATCTTCACCCTGAGAGCACAGGGAGGTCAGTGAAGAGAGAGAAGTGATCACGCTTATACTGAGATAGGACTACTCTGGCGCCTGTATGGAGAATGAATTACACCTGGCCAACTGAGAGGCAGAGACCCTCGTAAGGGGCCCTGTGGAGTGGCGGTGGGACATCGTGGGAAAGTGGACTCTAGAAGTACAGCAAAGGAAAGGAGTGGGTGGAACTGGAAATATTGCAAAGCTAGACTTGACAGATGGGTGATTCATTAAAGGTGGTAGCTGAGAAGGTCAGAATGACGCTAGCATTCGGGCTAGTGGTGGTCGCTTTCCCGAGGCGGGGTTGTGGGAAGGGGAGCAGGCTTGGCTAGAGGATGCAGCTTAAGCATTCAGTTTTGGACACAATGAGTTCAAAATGCCAGTGAGACAGCTGCCAAATGGAGATGCCATGTAGCAGGTAGGTATATGAGTTTGCAGCTAAAAATAAATCTGGGTTGATGGCAATGTAAGTATTATAGGCACCTCTTTTATCAGATGGAGTCCAAAGGGTGCTTCCCATTCTAGCCAGCATAGCGTCATGAAGTGGGGGCTACACCTAGAAGTTTCCACTGCGAGATCCATCTTTCTCTCTGCGACCTTCAGCAATTCATCTAACCTTTCTGTGCACCCCTGTCCCCAGCATAAAATGGTGGTAGTTATGTCTGCTTCAGACTACCAACAGCACATGTTTGAGGATCCATTAAACTGAAAATAAAACATGTGGGGCTCTTTGGAAATAAGAACTATGTTAAAACAAGGAGTTATTATAGTTGTGTGTAAGCCGATGACAAGCAGAAATACAGCCCCAAGGCTCAGTATTGATTTTGGTCCTGGTCCTTTCCGAAGCCAAATAAATCTGACATTCCTCCCCTCAAGTGCTGGCTGATCTGATGGCAGGTCTTCAGCTCCTAGCTCCTTGCCCCTGCTCCAAGGTTACGTCCTTTCTCGGCTCAGGCCATATCCAGCACCCCTACACCTGCCTGGGCTGCTCTGGCTGCCCTTGCCACCCTGGTGGGTGGTTACAGGGAAGATTCCAGTTGTGAAGTTGGAGCTTGGCCAAGAGCAGATGCCCTCTGATTAAACTGGGGACGGCCTGCCAGAAAAGCAGAACTTGGATCTGCAGAGCAAGGGGTTTAAGGGCAACCAAAGGAAACATCTCCAGACAGTTTTCAAACGTTAGGGTAAATTGAGGTTTATGCAATTTCCTTCATTCATGCAGGGTCTCCCCTGGTGGCGCAATGGTTGAGAATCCGCCTGCCAATGCAGGAGACATGGGTTCGATCCCTGGTCTGGGAAGATCCCACATGCTGTGGAGCAACTAAGCCCGTGTGCCACAACTATTGAGCCTTCGATCTACAGTGTGTGAGCCACAACTACTGAGCTTGCATGCTGCAACTACTGAGTCCACGTGCTGCAACTACTGAAGCCTGCATGCCTACAGCACGTGCTCCGCAACAAGAGAAGCCACCACAGTGAGAAGCCCATGCGCAGCAGCAAAGACCCAACGCATGCCAAAAAAAAAAAAAAAAAAAAAAAAATCATTCACTCAATTATTGGATATTTGTTGAATGGCCACTGGATGTCAGGCTGTGAGTTAAGCCTGGGGATACAGGAGTGAAAAAGACATTATTTTTGTCTTCCTGGAATTAATATTTGAATTGGAAGAGAGAGAATCAAAGGGACAAATACTCTTAAGGGAACAACCAAATGCAAGGATGGAGAGTAGTGATGTGGTTGGGATGGGGAGGGCCTATTTTAGATGGGTGGTCCGGGAAGGCTTCAATGAGGTGGTGTCATTTGGGCTGAGATCTGAAGCCCAAGGAGCTGACCTTTGAAGAGCAGTGAGAGGACCGTTCAGGCAGAGGGCGCAGCCAGTGCAGGGGACCCAAGGTGAGGACATGCTTGGTGTGTGTGCAAAGCCATGAGCAGGAGTGTGGCTAGAATCTAGGGAATCACGGCACGAGGGAAGGGGCCAGATGGGGCAGGGCTTTATTGATCATGGGAAGGAGTTTGGAGATTTGTTTCAGTGTCATGGTGAGCCACTGAGCAGTTTTATACAAAGGAGTAATTTCTGTTTTAAAGATTACTCTGACCCCTGAGTGGATATGGGTTGGAAGGGAAAGAAAACCATCAATGAAACTAGCCAAGAAGACACTCTTCCAGGTGGGAAGTGACAGCCAAGTGGACCTGGTGGTGCCCGTGGAGGTGGAGGATGAGGAAGGACTGGAGGGGAGTCTGGAAGTGGAGGGGATCGGCTTGCTGATGGACGGGCAGTGAGGGACCTGGGAAATGGAAGGACTGAAGATGACTTGTAGGTTTCTGACTTCAGCAGCCACGTGGGTGGGGAAACTGTTATAGGGAGGACTCAGAGCACAGGTTCACGGAGGGAAATCTAGACTTCTGATTTGACCTGGTAAAGTTTGACATACCCATGGGGCACCCAGAGGAGATGTTGAGTATGAAGTTGGACATACAGCTGGAAGTTATCAGATACTTCTGGGCTAGAAATGCAACTGGACCATCTCAGCACAGGACAGGATAGGAACACCCAGGGAAAGGGTTTATACAGAAAGGACCGAGAGCTTTGGCTTGAGCCCTGAGAACTTCTGGTATATACGTGGGAGCGCCCAGCGGGAAGTAGGAAAGCCAGGAGGGATGGTGCCACGAGAGCCTGAAGGAACCTCTCAGAGGTTAAGGCGGGGTGTGGGGGACCGAGGGCTGCCCACGCGGAGGAGGTTGCTGATGGTGACAAGTCATGTCTGTTAGTTAGTGAGGATGAAAGACAGAGTGGGTGGAAAAATGAATTGGAGCTGAGAAGGCAGAAATGACACCTGGGGATGACTCTCTGGAAAAGTTTTGCCATCAAACTGGGCAGAGAAATGGGGCAGTAGCTGCTTACTTGGGTTTCTATGTGAAAGTAAGAAATGTACTCTCCATCATTTCTAAACCTCTCTCCTGCTCTGATACCCCCAGGACATGATATTGAAATCCCTAAAATATTCCCACGGTAAAATAAACTGTGGATGACTTGCAGTCCCCAATATAATAGTTGTGACGTCACTCCTTTTCTCCCTTTTAAGAAAGCTTCTAGGAATGTAAATCAGTCAGAGTAATGTTGGGATAAGCATCTGCTACTTTTTAGGAAAAAAATCGTAATCCAACTTCTACACATTAAACTACATGCAACCAAATTATTCGCAGTACAACTGACAGCTGACCGTATCGCATATGCTGGGGCATGTGGGCTGAGAAGCGTGTGGTTCCAGACTATGGTTGGGTACCATTCATTCATTCATCAAGTATTTTCTGAGCAGTTGCTTCATGTCAAGAGCTTGGCTCTGGGCACGGGGAACAGTGGTGAACAAGCCAAACTTGTCCCCTGCCCTCACAGAGCTCCAGGTAGCCAGGGACACAGACATGGAGTGAATGATTTCAAGTGCAGTAAGCTTACCGCTGAGAAGCATTGTGTTCTCAAGGAGAAAGTCACCAGCATCCTGGCCTCATCCACAGGTTCAGCAAGTCTGCCTGGAGAAGCCAGGGTGACTAAGCCAAGGGGTGAAATCAGTGAGGCCAGTGTTGGGGGCGGGTGTGGTCAACGGCCCAGGCAGAGGTCAATGCCCAGTGCTGGATGGAACCCATCTCCACGGAGGCCCATGCCAAGGCCAGTCTGTCCAGGAAGTCAAGGAAGGAGGAGGGGGTGGCATGAGAGGCAGCTGGAGAGGGGGGCAGGGCCAGCTGTGCAGGGCCTGGAGCCCTAGTCTTGAGTTTAGTCTTTATCAGAAAGCAACATGAAGAGATTTAAGAGTGTGCTGAGGGGAGATGGGTGACTGTGTCCGACCTGTGCTAAAAGAGCACCCAGCTGTCTGCGGAATGGGTTGAGATTGTACAGAAGAAAGGCAGCAGGTAAGTGTCCCCTGCACCCAGGCTGGGGCTGCACGAATCCCTTCCAGCCCTTTTGATTAGACTTGCCTGAGGATCTGGAAAGCCGATGGGGGTTGGGTCTCCTGCCTCTGTCTCCTGTCCCTGAAGCCTGGCCTGGTTCTCCTCCTTCCCCTCCCTCCCCTCTAGGAAAACCCAACAGGCTGGTGCTGGGGCTAGTTCCCAAGGGGGTGGGGACAGAAGTAGATACGGGCTTCTCTGTATAAGAACACCAAGGGATGCCCACAGGGTCAACGTGGTGACACAAAGCTGTGGAAATGATAGAAATGGAGGCCAGAAGGACTGTCTTAAGAGACTGACAGCAGGTGGCATGGGCATGGACGTGCAGAGATGCGGGTGGGTTCATGACCTGGGATGGGCAGTGCAGAAATTCACTCATCTCGGGGAGGCTCTCCTAAGGAATGCTGATTCAGCAAGTCTGGGGCGTGAGCCAGGAATTCCCATTTTTAAGAAGCCCTCCCCTCCCCCTATCGAGGTGATTCTGACTTAAGTGGCCCCACCACCTTGCTTTTGAGAATGCCTCACACGTTGGTCCGCTTCTTGGCCTTGATCCTCAGTCTCCTCAGCTGTCTCTCACCAGCTTGGGCCTGAAAGCTTATTTCATCCCTGCATTGAGATGTGGCTAACCAGATCCCCGGCAGCTGGACCAGGGGCGGCGGGGCTTTCAGGCGCGCCCACAGCAGCGCGCGGCCGCCAGGGGTCGCCAGAGGCCTCGGCTCGTGCGCTCGGGCTCCTCCGCCCGCGGACGCCGCGCCCGAGCGAGCCTGCGAGCGAGCGGAGCCAGAGCGCTGCGGGCTCACAAAGCGGTAGGACGCTGGGCGGCGGGTGGCAGGAGCGCAGGGGAGCGAGCCCGCCGGTCAGCCTTCTCGGCGACCGCGCCACAGGAGCTTGAGCAACTCGGACGCGGGGACCCGGGCCGGGCCCCAAGGTACGTGTCCCGCAGAACCCCGTGCCCCAACTTGGCGTAGTTGGGACCTCCCCGCGGCCACCGGGGGGCTGGCGGGTCAGGGCCTGGGGCTATCTCCGCGCGCCCCTCTTTCCCCGAGGCGGCAGGGCGGGCGAGGGGAGACCACCCCGCCCCCCCCGCCAATTCAACCGGAGCCTGGACTGCTGCTCGGAGCCCTCTTCCCCGTCTCCCTACCCCGGGGCTCTGGGCACCGTCTCTGGGAGTGCCGCTTGCGGACCGAGGGCTCTCCGTTTTTTGGGGAGGGGTACTGAAGCCCCTATCCGAGAGTGGCGGCCAGTGGGGCACCCGGAGAATAGATGACAAGGTCCTCTATAGTTTGATAGCGGCCCCTAATTTGTGACGCAGCCTCTTCATTTGTAACTGAGCCCCCCATTCATGAGCGGGGTCCCTAGGTCTGTAGATCCGCCCCCGGTGTGCGAGGGCTGACCCTGTCCCTAATGGGAGATCCCCCCACGCCGACAGCGGGGGCCGGTGGCGGAGGCGCTCAGCCCAGGTCGCCCGGCGCGGGGCTCGCCACCGCCCTGGCCTCCGGCTCACCGCCCCCGCGTGCCCCTGACCCGCAGATGCCAGCCATCGTGGTGCTCGCGGCGGCCGCCGCGGCGTGGTGCTTCCTCCAGGTCGAGAGCCGGCACCTGGACACGCTCGCAGGAGGCGCGGCCCCCAACAACGGCAATTTCCTGGACAATGACCAGTGGCTGAGCACAGTCTCCCAGTACGACCGCGACAAGTACTGGAACCGCTTTCGAGACGTGAGTACAGCCGCCGCCGGGCCCTGCGGGGGGTGGGGGAGCCTCTCGGAGGGCGCCTCTGAAGCGGGTGGGGAGGGCACTGGGGCAGCCTTCGCAGGCAGCTTGTCGGTTCGGGGTTCCTGGGCTTCATCTTGCCTGAGAGGAACTTTAAAGAGAACTTCGAAGGCTTGATGCTCTCCGCCTGTTACCTGTGGCCCAGGTGTGTGTATTCATAGGATTGGGGGAGGTGACTGTACTAAACATGGTGTAATAGCGAGCAGCTGCGGAGGGAGAGGCTCCTTAAGCTTCCGAGTTCTCCTGACGCTGGTGGTTGACTTTGCCAAGCCCCCTGGAAGACCTCCCTAGGCAGCGGCAATTTAGACCATCTCTGGGGTGTTCCAGAAGAATGCCTGCTGCAGAGGTTAGGTTTGGGGTGAGCCCAGCTCACTGAGTAGGGAGGCAGGTGTCCCAGGAGGTTTGGAGAGTCATGGCCACAGGCCTGATACAATGTTGGGTGGGAGCATGGTGGTTTTGACCCTTGGCGTCTTTAGGGGAAGGGGAAGGGAAAGGGAGCAGGCAGCTCGTGGAGTTGGTCCACCGCCGTGAGGGGGAGCCTGGGTGGCAGAGGGTTGCTCCTCTGAGGGAGCTGTAGGAGGGGAGAAAGTTATTCCTGGGCACCCAGAGGCAATCTGCTGCCTGTTTCTGCCTCAGGCTGGCTGCTGCTCCCCAGGTACTCCCCAGAGGATGCCGGACGAGAGGCACCTGACGCAGTCTTTCCAGCAGATGGCATCCCCTCTGTGCTGTGGGAGCTGCTGCCAGCTCTTTCAAAGGCCGCCCCAGGTGGCTGGGGCCTTGCGCTTCTAGGGGACTAGGAAAAACTTTGGTGACACTTAACATCGGGAACTCCTGCCTTTGGGAGAGACCCATACCGCCGAGCCCCTGTTCTTGGCACAGGGCTCCTTGAGGTGGGAGATGTGTGCGAGTCACCTCCTACGCTGGATTCCTCTTAGCCCCATGCCCGGCATGCCCAGTCCTTGCAGAGGGAGGGCCTGAGGAATGCAATGAGCCCAGGTGTCTTCTAGGGCTTTCTAAAGAGCACCTCTCCAGGTTCCATTCCACAGGAGCCTAGGCCTTGAGTGGGGGCTTACTTATCTCTCTTCTCTCTGTTCCTCTTCCCTCTCCCTCTAGTTGATGATGGTCTTTTCCTTGAAAGAGGCTATCAAACACTTTCATTGAACAAGTTATTTGAGGCCTTACTGCTCCCCCCACCACCTGCACCATGAGATCCCTGCCACACGTCCCCCTGTCCCTGATCTAGTCTGTTAACCATCTTTGATCCCCTTTTGGTTCTGCTCCAAGGAGCCCTGCACTGACTGCCTTTGCCTGCGGCTGAAAAAGATGGCCAAGATGCCCAAAAGATGCCCCAAGGAAGCTTCCATTCCCAGACTCATATAGGGTAGGAATTATCGTGCGTTTTTCTTTCTTTTGCCATTACATTTTAGATAGAGTTAAGGGCAGATGCTTAACGCAACTGGAGCTGGAGAATTGGGCCAGGTGTGGAGGACAAGGGCCCCTTTGCACACGCCTTGGTTTGCCTGGCAGCTGGGTCAGATGGAAAGCGGCTGTGCTTGTTGGTCTTTGGGTATGGAATGGTTTACTCTGCTTTTGTGTCTGTTCAAGGTTTTCTAGTCTAGGGTGTATCATAAATATGGAATTATTCTTGTTTCCCATTCAGATTTAAATTTTGAAAGATTGGGCTTTTCTTCACTTCTCATCTTCCTTGCAAATGGTGACATTTTAAATTCTTGGATCAGTGTTTTTATTGATACAAACCCGGCTGATCATGAAGCTCTCACCTGGGGTGCTTGTTAAATTGTAGCACCCAAACTCACCCCTTCCTCCTCAGAGGTTCTGATTCTATAGTTCTGGGATGAGTGCTGGGAATCCGTATTTTAAATGAACATTCTAGGTAATGCTTGGAATGATTAGGAAGTTCTGCCTCGTAAAAATGTCCAAAGCTTAACAGAAAGAGAAAAGCTTCTATGTTCAAATGCACAGCTTTTTTGTTTCTGGAGCAATTTTAGGTGTTAGACTAATATTTTTAGCAGCATATATTCTTTTAAAATGATAATTTAATCCAGCATACTATTTTAAAAACATCCAAAATGCTTCAAAATCACAAATATCTTCAATCATCAACCATTTTATATGCTTCCTGGAGTCTTCTGTTGCTAGCTGTGGGTCAGACATAATTTAATGCCATTAACCTCTTTAAAGTGTTGTGAAATGCAAACTAGATGCTCTTTTAGGCCAAGTCCAAGTGTCTTCAGTTGGGCCTTTTACTTGGAATGACCACAGAGCCTCGGTCCCCTGGGACCAGGGACTAAAAGTTGCTTCCTACAGGAGCCAGTAGTTCAGTGGACAGTCGGTAAAGCCCCAGCTAATGGTGTCATTGCTCAGCCAGCCTGGTCGTTTTTCACTGAGCCAGGCCTTGCTTGAGGTTAGCAAAGCTCAGCTTCTCTGCTGTTGTTTTTGAGTTTTGTGGAAACCACTGATAACTTTGAAAGACCGGGCCCTGAGATTGTTATGATACTTGTGAATTTTTGAAAGTCACCGTGAAAGAAAACTTCTTGCCTTTCCCCTGACTTGTCACTTTTTTTGCATTTGGGGGAGAGATATTTAGAAGGGATTTTTGAACTTGTGAAACTGAAAACTAAGGGCTTCTTTTAGAGAGTTGATGATACCCATTGGCGGTGGTTATTGGCTAAATTTGAAATGGAAATGGTGGTGGGCCGTGTGCTCCGTGTTCCCCTGCCTGTTGAGTGTGCTGTGATGTTGCCAGAGATGACCTGATAGCCCCTACTTAATGCTTTGAAGAGGTCCTGTTGTTCTAGATACACAAATAATCTGTCGCCTTCTTTCCAGAAGTAAAACTTTCCCAACTACTCTGTGGCTTGTTGCCTGGGGCAATGGAGCCAGGAGGAATATAGCAACATACAGATGTTTGCTCCTAAATGTACTGGTGGCCTGTTAGTTTGGTCATTATTCTTTTATAAAGACTAGCAGTTGGGATGTTTTGACCAGATGGAGACCCAGACTTTTGCACAGATATAGTATTAAGAAGGAGAAGATAAAGAAGGCAGATGTTTGTTTTAAGTTGTACAGTAATTTCCCACCTCCAGCTGCTCCAACTGGCGTGCTTTTAACTCCTCTGTGGTTTGAGGTTGAGGGGTCAGGATGCCACAGCCATTTTCCTGATTTTTTTCTGAATCTCATTTGGCTTTGCATAACCATTACTATAAGGAAATTTCCTCTGTTAATTCCTACATTCATTTGTACGTCCATTCATGCCAGCAAATATTTGACTGTCTGCCATGTGCTAGGCAGTGGCCAAAAGGGTGAGCAAGTTAAATAAATGCGATCTCTTCTCTCAGGTAACCACTTGTCTACTGGATGAAATCCTTTAACTTACGCTGTCAGTATTTCTTTCTTATTCTGTTTTCTTTTGTAAAAAGTTTTTTTCTTATAAAAGTAATACATGCTGGTTGAAATTAAAAAAAAGAAAACATTGCAGAAATAGATGATACCTAACATTTACCCAGCACTTAGTGTGCCAGGTATTGTTTAAGGTACTTTACATATAGTATCTCATTTAATATTCGTAACAATTCTAGGAGAAAAGTACTGTTGTTCTTATTTACTGGGAGGTGAGGTCTCTTGCCCACAGAGCTGGGCTGTGGAGCAGCTGGACCGGACCCAGGCATTCTGACTCTAGACTCTTGCGAGACTCTTGCACTACAGCCCATCAAGAGCGGAGTGGATTTTGGCTGTGAGCCTCCACTGGTATCACACTGCAAGTCTTTGCTGCTTTATGTCTGAGGGAAATCAGTGAAGAGCCTTAGGTTGAGACAAAGTGGAGTGGGAAGCCAGGCGCTGGACACAGCTTATTGTCGGGGTCACATCAGGCCTTATCTTCTGCTAATAATGAGCTTCTGATTTGATTAAAATAATATTGTTGCTTACACCAAACATGACATTTTCTTTCTTTTGCACTCATGAAACTAGCCCTGACATTTAACTCCGGGATAATTACCTTTAGCAGGCCCGAAGACTCAAGTGTTGCCTTGGCTGGCATTTATCTTACTCCAGAGTGACCTGAGTTTGTAATTCTAATGAGACCACAAGACCAGCCCACGTGCTTTTTCCTTCTTGTGCACACGCTGTGGGATTTGGTGGTCTCTGTAGCAGAACTGGGGTGGCAGTGAGCATCTGATCTGCTCATTTGATCTTAACGTCTCAGCTGTAATGCGTTTCAAGGGCAAGTGAGGCTTGTTGACAGAATGGTGGCTGGCTTAGTCGGTGGGGTTGGTGACAAGAGAGGTGATGTGGCTTAGTGGATCAGTCATTAATCTGTCACCACAGAAACTCGGCTTGTAATAGAGAGTGGCAGAAAATCATTTTGATTAAACAGGTTCAAGGAGAATTAAATGAGTTTGTCATCCTGACTTTCTTTAATGAACCCACTATCTTAAATCCCCTGTGCTAGACGACCACTGATAGAAATAATTATTTCACAGGAATCATTATAAAGGGACAGTTTAAAAGTTGATAGCCCTAAGACCATTCTTGTGTTTTCTGTCCTAACCTTCAGTTTGCCCTTGTAGAGAGAAGCTAGTTTTTGCCTGGCAAGGATGGCAGAGCTTTTGCCCCAGCTGACCCTCCCAGGCTGAGTTCCCCTGAGTCTCCTGGGCCTCCCAACCGTGCCTCCACAGTGCTTCAGCAGAGCTGGATTGCTAGGAGGATAAGTACTCTCCTGTATGCCGATGAGATTATTGTCAAACGCGAGAACTGGTCCCAAATGGATCATCGGACCTGTACCCCACCCCGGAAGAGTGGGACATAAACATTAGCTCAACTATTTTATCTCGCTTGGGGAGACACAGTAATGTTAGTAGTTAAATATTTTATAATAAATCATTTCTTACTCATTTACTCATTGTAATATATTTCAAACCAAACACACTCAATATCTAAACTTGAACCCCTTCAGGATGGCTCATTATACCTTTCCTCTGGGGAGGTGACTTTATATTCCTTAAGAAATTCCTCAGACCCAAGCTCATACTTGGTCTCATCTCCCCAGGTGAGATAATTGCAAATGGAAGAGATTTCCTGTAAGAGATCGAATAATTTGCCCAAGGTTACACGTATTTATTTTGGTCATATTTCCTCCAATATAAGATGCCGTCAATTGTAGGGTGTACCATTTTTGTGCACTACTAAGAAAGAAGACAGTGTCCAGAAGGAAGAGTTTAATAGACCCCTGGATAAAGCCGGGACCCTAGAGGAGTACTCCCTCTGGGTAGAGGTAAACAAGAAATAAACTCACGATGCAGAAAAGGGACCATAGGCGGGCGATTCATGTGTCCCCACCTTGGAACTGGTGGATGAAGGGGAAAAATAGGCTCTGAGCAATTGACAGGCTGACTCTTTTGCAGGTTTCTGGTCTCAGTGCACACAATCATTGTGCCCCCCCCCCCCATCAAGAAAAACAAACCTTAGACAGTTAATTTAGCTTCAGGCTGTTTGTCCTCTCTGAATCCCTGACTTCTCATTTAGTAAGTGGGGGATGATCACTTTATATTGGTGAGGACTCCAAACTGCAAGTGACTGAAATCTAGTCCAAGCTGGCTTAAATGGAAAAGAAAACTTACTCACTTGTGTTAACTGAAAATTCCACTGATAAACTATGCATCTAGATAAGGCTGGATCCATGGGCTCGGGTTGCACCACCGGATTTGTGTGTGTATGTTTATCATTTTCTTTGGGCTTTATTTCCCCCATCTTTGGGCTTTATTTCCCCCATGTTGGTTGTGTTCTCAGGCTGATTAGTTCCATGTGGTGACTCATGGCAACTACACGTTTATAACATACTGTAGTTTTTATGTCTCCATATTGCCACAGAAGTCCCAGAATTGAGACTTGTCAGATTTACCTGTATTATGCACCCATTCTGCAGTAAATCACTGTGGCCAAGTTGGTAGAATATATGCTAATTGGCTGGGCCTGGGTACATGCCTAGTCCTGGGGCGGGGCCTGAGACCTGGGCATAGAGTGGTGGTGGGGACTCCATTGGATTACATGGTTACAGGAAGGTTAAAGGGTAGTTTCCTAAGGGGAAATGGATGCCTTGTGGGCAAACATCACAGGAGTCCACCGTGTTGGTCAGCCTCCCTGGGTTGGCATGGAGAGTAGATTGGCTAACATAGTGAAGCCGTTAGCAAAGTGTCTGGCTTAATACTCAATTAAGTGTTAATACTTAAGTGGAGGCTATTATTTTTATTAATATTAACAACTCCTATTACACTTTCATGCATTATTCCTCAATTTATGGTTGTACGTATTTATATTTTAGCTTCTTTAATACTTGTATTCTTCCTGAAGTAAGAGCCTGAGTCTTATCATGCCTTGCACACAGTAGGTGGTCTGTTAGCGTTTTACTGATTTGAATTATTACTTAAGCACACCTCTTGATGAATCCCTGGGAGAGGAAAGCCTGTAGAATTACTGGCACATGTGCGTTTATAGTGTTTGGTAGGTGGAAATTCTAGGTTACACACACATTGAAAAACATCTTTTTTTTTTTTTTTTTTTTTGGTCTAACCCCTATCTCTAAGCAGGACCTTACAACTTTATAACTCCTTTTAGTTATAGCTCTGCTGTCCAGAGCTCATTGTCCCCAGACCTTTACCACTGAGCCCAGCGCAGAAATCTTCTCAGTGAACGTTTGATTGAATTTGAGTGAATGAATGAATGAAGGAGTGAACTATTCCGTACCAGGATTTTGCACACCTCCAGGATGAGGAGGCGGTGTTCTTTGTAGAGGGCTGGCCCCAGTAAGTCATGCTGGCTTTTGACACGTGTCTTTCATTCTGTTAGTAATTGACAGTGATTATGGATACCAACAGATGGGCCGTGCTGTCGAGAGACAGGGTGAGCCTGACAGAGAAGCTCACCCCCTTCACAATTCACGTACAGTCCCTGAGCCTGTGAAAAGCTCTTCCTGGTGAAGAGGCCCCTCTTAACCTGTGCTCACCGTCCAGTCTTGTCATGAATAAGCTCGGGTCTTGGCTACAGCACCACTTTCCTCATCTGTAAAACTAGAGTGATCATACGTGCTTTGTGGGGTTTTCGTGATCTTTCAGGGACTGGCGTACCTGTGATTCTGATACAATTTCTGAGGGTCACTTCTCTTACCTTGGGCCCTGGGAGCATGAGTGAGTTGCTGACACGCAGCTATAGATGTTGCTTTCTGTCTCAAGTCTTGAAGAAATGTTGGGGAAATTGGTTCCATTTTCCTTGAGCCTGTCTTTATTCCTTGCTGGCTGGAAGGCTGTCTGCGGTTCTCTGTGGCTCGTTTTTTAGATTTTCTGGTTGTAGGTCCTGGCACAGACATCTCTGTTGTGTAAATAGCCCTCGCCCTGCCTCCCCCTTTAAAAAATACTTCCTGCTCCTCTGGTGTCTGGGGCCCATGAGTTTCTCCTTCCCTCTGTGGTCAAGTGTCCTGGGCTTTAGCGCTCCTACAGTTCCCAGTGCTCTTTAGAAATCAGGGTACCATAGAATTTCTTGGGCAGAGTGATTTGTGAAGTTTCTGTTTCAGAAACGAGACTGGTATATATGGACTGCTCCTTGCCCTCCTCTCCACCCACCTCCGCCCACTACCATTTCTGAGAACCAGCTGGACGCCAGGCTTGGAAGCTAAAGATGGAAACCAAGATTTCCACACACAAGGGTCAGAGTTTAGACATGCATGCAGTTGGAGGGCTGGACAGTATGTGGCATCATAGCGCCTGGGTCTGGGTCCTTCCAGTGTCCTTGTGACAGACGTCAGGATGTTGATTTATTTTGAGGGAGGAGGTAAGGTGCGTTCACAGACTAGTGATGTGAATTACTGGGGACTGTCCTGGAAGGATAACACTGATGTCCAAATTAGCTTCACTGGGTTGCTTTCCTTAGGATTCTATGCAAATACGTCCCTCAGGAGACCCTCTCCCTTGATCCTTTAGGACGAAGTTTTCTTTGGTGCAGTGGGGAAGGAAGGAAGGAAGGAAGGAAGGACATATTATACAATTATTTGTAATAATTTGCAAACTCTTCCTGTGTGATCTGTGACACGTCACACTACAGAAGACACCATCAACATTCCCCAGCATAATTATGTGGTGGGTGAGCAGGAATTTATGCAAAGTCCATTGGCGCCTATGATTGGAGCAGGGAAGCAGAACTTATTGCAGGTGTTCCAGGCAATCTTTGCAGAGATAAAGCGTGGAGAAAACAAACAGGAAGAGAGCAAACGACTCCACTTTGTATTTTAGCTCTACCCTTCCTTTCCCACAGTGTAAATGGAATCACTTTAACTCAGTTCTAAGAAAGGCCAGGCCAAGTTGCTGATGACCCTTCATGGCCAAAACAAAAGGGAAGATGCCCAGAGAAAGGTGCTAGAGCAGCAGTTCTCAGGCTTACATCTTTATAATATTGAAAAAAAAAAAATCACTGGTGGGGCTTGTTTGAAATGCAGATCTCAGCCCCCTAGTCCAGAGCAGTCTCGAATAGGTCAAGGGTGGCACCCAGGAACCTGCATTTTAAATAAGCAATCCAGGTGATTCTGATGCAGGTGGTTCTCAGACTGTATTTTCAGAAAAACCCTGGAGAATTATTATTCATCCCTAATAGCCAACACCATTAGCGCCCATGAATAATACAAGTTTAGGCAAAATGAGCATTTGAAGATGTGGAGTAAATTATGATGAGTGCTGTATTTCCCCCTTATGTCAACAGGGCTACCACTGACATCAATAGAAAGAAAGGGCTTGCTTTCCAGTGTGTGTATGTGCACGGGTCTCAGCAGCAGCCATTGTCATGAAGTGTTCCTGGAGTAGAATGACATTTGACTTGTCACTGCTTCTAGGGCATCAGGGCTGCTTATGCACATGAGCTTGGTGGAATTGATGTGGGACCTTCTCCATGACAGACTCCCAGGTGGTCATCTCTGCAAATTTCCTGTCTCCAAAGGGGCCTGATCACAGCCGACTCTGGTCTGACTTTGCATCTTCTCTAGCAGGATTGATAATGTTTTGTGCACAGATGAACTGAAGGACATTGACTCCATTGACTCTGACATTGGCTTTGGTTTATGGAGAAGTGGGTATTGAAGATGGTGGATGTAGTAAACAGTGCTTACTCTCACAGGAGGTGGGCACAGAGATGCAGATAACAGTCGTCCCTTGGTATCAGCATGGGATTGGTTCCAGGACTCCCTGTGGATACCTAACCCCACAGATGCTCAAGTTCCTTATATAGAATGGCATAGTACGGGTGGCCCTCCATATCCATGGGCTCTGTATCCATGGATATAGAGGGAAGACTGTACTATCAGTTGGAAACACAGAGAAGGTCTGGGGGATATGGGCTGGACAGTGGTACTACCTGCAGCTCTCTTCTTGGTATAGTAAATCTTCATGCTTGGTTGGCCAGGTCATTTTGGAAAGATCAGGGAACAATAAAAGCAAAGACTAGTCAAAGTTTAGAAAATTTATGAGGATCAACAAGACATGGCAGTATTCCTTGTTGCCCACTGAACAAACTCTCAAACTTTGCTTTACTCTATGTTGCTGAATTTCCTCTAATTAATGGCACCTACAATTGACAAAACTATTGCCAAGAGGAAGAAAATAGTTAAGTGTATTGAACAGACTTGTGTGGTTATTTGGAGTGTTTCAATAGCCCCATTGTTAAGGGATAATTGGGAAGTTTCCAGGTCTTTCTGTGCTCATGGGACATGCTGAGTCCTCTGTGACTTTGGTGGGGTTGGTGTGTCCAGTACTTCCGTTAGGCCAAGGCATTGCTTCCCATCTGAGCCGGCCAGCCTTGCTGTGACTCTGCACCTGGTCTGTAACCTTTGACCAGCTATCTTGAATGAGATGAAATGAGTGAAAGAGTGAAAATGCTATCCATGGTAAAGATAAAATAATGCTGTCTTTCCTGGTGTTAGATAAATTGTGTGATTTTTTTTTTTTTATAAGATTAAGTTGGTGGTTTAAAAGTTCCTCCTACCTCAGAAAGACCTTTGCATGTGTTTTAAAAAATATTTCTTTCTTTCCATAGTCATCCTGAACCTAGATCCTCACCTTTCTAGTAACCAGAGCCTGGTGCACAGATTCAGTAGTTTTGTTTGTTTGTTCATGTATTCATATGTTCGTATCACAGATACTCATTGGCCAGACTACTATGTACCAGGCCCTGTGCTGGGCAAGTAAGATGTAGCAGGGAGCAAAACATCCTCCCTGTCCTCTGGAGTCTACAGCCCTCTTGTCTAAGACCAAGAGAAGAAACAGAGGTGCTTGGTGTCTATTGAGGGTTCCTCTGCAAAGGGAAAGGCCTGGTCCACAAAGGGACGAGAGCAGTCCTGGCAAGCTGGATGTCCAGAGGCCAGAGGCCTTGGGACCTGGGCCATGTTTCTGGGAGAAAGTCACATAAGCCTTCATCTCTGAATCTGTCTGGTGGTCAAGCCACATGAGCTTAATTCAACTCTTACTGACATACATGAGCGGCCCCTGCTGTTTTGCCTGAGTTTAGGACCCAGACACTGACAACAAAAGGGTGTCGGTCTATACAGTCGACATGGAGCATTTAGGTGAGACAGGACTTGATGTGTATAAATGCTGAAACGTGATGTGTTGAGCCTTGTCATGGCTCCAGGTCAAGGCCTGTAACGAGTGGAGAGAGAATCGCAGAAGAGTCCTGGTCCTCAGCAGCCCTGCATAGGTAGGGAGTATGTTTTGCTGGAGTGGAAGATGTGCACGGTGAGGGTACCAGTCATGCATGTGCCGCCTGATGTGCTGTCACGCAGTGAACACACCACACATCCAGCAGCCCAGTTAGGGGACAGAATGTTACCAGCATCTGAGAAGTCCGTCTTGTGAGCCCCACACTCACTGCCTGTCCCCCTCCCAGGGAAGAGCTCTCCTGAGTTACAACGCTATAGATTAGTTTTGCCTGTTTTTATACTTTTATAGATGGCATCATAAGGATGTATTTTTGTGTGTGTGTCTGGATTCTTTTGCTCAGCATTAAGTTTGTGATACATTGTTATGTGTGGCTGTAGTTTGTTCATTCTCAGTGCTGTGTAAATACTCCACAACTTATTTACCTATTCTTTTGTGGAGGGACACTTTGGTAGTTTCTGGGTTTTGGCTGTTATGGAATAGCAGTTTCTTGGGCATGTCTTCTGGTGCATCTATGTGTACATTTTTTCGGGTGCATGCCTAGATGTGGAATCCATTGCTCATATGGTAGGTGAATGTTCAGTGTTCAGAGATGTGCTTAAATCGTTTTCCAAAAATGGTTCTGCCAGTTACTCTCCCTCCATTAGTGTATGAAAGTTCACTGGGAGCAACATTTTTGTTTTACTGATTGTAGACTTTTAAAAAAATTTCTCAATCTAATTCATAATCCAATTCAACCAAAATGTACTGAGCATCTATTACGTATCAGGTACTTGCCTACCCTTATGGAGCCTATGTTCTAGTCGAGAGAGAAAAACAATACACAGATTAAGATACAACAGTTGGTTGCAAGTGCTAAGGGCAAAAATAAACTAGGGTAGCTTAGTTGGGAAAAAATAGTCTCTTCAATGAATGGTGTTGGGAAAACTGGGTATTTGCATGCAAAAAAATGAAATTGGACCCCTATCTTACACCACTCACAAAAATTAACTAGAAATGGATCAAGGACTTAAACATAAGACCTGAAACTGTAAAACTCCTGGAAGAAAACATAGGGGGAAAAACTCCTTGACATTGGTCTTGGCAGTGATTTTTGGAATATGATACCAAAAGCATAAGCAACAAAAGTGAAAGTCAACAAATGGGACTACATCAAACTAAAACGATTCTGTAGCAAAAGAAATGATCAACAAAATGAAAAAGCAGCCTGCAGAATGGGAGAAAATATTTGTAGACAATCTATCTGATAAAGGGTTAATATCCAAAATATATAAGGAACTCATATAACTCAATAGCCAAAAAAAAAAAAAAAAAAAATTCAAATGAAAAATGGGAAAGGGACCTGAACAGACATTTTTCCAAAGAAGATATACAAATGGCCAACAGGTACATGAAAAGATGCTCAGTCTCACTAATTATCAGGGAAATGTAAATCAAAGCCACAATGTGATATCACCTCACACCTGTTAGAATGGCTATCATCAAAACAACGAGCGATAACAAGCGTTGGTGAGGATGTGGAGAAAAGGGAGCCCTTGTGCTGTGTTGGTGGAATTGTAAATTGGTGTAGCCACTATGGAGAACATGAAGGTTCCTCAAAAAAATTAAAAGTTGAACTACCACATGATCCAGCAATCCCACTTTTGATAATATATCTGAAAGAAATGAAATTACTGTCTTTTTTTCCTGTTGATGTGCACTTTTTTAAAATTGAGATACAGTTGACATGTAACATTATGTAAGTTTAAGATGTACAAAGTGTTGATTTGATACATGTATAGATTGCAATATGATGACCACTGTAGCTTTAGCTAACACCTCTATCATGTCACATACTTATCATCATCATTATTTTTTTTGTGGTGAGAACATTTAAGATCTAGGCTCCTGGCAACTTCAAAGTATATAATACAGTTGGTTATATCACTATGCTGTGCGTTAGATCTCCAGAACTTATTCATCTTTTAGTTACAAGTTTGTACCCTTTGATGACATCTCCCAAGTTCCCCCACCTCCCAGCTCCTAGTAACCACCATTCTACTCTCTGTTTCTGTGAGTTTAGTTTTTTTTAAATTAATTAATTAATTATTATTTAAAAAAAATTTTTGGCTGTGTTGGGTCTTCGTTTTCTGTGCGAGGGCTTTCTCTAGTTGCGGCAAGCGGGGGCCACTCTTCATCGCAGTGCGCGGGCCTCTCACTATCGTGGCCTCTCTTGTTGCGGAGCACAGGCTCCAGACACGCAGGCTCAGTAGTTGTGGCTCACGGGCCCAGTTGCTCCGCGGCATGTGGGATCTTCCCAGACCAGGGCGTGAACCCGTGCCCCCTGCATTAGCAGGCAGATTCTCAACCACTGCGCCACCAGGGAAGCCCAAGTTTAGTTTTCTTAGATTCTACATGTAAGTGACATTTTATGGTATTTGTCTTTCTCTTTCTGACATCTCAGTATAATGCCCTCAAGTTTCACCTATGTTGTCACAAATTGAAGGATTCCCTTATTTTTCATGGTTGAATAATATTCCATTGCATATGTACACCACATCTTCTTTATCCATTCATCTGTTGATAGACACTTAGGTTGTTTCCATATCCTGGCTATTGTGAATAATGCTGTAAGAAACATAGGAATGCAGATATCTTTTTTAACTCCTGTTTTCATTTCCTTTGGCTGTATACCCAGAAGTGAGACTGCTAGATCATATAGTAGCTTTATTTTTAATTTTTTGAGGAACCCTTCACACTGTTTTCCGTAGTGGCAGAATCAGTGTACATTCCCACTAACAATGAGCAAGGGTTTCCTTTTTTCCACATCCTCGCCAACACTTGCTATTTCTTGTTTTTTTTTTCTTCTTTTTTTGATAATAGCCACTCTAACAGGTGTGCAGTAATATCTCACCATAGTTTTAATTTGCATTTTCCTGATGATTGCTGTTGTTGAGCGTCTTTTCATGAACCTGTTGGGTATTTAGATGTTTTCTTTGGAAAAATGTCTATTCAGTTCCTCAGCCTATTTTTTAATCAGGTTTTGTTTTGTCATTGAGTTGTATGAGTTTCTTATATATTTTGAATATTAACCCCTTATCCAATACAAGGTTTGCAAGTATTTTCTCCCATTTCATAGGTTGCCCTTCCATTTTGTTGATGGTTTCTTTCGCTGTGCAGAAGCTTTTTAGTTTGATGTAGTCCCACTTGTTTTGTTGCTTGTGCTTTTGGTGTCATATCCAAAAAATTCCTGCCAAGATCAATGTCAAGGAGCTTCTTCCCTGTAGAGAGGTGGATGGACCTAGAGTCTGTCATACAGAACAAAGTAAGTCAGAAAGAGAAAAACAAATATTGTATATTAATGCATGTATGTGGAATCTAGAAAAATGGTAGAAATGGAACCTATTTGCAGGGCAGGAATAGAGATGCAGACGTAGAAAATGCACATGTGGACATGGCGGGGGGGGGAAAGGGGGTGAGATGAATTGGGAGATTGGGATTGACATATATACACTACCATGTGTAAAATAGATAGCTAGTGGGAACCTGCTGTATAGTGCAGGGAGCTCAGCTTGGTGCTCTGTGGTGACCTAGATGGTTGGGACGGGGGTAGGTGGGAGGGAGGGAGGGAGGTCCAAGAGGGAGGGGATGTATATACATAGCTGATTCAGTTTGTTGTACAGCAGAAACTAACCCAACATTGTAAAGCAACTATAACCCCCCCCCCAAAAAAAAGACCTGATACCATAAAACTCCTACATGAAAACACAGGAAATTACTGTCTTGAAGAGATATCTGCACCCCTATGTTCACTGTAGCATTATTTGCAATAGCCAAGACACAGAAACAACTTTAGTACCCCTAGATACATGAATGAATAAAGAAAATGTGGGATATATGCACAACAGAATATTATTCAACCATGAAAAAGAAGGAAATTCTGCAATTTGTGAGACTATGGATGAACCTTGAGGGTGTTATGTTAAGTGACGTTAAAGTCAGAGAAAGAAAATTGCTGTATGGTATCATTTATGTGGAGTCTAGAAAAACCAAACTCATAGAAACAGAGAGTAGAGTGGTATTTGCCAGGGGGTGGAGGAAATAAGGAGATATTGGTCAGAGGGTACAAATTTCCAGTTAAAAGGCAAGTAAGTTCTGGGAATCTAATGTGTAGCATGGTGACTATAGGTAAAAATACTATATTGTATACTTGAAACTTGTTAGGAGAGTAGATCTTAAATGTTCTCACCATAACAACAACATCAAAGTGGTAATTATATGAGGTGATGGATGTGTTAACTAATTTTATTATGGTTGGTAATCATTTCACAGTATGTACGTGAATCAAATAATCACTTGTGTACCTTAAACTTACACAATGTTCTTTTGTAACATTGGGGGGAAAACTAGGTTAAAGGGAATGTGGAGGGGATGTATTTATGCTCTATTGTGAGTTTTGTTCTTTTGACTTTAAATTGTTCTTTTCCTAGTTGAAAGACAGAGCTAATTTGGAAAGAGGATTTAGACGATACAGAAAAAGAGAAATAATTTACTTCCTTCCCATATGCAGTCACTGTTAACATTTGTGTGTGTGTGGGGGGCGGGGGGGAGGTCTATTTGCTTCCCAAAGTCTTAATGTCAGAGTTTTTATTTTCATGGTTGATATCATGCTGTTAATATGATTTGGTTTTCTCTCTCTCTCTCTCTCTTTTTTTCATTTAATAACACAGCATAAACATTTTAGTATAGCATGATGCTGTTGTTTGTAAATGACATTTTAATGGTATATATTAGTCCATTGACTGTACATACTGCAATATACCAGGCTAAAATATCTGACAGTAAACAATTGGTTGCTTCCATTTTTCCTTAATGTAAATAATTATATGATGAACATTTGGGCATATGAGCCTTTCAACAGTTAGATTTCCTTACCATCTATTCCCAGAAGTAGAGATACATGGTGTACTGACATTGCATTTTAAAGGCCATTGATGTATGTTACCATGTTGTATTGATTCTACCCCCAGAATTATGGAAGGTATGTTTTATTGCACCCTTGCCAGCATTGGCTATTAGTGATTTTTTTGGTAAAGAAGGAGAATGTGATAGAAGCTTGACATGCCAAGATATGTGCAGGTACTGAGTTGATACAGGTAAGATGATGCCTGCAAGAGTCCCAAGTGGGAGGAATGTTTCTCTGATCCCTCCTGAGTTTGTTGTGGAGACATTAAACTTGTTGTGGAGATATTAACAAATCCCAGCCTTGTTCATAATTAGGAGCAGGAGCAGATGCTCCAAGTCTGATTCTAAGTGAAATTGCTACCGACAGATCCCCTGCTACTGGTACAACGTACAGATGTTTTCATACCCTTGTGGTGGACGAGGGTGAGAGGAGATCATTAAAAACCGACTTCATTCCCAGCCTGGTGGTAAAATGGTTTCTCCTGTCGAATACAGACAAGGCTGGGGCCCCCATCTCAGTCTTCATTTGTGTTCAAGACATCTGCCTGACTTTCATTACCCAGTATTTCCTCCTACCTCAGGCCTTCCGGTGCGCTCACCTCAGAAGAGGCAGGGAGAAGGGTTTCCCTTGGCTGCTGTCTCAGCATCGTGCAGGAGATGGGAAACATGAGTTCTCTGCATCTGTCAGCTCTTTGGGAGCTGTCTGCAGGCCTAGAGCAGTGATTCCCAACTAGGGAAGAGTTTGCCCCCAGGGGACGTTTGGCAATGTCTGGAGACATTTTTGATTGCCACAACTGGGGGTGGGGTGCAGGGGTGGGGGGACGGTGCTACTCGCATCTAGTGAGTAGAGGCCAGGGATGTTGCTAAATATCCTACCATGCTCATGACTCCCTGCACGCCCCCCTACCCCGCAGTGTCAGCTGCACCACGGTTGAGAAATGCTGGCCTTAGAGATATGGTTGTTCCTTTTATGAGGATGATTTTTTAACGTGAGGTGTAGTCCAGGTGGATGAGGCGGAGGGTGAAGGGCATATGGGGGGGTCATTCTTTTCATCATTCATTAAGGAATCAGTGTGGCAGGGACTGTCTGAGGCCCTGGGACAGAGACAAAATTCTCTGCCCCAGTGGAGCTTACATTCTAGGACGTGAGCGCCTCAGGTTCTAGATACTTGACTTTGCCAGTGCCAAGAGAAGGAAGAATGAATCAAACACATACATTATTTTTTATATCTTGAGGAAATCTGATGCATCACCGCAGCCAATCAGGTATAATAAAAAACCATACGATTTTTATTATTTTTTGCCAAGATAAATGGCCACAGGGAGTTTTTGTGTGAGATGTTGTGTATTTACCTGTGAATCAGGGTAAATTGCCTGCACTGTGAATCAGAGACACTGTTTGATTTTGTTTCCCTGAGGAGCAGGAAAATGCAGCATAAAAATATTTCTGTTCCCCCAAAGAACTGACAGTCTCCAGATGGTTGGGCTGGTGACTCTCCCTTGAATCTCGTTTTGCCGCACATCTTGGGTAGTAGCTGTCACTTCCAACGAGATGATCCTTGTTCACAACTCACTTCTTTCTCATATGCTGCACAGCAGATTTTAACGACCTGCTCCTCTGAATTCTGTAGCAGTGACAGCCTGCACCACGCAGCTTCGCACTGGAGAGTGTATTCCTCACCCTCGGTTCTTGTTTTGCCTGTTGGAGGCACACCTGGCTTGTGAGCTTCTGTATTACAGGACCTTGGCTCTTTTTTTAAAAAAATTTTTTTTCAATTTATTTTAGCATCTTTATTGGAGTATAATTGCTTTACAATGGTGTGTTAGTTGCTGCTGTATAACAAAGTGAATCAGCTATACGTATACATATATCCCCATAGCTCCTCCCTCTTGCGCCTCCTTCCCACCCTCCCTATCCCACCCCTCTAGGTGGTCACAAAGCACCGAGCTGATCTCCTTGTGCTATGCGGCTGCCTCCCACTTGCTATCTATTTTACATTTGGTAGTGTATATATGTCCATGCCACTCTCTCACTTTGCAGGGCCTTCGCTCATGGATTCTGGTCTCTCTGAGGCTGCCAGATGTTCATTACATGTTTGAGGATGTACTGGGAGGCCTTTTCTCTTTCCCTGTGTAATTGTAGCACTTTGGGATGGGAAAGGGGGCAGAACCCATAAGAAAGTGACCAGGCCCACTCAGCCTCCCAGAGGCTAGCTGATCAAGCCTTTACTTCTGGTTTGCGTAGTCTGCCAGTCTGCACTGAGTCCATATGGTAGCGGAGATGAGGAGAGTAGTTTGTCTCGCCTATTTGCATGTTTCCCTGGCTTCTTTTCATGGATGTGAAGCCTTAGGTCAGGATGACGGTGTACCATGTGCCCTGTCCCACTGGGCATTTCCATCGTGTCCCCCTTCCCCATTAAAAAGTGCTCTTCTTTTTCTCCTTTATTCCGCATCCTCCTCAAGGCCCATCAGTTTCTGTCCTTTACATCCCCCATGAGTTGCTATCTCTGCCCTGCCTGGTCTCACCCCTGGGGAAGGTTGGATGTCTTAGGCATCGGTAGGAGTGTGGAGAAAGATCTTCTTTTTGGTCTGGTCTGAAAGACCCTTTCCACTTTGAAGATTAACTTGCCGCCAACATAAGTCGTGTGTGATGCTAAGCTAAAAGTGGGTCATTCTCCTTTCTAGCCTTGAGTTAACGTCAAAAGGCTCATTGAGTTCTTGGGCATACTTTTGGGGACAAGGAGCAAAGAGAAGAAAACCCGTGTTGACCACCTCTGCTCCCCTTTCCACAACTCTGTAGGACCCCTTCTGTTGTGACCTTTATACAGACCTGTGGCAGGCTTGGCCACTCTGTTCCTAGTTGTCTAAAGTGGGACTTTGACACACAAACCAATCTGCAGTAACTTTTTAGATACTTTTCTTCGGTCATAATTTTTAAATCGCACACACTCTCCACTCTCCTCCCCGCTCCGCAGAGTTAGTATTTATGTGAGATGTTTTCATAGCGTACAAAACTGACACGCAGAGTAGCTGAGGCTCTGCAGAGGTAGCAGAGATGCTGGCGTACAGGCAAGAAACTCAGCTTGTGTTATGTGGATAGGGGAACAGGTAAGAATCACTTTCCTTTCATTATTTTGATCAAGTAAGTTTTTGAGCTTGAGGGAGACTAGATCATCTTAATTATTGAATACGTGTGTGCTAGACATGGTGCCAGGCTCACAAATGTGGAAATTCAATACTAAATCTTGGCCCTATGGAGCTGATGCTCTACTTGGATAAACAGAAAAATAAACAGTCATAACACAGGCGATGTGAATGAACGCAGGGAAGCACAGGATGCTGTGGGGACCCTGGCAAGGATCATCCAATCCCATAAGAGAGGTCAGGGAGGCTTGTGGGGAGAAGGATGTTCTGAATTGTGCGGTGCCTTTTGGGGAGGATCGGATAAAGAGGGCAAGGGGAAGGATGTTGTGAGCAGAGAAGTTTCTGCAGTAGGATCTGTCACCCAGATAAATCCCAGGGCCCCACACAGTCAAGGCTGTGTTTAAAATTCCGCTCACAGATGCACAGTCCAGCAGCCAAAGGATTTCAGAAAGAATTCCAGTTTTTCTTTCTGTCTTTCAAAGTATGTCAAGGAAGATCCAATTCATAACCCACAACTACATTCTCAAAACCTCTGTTCTCCACAGAGACTAGATCATCTTAATTATTGAATCTTTTGGTCCCTATGTTACTCAGGAGTCTTTTACATGACAGCCCCGTAAACCCTTCCTCTTCTCTCCCTTCCTTTTCTTCCAGTAGCTTGTTATGTAGTTTGACTTTGTCTCTCTCGGCTGAAGACATGGAGTAGAAAGTCAGAGAACCTTTACATGTTAATGGGTCTCCTCCCTGTAACACCTGATGTCCACACTTTGACTGTTCAGTGTACACCCTTCTCAGTAGCATGGTTGGGCTCTAAGCCCGCTTCTCTTGGACGCATTATTTCGTGATATCATAATCGTTTCTATCTCCCTGTAGGGTGTAACTTCTTTGTGCAAAGAAAAACAACTCTCTCTCTCAAAGAAGCAGGAAGGCCACATAATAGGATTAGTACACTATGGCTGGTAGGGCCAATTAGAGCTGATTGTCTTGGGGCAATATTGATTGTCTTTTTTGGATTATTTCAGTAATGTGTGTGTGTGTGTGTGTGTGTTTTAAGGAAATGGTGAACAGCTGCAGTTTTCTGAGATCAGTCATAAACACATGTCCCTGTTTGCCAAACATGTATGGGCAGCCAGCTTATTGAGGAGCTTCAATTTAGGAAACAAACATGAGACAATTTTGTTTATTTTTAATCGCCGCTTTCCCTTAATAACATCTTGGGCACATTCCATAGTTTTCCATCATTTTTAGCTTTAAAACTAAGGCCAGTTGAGTTTAAAACTTGCATCTCGTGACAGATTTGGAGTTTTCTCTTTCACTTCGCCTGCGTGGTCTAGACTTGTGGCTTGAGGAGCTGGTGTGGTGGTGAATATATAATTTATTGTTTAATCCTTTTCCTCCCAGGCTTGGCATCAAGATGGGTTCTCTGGAGGGCCAGGCAGGGGACCTGCCTACTACCTAATTCCTTGGTGGGGTTGTTTGACTCCAGATCAACCTCTTCCTTCCTTTTGCTTTTTTATCAGTCAGGATAGGCTAGGTTATGCCGTGGTAACAAATAACTCCAAAAAAAGATATTTATGGCTTAAAACAAGGGCTTATTTCTCCCTGGTGCACCCATCTCTCACGGGTTGGTGGGACTCTGATCTGTCTTGTCCACAGGACAGCAGGCTGATGAAGACTCCATCTCTGTGGGTTCACAATCACCATGGCAGGAGGAAGTGTGTGCTGCAGGGCCTTGCACTAGAAGCTCAGTGCTTTGTCTTAAATGAGGCATTCTTTTGAATAAAGCAAGTCATGTGGCCAGATTCCACATCAGTGGGACAGTTAAGGTTGATCCTGCCATGTGCCTGGAAGGAGGGAAAGTCACCTGTTTGGCCAGTGGCATTAATAACATCCCTAGAGCGTCCTCTCCCAGATGTCTGTCCCATAGCCTTATGCTAATAAGGTCCTGTCACCTGGTCCCCACGCAGGGATGCACATAAAATGGCTCCAGTTGAGCTGCCTTCTATGTTCTTTTGTTCCTTAAGCTCTCATCTCCTTGTTCTACTAAATAATCTGGACAGATGCTCCCCCAATGCTGCCTGTTCTCTGTTTGGCCAGTCCTCTTGAATTCTCTCTTTCCTGTTCAATTAGTCATGGGACAGATGAGCAAGTCCATTGTTTGAGAAGATTTCCAACTGGGGAAACAAATCTTCCCCCCTTGCAGGTGCCCCCAGTTTTTAAGCTGTTCTGTAATACCCTCTTAAATTGCACTTGAAAGAGGAAATACACCTCACTGGGGGAACCTGGTCAACACTGCATGTTCCAATGACCACCTTCTCCCCCACTCTGGTCCTCTTCTCATACAGACTGGGGAGAAGGTGAGGGCCAGAGTGGGGTAATGGTGGGATCAGTTCTGCCCCGTTTTAGGAAGCCCTCTAGGTAAGAAGCATTCCTCAACATCTGGACGCTTGTTGCTTGACACTTTTTTTTAAAAAAAAAATAGAATATATAGGAATTTAGTGCTCAGCTTTGGTATTAATCATATTTGGAGGGCATCAGAAATCCCACTCACGCAACACACTCCTTATTTAAGGGGCCTAACTCTCTGCTTGGCAAAATAGTAGTTCATTGATGAATAGGAAGTCCTACTAATATATTTACTTACTAATTTAAACAACCTCTAGATTGCAACCTAGCTCATGTTGGTCAACATGGGAAGCTTTGCTGAATGCAATTGTTTTTTTTCTGTTCAAATTAACTAGGGACATGAGAGAGAATTTAATTTCTTTTTTTTTTATAACATCTTTATTGGAGTATAATTGCTTTACAATGGTGTGTTAGTTTCTGCTTTATAACAAAGTGAATCAGCTATACATATATCCCCATATCTCCTCCCTCTTGTGTCTCCCTCCCACCCTCCCTATCCCACCCCTCTAGGTGGTCACAAAGCATGGAGCTGATCTCCCTGTGTCATGCAGCTGCTTCCCACTAGCTATCTGTTTTACATTTGGTAGTGTATATATGTCCATGTCACTTTTTATTGGGTCATTTAGTTTATGTTCCACTTAAAGTAAAACCAGTGGTTATTTCAGATCTTATGTTCCTGATATACGTGGGACTTGGGTGTGATTTTTTTTTTTTTTAATCCAGTAACTTCTTCCTTTTTTGAGATACCAGTGCCAGTCTTATGTCCTGCCACTGGTATCCCCACAATCCCCACAGGGGATTGTGTCTCAAGCCCTCATGTTTGGTTTCTGGTCTGTTGGTGGATGACTCTAGCTCACTAATCTTTGTTCTAGCGATAGTAATAATTTATATTTACAGAGATTTAGTATCTGCCAGGTGCTTTTCTCATTTAGCTCTGTCACCATTTTGCTTTCTGTTTATGCATCCTCTTTCTGCGCATGTGCATACCCACACATAAACTAAACTTCTCTACCACGTGCTTTGCACATAGTTTGTTTCATCTTCATAGCTCTCCTGAAGATCCGTGAGGAGCCTGAGGCTCAGAACGGGTAAGACACTTGCCAAACAGAAGAACTAAAGAAAAGAAGGGGAGCTTCAGATCTGGGTTGGACTTCAAACTTCCGTTCTCGAGCATGCTGTGCTGCTGGTGGAAATAAGCCTCATTCTATTAACTGGCTCGGCAGCCAGCAAATTGATGGAAACTGGGGCTTTTTCAGCTTCATTACATGAAGCCAAGCGTCCCTCTTTCCAGAGTCACGAGGCTATGCTGATGTGTGGGAGCTGCTTCTGTCAGCTTATTACAGGAGTCCTTAGCTTCAGGTGCTGTCTGAGCTGACATGCCAAGCTTAGCAAGGGGCCCGTGGTTGAATTGAGGCTATGTCTCCCCCCTCCAGTGTGATCATCCCCTGGGGAGTTAGCGGGGAAGCGTTGTCATGGTCCAGTGGACGTTGACCTACTCTTGTGGCAGAGCTGCTCTTAGGGGTTGTTGGCGGGCTGACAGGTTTGCTTTGATATCCTAGCCAGTGTGTTGGTTCCCCTCCCTTTTCCCCTTTCGCAAGTTATACTGAGAAACGTTACAGGCGCTAGAGACATGAGTTGGCAGTCCCCAAACTCTGAGTGATCTGCAGGTCTCTTCCTGACCTTGAAGTTGGTGGGAAAGGTGTCTGGATATACCTCTGTAGAAGCTTTCTGCACAAGGCTTTTCCAGTCCTATTTACAAAAATAAATTCACTTCTTAAAAATTATAGTTATTAAAATCTCACTTTTTTGAGGAAATTAAAAAATAGAAGGAAGAAAAAGTATCTGTAATCCCATCACCCTAAGATAGCTATATTGGTTTATGCATTTATTATACCTACATGTATATAATTTTAAATGAAATGATGTAATGCATACGCTCTTTTCACTTGAAAATGCTGCATAAACATCTTTCTATGTCATGGCATATACTTTGATCACGTCTTCCTAGTATTCCTTTGGGTAGATATTCCATAATTTATTTAAATAAGGCTTTTTTTTTTTTTAACATTTGGGCTTTTTCAGGTTGTCCCTATTATGACAGTGATGTGATTAATATTTTTTGGTGATTAAATCTTTTTTCATCTTTATAATTATTTCCTTATGATAAGTTTTTAGGAAAAGAATTGCTGAATTGCCAGGGAACAAGAATATGCAAACATCTAAGACTCTGGATGTATTTTGTTGCCCTGCACACCTGCTCTCCCCCACTCAGACTAGGAAGACCATGTTTTCCAAAACCAAGAACATAGTGACACCTCTCCTTAAAGGTCCCTAAGTTCTTTCACTGACCTAGTCCTTCCACTTTCTAGGTCTTCTTGTTTCTTTTCTAAAAAACAATGTTCACTGGTTTTTTTTGAGTAGATAATATCTACTCATGGTTCCAAATATTTTAAAAAGTACACGGTGGGTATACTTGCTCCCACCTCTACCTCTTGTCTCCCTTGTTCTGTTCCCTGCTCCTCTTTGCTACCTGCCACAGGTAACCACTGTTATTCATTTCTTGTATATTCATCTAGAAATTTCATGTGCACATACAAGCAAATAAAACTGTGTATTTCCCCCCCCACCCCACTTTTAAAACCAAGGTAGGATTCTTTATACACTGTTATGTATCTTGCCTTTTTAATGTAGAATAGTCTGAAGAGACTTTCAGAAATATTAGAACATAGAGAACTTCTTCATTCTTTATTTTTAAGACACATTATCTGATACGTTTTCTAAGAACCCCACATTTTAAATAATAAAATTATCAGCCCCAAGAAACTTAACCTTTAATACAATAATGTTATCTGGTCTACATTACAATTTCTCCTTCTTTCTAAAAATACTATTAGAGCTTTTTTTTCCCCCATTCTAGGAACTAGTCAAAATTGAATATTGAATTTGGTTGTCGTGTCACATTTTGTCTAGAAAAGAGGAATACCTCCACGTTTTTTTGGGCAGGGAGTCTTTTAGGACATTGAAATATTTAAAGAGTTAAGGCCAGTTGTTCTCGTGAATGTTTCACAATCTGTATTTATCTGATTGCTTCTTCACAATTAGATTCAGATTAGACATTTTGGCAAGAAGACCACATGGGTGATGTTATGTACTTAGCACTATATCGCGTAAGATACCTAATACCAATCTGTTTCGCTATTACATGGGTGATGTTATGTACTTAGCACTATATCGCATGAGATACCTAATACCAATCTGTTTCGCTATTGGGGATGCTTAGTTTGATCATTTGGTCAGGGTGGTGTCTGCCAGATCCCTCATTGTAAAGGTATTCTATGCCCTTTGTATTTAATAAACCATCTGTGGGGTGGAATTTTGAGACCGTGTGAATATTCTGTTCTTAAAAATCTTTTACGCAGTGGTTTTAGCATGCATTGATGGTCCTTGCCTGTATCAGTTACTACATTGGAGATTGCAAAGTGATGATTTTCCAATTATATTCTTTCTATATTTTGTAGCTGGTATTTTTTTTTTTCTTTAGCAAAGAAGTATTACTTTTTAGTAACACTGTGGACACATGGATTTTTTAAAAAATTGAATGTGTTACCATTCAGTGTGTTGTCATTATTCCTCTTGATGCTCACGTTGTCCCAGGTTTGACTGTGGGAACCCATTCAAGCTTCCTTGTGTGTCCTTTTGGGCACTCTCTTGCTTTCTGGCATAGTAAGATGTTCTAGGATTATCTCATGTTTCTCCCTCTGCAGTCCTGGAATCAGACATTTATTCAGAGAGTCCTGGTTCCTTCTAATGAGAACGGATATTTAGAAACCAAGATCTGGGTGCTGGGTGTGCTTGTCAGTACTGGAACTTGTCATTACTTTTAGGCTCTGTAAGTGCATGAAGGTAGGGATTGTGTAAAATGTGTGCTCATACCAATACTTTCAGTGTAAATTGAACACCACGCTGCTAGATGCCGTAAATTTGTTTTTCCTGCAATGAGAGCCCTGATTCCTAATGTCAATACAATTACTCATGTTTTTTATTCTCCTTTGTACACAAAAGAGTCTAGGAACTACAGCATCAATGCTACTACTCACAACAAACCTGCTAAGTAAAGTCCAAGATTTGTTTGCAGTTCTTTTTGTCCTTAAAATGTGTCCCACTAAGGGTTTGTAGTCAGAGTAGTGTGTGTTCAAAATTGCTTGAATAAATTCTTATTTCTAAGTGATTTTGTTACCACTTTAACAGATGTTTGGTTTCATTTATTATTGTTTGTATTCAACTTTAGAGTTTGCTTTCTTGTCATGGAAAATTTTTTTTATTGAAAATGTGGAATATCTACATGTTCAAAATCAAAACTATATAAAAAGGATTATTTAGAAATCTTACTCCCTGTAGCTGTGCATTGCTGTCTGTTACACCTACCTACTATAGGTAACTGTTTTTATTAGCTTATAGTTTTTATTTCTGTGTTTCTTTCTATAAGTACACATATGTGTATGTTTTTATTTCCTCTTTTTTTAGTGTGTGTGGGTCTACGGATATATATCATATGTACTTTTGCACCTTGCTTTTTTCACTTAACAGTATATCCTGGAAAGAGTCCCATAGCAGTTGATGGAGATCTTTCTCATTTTTGAGTATGGCTGCAGAGTTTTTTCCACCATGTGGATTTATAGTAGTTTATTCAGCCAGTCTTCTGTGGAAGGGCGTTCAGGTTGTTTCAGTGTTTTCTGGCAAATTCATGAAGGCAAGTGAATAACTATGTGCATCTGTTGTTTTGTGTTTGTGAAGTTCCATCTGCGGGTTAATTCCTAGAAGTGGGATTGCTAGGTCAGAGTAGACGCATATGCAATTTTGTTAGGTGTTGCTAAATACCCCTCCATGGAGTTGAATCATTTTGCACTCCTACCAGAGATGTATGACAGAGCTGGTTTCTCCACAGCCTCACAGACAGAATATGTGATAAAGCTTTTGAATTTTTGCAAATATGATAGCTAAGAAATGGTATCACAATGTAGTTTTAATTTCCATTCCTCTTGTAACAAATGAAGTAGAGCATCTTTTAATGTATTTTGCGTGTCTTTTCTTGTGGATTGTTTATAAATTTTGCCGGTGTTTCTCTTGGGTTCTAATTATTTTTTTAAAGTTACATAGTATTCCATTGTCTGGATATATGTACTTTAGTTACTTAGTTTCCTGTTGGTGGAAATTGGATTCATTCCTGTATTTTGCTGTTAAAAACAATGCTGCAATGAATGATTTGTGGAAACTCCATTTCACTCATGTGCAGCTGTATCTGTAGGTTAAATTTCAGAAGTAGATTTGCTTGGTCAAAGGGTGTATGCATTAATAATGTTAATAGGTCTTGCCAAATTATGCTCCTCTCCCATGGGTTGCCCCAATTAACACCCTCACCAGCAATGTACGTGAGTGCCTATTTCCTCCCAGACTGGGTTATAGCGTTTGCACTTTTGTCCTGATAGGTGAAACGTGAAATCGCAGTGACGTGTTAATTTGCGTTGAGCATTTTTCATGTACTTCAGATATTTGTATTTCTTTTCCTGCATTATATCACCTACGTTCCAAGGTTTGCTCACCTTTTTTTCCTGGCAGATCGCCCTTCTACCTGGACAAGGGGGCTAGGGGTGTCAAAGGGAAGATAGTGGCGGGGATAGCTCCTGTCTGACCAGGAACTCTGCCTCTGGAGAATTGCAGCCCCAGACCAAACCCTTCCTGAAGTGTCTCCATGCCTAAGGTCCAGTGTGAGTGTGCACATGGTCTGCGGGCAGTGCTTGACCCAGGTCTGCCTGATGGTGTGTCCTTGCATGAATTCATGGCAGCGAGTCCCCGGCGAGCTGCTCTCCAGATGAATTCCTTGGTGGAGAGAGCGCCTGCCACCAGGACCACAGCTTGCGACTTGAGCATTTTCATCACCCCTCTCTCTGCTCACCTTGTCAACTGCTTGCTTCCCCTCTCCTGCCCAACCTACCTGGGCTAAATCACTCTGCCCCATTATTTTCCATGCCCTCAGGACCCGTGGACATGTAATTACCTCGCTGCTGATTGCCAGGCTGCAGAGTTCCCTGATCACCTTGTTCTCAGCCTCTCATTTCCCCGCTGAGAGGTGGAGAGAGGGCCAAGGCCCCTCCCGCTCTGAGGAGGTGCTCCTTTTCTTACTGCTGTGACTCTCCCCTCCTGCTTGGCTGCATTTGCGCTGGGTCTGATCTACTGACTGCTGGTCCCCAGGAGCCATCATTATGCTTGGTGGTAATGGGACTGCTTCTGGGTTTTCACATGAACTCAGAACAGCCACCAAGGCCCTGCAGTTTCCAACCATCTTTGTTAACCATGCTACGGCAGCAAAAGCCATGATAGTGGATCTTTCTCTTGATTCTGGAAAACGTAGCCACACAAATAGTAATAGCAACTCCTATTGATTGCGAATTTCCTATGTGACGGTCACTTGATGTGTATTTCCATTTAACCTTTGCAGCAGCAGAACAAAGTAGGTGCTATTATCATCTGCATTTTTACAGATGAGGAAGCTGCCCAAGCCCTCACAGCTATTAAATGGCAAAGCAAGAAAGTACACAAGTACTTTGCCTTTGGGGAGTATTATCATCTGGTGGGGAGGGCAGCAAAATTTGCCAATCTAATTATGCAAAATATAATTTTCATTTCTTAAGCATATGTCATCTGAATAGATCAGGCCTGGATCACCCCCTGTGGCCGTGGGGACCTCAGCTTGGGGTGGAGAGTTGATCAGAGCTAAGTCTTGCATCAAGCAGACCGTGGTTAGGGGAAGTGGTGATTAGTAAGAATGGCCAGTGTTCAATGAGCATTTACTGTGTGCCCAGTGTGGGCTAAGCGCTCTGCGCAATTGTCATATATTCTCACAACTTTATAAAAGAGGAACTGTTTTCACCCCAGTTTACATATGAGGAGACTGAAGCTCAGAACATTAACTGAATTGCCCAAGGACACTGGTAAGTCACAAGAGAGCCATGATTCAGACCTAGGTGGCCTGTCTCCAGACACCCATGCTCCTGTCATGTGGCACCGCCTCCCACTGGGGCTCGGGAGGTTCCCCCAGACCTTTGGGCGGCGCCTCCAGGTGGACCCTCCCTTCGGGTGGTGGAGGGAGGGAAGCCAGGATCTGTTGTTGTTCATTGTTGGTGAATTCCTTTCCGCCTCTGGAGAGCCTGCACCAAGGTGGTCTCCTGGCACTGCAGAGGGCACGGCTCTAGGGCAGCATGAGCCCCCAGACTGGACTTGGAGACGGCTGACCCCCGTCAGGCGCTGCTGGGGTCTTGGGGGCACCATGCTCCGCAGCCACCGCTTCAGAAGCCTTTTTCAGATGTGCCTGTGGCCTCCTCCACCTCTGTTTGGATTTGGCTTTCTTACTGATAACTGCATCACAGCAGGCGGGCTGGCCTCCCACACTGTCCCCAGGGATAAGACAAATAGCACAGCTCTTATCTCAGGAGGGCCAGTGCTGGGCTGGCTGACTTCTTTTCATAACAATACCTTGCATTTTTCTTTCAACTTTTCTTGGTCAATCACGAAAAAATTGAAAGCCTATGTTCTCAGTGCTGCAGGGAGAAACGATGTCTCTGTCCTTGTGGAATGCATTGTTTAGTTGAGGATGTGCCTACAAATCCTTCCACAAAGAAACGGTCCAAGAGGACAGCAGTCATAAAAGGAAACATAGGAAGTGTCATAAGGCAGTGCCCGGGTAAGTGCCAGGAACATCTTGCAGGCCATCTGTGCTCTGAGTGGAGCAGGAAAAGGGCAATGTGGTCTGGAATCTTCCTAAAGGAGCTGGGACTTTGAGGGCAGGCGATACCTTGCATTGGAGTTGCATATGGGGGGTGGGGTATTCTAGGTCCTGAAAGGTTTTCATAGCCCGCCTCTGGGTTCCAGATCAGAGTATGAAGGTTGTGCTGCCCAGAAAGCCCAGCCCCGCAGCACAGTCAGTCGTGCAGCATGACTCGGGGGTGTCCAGTGCTGCCAGCAGGACCCAGCTGCTTGTTCAGGGTGGCCAGTGGCAGGAAGGCACTTTCTGTGCAGCAGTTCATCCTCCTCAGCAGCCCGTTGCAATGACTCAGGCCCGTGATAAGACAATTCTGAGCTATCAGGAGTGTTTATTTAAGGTGAAAGGGAAGTGTACAGCACAGTCTTTCCAAAGTACATGGTACAAAACCTTAATCCCATGAGAAAAATGATTCCCTGGAGAAATATGTCATGTCTCCTTTTAGATGCTCACAGTACACATTTATTTTTTAAAAGGCTCTGAGAAGTCCTATAGTAAAGAATCCTATTTAATTTTCAACCCATTGTTTCTAAAACTTATTGACTGTGAGACCACCCAACTTTTTTAGGCAATAATTAATATACAGCAGAACCTGTGTGTGTGTGTGTGTGTGTGTGTGTGTGTGTGTGTGTGGGTTTAAACACTTTGGAAATGCTGAGATAGTGTATTTATGAAAGATTTCCATCTTAAAAGCACTTAAATGTTAAAAGCTCTTATACTTAAAGCTTTAACTCTCAACTCATGGAAGACTGAGTGACAAAGAGTCAATCCTGGCAGGTTCTGGAAGGTTGAGATTCTATTGCATATATGTTTTTCATCCTGAGTTAAAAAGTGAAGTTTCTTGAGGGCAGTGATGGAGCCTTAACTCCCCTGGTGTCAACCCCGAAGCGGGCTCAGTACTGAACACACAGCAGCTACTCGATAATTACTTGCTAATTGCTTGGTTGAAGATGTTTGCTAATGGTCAGAAAGTTAGTTAGTTGAGGTTGGAATCCAGTTCTTTCAACTTCTAGCCAGAGGCTTGTTTTGCCAGCCAACAAACTCTAAATTTAGGGGCCTCCAGTCGTCCGCTGTTGCCCAAAGCTGCTCTAAAAGCTTACTGAACTCTCTCATTTAGTAGTTTTCTCCTGGTCCATCATTCTTGACTCCCTTTCTCCACCGTATCATGGCTGAAGCTGTCATGATGCAGGTGACTAGACAACCTGTTTTTTTTGTTTTTTTGTTTTTTATGGGCAGCCCTTCTTCCTCAGTTTTATCCCACTACACCTTCTTGCCCCAGAAAAGCATGCAACTTTGATCTGGTCTGCTTTGTTCTGGCTGTGAGTTTTACCTTGGGAATTCCATCCTGGAGTTAGGTGTGAGGGAAGTGGGGCTGGAGGCATGCTGTTCCCAGAGCTGGCTTACCGTCGACACTCAATTTTTGAGCATAAGAAACGTGTCACCTTAATTGCATAATTATGTGTGGATTGACTACTGACAGCGTTCTAGGGGTTTTCACAGCCTCAGTAGGAAAGATGGCCCTTTGTCAATAGGATTACAATGTAGGCCATTTATCTTAAGTATCTCAGCCCAGGTTAACATGAATATAGTGAGGATCTACAAATTTCTTTTCCTGTATAAATGTATCGGGTTTCAGATACATTGAGATGTGTCCTTTAGTGGCTGTCTGACACCTGAACCCGCAGCTTGCTGGCAAGCAAGAGAGGGCATTGGGCAGAATTTGAGTGCCCTGAAGGAAAGTTCTTTAAACTCCCACTGGGCTGCATCTGTTTTGGGTCTGTTCTCTAACCTTGAGAACCAACAGAAAAGCAGCTTTATTTTGAGTGTTTCGTTCTCCCTCGATTCCCGTGTTCTCTTTAACTCCAGGAGTCAGTTAGCCTCATTATTTATGGAAAAATGGATTGCACTTAATGAAACGGAATGAGAAGGAGTCGTCATCGTTCTAAGTGAGCGCTTTTGGTTAGCAATAATTCATCGGAATGAGATCTGCTTGTGGTTAGAGGTAGTGTGTCCTTTATGGAAGCCTGTCTTCATGGACGCATTATTAAAATACAAGACCCTGGAGGTTTGAAGGTCTGGAAAACTGAGACCAAAGTAGGTTTTATTAATTGTTTCTGCGGTAGTTTGTTGGTGGATATAACCCAAATCCTGGAGGGGCTGAACTATCTGAATTGTACTTCGCGAATTTAATTTAGTTGAGAACAGGGGCCGGTTAGAAACTTTAATGATGCCGGGCCCTGTCCTGCCTCCATCCCTCTGTCGGTGAGCCCGCCATGTGCAGGGTGTGCTGACCTCACAGCCTTCCTGTTGTCGTTCTGTTGTGTCTGGACCTCTTTCCTGGCCCTGCCCTTTACCAGGTTGACTCTTGCTCACCCTTTTGGTCTCAGCCTGGCTCTCTTCCTCTGGGAAGCCTTACATGAATCGCAGTGGCTCACATTCTTCCTGCGATATTACGTGATGTATTTTTTTCTTCATGGCGCTTGTCACAACTTAAATTCCATAGTAATATGTCTTATTTCTTTAATGTCTCCTGCTAGATTATCAGCTTCCTGAGAACAAAGGCATGTCTCTGTTCTTTAATATATTCTCAGGGCTTTTGTGCAGAGCTTGGTACAAAGTAGGTACTCAAATATTTGTTGAAAGATGGAAAGAAGGAGTTGGACGCTCATTGCGAGGAGTTTGGCTTTTCACATTATAACTGGCAGAGCTCTAAGGTGTCCCTCAACGATCCCCACCTCCCGGTGTTCATGCCCTCGTGTGAGCTTTTCCCCTTGAATGAACCTAGTGACTCATTTCTGACAAACAGAATATGGCAAGAGTACAGGGTGTCACTGGTGAAATTAGGTTACAGACAGAATGTAGCTTCCATCTTGTGTGCCCTTTTGTGCTTTGTTTGCTTGCTCTGATGGAAGCCAGCTGCCTTGTTTTGAGCTGCACAATGAGAGAGGCCTAGGCCACGTGGCAAGGAACTGAGGGAGGCTTCTGGTCGCTAGCCAACTAAGACCCTCAGCCCAGTAGCCTGGGAGGAACTGGATCTTGCCAACAACCACGTATGTGAACTTTGAAGCAGTTCTCCCTCAGCTGAGCCTTCAGATGAGACCCTGGCCCATAACTTGATTGCGGCCTGTGAGGATCCTTGAGGCAGAGGCACTGAGCTAAACTGTGTGGAGGTTCCTGATGCACAGAAACTGAGATAATAAATGCTTGTGGATTGATCCACTGAGTTTTGGGGTAATTTGTTATAGAGTCAGATCATGAATACACAGATTTTTCTCTGTGAGGTTATTAGATATTATTAATGATGATAATGGGAACTTAATCTAGGCCACGTCTTGTGCTAAACACTTAATATGCGCATTCTTATCTATTCCTCACATAAGCTCTCTGATGTAGGTTCTATTATTATCTCCAATTTACAGATGAGAAAAATGTGGCAAAGAGAGGTGGAGTAACTTGTCCAAGGGTCTTGGCAGAGCTCGGGGAGCGTGATCCTGGAGCCTGTGCTAAAGGCAGGACAGAACCTGAGGTGTTTTGGGGCTCCTTCCTCACCTAAAGACCAGGGCTCCTGACAATGTGGACTTCCAGGACTTAGTGCAGTGGGGTGTGCCACCATTCGGGATGAGGATTTGGGCAGTGGCTCAGCTTGGACCCTGTCTCTTTAAGGAGCTGGAACAAGCCCATCCAGGAGTGATCCAGCTGTCGCCTGATTTAGGCCTGGCCTCCTAATGCCCTGTGAGTTAGCATGCTTAGTGTGGAAGCCCACTCCTCCTGTGTCCAAGAATAAAATCCAATCAGGAAAATAAAAGATGGTGGCTTTTGGAATAAAATGAACAGCATCCACCATGATTACAGCTTGTTTTTCAACTTCTGCAAGATGAAATTAAATTGAGTAATTGTTTGCACATTTAACCACATGACTTGGATCTGTCTGCGGCAGATTGTGGCATTGTGAATATTTAAACCAGTAATAAAGCCCTTTAAGCTTATGTCCCATTTAATCTCATTTATCTGTAGACCTAAAATGCAACGGAACAGAAGACGTTTTGGGGGAAAGGCTAATGTGGTGTAAGATCACTATGGATTGAGGTTACGCAATTCCAAGGCTTTGTGTTGGAAATGAATTTTGTATGCAGAATGATTCTGAGCCTGGGATTCTGGAATATACGTTCTTTCAGGGAAATTTTGGAAGACCAAGACTCCATTGTTATCCATTTTTCTGCCCTGTGGTGTGCTTGTATATCTCCCGCCTCAGAATTGATTTCTGCGCACTTCTTGAGTACTGTGGCGTTGCATCATAATTGCTCACCCAAATAGATTCACTTTGAGTGATGGACAAATAACCAGGCATGTATAGATTGCAAATAAGTGTTGGGTAAAAAAAGTATGTTGAATGTGTAACTATTTGAAATGTTGCTTTAGAGAAGACCTTCTATTCTACCAGCATACCTGTGTGTCTGATGGTAAAACCCTCTTAACAGTTCAACAGAACTTTTCTAGATAAACAATAATCAAGTTTGGGCTCTCATGAAAAGATCAGTTTACAAGTTGTCAAGAGTATATGCTTGTATGTTAATGGTCTTAATGTTATGCGAGGGAGTTTGGATGGAACTTGGATTTTATATTCCAAGGCTCTACTTGGCCTACAGTGTTCAGCTGTCATGATTTTGGCAGCCTTTTGACACTGGAGTTGTTTTCTAATCTGAGTGAGATCACAAGTGAATTAAAGGAGTGTTTGATTTGGTATTCTGTTCAATTATCTACATTTGGAGAAATGTGTTTTTATATTGGTAACTTACATTTTCCTCATGGAAGGAAATATATTTTATGAATATAACCAGAATGAATGGCCTAGGTGCTTAACAGTTGCTTCTTCCCATTCAGCCATGACCCTGGATTCTAGCATCACCTGGTATCACCCTCTTTTCCTTTAGCTTCTACAGCACTGTTCTCTCATGGTTTTCTGATGTGGCCTCCCTGATATCTCTGGCTCTGGCTTTTTGTCTGGGTCCAGTTCTTCCTCTCAGCCTTTAAATATTAATGATTACCTGGGGGTTTATCCTCAGGCCTCTTCTCACTTTATTAATCTCTCCTGGATCATTTCATTCACTAGCAAAGTTTTTACAACCACATACCTGCTCACCCTCTAAATAGATATCTCCAGCCCAGGTTGGAGGTTCACGACACTGCTCATCCAGTTGCCTAGGCACATCGCCACATGCATGGCCTCTCTGCTCCGGCAGTTCGAACTCAGCAGGTGCAAAGCTGAGCTCATCTTCCTCCTGCTTCTTGTCACTGTGAGTGGCATTGCCATCCATGCAGTCACCCAGGTCTGTGGGCTGGTGTTACCCCTGGGTGCTCCATCCCCAAGCCTGGCCATTGTATCTCCAATGCTCTCAAATAAATTTTTCTTCCCTGGCTTCCTGCGACTCTCTCAAATTAGTACCACCTGCCCCACCCCCTCCACTTGCTGCACCATCTTTAAGCCAGGTGGCTTCCAGCTCCATATTTCTGAAACCCACATCTGATCTTGTCGTGTCCCTGCTTAAAACACCTCAGCGGCTCTCCACTGTCCTCTAGGTAAAGTCCAGATTCTTACTGTGGGCTGTGACACCTCTCTATGATTTGGTTCCTGCTCACCCCTTTAACCTCATTCTTTGCCATTCCCTGAATTGCCCCAGCTCCCAGCCACATCATGCTACTTGTACGTAGTTCCCCAGACCTGCCATGCCACTGCCTGCCAGGGCGCCGTGGGCATGCTCTTCCTTTATCCCAGTGGTTCTCTGCTGGAGTTGGTTCTCCCCTCCAGGGGACATTGGGGAATGTCTGACGACATTTTTGTTTGTCATAACAGGAGTTGGCGGGGAGGAGGTTGCTACTGGCACCTGGGGGCCGGGGATACCGCTAAATTTCCTACAGTTCACAGGCCAGCCGCACAACAAAGAATTAACTGGTGCCAAGTGGCAATAGTGCCAAAGTTGAGAAACACTATTATACTGCTTGGTGACTTCTTTTACTTCGTCCCAGGTCAAGCACAGTCCATTCCTGCAGTCTTTGACTAGCTCTGTGACCTTGAGCAAGTGAGTGAACTTCTCTGTGTCTCAATTTCCTCATATATAAAATGCAAGTAATAATAATTCGACCTCATATGTGTGTTGTGAGGATTAAATGAGTGAAGAGTGTTAGGACAGTGTATGGGAGGTAGTTAATTGCTCAATAAATGTTAGTTGCTGATATTATCATTATTATTGTTTGATCTATTCTTTAATTAAAAAAATTGTTTTTTACCTACTCAAGCAGAAACGATCACTCCTTCCTTATATCACACACAGCCTGGGAGCACCATGAGGAAATGATCTGTGACTTTTTTTAGCAGATCTCAGTGCCTGGCACAGACGAGGCACCTAATAAATGTTTACTGAATGAATGATTTCATTTGCATATATTTTTATATTATAAATTCAGAGTTCTCTGATGCAAATCAACAAAACTTTTAAGCAGGGGCTTAATAAATATTAAGTATTGCCATGAATACTTGATTGTGAACATAACTTTAGTTATGTATTATTAGATAAAATATAGTTCTCTCCTAATATAATTCTTAATTTTCAAACACTTGAGATGTTTTGATGTCAACACTTCATTACAAGTGAATTTTCCCCATGAAGGCTGTGGCTGGGGACACAGTCTCAGAGTGGACCATGAGTCCCTTGAGATCTTGGCAGTTTGCTGGAGGAGGCCCCTGGCATGAGGTTGTCACATGCACACACGTGCTCCTTTCCTCAAGGAGGTGGATGAAGACCCAGGTTTTTCCTCCTCACATGGCAGATGTCCACTGGGTGCTGGTGTGCCCCTGCCCCCTGCTGTGATGGGGGGTACTGGGATAGGGGGTTAGAGTTGCCTGGCCAAACTGTATGAATGCTAGCCTCTAGGAAGACTGAGTGGAGGTTCAGAGCTTAAAGACAGTTTTATCACCCTGTGGAGCCCATGTCATGGGAGATCATCTGATTTGACATTAGACAGTCCTCTGGGACTTCTGCTACGGGCAGCACTTCAAGTCAGATATACATTTGTCCTCACGGTTCCCTACCGGGCACATCCTTTCTCAACCTGGGAAGTTCCCACTCATTCTTCATGGCTCAGTTCAGTGTCCAGTTATTGGTTCAGCCAAATTTTTTGGTGCCTCTACTCTGTGTTAGGCATTCTTATGGGCCCTGGCGAAGCAATAGTGAGCAAAACACTCGAAGTTCCTGGCTTCATACAGCTAATACTCTGGTGGAGGAATTGGGCACTAAGCAAGTGAGCACGTAAGATCATTTCAGAGAGTGACAAATACTGTGAAGACAGTGCAACAGAGTGATGTGATGGAGGGTAGGGGGAGGTCCCTTCAGATGGGTGGTCGGGGAAGCCCCTCTGAGAAGGGGACGTGGGAGCCAGCCATGGGAGGATGGGGGCAGAGACCTTGCCAAGCAAGTGCAAAGACCTTGAAGCTGGAATGAGCTTGATGTTCTCAGGGAAGCTTTCTCTGTCTCTTCCAGTGAGTTTTTGGTTTGGTGTTTGGCTTCCAGTCTGCTTTGTTCATCTCTCTGCAGTATTACTAAGCACGCTGCGTCCTAACATGTGTACATGTTTCTTCCCAGCTCTCATGCTTTGGAGATTCTCTTAACCTTTCAAGAACATTGTAACTGAATGAGAGCAATTAATGGCAACAGCTAACATTTCTTAAGCCCCTGCTTGACAGTGCTAGACACTAAGTGCTTTGCAGGTGTTTTCTCCCTTAATACTCACAGTACGCCCCTGACATCTGTACTGTTATAAGCCTCATCTTTCAGAGGAAACTGAGGCACCAGCTAAGTAACTTGCCCTGGGTCGTATAGCTGGGAGGTGGCCGAGCTGGGGCTCCGAGCCAGGCCGTCTGACCACAAATCTGCCCTCTGAGCAGTGCATCCTGCACTTGCCAGGGCTGCGGCCCACAGGAATCCGTCAGATCCAAGGAGGTTTTTGTCACCTAAGTGTGTGAGCTGGAGCCTTTTCTGCATCTAGTCACAGCGTCCCCAGCGACCTGACAGCCTGGAGGTGTGGGCCTCTGGCTGCTGCCAGGGGAACAGCAGGCACGGTGGGCATGGCTGTGCCCCTGGGCCTCTCCGTGTTGTGGTTGTTGAGGAGAAATGAGTGTTCGAGAAAAAAATTGGAGGAAGTTATGAAACAGCAAATCCCAGCAGTGGGAGACAGGAGAAAATGAATGCGTCTGTGAGGACTCAGGGGCGGTCCAGGTGCGAGGCTCCCGGTGCTGGCCCAGGGGACCGAGATCGGGGCCCTGCGGGACCGTCCCAGGTGCTCTCACGCCCACCATCAGGGAGGAGTGCGGGCCAGGTGGGGAGTTAATCCGTCAGCAGGCACAGGGTCTTGCCCCTTGTTCTGCCTCCTGTCTAGGACTCAGGTACGACTCCTGTCTGGCTAAGCCTCAGCGACTTCATCTGTAAGATGCCGATGATGCTAACGATGGCCTCGCGGGGAGTTTGAGAATCACAAGAGATGGTGGGATGTGAAAGTGCTTTGTGAGTGATCCCATGCTACAGAAATGACAGAAGTTTTTATTATTCGATCAGAGAGAGGTTTGCTGGAAGGTATTTCTGAATTATCTGAAGGTTTCATTTATTTTTTCTCCACCTTGTTAGTCCAGTAGTTGAGACTTGGCTGCATTTTGCTGTTTCCAGGTTAGGATGAAATTTTCTTAAAAGGCAGCTCTGCTTTTCATAAAGCCTCATTAGAACCCAGACGCAGGAGCAGAACAAGGTGTGGGCCCGGGACCCTGCCGGGACTCAGGGCCTAAGCCTTCCAGACTCTCTCCCTTCAATCGCGGTGGAATGCCAGCCTTCTTACCCCTCTCCCTGCCCTTAACTCCACAGTTAGGGGAGTTTTATTACTGACAATGACGGCATTTCAAGGGGCTGCCCCACAAGCCGCTTTCTTAATGAAGACATTTCTGGAAGTTTCTTTTTTTTTTTTTTTCACTGACCGTGTGTTCAGCACGCTCCCATTGCTTTCCCCCCATTTGATGCGAACACATATAATACCCAGCTGCCGACGTTTTGGATGCAGATGGTTTAAAAGAAACTCTAGAGCTCTAGTCTCTTTAAGATCTGCCTGAGCATCACATTCTCAGACCAGATTTTCATCCATGACCCTTCAGGGAGGTGAAGGGTCATGGATCTCCCAAGACATGGATTGATTAATTAACTATTTCACTTATTGGACAAATATTTATTGAGCACTAATATGGGCCAGGGACTTTTTATAGACACTGGGGAGGCAGAATTGGGCAAGAGTGAAAAAGTCCCTGCTCGTCTAGGTTTCAAATTCTAATAGGGACACAGACAACACACCAGACGTTTAGGTAAGTTAGGATTTCTGATAGAGCTGAGTGCAATTCCGAAGCCATCACAGGGTGATGAGATAGGTGTGCTGGTGTGGAATACTTCTGTGGACACAAAACTTAAATGAGAGTGGTCAGGAAGGTCTCACTGAAGAAATGAAAGTCGGGTGGAGGCGGCTGGGTTAAATCTGGGGAAACGCGTTCTAGGTGGAGGGAACAGCAAGTGCGGAGGCCCAGAGGTGGGAATGAACTTGCCTGTTTGAGGAACAGAAAGTGGTGCGTCTGGAGTATGTTCAGTGAGCAGCAGTGTGGCAGAATAGGTAGGCAGGGTTCTGTAGACCATACAGGGCCTTGTAGACAGTATAAGGATTTAGAGTTTGCTCGAAATTAGAGATCACCTTCTCTACTCTTCAAGTTCAAGAGTCACAGGTAGAACCCCACAGAGTGAACTTGCCTGGAGAGGCTTTGTGACCCTGCATTACCTGCCTGTCTAATGGGGACGGTCACCATGGTCCTCCCTCTGTGTGCAGGATGTGCCTGGAGCCTGGCCTAAGTCTGTTGGCTGACTGGACAAACTGGCCTTGTCTCCTGTGGGGTTGGGGCACAAGGGGAGGGTCCTAGGCCCTTCTATGTCCCCTAAACTGACTGGTCCTTGCCTTGTTCCTTGACCTAGAAGATTCTGCCTGGGGACCTCACATCCTAGGGGCTTGCTCCCCTGCCAGGAAGATGGTTAAGCTGATGGGACTGATACCGAAACTCAGGTCTGGCTGCTTGACGCTCAAAAGGTAGTACTGGAGAGGCAGGTATTGGTAGAAGGGAAAGTTCACTTTATTCTGGAGGCCAGCAATCAGGGGGGGAGGGCAGATTCGTGTCCACAGGCCAACTGCCCACCGCTGATCAGTGGGCAAGAACTTTTAAAGGGGAGTCTCGGGGGTGTATTGGTGGAGGGAGGGGGCTACGTGTAGAGCACCACAGACAGCTCTGACAGTCATCTTGAAACTGGTCATGCAGTGGTCTGATCAGCGTCATCTTGATTGTTTTAAGTACAGTTAATCTTCAGTTCCAGGGTTCATTTGTTCCCATTTCTTTGAGGCCTCTTCTCGGAATTGTAGCAGCTTATGTCATGGCTACAGTCTGGTCATCATGTAGTTAATGTCTTCCACCTGGTGGGAGTTTCAGTATCTAAAAAATAGCTCAAAGGATATGGCTCAGACTATTATCTATAGCCCTTGAGGAGGAACAGAGGTCCTTGACTTTGTTTAATAACTAAACTATTATTATTTGGTCTTGACTGTTTTCCTTTGCTTCTGCATTTTATCACTTCTCTGATTAAATTTATTCTTTGGCTAAAGTTTTTCTAGTCAAAAGGCAGGTGGAGGACACTGGGGGCGGGGGTCCTTCCTGGGAAGGCCCCATAGGGTCCTGCTCCGTTTCAGGGCAGGAAGGTTCAGAAGAATAATGGTCGGTAACCTCCTCAGCCCTGCAGGTGCAGGAGGCAGGCATCCCGGACCTCTGGAGCCTTTTCCTATCCTCCAGCACAGGCTTTCCCCACCCCAGACCATGTTGTGGGCTGCTCCATATATTAATCTGCCGTATGGTGTTTAAATGTACCTGCTTGGGTGCTTTCACAACCAGCCCACTGTTGATGAATTAAATCCACACTCTTCGCCTGACCTTTAAGGCCCTTTACAGTTTCGTCCTATTTACTGCCCCATCCTTCTCACTCTTCTCCTACACAGATTTGCCCACACCCCAGACTTATTTATTACTTGCGGTCTCTAAATACCACTTGTACTTTCTGGCCTCATGAATTTGTGCAGGCCAAGCCTCTCTCCTAACACACCTTTCTATCATCCTAACACCCCCAGTGCACCTTGAATTTCTAGTTCAAACCTGCCCCTCCAGGAAGCTTCTCCTGATCGCTTTAGTTGATGAAGATCTTTCATGTACCTCTGAACAACTCAAGTGCTTACAGTTTTCAATTGTAATACCTCATGAGGTAGTTACTATTTCTTTGTGTCTCCCCCAATATACCATCAGCTCCTGAAGGAAGCAGGTGCCTTATTGATGATGATGATGATGATGATAAAAACCTCAGGGATGGTAAACATCAGTGAACACCCTGGAAACCACATGCACCTCCTTCAGGTCGCGCTGGGAGTCTCTTCCATATGAAACAGTTCAGAGAGAGGGAGCAGCATTGTTTAAATTTCTAGGCAGTCCCGGTCAGCTTTATAGATAGTTTCCAAAAGGAGTCCCTTGCTGAAATCTCTCTCCAGAACTCCAGCTGTGAGGAAAGGTGTTTTATCTCACCATAGCCTTGAATTAGCTTCCATCCCTTGCAGAGTGCAAGGACATCTTACTCTTGGAACCAGCTCTTCACTGATGGAAAAATTCCCCAAAGGCTTGGAGTTGAAGGTGCCCTTTTTAAGAAGTCTGGGGAGGAAGGTCAATTCTAGAGTTGGTTGAGCCTGGTCACAGGGACCGTCTTGTTGCTTCTGGCAATGATTTGATAAATGTTCTTGTCTCAGACCTCAGGGAGCTTCCCCTGCCCTTGAATTTAGTAATGAGTCTTGTTCTCAGGGGACCACATGACGCATACATCCACACCCACTCATCTTGTTCACCCTTTCTGTCCACCGTGCAGTCGCCAACACGCTCACTTGATACAGGGCGTTTAACCTGGGCTGCCTGTTCACGGAGCTGCTTACCCACGCCTAGTTGTGTGTGTGGCTTCAGTGAGGAGTGGCCTGGTGTGGCCAGCATTTGAGGAACACACACTCTTCCCTCCTTGTGTGTATTCTGTTTCTCTGTTCGTAAACATCATTTCAAATAGCACAGCCAAGTTGGTGGTCTACGCATATGGGCTAAGAAGATAGTAAAACCATCCAAATCAGCTTTCCCTAATGTTCATTTTGGCATAAATGTTTCTAAGTGTTAGAAATAAGTATTTTATATTACTTGGGGGCTAATAGGTATGCTTTTGTTGGTGGTCAAGTATTTCTCTTTTACCCACAGATCGCATGTGTTTCCTCAAAGGTACAATAAGATATACTCAAGAATATTAGATGTTTTCCTGTCTTTATTGGTAAAAGCTAAAAAAACCAAGAAATGAAACTCTTACCCCAGGAGAAATTTAGGTGGAAGAAAATAAGATAATTGAATAACAGAAATGTTTCACAAATTTCATAGCACACAAGTTCTTACTATAAAAACTTGACTGAAGGCTAAGACTCACTGACTTTTTCGTGAAGAATGGCTTATTTTGCAAAGTTAAGGCAGCTAGGGGCCAAAGATGTTGCTCCAGGCAATATTTGGTACTTTTCTGGGTTTTTTTTTTAACATTGTTTTTCTTATTATAAAAGTAATAAATATTCACTGTATGAAATTTAGAAAACAGAGTTATCTCTTGGTTTCTTTCTGAGACTCTCCCAGGGTGGTCGGGATAACCTGATCTTGGAGCCGTTTTTGGCAGTGATGACCAATGCTTGTAGCTGCTTCAGGAACATTTTGCTGGCTCAGTGTCTGTGTCTTGAACCTTACAGAAGAGTGTGTTTATTTATATAAGTCCTTTGCCAGGTTCAACTCACCCGTGTTGTCTTCCCTTTGAAATGTGCTTCTCTGACTTATCAAGGAGAATTCAGCCTAATCCAGAATGAGGAGTCACTGGAACGATGGTGCTTAGTCCTCAAAGGGAAGAGTCTTTTTTAAGAAGACACCTCAACATTACTCTACGTACCTGCTTGTATTTCCTGGCAATGTACTGACTGCCACTGTTTTATTTTAAGTAACCACTGAACAGAAGTGAGTCACTTCTGTGGATTTTCTCATTTTGTGTCCTTTGGTTTATCCTCCACACGCAGCTCCCACTTTGTTTTGAACTGAAGGAGATTTATCTCGTTCGAGGAACAGATTTCTCTTTTTGTTTCTTTGAGATAATTAGAAAAGCCAGCACATTTTTGTTGAAATATAAGGGACCTGGTAAGTGCTTTGTAAGCTTTGCATCCCCAGTGCCTTTCACACTTTTTAGCACATAGTAGATACTCAAACATGGCTAGTTGAATTACTGAATCAAACATCAACACATCCTTATTGGTTTATTTCCTTGATATAGGGCTGTCACACTGCATAACCCCTGGGACATCTTTCACACGCATTGTCCTGCCTGTGTGGCTGAGTGTAGTAGACCTGTCTAGAAACTATAGTCAATCCAGGGTATTAGATTTGATTAGCTTCTTGATTCTTGGTATCGTTTTAACAATCTCTGTGAGTGGCATTAGGTTGGAATAGTTGGGAACCGCTCATACTCTCCCACTGTCCCACACTGATATGACCCATTTGTCTCCTTCAGCCTCGGAACATTGTATTCTGCTCAAGCTCACCCTGCATGGATAGACTTTATCTAAATTCCAATCCATGCCAGCACTGCTTCCACTTCATACCATTCTGCTCCAACCCATTCATGTCTATTTTCTCTTTGATCTTCCTCTGAAAAGTTCATAAGGACCTCTGCAGGTATCTGCTTCTGTGTGGGTTTCTGCTCAGAACTCAGCCATATGTGAAACTCCTCCTTGATAGTGAAGTCTCATCTTACCTAGTGATTTCCCCATAGGATGAGTTGCTCTCAAATTTCAGTTTTCTCTCTCCTAGATATCAAGCTAAACTGAAAAGCCCTAGACCATTAAGTGGAATGAGTAGGAGAAGACACTAGTAACTCAACAGCTTGCAGACTTTATTTCAGATTTATTGAATAGTCTCTTGAAACAAAGGTTAATATACCCACTACCAGATGTGTAGTAGTTGGTAGTGTGTTAACAATGAATTTCTTCTGTAGATGTGAAGCTATCCTATGTGGAAGTAGAATGTTTGGTATAATTATTATAGTCTCATAGATGAAATAAAATTTATACAGCTTTTCCATTGGATTTAGGTGGCCACTTATTGTTTGGGTCCACCATCACATCCATGACAGACTTCTGTTGTAGTTCCTATAGATCATCATTTTGCTGGCGATGGGTTCTTGCCCCATCATTAATTGTTTTCTCCTTGAGGACAAGAATAGTCTCTTTTTGTATACATTCCCAGTGGTGATAATTATGCCAGGACAATTCTGTTCAGTAAGTGTTGATCGATTGAATAAATATATCAAAAGTCTTAAGCTGGTGGGTCAGAACACCTGTGGGTAGTTGGGTATGAGGATACCATCGGGGATCAGGGGTTACTGAGATTCTTTAGCATTTAATACGGTTGGAGAATCAGAGGGAAGGCATGAGGGGCACATTGCCTCTCGATGTATGGAAAGGGGAGAAGAAATCATTATATTAGTAAATAGTAAAAGATGTGTAAGCAGCTACATAAATTGTGATGCATGAGTTATTGGTGATGTTAGTTTCGAGGTACCATAAAATCATAGTTTTCACTCCTGTTAAAATGAGAACTATGAACACTGGCCTGGGCAGGAATCACCAGTGTCTGAGGATTAGAAGAAACGACTGAGTGAGTGCCAGGGAGCAGTGCAGGTAAGGACTCCGGACAGCTACAGAGGTTTCTCCGGCCCATCCTTTGGCCCTCAATGTGACCAGTATGGCATATTAAATTAGACTGGGAACATAAATTGGTCTCTGAATTCTAAGCCATGAAGAAAGTTGGTGGCTGCCAGGAAGGAATGATCCCATTTTAAGAGCAGATCCTCCGAGTATCTCCGATTTCTGGGGCTGCAGGTACTAGAGCCAAGGAGCAACCTGTTGTTGTGGACCACGTCAGCCCACAAACTTGAGAGTGGTTTCTACTGTTCCAGGCCATCTCAGGGTTGTGACTTTGACCACTGTCTCTGTAGCATTGTCTTCATTTAGGAACCACGAAGCAGCCCTTCCTCTCATATACCCTTTTAGGCCAACATGGTCCTGTCTCCTAGGAGACATGCTCAGTATTCTGAAAGCAGCTACCTTTGTTTGATTCAGGCAGCCTGGTGTCTATAGGGCTGCCCTGGAAACAAAACCATCTGTAAGGAAGAATCCTTCCTTCTTGATGAGTTACTGTGGGACTCCGGGCAAGTCCCTTAACCTATTCTGGCCTCACATCCCTCTCAGGTGGAGAAAATAACTTCTGTATTGTCCTTATAATAAGATCCAAATCCTTTGAGGAAATATGCTCTGGAAGATGACAGCGAAGCAGTGTCATCATGATGAAAAATGGGTGTGTTTTCTGGCGTAAGACACAAAATCTGTTGTTAATGCCTCAAAACTTGGCTTCATTTCTCCACAGCTTCTAGCTGAATGAACTCATCAAAGGTTTAAGAACTGAATATGAATCTGGAGAAGCTCTTTAAGACAGTGGAGGTCTGGTTTGGTGATACATTTAATTTGGAAAGAAGAGATTGTTTTCTAGTATATTATTTTCTCTGGGTTAAAAAAAGAAATAGATTTATGCTTATCTTCAAGTGCTCCAAATTATGTGTGACAGCTTTTCAATAAGCTGGTATCTGAAGGCAAAAAACCAACCTCTTTGCATATATATGACTTGACAGCATTCTTGGCCTGGGATTGTAGAAGAGCTGTCATTTATTGGTGTAATTCAGCAATTGTGATGAATTGTTCAAGGGCCTTCATTGTACTTTGCCAAAACAAAATTAATGGAAAACAACATTCTCATCATGCAGATCATGTAACTTTCATGTTTATTAATTCTTCCATGGAGGAATCAACATCCACTCTTAAATGAGAGTACTAATCACTGTGAACCCTTCTCAAACATTGCTGGGAGAAATCATTTTGAATTTTTCTAGGGGACTCGCCTCATTATCCCAACAAGTTAGATCTCTTTGTGTACCTCTCCCATATCACAGGATTGTGAGGTGTTCTGTGGATTTACAGGCATGTGACATTTGCTTCAGGGTCTACTGGCCATGTGAAAGAGATTTTAAATGCTCTTTCATGTGATTGTTATTAACCCACATCTAAGAAGCAGCTCAGTGACCCTCTGAATGTGTTTTCCACTCTCCTAGGTATTTTGGAGGGTCCTGGTAGTTGAATTCACCTTGGTGATTCCAGTGATGGTGTTCCTATCTCTTGTTGAATTCTCGTGAACACCCATCCAGGCCCAGGTTTTGCTTGTCATATAAGCCAGCCTCAAGTTGTACAGACTGGACCACCCTAAAAGGGACAAATATCCTATTTTATCCTTCACTTGTCTCACCTACTCTATCCTTGAATACAGTGGATGGACTCAGAGATTTTGTTTCTCCTACATTTTCTTTTCCTGATCCCAAATAATATCTGTCTTCTATTACAGCTTGTGACATCCTTATGAACCATAATGTTTACCATTAGGGAACATGGTATATGTTTGCATTAATCCATGCACAAAGAGGTAAATTTAGTTTGGAGAAGTGAAACCCAGGGGTCATGTTAGAATTCTAAGACCTTGATTTTTCATTTATATTTTCACTCCCTTCCCCCATGTCCTCTTCCAACAAAACAGGGCAAAATAAAGCACACAGTGACATCATTATCCCTTGTCAGACTACTTCCTAATTGCATCACGGTCATGATGTGGATATCTGTGGTGCAGTGGTTAATATTAATTTCTCAGTAAGGCTACTCTGAACTGTCCATGGTGCTGATAGGCTTAAAAGAAAGCTCTTCTTGAGCGAGGACAGCCTCAGATGGAATCAAATCTTTTGCTCCTTGCACTTAGAGCTTTAGAGCCCCATGGCTGGGTTTTGCCATACTGAAAGGAGTAGGGAATTGAGGATAATTATTTCACTGGTTTGACCCAAACTAATGGTTTTTTTCTTTGAGTACATTGAATTTTTGGTTTTAAGTTCTCTTGGTCCTAGATACTGGGAGAGTTTCCCACTTCTGGACTGTTTCTGGTAGATACAGCTCATGTTTTCATTTTTCCTTTCTTGTAGCTACCCCAGAGGATCACAGAGAGCACACAGGGAATTGACAATTATTTTTAATGAGAGGTGTATGTGAAACGGCTTCTCATTTTGAATTCCCTGCACTGCTTTTTAGTGGAATCAGGGGGTTTGGGATGTGCTTCTAGTGCTGTTTGCACTGACAGTGAGTTCCATAGTCATTTTCTGGCAGCACCAAATGGGCTTTGGTTTTGAGTTTTATTTCAGGAGCATGTCTTCCTTTCCTAAACAAACCAACTAGTTGTGACATTTGAGGAAAACACAAGCCGTCTAATATTTGTCTTTGGTTTGAATGAAGGTGAAGAACACTGTATGGTGGAAAGGGATTTAAAAAAATTAAATAACCTCCAACTTCTCTTTTCCTAAAAGTCAGATTCATAGGCTTGAAGGTGTCCTCGATTCATAGGCTACTAGTGCCCTAGAAGATTCTCAGGAAACAAGGGAAGGCTTTCTTTTTCACCTACATAGCTGTGCTACGTTGATACCAACACCAGGATCAAAAGTGATATTCAATTATATGTATTTTTTGTAGCTGGCCCCTCACATAGCCAACAGTGCAGTAGAAAAAACAGACATAAGATAAATGTCCATGTACTAAGGATGCCATATAAGCAAAGAGTGAAGCTATATGTTTGCAACTGAAGAGCTAGTCATAACAATACAAATACCACTGTCAGAACTATGTCCTGGGAATTTTTTCCCACTAAGAATTATTATATGAGTGTCAGTTGGAGCATTTAACATTACAATCTCAATTATTATGATGTCTCCTAGACACACCCAAAGTAAAAAGGGGGAGTTCTTCCAAAACTATTATGTTTAAACCTTGACTCAGATCCATTTTTATTATGTTCTTAAGTGGCAGTAGGCTGTAGCCAACTCAAACGGAAGAATAGATAATTAAATCACATGGGGTTCAATAAGCCCCACCCTTTCAAAAATGACTGCTTCATAATAACTAGGCAGAGCACTCTATTTTTCTTTACTCTGTGTAACAATAAAACAGCAGAAATGGTACAAAAATAAACTTCCTTGGCAAAAGGTTGTCTAATCAGTATACCATTGTAGTGATATGAAAAACACAGCATATAGTGGTGAGATTACTGCAAATATAGATCATTAGATCTTGGTTTATTTTACAAACCACATCTGCAAGTTTCTCTATTAGCTAGTGATCTAAAATAAGCAATTATTATCATGTCTGAAATTATCCTAATCTGTAGAATTAGAAAACATACATACATATTTACTTAGCTAAAAAGTTATAGGACTAGGCTTCCCTGGTGGCGCAGTGGTTGAGAATCCGCCTGCCAATGCAGGGGACACGGGTTCAAGCCCTGGTCTGGGAAGATCCCACATGCCGCGGAGCAACTAGGCCCATGAGCCACAATTACTGAGCCTGCGCGTCTGGAGCCTGTGCTCCGCAACAAGAGAGGCCGCGATAGTGAGAGGCCCGCGCACCGCGATGAAGAGTGGCCCCCGCTTGCCGCAACTAGAGAAAGCCCTCGCACAGAAACGAAGACCCAGCACAGCCAAAAAAAAAAAAAAAAAAGTTATAGGACTCACTGAAGGAAACTCATATAAATGGATGAAGCAAATCAATGGATTCTGCTGGCAGCATTTCATATAAACCAAAATTAACGTGCTGCAATAGGATTAAGATTTCAAATGGAGGCATAAAGTGTACGTGCAGGGCCAAACACAGCCTGAATGGGCTAAATACATTTTTTATTTCTACGTAGATCAAAGGAAAGAGGTTTTCCAAGATGATGCTTGTTAAGTATTCAAATGAGAACTAGATTTCAGTGGGTGTTGGAAGGAAAGCACATTAGCTGGATTAGTAAAGATCTTTCATATTACTTTGAGGTACATTTCAAGAGTCTGTTTATGCTTAATGTAATTCCCCGGTGTTTAATGTCACGAGAAAAAGGAAGAAGAAAAGGAGATGACAGATGTCCTGCAAAATTGAATACGGTGTAAAGAGTACCGTGATAGCATTGAATTCACCCCTGCTAAGGCTGAAACGTGAGCTTGGGGCAACACTGAAAATGTGTATTATGAGAAGTCACTTTTAAAAAATTCTGCATTGTGCTGGAGTGCTTGGCGTAAGCAGAGATGGAGTGGTTCAAGCATGGGTTCTGATCGCAGGGTGCATAGAGTATAGTAAGGATGGTATGTAGATCAGAAAGAGGGTGCTGTTCTCTTGTAGAATAAGGATCAAGGAGGGAGAGAGGACCTTGCCCCTAGCCTGTGGCTTTCCTAAAATGTTGAAGAGTCCTGGTTAGGGTGGGTCTGTTGCTGGTCTGGGCCAGGGATGGGGTTGCCAGTAGCTTCAGAACCACAGAACTGCTGCACTGGGAGAGAGCGAGGCACTGGGCAGGAGATGCTGTGGCTACTCTTGCCTGGGTGAGGTCCATCTGGCATGGGTGGGAAGGGTGGTTGAGTGAGAGAAGAGCCTGGAGGAGAGGGGAGGAGTTGGGAGGGTACTTTAATAATCCAGGTGAAAGAGAGAGCAGTAGAGCAACCATAATGGGGATGGAGAGGAAGATGTAGATGCAAGGCTGGAGCAGAACTGACAGTACCTGGCAGCTTTCATTGTTGCAGGGGGGGTGGTGCTGGTGGGGGAGGCAGGGCTTGTGGCTGCAGAGTGTCTATGATTTTCAGGCCAGGTTGTGGGGAAGAGAGTGGTGCCATTATCAGGAACAGGAGAGTAGGTTTGGGAGAAAAGGTAAATGCTGTGAAGATGGAGCTCAAGACTGGACTCAAAGCATGGGCTTTGTGTGAATGCACAGGTGCTCACCCATGAAGTCGGCCCTGATAGAACCAGAGGTACTGAAATGCACATGCACCCCACGCTCGTCCTGGGCACCTGCCCGCCTGCCTGGGAATGTCCAGTAAGGGGACAGAGCAGGATTGTGTGCACTGGTGCGGGATGCCGTGGGGCTGCAACTGTGGCTGAGAAGGACAAGAATCACAGGCATCGCTGAGTGGAACGGAACCCATTCTATCCCAGTCGTTGGTGATAAGCTCATTATCAGATGTGATTAATTCCTCAGAATAGGTGGGGACCCAGAAGTCCTCTGACATTTGTCTCAGTTGAAATTTGAATGAAAACCATGAAAGCTTAAGAGCTTTTAGAAGGTTCCCCATCTTTTTTGCCCATTCTCCACACCAGCATCTCACACTCTCACGTGTATTGCCTGAAGATTCTCTGGGCATTTTTGTGTTGAGGAAAGAAGATACTAACCTTTTTTTCTGGATATTTACCGAATTTATGTCAGACACACTCTTCTAGAAAGAATTTATGAATGCTACCTTATTTAATATTTTTTCCCCTTGATGCCTTTTTAAAAAAATTATTTTTTACACAGCAGGTTCTTATTAGTTATCTGTTTTATACATATTACTGTATATATGTCAATCCCAATCTCCCAGTTCATCCCACCACCACCACCCCCACTTTCCCCCCTTGGTGTCCATACATTTGTTCTCTACATCTGTGTCTCAATTTCTGCCCTGCAAACCAGTTCATCTGTACCGTTTTTCTAGATTGCATATATATGCGTTAATATACGATATTTGTTTTCCTCTTTCCGACTTACTTCACTCTGTATGACAGTCTCTAGCTCCATCCGCATCTCTTCAAATGACCCAATTTCGTTCCTTTTTATGGCTGAGTAATATTCCATTGTATATATGCACCACATCTTTCTCCATTCATCTGTCGATGGACACCTAGGTTGCTTCCATGTCCTGGCTATTGTAAATAGTGCTGCAAGGAACATTGTGGTACATGTGTCTTTTTGAATTATGGTTTTCTCAGGGTATATGCTCAGTAGTGGGATTGCTGGGTCATATGGTAATTCTATTTTTAGCTTTTTAAGGAACCTACATACTGTTCTCCATAGTGACTATATCAATTTACATTCCCAGCAACAGTGCAAGAGTGTTCCCTTTTCTCCACACCCTCTCCAGCATTTTGTTGTTTGTAGATTTTCTGATGATGCCCATTCTAACTGGTGTGAGGTGATACCTCATTGTAGTTTTGATTTGCATTTCTCTAATAATTAGTGATGTTGAGCAGCTTTTCATGTGCTTCTTGGCCATCTGTATGTCTTCTTTGGAGAAATGTCTATTTAGGTCCTTTGCCCATTTTTGGATTGGGCTGTTTGTTTTTTTAATATTGTGCTGCATGAGCTGTTTATATATTTTGGAGATTAATCCTTTGTCCGTTGATTCATTTGCAAATATTTTCTCCCATTCTGAGGGATGTCTTTTCGTCTTGTTTATAGTTTCCTTTGCTGTGCAAAAGCTTTTAAGGTTCATTAGGTCCCATTTGTTTATTTTTGTTTTTATTTCCATTACTCCAGGAGGTGGGTCAAAAAAGATCTTGCCATGATTTATGTCAAAGAGTGTTCTTCCTATGTTTTCCTCTAAGAGTTTTAAAGTGTCTGACCTTACATTTAGGTCTTTAATCCATTCTGAGTTTATTTTTGTGTATGGTGTTAGGGAGTGTTCTAATTTCATTCTTTTACATGTAGCTGTCCAGTTTTCCTAGCACCACTTACTGAAGACACTATCTTTTCTCCATTGTATATTCTTGCCTCCTTTGTCATAGATTAGTTGACCATAGGTGTATGGGTTTATCTCCGGACTTGCTATCCTCTTCTGTTGATCTGTATTTCTTTTTTTGTGCCAGTATCATATTGTCTTGATTACTGTAGCTTTGTAGTATGGTCTGAAGTCAGGGAGTCTGATTCCTCCAGCTCCGTTTTTTGCCCTCAAGAGTGTTTTGGCTATTTGGGGTCCCTTGTGTCTCCATACAAATTTTAAGATTTTTTGTTCTAGTTCTGTAAAAACTGCCATTGGTAATTTGATAGGGATTGCATTGAATCTGTAGATTGCTTTGGGTAGTATAGTCATTTTCACAATATTGATTCTTCCAATCCAAGAACATGGTATATCTCACCATCTGTCTGTGTCATCTTTGATTTCTTTCATCAGTGTCTTGTAGGTCTCTGTGTACAGATCTTTTACCTCCTTAGGCCACTTTATTCCTAGGTATTTTATTCTTTTTGTTACAGTGGTGAATGGGATGGTTTCCCTAATTTCTCTTTCTGATATTTTGTTGTTAATGTATAGGAATGCAAGAGATTTCTGTGCATTAATTTTGTATCCTGCAACTTTACCGAAGTCATTGATTAGCTCTAGTAGTTTTCTGGTGGCATCTTTAGGATTATCTATGCATAGTGTCATGTCATCTGCAAACAGTGACAGTTTCACTTCTTCTTTTCCAGTTTGGATTCCTCTTATTTCTTTTTCTTCTCTGATTGCTAGGACTTCCAAAACTATGTTGAATAATAGTGGCAAGAGTGGACAACCTTGTCTTTTCCTGATCTTAGAGGAAATGCTTTCAGTTTTTCACCATTGAGAATGATGTTGGCTGTGGGTTTGTCATATATGGCCTTTATTATGTTGAGGTAGTTTCCCTCTATGCCCACTTTCTGGAGAGTTTTTAACATAAATGGGTGTTGAATTTTGTCAAAAGCTTTTTCTGCATCTATTGAGATGATCATACAGATTTTTTTCTTCAGTTTGTTAATATGGTGTATCACATTGATTGATTTGCATATATTGAAGAATCCTTGCATCTCTGGGATAAATCCCACTTGATCATGGTGTATGATCCTTTTTAATGTGTTTTTGGATTCTGTTTGCTAGTATTTTGTTGAGGATTTTTGCATCTATATTCATCAGTGATATTGGTCTGTAATTTTATTTTTTTGTAGTATCTTTGTCAGGTTTTGGTATCAGAGTGATGGTGGCCTCGTAGAATGAGTTTGGGAGTGTTCCTTCTTCTGCAATATTTTGGAAGAGTTTGAGAAGTATGGGTGTTAGCTTTTCTCTAAATGTTTGATAGAATTCACCCGTGAAACCATCTGGTCCTGGACTTTTGTTTGTTGGAAGATTTTTAATCACAGTTTCAATTTCATTACTTGTGGTTGGTCTGTTAATGTTTTCTATTTCTTCATGGTTCAGTCTTGGAAGGTTATACCTTTCTAAGAATTTGTCCATTTCTTCCAGGTTGTCCATTTTATTGGCATGGAGTTGCTTGTATTAGTCTCTTAATGATGCTTTGTATTTCTGTGGTGTCCCTTGTAACTGCTCCTTTTTCATTTCAAATTTTATTGATTTGAGTCGTCTCCTTCTTTTTCTTGAGGAGTCTGGCTAGAGGTTTATCTTCTCAAAGAACCAGGTTTTTGATTTATTGATCTTTGCTATTGTTTTCTTTGTTTCTATTTCATTTATTTCTGCTCTGATCTTTATGATTTCTTTCCTTCTGCTAACTTTGGGTTTTGTTTATTCTTCTTTCGCTAATTCCTTTAGGTGTAAGGTTAGATGATTTAAGTTTTTTCTTGTTTCTTGAGGTAGGCTTGTATTGCTATAAACTTCCCTCTTAGAACTGCTTTTGCTACCTCTCATAGGTTTTATATTGTTGTGTTTTCGTTGTCATTTGTCTTTAGGTATTTTTTGATTTCCTCTTTGATTTCTTCAGTGATCTCTTGGTTATTTAGTAACGTATTGTTTAGCCTTCATGTGTTTGTGTTTTTTACTTTTTTTCCCCTTATAATTTATTTCTAATCTCATAGCGTTGTGGTCGGAAAAGATGCTTGATATGATCTCAGTTTTCTTAAATTTACTGAGGCTTGATTTGTGACCCAAGATGTGATCTATCCTGGAGAATGTTCCATGTGCACTTGAGAAGAAAGTGTATTCTGCTGTTTTTGGATGGAAAGTCTTATATCAATTAAATCTGTCTGGTCTATTGTGTTATTTAAAGCTTGTGTTTCCTTACTAACTTTCTGCCTGGATGATCTGTCCATTGGTGTAAGTGAGGTGTTAAAGTCCCCTACTAATATCGTGTTCCTGTCGTTTCTTCTTTTATAGCTGTTAGCATTTGCCTTATGTATTGAGGTGCTCCTATGTTGGGTGCATATGTATTTATAATTGTTATATCTTCTTCTTGGATTGATCCCTGGATCATTATGTAGTGTCCTTTCTTGTCTCTTGTAACATTCTTTATTTTAAAGTCTATTTTATGTGATATGAGAATTGCTACTCCAGCTTTCTTTTGATTTCCATTTGCGTGGAATATCTTTTTCCCTCCCCTCACTTTCAATTTGTATGTGTCCCTAAGTCTGAAGTGGATCTCTTGTAGACAGCATATATATGGGTCTTGTTTTTGTATCCATGCAGCAAGCCTGTGTCTTTTGGTTGGAGCACTTAATCTATTCATGTTTAAGGTAATTATCGATATGTATGTTCCTATGACCATTTTCTTAATTGTTTGGGTTTGTTTTTGTAGGTCCTTTTCTTCTCTTGTGTGTCCCACTTAGAGAGGTTTCTTTAGCATTTGTTGTAAAGGTGGTTTTGTGGTGCTGAATTCTCTTAGCTTTTGCTTGTCTGTAAAGCTTTTGATTTCTCTGTCGAATCTGAATGAGATCTTTCCTGTAGAGTAATTTGGTTGTAGGTTCTTCCCTTTCATCACTTTAAGTATATGGTGCCACTCCCTTCTGGGTTGTAGAGTTTCTGCTGAGAAATCAGCTGTTAACCTTATGGGAGTTCCCTTGTATGTTGTCATTTTTCCCTTGCTGCTTTTAATAATTTTTGTTTGTCTTTAATTTTTGTCAGTTTGATTACTATGTGTCTCGGCGTGTTTCTCCTTGGGTTTATCCTGCCTGGGACTCTCTGCGCGTCCTGGACTTGGGTGGGTATTTCCTTTCCCGTGTTAGGGAAGTTTTTGAGTATAATCTCTTCAGATATTTTCTTGGGTCCTTTCTGTCTTCTCCTTCTGGGACCCCTTTAATGCAAATGTTGGTGCATTTAATGTTGTCCCAGAGGTCTCTTAGGCTGTCTTCATTTCTTTTCATTCTTTTTTCTTTACTCTCTTCTATGGCAGTGAATTCCACCATTCTGTCTTCCAGTCACTTATCCATTTTTCTGCCTCAGTTATTCTGCTATTGATTCCTTCCAGTGTATTTTTCATTTCAGTTATTGTATTGTTCATCTCTGTTTGTTCTTTAAATCCTGTAGGTGTTTGTTTTTAATTCTTCTAGGTGTTTGTTAAACATTTCTTGCATCTTCTTGATCTTTGCCTCCATACTTTTTCCGAGGTCCTGGATCATCTTCACTATCATTATTCTGAAATCTCTTTCTGGAAGGTTGCCTGTCTCCATTCATTTAGTTATTTTTCTGGGGTTTTATCTTGTTCCTTCATCTGGTACATAGTCCTCTGCCTTTTCATTTTGTCTCTCTTTCTTTCTAATTTTTTGATATGGCTATCCTTACCGTATTTTATAGATAAAACTGAGATTTAGAGAGGCAAGAGTGTCTAAAACCTCACAGCTCCCAGTTGGCAAGATCCGTCTCTCGTTGTGTTGCTGCCCTCCTTTCCTGGACATGAAAACACACATAGACTGCTCAAGATTTTTAAAAAAGTTGTGGCAGAACTGATGTTAAAACTATTTTCTGAGGGAATCAACTGGAATTTGGATGCAGGGCCTAGAGAGAGGAGAGGCTGAGTATGTTCTGGGGTGAAAATTGTGGTCAGGTGGCATCACCTCTGACACAGGAGGCCTGTGGTCTGCTGGAGGACACGGCTCTTTTTTGTCTCACTGGACAGAATTGTTTGGCCCTTGGGTCAGTTGAAGAGAAATCATCTTCCAGTGTGTGGATTGTGACCAGCCAGCAGGCTGTAGGAAGCATCAGGACAACTGGTCCTCCAGACACCCTGGAGGCCCAGACAAGGATTTTTCCTGGCTTCTTGGCTGCTCCAGTGCCTGGGAGCAGGGCCCGAGGGAGGGAGATCGTTGGGAGCTTGTAGAGGAGAAATCAGCACTTGAGTAGAAATGGCTTGGTGCCCAACTGACAACTCAGGGGATATCAGCTCTTACCTCCCTTGGTGCCCAACTGACAACTTAGGGAATATCAGCTCTCAGGCCAAATTGCTGCTGCACATCAGACCTTCCTCCTGAGGGCATGGCTTTCCCAAAGAGGGACCCTGCCTAGAGCTGAAGCAGGAACACTGGGAGGGGGTGGAAAGCAGAGCAGCTGCCAAATGCTGGGTGTGTTTGTGCAGAGTGTCTGCTAAATCTATGAATGTCAGAACAACAGAGAACCTGATTGTTTTCGAATCTGAAATCCATCATTGAATTAATTCTAAATTAGTGGTTCACATTGACTGATAGGAAAAATAGGTCCTTCAGTGTACTGCTGTTTGAAAACTTAAGGTTCAAGGATATCTCACTAGGAAAATTTAAAAACATGTCTGATTTTTTTCACTCGCACATTAACTTCGCTGTATTTGGATTCTCTGTGGTGACTGTGCCTGGTGGAAAGGGGTGTGCAGACTCCCAGCTCCACTGACCCAGGTGTGGAGGAGCTCAGGTGGCCTCTGCAGGGGTTCAGGGATCACAGGCTGCACTTCACAGTGGAATTCATCTGTCCAATTTTCCTCATCCCAGGGGACCTGAAGAAACTGCCAGGTTTCTAATCAAATGAGGTTTGTACGGTGCCTCGCTCTCAGAGTGAGTGCCTCTCCATAGCACAAACGTGAGGTCAGGTGTGGTTCTGATTGCGATGCCAGTGAGCTTGTATTTGTTTTTTCAGTACTAGTGCTTAAGCCCTACTTGATGTGAGAGACTGAAGGTGAATATTAAGGAAAACCAGGCATTAGGCCCTTGGCCTTTGAAAAGAGCCAGATGATGTCATATACCTCAGAGTTATTAATGTTTCTGGCTGGCCTTACAGAGGTGGGTTAAGTTTATTTAGGAATTTTTTGCAGGCCTAGATGGAACGCTCATCATTTCTCGTACAGGTATGGGTGAAAGACGTCTGACCTGGTGGATAAGGGTGGTGCAGGGAGGCATTTCCCATCCCTGGACCTCAGATCCCTGGCTGGGGTGGTGGCTGTCGTGATGGTGGTGTGTATCATCTGTGGGGTGGTTTCAAGTCTGTGACCCCTTATGCCTGCCAAGCTTTGCTTATATTATTTGTATATATTAGGGGATACCATTGATGTAATACAACACCAATTAATTTTAAACATCTCTGAATTACTAGTAGCTTTTTGTCACTGTGTACTTTTTTAAAAGTTTTTTTTTTCTTTTAATGTTTAAATGCGTCTCTGTTGACTGAAACAAATACACAACCTAAAACTTGAGAGTTACATTTTATTCAGCAGACAAAACTGAGGACTTAAGCCTAGGACACAGCATCTCAGCTAACTCTGAGAGACTGCCCTGAAGAGGTAAGGGAGGGAGCCAGGATATATAAGAGTTTCTGCAACAAAGACCAGGTAGTTGGAATATCAAAAGATTACTGTTAATTAAGGAAAACTAAATATCTCAAGTTAAGGAATTTAGTACTTTTTTTTTTTTTGAACATTGGGGTGCATTTATTTTTTATTTTTTAACATCTTTATTGGAGTATAATTGCTTTACATTTTTGTGTTAGCTTCTGCTGTATAACAAAGTGAATCAGCTATATGTATACATATATCCCCATATCCCCTCCCTCTTGCATCTCCCTCCCACCCTCCCTATCCCACCCCTCTAGGGGTCACACAGCACAGAGCTGATCTCCATATGTGACGTAGCTGCTTCCCACTAGCTACGGATTTTACATTTGGCAGTGTATATATGTCAGTGCTACTCTCTCACTTCGTCCCAGCTTACCCTTCCCCCTCCCCATGTCCTCAAGTCCATTCTCTACTTCTGTGTCTTTATTCCTGTCCTGCCCCTAGGTTCTTCTGAACCATTTTTATTTTTTTTAAGATTCCATGTATATGTGTTAGCATACAGTATTTGTTTTTCTCTTTCTGACTTACTTCACTCTGTATGACAGACTCTAGGTCCATCCACCTCACTACAAATAACTCAATTTCGTTTCTTTTTATGGCTGAGTAATATTCCATTGTATATATGTGCAACATCTTCTTTATCCATTCATTTCTCAATGGACATTTAGGTTGCTTCCATGTCCTGGCTATTGTAAATAGAGCTGCAATAAACATTGTGGTACATGACTCTGTTTGAATTATGGTTTTCTCAGGGTATATGCCCAGTAGTGGGATTGCTGGCTCATATGGTAGTTCTATTTTTTGTTCTTTAAGGACCCTCCATACTGTTCTCCATAGTGGCTGTATCAATTTACATTCCCACCAACAGTGCAAGAGGGTTCCTTTTTCTCCACACCCTCTCCAGCATTTATTGTTTCTAGATTTTTTGATAATGGCCATTCTGACTGGTGTGAGGTGGTACCTCAGTGTACTTTTGATTTGCATTTCTCTAATGATTAGTGATGTTGAGCATCCTTTCATGCGTTTGTTGGCAATCTGTATATCTTCTTTGTAGAAATGTCTATTTAGGTCTTCTGCCCATTTTTGGAATGGGTTGTTTGTTTTTTGCATATTGAGCTGCATGAGCTGCTTGTATATTTTGGAAATTAATCCTTTGTCAGTTACTTCATTTGCAAATATTTTCTCCCATTCTGAGGGTTATCTTTTCGTCTTGTCTATAGTTTCCTTTGCTGTGCAAAAGCTTTTAAGTTTCATTAGGTCCCAATTGTTTATTTCTTTTTTTGTTTCCATTACTCTAGGAGGTGGGTCAAAATGGACCTTGCTGTGATTTATGTCATAGAGTGTTCTGCCTATGGTTTCCTCTAAGAGTTTGATAGTGTCTGGCCTTACATTTAGGACTTTAATCCATTTTGAGTTTATTTTTGTGTATGGTGTTAGGGAGTGTTCTAATTTCATTCGTTTATATGTAGCTGTCCAGTTTTCCCAGCACCACTTATTGAAGAGGCTGTATTTACTCCATTGTATATTCCTGCTTCCTTTATCAAAGATATGGTGACCATATGTGCGTGGATTTATCTCTGGGCTATCTATCCTGTTCCATTGATCTATATTTCAGTTTTTGTGCCAGTACCATATTGTCTTGATTACTGTAGCTTTGTAGTATAGTCTGAAGTCAAGGAGCCTGATTTCTCCAGCTCCGTTTTTCTTCTCAAGATTGCTTTGGCTATTCGGGGTCTTTTGTGTTTCCACACAAATTGTGAAATTTTTTGTTCTAGTTCTGTGAAAAATGCCAGTGGTAGTTTGATAGGGATTGCACTGAATCTGTAGATTGCTTTGAGTAGTAGAGTCATTTTCACAATGTTGATTCTTCCAATCCAAGAACATGGTATATCTCGCCATCTGTTTGTATCATCTTTAATTTCTTTCATTGGTGTCTTACAGTTTTCTGCATACAGGTCTTTTGTCTCCTTAGGTAGGTTTATTCCTAGGTATTTTATTCCTTTTGTTGCAATAGTATATGGGAGTGTTTCCTTAATTTCTCTTTCAGAGTTTACATCATTAGTGTATAGGAATGCAAGAGATTTCTGTGCATTAATTTTGTAACCTGCTACTTTACCAAATTCATTGATTAGCTCTGGTGGTTTTCTGGTAGCATCTTTAGGATCCTCTATGTATAGTATCTGCAAACAGTGACAGTTTTACTTCTTCTTTTCTGATTTTATTCCTTTTATTTCTTTTTCTTCTGTGATTGCTGTGGATATAACTTCCAAACCTATGTTGAATAATAGCAGTGAGAGTGGGCAACCTTGTCTTCTTCCTGATGTTAGTGGAAATGGTTTCAGTTTTTCACCATTGAGAACAATGTTGCCTGTGGGTTTGTCATATATGGCCTTTATTATGTTGAGGTAGGTTCCCTCTATGCCTACTTTCTGGAGGGTTTTTATCATAAATGGGTGCTCAACTTTATCAAAAGCTTTTTCTGCATCTATTTAGATGATCATATGGTTTTTCTCCTTCAGTTTGTTAATATGGTGTATCACATTGATTGATTTGCGTATATTGAAGAATCCTTGTATTCCTGGGATAAACCACACTTGATCATGGTGTATGATCCTTTTAATGTGCTGCTGGATTCTGTTTGATAGTATTTTGTTGAGGATTTTTGCATCTATGTTCATCAGTGATATTGGCCTGTAGTTTTCTTTTTTTTGTGATATCTTTGTCTGGTTTTGGTATCAGGGTGATGGTGGCCTCGTAGAATGAGTTTGGGAGTGTTCCTCCCTCTGCTATATTTTGGCAGAGTTTGAGAAGGAAAGGTGTTAGCTCTTCTCTAAATGTTTGATAGAATTTGCCTGTGAAGCCATCTGGTCCTGGGCTTTTGTTTGTTGGAAGATTTTTGATCACAGTTTCAATTTCAGTGCTTGTGATTGGTCTGTCTATATTTTCTATTTCTTCTTGGTTCAGTCTCGGAAGGTTGTGCTTTTCTAAGAATTTGTCCATTTCTTCCAGGTTGTCCATTTTATTGGCATATAGTTGCTGTAGTAATCTCTCATGATCCTTTGCATTTCTGCATTGTCAGTTGTTATTTCTCCTTTTTCGTTTCTAATTCTGTTTATCTGAGTCTTCTCCCTTTTTTTCTTGATGAGTCTGAGTAATGGTTTATCAATTTTGTTTGTCTTCTCAAAGAACCAGGTTTTAGATTTATTGATCTTTGCTGTCGTTTCCTTCATTTTTAAAAATTTATTTCTGATCTGATCTTTATGATTTCTTTCCTTCTGCTAACGTTGGGGATTTTTTTTTTTTCTTTCTCCAATTGCTTTAAGTGTAAGGTTAGATTGTTTATTTGAGAGTTTTCTGGTTTCTTGAGGTAGGATTCTTTGCTATGAACTTCCCTGTTAGAACTGCTTTTGCAGCATCCTGTAGGTTTTGGATTTTCGTGTTTTCATTGTCATTTGCTTCTAAGTAATTTTTGTTTTCCTCTTTGATTTATTGAGTGATCTCTTGGTTATTTAGTAGCATATTGTTTAGCCTCCATGTGTTTGTATTTTTTTACAGTTTTTTTCCTGTAATTGATATCTAGTCTCATAGTGTTATGGTTGGAAAAGATACTTGATATGATTTCAGTTTTCTTAAATTTACCACAGCTTGATTTGTGACCCAAGATATGATCTATCCTGGAGAACCTTCCATGAGCACTTGAGAAGAAAGTGTATTCTGTTGTTTTTGGATGGAATGTCTTATAAATATCAGTTAAGTCCATCTTGTTTAATGTGTCATTTAAAGCTTGTGTTTCCTTATTTATTTTCATTTTGGAGGATCTGTCCATTGGTGAAAGTGGGGTGTTAAAGTCCCCTACTGTGATTGTGTTACTGTTGATTTCCCCTTTTATGGCTGTTACCATTTGCCTTATGTATTGAGGTGCTCCTATGTTGGGTGCATAAATATTCACAATTGTTATATCTTCTTCTTGGTTGATCCCTTGATCATTATGTAATGTCCTTCTTTGTCTTTTGTAATAGTCTTTATTTTAAAGTCTATTTTGTCTGATATGAGAATTGCTACTCCAGCTTTCTTTTGATTTCCATTTGCATGGAATATCTTTTTCCCTCCCCTCACTTTCAGTCTGTATGTGTCCCTAGGTCTCAAGTGGGTCTCCTGTAGACAGCATATATGTGGGTCTTGTTTTTATATCCATTCAGCCAGTCTATGTCTTTTGATTGGAGCATTTAATCCCTTTACATTTAAGGTAATTATCGATATGTATGTTCCGATTACCATTTTCTTAATTGTTTTGGGTTTGTTTTTGTAGGTCTTTTCCTTCTCTTGTGTTTCTTGCCTAGACAAGTTCCTTTAGCCTTTGTTGTAAAGCTGCTTTGGTGGTGCTGAATTCTCTTAGCTTTTGTTTGTCTGTAAGGTTTTAATTTTTCCATCGAATCTCAGTGAGATTCTTGCTGGGTATATTAATCTTGGTTGTAGGTTTTTCCCTTTCATACTTTAAATGTGTCCTGCCACTCCCTTCTGGCTTGCAGAGTTTCTGCTGAAAGATCAGCTCTTAACCTTATGGGGATTCCCTTGTATGTTATTCGTTGCTTTTCCCTTGCTGCTTTTAATATTTTTTCTTTGTATTTAATTTTTGTTAGTTTGATTAATATGTGTCTTGGCTTGTTTCTCCTTCGATTTATCCTGTATGGGACTCTCTGCACTTCCTGGACTTGATTGACTATTTCCTTTCCCATGTTAGGGTAGTTTTCAACTATAATCTCTTCAAATATTTTCTCAGACCCTTTCTGTTTCTCTCCTTCTTCTGGGACCCGTATAATTCAAATGCTGGTGCGTTTAATGTTGTCCCAGAGGTCTCTAAGACTGTCCTTAATTCTTTTCATTCTGTTGTCTTTATTCTGATCTGTGGTAGTTATTTCCCCGTTTTATCTTCCTGGTCACTTATCCGTTCTTCTCCCTCAGTTATTCTGCTATTGATTCCTTCTAGAGTATTTTTAATTTCATTTATCGTGTTGTTCATCATTGTTTGCTCTTTAGTTCTTCTAGGTCCTGGTTAAACGTTTCTTGTATTTTCTCCATTCTATTTCCAAGATTTTGGATCATCTTTACTATCATTACTCTGAATTCTTTTTCAGGTAGACGGCCTATTTCCTCTTCATTTGTTTGGTCTGGTGGCTTTTTACCTTGCTCCTTCATCTGCTGCATATTTCTCTGTCTTCTCATTTTGTTTAACTTACTGTGTTTGAGGTTTCCTTTTCGCAGGCTGCAGGCTGTTCAGTGGCTTGTGTAGGCTTCCTGGTGGAGGGGACTGGTGACTGTGTTGTAGTGTGTGGGGCTGGATCTTGTCTTTCTGGTGGGCAGGACTGAGTCCGGTAGTGTGTTTTAGGATATCTGTGAACTTAGTATGATTTTAGGCAGCCTCTCTGCTAATGGGTGGGGTTGTGTTCCTGTCTTGCTAGTTGTTTGGCATGGGGCGTCCAGTGCTGGAGTCTGCTGGTCGTTGGGTGGAGCTGGGTCTTAGTGTTGAGACGGAGATCACTGGGAGAGCTCTTGCCAATTGATACTAAGTATTGGGACCGGGAGGTCTCTAGTAGTCCAGTGTCCTGAACTCACCTCTCCCACCCCAGAGGCGCAGGTGTGATGCCATGCTGGAGCGCCAAGACCCTGTCTGCCACACAGCTCAGAAGAAAAGGGAGAAAATAAAATAAAATAAAATAAAAGTTATTAAAAAAATAATAGTAATAAAAAAAAGAGGAGAGCAACCAAACCAATAAACAAATCCACCAGTGATAACAAGTGCTAAAAACTATACTAAGATAAACTTAAAAATCAGAAACAAATCAGTTGCCGACAGCAAACCCCACGTCTACAGTTGCTCCCAAAGTCCACCGCCTCAATTTGGGATGATTCGTTGTCTATTCAGGTATTCCACAGATGCAGGGTACATCAAGTTGATTGTGGGGATTTAATCTGCTGCTCCTGAGGCTGATGGGAGAAATTTCCCTTTTTCTTCTTTGTTCGCACAGCTCCTGGGGTTCAGCTTTGGTTTTGGCCCTGCCTCTGCATGTAGGTCGCCAGCAGGCATCTCTTCCCACCCAGACAGGAGGGGGTTAAAGCAGCAGCTGATTAGGGGGCTCTGGCTCATCATGCTGTGGTGAGGGTGGTGTACGGTAGTTGTAATTGGAATGTGGGGTGAGCCTGTGGCAGCAGAGGCCCGCATGACGTTGCACCAGCCTGAGGCGTGCTGTGTGTTCTCCCAGGGAAGTTGTCCCTGGATCACGGGACCCTGGCAGTGGCAGGCTGCACAGGCTCCCAGGGGCGTCTGGATAGTGACCTGTGCTTGCACACAGGACTTTTGTTGACTGCAGCAACAGTGTTAGCGTTTCATGCCCATTTCTGGGGTCCGAGCTGGTAGCTGAGGCTTGCGCCCATCTCTGGAGCTTGTTTAGGTGGTGCTCTGTCTTATGTGGGCAGGCAGGGAAGCAATCCCCTCTCCTTGCGCACCCCAACACGATGATCTCTTGACTCTTAGGCAGTTCCAGACTTTTTCCCAGACTCCCTCCCCCGCTAGCTGTGGCACACTAGCCCCCTTCAGCCTGTGTTCACGCAGCCAACCCCAGTCCTCTCCCTGGCATCTGACCTTCAAAGCCTGGGCCTCAGCTCCCAGCCCCCGCCCACCCCGGTGGGTGAGCAGACAAGCCTCTCGGGCTGGTGAGTGCTGGTCGGCACCTGTCCTCTCTGCGGGAATCTCTCTGTTTTGCCCTCTGCACTCTTGTTGCTGCGCTCTCCTCCATGGTTCTGAAGCTTCCCTCCCGCCCACCCCCCATCTCCGCCAATGAAGGGGCTTCCTAGTGTGTGGAAACTTTTCCTCCGTCACAGCTCCCTCCCAGAGGTGCAGGTCCCATCCCTATTCTTTTGTCTCTATTTTTTCTTTTTTTCTTTTGCCCTACCCAGGTATGTGGGGAGTTTCTTGCCTTTTGGGAGGTCTGAGGTCTTCTGGCAGCATTCAGTAGGTGTTCTGTAGGAGTTGTTCCACATGTAGATGTATTTTTGATATATTTGTGGGGAGGAAGGTGATCTCCACGTCTTACTCTTCCGCCATCCTGAAGGTTTCCCCCCCCCCCCCCGCCTCCCCCAGCGCTTTTCTATGTGTGGGAATATGGAAGAGTCTGGGCTCACTGAAATCATTCCTTTGATACGCACCTCAGCTATCTGGGGCCAGTATCCTGTATTTTCTCATCCTGAGTCTCCTTTGAACCATACAGCACTCACTACTGGGGCAGCTGTAATTTGATGGCTTGATGGCTGCAACATCCTTTGTTTACTGATATGCCAGGCAATATTTTTCATCCACATCTCCCTATACAAACAAACAAAAACACCAAATAGGGAACCACTGGTTTAGGGCCCTGATGCTGGGCCGTGATGGCACATTTTAGGAAGCACCGTGACGTTCTTCCAGGGCAGGCAGTCTTCTCTTTGCTGCTGAAGGTCTTTATCAGCTCTTTCCCACCTTAGGCAAGAAGGAGTGATAGTGTATGTTAGGAATAAGTTAAAAAAAAAATTAGGCTGACTTTTTGGGTCAAAACAGGCATTTCGAGGGAATTCCCTGGAAGTCCAGTGATTAAGACTCACATTTTCACTGCCGAGGGCCCAGGTTCAATCCCTGGCTGGGAAACTGAGATCTTGCAAGCCCCACGGTGTGGCCAAAAGAAAAAACAAAAGACAAAAAACAGGCATTTCGATTTATGAAAATCTACTTACAAGAATCATTGCCACATTCATACAGCCAGGATGTAATCAGGGATTATTCACAGTGGCTAAGAGGTGAAAGGTACCCAAGTGTCCATTGACAGATGATTAGATAAACAAAATGTGGTATATACACAATGGAATAGTATACAGCCTTTAAAAGGAAGGAAATACTGACACGTGCTACAACCTGGATGAATCTTGAGGATGTTATGCTAAGTGAAATAAGCCACTCACAAAAAAGATAAGTGCTAGCTGATTCCATTTACATGAGGTCCCTAGTGTAGTCAAAATCATACAGACAGAAAGTTGAATGGTGGTTGTCAGGAACTGAGGAGGGAGGGAGGAATGGGGAGTTGTTGTTTAATGGGTACAGAGTTTCAGTTTTGCAAGATGAGAGAGTTCTGCAGATCTGTTGCACCAAAATGTGTATGTATGTAACATCACTGTACTGTATGCTTAAAAATGGTTAAAACAGTAAATTTTATGTGACTTTTTTTTTTTTTTACCCCAGTTAAACAAAAACAATCTTTTTTCTTTTTTTTCAGTCTCTAAGCCATGTTTATCTGTGCCTGTCTTTTCGCTCTTCCCTGGTGTTGGCACATTTCCAATTTTCTCTTACTGTGCATCTTATATACCTTTTTCCTGTGGGGATACCTCAGAATCCAGGTTGGATGTATTTTGGGATTGCTCACCTGTGGGCTCCTACAGAGACCAAAGGGAAGACTGCCTTCCCCTCTGGGGCCCTCCTGCGATGGTTTCTACTCTTCATCACTGGGTACCACCTATGATCTGTTTCTTCCTGGCCCAATGACTCTCTGGAGACCCAAATGCTGTGTTATTTTCTGTAGCTGCATTGATTAGTTGTATCACTGGGGTTGGTTTAATTGAAGTGACTCTGCTGTTAACAAATGTATACAAGGTTCATGAAGAAAAAAGTCTTTGGGTACTTGCATTTCCCCCAGAGAGAAAATGTAGCCTTTTTCCTGCATCTTTTGAATTTTTACTGCTAATAAATGCCTGACACTGCTTTCTGGTGTGATGTTTAGGTCCAAAGGGATATTGTGGAGCCTGCATGTACATGATTTAACGTAGAACATAGAATTTTAGTGTTGGAAGGGATCTCGGAGGGTTTTTATTTCAACCTCCTTGTTTTATAGAGGAGGAATTTGGGGTTTTGACTAGGGGAGTGGTCATGACAGAGCCAGAACTAGGCCAAGGTTCCAATTTGTATTGTGGGCTCCTTCTATTCCTTGATGCACCCTCTTTGTACTTATAAAACTGTATTTAGTTCCGGTTATCCGAACACCATCCATTTCAGAGCACGATATATCTATTAGCTTGAAGTGAGTGTGCGCTGGGTCTGAGAGCTATGAGGAGTGACTTTGTACCATGTTTGAAGTCCTACATGGGTTGCCCTCCCTTTACCCAAAAGATGAACTTCTGATGTCATGTATTGAGGAGGAAGTCAAGACTAAGCCATGGGGATGGCAGTGTTTAAGGGGAAGATAAGAAAAGATGAGTCTACAAAGGACACTGAGAAGGACTAGCGGGAGAGGGAGGAGGAAATCTGTAATCATTAATTGAAGATCTAGAATGACTGAGGCACCACACTGGGCACTTCATGTACCTCACTCTTGAAACCTGCAACAGCCTTCAAGTGGGTATTAGTCATGATTTATGGGCTCAGAGTTTAAGTAACAAGCCCAAGGTTAGCTGTCTAGCCAACATGGTAGACCTGACTTTTTTCAAAGACCATGTTCTTTTCCACCCCATGGGAAGGGTGGCTGCAGTAGAGAGGGAGGCACCAGAGTCCAGAAAACCCTCCTCCTTCAGGTGACCTCAGCAACTTGGGCAGATGTCAAGTTCCAGGAACTTAACCATTGCACATACAAGTCGGAGGTGGGGACCACTGACCTCCTTTCTCACTGACTAGGTCATGTAATGGTGACCTGGACCAGGAGACTGTTTAAAATGGAACATGGAAAAGAATGCCAGTGATGTAATTGCATCATGAATTGTGGCCAGAAAAGAAACCTAGCAACCAACTCATTTTCTGTTGGGCACAAGACACAGAGGACCTACTATAATTAATTCTGTTTTTTTTTCTTCTTGTTGGCAAGTGCCTCTTTATTTTTTCTTCCTTGAGTGCACCTGATGGATTAGCTTTTACCTACAGTCTCAGTGTTGGCATTGTCTTGCTGGGCTGTGAAGGGTTTGGTGATGGTGGTGGTGGGGTGGTCCTCAGGTTGCATGAGCATGGCCACACACCGTGGTGTGACATTTACGGAGCACTTAGTGTGTGCAAGGGAATGTACTTGAGTGTTATCCCTGTGTTCTGGTATTTATCTCGTGTCACAACCCTGTGAGTTAGTTAATACAATGATCATTTGCTGATGGAGAAACTCTGCTGAAGGAAGTTAGCAACTTGCCCAAGACCCCTTGACAAATAATGGTGAATTAGGGATTTGAACTCAGCTCTCTGACCTTCCCCTTATTCTCTACATCTTCCCTCATTTGTTGTGGGCTGGCATCTTGTCCACTCAGTCTCCTTGGCCTGAATCTATTTTTTTTTTGGCCCTCAACTGTGATCGTCCTGGAAGACCCTGCAGGGCTAGCAAGGTTGTTGAAGAGGTAACTGGTTGAGCGACCTGGAAGAGTTAAAGTAACTTATGCAGAGGCCTTCCTCTGCAGCTGGAGTAACTGACGCCTGGGGAGTAGGTGGAGGCCCAGGAGGAGTGGGCCACTTTCTGCAGGACCATCACCAGTAAGTGAGCACTGCAGGCCCATCACCAACGAAGCTTTGTTCTTCTGCTTCTTTAGAAGTGGAACGAGGCTCTTGCTGAGACTCTGGAAATTGTGATGTGACTGAACACCCTGGGCCTTTAGGGGCAGTTCTGGGGGCCCCTCATTCCTGCAGCGAGCATGCTTTCTGGTTCTGCCAGCAGCTCTGCCCATGCCTGGGCGAGAATGGGTAACTGCTCATCCCCAGGGACCTGGACTGAATGTCTTATTGAGAGCCAGTGTCTTAATACTTAGAAACATTTCCTCTATTTGAGGCCTCTTGCTTATGGATTTCCATCTGTCACCAGGGTGGTTCTGTGCTCTCTTGCTAATGAACTGTCCGGGAGTCAATGGCCTGGGCACAGTGGATGGGTATTACCATCAGTGTGGCATAAGACATAGCTGCCAGCCCTGTGTGACTGGAACCTGGGGTCAGAGCCTCTGAGGTAATTAAAAAGCTGCACCATTAGCCACTTTCCCATACCCTTCCTATACCAGGGAGTCCTGCAAATACGCCTTTGCTCACTAGCCTGTGGTGAGCAGAGGTTTAGGCCTGGCAGGCAGCCAAGACTTCTGATTGGATTTATCTTCCTAAGTAGTGTGATTTGATAAATGTTGGAATCGCAGACTTGGGGAGCTGAACGAACCATGGTTCAATCCCTTTATTTTGCAACTGAGAAAACAAAGGCAGGAGACGGGAGGTCATTTCCTTCGCTAGGTCTTGTGGGAGACACAGGGGTGAAAGCTGAGGCAGCCCCCTGCCTTGTGCCCCCAATTTTTCTGGGCTGCCACTTCAGATATCTCAGGTGCAAATGCTTCTAAGGCTGATCCTGTTGCCTAAGAAAATGGGAAAAGAAGATGATAAAGAGATTGGAGAAACCTCATCAGTCTTCCAGTAGACATTGGGTGGGTTTCTTCTCAGATGCTCTGATGTTGAACATTTGATTTTGCCTCACTTATTTCTATCCAGAATCACAGGAATAGTGGTGATGAATGCTCAACCACTCTCTGCCAAGTAAACAAGGATCAGCTGTTATGTTAGAACACTCCCTTGTTCTTCAGGTTATTAAAGAACTATTAGTGCCCTCTGACAGGCATGTAATAAATGAAGCCTCCCTAGGCTTCGATAGCAGTCATAAGTGCCTCATTTGCACCCAAGGATTCGCTTGCTCACTCAGCAGGATCTGGGTCAATAGACATCATTTTCATAAGACACTTATCTATCTTTTTCATATTAGGCTTCTTTTTTTCAGGAATTTACTTTTGGGGCAGTAGGCTTTTGGGAAAAAAATAAAACTGGCAGATTATAAGAATAAAGCTTGAATAAAATTTAGGTATGAGAAATAAAATGTAGGAGGAGGACCTTCAAAATGGCAGAGGAGTAAGACGTGGAGATCACCCTCCTCCCCACAAATACATCAAAAATACATCTACATGTGGAACAACCCCTACAGAACACCTACTGAACGCTGGCAGAAGACCTCAGACTTCCCAAAAGGCAAAAAAATCCCCATGTACCTGGGTAGGGCAAAAGACAAAAGAAAAAACAGAGACAAAAGAATAGGGACGGGACCTGCACCTCTGGGAGGGAGCTGTGAAGGAGGAAAAGTTTCCATACACTAGGAAGGCCCTTTGCAGGTGGAGACTGCGGGTGGTGGAGGGGGGAAGCTTCGGAGCCATGGAGGAGAGCACAGCCACAGGGGTGCGGAGGGCAAAGTGGAGAGATTCCCGCACAGAGGATCGGTGCTGACCAGCACTCACCAGCCCGAGAGGCTTGTCTGCTTACCCGCCGGGGTGGGTGGGGGCTGGGAGCTGAGGCTCGGGCTTTGGTTGGATCCCAGGGAGAGGACTGGGGTTGGCAGCGTGAACACAGCCTGAAGGGGGCTAGTGCTCCACAGCTAGCCGGGAGGGAGTCCGGGAAAAACTCTGGACCTGCCTAAGGGGCAAGAGACCATTGTTGAGGGGTGTGCAAGGAGAGGAAATTCAGAGCACTGCCTAAACGAGCTCCAGAGACGGGCACGAGCCGCGGCTATCAGCGAGGACACTAGAGACGGGCATAAACGCTAAGGCTGCTGCTGCCGCCACTAAGAAGCCTGTGTGCAAGCACAGGTCACTCTCCACACCTCCCCTCCTGGAAGCCTGTGCAGCCCGCCACTGCCAGGGTCCCATGATCCAGGGACAACTTCCCTAGGAGAACACACGGCACGCCTCAGGCTATTGCAACGTCATGCCGGCCTCTGCCGCCGCAAGCTCGCTCCGCATGCTGGACCCCTCCCTCCCCCTGGCCTGAGTGAGCCAGCACCCCCTAATCAGCAGGTACTTTAACCCCTGCTGTCTGGGCAAAGAACAGACACCAGAGGGCGACCTACACGCAGAGGCGGGGCCAAATCCAAACTGAACCCCAGGAGCTGTGCGAACAAAGAAGAGAAAGGGAAATCTCTCCCAGCAGCATCTGGACCAGTGGATTAAATGCCCACAATCAACTCGATGTACTCTGCATCTGTGGAATACCTGAACAGACAATGATTCATCCCAAAATTGAGGCGGTGGACTTTGGGAGCAACTGTAGACTTGGGGTTTCCTGTATGCGACTGAGTAGTTTATGATTTTTATGTTTATCTTAGTATAGTTATTAGTGCTTGTTATCATTGGTGGATTTGTTTATTGGTTTGGTTGCTCTCTTCTTTTTTGTTAATTACTTTTTAATTTTAATAATATTTAAAAAAATTTTTATTTTAATAACTTTATTTTATTTTATTTATTTATTTTTCTTTCTTTTTTTTTTTTTCTCCCTTTTCTTCTGAGCTGTGTGGCTGACATTATCTTGGTGCTCCAGCCTTGTGTCAGGCCTGAGCCTCTGAGGTGGGAAAGCTGAGTGCAGGACATTGGACCACCAGAGACCTCCCAGCCCCATGTAATATCGATTGACAAGAGCTGTCCCAGAGATCTCTGTCTCAACACTATGACCCAGCTCCAGACAACGGCCAGCAGACTTGAGCACTGGACACCCCGTGCCAAATAACTAGCAAGACAGGAACACAACTCCACCCATTAGCATAGAGGCTGCCTAAAATCATACTAAGTTCACAGACACCCCAAAATATACCACCAGATATGGTCCTACCCACCAGAAGGACAAAATCCAGCCTCACCCACCAGAACACAGGCACCAGTCCCCTCCACCAGGAAACTTACACAAGCCACTGAGCAACCTGCAGGCTGTGAAAAGGAGACCCCAAACACTGTAAGTTAAACAAAATGAGAAGACAGAGAAATATGCAGCAGATGAAGGAGCAAGGTAAAAACCCACCAGACCAAACAAATGAAGAGGAAAGAGGCAGTCAATCTGAAAAAGAATTCAGAGTAATCATAGTAATGATGATCTAAAATCTTGGAAATAGAATGGAGAAAATACAAGAAACGTTTAACCAGGGCTTACAAGAAATAAAGAGCAAACAATGATGAACAACACAATAAATGAAATTAAAAATTCTCTAGAAGAAATCAATAGCAGAATAACTGAGGCAGAAGAACGGATAAGTGACCTGGAAGATAAAACGGGAAATAACTACCGCAGAGCAGAGTAAAGAAAACAGAATGAGAAGAATTGAGGACAGTCTCAGAGACCTCTGGGACAACATTAAACACACCAACATTTGAATATTAGGGGTCCCAGAAGAAGAAGAGAAAATGAGAGGGTCTGAGAAAATATTTGAAGAGAATATAGTTGAAAACTTCCCTGACATGGGAAAGGAAATAGTCAAGTCCTGGAAGCACAGAGAGTCCCATACAGGATAAATCCAAGGAAAAACATGCCAATCACACATATTAATCAAACTATCAAAAATTAAATACAAAGAAAAAATATTAAAAGCAGCAAGGGAAAAGCAACAACTAACATACAAGGGAATCCCCATAAGGTTAACAGCTGATCTTTCAACAGGAACTCTGCAAGCCAGAAGGGAGTGGCAGGACACATTTAAGGTAATGAAAGGGAAAAACCTACAGGCAAGATTACTCTACCCAGCAAGGATCTCATTCAGATTCGACAGAGAAATGACAACCTTTACAAGCAGGCAAGCTAAGAGAATTCAGCACCACCAAACCAGCTTTACAACAAATGCTAAAGGAACTTGTCTAGGCAGGAAACACAAGAGAAGGAAAAGACCTACAAAAACAAACCCAAAACAATTAAGAAAATGGTAATAGGAACATACATATCGATAATTACCTTAAATGTAAAGGGATTAAATGCTCCAACCAAAAGACATAGACTGGCTGAATGGATACAGAAACAAGACCTGTATATAGGCTGTCTACAAGAGACCCACTTCAGACCTAGGGACACATACAGACTGAAAGTGAGGGGAGGGAAAAAGATATTCCATGCAAATGGAAATCAAAAGAAAGCTGGAGTAGCAATTCTCATATCAGACAAAATAGACGTTAAAATAAAGACTATTACGAGAGACAAAGAAGGACACTACATAATGATCAAGGGATCAATCCAAGAAGATATAACAATTGTAAATATTTATGCACCCAACATAGGAGCACCTCAGTACATAAGGCAAACGCCTTATGAAATTGTATCAAGTATGTTTTCCAACCACAACACTATGAGACTAAATATCAATTACAGGAAAAAAAACTGTAAAAAGTACAAACACATGGAGGCTAAAGAATACACTACTAAATAACCAAGAGATCACTGAACAAATCAAAGAGGAAATCAAAAAATACCTAGAAACAAATGACAATGAAAACATGATGATCCAAAACCTATGGGATGCTGCAAAAGCAACTCTAAGAGGGAAGTTCATAGCAAACAATCCTACCTCAAGAAACAAGAAAAATCTCAAATAAACAACCTAACCTTACACCTAAAGCAATTAGAGAAATAAGAAAAACAACAACAACAAAAAACCCCCCAAAGTTAGCAGAAGGAAAGAAATCATAAAGATCGATCAGAAATAAATGAAAAAGAAATGAAGGAAATGATAGCAAAGATCAATAAATCTAAAACCTGGTTCCGTGAGAAAATAAATAAAATTGATAAGCCATTAGCCAGACTCATCAAGAAAAGAAGGGAGAAGACTCAAATCAATACAATTAGAAATGAAAAAGGAAAAGTAACGACACTGCAGAAATACAAAGGATCATGAGAGATTACTACAAGCAGCTATATGCCAATAAAATGGACAACCTGGAAGAAATAGACAAATTCTTAGAAAAGCACAACCTTCTGAGACTGAACCAGGAAGAAATAGAATATATAAACAGACCAATCACAAGCACTGAAATTGTAACTGTGATTGAAAATCTTCCAACAAACAAAAGCCCAGGACCAGATGGCTTCACAGGCAAATTCTATCAAACATTTAGAGAAGAGCTAACACCTATCCTTCTCAAACTCTGCCAAAATATAGCAGAGGGAGGAACACTCCTAAACTTATTCTACGAGGCCACCATCACCCTGATACCAAAACCAGACAAAGATGTCACAAAAAAATAAAATTACAGGCCAATATCACTGATGAACACAGATGCAAAAATCCTCAACAAAATACTACCAAACAGAATCCAACAGCACGTTACAAGGATCATACACCATACTCAAGTGTGGTTTATCCCAGGAATGCAAGGATTCTTCAGTATATGCAAATCAATCAATGTGCTATACCATATTAACGTTTTGAAGGAGAAAAACCATACGATCATCTCAATAGATGCAGAAAAAGCTTTCGACAAAATTCAACACCCATTTATGATAAAAACCCTCCAGAAAGTAGGCATAGAGGGAACTTACCTCAACATAATAAAGGCATATATGACAAACCACAGCCAACATCGCTCTTGATGGTGAAAAACTGAAACCATTTCCACTAAGATCAGGAACAAGACAAGGTTGCACACTCTCACCACTATTATTCAACATAGTTTTGGAAGTTATATCCACAGCAATCATAGAAGAAAAAGAAATAAAGGGAATCCAAGTCAGAAAAGAAGAATTAAAGCTGTCACTGTTTTGCAGAGGCCATGATACTATACATAGAGAACCCTAAAAATGCTACCAGAAAACTACTAGAGATAATTAATTTGGTAAAGCAGCAGGATACAGAATTAATGCACAGAAAGCTGTTGCATTCCTATACACTAATGATGAAAAATCTGAAAGGGAAATTAAGGAAACACTCCCATTTACTATTGCAACAAAAGGAATAAAATACCTAGGAATAAACCTACCTAAGGAGACAAAAGACCTGTATGCAGAAAACTATAAGACACTGATGAAAGAAATTAAAGATGATATAAACAGATGGAGAGATATACCATGTTCTTGGATTGGATGAATCAACATTGTGAAAATGATTATACTACTCAAAGCAATCTACAGATTCAATGCAATCCCTATCAAACTACCAATGGCATTTGTCACAGAACTAGGACAAAAAATTTCACAATTTGTATGGAAACACAAAAGACCCCCAGTAGCCAAAGCAATCTTGAGAAGAAAAACAGAGCTGGAGAAATCAGGCTCCCTGACTTCAGCCTATACTACAAAGCTACAGTAATCAAGACAGTATGGTACTGGCACAATAACAGAAATATAGATCAATGGAACAGGATAGAAAGCCTAGAGATAAACCCACACACATATGGTCACCTTATCTTGGATAAAGGAGGCAAGAATATACAGTGTAGAAAAGACAGTCTCTTCAATAAGTTGTACTGGGAAAACTGGACAGCTGCATGTAAAGAATGAAATTAGAACACTCCCTAACACCATATACAAAAATAAACTCAAAATGGATTAAAGACCTAAATGTAAGGCCAGACACTATAAAACTCTTAGAGGAAAACATAGGCAGAACACTCTATGACATAAATCACAGCAAGGTCCATTTTGACTCACCTCCTAGAGAAATGGAAATAAAAACAAAAATGAACAAATTGGACGTAATGAAACTTAAAAGCTTTTGCACAGCAAAGGAAACCATAAACAAGACGAAAAGAGAACCCTCAGAATGGGAGAAAATATTTGCAAATGAAGCAACTGACAAAGTATTAATCTCCAAAATAAATAAGCAGCTCATGCAGCTCAATATCAAAAAAACAACCCTATCTAAAAATGGGCAGAAAACTCAGATAGACATTTCTCCAAAGAAGATATACAGATTGCCAACAAACACATGATAGGATGCTCAACATCACTAATCATTAGAGAAATGCAAATCAAAACTACAATGAGGTATCACCTCACACCGGTCGGAATGGACATCATCAAAAAGTCTACAAACAATAAATGCTGGAGAGGGTGTGGAGAAAAGGGAACCCTCTTGCACTGTTGGTGGGAATGCAAATTGTTACAGCCACTATGGAGAACAGTATGGAGGTTCCTTAAAAAACTAATAATAGAACTACCATATGACTACTGGGCATATACCCAGAGAAAGCCATAATTCAAAAAGAGACATGTACCACAATGTTTATTGCAGCACTATTTACAGTAGCCAGGACATGGAAGCAACCTAAGTGTCCATCGACAGATGAATGGATAAAGAAGATGTGGCACATATATACAATGGAATATTACTCAGTCATAAAAAGAAACGAAATTGAGTTATGCGTAGTGAGGTAGGTGGATCTAGAGACTGTCACACAGAGTGAAGTAAGTCAGAAAGATAAAAATAAACACCGTATGCTAACACATGTATATGGAACCAAAAAAAAAAAAAAAAGGTTCTGAAGAACCTAAGGGCAGGACAGGAATAAAGACGCAGACCTAGAGAATGGACTTGAGGACATGGGGAGGGGGAAATGTAAGCTGGGGTCAAGTGAGAGAGTGGCATGGACATATATACACTACCAAATGTAAAATTGATAGCTAGTGGGAAGCCGCTGCATAGCATAGGGAGATCAGCTCTGTGCTTTGTGACCACCTAGAGGGGTGGGATAGGGAGGGTGGGAGGGAGACGAAAGAGGGAGGGGTATCGGGATATATGTATACGTATAGCTTGTTCACTTTGTTATACAGCAGAAAGTAACACAACATTGTAAAGAAATTATACTCCAATAAAGATGTTAAAAAAAAGTAAAAATAAAACGTAACTTTCAGGGAACCAAAGCACTATGCCTTTTCCATTTATATCAGCACTTCAGCATAATGAGGTTTAGAATCAAAATTCAATTCTGAGTTCTGTAAGATGATTGCTCATAAGGAAGCATGCAGATAGGCCCACTAATAATAGTGATCAGGGAGGTTGGAGAGAGTGTGTAAGGAAGGTGATGAACAGCAAGTGGTAGAGGTTAACCCCTGACACAATCAGAAGATTCCACAGGTGAGCCTCCCAGTTACTTGCTCATTCCTGTTGATCTTGGTTTTGGTCTTTTTTTAAAAAAAAATTTTATTGGCGTATAGTTGACTTACAATGTTGTGTGTTTCAGGTGTACACCAAAGTGAATCAGTTATATATGTATATATCTATATATGTATATATATCCATTCTTTTTCAGATTCTTTTCCTATAGGTTATTACAGAAAATTGAGTAGAGTTCCCAGTGCTACAGAGTAGGTCCTTATTAGTTACTTATTTTATATATAGTAGTGTATGTATGCTATTCCCAATTTCCTAATTTGTCACTTCCCCCCACATTTCCCCTTGGATAACCATAAGTTTGATTTCGAGATCTACGACTCTGTTTCTGTTTTGTATGGGTTTTGCTCTTTGATGAATGTCCTTCCAAGGTAGGCGTACATACTCTGCCCTAGAGTTACATTCTTGGGCCATATAAACTCTTCTTCCATCTGCATGAAATGAATTGTGTCTCCCCAAAATCCAGGTGTTGAAGCCCTAACCCCCAATGCGACTATGTTTGGAGATAGGGCTCTTAGAAGGTAATTAAAGTTAAAGGGGGGGGTTCGATAGCATTTCAGAGATTTCCTTCTCTCTCTGCCACATGAGTACACAGTGAGAAGACAGCCATCTTCAAACCAGAAAGAGGATCTCACCAGTGCTCACCCATGCTGGCACCCTGATCTTGGACCTTTGGCCTCTAGAACTGTGAGAAAATTAATTCCTGTTGTTTGAGCCACCCAGGCTATTGTAGTTTATTATGGCAGCCCAAGCTGACCGATATCCATCCTTCCTCCCTCCCTTCTTCCTTCCTCCTTCCCTCCCTTCTTTCCTTCCTTCCTTCTTATTTCATGTCAGCTTTTCCAACTTAATCTATAAATTTTCTTTGTTTATAAGTGAATCATTAGGCAGCTTTGGATGCATTTTGCCCTGGAAATAATGTTGTAGGTTATGACTGGGTTACCAAATGGCCCTGAAAAATCTGTGTAAGCCATTATGTAGCTAAATAGATTGTTGTGAGGTGTCACATGGTATTTAGACACCATTAAAGAAAAAAATGGATAACAATTCACCTTGTTCAAAAAGGTCTAAATGGAGAGTTTCATTTTTATCCCATCCACCATCCATCCCATTTCCAATGCTGCCTCCCCAGGTAACCATTTGTACTAGTTTGAATACACACATGTACATAAATTTAACTTCCCAAGACCTTTTTTTTTAACATCTTTATTGGAGTATAATTGCTTTACAATGGTGTGTTAGTTTCTGCTTTATAACAAAGTGAATCAGCTATACATATACATATATCCCCATATCTCCTCCCTCTTTCATCTCCCTCCCACCCTCCCTATCCCACCCCTCTAGGTGGTCACAGAACACTGAGCTGATCTCCCTGTGCTATGCGGCGGCTTCCCACTAGCTATCTATTTTACATTTGGTAGTGTATATATGTCCATGCCGCTCTCTCACTTGATCCCAGCTTACCCTTCCACCTCCCTGTGTCCTCACGTCCATTCTCTACGTCTGCGTCTTTATTCCTGTCCTGCCCCTACGTTCTTCAGAACCATTTTTATTATTTTTTTTAGATTTGTACATATGTGTTAGCATACGGTATTTATTTTTCTCTTTCTGACTTACTTCACTCTGTATGACAGTCTCTAGGTCCATCCACCTCACTACATATAACTCAATTTCGTTTCTTTTTATGGCTGAGTAATATTCCATTGTATATATGTGCCACATCTTCTTTACCCATTCATCTGTCAATGGACACTTAGGTTGCTTCCATGACCTGGCTATTGTAAATAGAGCTGCAATGAACATTGTGGTACATGACTCTTTTTGAATTATGGTTTTCTCAGGGTATATGCCCAGTAGTGGGATTGCTGGGTTGTATGGCAGTTCTTTTTTTAGTTTTTTAAGAAAGCTCCATGCTCTTCTCCATAGTGGCTGTATCAATTTACATTCCCACCAACAGTGCAAGAGGATTCCCTTTCCTCCACACCCTCTCCAGCATTTATTGTTTGTAGATTTTTTGATGATGGCCATTCTGACCGGTGTGAGGTGATACCTCAATGTAGTTTTGATTTGCATTTCTCTAATGATTAGTGATGTTGAGCATCCTTTCATGTTTGTTGGCAATCTGTATATCTTCTTTGGAGAAATGTCTCTTTAGGTCTTCTGCGCATTTTTAGATTGGGTTGTTTGTTTTTTTGATATTGAGCTGCATGAGCTACTTGTAAATTTTGGAGATTAATCCTTTGTCAGTTGCTTCATCTGCAAATATTTTCTCCCATTCTGAGGGTTGTCTTTTCATCTGGTTTATGTTTTCCTTTGCTGTGCAAAAGCTTTTAAATTTCATTAGGTCCCATTTGTTTGTTTTTATTTCCATTTCTCTAGGAGATGGGTCAAAAAGGATCTTGCTCTGATTTATGTCATAGAGTGTTCTGCCTATGTTTTTCTCTATGAGTTTTATAGTGTCTGGCCTTACATTTAGGTCTTTCATCCATTTTGAGTTTATTTTTGTGTATGGTGTTAGGGAGTGTTCTAATTGCATTCTTTTACATGTAGCTGTCCAGTTTTCCCAGCACCACTTATTGAAGAGGCTGTCTTTTCTCCATTGTATATTCTTACCTCCTTTATCAAAAATAAGGTGACCGTATGTGCGTGGATTTATCTCTGGGCTTTCTATCCTGTTCCATTGATCTATATTTCTGTTTTTGTGTGAGTCCCATACTGTCTTGATTACTGTAGCCTTGTAGTATAGTCTGAAGTCAGGGGCCTGATTTCTCCAGCTCAGTTTTTCTTCTCAAGATTGCTTTGGCTATTTGGGGTCTTTTGTGTTTCCATACAAATTGTGAAATTTTTTGTTCTAGTTCTGTGAAAAATGCCAGTGGTAGTGTGATAGGGATTGCATTGAATCTGTAGATTGCTTTGGGTAGTATAGTCATTTTCACAATGTTGATTCATCCAATCCAAGAACATGGTATATCTCTCCATCTGTTTATATCATCTTTAATTTCTTTCATCGGTGTCTTATAATTTTCTGCATACAGGTCTTTTGTCTCCTCAGGTAGGTTTATTCCTATGTATTTTGTTCTTTTTGTTGCAGTGGTAAATGGGAGTGTTTCCTTAATTTCTCTTTCAGATTTTTCATCATTAGTGTACAGGAATGCAAGAGATTTCTATGCATTAATTTTGTATCCTGCTGCTTTACCAAATTCACTGATTAGCTCTAGTAGTTTTCTGGTAGCATCTTTAGGGTTCTCTATTTGTAGTATCATGTCATCTGTAAACAGTGACAGCTTTACTTCTTCTTTCCTGATTTGGATTTCCTTTATTTCTTTTTCTTCTCTGATTGCTGTGGATAAAACTTCCAAAACTATGTTGAATAATACTTGTGAGAGTGAACAGCCTTGTCTTGTTCCTGACCTTAGAGGAGATGGTTTCAGTTTTTCACCTTTGAGAACGATGTTGGCTGTGGGTTTGTCATATATGGCCTTTATTATGTTGAGGTAAGTTCACTCTATGCCTATTTTCTGGAGGGTTTTTATCATAAATGGGTGTTGAATTTTGTCTAAAGTTTTCTCTGCATCTATTGAGATGATCATATGGTTTTTCTCCTTTAGTTTGTTAATACGGTGTATCACATTGATTGATTTGCGTATATTGAAGAATCCTTGCATTCCTGGGATAAACCACACTTGAGCATGGTGTATGATCCTTGTAATGTGCTGTTGGATTCTGTTTGGTAGTATTTTGTTGAGGATTTTTGCATCTGTGTTCATCAGTGGTATTGGCCTGTAATTTTATTTTTTTGTGACATCTTTGTCTGGTTTTGGTATCAGGGTGATGGTGGCCTCGTAGAATAAGTTTAGGAGTGTTCCTCCCTCTGCTATATTTTGGCAGAGTTTGAGAAGGATAGGTGTTAGCTCTTCTCTAAATATTTGATAGAATTTGCCTGTGAAGCCATCTGGTCCTGGGCTTTTGTTTGTTGGAAGATTTGTAATCACAGTTTCAATTTCAGTGCTTGTGATTGGTCTGTTTATATATTCTATTTCTTCCTGGTTCAGTCTCAGAAGGTTGTGCATTTCTAAGAATTTGTCCATTTCTTCCAGATTGTCCATTTTACTGGCATATAGTTGCTTGTATTAATCTCTCATGATCCTTTGTATTTCTGCAGTGTCAGTTGTTACTTCTCCTTTTTCATTTCTAACTGTATTGATTTGAGTCTTCTCCCTTTTTTTCTTGATGAGTCTGGCTAATGGTTTATCAATTTTGTTTATCTTCTCAAAGAACCAGCTTTCATATTTATTGATCTTTGCTATTGTTTCCTTCATTTCTTTTTCATTTATTTCTGATTGATCTTTGCGATTTCTTTCCTTCTGCTAACTTTGTTTTTTTGTTCTTCTTTCTCTAATTGCTTTAGATGTAAGGTTAGGTTTTTTTTATTTGTGATGTTTCTTGTTTCTTGAGGTAGGTTTTTATTGCTATAAACTTCCCTCTTAGAACTGCTTTTACTGCATCCCATAGGTTTTGGGTCGTTGTGTTTTCATTGTCATTTGTTTCTAGGTATTTTTTGATTTCTTCAGTGATCTCTTGGTTATTAAGTCCTGTATTGTTTAGCCTCCATGTTTTTGTTTTTTTTACAGATTTTTTTCCTCTAATTGATATCTATTCTCATAGCATATTGCTCAGAAAAGATATTTGATATGATTTCAGTTTTCTTAAATTAACAAAGCCTTTATTTGTGACCCAAGATATGATCTATCCTTGAGAATGTTCCATGGGCAGTTGAGAAGAAAGTGTATTCTGTTGTTTTTGGATGGAATGTCCTATAAATATCAGTTAAGTCCATCTTGTTTAATGCGTCATTTAAAGCTTGGTTTCCTTATTTATTTTCATTTTGGATGATCTGTCCATTGGTGAAAGTGGGGTGTTAAAGTCCCCTACTATGATTGTGTTACTGTCGATTTCCCCTTTTATGGCTGTTAGCATTTGCCTTATGTTTTGAGGTCCTCCTATGTTGGGTACATAAATATTTACAATTCTTATATTTTCTTCTTGGTTGATCCCTTGATTGTTATGTAGTGTCCTTCTTTCTCTCTTGTAATAGTCTTTATTTTAAAGTGTATTTTGTCTGATATGAGAATTGCTACTCCATCTTTTTTTGATTTCCATTTGCATGGAATATCTTTTTCCCTCCCCTTACTTTCAGTCTGTATGTGTCCCTAGGTCTGAAGTGGGCGTCTTGTAGAGAGCATATATACGGGCCTTGTTTATGTATCCATTCAGCCAGTGTACGTCTTTTGGTGGGAGCATGTAATCCATTTACGTTTAAGGTAATTATCGATATGTATGTTCCTATTACCATTTTCTTAATTGTTTTGGGTTTGTTATTGTAGGTCTTTTCCTTCTCTTGTGTTTCCTGTCTGGAGAAGTTTCTTTAGCCTTTGTTGTAAAGTTGGTATGGTGGTGCTGAATTCTCTTAGCTTTTGCTTGTCTTTAAAAGGTTTAATTTCTCCATCCAATCTGAATGAGATCCTTGCTGGGTAGAGTAATCTTGTTTGTAGGTTTTTCCCTTTCATCACTTTAAATATGTCTTGCCACTCCCTTCTGGCTTGCAGAGTTTCTGCTGAAAGATCAGCTGTTAACCTTATGGGGATTCCCTTGTATGTTAGTTGTTGCTTTTCCCTTGCTGCTTTTAATATTTTTTCTTTGTATTTAATTTTGATAGTTTGATTAATATCTGTCTTGGCCTGTTTCTCCTTGGATTGATCCTGTATGGGACTCTCTGTGCTTCCTGGACTTGATTGCCTATTTCCTTTCCCATATTAGGTAAGTTTTCAACTCTAATCTCTTCACATATTTTCTCAGTCCCTAATATTCAAATATTTCTTTTCTTCTTCTGGGACCCCTAATATTCAAATGTTGGTGTGTTTAATGTTGTCCCAGAGGTCTCTGAGACTGTCCTCAATTCTTTTCATTCTTTTTTCTTTATTCTGCTCTGCAGTAGTTATTTCCACTATTTTATCTTCCAGGTCACTTATCCGTTCTTCTGCCTCATTTATTCTACTATTGATTCCTTCTAGAGAATTTTTAATTTCATTTATTGTGTTGTTCATCATTGTTTGTTTGCTGTTTAGTTCTTCTGGGTCCTTGTTAAACGTTTCTTGTATTTTCTCCTTGCTATCTCCAAGATTTTCGATCATCTTTACTATCATTACTCTCAGTTCTTTTTCAGGTAGGCTGCCTATTTCCTCTTCATTTGTTTGGTCTGGTGGGTTTTTACCTTGCTCCTTCATCTGCTGTGTGTTTCTCTGTCTTCTCATTTTGCGTAACTTACTGTGTTAGGGGTTTCCTTTTCGCAGGCTGCAGGTTCATAGTTCCCGTTGTTTTTGGTGTCTGGCCCCAGTGGCTAAGTTTGGTTCAGTGTGTTATGTAGGCTTCCTTGTGGAGGGGACTAGTGTCTGTGTTCTGGTGGATGAAGCTGGATCTTGTCTTTCTGGTGCGCAGGACCGTGTCCAGTGGTGTGTTTTGGGGTGTCTGTGACGTTATTATGATTTTAGGCCGCCTCTCTGCTAATGGGGGGGTTGTGATCCTGTCTTACTAGTCGTTTGGCATAGTTTGTCCAGCACTGTAGCTTGCTGGTTTTTGAGTGGAGCTGGGTCTTAGCGTTGAGATGGACATCTCTGGGAGAGCTTTTGCTATTTGATATTACGTGGAACCCGGAGGTCTCTGGTGGAACAGTGTCCTGAACTTGGCTCTTCCACCTCAGAGGCACAGACCTGACACCCAGCCAGAGCACCACGACCCTTTTGGGAAGTCTGAGGTCTTCTGCCAGCGTTCAGTAGGTGTTCTGTATGAGTTGTTCCACATGTAGATGTATTTGTTGGGAGGAAGGTGATCTCCACGTCTTACTCCTCCACCATCTTGAAGGTCTCCCCCTTCCCAAGACATTTAAAAAATTTTTTTCCTGATGGTCTTTTATTGTACCATGCTGTTCATATTTTATAGTTACAGTGTCTTTTTTATCCCTCTGAGGATGTTAATCATAATTATTTTTGCTTATTTCCCTCCCTGTAGAGTCTTTTTTCTTCCAAGTTTCTCACTTTACTTTCCCCTGTGTTTTGATCCCTCTCTCTCATGTTCACAGCTTTCCTCCAGTGTCTGATAATATTCAGCTGTTGGTTTGTCTGTAAGAGGGACTGTGAAGCTGTTTGGAGGCTCTGGTGTGTGGGTGGGGCTTGTTGATGCTGAGTCTCCCTGTAGGGTGATCTGGGTGGGATGTCTGAGTCTCCCTGTAGGGTGATCTGGCTGTGATGTCTGAATCAGTGTTGGCTGAGTAGTATTCCATTGTCTTTATATAGACCATGTCTTCTTTATCCCTTCCTTCATCAGTGGGCACTGAGGTTGTTTCCGTATCTTGACTATTGTAAATAATGCTGCAATGTACAAAAGGATGCATGTATCTTGTTGAGTTAGCGTCTTTGGGTTCTTTAGGTAAGTACCCAGAATTGGAATAGCTGGGTCATGTGATAGTTCTGTTCCTATTTTTGAGGAGTCTTCATACTGTTTTCCTTAGTACCTGGTGGGTGGTGGTGATGCATACATATGTGAGCATGCATATCCAGAAGTTGAAATGTCACATTGTGCACATGAAATTTATATAATGTTATAAACCGGTGTAACCAAAGAATCAGTGCTGATATCTTCTGATCTTTCCTCTTGGGCTGCTCAGACTCTCCAGAGAAGACTCTTAACATCTCTTCCCTGGAGTGTGAAGGTCAGACCGTCATTGTTGCTGGTGGCCAGTGGAGAGGAGAGGGCTGGGGTGTGTGTATGTGTGAGATTATCTCAGCATCCTTCTTTGTTTGCTTAACCCTCTATTTTATGTGAGTTATCCTAACCTTCAACCTGTGCTAGGGTCCCTCAATGAAGAAACCCTCTAATAGCCCCTCTCCTGTGATGAACCTCATGTGTTTTGCCTTGGTAGAGAAAGTGCAGTACTCAGCTCTGCAGAGTGACAGAGGGCATCTAAGGGCCCCAATTGCTTCTTGATCAGAATTTCAATTAACCCTTCTTACTTTAGGCCCTTACCCCATAACTCAGGAGGAACCCAAAAGGATGAATTCCTCAGCCTTTTGGGATTGAAGTGATTATGGATTGGTTCTTAGCTTTCCCTGTTGCTAGGTTATAAGTCTGTTTATCAGGTCAGTGAGACATTAATGAGTGAGGAAGCCCAAGGCAAGAGAAAGAAGTAACTTGTCTGTTGTCACATAGCTAGTTAGTACAGAGCTAGAGGAGAAACTAGGTCTTTTGACTCCCTGTCTAGCACTGAAACCACCCAGTGTACTTGACCACCCTGTAATGCGTGCGCGCGCGCGCACACACACACACACACACACACACACTCTCACGCTCACACACACACTCTCTCTCTCTCATTTATTCACTCACTCACTCATACTCTTCCTCCTTCTCTTTGTTTCATGTTAACTCTCCCACCAGTCCTTTAAGGTAAGCTTGATTATCTTGATTTTATAAATAAGGAAACTGAAAATCAGATAAATGATAGGATTTGCCTGTGGCCACAGAGCTATTTGGTGGTAGAGCCAGTGTCAGATCCCAAAGTGCACACTCTTAACCATTACATTGAACGCTTTTAAGTCCTGTGTTGGGCATTGACTGAAAGACTAAACCATCTGTATGCCTTACTCACTCTTGTGATGGCTTTGATAGCCAGCTTTGACTTGGGAAACCTAAGGAATGATTCTTTTTCCTATGACTGAGTGTGATTGTCTGGTCTACTTCTTACTACTCTGTAAGGCGGCAGCTTGCCCTTCAACTCCTTTTGGCTAAGAGAAGACTCTTTATCTTCCTTTTTTAATCTTTTGGTGAGAATTCAGACACATCATCAGGTTGAGCTTTGTGGCTTCTGTGTATGCATGTTTGTATGAGTGTGTGCATACGCACTCATGTGTAAACACCTGGAAAGGAAATCTGATGAATAAAGTTTTCTTATAAAGCAAATAGTGGTGGTAAATTGGCCAACACATTTTAGGGAAGTCAACTATAGACACTCCCTCCCAGGGCAGCCTTGATTTCACTGAGACGAGGCACTTGTACTTCTTCTTGGGCTTGTTTAGGTGTAGCTCCTGGGGGCTGCTTGGCTCTGTATTACCCTTCCCTCCTTTATCTGTCCCCTGCAGTGTTCCCTCTGTCAGGTACTCAAGGTATTATTCTGTAGTATTCCTCTCCCTTAGTCCCACATCACATCCATCAGCAAGTCCTGTCATCCTATCTTGAAGTATATTTCATTAATCCAAAATATATCTGAATTCACCTATATTGTCCATCTCCCCATCTCCGCTGTAGGACAGACCACTATCATCTCCTGTCATGACCACTGCAGGAGCCTCCCAACTCCTGGTCTCTGCCCTTCATCCCTGTATCTCTCCTTGCTTCTCCCTCCCTCCCTTCTCTTCCCTTTAAAAAAGCTTATAATTTATTCAGCCTTAAAAAGGAAGGAAATCCTGATGCGTGCAACAATATGGATAAACCTCGAAGACGTTTTGCTGAGTGATGTAAGCCAGTCACAAAATGACAAATACTGTATGATTCCACTTACATAGAGTAGGCAAACTCATCGCAACAGAAAATAGAATAGTGGTTGCCAGGGGCTGGGAGGGAGGGGGAAATAGGGAGTTGTTGAATGAGTTTCAGTTTTGCAGGATGAAATGGTTCCAGAGATTGGTTGCAGAACAATGTGAAAGTATGTAACACTACTGAACTGGACAGTTAAAAATAGTTAACATGATAAATATTATGTGTGTATTTTACCACAATTAAAAAAAATAGTTTAAAATGCCTACAGGGTTTCTTTTTGGGGTGATGGTTGCACAATTCTGTGTACTACAAACCATATAATCATACACTTCAAATGGATGAGTTATATGGCATGTAGATGGTATCTCAATAAAATTATCCCTTTTTTTTCAAACCACCTTTTTATAATATTCATCAGGACTGATACCACCCTCAGTTCCAAAGGCCAGTGTCCTTCTGTTCAAAACTGAAGTTTCCTAGAAAGACCTTGGCTTGCTTGTGCCCACCCCTTGGGATAGAGTTCAAGATCAGGAATCTTGGGGAGAGTGTACCATGATGGACAGAGCTACCAGAGGTAGTTCTGTGAATATTTTAAGATGATTTCTTTTTTTATGAAAATATGAAGGGGGGTATTGATCATGATAGAACTGTCATGAGTCTGCTGTGTGGTCTAGCCAACCCAGTTCTTCAGCACCAGGGCTTTGGACCCATTTGTCATCCATTCGCTGTTCGTCCTTTCGTTCATTTCTGAAATGGTGAGCCTCTCTGTCAGGGCCTGGAGAGACAAGCATATCCTTCATGATGTGGTGTTGAAATTTAGCCTATTATTTCAGACCGTCCTTGCTTGGTGTAGTTTACTTATGAGTAAAAATAAGTAAGACACACAGGAATAACATAACAAGAAATGTTGCAGAATCCATATGAAGAAAATCACAAAAACGTACTGACTGACAAAAAAGAAGACTTGAATAAATGGGGATGAGGGCTGCCAGTTTTTCCCAGTATGATAAAGATGTTAGTTCTTTCCAAATATTTTATCGTTTCACCCCAGTCCAATCAACATCTCAGCTGAGGGTTTCTTTCTTTCTTTCTTCTTTTTTTGGAATGTGTCAAATTATTCTCAAATTCTTGAAGAATCAGCCAGCTGGAATTGCCAAGATAGTTTTGAAAATGATGTATAATCAGAGGAGATTTGCATTTCCAGATATAAAATGTACTCAAACTATGCTAATTAAGACCATGTGGTTATTAGTGCTGGAACATACTGTTGAATGGAACAGAATAGTCTAGAAACAGAGCCTAATGTGAGAGAGGGTTTACTGCATGATGAAGGGAAAGGAGGAATTGTTTAATACATCCTAAATTAACTACTTGGAAAAATATGGTTATAGCCTTTCCTCACACAATATACCAAAATAAATTTTGGTTGGATTAAAGAGTTAAATGGGAAAAAAATTACCATCATAGAAAACAAAAACAAAGAAAAATTGTATATGATGCTGATATTGGAGTCAACAGAATGAAAATTTCAAAGGAGGAAAATTATTACTTTACATAAAATGGACATTTCTAGAAGTCTAAAAACTTCCCCAAGAAAACAAAATTCCAGTAAAAAAATCTTGGAAAAACATATCCGATAAAGGATTAATTTTGTTAATGTATAAATAAATAAGAATGACCCTAAAACCCTAGTAGGAAAATTGGCAAGGGCTGTAACCAGGCAGTTCACAGAAAAGGAGATACAAATAGCTAATAAACGTGAAAAAAATTTCCAACCTTTTAAAAATCCCTCCCCTTACTTAAAGAAATACATTTTATATGATGGTCAAAAAGTACTCACTAAGAGAATCATGTTTTCAAAGAACCTTTAAGGTCCCAATGTTAATTGTAATATTAATTGAAAACAGGACAAAATAGTATATCAAGATTTGTAAAACAAAGAGAAGCGTACAGGAAAAAATTGGCAAGGCATTCACTGAAAGTTTAATAATGCTGTTGGAAAGAAAAAAAAAAGATTGTTCTCAATTTGGGCTATTCATTACACTGTTGGTAGAAATGTAGATTGGTATAACTTTTAGGTAAAGCAATTAGGCTCTTCTTATTAGGAACCTTAAAAAGTTAATGAACATTGTCCCAGAAGTTTGTTTCTGAGAATCCCTCTTGGAATGAATCAGAGCTGCAGATACAGGTTTATGTAAGTGGATATGAATCAGTTTACTGATGAAAGCTTAAAACTTGGGAACAAACTATAAATGCAGAAATAGGGTATTGTTTAAAAAATTATGTTAAATGTGCTTGAAATAATGTTTAATGATACAATGGGATATAAGACTATAAATATATTGATAACATGTTTACATTGTGATAAAAAATATGTATGCTTAGAAAATACATTGGAAGGAAAGAGACCAAAATGTTAATTGTGGTTAAATATGGTGGTTGTTGGGATTGTTGGTGATTTTAATTTTCTTTTTTGTACCTTTATGTGCTTTCTATGTTTTTTTCTTTGAGCATTTACTAGTTTCCTAATGAAAATCTTGTCCTCATGGATTACTTAGTATCTAAAGAAGCAATTCATTGAGATTTCAGGAATTACAGAACTTATTGAGGCTCTTAATATTTGACTGTTACCATTCTTAAGAAATTGAAGAAGGAAATCTTTTTTTCAACCACTTAATGATTTGCACCTTCTTCCTTGAGACCTGAGATAGTTTGGATGTAAGACCTGAAAGGTAAGTAGTGGGGGAGTTTCCACTTATCCTGGTCATCTATCGAAGATCATTAGAATGAGGGATGTGTTTTAGAAGTTGAAGTAAATTCTATTGTGAAGGACTGAAGATCAATAGAGAAATGTCTCTCTTTTTTTTTTTTTTTGAAATGACAGTCGAGCAAGAAAGATAGATCATTACTGACTGCCTATTTGGAGGCTGTTCACGAACTGCTTTTAAAAACCAGCGCACGGTTCAGCAAGTTTGCTATTTCTTCAGCTGGCCGGTTTCTGTGGATCTATTTAATTAGATTTCAACACGGCATCTGTAGCCCCAGTAAATTCAAAAAATTAAGCTTCATGATTTCTTGTGTGTTATAAGTGTCACTAAAATTGCCGTTGCAGAACAGATCATTTCTTTGGTAATTGCAATTTCTGTCATGAATTGTTTCATCACTTACAGCAATTAGAACTTTGAAATAATTTCTTAAAATTGGACTCATTTGAGGTTTTTTTTGGCATTGGATCTCCTTATCCATTTTTCTTCTTTTTTCTCTCAGTTATTTGCAGTAGTTTACTTGCCTTCAATATAGAGAAGGACAAGGGCCAGTGCTCTCAAGGAGCCAGATGCCCAGATTTGGTGTTGAGCTGGGAGGAAGGTGGGCCAGTCTCCCTTTAGAAGGGAAGCCCTGCTCTGTCTGGTGGGGTTGACCCCATCTGGGAGCATGCATGTTAAAGGCTTTTGGGGGGCTTGGACTGGCCCGTGGTGTCCATTAGTAACTGAGGTCTTTGGAGGTGATTGTAGTGGCTCCTCTTTCTTTGTGGAAGTAGCCCAGGTACCACTGTAGGAGGTGTCTTGGCAGCTGAGTGGGGCCTGTCCACTCTCATAACCAATGCTAGTCATTTGGAGCATCTCTCCAGATGCTGCAGTCCACTGAATGAGTTGACAGTTTTTGAGGACTCGAGTTGTGCTTAGAATAGTCTTAGGTGCTGTGGGTACAAACACACATCTTTATCTCAGGCGTCCTCTATTGAAATAAAGATATGACTTCCTTCCTGGTGCTTGGAGCTTTGTCTGTCTCTTATCTTTCCTGTTCATCCTAATGCACAATTACCTCCAACCAGACGAATACTCTCCTACCTCTGCTCACATTGCCATTATTGCTAGCAGGAAACATCTTTAAAACTACTTCTGTTTCAGCAATAAACGTTCTTAATCTCCAAGTCTAGCTCCAGTGCCATCTCTTCTTTGGAACTTTCCTCAAACTCCAAAGCCATGAGCATTGGCTCTGACCTCTGAAAACTGCATCGTTTCTACCTTTCTGGGGGACAGGTGTATTCTCCCTTACGGGTGGCTATTTGTGGATATCTTTTTGACTTCCTCAGGGAAGGAAACCATTTGACTCATGTCTGGTGTCCTAGAGAGGAGAGTAGTTGTCTTTATTTGCTGCACGAATGAAATACTTTTTAGATCCTTTGGTCTGGGACAAATCCATAAGGAGGCAAGCATTGCTGGACTTCACCCAGGGTGGTAGTCAGCCAGTTGTGTGGTCTGACAAACTATGAATTCATTAAGATGGTTTTTGCATTTTATTTATTTTCTAAAGTTATGTTTTATTATTTATTTTTATTAATTTAAAAATTATGGTAAAATCAATGTAACATAAAATTACCATTGTAGCCATTTTTAGGTGTACTGTTTAGTCACATTGAGTATAATCACACTAAGAGGACCCATCATCAGCACCCATCTCCAGAACTTTTTCCATCTTGCAAAGTGGAGACACCATTCCTCTCCCCACGTCTGGCTCCTGACAACCACCATTCTACTTTGTGTCTCATGAGTTTGATTACTCTAAGTACCTCATATGAATAGAATCACATAGTATTTGTCCTTTTGTGACTGGCTTATTTCACTTAGCATAAAGAACTTTGAGGTTCATCTATATTGTAGCATGTGTCAAAATTTCCTTCCTTTTTAAGGCTGAATAATACTCCCTTGTATGTATACTGTTTTGTTGATCCATTCATCTGTTGACGGGCGCTTGGGTTGCACAAGGCTATTGTGCATAATGCTGCTGTGAGCATGGGTGTACAAATATCTTTTTGAGTTCCTGCTTTCAGTTTTTTTTTTTTTTAAATATATACGCAGAAGTGGAACTGTGGGATCTCATGGTTATTTTATATTTAATTTTTTGAGGAACCGCCATACTGTTTTCCATAGTGGCTGCACCCTTTTACATTCTCGCCAGTAGTTGTAGTATTTTCATTTATAGAAGATGGAAACTGAACTCTGAGGAATTAAATAGCTGTCCAGACTCATGTAGCTTATAAGTGACTGAGGTGGTACATAAACCCAAGTGTGTCTGGTTCAAAGGCATGTGCTCAGTCATGCCCTGAACTATGTATTCCAGGACTGTGTGTCTGCGGGTTAACAGAAATCCTCTGCTACAGTGGTTTACAATCAGGGCTTGGTTTTTCTTACTTCATAAATAGTGTGAAGGGATAGAGCTGCTGTCATTGTCTCAGCAGCTCAACAATAGCAACAAGAATGATTCTGATTCTCTGGGTCTTTCCCTTCTGACTTGCTTGTTGCCTCTTGTTGGCAGGTTGGCTCTTACAGCTCCAAGCATCACATCCCTGTGTTGTGAACACAGCGATGAGGATTAGGGCCAACCTAGCTGGGACTGTCTGTTCTTAAAATCAGACCAAAAGCTTTCCTAGAAGCCTCAGAACAGATTCCTACAAATGTTGCAGTGGCTGGAACTAGGTGACCCCTCAGTGAAAAGGAGGCGGGCAAGTGTCTGACTCTTCAACCTCTATTGTGAGAGGTAGCAAAGGAAAAGGGGGTTTGCGATGGCTTTTGGACAGCCACTCAACAGTCTGCCACACTGTACATTTCTAGAGGAATCTATCGATTTTTTTCTTCCCTACTTAGAATTCTTTAGCCAAAAATGAGGGTAATTAAGCTCTTCTGCCTGATTTTAATCGGAAACAAATTTGACGTCAAATTTTTCTCAGACCAGAGAAGCCATAACAATAATAATAAAAATACAAGGAAAGATGGATAAAGGTTGAAGTGCAATCACTTAGTAGATTGTGAAGTACTGTGTAAATATAGTTCACAGGACTGTGAACTTCCTGGAGCAGAGGCTATATCTCATCATGGCTGAATCCCCGGGGCCTAGCACAGGGCCTGAAACATCATGAGAAAAAAATAGGTGATTATAGAACTGGCTGAAACTTCATTTTAATATGCCAGTGGTGAAAAAGCTTCCAGGACACTGATTTTCCTGCAAGAGGCTGAGGCTGTCTGGGCGTTGACTAAGTATGACCTGGGGTGATGGATGGTCTTGTTTGTCCATGTGGAAATCGAGCCTTTGGTATATTCAATAATGATGCTATGAGTACATTTGAATCAAAATTTAAATTCCTCATAAATACGTGGCTGGCAGAAATCAGTTAGCTGGCAATGCCATCTTTTTAAGATGGATCACCTGCCACGTGGCTCTGTGTGCCCGCTGTTGAACACACATCTGTGTGGTAAGATTAGTATCCTGTGTTTATCATCTTCATCCAACACTGTTTGCTGGCTGCCTGGTGGGGGAACAGTCACTGCTCATTTGGAGATGCTTTCCTGCCTTCCTAAGGACTTGGCTCTTCTGGCCTGATCAAGACGATGTGTGGGAATTGAAGAACACACTTCACAAGTTGTTCCAGGAACAGCTGGTCTCTAGAGAGGTTATATGTGCTTGATCCTATGCCGATCACAGTATACGCATCACCTCATTTAATTCCTGCCACAGCCTTGTAAGGTTTAAGTGGCAAATCTAGGATTTGAATACACATCTTTGGTCTCTGTAGTTTAAGTTTTATTCTCTCCTTTGGATTATGGGTGGATCGATCTCTTGGCGCTAGAGCGACTTAGGTGTCAGTATGGGCTAAGGATTGCAGAGTCCGGGGTTCAAACTATGGCTCTGACAAAGATAGCAAGATTTTGGAAAAGCCCCTTCCCTTCTCTGGGCCTCGTTTTTTTTTCATCTATGACATGGGGGTGCTGGATCGACTAAGCCAAATTAGACTTACTGAGTGTCTACCATGTGTGGAGGTGCTGGGCACCGGGGACATAGCACAGAATAAGTTGAACACATGCCTGCCTTCATGGGGCTTAGATTCTAGCAGAGGAGACAGCTGTTTAAAGATTACCCAAGTAAGTATTTAATTACAATTGCGATCAGTGCCACAGAGGATAAGTACAATATAATGGGTTTATATGTATTTTTCTTACATGTAATTATTTCCATTACATTATATATAATCTATTTACATGCATTATATTGTATTCAAAGCACAATATAATGTATATTACATGTAATATGTAATGAGAGAACTGAGGTAGTGAGGGTGGGGTGTGGGCTGGGAAAGCTTCTCTGAGAAGCTGGCACTCTCTGCCACACACAGCTGTAGTGTAGTATCACCTCTGGGTTGGTGGTCTTGGAAGCCCTTGGAGACTGTATCCTTCGTGGAGATAATCAATGCTCTTGAGGTGCTGCTTGGGTAGAACGTTGCAATAGAGGGGAGCCAGACAGGGAAGGATTGTGTGTGAGCTTGTGTGTTTTGCTCCCAGAGATTCCTAGAAATAACTGGACGAGACTTCTGGAAGTCAGAGGTCTTACGTCTTGTTGGGACAGGCAGTGGGGAAAGGCCCCTTTGTTGATGAGGTTTGAGGAAACTCAGGTTTCATGTAATGAGAGTTCTCCATTGTTTTGCTAGGGGAGACACTCCACATTCTTTAAGTAGAAGCATCCTTGAAATGTAGTAGAATAACTCATCAGGCTGCCATTGTTAGAAATATCCTTTGAAAGTATGCCATTGCCTTGGCTCTCATTCTGTACTTATAAGGCAGACTTCTGCTGGGTGCTTTGGTCTCCTGGGAAGCCCCATTCAGCATGAAGGGGCCTCTTTGGTGAATGGCTGGCTCTTGATCATAGATATTCCTGTTGCATATGAATATGTAAGTGGGCATTCTAAGTTATAAATTGGTCTTATGTTTGTTCAGAAGGATTGAGTTAGTTCTTAAGCTCATCTCCTCTGCAAAACTGAGCACCAAAGCTCGCTTCAGGTCACCTTTTGAAGCTCAGCCAGAAAAGAGTCTTTATTTCTTTTGCGGTTATCAGCTGCTTTCCAGGGAGCATACTGTGTCTGAGTAAGAGTTCCTGAAAGGCTGTGCTTCCAGATTGGGTGTCCAGAATTCCCTCTGCATTTGAGGGTGAATAGTCAGTCATCTATTACTGAATGGATTGCAGTTGATATAAAAAAGTTGTGCTGTGGTATATAGAAATTAAAAACCATAATAAAACAGCAGTGACGATAAGGCAGCTAACATTTATTGATCACTCACTGTAGGCCAGGCAGTTGAACTGCACAATGCTTTATAAACTAGGTACTATTGGCATCTCTATTTTATGGATGCAGGAACCCTGGTAGTTCTCCCAAGATGGTAATGTAGGTTTGTGGCCAAGCCAGAGTTGGTGTCCTGGCTGTTGGGCCTGGCACCTGACCCTGCATAGGCACTGGGGTAGACGGAGTTGGTGGGAGACTAGGAATGTGCCAGGACCTGGGTTTTCAGATGTCTATCAGTTTAATGGCTTTGATCATACTCTGGTTCTTCTGGCAGCATTGTTTTTTTTTCTGGACAATATAGAAGAGGGAACGTATACCCTAAAAGGATTTGAGGATTTTGGAATTGAACCTGAAGCAGCTATTGAACGTAGGAAATGTCTTGGAAGTGTCTTTTTAAAAATCTTAACCAATTATGTGAGTATTGCTTTTTATTCTGTAATATTGCATGACTGTTGTACCATAAAAACATCTTCTCTGTTCTAAATTTCCATGTAAAATTCATGCTCCAGAGAAGATGCACCATGTTATTTTGTGGTTTTCTGTCCTCCCTAGTAAAACACAGGACACTGCTTGGGGTAAGCACTTCCCAGCTTGAGTACCTTCAATACATTTTTGGCTAAACTAGAGGTAAAAGATGTATCATCAGGGGCTTCCCTGGTGGTGCAGTGGTTAAGAATCCGCCTGCCAAAGCAGGTAACTCGGGTTGGAGCCCTGGTCCGGGAAGATCCCACATGCCGCAGAGCAGCTAAGCCCGTGCACCACAACTACTGAGCCTGCACTCTAGAGCTCACGCGCCACAACTACTGAAGCCTGTGTGCCTAGAGCCCGTGCTCCACAACAAGAGAAGCCACTGCAATGAGAAGCCCACGCACCGCAACGAAGAGTAGCCCCCGCTTGCCGCAACTAGAGGAAGCCCGCCCGCAGCAACGAAGACCCAATGCAGTCAAAAATCAAATAAAATAAATAAATTTATAAAACAATATGACTCTTAAAAAACATGTTCTTCAGGCTGTGCTACAAAGCTATGACACTCTGAAAAAACAGCTATGGAAAATAAATCAGGATCACCCAAGTCAGTTTCCTAACTCATGCAGTCATGGGGTCATAACAAAGTCTTAAAAAAAAAAAAAAAAAAAAAAAAAAGAAAAGGATGTGTCATCAGCCTTCAGGAGCTGGGGTGTGAACATGGCAGCCTGGGCAAACCTCTGTACTCTGCAGAGCTGAGTTGTATTTGTGATTCATCAACATCATTATGGATGCTGTTTGCTTCAGAAAATGCAAACCATATTTCTTTTTTTTTTGGAAGTGAATTTGGTAGCAAAATTCCAGGTCATTCTCTTTTGCAGGGCAGGTTGGGAAGGATGTTTGCATGGTGCACAGACAGGAAGATACACATGTGAGCAGAAGGTGTTATGCAGTGGGATGTATTTGTGTTGAATATTTCTGCTGTGTCTCTGGCATCATAGTCTTTTGCCATACCAATGGCTTTATGGAACTCTGGAAAATAAACAACCAGGGCAGATCAATAAGTACATTAGTAATGAATGTTTCTCCACTAGGTAAGGCCATCCATTGTGCTAAGTCCAATCTTAAGTGTGAGTTCAAAATATTAGCCTTGTGAAAGCATTCTAGAAATAGTTGCTAGAAATGAGGGGTAGCCCAGAATCTTTATAAATGTGATCTTTGATACTTAGGAATGTAGACAGACTCTTGGGTAAACTTTTAGAATAGAAAGCCCATACTGATAACAGTGAAGACTGCTTTTTGAAAATCAATTTTATTGAGGAAAAATTTGCCTGCAATACAATGCACCCATTTTAAGTGTTTCAGTTTTAACAAATGTACACACCCATGTAAATACCACCACAATTGAGATTTAGAACACTTCCATTACTGTAAGTTTCCTCTGGCCCCTTTGTAATCAGTCCCTTAGCCCCAGGAGACCTGATCTGCTTTCTGTCACTGTAGATCAGTTTGCCCTATAAATGAAACCATACAGCGTTTAGTCTTTTGTGTCTGGCTTCTTTCTGTTAGCATAATATTTTTAAGATTTCTTTATGTTATAGTGTGTATCAGTGATACTTTATATTTAATTGCTAACTGCTATTCCATTGCATGGATATATCATAATTTGTTTATCCATTCACCTGTCGATGGGCATTTGGGTTATTTCTAGCTTGCGACTATTATGAATAAGGTTGCCATGAACATTTACGTACAAAGCTGTTGTGGACATACCTTTTAATTTGGGGGGGTAAATACCTAGTAGTGGAATTGCTGAGTCATACTTATAGATCAGTGGAACAGAGTAGAAAGTCCAGAAACAGGCCTCTACATACATGGTCAGTTGGTTTTTAAAAACAAAAATGCCAAGGTAATTCACTGGAAAAAGGGCAGACTTTTCAACAAATGGTGCTGGAACAACCAGATATCTATATGGAAAAAAATGAACATACCTCATACCACATAAATAAACTTTAAATGTATTGCACACTTAAACATTAAAGTAAAATGTAAACTGTAAAGCTTCTAGAAGGAACATAGGAGAAAGTCTTCATTACCTTGAGGTAGGCAAAGATTTTTTAGGTAGGATACAAAAAACACTTATCATAAAAGAAAAAAAATGTATGGGACCTTGTCACCGTTAAAAACTCATGTCAGGAAATCGGCAAAAGGTTTGAATAAAAACTTCACAAAAGGACATGTACAGATAGCCAGTGAGCACGTGCAAAGGTATTCATTGACAAAGATATTCAGTACTTTAAAGATGTTGCTCCTTTGCATTGTTTCCAACAAGAATTTTTTTTCTTTTCCTTTCCCCCGTTCCTCTGTATGTCACCGTAAGTCATCAGGGAAATGCAAATTAAAACCATAATAATATACTGTTTCACATCCACTATACTTGGTAACATTCAAAAGGCTTAAAATACCGGAGTGCTGGCGAGGGTGTGTAACACCTGGAACTCTAATGGATTGCTGCCAAGAGTGTGAAATGGTACAACCATTTTCAAAAAGTGTTTGGCAGTTTCTCATTCATGTTATCATTGATAGCCTTCTGATTTTTTTCAGTGTGTTAGTGGTTCCTTCTGTCACTGTATGTTTTATTTAATTTCCCCCAATTTTATAGCTCTTTAGGGAGAGTAGTACATTTTCTCAAGTCCTGATATTGTTATCTTTGAGCAGGATTATATGAAGTTACTACTTTTGCTCCTCTGCTTAACCCAAAGCAATGTCAAAGAAAGCCACACTGTACAGGCAGGAGTTAAAAGGTTAAAACATATGTTCAATAACATAATTACTGTGAAGAAAGCAGTTAATATATATATGACAGTGTTGGTTCTGATAACCCATGTAGTTTCCTTTTCCAGAGCTCTTTATATCTTTGTGTAGATCCATATTTCCATCTGCCATAGTTTTCCTTCTGCCTGAAGTGTTTAACATTTATTGTAATAGTTCACGTCTGCTGGTGAGGAATTCTCTCAGCTTTTGTTTGTCTGAAAAAGTCTTGATTACAACTTCATTTTCGAAAGCCATTTTTGCTGGGTATAGGATTCTAGGTTGACAGTTTCTTCTTTCAGTATCTTTAAAGATACTGCTCCTTTGTCTTCTGTTTGCATTGTTTCAATCAAGAAATTTGTTTGTTTCCTTTGCCCTTGTTTCTCTGTGTGTGACATATCTGTTTTCCCCCTGGCTATTCTAAAGATTTTCTCTTTACTACTTGTTTTGAGCAATTGATTAAGATGTGACTTCAGATAGTCTTCTTTATGTTTCTTGTGCTTGAGGTTCATGAGCTTCTTGGATCTGTGGGTTTATAGTTTTTATCTGCTAAGATTTCTGTGAGTTAACAAGATGACCTGAGATTTTAGAATATTTAGGAATATGTGATTTTTCAGGGTTGCCAAGGTAACAATCAAGTGTGCTAGCTAATGAATTTTCATTCAGTTGAATTAGCAGGGAAGCAAGTATGGTGGTTCAGTGTCTTTGTTCTTTGTTTTTATTTTGTTGTTTGTTTTTTTTGTTTTTTCCAGAAGCAAGGTGGGCTTGCTGCCAGACTTTGGGCTAAGAAAATGAATTTTCTTAATGAATGAAATGAAAAGAAATTAAAATTTTGATTCATTTGGGTAACTGACTAGTTAGAGATTTCCCATTTGTGGCTTTATGGCTTGATCCTTGGGGTAGAGCTTCTGAGGTGTAATGAATGGCTTGTCTGGACCCAGGAATGACTGCCTGTTTACCCCATGAGGGGGATCCAGGTGGTTTCCACTATTCTTTATAATGGAGGGAGAAGGCAAGATCTAGCTGTCACCTTGATCTCATCCTAGAGGACCTTTCCCCCTACCTGTGGTGTAAGTCACTCCACCCTGTGCCTGTAGAGATCACAATTTTTCCCTCTGTTAGGAGCCTTCAACAGCTGCACAAACACACAGGTTGGATTTCTTCTTCTCATCTCATGAATTGTATTTCAAAAGTCAGCCCAGGGGCTTACCAGTAGCACTGATTCAACTTAGAAGTATCTGTGTGCTTGTAGTAGGAAAGGACTGCCTTTTATGGTAAGAATCTTAAAACATTTGGGACCTTGTTTATCTGTCTTGCCTTTTTCTCTAATCCAGGAATTAGTCATAAATACCTATTTATCCTGAAATGCCTTTTTTCCTTATCTACTTGAAATTTGACCCCCCCCCCCAAATGGCTCAAGTCCTCAAATTAGGACTTAAAAACATCAGCCTGTATTTTCTGGTTTACTTATAACTGTGCTAGTTCCTAAATCTGAATGCTTCTCTGCCCTGAATTGAATGCTTCTCTGCCCTGAATTGAATGCTAATTTGTGGGTTCAGGCCAAATTCAGAATCAAGGAGGTCTGTGGTCAAGCAATCATTGACCAGCAAAGCTGTAGCACACGGGGCACGATATGTAATGTCCTCCAGTTAGTAAGGCTTTGGTGGGGAGGATACTGGGGATCACCTGTGACTCCTTTTAGCACCAGAATATGCAGCATTTGAAGCTCTGCACCTTAGGGGTTAAAATATGAGGTCTTTGAAAATATTTTCTAACATCTCCCAGGAACACAGAGCGCTTATTGCAGGAATTACTGAAAATGTAAATTTCTGTGGTTTTCTTTTTCCAGTGATGTAATTGATAGCTAGACACATAGTCACATCCCAATTTAATAAAATTTCTCTAGCAATAAATCATGACCAGAAGGGTATTTTTGACGTTTTGCCACCAGCAAGAGAATGTCTTCCGTTTAATACAGGGAAATGTAAACAGAGCAAGCATTCCTGTTTCTTCAGGTTTTAAAGTCATTAATAAAGATGTCTTTACCCTCGAAGGGAAGGGTGGTGAGCAGTCACATTTTTATTATTCTACTGAATAAGTGAATTTACCCGGCACATAAATTAGCAAATGCATTTTCTCCCTGCAGCACATGTTGACATTTTCCTGCAGATGGCTCAGCAGAAGGGGAATGAGAAAGGTGGTTAGGGACAAAGGACAGGCATGTTTGGTCACTGTCTTTTACTGCCCAGGGACACTGGCCTGCTCGCCCCTCTCACCCAGCCAGGGGGCTTGCTGGACGGGGAAGGGCCTGAGATTGCAGGTACTGTTGTAAAGAACAGAGTCGGGGTAGGAAGGAAGTCAGATCTGCCTTTCCCCGTAGAATGAACTTTTGTATATTAAATTTGTTCATACTGTTATGAGTTGGACAAAGCATTTTCTGTGTTTTCTTTCCATTTGGAATCATTTCTCATACTTTGTCTACAGATGATCTTTTCTTGCACCATTAGTTGGAAACAGGCTATTTGACCTGCAGAGTGCTCAAATTTTGCTCTCAGGAGAATCGGAGGCAGGATTTAGGGATAACAGGTGGGTGGACAGGGCATGATCTCTGTAAAAACCAAATGGGTCCAGAGATGAGTAAATATAGCCTGTTGACATCACACACGTGTTGGACCCTGGTGATTGACGAACTGGTTGTTTATGGGAACAGGTAGGGGCTCTGTATGAGTTGTTCGGTATTTCAGGATTGTGAGGGGTAAAGGTTTATTCAGGTATTTGGGACTGAAGTTTGTCTAGAGGCAGCAGATTTCCATATAAGACTGTGAGATCTGGGTGTGGCACAGCTCTCTTCAAAGGTGGTGGTTTCAGAGAAGCCAAGAATGTAGCTCAGATCTTGGTTGAAGGCCTATGATTTATGCCCAGGGGGGATAAAGCTCATTCCAGGAGCTAGGAGTGAGTAGGTGTGGCAAAGAAGAACCTTCAGGAAGGTGGGAAAAGATCAGCTGGGGCTACCCAGATGTGTGAATATAAATTCCAACCATCTAACCACTCACCCATTGACTTATTTAAAATGTTTAAGAGCAAAGTCACTTTTTAAAAAAAAAAGTAAATATATTTATTTATTTATTGTTCACTATGTTTCATCTTTGTTGCTGCACATGGGCATTCTCTAATTGTGGTGAGCAGTGGCTACTGTTCATTGTGGTGCGCGGGCTTCTCACTGCGGTGGCTTCTCTTGTTGCGGAGCACAGGCTCTAGGCATGTGGGCTCAGTAGTTGTGGCTTGCGAGCTCTAGGGCACAGGCTCAGTAGTTGTGGCGCACGGGCTTAGTTGCTCCGCGGCATGTGGGATCTTCCCAGACCAGGGCTCGAGCTCATGTCCCCTGCATTGGCAGGCGGATTCTCAACCACTGCACCACCAGGGAAGTCCCCAAAGTCACTTTTGAAATAAGGGAAGTTAGTAAAATCATGGATTATGGTGTATATGTGTTTGTTTTTTGCTTGTGTGTGTGGGTGTTTTTTCTACAAGCAAAAGAGAATCAGTGTATGTACACTTTGAATGAAGTGTATACATAAGTGTATATGTACTTTTTGAATGAAGAATAATCCTGGGGGAAGAAGATAGAATAAAATTGCTTGCACTGATCCGTGGGAAGCAGTTCTGTATTCAGCAAACTAAGAGTTTTCAACTCATGCTCTCAATTATAAAATGAATTAGTAGTAGATATCTGTCCCATAAAGGATTAAATGAGATGGTGCCTATAAGTTCTTGGTACAGCACCCCAAAAAGTGAACTCTTAAGATTTTATAAAAATAGGGTCTGACTAATACACATTGTGTTCAAAAGTACTTTTTTTTTTTTTTGCCCCCCACCTAACGTTAGATTTTGGCCAGCTTTCTATGCTAGAACACAGAGATCTAATCAGAGTGTGCTTGGACTCTTTTATTTTCCAAAGTTTTTGTTGAAATTTAGGTCCCCTGCGCTTGTCTCCCCTCCCAGGATGGCAGAGACCATTCTTGCACGTGTGTCTTGGTGTCCTTGTCATGCTCTTCTCTGGGGTGACATCTCTACCTCTCGTGCTTGAGGCCTGTGAAAAGGCAACACACACTCCCTGCCTTGGATCACAGGCCCCAGTGCAGACTCCACGGATGTTCCCAGGCTTCCTCGGATGTGGGGAAGTCGGGAGGGGCGGGGGGGAGTCTATCCTCTTTCTGTGCTGGGCGGGGGTCTTAGTGTCAGTGCTGTTTCTTCCTGTTGGTCTGGGAATGATGCTTTCCAGGAAGAGACCTTGTGCTTCCCCTGTGTTCCTCCCTAAAGTAAAATGGACCGCCATACTGTTGCTCTCTAACTGCTTCATGTCAGGGTGGTGTATTTTGTTTGGGGAATATCTCCCCACACCTAGCTGTCTCCCGCGCGTCCCCTTCTTCAGGCTCGCCAGCTGTAGAGTGGAAGTCCAGCTAATGTCTCACTCTGGCCCAGCTTCTTCAACAGGCTGCCAGATGTTCAGCTTGGAGCAAGGCACTGCAGCTGGCAGCGCTCGGATGGCAGCATCAGCTCCGCTCCGGCCCCGCGTCAGTGAGCTCCTGAGGCAGAAGGGGCCTTCAGGGCGCGCATCTGTGCTCTGATGAATGCACAGTTTCATCCGAGCTGAGGGAGACCCGGTGGTCCTGGAAAATGACTGTCCGGTGAGAGAAGGAATATAGAAGGGCACTGTTGCCTTGGGCTCACTCCATCTTCATGACATTTGGGTATTTCCCTCAGCACTTGGCTGTTGGGGTGGATTGTTCATCTTGGGGGTGACCTGGAGTCCAAGGGCTCTGCCTCACCGAGTCCTCGAGTGCCTCTTGTCCCACGTTCCTCTTTCTCCTCGGTGGCTGCATTAGCCACTCAGACCTCCTCTTCCTTGTGGACGTGAGGGCTGGAGAGAGCAATGGAAACTCCCATTCAACACTTATTTCTGTTTTTAGGTCTAAATAGATTTTTTTTCCTGGAGACGGCTAGAGCCGTGGGATGAAGTGAGACTCGGGCGTTCTGGGGACTGTCATCATCCGTTGCATTGGTTTGACCCGTTGCAGTTCACGCTGCTCTCATTTGGTGCCTGGAGCCTCACATGCCCTGGTGAGGGCATCAGGGCCTGGTTGTGCTTAGCCCCATTTTACAGATGGTAAAGTGAGGCTCATGAGGGGAGGCAAGTCATCCGAAACCACACAGCTGGCAAGCGGCAGAGGGGCCGGAAGCCTGGGCCTCCTTGCTGCCAGTGCAGGGTGCATTCCAGAACTTCATATTAGTTAGCCAGAAGGACTGTCTTAAAATGCCAATCTAATTGCCCTTATTGTTCTTGAAATCCTTCAGGGCTCCTTGTTGCATTCAGAAGAGAGCCCAGATTCTTAACGAACCAGGCAAGGCCCTGGGTGACTTGGCCTCACCTCTCTTTCCGCCTCCATCACTGTCACTTTGCCCTTCTCACAGGCTTGCTCCAGCCATATCAGTGCGCTCCGTCTTGGCTTCTGCCCTGGGAACATGCCCATCTCCCCGCTCTGCCCTGTTTCTGTGGATGCTCACGACCCTTCCTTCAGGCCCCGGCTCCGAGGCCCCTTGGTCTGGGAAGCCTTGGCTAAATCCTGATCTGGGTTAAATAGGTCTCCCAGCTTCTCGCACAGCAGCCTATTGTGCTCTGCTGGTGTGTGTCCCCAGCAGGACCCTATAAGGCCTACTCAGGACAGATCCCTCCCCCATATCCTCTACCGTAGCTCCTCTCTGAAGTACCTAGATAACCGTGTCTGATGCACATTTCCTGAGTTGTTCTACAGATACTAAGACCCCCACCAAATGGAAGAAATTAACTACTTGATGACCATGAGCACACATCCCACAGACCTACTGGCACCTGAGGATTGATAATGTTAAATTAACCACCCTGTTATCTCACCATCAACCAGTCAGAGAATTGTGCACGAGCTGATCACAGACCCTGGGACGCCCGTCCCTCACCTGGCCTTTAAAAATGCTTTGCTGAAATCCTTTGGGGAGATCAGGGTTTTTGAGGCACGAGCCACCTGTTCTCCTTGCGTGACCCTGCAGTAAACCTTTCTCTGCTCCAGACCCCGACGCTTTGGTTTGTTTGGGCTCACTGTGCATCGGGCACGCAAACTTTTGTTCGGTAACAGCTGGACTTTGAGGGCAGGGACCTTGCTGTCCTGTTCTCCCCTGAATCCTCAGTAGCCCCCAGCACTGTGCCCGGTCTATAAGAAGGGACCGGGTAAGGACCTTCCTGCTGGAATCCGTGCTGCCACTGGTACCAGGAGCAAGGGAATTTGTGACTTGACTCTGGCTTTTATTCAAAGCGCAATGGCAGGAAACTTCCTTTCCTGAGGTCCCTGAACTTGATGTGCTCATCTGGGAGTATGTGTCCTTCTCAGGCGGCATTTCTGCCACTGCTGCCATGTGTACCCCTTCTCCCTCCCTCCTCCGGTTGCTTCCTCTCCATCCTGGCCTCTGAGGGGAGAAGAACACCCTCCTTTGTGCCTGGGGTGTCTCTGACTGTGCCCCTCAGAGCACGGGCCCGGCACACACCCCTCCTAACTCGAGCTCATGCTCAGGGCCATGGACCGCAGAGGCAGTGCCCATTCTGCTTGCCATCTCTTTGTGATGTGCTCTAGACTAAGTGGGACTCAGTCTCTAATACTTGTTGGCTCCGTTAAAAAGCAGAGATGTTTTTGTGGCCCGTTATCCAACGGGCACAAAACTGAACTTGTCTGGGGTAATGAAACTAATAACAGAGCCCGATGGCCTTGACCCTGCAGCCACCGAGGCAGTGATCAAAGCAGCCTTTTGTAAATAGGTTCATTTGTACCATTTTTTTAGATTCCAAATATAAGTGATATCATATGATATTTGTCTTTCTCTGTCTAACTTACTTCACTCAGCATGACAATCTCTAGGTACACCCATGTTACTGCAAATGGCATTATTTTGTTCTTTTTTATGGCTGAGTAATATTCCATTGTATATATGTGCCACATCTTCTTTATCCATTCCTCTGTCGATGGACACTTAGGTTGCTTCCATGTCCTGGCTATTGTAAATAGTGCTGCAATGAACATTGGGGTGCATGGAACCTATTTACAAAACAGAAATAGAGTCACAGATGTAGAAACAAACTTATGGTTACCAAGGGGGAAAGGTAGAGGGGAGGGATAAATTGGGAGACTGGGATCGACATATACAAACTACTATGTATAAAATAGATAACTAATAAGAACCGACTGTATAGCACAGGGGACTCTACTCAATACTCTGTAATGACCTATATGGGAGTAGGATCTAAAAAAGTGGATATATGTATATGTATAACTGATTCACTTTGCTGTACAGCAGAAACTAACACAACACTGTAAATCAACTATACTCCAATAAAAATTAATTAAAAAAAAAAAAAAAAAAAGCAGCCTTTTCCCCGCCTCCTGCAGCCGGCCTGCTCATACCATCTTAAAAAGGCCCTGTTGTCACGATAAACCTCCATGGCCACCAATTTCCAAAGGCTGGTTCCTGCTAACATCTTGATCAGTTATGAAAGTTAATCATCATCAGGAACAAGGGAAATGATACCTCGGAAAGGTCTTTTTAAACACTAACAGGCGTGGCAGTGGAGTTCCCAGATAAGGGGAAATATGTCAGCTGGAAGATGTTGTAATAAACCAGTCCAGCCCCTTGATTAAGTGCCTGTGAATGCCATATCTCAGGAGCACGATAATAAGGGTATAAAAAGGGAAGACTTGAAAAGGTAGTAATGTGTTGGTGTGATGATTTGAGGTGTGATGGCACCCAGGGGGACAGTGAAGGTTACAGGGTGAGAGAAGGCAGCTCACGAGGGTCCATTGCAAGACCATCCGTATCTGATTCAGCTTCGCGTCTCTTCCCCAGACCCCTTTCTTGGCCCTGGCCTGAAACATACGAGGTGCCTGGTAAATGTTGAAATGAGCTAAACTGCATTTCCATTCACCCGTAAGCTCCCCAAGGGCCAGACGTCTCTTTTGCTCAGCACTTCCTAATGAGCCTAGAACTTCATAGATGTTGAATCATTGAGTGAATGTGGGACTTGCATGTGTATCCTTTCAAACTGACAGAGAGACAGAGGAACCTCAGAAAGCAAAACAAAACTAGTGTTACCAACCCAGTGACTGCTAACACGACAGCTAGTCTTCCATGAGCAGCTGCTACATGCCTCTTGTCCACATAGTTATTTATTGTGTGCTGAGTGTTGTACGTGCATCACCTCAACCCTTTCAACGACCCTATGGGGTGGGCACTATTGTGCCATTTTACAGAAAGGAAAACAGAGGCACACACAGCGAGGACATGGCAGATTTGGGATCTGAGGCCAGCGGTGCTCTGAATCACTTGGCCAGACTGCCTCCCCCGATGTCCTCTGGCTTTCAGTTCAATCCCACGCAGGTTTAGGAGCCTCAAGCCAGTGTATTCAGTGCAGCCTCCCTCCCTGTACACTGCTCGTGGATCTAGATCTCTCTGAACCCATGCTTTTGTTCAGCGCTTCTCCTCAGGCTCTGAAGCACATACCTCCTGTCAAGGGGATGACAAATAGGACTTGAACGCACCCTCTCGGTGTTTCAACAGTACTGTCTCCTTCCAGGCTTTGAATGAAGAAAGGGAAATCCTCTTGAAGGATGGGGAGGTGGGGGACCATGTCTGGCATTTCCTGGATGGGGTTGGGGTGGGTTGTCATGACACTCTGGGGGTGTGGAGGTGGCCTGGGTCCCCTCAGACTTGGAAGTTCCTGCTCAGGAGTCTGATGGGCTGTATTCTAAGGTACATATTGGGAGAAGGGGTTGGGAAGGAGATGGGACTGACTTTCATGGACCATAAGCTGTGTGTCAGGCATAGTACTGGGCCCTATCCACCCACCGCCTGCACCTACCCACCCCCACCCAGAGAGGAGGGTGGGCTTATCCTCCCATTTTGCAGTTGAGGACTCTGAGGCTCAGAGAGTCTAGGAAGCATGGCCGAGGCCACACAGCTAGTGGGTAGTGGAGATGGTATGTCCCACAGTCTGTTTCATGCCAGGATTCATGTTCTTACCTTGACATCTTGTTCCACTTTCCAGGGGAATCAGTCCTTGGTGGATTTACCTGGTGTCGTTTACCACGACATAAAATCAGAGAATGTATGAGCTGCAAGTGACCTTAAAAGTCATGCAGTCTCACATAGCACAGGGAGATCAGCTCGGTGCCACCTAGAGGGGTGGGATAGGGAGGGTGGGAGGGAGACGCAAGAGGGAGGAGATATGGGGATATATGTATATGTATAGCTGATTCACTTTGTTATACAGCAGAAACACACCATTGTAAAGCAATTATACTCCAATAAAGATGTTAAAAAAAAGTCATGCTGTCTAAAAAATAAAGTAAGTGGGGTCCGGAGAGTCTCTTCCTTATGTGTTGGCCACAGCTGGGAGCTCCAGGCTTTTCCCCTCTTCCTTTTCTTTCTTTTTTCTAAGGGTAGATTGGAGTCAAATATAAACTCTTTATCCTTGAGGAGGAGGGCAAGGAATGATGTGTTTCAAGGTCAAGAACACTTAGGAGGTATTGGTTTCCAGAGGTGGAGCTTACAAGGTGATGACGGTCCCAGCAAAGGGGCGTGGTCTCTCGTCTTGTCTTCTTGGACATCAGTGGACTTAGGGTACGGTTGAGCCATATGAGAAACCCAGACATCTATCCATGTGTCCCTGTCTGTCTGTGTTCTCTCCTCACCCCACTCTCTTCCATCTGGTAGCCAGCCCCTGTCGTCATGGTGGAGTTGGGGGAGACTAGCCACTCTGCCTTCTGTTATATCTTCTGAGTGCTACGGACACTGCAGTGAATGACACAGACAGGTGGTGGTCCTCGTGGGACTTACAGTCTAGTAGGGCAAATCGACAATAAGCCAGAAAACAAATCATATGATTTCAGAAAGTCGTAAGTGCCAGGAAGGAAATAAATCAGGATGAAGTGAAATAACCTTCCAGGGAGATGAAACGGCATTTGTGAAGGCTCCAAGCTGGTGAGAGCCGGGCCTGGTGGGGGAGATAGCAAGGAGGCCTGTGTGGTTGGAATAAAGGAAGGGGGAGACGTGGGAGAACGGGCGAGCAGCACAGACTCTGCAGAGCCTGTGGCTTGGTAGCAGGACGTTGGATGTCATTCGATGCATGGGGGACGCTGCTCATGGGTTTTAAGCTGGGGAGTGATCTATGTTTCAGATGTTTTCGTAATCTCTGTGTCCCTTTTCTCTGATGCTGGCAGGTGTACAATGGCTTGTTTTCTTGCAGAGCAGAAGAACTTGAGATCCAGTTTCATGTTAGGGAGAGAACGTGGCTCTTCGTAGCCCAGGTGATATTAATTCTCTATGTGGTCTAGCCTGGGTCACTGGTATTTTATGTTGGGGTTTGGACACAAGAAAGCAGTTTGTGCTTTTTTGGTCATATTTTTTCCCCAGGGACCTTGAAGAGGAGGGCAAGGTGGGCTTGGACAGGATTTAGGTATCCCTGGGTCACTACTAATGGGATCACTGCATTGTTCTCTAAAGTAATCACCACTTCCCCTTGTCAGCTGCACCACCTGAGAAATGCCTGCGAGAACCCCAGGGGCTTGGGTGCCAGGCAGGTGTAATCTTTACTATAACATTCTGCCCTCTGGGTTAAGCCTGTCACTGCTGCCCTTTCTCTGGCTCCTGTCTCTTCCTAAGTTTCTCCCCAGTTGTGAAATGTAGTTTAAAGTAGAAAAGCACAGTGTTGTCACTTTTCCCCAGAGAAAAAAAGATCAATTGCTCTGAAATGGCCCATTCGCCTTGGAAGAGAGCTGGTTTAAAGTGACAGCCGTGGAGTTGAAGTAAACATCTTATATCTCTTTTTCCACACCATGAAATTATGTCCTATACCAGTACATACTTCACTGCTATAATTAAGCTGTTAGTTCTCCCTGAGTTTATTTCAACCATGTCTCAGCAGCATCCCGGGATGCCGTTAGTGTTTCACAGTGGTTAAGGGTGAGACCTCGGTTCAAGACCCAGCTCTGCCACTTACTAGCTTTTTGGCCTTAGGCAAATTACTTTTTTCCCCATGAGCTTCTGTTTCCTCAATGTAAAATTGATATAACAGCAGGAGCTAGTGGTAGCTAACATTCATACTTAGGCTATTGAAGCACTTACTTGAATAATTGACTTAATCCTCTTAACAACCCAACATGGCAAGTACTGTAATTATTTCCATTTTACAGGTGTGAACACTGAGGCACAGTTCAGTCATTGGCCCAAAGTCACTCAGCTAGAAAGTAGAAGAGCTGGGATATGAAGTCAGAGCCTGTGTTCTTAGCCACTAACTAAAACCTCTTTGCGGGTCCTCCCTTGGAGACATCAGTGGAAAATGCGAGCTCTGCCCTTATCACAGTGCCTGGCAGGTATTCTGTGCCCTTCTGGTGTTTTCCTCTAATTCTGAAGAGTTGTCCTGTTGGAAGCCTTCTAAGGAGAAGGGCAGAGGCCTTGAATCCAGATGGGCTTCCTGCTGATGGCAACAGTCCCTTGGCTCCCGGAGCTCAAGATGGATTGCGTGCTCAGCCGGCAGGCACGGACCCGGCAGAGCTGTCAGGAAAGTGGTGATCTGCTGGGACCCCCAGCCGTGTCGGCAGCCTTCGGGATGGTGGGCAGGTGTCCACTCCTGCCTGACTTGGCTGCTCCTGTTGGAGTCTAGCATGCTCCTCAGCCCCAGAATTAATACCTCCCTGCAGACGTCTTCAGCACCCACGCAGGCTGGCACAGGCGTGGAGCACCAGGGCCGATGCCACTTCTGTATGTTCCTGAGTGTGACTGCCCTGGTAAGAGGCTGTGTTGGTGAGGACGCCTGGCCCTGGGCTGCAGGTTCCTGTCTGTGGAGAGTCTCCTCCGTAGGATGCTGGGCCCCTCCAGTGGGGAGACTGCATCTTCTCATTTTGCCTCCTGGAACTGTGGATGTCGTCTCAGCGGGAGTGGGGCAGGACCCTGGAGGGCAGCGGCTTGCCCGGGGCACTGAACTGAGGGGTGATGGAGGCAGGCTACTGCCCGGCCACGTAAGCTTCCGTTTTCTCTCTCCTCTCAGTTGGCGGGGCCAGATTGGTGAACAGTAGAGCTGGGGCTTGGCTCTTGCAGGAAGCCTGTGGGTGACTCTGCTCGCCCCGTCTGTGTTCCCAGAGGCGTGGTGAGGCTTCACGGTTGATCCCCAGCACAGCTGCGGGTTCCTTGCTTCCTTTTCTAGCCATGAGTAAATACGTGTCCTATCAAATTAGGAATTTTACTGTATTTGGCTAAACTGGGAAGGGAATTAGCCAGACTCGTCTCTGTCCTTTGTCTCTGCAGTGGTAGCCTTGTCAGCAGGCTTGTCCCTTGTGGTCCTTCTCCCTGGGCTGCTGGGAGGACATCTGGAGCCTCAGAGAGCCCCAGGTTGAGGGAACAGGAGGAACCCCCTTTGGCCCAGCGGGGACCAGGGCAGCTCCTTGGCTTGTTCCTGGTGAGAGGGATGGGACTGGGGTGGGAGTGTGGCACTTGCCCCTACGCTGCCGTTGGGAAGACCCTCGTTGCCGCCTGGAGGGCAGTACGTGGGAGAAAGAGTTGCCGTCTTTGCCTTCTGCTTCCCACCTCTGGCCCTTCTCCCACAGTGCACACCTCAAGCTTCTCTCCCCTTTCAGAGACATAGTAACTTACAGCTCAGCTGATTTATGGGACTAAAATAAGCTCATTATGTGAGTTGTCAGTAATTATATGAATTGATGAGGGGATTTCCCTCTTCCTTCCCTTGGATGCTTGCAGAATCATTGCAGGTTGATTTTGCATTTTTGACCTAAACAGTGATGGGTTTAGACATTAGCTTCTTTGCATTCAGGATAACTTCTGAGCTCCGCATCCATCGCTTTGTAACAAACTTGTCTTAGGTGAGGTTTCTGATGATGTTTTCCAGCACCACAGGTGACAGAGGCTCCCTGCATCTTTGATGAGGTTGTGATGTCTTTATTTTCCTAATTATCAAATATTTATTAAGAGCATTACCTCAAAGAACTTCGGCCTTCTGGTTCCTTTTGTCAGTGCTTCTTCCATTTACAGTCAGGTTCAAAGTGACTGATGGGGTATTCATGAAGATAAAAACCATAAGCCCCTGGAAGTGTAGCTTTGTGGAGAGTGCTGATGCAGTGTAAGTCTTCAGATGTTAGCTGGCCAGTGTTTCAATGATGACTTAAACTGGTTGCATCGGTGCATCGGAGGTGACAAACCCATGGGTCAAGTCCAGCTCTCAGATGTGTTTTGTTTGGACACTATGTTAAAAAAAAGTTATTTGAATCAGTTGTTAACATTAAAAAATTAGAAGATATCATCCAAACCCCCACATATCTGGATTTCCTATTTCTCTCGGGAAATCCTCAGACACGGCCACAGGGGCTCGTGGTCCATTAAGGAGACAGTTGGCTGGCGGACAGTGGCTGCCCCTTCCAATGGGGCACGCGCACCTTCTCTGTCAACGCACCTCCGTTTGCACCGGATCTACTTTGTTTATTTAATTCATCAGTTTGGCCCTACTTGGCATTTGAGTTTGCAACTCTACAACCGGAGTGAGTGTAGATATAACTGCCCAGTGGTTGACTGCCCATCAGCTCTTGTTGCACCTGTCCGGGCTTGAGCTGACATCTTGCTTCTGGATTAGTGCAGACGCCTGCCCACAGTTCTGCCTGCTTCCTCTTCCTTTGCATCCTCACTGCTCCGCAGGCTGTGCTCAGCACGGGAGTCAGACTGGACCTTTTAAAACATGTCAGACCATGTCACTCCTCTGCTCGAAACCTTGCTATGGCTCCCCGTTTCTCCCAGAGGAAGGGCCACAGTGCTCACTGTCCTACAGGCCCATCACGTCCTACAGGCCTCCTGTTACCTCTCTGAGCTGGTCTTCTCTCTCCCTCACTCATTCTGTTCCAGCCTTACTGGGCCCCTTGCTGTTCCCTGAATGTGCCAGACCTCAGGGGCTTTGCTCAATCTCCCTGGAAGCTCTTCTCCTAGATACCTGCTTGGTTAATTCCCTCACTTCCTACAGGTCTTGGCTCAGATCTCACCTTATCAATGAGATCTCCCTTCACCATGTTATTTATTATTGCATCCCACCCCTGCCCACCTTCTGTAGTTTTTCACCACGTACCTGGCTCTACGTTTTCATTTTTCTTTAGTATTTATTCCCTTTAAGCACACTAGATGCTTTCTCTAACACATTTATTGTATGCCTCCTCTCTCTGTTAGGATGTGAATTCCACAATGACAAGGCTCTTTGTTTTGTTCACCATTTTATCCTAAGCATCTAGAACATTGCCTGGCACACAGCAGATAGTAACCAGTGCCTGTGGTTGGATGTTGCTGAAATCGTGGAGTGTTTTCCGAGAGCTCCAAGGTGCTTGAAACTAAGAATGATGGAAATGGGGAGTTGTTTTTCCATCTCAGTGGTTGCCGCCCGGAAGGTGAGCTCGCCAGAGGAAGCGGCAGCATGGGTGCGAGAGGGCCGGGGCTCCGGGGCTTCCCCTGGGCCTTGTTTCCTATGTGGTCTTCTCACTCCTGTATCCTTTCCTCTGTAACTGAACATGAAGGAGGCAGCGTCCTTGTCAAACAGAGCAAAGGGGAAATGGGGAAGGAGAGGGGAAGGGACACAGGTAGGTGGCTCCAGTTCTGAGTTTATCCAGCTGTGTCACCATTAGCACATTTTTCTGGGCTTCAGTATCAGCATCTATGAAATGATCCTGTGGCTTTAGACCCTCTCCGAGGACATCTCAGCTCTTTATTGCTGTGGATCAGTAGTTTTGATGAGGTCTCCGTCCACACTGACCGTATTTCCCACTTTAAAGGAGAACCTCCAGGTAAAATCACTTGGGCCTCTCGACCTGCAATGTAACGTTCCGAATTGTTTCCTAAATCTGGATCGATACCATTAAAAATACACTTTTTCTTATTTTTCATATTTCCATTAGCAATTCCTCTTGGGATCAGACACTTTTTCCTTCCACTCAGTGAAATACAACATGATTCCCACGTGCTGCCTTACTCAGTGTGGTTTCATGTCCTCTCTCTTGGAGACATGCTGAGTTCTGACCCCCGGGGTTGCTTTTGGGAGCCCAGCATTCACACTGTGGTGTCTAATATAGTTGTGCAGCTTTTCACCTCCATTCGTACTTACTGATAGAAAATTAATTAGTCAAATATGAAATAATATGGGCCAATCATCACCTTGGCCAAGTGGCATAAAACACACCTCATCCCCACCCCAGATGGTTGTCAATAAAAAGTGGCATTTAAAAATGCTGACTAAATTCAAACCTGTGAGGTGCTTTCTTCCATAATTTAAATTCATTTTGGGGGAGATGCGCAAGTCTGTTTTGTTATAATGCCCACAAGCAGATTAATCTCACAAGAACTAGAATATTTGCAGTGGTCGTACGTTTTCCTAAAAGCTTTTCCAAGAGAAACCTAACAGCTTCTCCTGAAACAAATGCACACCCCCTCTGACTCAGGGGAACTGAAATAAATGGGTCTGTTTTCTCCCAGACACGACAACGTGGCACTCATAACCTGTCTTCCCTGGCTTTTCGGTGCTGGCCTCAAGGTGAAATCTTCATGAACAGATGGGGCTCCTTGGAGCTCCTCGGGCAGGAGATAGACATGCTTCTGAGATAACACTAGTAAATGTGCTTTCTCAAAGTGCCCCTTTCTTCCCAGAGAAACCTGAGGCTCAAATCTTAAGATCTCAGATGGATAGACGCCTTTGTTATGTGGCCTTGAGCAAGTCATATAATCTCTAAACCTCCGTTTCCCAACTTTAAGACAAGAATGTTAATAGTACCTGCTGCATTGGGTCATTCTGAGGACTAAATAAGATGATGTAGGTAGAGCCAGCACGTGACTAGCACTGGATACATTTTGTTTTTATTAGCTATCATTTTGCCAACTTTCCCCAGCCCCTTGCTTTAGATTATTTCTTAACCATGTTAGAATAATGAAAATGTATAAACACCCTCAGCACTACTGCTTTTTCTCCAGCTGTAGTGTTTCCATGAGTAGGACTTGGTGTATACCTCCCCTGATGACCGGGTCTACTAGAACCACCAGGGATGGCCCCTGGTTCTGTGTCGGGTGTGGTGCCAGGGTGCTCTGTGGCCTCTGTTGGGAGACAGATTCTCTCTTCCCTCTGCCCTGCCCCATCCACTGACTCTTTCTAGGAAAGGCAGGACACCAGGGGATGGGTCGGGGAGGGGTTTCCTGCAGATGCTCTGCTGGTTAAGTCTGTAAGCAGCTGTGGAAGGATCTCCCTCTGGGCAGTGGGAACACCCCTGATTTCTCTGGGGCTGGACTTCCTTTCTTCTCTTTGATCCACTCTTTTCCTCCCTCTTTGCCAGCTTTTCTTGGGACTATCTGTGCTTGTGTGTTTACCCACACAGCACCCAGCTCCTTGGCTGGGAGCAGAGCTTAAGTCTTCTCAAGGGCCCTCTGAAACTGTGAGTGCTGTGCTAAGGGGTCCTGGCCACTATGGTGCTCAACCCACACGCTATCTGTGAAACCCTAGAGACCAGTTATGGTAAAAGCTCTTCCTCTTGATCCCTCCAAGTAGGAATAATAGGTTGTAAGTCAAAGGCCCTCCTTTCTAGGAAATGCAGTGTTTCTTGGAGATTGGCTGTTGTGGCCGGATAGGGTGGACAGGGCAGGACGGGGCATGTCTTGGGCACAGGCGGGGGTCCAGACTCCCCGTAGCTTCCCTGCAGACCTCAGTGGTCTCCTAGTCTGTTTGTGAATCTTCTCATACAGAGCTGGCCTGAGCCTTTTCTCAGTGGAAGCTCCGGTAGTCATGAGGATCTTTCCGTGAGTCACTTGCACGTGTCATGAGGACCTGCGGGCTGGCTGGGGTTACAGTAGGCTCCTAGGTGCAGCCTCTGCCTGTGGGGACAGGCTGCGTGTGGGACACTGTCCTCTTCCACCCTGTGGCCTGGCGACTGCCTGAGCTGGCTAGAGGTGGCCGGGTCCATGGCCACAGCTGCCCACAGAGAGGTGAGAAGACCACGGTCATCCTAAAGTCCATGTGTGGAAACCAGGCCTTTGCAGATGAGCCAGCTTATTTGTAGTTCAGTGGATGAGACTTGCTTCAGGACAGACAATTTTGAGAGATTGAAAAGTAATTCTGTTCATTTTGGGGGATTTTGACCTCAGAGATAGTGAGTCAGAAAAGAAGTTAGTTAAACTCCCCCAGAGTTAGCAAGTATTGTGATCTCTTTATTCTTTATTAAAAATAATTTTTAAAATAACTTATATTAATTTGAAAAATACAGTTTGGAAAAGTCGACTGTTAATCCCTACACAAAGCTTTCCTCTGTTGCTGGTGGGGTCTTCCCTTTCCAGTGCAAATGGTCTGGTTTTCACCCCGGACATCAGCCGGTTGGGAGCTGCTATGGTGGTGGGCTTCTGCACGGAATCATTTTTCAATGCTGGAGACAAAGTCACAAGTTTTTTTTTCTTTCTTTCTTTCTTTTTAATACTTAAAGAGGCAGTATAGCCCAGCAGTGAAGAACCTGGACTCTGGATACTCCCTGGTAGGTTTGCTAGAATTAAAAGAGCTCTTGCTTGCCGCACACAATGCCCTACTCTCAATAACTCTTAGTTATCATGGTTACATTATGCAACCTTTCCTTGACATCTCCACCCCTGCTATATTTCAAACACTTTTGGGCATCACTTTCAGCATTCTCCGTGGGCTGCTGTGTTTCAGAAAAATAGAACTTTTAGGGAAAATAAGAAGTTTACTGAAATGTTGATGATAAGTGCACATCTCCCAAGTGACATGCATCCTCTCCCTGCCTTCCAAGGTGTACCCTTTGGGATGGTGTCATTGGTACACAGATGGCCCTCCCCCACCCATTCATTTGGCTAAAACCTCTGGCTGTCTTAGGTTTTCCCAGCTGCCTGCAGTGTCAGTTTGTTGGGAGAGCCACACGGTTTGGTGCACGGTGTACCCACCAGGTTGGTCTCTCTTTCCTGCTGTGGTCTCCAGGTTACCGCAGGTTGGTGCATTTGGAATCCATCATTAGGTGTTTTTCATGCCGCTTGTTCCTTTTCAAGAATAAACAGGTGCTATAGTATTAGATTTTATTGATCACTTAACGAGCAAGAAATTATGGAAATAATATCCATAAAATCGCCATAAAACCCTGTTAACCTGCCAGATTTCCAAATTAGAGCATCAGTTAGATTTGTTGGGTATTTGTTTAGCTGTGGTCTCCAGGTGACTCCTGCTCTATTTACTCTCATGATTTCCCCAAAGATTTGTTTCTGTCTTCCTTAGAGAATGAAGTGTTCTGCATATCCTATCAGAAACTGCTAGAAGGGATAGGGGCACAAAGGTAAATTAAGCAAATATTTCAGATTTGTTGATGTACTTTTGTGAGCCATATAAGTTAATGATCCAAGGCCAGAGACATTGCTTAATGCCAGATACAGTCACGCTAAGTTCTGCTTTTCCTGGGGGAGCTAAGGATGGATGGCAGTTCAGGTTTCTCTGGCCTGTCTCCTGGGGTGACAGGGACCTGCCTCGTGCCACTTTATCTTGGACCGAACACTTGGTCTCCAGGCACCAGTTATTTCAAAGGCACGAGTTGCTGTCATGGTGCCACCTTGTCACGACCCATCAGCTAACGAGACTGCCTCGCGGAGGTTTGCACATACCCGGAAACTGCAGGCAGGTCTCACCGAAAGTGCCATCAGGTAGCAGAACGGGCCCCCGTGTGGGTGAAAGAGGCAGCCCCCTGCACCGTGGGAGCTGGCGGGGAGAGGGTTTCCTGGGCAGGCTCCCCGGGCTCCCGAAGATCGACCCTCCCACTACCCTTTCAGTAGTTCCTCTTCCTTCTTTTAGTCTCTGAGGATTCTCTTCTCTTTTGGAAATTCTCATTAAACATTCACTTGCTAAATATTTAGTGAGCTTTCACTGTATGCCTGGTGTGGTACTAGCCCCTGTGGGCAGGAGAGCGGGTGTGTCTAAAAATGCTTCGTGGAGGAGGTGATGTCTGGGATGAGTCCTGAAGAACGTGTAAGAGCCAGGTGGAATGATTCCTGCCGATTTTCTCAGTTGGACCCCTTCCAGCCGTGGGTAGTAGGCATTGATGTTATTTCTACTTGATGGAGGAGGAACTGAATCTCAGAGAGGGTGAGTGACTTGCCGAAGGTCAAGAATGGGTACCTGAACTCGGAAGTTTCTCTCGAGAGCCCACGTGTTCAGTCACTATAACTTCACACTGGACAGACAGGCCAGATCCACCCTTTGACTCCGGGTTGGCAAGGAAAAGAAGGAGGCATTGCGATGAGTGAGAGGACAGTGAGTAAACCTCACCTCCTTCAGGGCTGACTGTGTGAAAGGAGGGCAGCTTGAGGTGGCAGGAATGGCTTGATCCCCATCCTTAGGAGCTTATGATCTAGTTAGAAAGATAAGGCTGAGAAAGCTCGAGGTGAAACCTCATTTCTGCTCCTGCCTCTGTTGCTTACTTTACTGGGTCACCTTGGGCAACTTGCTCACCATCTCTGGGCTTGTTTTCTTTTTCTGTTAAATGAAAGTAATACTTAAGGTAAGGGGTTGTTGATGGATGTGAACATGGTTTGAAAAGCTCAAAGTATAAAAGTGTAAGGCTCTTTGCAGAGCACATTCTTAATGCTATATAATACTTTCTTATTCTGCCACGTGGAAGGGGGTAACTCGCCGCTGACGTGCCCTCTCTTGTGTGGCAGTGCATTGGTCCAACCACATTTCCAGGCCAGGTGACCCACTTCATACCCTTGGGATTAATAAGTGTGTTACTTTGGATGGCTGCCTGACCTCTCTGTGTTTCTCTTCTGAGTATCAAGTGAGGAGACTTGATCCTTGCAGGATCATTATGAACGTTAAACGAGATGACACATGAAAGGCTTCTGAAGCAGAGTAGGTGCTCAGAGAATGTTGGTTGCCCTTCCTCATCACACCTGAGCTGTTGTGTGTGCTCATAGGCGGCTGCAGGTGCAGCGGGTGTGGATCTCCCATCTCACGTCCAGTCCTGTGTCTCCCAGACTTGTGGGTACCACTGTCCTGATTTCTGCCCCATCTCCAAATACTTGAATTTATTTAAAAATATATTTTTCTTTAAAGCAATTCTCCCTTCCCTCCAATTTAGTCTTAAGTAATAATACATGTGAAACCACAGGTTTAATACACATAACAAATTATACAAATAAAAAAATTTGGGTAGTTCTTAAAATCCTCAGTGATGTATGTGCCATACTTAGAAAAACACAGTGCAAATTGGATTTGTTTATGGTAACTTCATACCTATTCCAAGTATTCTCTCTGTTACTTCTCAAGAGTAAATACTGGGGTCATGTTGGAGGTTGGTTGGTGGAGGCAACACTTTTATCTGAGGGAGTTTAAGGAATAGAACTGGCTGAATTGCAGTGGGGAACTCCAAATCCATTTGGGCATTTAGGTCCTGAGGTTTGAAATCTCCATCTCTTTCCGGATAGTGGAACCCAAAAGTCTCATCCGAGGCAGTCCTTGACAAAGCTGCAAAAAATTGAGGAGTAGTACAGGCTGCAAAGAAATGTAACTTGTACTGGTGAGACTTTCAGAGCTCTGAATGGGCACCATTAACAAATGAAGCAACTGACAAAGGATTAATCTCCAAAATTTACAAGCAGCTCATGCAGCTCAATGACAAAAAAACAACCCAATCCAAAAATGGGCAGAAGACCTAAATAGACATTTCTCCAAAGAAGATATACAGATTGCCAACAAACACATGAAAGAATGCTCAACATCATTAATCATTAGAGAAATGCAAATCAAAACTACAATGAGATATCATCTCACACCGGTCAGAATGGCCATCATCAAAAAATCTAGAAACAATAAATGCTGGAGAGGGTGTGGAGAAAAGTGAACCCTCCTGCACTGTTGGTGGGAATGTAAATTGATACAGCCACTATGGAGAACAGTATGGAGGTTCCTTAAAAAACTACAACTAGAACTACCATATGACCCAGCAATCCCACTACTGGGCATATACCTTGAGGAAACCATAATTCAAAAAGAGTCATGTACCACAATGTTCATTGCAGCTCTATTTACAATAGCCAGGACATGGAAGCAACCTAAGTGTCCATCAACAGATGAATGGATAAAGAAGATGTGGCACATATATACAATGGAATATTACTCAGTCATAAAAAGAAACAAAATCGAGTTATTTGTAGTGAGGTGGATGGACCTAGAGTCTGTCATATAGAGTGAAGTAAGTCAGAAAGAGAAAAACAAATACAGTATGCTCACACATATATATGGAATCTAAGAAAAAAAAGAAGAAAGGTCATGAAGAACCTAAGGGTAAGACGGGAATAAAGACACAGACCTACTAGAGAATGGACTTGAGGACACGGGGAGGGGGAAGGGTAAGCTGGGATGAAGTGAGAGAGTGGCATGGACATATATACACTACCAAATGTAAAATAGATAGCTAGTGGGAAGCAGCCGCATAGCACAGGGAGATCAGCTCGGTGGTTTGTGACCACTTAGAGGGGTGGGATAGGGAGGGTGGGAGGGAGGGCGACGCAAGAGGGAAGAGATATGGGAACATATGTATATGTATAACTGATTCACTTTGTTATAAAGCAGAAACTAACACACCATTGTAAAGCAATTATACTCCAAAAAAGATGTTAAAAAAACAAAAAAAAAAACAAAGAAAAACAGGAAATCATAGCCGTCACATGGTGATGTGGGGTGTGGGATCCTTTTGGAAGCAAACTAAGTGGTTGACCTCTGGTTGACATTCCAGGCTTTTCTCAGGGTACAAGTGCACCCCCAGGATAGAATCCTACCAGGCTAGCAGCATGCCTTTGGACTAGCCCCCTGGGCTTACCTCCTCACCTCCCAAGAATTTAGCCCCAAGGCTTTGCAGGGGCTGAGCTTGTGTCTCTGTCAAGCTGCATTGTAGGAACGCTATTTCTGCTTTGTCAGCCACCTCACCCTATCATATAGTCCTGCCTTCTCCTGTTTTCCAGGGCACTCACAGTGTAGCGGCTGCCTGCAGTTTGGCCATAGATGCGTGATGGTTGTCATTGTTAAATGTCGGCCCTGGGAAGGAGTCACCGGGCACTGGGTGCCAGACGTGGTGCCGTGGGATGTGGGGAGATGGCAGGCCTGGATGGGGTGCCCTCCTGTTTACCACTCTGCCTCCTGACAGAGACCTGCTCATCCCAGACTGATGAAAGTGCATCCTCTTTGTCAAGACTGCACATTCATTCTCTTCTGAAGAGAAATGTGGTTTTAATTTCAGAGATCAGATGGGATGACTTGTGTTCATATGGCTGATAAATCATTTTAAAGAAAATTACTTTGGCATGCTTGACATTTGTATGGATGGCTGATGAAGGAAAGGAATGGATCCAGATCACGTCAGAAATATTTTACCATTACAAAAAATTGTGGTCTGTGGAAAACAGAATCCAATAAAGCCATAAACCTGTCTGACCATCCTTCTAAGCTGTAGAAATGCAGCATTCAGGGACCATGACATTGGCATAAATATGCCACATGGTGAGCACTTTGTAAGAAAGAGAATACCCCATGATAGAAGTGAGGTGGCCTGGGTCCTGGCCCCAGCTCTGCCCACCGACCACAACTGCCATTGGGCAGAAGTCATTGCATCTTGCTGGGCCTCAGCTTCGCGGGGTTGGTGACTCCCCTTGAGAGTCAGATGAATGCTTTGCCCTCTCCCTGAAAAACAGGCACACATCCAAAAAGTATTTTTCACACAACGCCATGGCTTGGTGGACCTCTCAAAGCCCATCCGTGGGCCTCAAGTTAAGGGCTGCCAGACCCAGTGAGCCCTACAGTCTCCCTCTGCTCTAGAGACCATCTTGAATCCACCTGACTTGGTAACACCCTTCTCTAGAGGAGGAGACGAGGAGAGCTGACCTCCTCAGTTCCCTGGGCTCAGCTGCCTGGTTCAGTGCAGGGAACATTTATTGAGCACCTTTTGTATGTGAGGCAGTGGGCCGGGTGAGGGCGTGCCAGGATGGACGCGATACATACCCGATCTCCTAAGGGAGGTTGTTCTCGTGGTCACGAGCTTTGTGGTGGGTGAAGGCCGTGAGGGTGCTGAACCAGCAGTGGGGAGAGAGTCAGGATTTGAGGTCCAGTTCTTGTCTTGTGATGAGTTCTAATTCTGTGCTTCGTGATCATAGACAATCCACTGGGCCTCGGTTTCTTCATAAGTACAATAGGGTCAGTAATTCTAGAACCTTCTGCCTCTCAGCATTGTTGTGAGAATCCAATATGCTCATGTGTTAATTTAAATAAACTTGATTGATAACTGCTCTGGGACTGTAGTGTTTAAACGGGTTAAATTATAAACTCCTGTTATTATTAAGAGTTTTGCTATATACCCATGGAAACAAGATCTTTGCCAATAAAAAAGCAAATTAAATATGTGAGAATGGATGACAGCAAACACAGAGTTGGGAGAAGGAGGGCATCGCCTGGGGGGTTGGTCAGCTGAGTGAGGCAGCTTCTACCCTGAATCCAGGGTCTTCACCTTGAAGGATTTTATTTGAACTCTTAGTCCTTTTTTATAGAAATCATCATGTTAATTGTAGAAGAATAGAGAATACTTTTTACTAAAAACCAGAAAATAAACCTAAAACACATACCACCAATTGTGTAAGCAATTGAAGATAACCACTTTTGATCATTTGGTGTAAAACCTCTGGACCTTTGAATGCATGCACATACATGGAAATTCACTCATTTATTCATTTAACAATATTTATTCAGAGTATACTAGTTTTCCTGGCCTGGAGTTAGGCACTTCAATCTATAATGGTAAACATAGTGAATGTGGTTCCTCCAGGACATAGTCGTCTAGGCTGAGAGACAGTTAAGTAAATAAATACTGCAATTGTGTCAGTTCCTGTAAATCTAAGCACAGGCACACACTCACTCTCTCAGCTGCAGCTGTGCTCTACGTTATTGCTTTGCTGTCAGTCACTTTCCCTCTGTAATGTGCTGTGATCTTTTCTCCATGCTGGTTAATACATGTATCAGTTATCTGTTGCCTGTCAAACAACGACAGAGCGTTATTGCATCAGTGAGCATTGATGCCTGCAGTTAGCTGGGCTTGGGCCGGGCTCATCTTGGCCGGTGTTGCTTGCTGTGGGTCCTCTGGCTGTCCGCTGATCTAAGATGGCCTTGGCTGGGACAACTCCACGTGTCTCACCTCCCTGCAGCTAGGTCAAGCATGTTCTCATGGTCATGGCCAAGGCACAAGAGCAGAAACTGAAATGCTCAAGTGCTGTGTCAAGCCTCTGCTTGTGTCATGTCTGCTAACAAGTCACATGGCTGGGTCAAGGGACAGAGTGTGAGGGAAACCACTACAAGATTGTATGATCAAGGGTGTGGATGTAGGGAGGAGAGAGGAGCCGGGGTCTTTAGTGCACCTGATGTACTGCAGTCTCCATCCTCATTACCCTTCTTAGTTGTTGCACAGGATTCTATCATGTGCCTGTAGATGAGTGAGGTTTTAAACACAGGCTGTTTTTGGCAAAGGTGTGGAGGGAGCATGGGGTTTCTGGGGGCTGGGTCTGCCTGTGTACAGCGGGTGGAGGGCATCGCGTGCTGGGAGGAGGAGGTTGGACTTTATCTTGTCGGTAACTGGGGATGAGACGATAACAGTGGGACCTCAAAAGGTAAATCTGAAAGAGGTACTTGGCATGTATTTAGGTGAAAAGAGGCTGGAGAAAGGGAGACAAGTCAGTATGTATTGGAATAATCCGAGTATGGGCCTAGAGGTAGAAGGAAATGGAAAGGAAGGGGTGAACCAGGACAATTGAGTTAATAACTGCGGCTTTCGTTAGTTGAATTCTTCCTGTGTGCTATCACATGCCGTGCCACATGCTTTGTGTTATCACCTGGAACGCTTAGAACAATCCTATGAACTCAGTACTTACATCACCCTCATTTTACAGACCAGGAAACTGAGGCATAGCCATGAGGCAGCTGGTCTACCTAAGGTCTCACAGCTCCTTAGTGGCAGTACCAGGATGTGACCCGGTGCAGTCTGTCTCCAGAGCCTGCAGCCTTTGCTGTAACTCCAGGAATCATCCTGGTAGCTGTTGAGGGAGATTTGCTAAGACGTGGTAACAGTTTATAGAGGAAAAGAGGAAAGTTCTGGAAAGAACTGAGTGTTCTAGTCATAGGACTAGTATTCTTGACAGAAGTAGGAAAACTTGATGAAAGGTGTTTTGTGTGCTGGGGTTTGGGTTTTTTTTGTTTTGTTTTTTAAAGATTTTTGTGATGTGGACCATTTTTACAGTCTTTATTGAATTTGTCACACTATTGCTTCTGTTTTTTTTTTAAATTAATAGCTACTTTATTTATTTATTTATTTATTTATTTATTTAGCTGTGTTGGGTCTTTGTTTCGTGTGAGGGCTTTCTCTAGTTGCGGCAAGCGGGGGCCACTCTTCATCGCGGTGCGCGGGCCTCTCGCTATCGCGGCCCCTCCCGTTGCGGGGCACAGGCTCCAGACGCGCAGGCTCACGGGCCCAGTTGCTCCGCGGCATGTGGGATCCTCCCAGACCAGGGCTCGAACCCGTGTCCCCTGCATTAGCAGGCAGACTCTCAACCACTGCGCCACCAGGGAAGCCCGCTTCTGTTTTATGTTTTGGGTTTTTTGGCCCCGAGGCCTGTGGGATCTTAGTTCCTCGACCGGGGGTCAAACCCGCAGCCCCTGCATTGGAAGGCGAAGTCTTAACCACTGGGGCGCCAGGGAGGTCTTGGGGTTGTGGTTTTTGAAGTTGCTGAGGTCAAGATGAAGGTGGATGTCTGTGGATGGTGAGTGGAAGCAGTGGTGAAGCGGTGGTCCTACAAGGTCTGGCCGAGAACAGGGAAATGTAAAGGGCCGTGGAGCCTGGAGGCCAGTTTGCATTGGGCAGTAGGAAGAGGAAGTAGAGCCAGTGAAGGGGTGATCTGAAAGGTAGATGGAAAACACGGGTAGAATCCGTGTTTTCCATTCAGTTGTTCCGTTCAGACTGATGGAGGAGAGTTTCAAGATGGAGGGCTGGTCTGTGGTCTGGAGTGGGGAAGGCCATTAGGAGGAAGAAAACTGAGAAGAGTGACAGAATTTGGCAATGCAGAGGTCACTGCAGGTGTTGAGCAGAGCACCTTTCAGGCAAGCTGCGGAAGCAGAAGGCAGGTCGCCTTGCCGCCCGGGTGGAATGACTGAGAAGGACAGGACTCGCGTGTCCACTTTACAGCCTGTGCTGAGGGCGTTTGGCAACCCAGCCAGGACCACTGTGGGTGGCAGTGCCAGGGGCTCCTGTACATCACGGAGCTGGGGGGCGGTCAGGAGGAGACGGTTGGGGGTGATGGAGGATGCCTGAGAAAGGGGAACTAATCGAGGGTGCAAATCCCAGGGGGGGACACATGAGGGGTGGAGATCAGGGACAGGCAGAGGAGGGGGGGATTAGCCGCAGAGAGCAGCAGGGGGAGACTGGTGGAAGCGATCTGGGAGCTCCGTGCCTGGGTTTGAGGTTAGGTGGGGCTGGGGGGAAAGGGAGCCCCCTTCAAACGCGGGGCGGCAGCATCATTGCTTTGCTTAAACTCTCACGGTTGCTCACCTCCCCCACAGCAACCAGTGGATCTTTTGAAAAGAAAACCAGTGATGGTCCCCATGCCCTCAGGATGAAGCCTTCGCTCCTTGAGGTGGCCTGCATGCTGGCTGCCCTTCATGTTGTGGTTGCTGCCGGCCCCTCGGCCCCGTCCAGCCGTGCCCTCCCCCAGTGCTCCCACCAACCCTGTTCCTTCTAGCTGGAGTGCTCGACCCCCCTCTCCCACCTGCTCCTTCCTTTCTAACTCCAGGCTTCTGTTCAGGCACTTGACCTCTGGCTTCTCTCCTGCATTTCTCCTCTGGAAAGTGCCTTGATCTCTGCTGAATCCCCAGCACTCAGAACCATGCCTGGCACGCAGAAGGGGCTCTGTACAGCTTCGCCGAAGGCAATCAAGACAGGCAGCGTGAACACACGAGAAGCCCTTGCTGCCGCTGGTGGCTGAGAACATCTCTGGAAGCGGGATTTGTCGGGTGTTTGCCCTTTGTGATGCTCACCAGGAGAACTACTGTGTGTTTTTCAAGCCTGACCAGCTGCCCTCTGCCCTCTGATGCCCTTTTTCTCTTTTCTTTTTAAAAATGGAAACAGAACAGGCAAAGCAGACCTCGCAAGGACCTTTTTCCTTAGACAAATAGCTGGTATTCCTATTAAAATGGTAATTTCCTTTGTTTAAAAAGGCAGATGTGGTCAAATTAAGCTAATCTAATTTGCAATTTTTCATTAAAAATATATAAGACTTAGGCTGGGAGGCTCTTTTGGTCCCAGGGGTCGTTGTGTTAGCAGCCACGGGAACAAACGTCCTTTATTTGCTTAGAGATACATACAGCTTCCGGCAGGCATCATTTCCTCACGGTGACTTCTCCGTGACCTTGCTTCAGTCCACAGGGGATTTCTGTCTGCCAGCTTGTCTTCTATTTTGCCCTTTTTATTAAATAGAAAAATCCCTAAGTACCCCCAGGTTGCAGAGTCCCTTGTAACAGAGAAGAGGAGGAAGGGTCTCCTCTAACTTTAGGGAACGCAGGACAAAGACATGGGGTTTTATATGAGAGCAAGGAAGCATGCAGAATGCTGTGTGAAGCCAAGGGGAGGTACGGGTGCCCTGGACTCGTATGCGTGGATCTGGGTGGGCAGGACCTTAGAGGGTGGAGTAGGGCAGGGGTGGTGGTATCCCTGCATGTTGAGAGGGCCCCGTAACATTCTCACAAAGCCCAGAATTTGTTGGTACCACTTATAGCCTAGGGCTTCCCCCACAAAAGGCCATCAAGCATGCCTGAAACCTACGTGCCCCGTCTGAACCCTGATGAGAGTTCATGTGCTCGTGGCGATCGGGACAGCCCAGCTAAGCTGTGTGGGGCCCACGATGTTGTGCTCAACCGAGGTGATGCAGCTTTCCTTCCACGCTCCAGCCCTGAGGAGCTTGAGTCAAATGCATTCCTCAGCCGTAGTCGTAAACGGTGGCCCCCACCACCGGCACCAGCTCTGGGATTGCTTGTCAAGCATTGGGACCAAGCAGGTTAAGTCTTCAAAGCCAGGGCTCCCTCCTGCTTCTGTTTCACCTTGGCAGTGACCCCTTGAATCCTGATGGGAGGGTGTGGTCCAGCGTTTCCCTGTGCGGTCAGAACTTAAAACAAGTCAAAGTAGTATCAGAGCCCAGGGATGGAAACGTTTGGGGGTCCACAGAGGCAGGCATCGCCTAACAGAGGAGAGGCTGTAGGCTTCTGAGGGGCAGACAGGACCTGGGCAGAGTGTCCTGAGAAGCATAGAAAGCCCTTGACCCTTCTCGTAGTCCAGTGTGACTCTAGAGCACGTGAGAAATTGGAGGTGCTTCTATACTATTTTAAAGAGGGCTGATATACCTGGAACTACAAGTTCTACTTGGATTATCATTTGCAAGCCTGTGATAAAAATCATCTCTCGGGAGGTGTTTGGCGGTGTGCTTTATCTGTACCTCTTACATCCTGTCTTGATTGGTCTTTGGGACGAGCCTGCGGTATTTTGCCGTAGTTGGCCTATTTTCTTGCCTCCCTAAATTATGCCTATCTGTGAAAAGCACGGGATATGATGACAAGTGAATGGTGTGAGGCGAATTCTCTGCAGCCCTTTTCTTGTCAGTGTCACAGCTGTGAGTGTTGGCAAGTCCTCCGGATAGATTTTCTTTTCCTCTTAAATGTTTGTCTAAAATTAATTTTGCCTGTTTTGAAGAGGTTGTCGAGCAGTCAGAGGGCTTTGCAGAGCAGAATCTGCAGCCCTGGCAGAGGAGCTGAAAGCTGCCAATTCAGTGGGATATGTGTCAGTGCCCCACCAAGATGGAAACTGGGTCCACGTCCGTGTGGAGCTGGCAGGTCAGAGCAGCCCTCGTGGCCATCGAGCAGACCTGGACGGGGAGCCCTTGAGGTTGGAGCCTTAAACCCATCACACCGTGTGGACTTCAAGGGCAGGAGATGGCATGGGTTATCATAGGCCTACAAACTCTGGGCACCAGGCTGCATATCAGGAAAAATAGTTTTTGAAGCATGTAATTTTGTGACCTTGCTTTTTCTCTACAGTATCTTGTGAATTGAACGGCAACTCTCTCCATGCCCCTGCCCCCCAGAGATCACATCAGAGAGCACAGGAAGAACTTAGCTCAACATTTGAAAAGGCTGTCAGTGTTCAGTGGGTTTCTTTGTATTCCATGGGTTTGTATAATTTGTGTGCCTTCCAGTGGCGTTTAGCTCAGTGCTTTCACCCACAAGATGAAGCTCTCATCCACTGGGTTGCGGGCCCCCTGAGGAGCTGGGTCTGCTTTCCTTGCTGTTATATCTCTACCGTCTAGCAGAGGCTTGGCACACAGTAGGAACTCACTGAATACCTGCTGAATGTCTGTATGAACAGACTCTTCCAATTTGTTGGTCGGATTTTACATTACAAATATTTCCTCTGTGCCATTGACACATAGTTTTGGTTTAACTGTTACTATTTTTCTCCCTGGTTTAAGTGTACTTAATTTTTCTTTTTAATTTTTAAAATTTAACAATTTTAAAGTAAAAATTTTAATTATTATACAATTTTTTAAAGGTTACTTTCCATTTACAGTTATTACAAAGTATTGGCTCTATTCCCCATGTTGTACAATACATCATTGAGCCTATCTTCTACCCAGTAGTTTGTACCCGCCCCTCCCCACCTCTATGCTGGCCCTCCCCCCACTGGTAACAGCTACTTTGTTCTCTATATCTGTGAGTCTGCATTGAAGTGTACTTTTCATCGATCCTGGGTGGACAAGGTAGGACATAGTTCGATAGCCGGATGTGGGGATGAGACCCCTGGATTCTGTTCTCCACTTGTCCTTTCCTCTCCGTGTGGATGCTGAGTCTTACTCGTTTATATATCCTCAAAAGCAGGGGTCACAACCTATGGCCCAACACTTGTTTTTGTAAATAAAATTGTTCTGGAGTCCAGCCTTGCTCATTTGTGTGCACATTGTCTATGGCAGCTCTCATGCCATGACCCAGAATTGAGTAGTTGCAGGAGAATCCGTATGGCTCAGAAAGCCTAAAATATTTACTCTCTGACCCTTTCCAGAAAAAGTTTGCTGATCCCTGCTCAAGACCATCCAAGAGGTGCTTGGTATGTGGTAGGTACCTACCTGGCAGAGCCTGAAGGATGGATGAAGGAAGTGGTTTATCAATCTGGGGCGGGGGGTGGGGTTCATTCCTAGGGCTGTGGAGGAGGTGAGGTAGTGGGCTCAATGCCTGCCCTGCCTGTGAGGTCTACGCAAGGATGTAGATTGGCTTAGTGTGATCTGGTGCCTTGATTGGACAATGAGGAGGAGTGGCTGGTGGCATCCACTTATTTTGTGATCAGATATTTATTGAACCGGACAGTTGCTGAGCACCAACAGTGCATCATGACTCTAGTTACAGAGCACATACTGTTTGCTGGTCACTCTGGAGTATGTGTTATCTGAGGTGCTCATAACATTCCTGTGTGGCTGTAATATTCCTGTTCCTCAGATGGTAGTGACTGATAGCAGACATTGATACACAAGTCTAAGGTCATATCATTAGAAGGTGGCAGAGCCAAGTTCCAGACATGGGTCTGTCTGACCTGAGAATCCATAATCTTGCTGCTGAGACCATGTTCCCCTACAGTCTTATGGGTGCTTGGGAAAATGTCAATAAGCACAGTCCCTGCTCTTAAGGAGGTTGTCATCTAGAGAGGCAGTTTGAATTTTCTCAGATTCTTTTTGGAATGAGGTATCAGGAAGGCTTCCTGGAGAGGGAGATAACGATGATGACTGTGATAATAGTAACTTATAATTTTTTTTGTTTGTTTTTTGCTTTTGTCTGAGTTGGGTCTTCGTTGCTGCGCACGGGCTTTTCTCTAGTTGCGGCGAGCGGGGGCTATTCTTCATTGCGGTGTGTGGGTTTCTCATTGCGGTGGCTTCTCTTGTTGCGGAGCTCGGGCTCTAGGCATGTGGGCTTCAGTAGTTGCAGCTTTCGGACCCTAGAGTGCACGGGCTTCAGTAGTTGTGGCTTGTGGGCTTAGTTGCTCCATGGCATGTGGGATCTTCCTGGACCAGGGATAGATCCCATGTCCCCTGCATTGGCAGGCGGATTCTTAACCATTGCACCACCAGGGAAGTCCCACTTATAATGTTTATTGTTTACCTTGTGCCTGATCTCATGCAAAATATGTTACAGACATTATCTCTTTTAGTCTGAGTCACCCTGTGTGATAGGCACTATAGGGTTGAAACATGTCTCCCCAAAGGATATGTCCAAGTCCTAACCTCTAGTACCAGTGGATGTGACCTTATTTGGAGATAGGGTCTTTGCAGATGTCATTAATTTAAGGATCTTGAGATGAGATCATCTTGGATTTAACATGGGCCCTAAATCCAATGACTGGTGTCCTTATAAAAGAAAGAATGAGGGGATTTGATACCCAGAGATACAGAGAGGATGGTCAAGTGAAGACAGACCAGAAGGTGGAGGAGGAAAGGAAGGGTTGTCCCTGAAAGCCTGTGGAGGGAGCATGGCCCTGTCAACACCTTGGGTTTTTGATTTCTGGCCTCTAAAAAGGTGAAAAAAAAAAAAAATGTAAGCCACCAACTCTGTGGTAATCTGTGATGGTAGCCACAAGAAACAAATACAGGCCCAATTACCATCCTACTGGGAGACGTTGAGTTAGTTGCCCAGGGCCACACAGCTGGTGAGTGCTGGAGCTTGGACTCAGACCCAAGTTAGTCTGCTTTAGCTGCTGGGCAGGGTTTGGGCTCAAGGTGGGACAGAGCCTGACTAGCAGACCGTTGTTGTGGGCAGAGCCCCACTGGTCAGCTCTGCCGTCCTTTCTAAGTGAGCATCTGTGGTGATTTCTGAGAGACCCCTGAGACGCTCCCAGCCCAAAAGAGAAGGCACCTCTCTGCCCCCTGTGTCCCCATGTGAGCTCACCGGGCCATATGTCCCTGCTGTGCTGACAGCCTCGGTCCCAGCCCTCATGCCTGGAACAGAGCCCGTGTGGCTTGTGCCAGCTGGGGACGCAGAGGGCAGCCTTGGAAAATGTGGCCTCCATCCCGACTGGCTCTCTGCGGCACAGGACACAGAGATGGCAGGAGAGAAAGGCCTCTGTGCTTGTTCTGGGGGATGGGGAGGACAACGTGTCCCTTTTCTGGCACTTGGAACAACAATGACCTTGCTTTGGTGATGAGGAGGGAGCCGGTGGCTGAGTTTTAGTGGGAGCTTTGACAGTAAAATTGCTGCTGCTTCAGTGCTCCTTGGGGAGGAAGGAGGTGGAATAGACTCCAAGGCCTAAAAGACTGAAGGCATTTCCTGAGAAGGAGCTGCTGGCTGGTGGTCTCCCCGGCCCGTGGCAGGTGCCTCCTGGCACAGAGAAAGGGCAGGGCGATGCCTGGGGTCCGGCCTCAGAGGCTTCAGATGCCCCCAGTCTTGTTAAGTCATCTCCCTCTGAGTCAGGGCTGAGCTGACTTCGGGGTGCTCCCATCTGCCCTGAGCCTGTGCGCTGCCCTCTTGGGTCCTGGCCTGTGTCCCCTCCCTGGCCGGGGGGAAGGAGTCAAGTCGCCCTGACTGGCTGGCCTTGCGAAGGCAGCTTGCATCCTTGGGCGTGAGGAGTGTGATGAGGGGGATGCCGAAGGCTGCTCCTACTCTCCCCTCCCATCCCCTCTTGGGGAAGAGGAGTAGCTAAAACTCAGCTGCTGGTGTTGACGGGAAAAAAGTCATCAGGTCAGCTGTAGAAATCGAGGGCTGGGAGGGTGGGAGGAAGACAGTTGGGGCTGCCGTTTGTGGAGCCCTCAGTGGGCCAGGCAGTGTGCTGAGGTTTTTTAAAATTTCTGCATGTTTTTATATAACTTGAGCTTCACAGCAGCTCCTTGAGAAGTTCTTATATCCCCATTTTACAGATGGGAAGAGGAGGCTTGAAGGCCTAAGTGACTGACTCAAGGACTCACAGTAAGTGGCAGTGCTGGGATGTGAGCCCACGGTCTTTCTGACTCCAAAGGCCATGCTCTTCACTGTGCTTCTGGAGCCCGAGTTGCTGTCTTGGAGGGGCAGGCCTGGTGGGTAGTCTATCTGGAGATTGTGGAAGAGGGAAAGAAAGACAAGGGGACAATCTTTACCTGTTTCACAATTTTAACCAGTCCTGGCCCAGCAGCTAATCAAACTTCTGAGGCCTAGTCATGTATTACATGCTTCCATCTTAAGGTGAACATATATATAAGCTACTTTCTACCACTGGGCAGTTCTACCTACTCTCTTCCCTGGGGTCTCTCTTCCTAAGCCTCAGCTTCTTTTGGAAGGTCACGCTCACATATTAGATACACACAGACCGTTTCATTACCTGCTTAGGAAAATGCACCCAGATGACTACACCAATAAAGTAATTACATGAATGCATCTTCCGTTGAGTTACATCCATTTTTGGCTTTGAATGTTGTCTAACGTGTCATGTTACCTCTCTGCACATTTTCCCCTCCCCCAGTGCCCCACCCTCTCCATTCCCACCTCTCTGCCCTTAGTGATTCCTGCTGGTAGAAGGTGGTTCTCTTACACTACAGATGGAGCGTGATTCGCACGTGCGACACTTGCTCTGTCAAGCTGTCGGTCTGGTGAGTTTATTTGGTGTGGGTCTTAGGCGGTTGTTATATGAATATCTTAGAGGATAAAGAGGGGAATGATGAATGCCTGGAAAGCTCTTCCCTGACATTCTAATTCTTACTAAGTGTTAAAGCGGCAATATTTAGTCCGATGATTCAGTCTGTGCAGGGGAATTGGTTTCAGTGCTCTCACCATTGGGGCTCATGAAGTGATCCACCACTAAGGTCTGAAGTACCTGAGAGATGAGTTTATTTGGACTCTGGAAAGAGAAGATAGTTTTCTTTTTTTTTTTTAAATTAATTTATTTTTATACAGCAGGTTCTTATCACTTATCTATTTTATACACATCAGTGTATACATGTCAATCACAATCTCCCAATTCATCCCACCACCATCACCCACCGCTTTCCCCCCTTGGTGCCCATATGTTTGTTCTGTACATCTGTGTCTCTATTTCTGCCTTGCAAACCGGTTCATCTGTACCATTTTTCTAGATTCCACATACATGCGTTAATATACGATATTTGTTTTTCTCCTTCTGACTGACTTCACTCTGTATGACAGTCTCTAGATGCATCCACGAAGAGAAGATAGTTTTCAACCACACTCATTCCACAGCCTCAGACGGTCAAGCCCTGGCTGGCGACTTGCATGATGGTACTGCCAGATGTGTCTTGGCTTATGGAAGGAAGATTTCACATTCCAATCAGACGCTGACTTAATGTATGATTTATAGCTATTAAGCCAAAGCAGTGAGTAAAAAGTTTAAAATCATGAGCTTGTCTTATGTGATTTTTAAGTAGCACCAGTACCCTCCAGTGGGCAATGGATGCCGTTCAACAGTATTTGCAGCTTGCTTGGGAAGCAGCAAAAGTCTTAAGAGACCTTGTCACTTAAGCAGTATCTTTTTGAACATGAAACCCTCCTTTTTTGTTAGTTAAAGCCACAGGATAGCATAGAAACACATTCGCATATTACCCAGGATTTTTTTTTTTCCCTTTGCAGTAAAGATAAATCTGTGTGTGTTTGATCTCTCTTGTGTTTGAAGGAGATTAAAATAGATTCATTATGATGAAACTCTTTTCAGATGGTTAGTCTGTCTTTGTTGCGCAGGAAAGGCAGAAGGAGTTTTCATGCTAGTGGTTTCCAAACAGGATCCTGACACCCTCAGTCCCCGGCGTGGGGGAGGGTCGGCCGGTGCTCCCTGCCCACCGACCACCATGCACTGCCTTGTGTAGCGCCCCCTGGAGGTAGGCCTCCACGTTAGATGGTGCAGGGAGCGGGTGCTGGGTTCTTTCAGGCTTGCTCAGGGCGCTGCAGGAGCGTGGGGTGTATCGCATATCTCGGGGCGGGGAGGGGAGAGGCTCAGGAAACAGTTGTGCAAAAGCCAAACCCCTCCAACAGCCAAGGCTGCTGAGAGCTGGGAGGTGGTTCAGGATATAGCAGCGGCCACTGTGGGCGCCTCAGAGTGTACCAGGCTGCCTTTCTGACCCTCTGCCGCCTCTCCCTTCTCTCCACCCGGCTGGGCTGGAGAGGACTCATATTCCAGCTCCCCAAGAGGGAACTGCGTTCCTTCTCGAGCTCACCATTTGCTGGCTGTTCTGTGGAGGAGAGCCTTTGCCTCAGGCGCTGAACCCGGTTTGGCCTGCCAAGGCCCGGGAGGAGGAGCTGCGTGCCACAGACACGCTGACCTGGATCCTGGTACCCGTCTGGCCGCTTTGCTCAGTAAGGGGCCGTCTGCGCGGAACTGCGGGCAGCACCTTAGTCTCCTCTCCCGGCTCGCTGGGGCGTCCGACCTCATCTGCGTGAAGGGCCTTTGGGTTAATTTGTGTTTCCAGCTCAGGTACGGAAGCCATCCGTGTCTGAGACAAATTGCTGCTGCTCAACCTTCAAGATTGGCTTTGATCATCAGCCGGCCCATCTACATCTTACGGAGCTGGGGTGGCTGTGCCTGTCCCTCCTGTACTCCCAATGCCGCCTTGTTCTCCCCTCCCCATCCCTGGTCTCTCCCCTTCCTCCTCCAGCCCCATAGCCCAAGCATCTGCCTAGGTCTCTCCTGGGCTTGGTGTCCCTCAGGCCACAATTCCCACGCAGAACGAAGCTAAGAAACGGCGGGGAAGCGGTGATTGTGCTGCATTTCTTCTAGCTCTGTCTCCTGGTTCTCATTTGTTTAGTCTTGCCTGATTTCTTTCAGACCTGGGCTAATTTCTCTTTGGGACAAGGACTGCCTTTCAGGACTGATCTGGTTAATTTGTTGCCTTTGGAATCTGTCCAGTGTAGAGAACGTCAAGGGGTTTCTTCTGAACACGTTCTGAAGAGAATCCTGAGTTCTGCTACAGCTGGTGATCAAGCGGAAGCATAAGAAGTAGCCCCCGCTCCCACGATTGACCTGTCAGCTTATTTAATTGCTCATGTCTTGCCTTGTTCCAAAAGTGTACTTTATTATTCCACGAGTAATACATGTTCCTTGTAGAGAATTAAAAAAAAAAAAAAAAAAAGTAACAGGACCAAATTGTTTTTCAATGCTGGGAGAGCAAGACATCACACATTAAAATTTTTTCCTAAAGTTGAATCAACTTGAGGCACAACCTGCTGAGATAGACGAGAGGCCTGGTGTCAGGCATTTCTCAAGGCTCCTTCCCTTGAGAGAGACTTGAGAGGCTGAGAAGAAGGGAGGGAGGCGGGCCCTGAGGGCCTGGCCCACACAGATGCCTCCCTGACCAGGGCCCTGTGGCCCAGAGGAGTCAAGCTCCCCCAGCCCACCCTTGGAGGCCTCCATTTGCTCATCCCTGCCCAAGACAGCCAGCTGTGTGAGGCCGTGCCCTGATTCAGTGCTAGAGCCCAGACCGGCATCTCTCGCCATGTGGAGATGCTCATAGAGGTAATTTTCCTCATTGGGCCAAGAAATTGAAAACACAGAAATTGGAGGAGGGCTTGTCCTCTGCCTCTCAGTTCCTCCCCCCCTCATTCTGAAACCCACAAATAATAACATTTACTCCTCTGTGGAGCAAGGAGAACCCAGATCTTTAGAAGTTCAAGCTGGACTCCTCTTCATGGGTCAGGGAAGTGAGGTGCCATATTGGTGAGAATACTGCAGCAAAAACAAAGGGGCGAGCAAAAAGACACCATTACAGCTCTTAATAATGTGCCCTTTTATGTACAAGTACGTACAAAGAGGAGGGCACAAGTCACCCTTGAGTCTGTTACCCTGGCTTCACAGCTGTTAACATTTTGTTGTCGACCTAGTCTTTTTTCTAGGCACATATAGAGAGGCACACCGGAAAGGGTAGGGACAGAGATCCAGTACACGGCAGCATCTAAGAAAGAAGAAACTGATAGGAAAGGAACACAAGGGCATGAAAATAACATGAATCCACGACTTACTTTTCCCGTGAGGTTTACCCAGCGCCAGAAGGGGGTTTCTGCGAAAAAGACTCTTCCCCAAGGAGCTTGGAAGGGAAACCTGTTTGTTTGGTGGGTCAAATTTCCCTTTGAAAAGCCCCCTTCCTCCCTGCTAATCCCAAGGGCCTCTACTGTCTGAGGACTTGGTAATTGCTGAACTGTAATTCAAATCAGAGTGTGATTGTGATCAGACCCAGCGACCCTCATTACTCCTTAGCCTCTTGCATCAAAACCGTTCACAATGACGGCAGCAAAGGCCAGCACCCTGGCCTGTGATTCTCTGCAAGTCGGCTTTGCGTGTTGAGTAAGCGGGTGGGGAAGCAGGAGGGAGAGGGGCTTTGCTGGCTGCCAGGGGAGGCCAGGCTATATCTGTGCTGCTCTCTTCCTGGGACCAGGAGTGCCTGGGGTCCTGGGTTGCTTTCAGGGGCTGTGACTGGGTGGGTCCCTAGCTTTTATGCTAAGCCCAGTTTGTTCCCAGAAATAATTAGAGGCAAGTGTGCTCGGAGTGGTCTGCTGGGTGTGCGAGCCTGGTGGCCGCTGGTTTCCTTTTGTTATGTATGCCCATTTTACCTCATGTACTTGGTTGCTGAGATGGCCAGCGACAGTTTTATTGCATTCAGCGCTTTTAAGATTGCTTTTGAGTTTCTTGCGGTGCCTTCTGAAAAGGCCTGATGCTCCTGGGTGCAGAGGAAGGGAATATTCTTCCAAGCCCCTTTGAAGTGGTGGGCGTGGGCTTTGTTCTCTGCAGACACGTCTTTCCAGAATCAAACTGCATCTCCCCAGCGGGGCAGGCTGGGGGTCGCTGGAGGTCACGTATGACCTGTGCAGACCTGGAGCGTGAGGCCTCCCCTGGCTAATTCCACTGCTGAGTGTTTGATTGTTGCGGCTGAATTTTTGTTTTGGGGTTTAAAAAAAATCTTTATTTTTATCTTAACAACCAAGATAGGCAGTTGCCTTCTTTCTTAAAGGAGTCTGGGTTCATTCTTCCCTAAAGGCAGGATCCTGGATTAAATAACTTATAGAGATTTTCTTGGACTTTTATTTTATATTTTTATTGAGGTATAATACCGAAAAGTACACAGATCTTAAGTGTACAGCTCAATAAATGTTTATCTCTAATATTGCTCTGAAGCCTAGTCTAGATTAAGACATAAGATCGTTTGCAACACCTGCAAAGGCTCACGCCCTTCCCAGCCAATGCTCCCTTACCAAGGGTAACCACCATTCTGACCTTTATCACCATTGATTAGTTTTGCCTGTTTTTGAACTTGATATAGAATGAATTCATCCAGTATGTATTCTTCTGTGTGTCTTCTTTCATTCATCATGTCTGTGAGATTGCCATGTTGTATCTAGAAGTAGTTCTTTTTCATTGCTGTGTTGTAGTCCATTGTATGAATTTATTACCACAATTCAGCTCTTCTCCTGTTGATGGGCATTTGGCTTCTTGACATTTTTAAGCATTGGGCGTCTAAGCCATCCTTCGATACTGGTCATCATTTATTCAAATGATTTTTTACAAATTAGCAATGGAGCTTTCTTTTTTCCCAAGTGAAATTCCACATGGAATTTGTACCTAGGAGCTAGATTGAATGTGACTGCTGCGGGTTGGTGGCTTCAGCTCAGCCCCTTTGCCTTCCCTTTCCCCTGGGGTGACCGCAGGTGGGGAGGTTTCACTCACTGTGTCAGGATCTGGCCTCTAGAGTTGGACCACCTGCCTGGTTTCCCTTGCTGTGTATCTTTGGACAAATCGCTTAATCTCAGTTTCCTTATTTACAAACTGGAGGTTGAAAAAAGTATTGCCATCATAGGGTCGTTGAAAACGTTAAGGCAATAAATGCAAAGCAGCGTTGACACTTAGCGAGTGCTTGGTAAGTGGTATGCTAAGTGCTTCTGCCATCCTTGTAGGCATCCTCATGTCCATCTCGTAGGGTCCTAGTACTCCCTGGGGCGCCACTGCAAAGCCATGAATTCACGCCACTGGCAGGATCGCAGCCCTTACTGTCCTTGCAGCCCCATGAAGATGCCACATGCCACATGCCACAGAGTCTTGGGGTAGCTCTGTGGCTCTTCTCCCTGCCGGTGTGTGAGCTCCTTGGAGGCAGGTACGTGGCTCCTCGTGGAGCCTGGCAGAAAGCTGGCCCTTTCCTGGGTAGTGGAAATAGATCCCCCGGAGCCCTATCCCAGACCCACCTTTTGCTGTGAACCTGGGCTTGATGGGACTGTTGAGCTTGCTAAATGAAGGCTGTCTGGGGCTCCATCCTTGTGGCAGGATGCCCTTGTGGTGCGAATCCAGAAAGATGTTAGGATGGGGAGAAGGGAGCCCAGCCTGTCCGGCTTTTATCCCACTCTGGCTTCCAGCCAAATTGGATTTTTGGAGCCATGCCCAGCTGTAGCTGAAAGGATAGCTATAACTGTTATTACTATTCATATTAACAATAGCTTACATTTATTTAGTGCGTGCAGTCTGCGTTAGATGTGCTGTTTAATGGAATCTTCACAACAGCCCTGTGAGAGAGGCCCTGGGGTTATATTTGTGGATACATGTTGATCTGCCCACTGGGCACCTCCTTCTCCAACTAGGATTAAGTTCCACGTGGGAGAAGTTATTTTTTTCTTTTCTTCACCATTGTATCCCCCAGAAACTAGGAAGGGCCAGGCTCAATAAATATTTGTTAAATGAATAAATGATTCTCTCTATTAAAGAAGAAGAAATGGAAGCTCAGAGAAGTTAAATAACTCAACCAAGGTCCCTCTGTGAGTGAGAGCCGAGCTGGGTGTGTGAGATGCTGAGCTCCTGCTGGTAACTGCTGCCTGTGCAGGAGTTGGGGGCCCCTCCCAGATGGACAGAGGCCCAGGTTTGGGATGGGATGGAGAGATGTTACTCTGAACTCAGCGTTGGCACACATCCCTGTGGTAATGAAGCCACTGTGCGTCACCCACCACCCAGCTGGGGTCGTTCAGGACTCTCACCTGTCGGGGGTTGAGGCCTTGGCCGCGCTCACATGGCCTGGCAGGGCAGAGGCTTGGTGGTGGGCCTCAGGCTTGGCCCGTCACTCATGTGCTGTAGGCCCTGGGCAGATGTTTCTGTCCTGGACCATTCTACGGGGATGCTGACGGGGGCTGGGGGGCAGGAGGTGAAACCCACCCTTGCCTGACGGGGACACTGGGTCAGTTTTGTGCTTTAGTTCCAGACAAAGCAGTTCACACTCGGGGGTTTTCACCCTTTTTGTCTTTAAGCTCTGGGTGTTCCCAGCAGCTGTCTCTGGGCTGGAAACTCAGCTGGGCATGCCCATCTCATGGAGGCCTTTCAAGCCATGTTGGTCCTTGAGTGCAGTTTTACTCACAGCACAATAGGAAGCAAGTGATTAGCATGATGCCCTTATACCACACGTTACAACTGCCGAGAGTCTCTGGGCTGAGTGATTTCCATGTCTGTGAGGAGGCAACTCAAGATTCTGAGGTGAGATGCAGGCCGAGGAAGGGCTGCTCACCCGCAGCCTTCTTCACCTGCAGCTTATCTCTTCCGCTCTGTCTCCAGGGCAATATGCACTTACCTGTTCCCGGTTAAGTGTGTATTACTTCTTCGTTGACTCCATATTTTTCTGTGCTGAGCGTTGTCGTTTTCTGGTATTTTACTTTGGGATCCTTACCCAATCGTAACTAGTCTCTAACACTCACTCTCGCCTCCCTCTCTGGGAAGTTCTGACACAGATTTGGACTTTTTTGGGACAGTTGTGAAACTACCCTCTGACGTCAGTTGGGTGCTGCTAAAAAATGCGTGTCTCCCCTTCTTATCTGTTTCTCACTCTGGGGTCATTTTTAGCAGGTTTTAGAGATGGTGCCTTGTCAGGATCTTTCCAAGTGAAATCGCAGGTGTCTCCCTCCATGTATTTTCAAACCTCAGCACGCAGGAAGGGATTTGGAATGAAGGATGAAGCCCCTATCTCTTGGCACACGTGGTGGGCTGCAGAATGTGGGGTTTAATGGATTCAGCAAACAGGAGGCAGGAGAGCATCTGAGCTAAGAGCTTGGCTCTGGACGCCCTGCTTGGGTCCATGTGGGACCCTGACCAAGTTTCTTCATGTAGTTTCCTCATTGTCTAGACCCGCATGGTCCACCATGGTGACCACCAGCCACATGTGTCTACTGAGCATTTGAATTGAGATATGCTGTGAGCGTAGAATATGCACCAGATCTTTTTTTTTATTGGAGTATAGTTGCTTTACGATGTTGTGTCAGTTGCTGCTGTACAGCAAAGTGAATCAGTTATACATATGTGTATATCCCCTCTTTTTTAGATTTCCTTCCCGTTTAGGTCACCACAGATCATTGAGTAGAGTTCCCTGTGCTATACAGTAGGTTCTCATTAGTTATCTATTTGATACATAGTAGTGTATGTATGTTAATCCCAATCTCCCAATTCCCCCCTTACCCATTTGGTAACCATAAGTTTGTTCTCTATATCTGATGCACCAGATTTCGAAGCCTAAGTATAAAGAAAAAGGTAAAACATATCATTAATATTTTAAAATACTGATGACGTGTTGAAATAATATTTTGGATATGTTAGGTTAAATAAAACACTAAACTTAATTCCACCTGTTTCTTTTTACTTTTTAATGTGGCTGCTAGAAAATTTAAGTGACGTGCATGGCTCATGTTTGTGTTCACATTGTATTTCTGTTGGACAGTGCTGACCTGGACTGATAGAGCCCTTTCTCCATGAGTTCTTGTGAGGATTAAATGGGCAAATAGATGAAAGTGTTTAGTTTGGTACTTGGCATGTAGTAAGCATTCAGGGAACCTTAGAGGCTGTCACAGTCACCATGGTCATCATCTTGTCATCACGGGTGGAAATCCAAGCTAAGAGGAGAAAATTTGGAGACATCTGGATTATGGTTCGAGGTGAACTCCTCTCCTTCCTCCAAAGAGATTATATGTGATTGGGGGGTGCTCTAGTGATAGAGAGAATCCTGCTCCCCTCGGCTTCCCATTTGTGTTTTTAATGGAAGGTTGTTTGTATAATCCACGGTGAACCCTGTTACCTAAAGGGATGGCCTCTCACTGCAAAGTGCTTTGTCGAGCCCCCTGAGGCTTCCTTATTTACCCAGCTACTTTGACTGTTGTACTGGAGTGAAAAACCCATTTTTTATGAAACCAGTTACAAGAGCTGCCCTTTATGAAGTGCTCCTCACATGCCTAGCCCTGTGCTCAGTGCTTTCCATAGTACAGGCCTCCCCAGTTTGCACAGGAGTAAAGCAGGGTTGAGCATAAGACTGTGCTCAAAGTTTCATATCCAGCAAGTGAGGCAGTTGGGCCTGGAATCCAGGTCTGTCTGATTGGGAAGTCGCTACAATCTTTATTCTGCCTCATTAGCACTCAGAGCAGGTCTCTCTTAATCAGGGAATCCAAAGCAGCCACAGACTGGGTGTTTCAGGATGTCTGGGAGACTGGAGAGGCCATACGTCTGAAGGCATAGGAAGCCCAGAAAATGGCTGAGAATCCTCAGGCCACGGCTGCGCTGGGTTCTGGAACCGGAGTGAAGTGCAGGGTTGTGGCCAGGAACGATGACCAGCAGTCAGAGCGATGCTCACAGCAGTCAGAGCAAACCAGACAGGCCTGGTCTTGGGCTGTCGCTTCCTCCCAGCCAGGTAGATAGATGTTCTGTGATTCTTCTGTGGATGTGAAGTCCGTCCACGAGCAAGGCTTTCCTGAGACCCTGCAGAGGGAGAGAAATACGCAGCCCCACACACTTGACACGCGCATTAATTTTGTCAGTGCTTTCCTGCAGGAGGCATTTGCTATGACGTTTCCAAGGCCACAGTGTTTTCCCCGAGAAATTTCACTACAGCTAAAACTCTAATGACCGCGTGTGTCAAGAAAGGACCTTATCTTTCGTTGAGGCCTGGTGTAAATTTGCTGGTGACTTTACCGCGTTAGCTAAATGCCAGGAAAGGTACATGTCACGAATCTGGGTGTTTCTGTTGCTGCGGGACTCCGAGCGACACATTCTTTAATGAGTGAGTGTCACTGATTGGAGCAGCTGCCTTTCAGGGAAGCCCTTCCTCTTGAACAAAAGATTTCTATTTAGTATCCCGGTTATTTCCTCTTTGACCCTCTTTCAGTCAAAATATGCAAGGCTCACTCCTCACCTCTTGACCTCCAATGCCTGTTAAAGCCTTATTAGCATTTGTTCTCATTGATGTTCAGTGCATTTTAAATCTGGCAGGGACGTGATTAAGAGGAGGAAAATTGCCAGACTTGGTCGGCATGCGACTGTCGGATCCCAGCATGATGACCAGCTCAGTCAGCATTTAATTACATCTCTTATGTGTTGCGTTTCCTTTCATACCCCTGGAGGGAAAAAGTTCAATTCCAAGCCACTCTCTGGTTTGGCAGAAGGAGGGAGGAGGGGTCGGTAGGGGTTGGGAGGGAGTGTGGATCCGGAGAGGCAGGCTGGGGCCCGGGAGACAAATTCCCCCCGCTGCCCACCCGAGACACCAGACCCGTGTCAATCACAAGACCAAGCACATCTCAGGGCGTTTCCATGGGCTCGGGGCTGGTCTAAGTTGGTGACTCTATGGGATCCTAGTTAGTGCCCATGCTAATTCTACCAAGCCAGGCCCTCATGGTGGGATGACTGTCCTTGCAAGAAGAGACACCAGAGAGCTTGCCGCTTCTCTCTCTGCCCTGTGAGGACACAGTGAGAAGGCAGCCACCTATTGATACAAGTCAGGAAGAGGGTCCTCACTGTGGCGAACCTTGATCTTGGACTTGTAGCCTCCAGGACTGTGAGATAGAAATTTCCATTGTTCAAGCCACCGAGTCTTCGGTAATCTGTTATAGCAGCCTGAGCTGACTAAGTCAGTGGTCCTGGTTGCTTTTACCACTGTGAGGATTTTACCCGAGTTGCCTAGTCAGTCAGTGCCCCCGGGGTCAGTCTGGGTAATGATCTGCCGTGTGGTCTCCCTGGCTCCTCTTCCCCTCTGGGAAGTGCCTGGGGATGGTGCCGGTGGGCGTTTTGCTATTTGTGTTCTCCTTGGGAGGATTTCTCATGGTTCTGTCATTTGCCTCTGGGTCCCTCACAGAGCCTGTGCAGAGTAGCCACCGAGAAGATGCAAGCAGAGTGAATGAATGACTGGGATGAATGAGTGAATGAATCAGTGAGTACGACAGCCTGGGATGGAAGCCAGCTAAGAAAAGAGACAGATGGAGGGAACCACGAGGCCCTCGCCTCCCTTCACGCACGTCGTGGGCACCGCTCTCCATGAAAAACGGTCCCCAGAGAAGTTTCCCCTGCTGCATCTGGCCTCCCGAGACAGCCGCCTGGCAGGGGGCATTGCCCTGGTCATCTGGAACAGTCCTGAGTGGTCTCACATTGTCCTGTCCCAGCTCAGCCAACACCTTCCCGTGGGTGCCCAGACCTCTGCTCCCACCTGGGCACCGGGCTGATGGGAAGGGAGGGGTTAAAGCCTGCAAGTGTGAGTCTGTGAGTCTGTTGTACAGAGCAGCATCTAGGTCATTCCTCCAACACAAAAGAAATGAAATACAGCTCGCCCAGCTGCCACTTGCCGCGTGAACCCCGCTGCTCTGTGCAGAAGAACACCAGGCGGGCACCAGGCCGTTTTCATAAGATACAGCAAGATTAATAAGGGAGCAGAGCACGCCCTCCCAGGGAACAAGCTGTCCTGTGCGCAGGAGAAGCAGAAGCATCAGGGACCGAGGGCCTGGGGGCGGGAGAGGGCGGCGCCCGCCCGGGCCAGCAGCCCCAGAGGAGGTCGGCCTAGAAAACTTCCTGGGAGGAAGAGTAGCCTAGGCAGGGGTCCCAAACCTGGGTGTGTCCTGTGTCTCTCACGGTGTGTGGACGCCCTGGGGCGGTTGCAGGGTGCTCCGTGTGTCCCCGCAGCCCCGCCTCCCGCCTGGCTGGCTTCGTGTGGGTGGCGCGGGGCCTTCGCACGTGCTGTTCCTCCCGCCCGGGGCATCCTGTCCCTCGCCTTCTGGGGAGTCCCGCTCCTCCTTCAGGTCTCCTTTCTTGGGGGGAAGCTTCCCTGACCCCCAGACTGGGTCCCAGGCGCCCATTGTTCACTCTCAGGGGCCCATGCTCTCCTTTGTGGCACCTTGCACAGTTGTAATTTTACCTTGAAGTATAACCCCTGGCCCCCATTTTCTTGGCTTGTCTAGTTTATTTTCACACGTCACTAGGTAAACTGGAATTCTCTTCTGGTTCGTTAGTATGTGCGTGTCTGAAAACAATTCTCCCAGCCCTCGCTCAACATCGTCTTCTGGTTCAAAAGCCCATCATTAGCTAACCACGCTTTTTGAGGGAGAATTTGGTTGGATTATTTTGGACTATTGAGCGTGTCTTCTGGGGTCAGGTGTTCATCCCAGATCAAACAGTGTAGTGAGGAGAGGGTCATGAGATAGAGAAACGGCCTTTTGGGGTGGTTGGGTATAGGTTAAGCAGGGTGGGGAAGCCTGGGTGGGCAGACATATGGGCTGATATTCCCTGTGCATTTCCTAACCAGAGGTGGGCTCTTGCCCCCCTTTTCTACAACTCGGTTATAGCCTTTTTCCTGCCCCCAAAGCAATAGCTTCTCTGCGTCCTGCCCTAGACTTTGAAGGTAGCAAGATGCTGTTTACTTTTCTTTGTTGTTGTTGTTTGCTTGTTTCTTTTGTCGTTGTTGTTATTGTGGAAGTGTAGTTGATTTACAGTATTGTGTTTCTGATGTGCAGTGAAGTGATTGTTTATATATATTTCAGATTATTTTTCATTACAGATTATTACAAGATATTGAATATATTTCTCTGTGCTATACAGTAAAACCTTGTTGCTTATATATTTTATGTGTAGTAGTTTGTATATGTTAATCCCATGCTCCTAATTTCTCTCTCCCTCCCCCCTCCTCCTTTGGTAACCGTAAGTTTGTCTTCTATGTCTGTGAGTCTATTTCTGTTTGTAAATAAGTTCATTTGTATTATTTTTTAGATTTCACATATAAGTGAATCATATAATATTTGTCTTTCTCTGACTGACTTAGTATGATATTCTCTAGGTCCATTCATGTTGCTGCAAGTGGTAATATTTCCTTCTTTTTTTATGGCTGAGTAATATTCCATTTTACATACACACCACAACTTCTTAAACCAATCATCTGTTGATGGACACGGGTTGTTTCCATGACTTGGCTATTGTAAATAGTGCTGCAGTGAACATTGGGGTGCATGTATCTTTTCAAATTAGAGTTTTCATCTTTTTCAGATATATGCCCAGGAGTAGAATTGCTGGGCCATGTGGTAGCTTTATTTTTAGCTTTTTAAGGAACCTCCATTCTGTTTTCCATAGTGACTGTACCAATTTACATTCCCACCAACAGTGTAGGAGGGTTCCTTTTTCTCCACACTTTCTACAGTGTCTATTACTTGTAGACATTTTGATGATAGCCATTCTGACCGGTGTGAGGTGATACCTCTTTGTGATTTTGATTTGCATTTCTCTAGTAATTAGCAATGTTGAGCATCTTTTTGTGTGCCTGTTGTTCATCTGTATGTCTTCTTTGGAGAAATGTTTATTTAGATCTTCTGCTCATTTTTTGATTGGGTTGTTTGTTTTTTTGGTATTCAGTTGTATGAGCTGTTTATATATGTTGGATGTTAACCCTTTGTTGGTTGCATGGCTTGCAAATATTTTCTCCCTTTTTGTAGGTTGTCTGTTTGTTTTATTGATGATTTCCCTTGCTGTGCAAAAGCTTTTCAGTTTGATTAAGTCTTGTTTGTTTACTTCTGCTTTTATTTCTTTTGCCTTGAGAGACTGATCTAAGGAAATGTTGCTATGATTGATGTCTGAGAATGTTTTGAACCTGTGTTCTCTTCTAGAAGTTTTATGGTGTCATGTCTTATATTTAGGTATTTAAACCATTTTGAGTTTATTTTTGTGTATGGTGGGAGGGAGTGTTCTAACTTCATTGATTTACATGCTGCTGTCCAGCTTTCTCAACACCACTTGTTGAAGAGACTGTCTTTTCTCCATTATATATTCCTGCCCCCTTTGTCATAGATTAATTGACTGTAGGTGTGTGGGTTTATTTCTGGGCTCTCTATTCTGTTCCATTGATCTATATGTCTATTTTTGTGCCAATACCACACTATTTTGATTACTGTAACTTTGTAGTATTGTCTGAAGTCTGGAAGGGTGATGCATCTAGCTTTGTTTGTTCTTTTTTTCCTCAAGATTGCTTTGGCAATTCAGGGTCTTTTGAGTTTCCATGTACATTTTAGTATTATTCGTTTTAGTTCCGTGAAAAATGTCATTGGTGTTTTGATAGGGATCGCATTAAATCTGTAGATTGCTTTGGGTAGTATGGTCATTTTAACAATATTAAGTATTCCAATCTCAGAGCATGGTATATATCTTTCCATTTCTTTGAATCATCTTCAGTTTCCTTTATCAGTGTTTTATAGTTGTCAGTGTATAGGTCTTTTACCTCCTTGATTAAGTTTATTACTGGGTTTTTCTTTTTCTTTTTTCTTTTGATGTGATTTTAAATGGAATTCTTTTTTACTTTCATTTTTTTTTATATTTCATTGTTACTGTAAAGAAATGTGACAGATTTCTGTATATAAATCTTGTATCCTGCTACTTTGCTGAATTCATTTATTAGTTCTAATAGATTTATGTGGAGTCTTTTGGATTCTTTATATAGAGTATCATGTCATCTGCAAAGAGTGACAGTTTTACCTCTTCCCTTCCAGTTTTGGATACCTTTTAGTTCTTTTTCATGTCTGATTGTTGTGGCTAGGACTTCTAATACTATGTTGAATAGAAGTGGTGAGAGTGGGCATCTTTGTCTTATTTCTGAACTTAGCAGGAAGGCTTTCAGTTTTTCCCTGTTGAGTATTATGTTGGCTGTGGGTTTGTTGTAAATGGCTTTTTATTATGCTGAGATGTGTTCCCTTTATACCCACTTTGGTTAGAGTTCTTATCATGGGTGGATGTTGAATTTCATCAAATGCCTTTTCTGCTTTATCTTAACATCCCAACAGTTCAGCAGAGATCCTGACAGGTAGTTGGTGCCTAACAAGTTTTGGTTCAAACAGTATGAAAGAGAGGAGAAGATGTATAGAGAGATTTCCAAACTTTTTGTGCTGAAAAACTTTGTTGGGATGTGTGGTTTATGTGGGACAGTGTGAAGGACTGTGAGCAGATAAAAATGGGGAGCAAGAGGAGCTTAACATGGGGTAGTAATGGTAATAATAGGTCCCACGTGTTGGCACTTCTGATGTTCTGCTCACTGTATGCCCGTGATCTTATTTAATGTTCTTAGGCACGTCTCTAGTGGAGTTACTTATATTTTTTTCCACTAAGCTGTAAACTTCTTCAGCAAAAGTGTCTCTCATGTGTTTCATCCAGGGCCATGATCTGTTTGGAGCTGCTCTAGAAATGCCCAGAGACTTGATTTCTTTAAAATTCAGCCTTATTTTCTTTCCTGCACAGTGCTCAAGTGCTGCTTCCTGCTGACTGTTGACCACAGCATTGAGTGTGATGGTTCAGGGATGTTGGAGGCTTAAGGGGGGTCCAGGAGAGGCCAGGCTGCTCCTCTGCATCATACATTTCTCACCAGTTGTTGCTGACTAGTGATTGTCAGTGGTTCACTTTGGGGAGCCAAGGAGGGGACCCTTGGTCAGGGAAGCCTAGAGGGAGACAAACTCTAGGAAGTACAGGCAAACTCCCTCCCCTGTATCCAGGTTGATATAAAGTCAGTGTAATACAAGTAGTTTTATTTCATCTACACCAAAACATACTGAATAGGCGAACAAACAGAACAACACCACTCAAAGCACAGAATCACTGCTATTTGACTCAGTTGTCACAGCTTGTGCTCTCTCTCCCCCTCTCCCCTTCTTCTCCCCTTCTTCTCCCCTTCTTCTCCCCTTCTTCTCCCCTTCTTCTCCCCTTCTTCTCCCCTTCTTCCCCCCCTCCCTCTCCCCTCCCCCTCCTTTTCCCTCTTCCTTAACAATTGCAGCCATGGTTGTTTGCTGTTCTCTTCATTTACTTGGTCTGATTTGGTTTTATTTTGCTGCCAGCTGGTTCACACTGAGCTGGAGCATCTATCTCCCTTTCTCTCACCTTTACTTAGAGCCATGCTCCTTCTCCTCTGGTTCCCTTCTGATTTCCCTGCAAGCTGGAGGTGGGTTCCCTGCCCCAGCTGTTTCTAATTAAACTCCTGCTCAATCGCGGCGGTCTCAGCCTTACTCAAGGGCCTGCCTATTCAGAGGAGCTGAACTATTTTGATGGATATTGATAGTTGACTGGTGGTTGATGGCAATGACTCTTCACCTGAACATAGTCCCATATGGTGGAGGTGGGAGTGGGGCGGGACTCTAGCTTTGACCTTCTAGGCTGGTTTGGAGTAAGGATTTAGGGCCTGGGTATTGGGGTTGAACAGGCCTCTGCTTCCAGCCTGGCTCTGCCACTCTCTGGTGTGGTGGCCATGGGCTAGTTGCTAATGTCTCTGGCTGTCTTTTCTTGTCTGAAAAATGAAGATGATAATGCCCGTCTCATAGGATTATCGTGCGGATTAAGGGAGATCTTAATCTCTACGCCATTTAGTGCAATGCTTGGTAGTGAGTGTTCAGTAAATCGCAGCTACTTGTGGTATTATTATCTGGTTTATAGACTTTGATGAGAGGTTGTTCCAAGTTTTCCATTTTGAAAACATCACATTGTCCTGTTACCCCCTTGACATTCTGGACCTTAATAAGATTGAAAAATACTGTCTTGTCCTTGGAGCGCTTGGAGAGTGCTCTTGGAGAGAATTCAGTGAAATTCTTGATGAAAGTAGAGAACAGCCAGATCGTTGTCTGCTTGCCTACCCACGGAACTTCTGCACAAAGAGTTCTTCTGGGGACCCGTCCCCTGTCTCTGCCTCCCACGGCATCTCGTGGGAGTCCATGCCCTGCTCAGAGCCTTTGATGCTCCCCTTGGACGATATATGAGGAGTCCCTTTATTCCATTGCTGCCCGAAGTTTTGGGACTGTACTTTTGTGTGCCATGATGTGTAAGTGGCGCTACAGAATATTTAATAAGGTCAGCCGTAATACAGGTTTGAAAACTGTGTAAGTTGACTTAGGAAAACAGCTTTGATTGCATGAGTAATATTTAAAGTGCCTGTTAAAAATGCAGTAACTTTTCTGTCAATAATAGAAAACCTTCTGAGCTCTGGAGAGATTTTTAAAGCAAGATCCAGTGGCTCTTGCCTGTCTTGGTAAAAGTTTCCTTTAAACAGATGATTCATGTTACGAGAGTGGAATGATTAACGTGAATTATGGGGAAATTATTCTAAGACTCAAATGTCTGATTTATGAATGAATTAGGTGGCCGATTGTTCCACAATTAGCTTTTTTAAAGGGAGACTTTAGCTTACTAAACTGTTGAAGACACTCATAAAGGAGGTTTGCCCCAATATTGGTGTTACTTTTAAGGGGCTATCTCAGGGTCCTTTACTCAAAGAGGGAAAATTTGTTTGCAGGGGAGAGAGGCTACCCACTTCTGTCACTTCCAGAGTAGACTCTAGAATTCCTCCCACACCTGACTTAATTAGTAAGGTTGAGGTCAGAGCTCCCTCTTGAGGCGTGAACCTTTGAGTCCAAGGCCCATGTGTGGAGGGCTGGGAAGAACCCAAGATTCATTTAGGTTGGCCAGAGACTCCCGTGCTGATGGAGGAAAAGGCTGAGGCTCTTCTCCTGCTCTCCAGCCACAGCACTGCGCTTGGGAGGTTCTTAGTGGAGACCCCTGGGCTGAGCACTGCAGCCGGGAGGAGAGGGGAGGCTGAGCAGGGGGCAGCGGCGGAGAGCTGGGTGTTCTGCAGATGCAGCCTACAAGCTTGTGTGAGTGTCCTCATCAAAAGCATGACCTGTGTTGAGCGCTTGGATGCTAAGTGGAACCTCTCATGATTGCTCCCTGGGAGGAGCTACATTCCTTCAGGGACCACAGATGATGGGGTGACAGTTGTCACGCAGGGAGCACTAACAAGCATTTTGCCTGCATCTAGGTCACCTGGTCCTGACAGCACCTCTTGGAAGGAGGCACTAGTGTTAGCCTCATTTTGCAGACGAGGAGACTTAGGGCCACGCAGACAGTGGTAAGTGATGGAGTCATGCTTTTTGCCCAACTCCAACCTTGGCTCTTAAGTCCTGTCTGGTCCTAAGTGTAAAGCGTTGGGCACAGTTCCAACAATATAGGCCCCAGGAACGGGGGGAGGGGAGGGTGGTCAAGATCCTGCCCTTTTTATACTCATCACTGTAGGTGTTAGTTGAGTGAGTGAGTGAATTTGCCCCGTTGTCTCTTTGCCAGGTATCATCAGGGCTGTGGGACCTTTGTGTAAAAGCTCTTCACGTTCTGTAGCCTTTTGTGTATCCATTCCTCACCCAAGTGCTTTATAAAAATGAGTCCACTTTTCTGTTCTTTCTTTTTCAAAAATTTTTTTTATTGAAGTATGGTTGATTTACAATATCATGTAAGTTTCAAGTGTACAGCATGGCGATTCAGTTATACATTATATATATAGTCTTTTTCAGATTCTTTTCCCTTATAGGTTATTACAAAATATTGAGTATAGTTCACTGTGCTGTACAGTAGGTCCTTGTTGTTTATCTATTTTATATGTATAGTAGTGTGTATCTGTTAACCCCAAACTCCTAATTTATCCCTCCCCCACCCCCCTTTCCCCTTTGGTAACCATAAGTTTGTTTTCTATGTCTGTGAGTCTCTTTCTGTTTTTGAAATAAGTTCATTTGTGTCTTTTTTTTTTCTTTTAGATTCCACATATAAGCAATATCATATGATATTTGTCTTTCTCTGTCTGACTTACTTCACTTAGTATGATAATCTCTAGGTCCATCCATGTTGCTGAAAATGGCATTATTTCACTCTTTTTTATGGCTGAGTAGTATTCCATTGTATATATGTACCACATCTTCTTTATCCGTTCATCTGTCGATGGACATTTAGGTTATTTCCATGTCTTGGCTATTGTAAATAGTGCTGCAGTGAACATTGGGGTGCATGTATCTTTTTGAATTATGATTTTCTCCACATATATGCCCAGGAGTGAGATTGCAGGATCATATATGGTAGTTCTATTTTCAGTTTTTTAAAGAACCTGCATTCTGTTTTCCATAGTGGCTGCACCAATTTACCTTCCCACCAACAGTGTAGGAGGGTTCCTATTTCTCCACACCCTTTCCAGTGTTTATTGTTTGTAGACTTTTTGATGATGGCCATTCTGACCAGTGTGAGGTGGTACCTCATTGTAGTTTTGAGTTGCATTTCTCTAATAATTAGCGATGTTGAGCATCTTTTCATGTACCTTTTGGCCATCTGTATGTCTTCTTTGGAGAAGTGACTATTTAGGTCTTCTGCCCGTTTTTTGATTGGGTTGTTTGTTTTTTGGATATTGAGCTGTATGAACTGTTTGTATATTTTGGAAATTAATCCCTTGTCATTCGCATTATTTGCAAATATTTTCTCCCAATCTGTAGGTTGTCTTTTTGTTTTGCTTATCATTTCCTTTGCTATGCAAAAGCTTTTTTTTTTTAGATTTTTTTTGATGTGGACCATTTCTAAAGTCTTTATTGAATTTGTCACAATATTGCTTCTGTTTTATGTCTTTTGGTTTTTTGGCTGAGAGGCATGTGGGATCTTAGCTCCCCGACCAGGGATCGGACCCTCACCCGCTGCACTGGAAGGCGAAGTCTTAACCACTGGACCACCAGGGAAGTCCCTGTGCCAAAACTTTTAAGTTAACTTAGGTTCCATTTGTTTATTTTTGTTTTTATTTCAGTTACTATAGGAGGTGGATCCAAAAAGATATTGCAACAGTTTATGAAAAATGACTCCACTTTTCTCTGGCATTGTGTGAATTCTTCTTTCAGGTCATTTGAGTAGCAATGGCAGATAAACTGAAATGGCAGTAGCACCTAGAAATGACACGTGCAAGGTTCAGTATGGAAACTGCAGGGTGGGACTATGCTGTAATTTGAAAAGAGTGGTGGGCGATTTGTAATCTTGCTTTTCAAGAACTTAACATACGTGGTAGATTGTGTGGATGTGTGCACGTGTGATTAACGCTTGTGCTAAACTCAAGGAAGATGATGTTTGGGCCTCCTGTCTGGGCAATATGTGTAAATGGTAGTTCGTTTGTTCGTTTGTTCATACATCAGATTCAGTTGACCACCTGCTATGTGCCAAGCACCATGGGAAGTGCTTGGGTTTAGTAGCGTAGAAGTCAGGCATAGTTACTCCCTTCCTGGAATCCACTGTCTTGTTTGGTAAGCAAACCACAAGAAAATATTCATCCACCTTGCCATTGGATTATAAATGCTATGAAGGAAAGACCCAGGGCCCCAGTGGAGGAGAGAGTGGTGAGGGTGGAGGGTTAAGCTGGACTTTTGTCAGGGGTGGTGGCCAGGAAGACTTTCCTGAGCAAGTGATAACTGAGCTGAGAGCCACAGGTTGAACAGGTATTATATTAACCAGGTAAAGAGAAGGGGGAAGAACATTCCAGGGAAGGGGAGCAGCAGATTCTTAGAACAGAAAGGAGACCACTGTGGCTGGTGTACAGTGGACAAGGGGGAAGTAGGGCAAGATGGGCATTGAGTGAAGGTGAGCTGGAGAGCCCTTGGGCTTAGATGGACCTAGATTTGCCACCTACAAGCTGTGTGACCTTGGGCTGATGACATAACCCCTCTGTGCTACAGCCCCCTCTTAAACATGTGGGTGAAAACACTCTCAGGGTTGCCATACAGAAACCATCACAGAATTTGTGTATTTAGCCCCATGGTCCCTGGCATGCTGCAGATGCAGAAAATGTCACTTTTCTTGTCCATTCCCTTGTCTCTGGCTTCAGAGTTGATGAAGTAGCCACAGGTGTGCAGATGGTAGTTCAGCATTAGGGAAAAATGCTTGCAAATCTTCCAGTTTGGCAGCTTCCCAGAAAGGCTTGTGGAAGGGGAGTGGGGGGAGGGTCAAGCTGGGTGTTCACTCCCCTGCTTGCTGGAGGTTAATAAGGTCAGAGTTTATTCTAGAGTGGGAAACAGGAGGTGGGCAGCTTAGGGAAATAAACCAGTGGCAGGGGCTGGAGGCAGGACCAGGGTCCTGGAACCTCAGGCTGTGTTGAGATGGGTAAGCAAAAGCCATGTTGTGCCCTCACTGCTTGCTTTAACTGCCATCCACACCTGCCTCGGGCAGAGAGAGAGACCTCCTGGGCTCACTCAGAGGGTATATTTGTGTATCTCCAGGGTGGTCCGCGGCCCTACAAGACAGCTGTACCTTGCTTCCCATGCTAGTCCTATTTTCCTGCTGACTTAATTTATTTCAGAAAGTCTCCATTTTAATTTCTCTTACTTCCCTTTGTTTTGTACTTCCTGTTGATTCTGGTGTTGTGGATATGATGATGGACAAGATAAACACAGTCCCTGCCCCCTGTCTTGTGTCCTAACATCCCCAAGACAGTAAGGATTCCTAACCTCGGCTTACAGGGGAGATGGCTGAAGCTTAGCTCATTTGCTCAAGGTCACGCAGAGCTGGGATTCCCATCCAGGTCTTCCTGACCTCAGGTACTATGCTGTTAACCACAAAGTGAAACTGTGACCTGGTACAGTGAATTTCCAGTAAGGATTCCTAACCTTGGCTTACAGGGGAGATGGCTGAGGCTTATTAGCTCATTTGCTCAAGGTCATGCAGAGCTGAGATCCCCATCCAGGTCTTCCTGACCTCAGGTACTATGCTGTTAACCATGAAGTGAAACTGTGACCTGGTACAGTGAATTTCCGGTAAGGATTCCTCATGCTCTGTCTTTGTTTCTTGGCTTCTGCCCTCATGACTTACAGACGTATAAACCAGTATTTAAAAGCCCCAAGTGAGCTCACTTCCTAGCAATATCCTTTGTGGAGAGCATGAAACCCTTTTGTAGAGGAATTGGTACACTCAGTGTGTGTCTGGGCTGTGGGTGTTAGAGTTCCTGATGCCTATTTTCTTCTGTTGGGACATACTTGTATTGGGGAGCGGGTGCCAGGTAGGTACCTGTGGGGCAGATGCCCATCTTAAATTCTGAACCTCAGAAGGCAAGGCCTGGGTCTTGCTCACCCCTGGGTCCCCACCCTGAGCATGATGCTGGCACGAGGATATGCTCAGTATGACCTCCTGGTAAAGAGTGAGCTCTTTGGAGTCAAACTGACGTGGAGTTGAGTCAGACCCTGCCACTTGCTGGTGACGTAGCTTGGGCAAGTGACTTATTTCTCAGAGTTTGTTTCCCCATCCTAGGGTTGTGGGAATGAAATTAGAGGTTTAATAATGCCTGCCTTGTGAAGTCAGAGGTTGGCAGACTATAGCCCTCGGGCCAAATCTGGTCTGCTGCCTGTTTTTGTGTACAGAGTGTTATTTGAACACAGCAGATGCCCATCCTTTTATGTGTTATCCGTGGCTGCTTTGCACGACAGCAGCGGAGTTGAGTAGTTGTCACAGAGACTCTATGGCCCTCAGAGCCGAATATATTTTCTACCTGGCTCTTTACTGTCGGAGTTTGCCGACCTCTGTGTTAAGCTCTGTACAGATGGTAGCTGGAGTTGTTACAATTATTATCGTACCTATAACTTCAGCCCCTTCTACTCCATAAAAAAGTTACCTTTAGAGCAGTGACCTTCCTCTGTTCCTTAGAGCTTTGGGAGGATCTCTTCAATTGCTTGGTGAACAGATTTGTGATTCCTTTAGTCTTGGTCTTCACGGTTCTCAAGATTTGGGTCAGCTTCCTTACCCATCTTTTTCTGCTGGTCTGATGATTCCTCACAGTTTTTGGTCTGTCCTCAGAGGTGGCCCTTCCTTCACCTCCATCTCTGAATGGCTGAAGCTGAAAGAACGCTTAACAGGGAAGCCCTCTGTGAAAAGAGGAAGGCTGTGTGTGAGGATCCTTCATGCTTCCGGGAGACCCGGAGAGGTGTGAGCACCTGACCTCCGGGCACACGAATCTACCCGTGTCTGGGCTTCCCCACCCCAAGTCGCTCTGATTTTAGAGGAGAAAATCTCCTAAAATGCAGAGGCATTTGGTGTTTTTTCTCTTAGTAATTTCCTTTTGAAAAATGTAATCTTATTTTGGATCACAAATGTAATACATGCAATTTATGGAAACATGGGAAATGGAGAGAAGGGCAACAATCAATCCTAATCTTACCACCCAGAGACAACCACTATTAGCATTTTTAGCTTATTTCCTTCCAGATCCCTAATCATGTGTAAGTGTTCACATAATTGAAATCACATTGTTTATATAATTTTGTTTCCTGCATTTTACTTATTATGTCATAACCATTTCCTCCAGCATTGAATATTCTTCAAAACCATAATTTTCATCTTTGCTCGTACACATAAATCCACTCACTCACCCACCCACCAATGCATGCACCCATCCATCCATCCATCTAACGGATATTTCCTTAGTGTCTCTTATGTCCCACACCCTGTACTAGGTGCCAGGGATGCAGCGGAGGGCACAAATAGACCTTATCACTCCCTTTACAGAGATCACAGGGAGTAGAGAGAGAGAACTAATCATTGTAACATTGTCTTAGTCAGCTTGGGCTGCTGTAACATAATACCATAGACCGGGTGGGTTAAACAGGAGACATTTATTTCTCACTGTTCTGGAGGCTAGAAGTCTGAGATAAGGGTGCCAGAATGGTTGGGTTCTGGTGAGGACTCCCTTCCTGGCTTACAGATGGCTGCCTTCTGACTTGTGTCCTAACTTGGAAGAGTGAAGAAGCTCTGATGTCTCTTCCTCTGCTTATAAGGACACTAATCTCATCATGGGACCCCACCCTCACAACTTCCTCTAAACTGGCCCCACCCCCTAAACACCATTACCAAGGGGTTAGGGTTTCAACATATGAATTGTGGGGAACGCAGACATTCAGTCCATAACTAACATCATACGATAATGCTTTAATGTGGGGAAATAAAGGATCTGTAGGAACATGTATAGAAGGGACCCATCATTGAACTCGGAGTGGTGCAGAAAGGCTTTCCACAGTAAGTTAATCCTAGTTATCTCGTTGAAGGAAGCTTGAGGAATCCAGATAAACAGCTCTCTTTGGAATGATAGAGTCTTCTGAGAAATGTGCACTTGAATGGGATGGAAGGAAAGGAAATTAGTAGTTACTGTTGGTAGTGGAACCGCCCCCCCACCCCCAAATTGCTATACTATGTTATTATCAAGACTGTCTTCCCAGCATGGGGCACTTTAGAAATCAAGTGAGGCACTGCAGAGATAAAAGCAGGCAGACTCATTTGGAGATGCTGAATTTACTCCTGAGACAGGAGACAACGTTCCAAAGAGAATCCCCTCCATAGACTCAAGAGCACATGTGAGGATGGGTAGTATTTGGAGAGGCTCTTGTGTTATGAATATTCCACAGCACTGTGGAGAAATCCTGGTTCCCCTTTGCTTCCTGGTGACTTTGGAGATGCCCCAGACCCATGTGGTCCCGATGACCATGGGTTTACTGTGGAAAAGGCTGCATGCCTTGTAAAAGGCGAAGGGACACACGACATTATTTCAAGGTCAAAGCTCAGACCCAGTGCTCTTCCAAAGTTCTGAGCACCCACATGCCGCTGCCTTCTGCCTTTTGTCTTGATTCTTGCATGTGTGTTTGTTTTTACATTGTTTCCCCTGAGGAAAGGCAGAGTGAGCGATGGCTGTTGTGACAAACTGATTGCAGATTGAATCTTGCACACTTGTGTTTGACAGCTGAGCTGGGCCCTAGAGTGATGCATCTGCTGAGGGAGTAGTGGCACCAATTGCTATTTTTCTTAAATCCTCTCTGAGTTATTGAAATGGAAGTTGGCCCTCTTTGTTGTTTAGACATTCAGGGGATGAAATTGGTCAGGGAGGGCCTGGTGGGTACTTAGTCCGTAGTGCGTTTGTCACCACGAGGATCTCTGAGGTTGTGGCAGGGTGAATCTCTGGGTCATAACCACCTCCCAGCAGTGGACAGGGCAGCCACTGTCACACTGGGTGTGTAAGTGATGTGAGGAAAGCTCAGTGCTACATTAAGTCCATCACAGAGGGGAAAAAATCCACTTCAGGAAATGTATCAGTCTAGGTATCTCCTCCTGGCTTTTTGTCTTTATCCAAGTTGGGCAATGATGTAAAATGCTGGCTGCATTTGCTTCTTAGTATGGAACGCAGTGTTTCATAAAAAAAAATAAAAATAAAAATGACTTTTCATTAACAAAGGCCTGCAAGCAAGGCAGAAACTAACAAAATTTGCATTTCCTCACCTTCATCTGTACAGTGTGGGAGTTATCACTACCCTGTAGGGTTTGCTCTTAGATTAAATTAGAGAGCACCTGTCCTGGTGTATGGTAGGTACTCAGGAAATGGAAGTTATTATTTCTATTGATATAGTAGCTAATTTTCATTCAGGGTTCAAAGTGCTTTCTGTGTACTAACTCTCTTAATTGATTTTATATGCTCTGGATCACCTCTGTTTTGGTTCTGAATCAGAGATGGAGCTGTGCATGAGAATGGCATGACCATGCCTTGCTTACCTTTCTGGGGGTTGCTGCTGTCCTGATGATGAAAACTCAGAAAAATATTTTGTAATCAAATGAGAGTATCCTCCAAATGCAGACTTCCAGTTCAATCCTTAGGTTGCTTTCTAAGATACAGTAACATACTATAACATAATCCAAAGTTTCATTCCTAAGAGGGTCCTGTGCCCTAGTTAGAGGGAGAATTCTTGCCTCATATGGACACAATGCTCAGAAGATTGCTCCTGATATAGGCTTTATGTTCCACTGGCTCCCCAGTGGGCTTGATTTATTTAGGCTTCCTTTGAGGCTAACTGGCTGTGATAGACAATTTTTAGCCTTCATCCTAGACATGATACCTTAAGAAGCTGTCCTCTGTTCTCCCATACTGCAGGCTTTGTGATGCGTTCATACCTTCAGTGCCATCTGAAAGTGCCTATTAAATTGGAGTTCAGGGTATCTAGGTTCTTGATTTGATCGTGGAAGTCTTGAAATTTTGTCCGGGAGGCATAGAAAAACCCTTCAAAGTTTTGAGTGTTTAATCTATTTGAACAGAGTCTCAGAAAGGGTTTAGCCAAAGAATATCAAACTGTGATATAAACAGTTTATCAAAAACCAATAGAGAATTTCCCTTAAATACACAACCACCTGGAGCACTCAAGTTTTGGAGGACACAGATGAAGAACTGTTGGATGGATTCAATTTCTTATCCTGGTTGGTGGAAAGTTATGGCTGTCTGGGGAGATATTGTTGGGGGAGAGAGCAGGTCTTTGTCTGTCTGTCTGTCTATCCACTGCCTATTGGCTTCGTTGCATGAAAGTGAACAGAGCCAAATGTGGTGACAGATGAAGGGCCGAAGAGCCATGCCCTGGGTCAGTACTGTGTCCCTTTCTGTCGAGGGGACAGTGGTGTTGGCCGAACCTCACCTGGACACAGCACCTTGTGCTGGGCACAGTTGGCAGGTATGAAGGAGGATAATGAGATGTTTTACTTGGGGGACAGCGACTGGGCTTATTCTGTCCTTGTCTGGTGATGTCTCGCAGGGACACACAGCATGCAGCCACAAAGCCCCTTCACCCTTCCCCTCCCTGCTAAGCAGGCCTAATTGGGTCACCTGTTGCTTGCTGCATAGAAAACCCATCAGATTTTCAGTAACTGGTATAGTCTTCAGGGAAGAAACAGGGCTCCAGAAGTCCTTGTTGGGAGGCAAAAGCTTCCATTCTTTCTTTCGCATTTGTATCTCAGGATGGGGTGAGTTTGGCAATGATCTCTTGGTTGCCAGGAAGATCCATAAGGTTTAAATGGAATGGTACCTTAGAGTTATAATATTTTACTCTGGTGAAGGGTGGCTTATTAACAGAGGGCGAGAAGAGGGGGCTGCATGGGTTCCAGTTATTCTGTTACGAAAGAATGAGAAAAATTCCACCTTCACAAAGATTCTGTGAGAATTATCAGTCACAGATGAAGCGGAAACACACTGACCTCTTTAAAGGAAGAGCATATATCTCGCCCCCCGCACTGCTCCCCCCCGACAGCAGCACCCTCAAGGCTGCATCTCGCCCTTAAAGTGTTCATGTATGCAAGCCCACCTGCAGTTCCCTCTGTGTGCTGCAGTTACCTGACTGCAGCCTTTGCACATGTTGGGCCTTCTTCCCAGAATGCTCTTTCTCCTTGTCTGCCTGGCAAACTCCTACTCATCCCTCAAGACCCAGCTCAGGCATCTCTTTCTTGGTGCAGCCTTCTTTCACCCTTTCCCTATGCGAGCAGAGCTGATCACAGAATCTTTTGCATCCCCACTGACCTTGAATATAAATGTATTACATACAGTTCTCATCACCTCAGATTGTGCCTAGAACAAAGTGGACCTCAGATCTCATTTGTTTTGTAGTGGTGTGTTTGCATGAGCATCTTAGCCTCTGGTCTGTGAACTTCCTAACAGGGAAGGTATTCTGTTCATGTTTGTGACTTAGCAAATAGTACAGTACCTGCATCATAGTAGTAGACATTCAGTTATGATTACTCAAATGGGTGGATTCGGCACAGTGGCCTAAGAGAAGGATGCACTAGTGTCGAATGGCAAACTCGATGAATGGTACCCTCATTGGGTTCCATTGTCAGCTCTTATCCCCTTTTTAGGGGAGCTTCTATTGTGAATACTGAGCTGTGGGTGAGTGAAAATCAGTTCTTTTTATCAACTTGAGGGGAAGAGAGGAGAAGTCTCTGATAATTACCAGGTCAGCAGTAGGTGATGGTTCTCTTTGTGTTCTTGGGAGACAAGACAGGCTCCTGTGATACATGTGCCTGTAGCTGTCGTGAAGGTGGAGCAGGGGAGGGACCTGGGGAGGGAGAGGGACTGGGCGAGTGGCCGCCCTCAGGATGGGCAGCACACAGCTCTCCAGTGGCTTTAGGTGGAGGGGAGTGGGGTCCATCTGCTTGGGTGCCTAGCAAATAAAACGGCAGCAACAACAACCAAATCGAGTACTCTTTGCTTACTGACACGATGCTGGGCAAATGCCCGCTTCCCTTTTAAATGTCCCCCCAAGTTCCCTAAATGTCCAGACGGCAATTTGTGGTGAATAATTTATAATAAGATATCTTATGCATTATGCAGTGAAGTTTTAAATTATGAATTGACCTCGCTTGGCAGTGTACCTTAGTTGATAGGTGGACTTGGTGGGGGGTGGCCTTGAAAGGCCAAATCAGGCCTGAGTTACCGTTAGTGAGATGGAAACGGGACGCCTAGCCTCATCCAACTGCAGCAACAAGGTTGAGCCGGTGGGAGGAGGGCCAGAGCTTGGGGTGCTTTGGCTCAGAGGAGCCTCTTCTCTGAGGGTGAGCTTGGGGCTCACTAGGCCCGGCACCTCAGTTGTGGTCCCATGGCAGCAGCATTGCACAGCTCCCTTCGCATGGGAGGATGGGGGGAGAATAGAGCCGCTCCACCAGCCTGCTTCCTTCTCAGGGGAGCTTGCTGCCCCCCAGGCCGAGTTCCAGGGGGGCGAGTTCCCAGAGCCCAGCTCTGATCCGCATGGCCTGCCGTGTTCTAGACTCTCTCTGGGCGAGGCGTGCAGGACCCCACCTGGGGGATGGGCGTGAGCTGGGCCCAGGGGAGCAGAGAGGAGGGTGGAGGGTGCTGGGGGCACAGCCCAGAGTGCTTCGAGGTGCATTGAACTGATCAGATCTTTAAAGCAAACCGGAATGAAAGAGCTGTGGCGGGAACACTGTGACAGTGTCACTGCAGACGTTTCTGGTGTCCAGCCCCACCCCAAGCCCTGGACCTGCATCACTTCACTGGGGCCTCATGACAGCTCTTGGAGAGGATACTGCACTGTTCTCCTGTTTTACTGAGATGGGAACTAAGGCTTAGAGCGAGTCCCTGACCCAAGGTGACACAGCTAATATAACCGGCAGAGCGGGGACTTGAGAGTGGATCACTGAATTAGTAAAACATTCCCTAAGTGCCTCCTGGGGGCCGGCTCCTCCCCTGGTTGCTGAGGTGCAGGGGGACCAGGCAGACCGACAGGCCTGTCTCCTCAGGCAGGTTACCTTCTAGAGGTGGAGACACAAAATAAAGCCGTCAGCAGGCAAGTACCGGATATCTGCGCGGCTGCCGGGGCCCTCATTCTAGACATTATGCTGTATCGATGGATTAGGTAGTATGTTCAGCAAGTATCGATCAAACACTTGTGGTGTGTAAAACTCTCGGCACCTCGAGAGGTGTATGCAGAGGTGGTGAGGACTAAGCCGTACCTTCAAGGAGCTCCGAGCTGGGGGTGGTGGGGAGAAGCAGAGCGCGCGGTGAGGGCTGAGTGGGGGTCGGCTTCCAGGCAGCCCTTGGGGAGTGTGGAGAGGATGGGGCGGGGGCGGGGGCTGCGTGGCTGGAGTGAAGGGTGTACGTGGAGGAGTGCAGGAGCCTGGGTGGGCGGAGGCCGGGGTCAGGGATTTGTGCTCAGGATGGCAAAGCGGGGAGGCTCCGGCCGTTGGGTTTCCTCCAGCGGTGGGCTGGAGGCCCATTTGGGACGAGTTTGGGGATGGCGTTGGGAGGCGGGTGCGGGCTGTGGATTCAGGGAGACCTGATACCGGAGCGCCTGAAGATCTGGATGTGAGGGAGGGTGCTGGGCGTGCAGAGAAAAGGGCTGCAGGAGCTTCCTGCGGGCAGCCTCCCTGGGGCTTTTTTTTTGTTTTTTTTAACATCTTTATTGGAGTATAATTGCTTTACAATGGTGTGTTAGTTTCTGCTTTGTAACAAAGTGAATCAGTTATACATATACATATATCCCCATATCCCTTCCCTCTTGAGTCTCCCTCCCACCCTCCCTATCCCACCCCTCTAGGTGGTCACAAAGCACCGAGCTGATCTCCCTGTGCTATGCGGCTGCTTCCCACTAGCTATCTATTTTACGTTTGGTAGTGTATATATGTCCATGCCACTCTCTCACTTCGTCCCAGCTTACCCTTCCCCCTCCCCATATCCTCAAGTCCATTCTCTAGTAGGTCTGTGTCTTTATTCCCATCTTACCCCTAGGTTCTTCATGACCTTTTTTTTTTTCTTAGATTCCATACGTATGTGTTAGCATACAATATTTGTTTTTCTCTTTCTGACTTCACTCTGTATGACAGACTCTAGGTCCATCCACCTCACTACAAATAACTCAATTTCATTTCTTTTTATGGCTGAGTAATATTCCATTGTATACATGTGCCACATCTTCTTTATCCATTCATCTGTTGATGGACACTTAGGTTGCTTCCATGTCCTGGCTACTGTAAGCAGAGCTGCAATGAACATTTTGGTACATGACTCTTTTTGCTGGAGAGGGTGTGGAGAAAAGGGAACACTCTTGAACTGTTGGTGGGAATGTAAATTGATACAGCCACTATGGAGAACAGTATGGAGGTTCCTTAAAAAACTAAAAATAGAACTACCATACGACTCCCTGGGGCTTTTTAAGGACTGTGAGTGACTTGGGGGGATACTCACCGAGGACCCCAAGGCACCTTTAACACACACATTGAGAAGTCCAGCTGGCCGCGCTGCTTGGAGGGAAGAGTTGGTGTCCAGCTTTGCCTCGTGGTGCTGGGGAGGCCGGCAGGTATCTGTGGAGGGAGGATGTGGTCCAGGAATTAAAGCCTGGAAGGAGATGGGCCTGCTGGGGAGCAAGACGTGGGGCAGAGAGCCGAGGAGGGGCCGTCTCTGCTCGCCCCTGCTGGGCCTCCCGTCCAGGAAGGGGTTTTAGGTCACGAACTTGTGCTCGCCGAGTGTGCTGTGTTCTAGAGACATTTCATTCGTACGTGGCTACTGTGCCTGCTGGTGGGATCATAATGTGGTGCCCAGGAGGGATCTGGCAGTGTTACAGAGTTCTGACGGACTGAATAATCTGTATCTGTTTAAGGGGCTGCCCTATCTGATCCGGAGCCGGTGTTATCTGATCAGAGACATTTGTTTCCGATGTGCAGAGATAACCCCACCGCTGAGGTGGTCGGTGGCCCGTGTGGGCCCAGCAGAAGGCTTTGTGATCAGGCTGCCTTCTGGTTTATTGGGAAGAAGCCAATGGGTCCACTTCTCATCCTGTGTCACTTTCAGGAAAGTGTTCCCTGAAGCTCTGCATATTTGTCCTCTGTCAGTCTTTCTGCTCTGACTTGACCAGAACGGTGGTGGTCCTGGATAAATCCAGAACTACAAAGCTGTGTGCTGTGTAAATGCCAGAAAACGGCTTTCAGGAGGACTTTGTACATTTTTTGCAAATACAGAAAATAACGTGTGTATGTGTGAAGAGAGAAGAGAACGTGGAGATAGGTCACTACCAAGCCCACCCCCTCCAACCCACACATGAAAAATCACCCATTCTACCTTCCCCGTCTTTATTTTGAACTAGAGAAGTTGCTTCACTAGCATTTACAGGAAGTGCCGAGTTCTCCTTGACCACAGCCTGTCAGTGTCTGTCAGTAAGTGGTGTGGCTGGTTTTTTCAGGGAGTTTCTGACTTGAGTGTCTCCCACCCTCACCCCCATCCCCATTTCTCCTTGCTGAGCTCCTCCTATGAGGGCTGTGCTGGGCCCTCTCCCAGCTCTGTGACAGATGTGGCCTGGTCCTTCCAGGGGTTTCCCTTTAGTGGATGCCACGGTTACATACATAAAAAGATTATTCACAACTTGATGAAAAATACAGAAAATTCTTTACAAATCATGTGACCAAGAATGGAGCATCTTCAGCCGTCATGACATTATAGCTACCTTGAGGTTGAGACATCATGCATCTTGTTTGTTTTTCTCCTCCACAGTATTTGACTATTTTAGGGGCTCATTAAATATTTAATGTGTGATTAACAGAGATGTCTTTTTAGATGAAATTTAGTTCTCTGCCTTGAAGAAAAAAAATCTATTAAAATATTTACTAGCACAATAATAACAATAATAGTAGCTGCTGTTCGTTGGGGCCTACCTTTTCTCAAACCTTCTCAACAATGTGGCAAGGCTGGATTTTAACTCATGAGGAAGAGAGGCAGCACAGAGGAGTTGAGAGACTTACTTCAGGACACACAGCCAATAAATTGCAGAGAGGGTTCCAACATTGTTGTGATTCCAGAACCTGAGCCCTTCGTGTCTCTCCACATGGCCTTGCTGGTGATTGGCCTTCAGGTCTTCCAGAGCCTCAAATAAGGAAGCTTCTCATGCGGCATCTCTGCTATGCCTTCTAAAGCAAGGCTGATTAGATGCTAAGTTATGACTGATAGTTCCCTATTGCTGTCATATAATTTTGGTTTAGACGGGCCCTACTTATATCAGGGTTTTGTAGATATTCTGATCTACATGACAAAATTACGTGTCCTTTAAGTGTTTTAAAAGGTACTGCTGTAAAGGGTGGTGACACTTGACATGTTGGGGAGACATTTTATTTCCGTATGATTACAGCAGTGTGTGTGATATTACTGTCCTCTGATGTAGTCGTCCCATGTCATGGCTGTGCATTCACACCGCCGAATGTCGGGCCTTTTTGCACAGAGGGTGGCTGGTGGTGACACAGAACTGGGAGGGCCTGGAGGGCATGATGCTGGGGTTTCTTCCTCTCCGGGAAGATGGCTAATTCTCAGGCTGGATTCTGGCCCAGCTTGTGCTCTCCTGTCGGGAGGAGGTGGACCCTGACAGTGAGAGTATCTTGCATAGAGGGTGCTTTCCGCCAATCAGCCTGTTGTCACGACGCCCTGGTGAGAAGCTGCGTTGTGTTTCTATGTGATCAGTGGGGAGGCTGAGAGCTGAGCGCCCGGCTGCAGCCATGGCGGTGAGCGACAGCGCCGGCCATCGGGCCGAGCTCTTTCTACAGCCCCCCTGCTCTGCTGGGAGGGGGCATTGTATCCTCGATGTTCTGCCTTTCCTGGCCGTCCTGTTTCCACCCCAGCATTCCTGCTTCTTTGATGCGCTTGTCTTCATCCAGATTCTTCTCCATCTGGGATCACCTCAAGTGCAGTGATATTTGATGCATCAGGGCTGTTTTCATGCCTGTTTTCTGGAACAGGTGTGGCCACTTGTTGAACCCGCTGCTCAGTCCTAGTTGGAAATTATGACCATCTGCACTCTACTGCGTCCTGATGGAATCAGCTGTCCTGACCTAGAATGAAATATGTCCTTCATATGGCACTCATGGGAAGCATGCCTATTGATAAGACAGAAACTCACATCCCAACCAAATGCCATGAAAACGGGTCAGATTTAATGCTTTTAGTGTAGTGGTACTTTCATGAGGACTTTAATACCAAGTTTTACGTTTTTTCACTTTTGATTTTTAAAAATAATTTGATATTTGACAACATAAAATGGCATCAAATATATTTAAATATGAAACATGTAACTGCATTGTCTAAATCACATTTTAAACCAATATGTTTAAGTAACTTGGATGCTGTCAATAATAGTCATGCCTGAATAAATTAACTTGCTTACCTCTGATTCACTCAATAGCAATGCTATTCTCATTGTAAGAGCTTTTCTTTTCAGGGAGAGTATACCATCCTCTAGTTAACTGGAAGTGTGCAGATTTTCTTTAAGTTTTTTTGTTTTTTCTTTTTTAAGTCTTAACCATTTTTAAAGCTTTATCATTTTTGAATTTGAACAGACTTATTCCCTAACTCCCTTTATGCCCAGCCCATCCCTCCAAAAGATAATGCTGGTTTATAAAAATAGCTACCAAAATGCCTCTGGAGAGAGGGAAGTGGATGTGCATATTGCTTTTCATAACAAGCCTTCTAGAACTGGTTAAATCATAGCAACTCTATAATGGATGATTAATGTGTGCCAGACCCTGTACCTGGTCTTTACCTGGTTATCTCATTTAATCCTTTTCTTTTCGTTGTGGTAAGAACCCTTAACATGAGATCTATCCTCTTAACAAGTTTTTAAGTGTACATTATTTTTCTTACTTTTAATGACACTTTTTCCTTCTTTTTGTACGAGAAATCCCGCGGTTTCATTTTGCAGCTGAAGATTGATTCTGCTGGGACCAGAAGGATAAAGAGGCACAAACCAGATAGAGCCTGCCCCTGAGACCACAGGCTGCAGAGGCCATGGGTGGGCGCTCAGCAGGACACGTGCAGCTGAGTCTAGCCATTTCCCCTGCCCATCTTCCACCCCCAGGTGCCAGACATGGGAGGGAGTAATATTGGACCCTCCAGACCAGTTCATCCCCCAGGTGAATACCACCCAGTGACGCCAGTTAGTGCCACGTGGTGCAAGAGCATTGCTCCAAGCCCTGCTTAGACTCCTGCCCACGGAACTGAGAGATAACAGGTGATGGTTGTGTTAAGCTGCCAAGGTTGGGGAAGCTCGTCATACCGTCATAGACAACTGGGATTCCTTGATGGAAGCAGAGACCCTTCCCTTCAGACCTTCTTTTCCCTGGGCCTCAGCGATGTCACCCTCCTGGGTCTTCTCACACCTCCACAGCAGCCCCTCCTCCTTCGTCTAGCTCTGAAGCGCCGATGTGCTGAGGGTTCCGTGCTCGGTGCCCCTTCTCTCCAAAGCACTGTAACTTCTCTCGGGGCAATCTCATTCATGTCACAGCTTTAGCCACACCATCCTCACCGAGAACCTGACCTTCGAACATCTGTTTCTGTTTGAACCGATACATGAACATATGTCTCTTGACTCTATCTCTCGTTCAAATTTTTCTCCTGGTCTGAGGACCCATGCACGCACAGATAGCTCACCCTCACCAGGCCGAAAACTGGGCTTATCATCTTCCCTCGCTTCTGTGTTAGATGGTGAATTGTGCCCCTCAAAAAAGATGCATTGGGGCTTCCCTGGTGGCGCAGTGGTTGAGAATCTGCCTGCTAATGCAGGGGACACGGGTTCAAGCCCTGGTCTGGGAAGATCCCACATGCCGCGGAGCAGCTAGGCCCGTGAGCCACAACTACTGAGCCTGCGCGTCTGGAGCCTGTGCTTCGCAACAAGAGAGGCCACGATAGTGAGAGGCCCGCGCACCACAATGAAGAGTGGCCCCTGCTTGCCACAACTAGAGAAGGCCCTAGCACAGAAACGAAGACCCAACATAGCAATCAATCAATCAATCAATAAATCTTTAAAAAAAAAAAAAAAGATGCATTGAAGTTCTAAGCCTTGGGACCTCAGAATGGGCCTGTGTGTGGAAACAGGGTCTTGGTAGAGGTTAAAATAAGTTAAAATGAGCTCATTAGCCCTTAATCCAATATAACTGATGTCCTTATTATGAAAAGAGTAAATTTGGACACCGAGATAGATGTGCACAGAGGGAAGATTATGGGAGAATACACAGGGAGAACGCCATGTGAAGATGAAGGTAAAAGTGGGGGTGGTGGATCTACAGGTCAAGGAATGCCAACGATGGCCAGCAAACCATAGGAATCTAGGAGAGAGACCTGGAACAGATTGTCCCTCACAGCCCTGGGAAGGAACCAACCCTGCCAACACCTCGACTTGGACATTTAGCCTCCAGAACTGCGAGGCAGTATGTTTCTGTTGTTTAAGCCACCTAGTTTGTGGTGATTTGTTACGGCAGCCCTAGGAAGCTAATATACTCCTCTACGCCATCCGTGCTGCCAGCTTACACTTCCTCTTGTATTCCCGGTCTTGGCGAATGGCTCCTCCACTTGATCAAGCCAGAAACCTGAATTCTCAGCACAGAGAACCAGGCCAGCTTGAAGTTAGGCACTCAATAATATCGACTATTTAAATAGATGCCCTCAACTATTGCAGGTCTTGGGCAATTATAGATATTAGCTCGAGGATGTGCAGAATTGGAATTAAAAAGAGATACAAACCCCAAACTCCTTTTATATCCATCCTATCCCTCTGTACTTCAGGTTTCCTGTGAGAAACTATTGATTTCTTCTTTCTGCCATGGGGCAGGCATATACTGAGAGCCACATGTATGTAAATCAACACTCAGCAGCATGCCTGCCTGCCTTTCTATTCTTCAGAGAAATATCGATTTTGACTTGGGAGAGTTACCTAAAATTTCCCTTTTCACCAGTTCCTTCTTCATTGTGTACGAGCTGAACCAGTGTGTTGAGTTCTACAATGTGATCTTTGTAAGGAATCGTGCAAGTCGGGCTGAGTTCTTTGGAAGGCTTAGGGCGAGGAGGGCAGCTTTCTAGCTGTATTGATCTGCTGCCGGTTATTGGAGTTGTTGCAGATGCTTACCTCCACTTTTCCCATTCAGTGATATTGAAATCATTGGTCTGCAGAATTAAGAGCCTGGCTGCCGAAGAGATGTTGTGCTACTTTTCTCCTTTTCTCTTGATAGTGATTTAAACAAGACCCAGTGCTTCATCCTTTCAGATTACCCTTGGAACAGAGGCGCAATATAATTGTTGCAATTTCGTTTTATATTGAAACAACTTCAATACATTTTCTATACTAGGTCTATGCAAATTGGTTTTTTTTTTTGTTTTCAAAGAAATTATAGTTGTGTGTGTGGAAGCCCTAAGCAGGGCACAAAGACATCAAAGTCGGCCATAATCATAAAAAGCACATGCAAATCTTTCACATTAATAATTCACAGTTAAGCACAGGCGCTGCGGTCCTCTGTCTGAGATTGCAGCAAGTAGCAATTTGTTTAGCTTTGGTAAAGGGCACAAAATCACCAAGTTCAGATGTTCTATTTTGGTCTTATACTTGCTCTGTGAATTGGATTCAGGTGGAAAATCAACTTTATAAATGGATACTTGCGTATTCCTCAGGAAGGTCTGATCTGTAAAGGACAGTATTAATTTTGTGGACATTGTCAGCCTCACTATCCCCTATGGCTCTAATGAAACTATTATCTGAACCCCAAACTGCCGAGTGTGTGTCTCCATCCCCTCCACCTTCCTCGTTTATTTGTTCTGTCACAGTTTACTGAGTGTCAACACGTGCTAGGTTAGGGCCTGGTGCTAGGGTTATACGGTGAACAAGACGAGCCTGGCCCTGCCTGGTCCATCGTGGCCCATCCATGGTCCACAGCCCAGCAGCATCAGCATCAGCATCACCTGGGAGCTGGTTAGATGTGCAGCATCATGGGCCCCACCCCAGACCTACTGAATCCAGTTAACAAGATCTACAGGTGATGCCTATTCCTTATAGAAGGGGAAATCACATTAAATGAGTAATTATATTAGGATGTGAAAAGGCTCAGGTGTGAATTGCTTACCTGTAGGGCAGACTGACAGGGCAGAGCAAGTAATGCCTCTGTTAGAATGGGGACGGGCTCAGGGAAGGCCTTAGAAGGAAGAAATCTAAGGATACAGAAGCATGATCCAGGCAGAGATTGAGTGGGTATGTGACATACTAGGTCCCAGGTAAGCCACTGTGCTTCAACTCTGAGGGAAGAGATTCCAGCCTGCTGGAGGAGCTCAGAGCACAGTAGGAGGCTGGGAGAAGAGAGGCAGTGAACTTTTTAGTGGGCTTCAGACAAGAAGTTTGAACTTTCCCCAGAAAGTTACAAGGAGCCATTGAGGTGTTTAAGTGGGGTTGGATTTCAAAACATGATGGATTGTAGAAAGATGACTTTCTCTGCAGTGTGGGAGATGGATTGGTGCAGGGGAGAGTGGAGCACCGTCCAGGCAACAGATGATGGGCTTGGACCGAGGGAAGACAGTACAGGGAGGTAAGTGGATGCCTGGGAGACAGGCCTAGGGGCCAGAACTGGAAGGTCTGGGTAACCTCTTCTGACTCTCACCTCCTGTAGACATGTGCCCTGGGGGTTGGGGTACTTCTCTCCTCCCCTGTTCCTTAGATCATGAGCTTCTTGAAGCCAAGGCCATGTCTCACACATTTTGGTTTTCCTTAATGGCGCTTAGCAACAGAGCCTGGCACTGGGTGCTGTCTGGAGTCCTCATCTTGAGCTGTGACCCACTTTTCTGAAGAACTTGCCCTTCTTCAGTTGAAGAAGGTGAGTCTCAGAGAATTGGCTGGAAAAAGCTGTGTTTCCCTCTTTGTTTCTCTTTAATGTGAATGATAACTCCTCTTTGTGTGGCGCTTTCCAGTTCAGGCAGCATTTTCCTAATGCCATCTCATTTGCATTCCTCCCATCAGCCCTCCCTGCAGCTTTGGAAAAGGTGGTGCTTTCACAGCTCAGTGTTAATCAAGGGCTGATTATCTCAGTCCTTCTCTCCTCCCTGTTCTGACTTCCCGCCTTTTGACTTGGGAGTTGCAGCTGGAAGCAGGTAGTGGGTCAAACAATGCAGAGTTGAGGCCAATAAATTCTCTGCATGTGAATCAGCCATCCAGGAGAAAGGACAGGGCAGAGAAGAGGCTGAGTGAGGAGGGGAACAGGTTCCTGCTCAATTTGTGGTTCAGGCTCCCATGGGACTGGTAACCGAATCTGAGGACCGGAGGAGACGGCAGGGAAATGCGAGCTCCCAGCCTTCCTGGGCTTCTCATTCTTTGGGGGGGGTGAAGGGTGGGGGGACTCTTCTGTTGTGCCCTGGGAGAGGAAACTGAAAGGAATTGAGTGCAGGGAAAGGGAAAGTCAAGGCCTTGGTGAAATTGCCTCTCACCTGTCAAATAAAGACCGGGGCTTTCGGTGCAACAGACCTGAGTTTGAATCCTGGCTCTGCCACTCACTAGCCCTGTGGTCTTGGGCAGCTACTTAAGTCTGTTCCTCATAATGAAATGGTGGTGAGAATCTCTTTTGCACAGGTGTGAGAGGACTAGATGAGGCAGAGATGAATGCTAACAAGCAAGATGTTGCCCCCAGTGTGGGTGGAGTGCGTGCAACAATCTGATACATTTGTGTCTCCCCAGCTTCCCCCAGCCCCTTGCTCGAGATGATACTCCCATCAGACAAGGAAGGGCATCATGCCATAAGTGGTTTCCATAGAGAATGTAGGGGTCCTCAACCTTAATGTGCAAAAGGATCACCCAGGAGTTTGTTAAAATAGACAATCCTGGGCCCAGCCCCCAGAGGGTCCGATCGATCTGACCTGGTGCCCAGGTGATTCTCATAGGGACCACATTGTGGGAAACTTGGGAATGAAGCTGGAGGTGGAGCGTCCTCTAGCCTCAGCGTTTGCTCAGAGGTATTCTCAGCCCTGCTCCGGACCTGCTGCAAGGGGTTCTCCAGAGGGAGGTCCTACATTTTCACCAAGTCCCAGGCGAGTCTTAGGATAAGGCAAGTTTGGCTAACACTGGGCTGTGGAATCCAGGTAAGGCCCATCTCTGGGGGCGGCGGTATTTTGTGCAAGAGGTTCAGGCAGCTGGGGATATGTTTTTAAGCCATGCAGGTTCAGCGCATAAATGGGAAGAGCCCCTCAGAGGCGGAACTCTGTGGTCTTCCCTGAAGCGCTGACGGCTGGGACTCTCGGTGGGCACAGCCTGGCAAGGTCACAGGCTCTGGAAACCAGCATGTACTTGTCTGTTCAAATGAGGCTGTAGGACTGGATGACTTCAGTCCTTCCATTTCTGAAGTTGCTTGACTCTGAAAGATTCGGTTTAAGTTAATTTAGGCAGAGGAGAATATTTGCTAGCAGGTGCCTCCAGTGTTTGACGTTTGCATTCCTTTTGCCCTTGATGTTGCACTGTATTATGTGGGTTTATTCAGTTTCTGTATTTAGTCCATATTGCTCCTTAACTGTGGTATGAAACAGAGCATATGTGGTTCTATGAGATTCTCCCCAAGAACTTTGGGTGAAGTGTTTGTTGCCCAAGCTAAGAACACTGCTCCCTGGTGGCAACTCCTGGAATTGCAAGCCCATGCTTTTGAGGCATCAGCGAAAACAAACCCCTTGGGGAAAGGGGAGCGGTTTCTGTTGTTTTATTTGAAAGCACATTCCCACCCTAGACCACCTGAAACAGAGTCTCCGGGGGTGGGATCCAGAAACCTGCATGTAAAGTCTTCATGTAGACCTTATGCCCAGTGTGGTTTGAAACCTGTTGCTCTGCATCAGGGTTTCTTAACCTCAGCACAGTTGACTTTTGGGGCTGGAAAATTCCTTGCTGTGGGAGGCTGTCCCGTGCAGTTAGGATGTTCAGCAGCATCCCTGGCCTCTCCCCAGTAAATGTCAGTAGCCCCTCCCACTCCCCATTTGTGACAATCAAAACTGTCTCCAGACATTGTCAGTGTCCCCAGGGGCAAAATTGCTCCTGCTTAAGCACCACTGCTCTGAAGCATGCTGTGAACATCCAGACCATTTCAATGACAGCACGTGTCACAGGGTCATTAAAGCTAAGATATGTCAACTGTCTTTACAGGAGGTTATTAATGCAAATGTGAAATGACTTCTGACTTGTAGTAGAATAAACATGCTGGCTTTATGACCTTTGTTTTGATTCTGGAATAGTCATAGAGGAGAGTCATTCGTGAAGGATGGACTGGCATTAATGACTCAGCACACTTGGATGGGGACATCTGGTCATACTCTCGGAGGCCACCCGTGCACTTTCCCAGGTTCACATGTTGGCTTCACACTGCTGGTGCCTGGAACACTTGGAGGAGGGAGTGGGGAAGGTGTAACTTCATTTCTCTTAGAATCTGTCTGAAGTAATTAAATTCTATTAGCTTTTTCAGTTGCAAGAGAGGGCTATTTATTGCATGAAATATCTTTCTGTACTGCAAACACATATTCCAAGAGCGTTACGGACGAGATTCACTGTGAGGCAGAGAAGGACTGGGCATCCATGTGGACCACAGTCTGGTTAAATGAACGTTGCTAAGCCTGCTCTGGGAGCTAGAGCTGAATTCTCCAGTGTGTACCTGTTGCGTCCAGAGATGAACACCTGGACTTAACACCTTCAGTGAGAATCAGCTAGCCAGGGAGGGCACCTCCATAGCATGGATAGCCGAGCCTTTCGGTCTTCTCATACTGGGACAGAGGGTCTTGTTAGCAGCCTGATACTCAGGGACCTGTCACAGGATGAGTCCTCGGTATTGCAGAAGGGTTTGACACCTTGTTGTCTAAAAGCAGAGGAGACCCTAAAGAGGATCTGTGTGCGTATGCTTCCTGTTGCAGGTGGGATTTCACACCACAGGGCTGAGAGCCTGGAGCCTCCCAGGTGGCTGTGATGGGGAGTTGGAGTAGATGCAGCTGACGGGGTTGGAAGCAACAAGGGGCTTTTTGTAAGGCTCTTCTGCCAGTCCTCTGAGTGAACCTGGGAAGCCCCTCCCCTTCGGTCCCCTTTTCTTCCCCTGTTGGATGGGAGTGTTGAACTTGGACATCTCCAGGGCACTTACAACTCCACTGTGTGTGGCTCTTGTGCAGAGAAAGATGGTGGCCTTTGCAGCTCTTCTGCTGTGGGTGAGCCTGAACTAGAGGGTCCTGAGCAGCGAGGGGAAGAAAATGCTGTGGGATTTCTGATCTCAGTCTGCTCTGCTCTTCCTCCTCAGCTCCTCTTCCTCTCCCAAAGCTCTGCAGATACAGCTGGTCTCTGCCTCAGCGTGGACATGGGGGCTTGACCTGGACCAGGTGTGGCAAGCCCTCGCCACCCCCTCCCCCTGCCCCCGGTGACTGGTGCTCCTGCAGCGTCTTTCTCTGATACCTACGGGGGCGGATAAGTTTCGCAATGTACTTGGACTTGATCGAAGGCGCTTCTGCTCAAAGAAACTTACCCACCAGCTCTCTGATGTCCAAAACCCTGCTTTGGCCGTTGCGGTTCTTTTGCTTTAATACTGAATCTAGGACAAATCATTTATCTGGTATTAGTCATTACATTCTGGTGTGAATGAAGTTGAGCTTATTTCCTGAGATGAGATGAGATTGTGCTGGGAGAGGAGGATATAGGTATTGCACTCCCGGGCGGGCCAGGTCAGCACAAGGGGTGGAACAGAAAAGCCGGGAGGAACTAAAAGGGCACAGGGCTTGGAGACCAGAGTTGGTAAAAGAAACTTCCACTGCCCAGTGTTGCCAAGGGGCAAGGTTCTTGGACTCCTGCGTCAGTCACGGGCCGTGGACTCTGAATAGCCGAGCATCTCCCATTTCAACCTGCTCTGCTCTTCTGGTCTGAAACTCTAGCCCGACTTTTTTTTATTTTAAATAATCCATGAAGATCCTCATTCTCTTGCAGGACGTACAGCTTCTGTTGCTCTACAGCACTCTTGTTCATCACTTTCACTGGCCACTCTTTTTGGTCCTGAATGGGCAGGAAGGAGGTCACAAAGATGCCTCTTGAGATAACAACAATCTCCACCTTCAGTGGACACCATAGTGATTGGCTGGACCACTAAACATCTTTATTTATACTGTCACTTATTCACGGTGATGAATTTTGTGAGGTGAGCTGACAGAAGTACCCAAGATAAGATACTTCTTAGTGACCTAAGGAATAAGATGCCTTTCAGATGGCTTTATTCAATTTAATTTTCTTCCATGGAAAGAAATTCTTGTTCTGAGAGAAACATAGGAGTGAATCTTGGCATATCGAGGAGATGGCATAGGCAGGTGAGCAGGGACCAGGTGGTACAGTTTTCTTGCCACAGTGGGTCTACTTCAGCCACCTCCTTGATGGCAGTGTTTTTACAAAGTGCTTTCTGTGGAATGCTGGTCCATCAAAACACCCCATGGATAAGAGTTTGCCAGATCACATACGTTTTTGCAAACCTTTGCTGGCCTCGTAGGGTTGGGCAGGCCCTGTGCGCCCACACGCTGCAGCCCTGGTACCCTGTTGGCATGTGACCAAGCACATTCTCGGGGTAAAGGATGGGAGACATCCTTCAGTAAAGAAACTGGTGCACCGGCTTTAAAACCAGTCCTTCTAGGACTTCCCTGGTGGCGCAGTGGTTAAGAATCCGCCTGCCAGTGCAAGGGACATGGGTTCGAGCCCTGGTCCGGGAGGATCCCACAAGCTGTGGGGCAAGTAAGCCACAGCTACTGAGCCTGCGCTCTAGAGCCCACGTGCCACAACTCCTGAGCCCGTGTGCCACAACTCCTGAGCCTGTGTGCCACACCTACTGAAGCCTGCGTGCCTAGAGCCTGTGCTCTGCAATGAGAGAAGCCACTGCAATGAGAAGCCCGTGCACCGCAACGAAGAGTAGCCCCCGCTCGCTGCAACTAGAGAAAGCCCGCGTGCAGCAGCGAAGACCCAACACAGCCATAAATAAATAAATAAACAGACAGACAAACAAACCAGTCCTTCTTAACTAATTTGGCCACAAAAGCTTTTTGTTTTCTTCCCTTGACACCTTATTAGAAGGAACAAGTTTTTCGAAATGTTGCTGCATGAAGTGATTTTCTCTTGGGATTAGCTGTTCGCCACATCACTGCGAACACGCAGTTTTTGCAAACCTGTTTGAGCCACTGGCAGGGAATGCAGGGCCCTGGGAGGTGTTGGCTCTGCTCCCTATGGGAGGGCAAGGGCCGTATCTGGCACATTTAGGGTTATAACCTGAGGGTCTCCTGTAGTGCCTGACATGTAGGGTCTCAGTGAAAATTCTTGGAAGAAATGAACACAAGAAGGTATGTTAAAAATTTGGTAGTCCTGTGGCACTCTTATGGTTTATGTAAATGTCCTCTGTGCTAGTAGGCACAGCCTCAAAATTCAGAGAGTTGACACTTTTTTTTTGGCCACGATTTTTTCAAACCTGAGACAGTACAGTTGCATCCTTCAGGCCTAAGGCGTCTGCCCTGGCAGCATCCTAATTTCCTTTGTATGGCAATAAACCTGTTCGATTGCTGGGGCACCTTGACATTTAGGAAGAGTAAAGGCTCCGGGAACAGGTTTTCTTTATTCTGAGCAGACCTTAAAATACAGCTACATTTATAATATGCCTGCAAGGCACCCCGAGCAAGCACACACATTAGGAATTAGAACTTGCTTCTCATCTCTGAGACCTTGCTTCCTAGAACATAAAGTTGCTCCCAAGTGTGTGCAGAACAGTAATGTTTGAAGCTGTCCCCCTCGAGAGACTGCAGGCTGGATGCCACAAAAAGTGCACGTGTAGAGCCAGTCAGGGGAGCATCGCATGTGGTATGTGCACTGACTGTCAGAGTTGTGGGACGCCAGAGAAACAGCCTTGCAGACATGGGGAGGGATGCAGAGGGTCGGGGCTCTGATGTCAGACCGAGATGCAAGTCCAAAATCCTGAAATCCTTACCTCCAGGACCTTGGCACGTCACTTATCCACTCTGACCTCTGCTGTCTTCTTGGCAGAACTAAGTTAAGACCTGCTCCCCACTCAGCCTGTAAGTCACTCCTCATTTCATCCTCGCAACAACCTTGTGAGAGGGTAGGGTTACTAGCCTTGTTTTACAGATGCAGAACCTGGGGCTCGGAGAGGTACAGTGACGTAGCAGGGTCAGGAATCCAGTGCCAGCAGTGCTGAAGCTCTAGAATGTGGCACTAACCACTCTCCCACATGGCCTCTTGGTAAAGACCAGCTTGTGGGGAGCTGGCTGGGGCCAGAAGGGGCCGACAAGAGTTCAGACAGCCTTGATGTCAGGATGACGACGCACTGCACCTGTGCCGTGGGGTAGGGCGCTTCACCCCAGGTGTTCAGAGTTCCTTGTCACAATCCAGGATCAAGCTCTCCTCCAGCGATGACAGCTAGAGATCCTAAGTCCCTTAACGGTCCACCTTCTCCTGTGTGCGTTTTAACCACGTGTTTGTTTTTTTCCTTGAAGGCAGTCAGTAAAGTAGAATTTATGAGGCGCTCCCAAGCTGTGCTGCAGGGAGCTTGGCCCTGGTAAATGTCCCGGTGCCTCCCACCCAAAGGATGGGATGGAGAGGAAGTCAAGTGCTGTTCTGTGCAGGGGCACCTGCACATCAAACCCGGGCTGGACCCCACGGCTGGCCTCGGGTTTGCGGGTTAGAGGGTGGCGTCCTCAGGTTAGGAGCATGCCTCCCAGGATTTTGGGTTTGCTGGGTCAGGTCCGGCAGCTTGTCCACAGTGAATCTGGGCCTCTCTGCTTGCTCCCTCACCTCTAACCAGCCCCACATCCTTTCACTCTGTGTATCAGTCAGGACTCTCCCAGTGTCAGGAGACACAATTCTGACTTACAGTTGATTGGGGAAAAAAACCCATTAAGACAAAACCAAGAATTCAGCAGGTAGCTGTGACTTGAGATCTAGCTTGATGCAGGCTCATAGATACCCAAAGGGCCTGGTTTCCCACCTTCTGTCTCCGAGCTCTGTTCTCTTCTGTGCGTTGCATCTGTTCTCAGGTGCACGGTGTCCTCATGGGGGTGAGCTGGCAGCACTGGCTCCAGGCTCCTAGCCTCGCACACTAACATGTCATAGCAAATGCCTTCTAGCCATCCTGGCAAACGTCTCATTACCTTTCATTGGCTCTGATTGTATCACGTGCCCGTCCAGATGACCAGAAAAATTCAGTGCATTGAGGGGCTTAAGTTTGGGTCCCATGCTCTGTCCTTAGCTGGGGTGACCCAAAGCCAAGAACTAAATGAGGGGGAGAGCTCGTTCTCCAAAGGAACCCAAAGAAGGGGAGGTAGATGCTGGTGGCCATGATGTGAAAAACCACTCATTGCACTTGCTGTTCTGCTAGATCTCTTTGATCCCCAGTCACCGGCCATTTCTGGGTTCTGTGTGCGCTTGTGACTATATTCCACAGGCAGGTATGTGGTTATACCCTGGCCACTGCTTAAACTGACATGATAGCTCACACTAGGTAAAATCAGTACTTATGGTCACAGATGCCATTTGTTGAGTCCCTGCCACGTGACAGGCACTGCTAGACTCTCTGATGTGCATTCTCTGACTTAATCTTTGAAATAACACTGTAAAGGAGTATTATTAGCCCCACTTTACAGATGGAGAAACAGACTCTGGGCGATGAAATGCCTTGGAAAGTTGCATAGTTACCTGGGTTAATTAGCGGAGAGGCTACAGTGAAAACTTATTCTGGTCTAGTGGCCGGTACTCTTTCTATCGAATCACTCACCCCCTCCTATAGACATACTTACTGAAAAGTTAATTGGATATTTATTAATGCTTCTTGCTAGGCAAAAACTGGAAAGTGTCTTCATTTAGGAGGGCCAGGATTCCATGCAGTTATCAACTGAGTTCTCTGTGTGTGTGTGTGTTAGTGTACAGGTGTGTGTCAGTGTGCTGTTGTAGAATGGAGAGAGTTGAACCACTGGTCTTCGGGTGAACTGATAACTTGTTCTCTGCCTTGAGCTGGATGGTTGCTGAAGCTGATGGGGCCGCTCCTCTCCTGTCACGTGAGCTGTTAGGTGCCTGTGGTCAGAACATCCAGAGGTGGAAGGTGCTGGCGAGTCTGAGACCATATAGGTCTCTGTACACTTAGGATCTTCATGGTATGTGATATGGAAAGAGAAGGTGCCTCAAAATCTTCCTGGTAAGTAGGAATATCTAGAAGGTAGAGTGACGAAGCAAAGTAGGAAGTGTGATTTAAGGAACTGCAGTGGAAATGACTTCTGTTCCATAGATATTTTAGCTGTGGTGTGTGTGTGATCTGACCTTCAGGTGAGTCAACTTGAAGATGACTTCTTTAGTTTGATACTCAAGGCTTTCTCTCTTGTAGTTGCAATCTGTAGCTCTGCAAACATGCTTGGTATTTCTCCCAGATGGGGCTGTTTCCTGCTTCCTGGAAAGACCCTATCTTGGGATATGGAACTTCTGGATCCTCTGCCTGGAATGGGTTTTTGCACAAAATAAATGCTCACTAAGTGTTTAGGCATCTGCTGGTTAATTCAGAGGGTACTAGTTGAGCCCCTTCTATGCTGCAGATGCTGTTCTAGGTGCATGAGTTACGACGGTGAGCGAGGCAGGCGCTGTCCCTGGTCCTTGCCCTTGGGGAGTCTCATTCTGATCCATTGAGTGAATCGATCACTCTGGAGGCTCCACTGGGCTTCCAGCCTGGACACCTGACCTGGGCCCCCTTTTCTGAGGAAGCTTGCCTTCAGTCCTGGGGAGGAGAACATTCATTTTTCTGCCTCTCTCTTTGTTAATGAGTCCAGGCAGAGAGCCAAGGGAAGTATTTCCTATTTTCAGAGTGGAATGTATTTTGTACATTCTTTATCGAAGGCTCCTTTGGATGCAAGTCACAAAAACTAAGGCTAGTTTAAGCCAAAACAAGGAATAAAGGAATAGTTTGTACAACCTGAGAGCTGATCTCACAGGGACTGTCACGAGGACCTAGCAAACTATTGGAGACCGAGAGGGCCGCACTCACTTTCTCACAGCTGTGTTCTCTGCATTACCGTGCTGTCCCCTGAGCCTGGCTCTACCTGCTTCACCAGGCGCATTGCTGGGACATGGCTGCTCTGGAATTTATAGATCCATGTTTCAAAGGACCAATGGAGAGAATAGTATTGCCAATCTTGGTTCTAATGTCAGGAGAGAGGATAATTGGGCCAGGGTTTTGCCCACAGCCCCAGCAGCTGTGGTCTGAGAGGGGATATGGGTTCTTGGTGCAAACCAGGCTGCAGGGCCTGTCCGTGTGATAAGTGGGGGGCAGTTCTTGGAAAACTGCTGACAGGCTGAGGATTCTACCCTCAAGATTCCCTACTGGGCCAGGTCAAGGAAACATGCTGTTTGCCTCAGTTGAGAACACTTTTTCAAACCAGCAAATGGCAGGAATGGCCTCGGGTGACCCTTGTCCTCAATCTTAACACCCCTGATGGAGAAACTCCTGTGTTAGCATGGTCCAAAGTATTTATTGTTTTAGAAAATTCTGTATCAGCAAAGTACCTAGAGATCCAGTGTGTGATATTAATTCTGAAGGATAGGAACTCATTAGTTGGGGCCAGTAAATCCTCTATTACAGTAAGCCTGTGTATTCCAAGAAAATAAAGAGCCCTTCTCATGGGGGAAAAAAAGCCTTTGTACAAATAGGCTGTGTTGTGGGTTAGGGATGGGCACCTCAGGGCTCACGCTCGCTAATGTCATTCCAGCTACTCTCGTCCACATTTAATTGAATTGAACACATTGAAATTTGTTCCAGTGTATTAACAGGGAGCTGGTGAATGCGTGTGCAATCCATGACTTAATTAATGTTTGCTTTCCCTGTGCTGACCCCCTTCTGGGAACACACACTGTAGACCCACTGAGGAGAGAGGGATGTGCTGACTTGAAGAGAGAGGCCTTAATTCTTTCAAGCCCCTGAATTGCAGCAACAGCCAGGGAATTAAGAATGTACTCAGGTGATGGGGCCCAAAGTGGTATCTTCTCAAATATTGCTGTTAACCCTTCCAGTTGTGTACACTGGGCTGATGACTTCATACATGCATTATTGAATAAATTCATTTCTTAATTATGAGAGTAGTACATGTTCATGATCAAAATTTGGAACATACAGAAACTGTAAAGAAGAAAATTAAAATCTAATAATATATCTATAATCTAATCGTATATAAAATAACCACTATAAATGTTTTGCTTTATCTTTTTAATTGAAATACAGTTGATTTACAATATTAGTTTCAGGTGTACAGCATAGTGATTCAATATTTTTATAGATTATGCTCCCTTTAAAGTTATTAAAAAATAATGGTTATAGTTCCCTGTGCTGTACAGTATATCCTTGTTCTTATCTGTTTTATACGTAGTAGTTTGTACCTTTTAATCCAATACCCCTGTCTTGCCCCTCCCTCCTTCCCTCTCTTCATCGGTATCCACTAGTTTTCTATATCGTGAGTCTGTTTCTATTTCGTTGTGTACATTTGTTTTATTTTTTAAGATACCACATATAAGTGATAACATACTTTGTGTGTTTGACAAAGTTAGCATACATTTGTCTGACTTCTTTCACTAAGCATAATACTCTCTAGGTCCATCCACACTGTTGCAAATGAATGGCAGAAATTCACTCTTTATGGCTGAGTAATATTCCATTGTGTGTGCATGTGTGTGTGTGTATCACATTTTCTTTATCCATTCATCTGCTGATGGACACTTGGGTTGCTTCCATATCTTGGCTATTGTAAATAACGCTGCTATGAACATTGGGGTGCATGTGTCTTTTTGATTTAGTATATTTCTTTCTCTTATTTCTCTTATGCCCTTGTGTGTGCCAATATGTAGTTCTAGCAAATTACCATGTGATTTGATAGCTGGTGTTCTGTTTAGTTGTTGTTGTTTGTTACTTATCACATTTTCCATATCTTTCACTACTCAGTGAATGCACTTTGTAATGGTTTTATTGAAGTATTATTTAATATCATAACATTAACCCATTTAAGTGTACAGTTCAATGAATTGTAGTAAAATTTTAGTGTTGCGCAGCCCATCACCACAATCCAGTTTGAGAACATTTCCAGCATCCTCCCAAATCCCCCGAGTTCCCACTTTCACCCCGGTCTCTCTGTCTCTATAAACGCACCTTTTAGGAACATGCCACATGAATGGACTCATACACATGCAGTCTTTTGCATCTGGCTTCTTTCCTGGAGCATGATTATGGCATCTGCATCACTGAGGAGGGCCCTCCGAGGCAGCACTGGCGTGCCAGCAGCGTATATACCAGTGTTTGGTTTAATGGGCAGTGCAATCTGAATGGTGTGGGCATCTCTCTCTCTAGAGAAAGGCAGGACAGCACAGGTGTCTTTCTTCAGGATTGGGCTGGATTCTTGCCTAAGTGCCAAGGCAAATGTTGACATGATTGTGAGAAAAAAATGAGGTGTCTGTGTCAGCATCCCATTGACCTCGCCAGGGAACCTCATCTTTGGGCCAGGGTTATTGCTTCATTCTGAATCAAAGACTGCATTACAGCTATTGATTTTCACCATGAAGGTTATCTTTGAAGCCAGAAGGGCCAGAAAAGCATTTTCTTCTTTGGAGAGAATGTGAGGCGACAGGGCAGGAAGCCCAGGGACCTGATTTCATGACAAAAATCTTCCTGGAAGATTTGCCTGGAATTGAAATATTTTTGCTCTCTCTTTGCCCTCAGCTAACTGGAGAGACGTTTCTCAAACCATTTCCTTTCTTATGTGGACCTTAAAGGACTCCCCCCAAATCTTGCTGGAATGTTTACAGCCTGTCTGCTTTCAGACAAGTGGAAACAATGTCAGTTCTTTTGGCTGGAACCTTGTTCATGCATTCCAAAGAGGGAAGCTTTTAAAAAGTCACCTGTTCTGTTTATCTCAGCACAAAAGGAAGTTGTTTGGATGTTCATACACTTCATCCTTTGGAGTCCAAGTTATGTAACTACATTCTTTTGAGGCAAGTCTATATCACAGAATCTGTGTACTCTTGTAAAGATAGTCAGTAGCAATACTCACAGTATGAGAGCCATATAGACGTGGGATGGAGGGAGGGAGGGAGGGAGGGAAGAAGAGACGGCTCCCTTGACAGAGACCCCCGGAGAACGAGGCTCTGCTGGGCTCTAATGGGGCCTCTTTTAAATTCCCCAGTCGGGATAAAGACTATCCACTGTGCTTCACTTTAATAGTGATGCTTTGGATGTGATGTTTCTATATGCACCCTCTCCTGATTTCTTTCTTTCTTTCTTTCTTTCTTTCTTTCTTTTTTTATTAAATAGCAGAGGCTATTGAGATTCACCTCCCAACAAACAGATGCGTCTGTTTAGAAAATAACGCTCTTACATTCAGTGTTCACGGAACTCTTTGCTCATTTATAGATGCAACAGGCACGTGCCGGCTTTCCCCCAAAAAGCAGGTTCTTGGCTTTGACCGGATTACAGTTACTATTTATTTGTCTCCAGGAACTTGGGCTCCTGGCATACCGCCCATCTCTGCCAAATACCAGTGCTTGAGCACTTGAATTCTGAAGGACCTCTTACTCTCTTGGCCTGCAAATAAGATTTTCTCACTTGTGCCTTGAGATCCTGTGTGTTTCCTCTGTCAGAGCGTCCTCAGGCCTGGACTTATCAGGAAGGCCAGAGAGGATGCCTGTGAAGGAGACTTGGTGTCTGTGCGTGGTGGTGGCCAGTGGTAGCCACCCCCGTGAAATCCTTCATGGGGCCCTGGGAGACGGGGGGGGGGGGGCCCTGGGAGACGGGGTGGGGGGGGGGCTCTGCCGACCCAGTGTCTGCTAGATCCTTCTGTGACTGCCTGACCATCTCCTCTGCTCTCATCCAGCTCTCTTCCCCATCCTTCCTGAGCTGTTTTCATCTCTTTCTGGAATATTGCAGTTACCATGTCATGACTTTGCCCCCACGTCCTTTCCCTATAGAATCCAGACCTAGCTCTTGAACCTGACATTCAAAGCCCCTCATTATTAGCCCTAACATGTATTTCCAACTTTTAATTCCTTTTATGCTAGTTTTTTCCAAGTTACTGTTTTTCCTACCAACACTGCTTTCCAAGTTACTGTTTTTCCTACCAGCACTGCTGGGTGCCCTCAGGCCCTTTTGCCTGGTGGGCTTCCGTTTAGCTGGGTGATTACTTTTCTTTAATGAGCATCAGAATCACTTAGGGATGTGATGAAGCGTACAGATGCCCAGAGCTTAAGCCGGTGAGTCGGGGGTGAGGCCGGGATCTGTGCTCTTAACCAACGCCTCCGGTGATCACCCCTGCACTGGGTAGGGGCCACACTTCAGCTCTTCCACCTATTGATGTGTCCCGGGCTGTGCCTCTTTTAGGGCCTGGCTGAGTTCTGTTTCCCGGGGAAACCTCACCTGCTCCCTCTTGCACTCTCTCACCCTCGTTTGTGATGCTCACTTTGCACTTAGCATATTCTGCCTTGGACCACGATTTAAGTGTTTGTCATAGATGTATTTTCACACCAGTTATTTATATCTAAAAGAACCGCCTCATATTTGCATGGCAGTTTATAGTCTGGAAACACTGTCGCGTGTGTGGCTTTGCCGCTGCAGAGCAGGGAGCTTGCTTTTCTGCGCGGATCTCGGCACCATCGCCCCCTCCCGCCAGGCAGCCTGCAGCTGCTGAGGAGGACCCTTGAGCTTGGCTGGCCGTTTGCTGCGGCAAGCGGACAGGGTTGATCAAGATAAGCAGTGTCGTTCTTTCTGACGTTGAGCTCGTCTTAACCGAGGCAGGTTTTGCGCTGGGCACTCTGCTGGGTGCAGATGGCAGGTGAAGCAAGAGTCTTCAGCGGGGGAGCCTCAGTAGAAAAATGACTGATTGTGGCACCTGCTGTGAGGAACCAGATGGGCTGAGATAGCGAATACCCAGTGGGATGGCCTCTCACAGGAGGGGACCCGTAAGCCCAGGCCTAAAGGACAGGGGGGCTGTGCCGTGGAAAGAGAGGGGAAGAGTGTTGCAGACACGGAAGGGCAAGAGCACCTGGTGAGGTTGGAGGAGGAGCCGGGGCTGTGGGCCCAGGTGGGGCCGGGGGCCAGAGTGAGCCCCTGGGGCTCGCAGGTCGTGCCCAGGGGTTTCCGTCACCAGCGACTGGGGAATATTACCTTTAATGCAGGGGAGAGATGTGATCTGAGTTTGCTAAAATTCTAATGTAAACTACACAGCGCTCTGTCGGCAAGGGCGGTGAGCTAGGGGAGGAGCGCGAAGGGCAGCCTTGGCTTCATGTGTGACAGGGACGTGGCTGGGCAGTTTTCCTGGAGCCGGCTTATCTCTGGGTTGCTGCCCGTCAAGGCCTGGCTGTGGGGCTGCGTGCCCTGGGAATGAGCTGGCACCTCTCAGCCGCACCTTGGCAGGTCCTCCAGTTGCAGGGATCCAGAAGACCCTGAGGCTGGAAGACATCCTTTGGATCCCCTTATTCCACTTGCTCATTTGATACATGACAGGGCTGACTCAAGGAACGGGAAGCAACACGTCTGGGGCCTGCTGCTACAGCCCCGCCACTCACATAGCTGTTCTCAGAGGAGTCAACGGTCCCTTAGCCTCAGGGGCAAAGTGGTGTGAAGGTGATCGTATGGCTGAGTGAGGAGCAGGCCTCTTTTGAACCCGTTGGGAGTCATAGTAGATGCCCGGGAAGACCAGAGCTTTGCCAGCAGACAGATGAGGAGTTTGAATCCTAGCTCCACCACCATTTGCTGGCTTCATGACTTTGGGCAAGTCATTTAAGCTCTCTGGCCCTCAGCTGTAAGCTAGTGGTGCTCATACCTACCTTGCAGAGATGTCAGGCGGATTAAAGGGTATCATGTGCATAGTGCATACCTATCACAGTGCCCGACCCAGGTGCTCAATAAACAGAATGATGACAACTACGTATGGCTGAGTTATGCTCGGCATGCGACTCCCTTAGATAAAAGCTCTAAAATTATCAGGATGAATATTGGGCCGGGCAGGTCTCTGCCCAGATTCTCAGAACCCTTTCTTGGCAAATGGAGGGGGTTTGGCAGAGTCCATGAGTGGATGGGGACTCTTGCAGACCTCCCCTGTCCATCTCTGTGTCTCCACGGCCTGTGCCTGGCACGTAGTCAGTCCTCAACATGTATTCATTGAAGCGTTGCATGGATGAATGTTTTTACTATCGAGAACTTAAAACAGGCTGCATAACCAAGTACCAACCCTGCATTTACATCCATTTTAAAATTTCTGCTTCTAGCTTTCCATGTGATTTTTCATAATGCATCTGATGATAGATTTAGAGCAGGTTCATGTCTTGAGATGTGAGAGATAGGAGGCTTTAAAATAAGTGCTGATGTATTTAAAAAGTGAGTTCAGCTGGCTTTATCCTAACATAACTACGGAGGTAGTGTCAGTTTGCATTTTGGTTGAATTTGGTGGAAGGAGCTGGGAAATGTGAGGAGCATTGTAGATGCATAGCCCTCACCCTAAAAGTTGCCCACGATTGGGAATTGCAGTTAAAATTTCCATGGCCACAATGTCTGGGGACCTCTGATTCAGCCAGCCAGAGATACTGAGCAGAGATAGAAGGCAGGGAAGTGGCAGGAACATAAATGTTGTGAATTGGGCCCATAGGTCAGCTCTTAACTTCTGAGCTTTGGGCAGCTTGTCATGATGAAGTAGCTAATTTTCAGAAGCAGAGCCCTGGCGGGAGGCCTAGCAGGGCAGAGGTGGGGTCCCAGGCCTGTTTTCTGTGCAATATGCAATAATGGCTGGTCTGACTCCAGCCCCATGACAGATGAATCCCCACTGAGCCTAGCTGGAGGGCCAGGGGAGTCTGTCTTGTACCCAGAAGAGAGATAGGAACTGCAGAGGAGGTTCTGACCCAACCGTGACTTGTCCAGGCTCTTCCAGACCCTTCGGTAGACTCAGTAAGATGAGGAGGCCTGTGGGTGATATGCTTCTCAGGCCTGCTCCGTGGGGTAGCGTTTGCGCTCCAAGGGACATGCTGTGTTAGAGGAGCTGATGAAACAACAGTAATGTGGAAAGGTACTGAGTAGGGCCACAGGAGCACAGCTCTCTTGTATCCCCCTTCCTCTCCCCCTGGAGCTCCCTCTTCAAATCACTTACCATTTTATTTTCAAAATAGCATTTCTTCCGGTTGGACATTTACTTAAGGTTCAGTTTTAAAACTGGGCTGTTGGATGCTTAATGTGTAAACAGCCCATAAGAAGGCTCCACTGTTAACAAAGTGGAGCCTTAGGTGATACTTGGCATCTGTTATTATCCAGGATTCTCCAGAGAAAGAGGACCAACAGTATGGAGATAGATAAATCCATGCAACATGCAGTAATAGCTGATCTGACTGGGCTGATGACAGATTAATTCCCACTGAGCCTAGTTTGAGGGCCAGGGGAGTAAATATAAATATAAGAATAAATAAAACAGAAACTGGCTTATGCAGTTATGGAGGCTGAGAAGTCCCAAGATCTGCAGTCGGCCAGCTGGAGACCCAGGAGAGCAGATGGTGTAGGTCGGGTCTGAGTCTGAAGGGCCTGAGAACCAGTGGTGTAAGTTCCAGTCCAAAAGCTGGCAGGCTTGAGCTCCGAGGAGAATCAGCTTTTCCATTTAGGTTCTAAGGCAAGAAGAGCCCAGAGGCCCAGCTCAATTAGGCAGAAGGAATTTCATCTTACTCAGCCTTTTGTTCTATTCAGATCTTCAGTTGATTAGATGGAGCCCACCCACGTTAGGGAGGTCCATCTACTTTACTCAGTCTACTGATTCAAAGGTTCCTTTCATCCAGAAACACCCTTACAGACACACCCAGAAAAATGTTTGGTCAAATGTCTGGGTACTCCATGGCCCAGTCAAGTTGTCACACAAAATTAACCCTCACAGCTTCCAGAGTCTGGCATGGGGGAAGCCTGCCAGGTGAGAGGGGCCATTTATGGCTTCATATATCATTTCCAAGTCCCCAAAGGCTTTGACATAGCAAAACTATTGTTCAAAAATCACATGGTCTATGGAGACGATACAGTTTAGAGGGAGTGTTGCAGAAGGCTTGGCTTGGTGGTGTAACTCTGCCATGAACTAATTATGTGATCCAGCAAGTCTCCTGGCCTCTCTAAGCTTCAGTTATCTCGGCTGGAATGTGTAAATGATAATAGCACCTGCTCCTTGGCGCTGTTCTGAGGAGTGAATAAACAAGGCATGAAAGCACTTAGCATCACGCCTTGGCCTGCGGCATGCTGGCTGTTGTTGTAGCTGTCTTCTGCGCTGAGGAGGAGGGTCAATGTTTATAAAGTGAACACTGTGTGCCTGGTACTGTGTTAAATGCTTTCTCTGCCAGGACTCCCTTGTGGCCTGTCTGCTCGGGAACCAGGTTCAGGTCTTAGTATCTGATCTGTTCTCTTCCATGCAGACCACGTGGATCATTTTTTCTTTTCTGGAATTTTTCTTTTGTCATTTAAAAAAATTTTTTTTTAAATTTTTAACTGCATTGGGTCTTCGTTGCTGCGCACGGGCTTTCTCTAGTTGCGGCAAGCGGGGGCTACTCTTCATTGTGGTGTGCGGGCTTCTCATTGTGGTGGCTTCTCTTGTTGCGGAGCACAGGCTCTAAGCACACGGGCTTCAGTAGTTGTGGCATGTGCGCTCAGTAGTTGTGGCTCGTGGGCTCTAGAGCGCAGGCTCAGTAGTTGTGGCACACGGGCTTAGTTGCTTCACGGCATGTGGGATCTCCCCAGACCAGGGCTCGAACCCGTGTCCCCTGCATTGGCAGGCTGATTCTTAATCACTGCGCCACCAGGGAAGTTCTCTTTTGTCATTTTAACAAGAGATTTATTTCTTTGAGGAGGAGGTAAGTCATCCTTTGGATGGCCTTGGCCAACGGTCACTGTTCCCGGGGCCCGTCCTCATGCTGCTCTCCCTCTCTCCAGAGTGCAGAGGAGGATGGGGGGGTTGGAGACAAGGGCCCTGATGGGGACATGGCCTAGGGATCGAGGTCCCTGACCTAGGGACTCCAGCACATTTGCCATCCAGCTGGGTAGTATTTACAGATTCTGTAAAATCACGAGTTTGTCCTTCAAGAGGGTTCCTGGTACATATTCACTGATCCGCCCAATCATGTTTCATAATTGGTTCCCCGGTTACCAGGAAAGAGTAGTTCAGCGATCAGTTGGATGTCAGGCAGCACAGACGGCTACGAAGAGCCGCTGCTCTTTTCACCTGCAATGGTGTCACAGGTGGGCAGGGACAGTGGACAGTTAAATCCAAGGTGTGATCTTTCAGGATCTGAGGGGCTGCTGCTGGAATCATACATTCGTGTTCTTTTTTTCTTGCCAAGACATTTTCCTCCTGTTTCTTTAGCTTGAGAATCTGGATTATTTCCCGAGTTATAAAGACTCACTCCATAAAAGGCAGGGGGATGTACCTTCCCCGCAGTTCATCAAGCTGGCCAACACTACGTGTGGGTGGCAGGACTTACCTACTCTGACATACTAGTTCATTTTCTTCACAGCAACTCTGGCAATGGTGTATTTTTATTATTCCCCACTTTACAGATGAGGACTTGGAGGCACAGACCGGTTATTTGCTTTGCCCAAGGTTACACAGTTTGAATGTAAAATTAAGGGTTATATTTAAAGAATGTACTGGCCTATGGGGTTAGCAAGCCCCGAGGCACCGTACAGAGAGTTGTGGAAGGCTGGGCGTCTTCCTCTGTGTCCCCTTCCTTTTCTCTGGGATGTTAAGAACCAGTTCCTCAACCACTGGTATCTTAATTTTCCTGATGGCAAAATGAATGTAGTTGTGTTGGCTTTTGCCAATGTCATAGGGATATTTAAGACTTCATTATGTTATATTTAAGACTTATTTTTAAAATTATTCTTGTAGGTTAAGATTATGAAAATAAACTATTATTTTTATATCAGAAAAATAAAGTTATTAAAAACTGCTAGTTACATGTTTTGACTAATATCAGTCTGCATCATTGGGGTGCACCAAACCGTAATAGTTGCAGCTGACACTTACTAAGCACTTACTATAGGGCGGGCAGCGCATTAGGTGATTTACTCATGGATTCTTTAAAACCTCCCTGTCCTCATTTTACTATTGGGAAGTGGTGGAGCTGCGGCAGGGACTCAGTACGACTCAAGATTTTGTGCCCTTAGCCATAGCGCTCCACCCCTCCTGCAACAGAAAGCACAATGCTTGGGCTCTTAGAAAGGTTCTGTTTAAGTCAGTGATGAACGCAAATGATTACTTTTCAGAATTTAGGTGAAGTGTATTTAGAGTGAGGCTCTTTTAGACAGCGTCTCATCCCAAATAATGAGGTTTAATGTAATATGTATTGAGATGCCCTCTGTTTGAGGATGTCCCAAGATAAATTACTTGGTTGATTCTTACAATGGGCATAAACACAATGGGATGATAGACAACGCGAATTCAGGTAATGTCTGGATTAAAATTCTGAGCAGTCAAAGAGCATCTTTTGCAAAAGGTTGACTCTCCTGATAAGCTCCAAATTATATTCCCACCTTATTTAAGAGTATGTGTTGGCAGGTTTAACAAGATCTTGGCACATTCTATCTAATTTGAGATTTATTACAAGATGTGTGCATGTTTAATAGGGGCTTAATTATTCATATCCACATCTTCCTGACAGTAACTTACTTCAGCTGTAGATAAATTCCTGGTGCATTGGGAAATACTGGCTTCTAATGTTGAAAAAATCCAGTGAAAGGAAAATTAAATGCATATGCAAGAAATTACCCAGGATAATGAGCTCCACTCAGGCAGGAGCTTTGAGTAGGTCCCCGTGTCACTTGTATGGCATTGCCTAGGGCACTTCTGTACCTCTGGCTGGGAAGCCCAGTGTCACAGAAAGAGTCCAGGCTCTGGAGTCAGGCTTACTGGAGGTCAATTCCAGTTTTGTCCTAAGGGTTGAGTGCCCTTGGACTGATTTCCCAAAGTCTCTAGGCCTCAGGTCTTTTGCATGCAAAAGAAGGTACCTATGCTTATCTCTTGAATGGTTGATGTGAGGATGAATTGAAACACCTGTAAAGTAAGGAGCAAAGTGCATGGTATGGGAAGCACCAGATGGAAGCTGCCTTCCTTTCCTGTCCTCTGCTCCCATCATCCATTCCTTTGAGTCCATCTAGCTGAAGCTCTTGAAGAAAACACAGCGGTCATTGTTTTCTATAGAAAATTAAAAAAAAAAAAAGTTAAATGAGATGCTCGTGAAAATGTAGGGAAAGAGGCACTCCCAGATGCTGCTGGTGAGTGTGAGCTGGTACAGCCCTTTTAGAGGTCAACTTGTTGATACCAATCAAAATAAAAGGCCCCAGGGCCTTAGCACTTGCTGTTTCCTCTGTCTGCAGTGCTTTACTCACAAGTGTTTGCATGGCTGGCTCACTCTTTATTTCAGGCCTTGGCTCTGGCATGACTTTCTCAGAGAGGTGGTACCTAACTATCCCATGTAGACTAGCACCACTCATCACTCTATAGATTATTATTATTATTTTTAAAAATTTTATTTAATTATTTATTTTTGGCTGCGTTGGGTCTTTGTTGCTGTGCGTGGGCTTTAGTTGCGGCAAGCGGGGGCTACTCTTCACTGCAGTGTGCGGGCTTCTCATCGTGGTGGCTTCTGTTGTTGCGAAGCACGGGCTCTAGGTGCGTGGGCTTCAGTAGTTGTGGTGTGTGGGCTTCAGTAGTTATGGCGCGTGGGCTTCAGTAGTTGTGGTGCGTGGGCTTCAGTAGTTGTGGGACGTGGGCTCAGTAGTTGTGGCTCAAGGGCTCTAGAGCGCAGGCTCAGTAGTTGTGGTACATGGGCTTTGTTGCTCTGTGGCATGTGGGATCTTCCTGGACCAGGGCACGAACCTGTGTCCCCTGCACCGGCAGGCAGATTCTTAACCACTGTGCCACCAGGGAAGTCCCTCTGTAGATTATTTACCCCTCCTTGTTTTCTCCATAGCTCTTAACTCTCTGTGACATTGTTACACATCATGTGTGAGTTGGTGTGCCCATCTCCACACCACTCACAAAGGTGAGTTCCAAGAAGGCAGGGTCTTTTGATTTGTTCTCAGTGCTGTGTATCCAGCACTGAGAGCAGTGAAGTGTCTGGCACAAAGTGGGTACTTGATAAATAATTGTTGAATAATATAATCACAAGTTATTGCCTTCGAGTTCTGTCTGGGCAAACATTCCGTAAAGCTGGGCTGTTAGTTCTTGGGAACTGCATATGTGCTGTTAGTTTGAACAAAGACAGGGGTGCTGAGAAGAAGTGTCTGTACATCAGGTCTGGCTCCCTTGATAAAGGGTGGATGGGATACTTTGTCCTGGTCTCAAGGAACAAGGACAATGAACTCAGTGGCCAGAAACAGGGTGGATTGTCACTGACAGAAAGGTGAAATTTCCCTGTCTTGAAAAAGGATGTCATGCAAGAGAGGGCTTAGGTGTTTTTATGTATCAATGACATATATTGAGAGATAATACCACAACTGATCGGTAAATAGTGTTTTTAATCAAGAAATTTTACTTTCATTGTTTTAAATTACACAATTAAGTCATTACCATTTTTCTTTTAAAAGATTCTCTTACTACTCCCAAGGCTAAAGTATCCTGACCATCTCTTGTCTCAGTTGTCCCCACCTTCTCCCTCTCCCCCCAGAATGTCAGCCCTGTTATCAGTTTGTCACCTCTGTTTCCAAGCATACTTTTGTGTGTTTACATACATGTATGTCAAACTGAAGGTCTGTAAGTGGATTGGTAAATGTTTATCTTCCAGGACGAGTGCTGACCCCTCATTCTGCTTTGGGGATTGAGCCATCAGACTTTCCTATATGGCTTAGTGATGGTGGTGCGTTTGCTGTTGTTCCTTTGGAAGCTAAATTTAGGACAGAGAAAACTGCTTGTGAGATGGCGTGGGGTTCGGATTCTTCTGAGACTTTAGGCTTGGACAGGAAGTATTATTTTCATTTTTTATTGTGCTGAAAGTATATAACTTGAAATCTACCTTCTACAAATTTTTTGTATACAGTACAGTATTACTGGTATGCACATTGTTGTACAGCTGAGCTCTAGAACTTTTTCATCTTGCATGAACATTGAACAGCAGCTCCAATTTATCCCTTCCCCCAATCCCTGGCAACTGTGCTAATTCATGCTTCTAAGGTTTGACTACTTTAGATACCTGATAAGTGGAATAAAGCAGTGTCTGTCCTTCTGTGACTAGCTTATCTCACTTAGCGTAATGTCCTTAAGGTTCACCTCACTAGAGATGGTCATGTGATTTTTATCCTTCGTTCTGTCAGTCACATTGATTGGTTTTCATTTGTTGAACCATTCTTGCATCTGAGGGATAAATCTCACTTGGTGTATGATCCTTTTAATGTGCTGTTAAATTCAGGTTGCTAGTATTTTGTTTAGGATTATTGCATCTATATTCATCAGGAATATTGGCCTATAGTTTTATTTTCTTGTATTGTCTTTGTGTGACATTGGTGTCAGGATAATGCTGGCGTCATTAAATAAGTTTGGAAGTGTTCCTGTTCAATATTTTGGAAGAGTTTGAGAAGGATTGGTGTTAATTCCTCTTTAAATATTTAGCATTCTCTAGTGAAACCTTCTGGTTCTAAGGTTTTATTTTTGGGTAGGTTTTTGATTACTGATTCAATCTTCCTATTCATTATAGGTCTGTTCAGATTTTCTGTTTCTTCATGACTCAATCTTGCTAGGTTGTGTGTTTCTAAGAATTTTTCTATTTCATCTAAGTTATCCAACTCGTTGGCTTATAACTGGTCACAGCACTCTCTTATAATCCTTTTTGTTTCTATAAAATTAGTGGTAATGTTCCCCCATTTTTATTTCTGATTTTAGTAACTGAGTCTTTTTTTTAAGTCTAGCAAAAGGCTCGTCAAGGTTGTTTATCTTTTCAAAAAACCAACTCTTAGTTTCATTGATTTTTTTTTCAATTGTTATCCTCTTCTCTATTTTGTTTATTTCTGCTCTAATACTTATTTCCTTCCTTCCGCTAACTTTGAGCTTAGTTTTTCCCCTAGTTCCTTGTGGTATAATGTTCAGTTGTTTATTTGAGCTCTTTCTTCTTTTTAAATGCAGGCATTTGCTGCTGTAAGCTTTGCTCTTAGTATTACTTTTGCCATATCCCATAAGTTTTGGTATGTATTTTTGGGTCTCAAGGTGTTTTCTGATTTCCCTTTTGATTTCTTTGACCCATTGTTTGTGTTGTTTAGTTTCCACATATTACATTTTTTTCCATTTTCTTTCTACTCTTGACTTCTCCTTTAACTCTGTTGTGATCATAAAAGGCACTTGATATGATTTCAGACTTCTTAAATTTGTTGACTTGTTTTATGCCCTAACATGTGGTCTATCCTTGAGAATATTTCATGTACCCTTGAGAAGAATGTGTATTCTGTATTCTTGTTGGGTAGGATGTTCTATATAGGTCTGTTATGTTCATTTGGTCTATAGTGTTGTTCAGTTCTTCCACTTCCTTATTGATCTTCATTCTGGATGACTTATCCATTATTTAAAGTGGAGTATTGAGATCTCTTCCTATTACCATGTTGCTACTTTTTCCTTCAATTCTGTCAATGTTTGCTTCATATATTTGATTGTTCTGATGTTGGATGCATATAAAATCATCCCTCAGTATCCAAGAGCTCCTGCTTATTCCAAAATTGATGGATGCTCAAGTTCCTTATATAAGATGGCATAGCACAATGAATACAGTCTGCCCTTCATATCCACAAGTTTCACATCTGTAGATTCAACCAACTGCGGACAGAAATTTCAATATTGGGTTGGTTGAATCCATGGATACAAACAAGGAGGGCCTGCTGTGTGTTTGTTTATTGAAAAAAAATCCCTGTATAAGTGGACCCACGTGGTTCAAATCCACGTTGTTCAAGGGTCAACTGTATATTTGTAACTGTTATATCTTCCTGGTGAATTGACCTTTTTAATCAGCATATAATGTCCTTCTTTGTCTCTTGTGACAGTTTTTATCTTAATGTCTATTTTGTGTGATATAATTATGATCATCCCTGCTCTCTTTTGGTTGCTATTTGCGTAGAATATCTTTTTCTGTCCTTTTGCCTTCAGCCTATGTGTGTCCTTAAATCTTGAGTGAGTCTCTTTTAGACAACATGTTTTTGGATTAAAAAAAAAATCCATTTAGAGACTCTGTCTGTTGATCTGGGAGTAATTACTCAGAGGGGAGGGCTTAATATTGTCATTTAAAAAAATTGTTTTTAAAAAATGTTTTATTTCTTTCTTTTAGCCTTTTCATCCCTATTTTCCTCTCTCACTGTATCCTCTTTTCTTTTCTTTTCTTTTTGATAGTGATATGCTTTGACTCCCTTCTCAGATAATCTCTTTGTGATTATCATGAGCCTTAAATAAAACATAATTATAACAATCTATTTTGAGCTGATAACTTCCATTACATACAGAAACTCTACTCTTTTACTTCTCCCACCATGCACTTTGTATTATTGATGTTACAAATTATATCTTTTTATATTGTGCAGCCACTAATTAATTTTTAGTTATTTTTGTTCTATTGTCTTCTAACTCCTATACCAGCACTAAAGATGATTTATGCACCATCATTACAGTATTATAGTATTCTGTATTTGTGTATATATTTACTCTTGCTGGTGAGCTTTATACTTTGATATGCTTTCTTGTTGCTGTGTAGCATCCTTTCATTTTAACTCAAAGGACTCCCTTTATCATTTGTTGTAACACAGGTCTAGTGGTGATAAACTCCCTTAGCTTTTGTTTGTCTCAGAAAGTCTTTATTTCTCCTTCATTTTTGAAGGACAGTTTTGCTTGTTACATTACTGGTTGATACAGTATTGGCAGTTTTATTCTTTCAGTTTCTGAAATATGTCATCCAGTTGCCTTCTGGCCTGCAAGGTTTCTACTGAGTAATCCACTGATAGTCTCTCAGGAGTTCCTCTGTACACCACGAGCCACTTTTCTCTTGATGCTTTCAAACTTATTTCTTTGACTTTTGACAATGTTATTATAATGTGTCTCATTGTGGATTCCTTTGGATATGTCTTTCTGGGATCTGTTGGACTTCTTGCATGTGGATGTCCATTTCCTTCCCCTTTTGGGAAGTTTTCAGGCATTCTTTCTTCAAATAAGCTTTCTGCTTTTTCTCTTTTATTTTGGGAATCCTATAATGTGTATATTAATCTTCTTCTTGGTGTCCCATAACTCCTTCAGGCTTTCTTCACTCTTTTTCAAAAAAAATTTTTTTGTTTTAATTTGTTCCTCTAACTGGATAATTTCAAATGACCTCCCTTTAAGTTCTCGGATCTTTCTTCTGCTTGATCAGGTCTGTTATTGAACTCTTCTAGTGACTTTTTCAATTCATTTATTGTGTCCTTCAGCTGCAGAATTTTGAGGTGGTTTTTCTTAAATTCTCTCTTTGTTGATATTCTCATTTTGTTCATGAATAATTTTCCTGAGCTTGTTGAGCATCTTTATGATGGTTATATTGAATTCCTTGTTAGGTAATTCATATATCTCTGTTTTTTGAGGGTTGGTTTCTGGAGATTTATTTTGTTCCTTTGCTTGTGCCATGTTTCTTTGTTTCTTCATGAGACTTGTAACTTTGTGTTGGGATGTGTGCATTTGAAAAAAAAGTCATTTCTTTCAGTCTTTACAGATTTGCCTCATTCAGGGAAAGAAGTTCATCAATCAGCCAGGCTAGAGATTTGGGGAGCCTCTCAACTATTTTATGGGGATGTGTAATCTCTGGGCTTGTGCAGTCGCTGGGCTTGTGCAGTCACTGGGCTTGTGCAGTCGCTGGGCTTGTGCATGTGATTTCCCATTAGAGAGGTTTGCCAGTTTCTTTTTCAGGAGTTTCTTGTCTCTTGATCCCTCTGGTGTCTGTCTGTGGCACTGCAAGTTCTCTGGCACTGCCACACACCACTGAGCTCTGTTTTGTTCTCTGTGGCTCCCAGGTACCCAAAGTATGCCATTTCTGTCAGTGCTCTGAGTCATGTGAGACAGAAACCCGTCCCTCGGGCAGCTCTCTAAAAAGCTAGAATGTCTGATGCACGTTTCAGTGTTCTTTTCTTCTCCCAAGGGAGGAGCCACAGCTGGGCACTTTCTCCCAGTTGCAGCGAGCTGTGTCCATTTCTTTCTGCAGTATTACAAGTTCTCTGGTGTTGTCATAAGCTGCTGAACTGTTTTTTGTTCTCTGCTGCCCCCAGGCATCCAAGGTATGCTGTTCCTCATCAGTGCTCTGCATTGGGCAAGACAGAAACCACTCTCTTGGGCAGCCCCCCAAAAAGCCAGCGCACTGATGTATGTTCCACTGTTCTCTCTCCCTTCCAAGGGAAAAGCTACAAGTAGGGCTTTTCCTCCCAATCATGAGCATTACCAAGTTAAGGGAGGGGCTGACATGGTTGCAAAGAAATGATTTTTATTACCTCCTTTAATGTATTTGTTTTTGGCTTTGAGCTTGCCTAGGCTACGACGACTTTCTGATTGATTTATGGAGTTCTTATAAAGGCTTTTTGGACCATATGTTGTTCTTCACTTGGATTTTCTGCAGGAGAATGAAGTCTGGGACTTTCTGTTTTGCCATCTTTGCTGAAGTCACTTGACCACTAAGTATTGTTTTATGGGATTTCCTAAAATTGTAATGCAGCATTACTCAAGTGGTGTCATAGCTAGTTTTATAATTGATGCCTTCCAAGAAACCATTTTACAAGTATTAAAAAGACTTTCTCTTCAAGGGATGTCAATCTATTACTTATAATGAGCAATAAACATATTGGGAAAATGTGCTGGATGAAAGAAAGTGGTAATAAATGGCTTTAAATTAATAGGTATTTCATCCAACACTAGGCACAGAGTGTTGCTTGCAAATCAATTAAAGACCAAAGGGGAGCTGAATCATTGAGCTCTTTCTGGATTTTTACTCACAGATTTTCCTCCAAATGTAGTTTATCTGGGAATTCATGAGTCCTCAGTTCTCTGGGGAAAAGCAGCTTAAAATTCAGCTGGGTAGTTCTCATGATGTCTCAAACTAGCTTCATAGCCTTCATGATATACAGCCTTGGAATTTGGGTGCATCTCCTCTTTTCTCTGAGGCAGAGATTCAACAAACTGGAACTGCTGAGGTGGAGAAAGTGACTGATTATGTTTCTTAGCTTACAACTGCATCCGTTGGCAAATTTTAGGGACAAAAATGTGACTTGTTTGCCCTAGGTAAAATGGTGTTCACGAACCCTCCTCAGTGACTGAGCAAGTCTGTAAACGAATGAAGTTTTATTTCCTGCAGAGAAGCAGGTGAATCGCTCAGCAAATCCACATCACTGAGTGTCTCTGCCTTCAGCGGCATGTCTTGGAGTTAGGAAGAAATTTTATCTTGACTAGGTGAAATGTCCAAAATGGGCCTTCTCTGTGCTTTCCCGTGCATGCCTTGGTTTACAGAGTCCCAGCTTTCCGCCTGTGTACTCTGTGTATAATGGAGGGAATATTCACAGATAGGCAATACTTGTTTCATCTTTGATTTCCCTTTTCATCAGAGGGTGGTTTTCTCCTTTTTTTTAAAAATTATTTTATTTTATCTGTTTATTTTTGGCTGAGTTGGGTCTTCATTGCTAAGTTCAGGCTGTCTCTGGTTCTGGTGAGCGGGGGGGTACTCTTTCTTACGGTGCGCGGGCTTCTCATTGCGGTGGCTTCTTTTGTTGTGGAACACAGGCTCTAGGCAGGTGGGCTTCAGTAGTTGTGGCTCGCAGGCCCTAGAGTGCAGGCTCAGTAGTTGTGGTGCACAGGCTTAGTTGCTCCGTGGCATGTGGGATCTTCCTGGACCAGGTATTGAACCCATGTCCCCTACATTGGCAGGCAGATTCTTAACCACTGCTCAACCAGGGAAGCCAGAGGCTTCTTTTTTTTTTTTTTTAAAGGGACTCAATATTATTTATTTTTTTAAATTATTATTATTTTTAGGTATCCAGTGGTTCATGGGTTGCTGTTTTATTTATATGGATGCTTTCCATAATTTACTTAAAATTCATTTTTTTAAACATCTTTATTGGAGTATAATTGCTTTACAATGGTGTGTTAGTTTCTGCTGTGTAACAAAGTGAATCAGCTATATATATATACATATATCCCCATATCTCCTCGCACTGCGTCTCCCTCCCACCCTCCCTATCCACCCCTCTAGGTGGTCACAAAGCACCGAGCTGATCTCCCTGTGCTATGTGGCTGCTTCCCACCACCTATCTGTTTTACATTTGTTAGTGTATATATGTCCATGCCACTCTCTCACTTTGTCCCAGCTTAACCTTCCCCCTCCCCATATCCTCAAGTCCATTCTCTAGTAGGTCTGTGTCTTTATTCGAGTCTTGCCACTAGTTTCTTCATGACCTTCTTTTTTTTTTTTCTTAGATTCCATATATATGTGTTGGTATACGGTATTTGTTTTTCTCTTTCTGACTTACTTCACTCTGTATGACAGACTCTAGGTCCATCCACCTCAAAACAAATAATTCAAATTCGTTTCTTTTTATGGCTGAGTAATATTCCGTTGTATATATGTGCCACATCTTCTTTATCCATTCATCTGTCGATGAACACTTAGGTTGCTTCCATGTCCTGGCTACTGTAAACAGAGCTGCAATGAACATTGTGGTACATGACTCTTTTTGAATTATGGTTTTCTCAGGGTATATGCCCAGTAGTGGGATTGCTGGGTCGTATGGTAGTTCTATTTTTAGTTTTTTAAGGAACCTCCATACTGGTCTCCATAGTGGCTGTATCAATTTACATTCCCACCAACAGTGCAAGAGGGCTCCATCTCCACACCCTCTCCAGCATTTATTGTTTGTAGATTTTTTGATGATGGCCATTCTGACTGGTGTGAGATGATATCTCACTGTAGTTTTGATTTGCATTTCTCTAATGATTAGTGATGTTGAGCATCCTTTCATGTATTTGTTGGTAATCTGTATATCTTCTTTGGAGAAATGTCTGTTTAGGTCTTCTGCGCATTTTTAGATTGGGTTGTTTGTTTTTTTGATATTGAGCTGCATGAGCTGCTTGTAAATTTTGGAGATTAATCCTTTGTCAGTTGATTCATTTGCAAATATTTTCTCCCATTCTGAAGGTTGTCCTTTTTGTCTTGTTTATGTTTTCCTTTGCTGTGCAAAAGTTTTTAAGTTTCATTAGGTCCCCTTTGTTTATTTTCGTTTTTATTTCCATTTCTCTAGGAGGTGGGTCAAAAAGGATCTTGCTATGATTTATGTCATAGAGTGTAGTGCCTATGTTTTCCTCTAAGAGTTTTGTAGTGTCTGGTCTTACATTTAGGTCTTTAATCCATTTTGAGTTTATTTTTGTGTATGGTGTTAGGGAGTGTTCTAATTTCATTCTTCTACATGTAGCTGTCCAGTTTTCCCAGCACCACTTATTGAAGAGGCTGTCTATTCTCCTTGTATATTCTTGCCTCCTTTATCAAAGATAAGGTGACCATATGTGTGTAGGTTTATCTCTGGGGTTTCTATCCTATCCATTGATCTATATTCCTGTTTTTGTGCCAGTACCACACTGTCTTGATTACTGTAGCTTTGTAGTATAGTCTGAAGTCAGGGAGCCTGATTCCTCCAGCTCCGTTTTTCTTTCTCAGATTGCTTTGGCTATTCGGGGTCTTTTGTGTTTCCATACAAATTGTGAAAATTTTTTTTCTAGTTCTGTGAAAAATGCCATTGGTTGTTTGATAGGGATTGCATTGAATCTGTTGATTACTTTGGGTAGTACAGTCATTTTCACAATGTTGATTCTTCCAATCCAAGAACATGGTATGTCTCCATCTGTTTGTATCATCTTTATTTTCTTACATCAGTGTCTTATAGTTTTCTGCATACAAGTCGTTTGTCTCCTTAGGTAGGTTTATTCCTAGGTATTTTATTCTTTTTGTTGCAGTGGTAAATGGGAGTGTTTCCTTAATTTCTCTTTCAGATTTTTCATCATTAGTGTATAGGAATGCAAGAGATTTCTGTGCATTAATTTTGTATCCTGCTACCTTACCAATTTCATTGATTAGCTCTAGTAGTTTCCTGGTAGCATCTTCAGGATTCTCTATGTATAGTAACATGTCATCTGCAAACAGTGACAGCTTCACTTCTTCTTTTCTGATTTGGATTCGTTTTATTTCTTTTTCTTCTCTGATTGCTGTGGCTGAAACTTCCAAAACTATGTTGAATAATAATGGTGAGAGTGGACAACCTTGTCTTGCTCCTGATCTTAGAGGAAATGGTTTCAGTTTTTCACCACTGAGAACGATGTTGGCTGTGGGTTTGTCATATATGGCCTTTATTATGTTGAGGTAAGTTCCCTCTCTGCCTACTTTCTGGAGGGTTTTTATCATAAATGGGTGTTGAATTTTGTCGAAAGCTTTTTCTGCATCTATTGAGATGATCATATGGTTTTTCTCCTTCAGTTTGTTAATATGGTTTACCACATTGATTGATTTGCATATATTGAAGAATGCTTGCATTCCTAGGATAAACCCCACTTGATCATGGTTTATGATCCTTTTAATGTGCTGTTAGATTCTGTTTGCTAGTTTTTTGTTGAGGATTTTTGCATCTATGTCCATCAGTGATATTGGCCTGTAGTTTTCTTTCTTTGTGACTTCTTTGTCTGGTTTTGGTATCAGGGTGATGGTGGCCTTGTAGATGAGTTTGGGAGTGTTCTTCCCTCTGCTATATTTTGGAAGAGTTTGAGAAGGATAGTTGTTAACTCTTCTCTAAATGTTTGATAGAATTTGCCTGTGAAGCCATCTGGTCCTGGGCTTTTGTTTGTTGGAAGATTTTTAATCACAGTCTCAATTTCAGTGCTTGTGATTGGTGTGTTTATATTTTCTGTTTCTTCCTGGTTCAGTCTCGGAGGGTTGTGCTTTACAAAGAATTTGTCCATTTCTTCCAGGTTGTCCATTTTATTGGCATACAGTTGCTTGTAGTAGTCTCTTATGATCCTTTGTATTTCTGCAGTGTCAGTTGTTACTTCTCCTTTTTCATTTCTAGTTCTATTGATTTGAGTCTTCTCCCTTTTTTTCTTGATGAATCTGGCTAATGGGTTATCAATTTTCTTTATCTTCTCAAAGAATCAGCTTTTAGTTTTATTGATCTTTGCTGTTGTTTCCTTCATTTCTTTTTCATTTATTTCTGATCTGATCTTTATGATTTCTTTCCTTCTGCTAACTTTGGGGTTTTCTTGTTCTTCTTTCTCTAATTGTTTTAGGTGTAAGGTTAGGTTGTTTATTTGAGATTTTTCTTGTTTGTTAAGGTAGGATTGTATTGCTGTAAACTTCCCTCTTAGAACTGCTTTTGCTGCATCCCATAGGTTTTGGGTCGTCGTGTTTTCACTGTCATTTGTTTCTAGGTAATTTTTGATTTCTGCTTTGATTTCTTCAGTGATCTCTTGGTCAGTAAGTAGTGTATTGTTTAGCCTCCATGTGTCTGTATTTTTTACAGATTTTTTCCTATAATTGATATCTAGTCTCATAGCGTTGTGGTTGGAAAAGCTACTTGATACGATTTCAATTTTCTTATATTTACCAAGGCTTGTCTTGTGACCCAAGATATGATCTATCCTGGAGAGTGTTCCATGAGCACTTGAGAAGAAAGTGTGTTCTGTTGTTTTTGGAGGGAATGTCCTATAAATATCAATTAAGTCTGCCTTGTTTAATGTGTCATTTAAAGTTTGTGTTTCCTTTTTTATTTTCATTTTGGATGATCTGTCCATTGGTGGAAGTGGGGTGTTAAAGTCCCCTACTATGATTGTGTTACTGTCGATTTCCCCTTTTACGGCTGTTAGCATTTGCCTTATGTATTGAGGTCCTCCTATGTTGGGTGCATAAATATTTACAATGGTTATATCTTCTTCTTGGATTCATCCCTTGATCATTATGTAGTGTTCTTCTTTGTCTCTTGTAATAGTATTTATTTTAAAGTCTATTTTATCTGATATGAGAATTGCTACTCCAGCTTTCTTTTGATTTCCGTTTGCATGGAATATCTTTTTCCCTCCCCTCACTTTCAGTCTGTATGTGTCCCTAGGTCTGAAGTGAGTCTCTTGTAGACAACATGTATATGAATCTTGTTTTTGTATCCATTCAGCCAGTCTGTGTCTTTTGGTTGGAGCATTTAATCCATTTACATTTAAGGTAATTATTGATATATATGTTCCTATTACCATTGTCTTAATTGTTTTGGGTTTGTTTTGGTAGGTGTTTTCCTTCTCTTGTGTTTCCTGCCTAGACAAGTTCCTTTAGCATTTGTTGTAAAGCTGGTTTGGTGGTATTGAATTCTCTCACCTTTTGCTTCTCTGTAAAGGTTTTAATATCTCCATTGAATCTGAATGAGATCCTTGCTGGGTAGAGTAATCTTGGTTGTAGGTTTTTCCCTTTCATCACTTTAGATGTGTCCTGCCACTCCCTTCTGGCTTGCAGAGTTTCTGCTGAAAGATCAGCTGTTAACCTTATGGGGATGCCCTTGTATGTTATTTGTTGTTTTTCCCTTGCTGCTTTTAATATTTTTTCTTTATTTAATTTTTTCTGTATTTAATTTTTAATAGTTTGATTAGTATGTGTCTTGGCATGTTTCTCCTTGGATTTATCCTGTATGGGACTCTCTGTGCTTCCTGAACTTGATTAACTATTTCCTTTCCCATATTAGGGAAGTTTACAACTATAATCTCTTCAAATCTTTTCTCAGTCCCTTTCTTTTTCTTTTCTTCTTCTTGGACCCCTATAATTCGAATGTTGGTGTGTTTAATGTTGTCCCAGAGGTCTTTGAGATTGTCCTCAATTCTTTTCATTCTTTTTTTCTTTACTCTGCTCTGCAGTCATTATTTCCACTCTTTTGTCTTCCAGGTCACTTATCCGTTCTCCTGCCTCAGTTATTCTGCTATTGATTCCTTGTAGAGAATTTTTAATTTCATTTATTGTTGTTCATCATTGTTTGTTTGCTCTTTAGTTCTTCTGGGTCCTTGTTAAATGCTTCTTGTATTTTCTCCATTTTATTTCCAAGATTTTGGATCACCTTTACTATCATTACTCTGAATTCTTTTTCAGGTAGACTGCCTATTTCCTCTCCATTTGTTTGGTCTGGTGGGTTTTTACCTTCCTCCTTCATCTGCTGTGTGTTTCTCTGTCTTCTCCTTTTGCTTAACTTACTGTGTTTGGGGTCTCCTTTTCGCAGGCTGCAGGTTTGTAGTTACCATTGTTTTTGGTCTCTGCCCCCAGTGGCTAAGATTGGTTCAGTGGGTTGTGTAGGCTTCCTGGTGGAGGGGACTGGTGCCTGTGTTCTGGTGGATGAGGCTGGATCTTGTCTTTCTGGTGGGCAGGACTGTGTCTGTTGGTGTGTTTTGGCGTGTCTGTTATGTTATTATGATTTTAGGCATCCTCTCTGCTAATGGGTGGGGTTGTGTTCCTATCTTGGTAGTCATTTGGCATAGGGTGTCCAGTGCTGTAGGTTGCTGGTCATTGAGTGGAGCTGTGTCTTAGTGTTGAGATGGACATCTCTGGGAGAGCTTTTGCTATTTGATTTTATGTGGAACTGGGAGGTCTCTGGTGGACCAATGTCCTGAACTCGGCTCTTCCACCTCAGAGGCACAGGCCTGACACCTGGCCGGAGCACCAAGACCCTGTCAGCCATACGGCCAGTTACATGGGGAGTTCTTTGCCTTTTGGGAAGTCTGAGGTCTTCTGCCAGCATTCAGTAGGTGTTTTGTAGGAGCTGTTCCACATGTAGATGTATTTCTGATGTATTTTTGGGGAGGAAGGTGATCTCCACGTCTTAGTCCTCTGCCATCTTGAAGGTCTCTCCAGAGGGTGGTCTTCTTAGTGACATCCTGAATCTGTTTCTTTTCTTTTCCCACTTCAGATCCACTTGCGCATGTAAAGAATTATCTGGTTCATCACTCAGCAGAGACCTAGTTATAGGGAGAGGCATCTTGAGCCCTCTTACCTCTTCTCAAGGCACTTGAGAGTGGTCCTGGGGAAGAGAGCTGAGAAGACAAAGCTCCTCATGATGAGCACGTGGTCCTTTACTCTTGCTTTATGGAAATAGGAACTGTGCTTGAATTTGAGACAATAGAGCCATACTTTTAAAAAAAAAAATAATTTAAAGACAGCTGTTTCTTTCTTCTCAGGTCGACAGCTAGCAATTTAAATGAGTTAGGTTTATGGATGGCTGCAGAAATCATCCTCACTCAAACCTGGTGTCTATGCATCAGGCACCGTGCAGCCCTTTACTGAGGAGGCAGCAGGGCAGGGGGACAGCTCTTCAGAATTGCCCCAGTGGAATGTAATGACAGAAAAAGAGAGGAATAGATTACATAATTATGTGGTCTTTGAAAATGCAGTGGGACAGGACGATTGCTTGTAACGTCTGCAGTTACATTAAGTGACTATTAACCTTCACTGGTTGCAAATGTCTGGCAAATATGTTTGTACCTGTGTGCGTTGCGTGGCTTGAAAAATTAATGAGACTTTTCAAATAATCAAATTAAAAGTGCTTGTTACCCTAGGTTTTGGTGAGCTATCAAAACAGAACTGGGTACAGCTCTCAAAAATAAAGTGTCTGCCAAGAGAAAGAAAAATGTAAATTGCTGGGGAGGTGGGGTGGGAAATTATAGCTGTTCAGATCTTGGAAGCTGGCTTCATCTGATGGAGTAAAAGAAGAGAAAATACGCCTATTGTAATTTGGTTTCACTTGCGGGTCACGGTTGGTGAATTCCTTCTTTTGTCATAAATGCATCACACTGGTGGAAGGAGGCAGCCTTTGCAGTAATGTTTTATTTCTGTGGGTGTCAGACTTTTCTCTAGCCCGCTGACTTGTCCGGTTGGTTTGCCAGACACGATGAAGAATGGTACCTGCTGAACCGAACCTTCACTTCCTGAAGCAGGATGTTTCGAAGATGCTCTTCAGATAGACAATTTGAATCTGCTGTTGTTTCAGTCATACCAGTTGACTTTTAATTTTTCACACATTCTCACCTGACTTTCATATAACCACCCTCCATCCGTTTTTGGAACGCATGCACTCCTGATAAGCTGGAGGCCACGTTCTCCCTAGTATCCTGCACTGCACCAAAGCAGCGGCAGTGTAGGTCAGGGACGAATTCTTGGAGCCTCTGAAGGTCAGAGACCATGAGTTCTCTGTGCCCTCATTCTATGGTCGTGAGACGGGAGGGGTGAGAAGGTAAGGGATTCTAGCAGTTTCACTGGAGGGGCCAGCAATAGAGGCCCTTTCTCTTTTGATTTTAACATTTTTTTTTAAATTTTAGTTATTTATTTACTTATTTATGGCTGTGTTGGGTCTTCGTTGCTGTGTGAGGGCTTTCCCTAGCTGCGGCAAGCGGGGGCCACTCTTCATCGCGGTGCGCGAGCCTCTCATTATCGCGGCCTCTCTTGTTGTGGAGCACAGGCTCCAGACGCGCAGGCTCAGTAGTTGTGGCTCACGGGCCCACTTGCTCCGCGGCATGTGGGATCTTCCCAGACCAGGGCTCGAACCCGTGTCCCCTGCATTGGCAGGCAGATTCTCAACCACTGCACCACCAGGGAAGCCCTGATTTTAACATTTTCCACAAAGCCTTTTAATTTACCTAGCTCTAGTGGAAGCCGAGGAGGGAGACAAGGGCTGTAGATTGGTGACTGGGGACTGCCGGTAGGACATCAGCATTGAACTCTGCCTGAGGAGCTGCCCCTCCGCGCCGGCCGTGCAGCCCAGGGAGGGAGACAGGTGGGCTGCCTGTTCTGCCGGACCCAGTGACCATTCAAACCTCTTAGCAACGAGGAGAAAAGCGTAATCCTCAGAAGTGTCCCCGGTCTTCTGCGACAGGACACTGTGAGGGCTGTGGCTCTTTCATGCATCTCCTCCGAAGGCAGGGGGGTTTGCTCTCTAGTGGGACACAGCAGGCGCACGCCCAACACAGAAACCATGTCATTCCAACTGCGAAACGAGAAAAACGACACATTGTGAGTTAGGCTAATTGATCTGCAGAGTTCCGGTTTCCTGCAATTTAAGACGCAGTCCTGGGCATGAATGAAATATGCAGAGGGCAGAGAGGCTAGAGATGAAACCTGCAGGGAGAAAAAGTTGTTGCAGTGAGGCTCCCCCTCTACAGTTCTGAATTCTGGGGATTCGAAAGCAGAAGCATCTGCTCACGCCCCTGTGGCCGTGGCTGGGTTGTTAGGAATAAGCTGTGTGAGCCCTGGGTCCTGGCCGTGGGCGTGGAACCCGCAGAGAGGGGAGTAAGCCCGGGGGCTCCCGGCCTTTCAGGGCTGAAGCTTCACTCTCTGATTTTTTGGAATCGCAATAGCAAGCATCAGGAGGGTGTTCTCATGACAGAGCTGAGAGAAGGGACAGCTCCAAGTGCCTAGGAATGAAAAACAAGTTGTTTTTTGAAAAGAAGAGGATTAGCTCAAGCTAGCCGAGCCTCCAGTGACGCTACCCTCACGTCTCAGAGGGTGCCCTGCTTTCCAGCCGCCTTCATATCACCCGGGGCTTATTAGAAATACAGACCGACTCTCGGGCTCCACCCCAGCCCTAGTGAATCAAAAATCTGCGTTTTAACCAGCTCCCCCTGGGATTTGAAGGCCCAGTTAAAGTCTGACAGGTGCTGAGGGACAGGTAAGCCATTGCCTTCTGGCAGCAGTTTTTATGGGAGCCCAGCCCAGCCACCCTGTTGGGCTGGATGCCATGAGAGGAGACAGACTGATGCCAGGTATTAGGGAGTATACCATCTAGAAGGAGGAAGCAAATAATTACGAAACAAGATAAACTGATGTCATAGGTGTGTTCTGAGAGCCTCAAGCCTCCAAGGCCGCAGGGGGCCGCCCAGTGTGCCCTGGTGGCAGGTGTCCTGGCGTGGAGGACTCCTTTCCCCCCTGTGTGGAGCAGAGGTATCCCAGGTGAAGTGCTAGGCCCCTCTCAGCTTCGGTTTTCTTGTGTACAAAATGCAGGGGAAAAGCAGTATCAGCTTCACAGGCTAAGATCGTTCAATAAAAGTTCGTTGAATGTCTGCTGTGCACCCGAAACGTTACTCGGTGTAGAGTTGAAGACACATCACAGCTCACGGCTTTGTGGGGGGTGACATATGGGTTGCAGAGGGAATTACAGTCCTGTGGAAACTGAATTGGGCGGGGCCGCTGAGGAGCAGCATAGAATTCTGTCTGGGTGGATCCTGGAAGGCTTCCTAGTGGAGAGAGATGGATTTTTAGCTGAGACGACGCAACTGTTCATGGGCGTAGTTCCAGCTCCAGCTTCTGAGATTCTTTGCTCCTCTCGGAGTGGCGCGGTCATTGCTAAACTCCTGCGGAGGAGTGTCGCGGGCTGACGGAATTGGCAGGGGTAAGCAGACAGAGGAGGGTTCTGATTTTAGAGAAGCTGCGGGATTTCTCACGTAGTTGGATTTGGTGCCTCACAGCAACTTTCCCAAATGTTCCTGAGGACAACTCATTTTTTGCTGGTGTTGAGACCGAGCCAGTGCACGTTGATGGACAGACAGCTTTCAGTGCTGCTGACGTTACTCGGGCCAGTTCAACACGTGAGACTGGCTGGGGTTCTCCTGGGAGCCTCGTTTGTGGAGTACCTGCTTGGTGCTGAGCTCGGGAGGAGGTGGGGTTCGGGGAGTGAAGAGGGAAAAGGCGGTCCATGCACTCTAAAAACTTCAACTGTAACAGGATTTGTTTGTCTTTTTAAATAAAGCCAGGGTATAAATCCATAGCCAAGGATTCCACCTGGGGAGGAACAATGGACACATGACAAATATTAGTCCTAACTGTCTTTCATAGAGGACGGGGTGTTATCTCCATACCTTTTGTGTGGTATTTAATTTTTTTAAATCCCCAAAGCGGCTTTGATTATCTGTGACATATAGGTAAGGAAAGTGAGGCTCAGAAAAGTTACGAGGGGCAGAGCTGGGATCTGAGCACAGCTTTGTCCTGTGGCAGGTCCCGTCTTCTTTCTGGTGTACCATATGTCAGTTTTTAATCAAGCCGGGAGAAGTTGGCAGGGTTACTATAGTGCAAAAGTGAGAATGTTGGTGAGGCTGGATTTTGGAGCTCTTTGAACTGTTACCAGGGAAGTTAGGATTTTCCCGGTGTTGTATGAGGGAATGATGTTTCCGTGTCCTTTATTCACCAGTGAGCAGGGATGGGAGTGTGCGCCTCGCTCAGTGAAATAAGCGCAGTGGGGGAATGAGGTGGGTCCTGCTTGTCGGGAGCAGAGAGGTCCTTCCAGGCCTCCTGATGGCAAGCTTAGGATCAAAAGGATCAAACACAAGGGCAGGGAAGCCTGAGGGATAGGTTCTAAGCCTGAGGCCAGACCAAATTGAGAAGATGCAGGGACCAGGAGCTCCTACTGAGAGAGAGGCTGCGTGTCTACAGGTGGGGAAGGGGACGGGGGCAGGACCCATCTGGAAGGACAAACAGCCAGCTCCACATCTCCCAGTGAGGAGCTTCTGTCAGTTCTACTGCTACTGTCTTCCACAAGGAGCACTTGCAACAGGGTTGGTCTTCATTTCCCTCAAGATGCGGAGCCCCTGAGTCCTGCAGTAAATGTACTCAAGTTAGGAGAACCGTCCTTTTTCCTGTCCTGCCTGAACACAGCCCCTTGGTCCAAGGAGCTCTGAGAGAACTGTGGGGACAGCCCATAGGGCAGGGTGGGCTCCTGGCCAAGGGGTGAATCGTAGCTTGGATAGATTTGAACTCTTCTTTCCCAGAGCATCAGTAGGTGTGCAATGTGACAGTGTGTTCTGGGAGCTTAGATGAATGGGGTCAGGTTCCTTCTGAGGGGTTGGAAGGGAGGCTGGAGCTTGGATTCTCCTTCTGAGGTGTTTGGTGACCCTCCAACCCTCCACTGTTTGGGTGACCCAGGCACCCAGCCTGCTCTCCAGTTATTCTGGAACCACCACTTGCAGCAGGCGAAGCACCTTCGGCAGCAAGATGCCGGACTGGGCTTTGCCCTATCTCTCTTCCACCTCATCCTCCTGTCAAAGCCTGCCTCTTGGGTGTGGCCATACCTCATCCCTGCTTGCAGCCAGATGATGGGAGTATCCTACGATGCGCTGAGTAAACTAGTTTAGTAGGGACTAGTTGATGCGTTACCCCTTCAATTTCGCAAAAGCACAATGCTTTATACTTATTAAAACTCACACATTCCCACTGGGTGCTTAGCAGAGACTCTAACTTTGGGGATTTTAGGTGCTTCAGGGAACAGGTGGTAGGGGCGCGTTTGGGTTCAGTATACCTAAGCCCCACCCTCTGTGACCCCATGTAGTTGAACCACGTTCCTCTGCTGGTCCAGGCTTGCTCTAATCCAGGATAATGCAGAGGAGGACAGTCATGCAGGGTCCTCGGGATTGGGATTTATGTCCACCTGATGATGGACAAACAGGCCTGGCCCAGGAGCCACCGTTGTCTGTGTAGCTCCAGTTATTCAGTTCCGGTCATAAGTGGGCATTTCTCTTCCAAGCGTATCTGAAATCCTTCTATCACAGAGGAACCTCCTGTTGGTGGAATATTTACCAGATGGGGATGGGAGAGGGTAGGATGGGGAGAGAAGAGGGTTTGGAGCCAAGAAAGCATTTGTTCTCAGATCCTCAAGGCTTGAGCCCCAGTGGGCCTCTGTGATGCTTCCTGTGCACCGTCCCCTGGCTGCTGGACCACGGGGCTCACTGCTTCTCGAAGAGCCCGGGTTCCCGACCTGAACCATCCTAGGCTCCTGGTGGCTGCGGGCTACTGTGCTGGTGCTTCTTGGCATAGCCTATTTTATAACTTGATTTCTGAATTTGGATTAAGAAAAAGAATAACAACAACAAATCAGGTCCCTTCCTCACTGATGTAGTGATAAAGGGCCTTGAATGTTTACAGCCTGGTTTTCCCGAGGGGTTCTGCAACTTTCTGCTTTATTCTCAAACCCTCCTGGAGGAGAGATTCATTGGTTGAGGGATGCTGCTTTCATTTGAGAGCCGCAGGGATGAAACTGCGTGGATCTGTGACCCTCTGAGATCACGAGCCAAATCAGACCTAGGCCTGAACGCGGTCTCTGGAACCTGCAGTGTTGCTTTTCTCGCCACTTCACAACTCTCTGACAGGAGGCTGTCCTGAGCCTGGCACTGGGAGCCCTTTCAGTGCTGTCTTGCTGCTGGCAATTTAAGGGAGCTGAGTTTTGAATATGGAGACACATCCTAGGGGGTTTCCAGGCAGTTTTTGCCATGAGATGTGTCTCAGATCCCTTTGAAAAAGAAGTACCCTAAAGAAGTGGCATATTAATGCAGCGACACGCCAAGCAAGGAAAGGGTCTCCACACTTTCAAATACCTGAGTACCTGCTTCTTCTGGTTCGGGTATAGAAACGGAAGACTAACTTTTGTCAGACAGTAACCCCTAGTTAATTCAGACGAGCTAAGAAAATGAGGGCACACACATACACTCCAATCCTAGACAGCCACTCAGATGATGCTGTAGAATATTTAATGACATGGGGAAAAGTTCATGCTTTATTAAGTGTAAAAAGCAGGTTACAAAAGAGTGGGTACAGGGGCTTCCCAGGTGGCGCAGTGGTTGAGAAGTCCCCTGCCAATGGAGGGGACACGGGTTCGAGCCCTGGTCTGGGAAGCTCCCACATGCTGCGGAGCGACTAGGCCCGTGAGCCACAATTGCTGAGCCTGCGCGTCTGGAGCCTGTGCTCCGCAACAAGAGAGGCCGCGACAGTGAGAGGCCCGCACACCGCGATGAAGAGTGGCCCCCGCTTGCCGCAAATGGAGAAAGCCCTGGCACAGAAACGAAGACCCAACACAGCCATAAATATAAAAATAAATAAATAAATTAAAAAAAAAAAAAAGAGTGGGTACAGAATTATCCTATTTTCTTGTAATGTAAAAAAATATATAGAAAAAAACTGACAAGGCAGGCATCAGATGTGAACAGTGGCCCTTCCTGGAGTTCACTTTGCAGGTGATGATTGTTTTTTCTCATTTCTGCATGTTGGTTATTTTTAGTATACATGCGATAGTTCTCAAATAAGAGGAGGAAAAAGCAATAAAAGTATGTGTGTGTATAAAGGTTGGACGTGAGAAAAGAGGAAGGGAGTTGACACTTGGAACTTATTTAAAAGTATGTTCAACAAAATGACTTCTGCTTACAGATGAAGAAACTGAGAGATTCAGCAGAGTGGGAGTAACCTTATCTGTTATACAGGCTTGTTGGAATTATCAAATGGGAATGTCTCTGAAGAACCTGAGACATTAGTATTTTTTTAATACTTTCCAGGTGCTTTTCATATATATAGACAGGATTGAAAGCCGACCAATAGCATGGAGCTCAGGAATAGACATCACTTTGGCCAGTCTTCTTTCCCCACTGCCACCCCCACCCCAAATAATCTAAGGCAGTGGCTGATACCTAGTAAGTACATAGAAAATTGGCTTCCCTGGTGGCGCAGTGGTTAAGAATCCGCCTGCCAATGCAGGGGACACGGGTTCGAGCCCCGGTCCAGGAATATCCCACATGCTGCGGAGCAACTAAGCCCGTGAGCCACAACTACTGAGCCCACGTGCCACAACTACTGAAGCCTGTGCGCCTAGAGCCCATGCTTCTCAACAAGAGAAGCCACTGCAATGAGAAGCCCGCGCACTGCAACGAAGAGTAGCCCCCGCTCGCCGCAACTGGAGGAAGCCCGCGCGCAGCAATGGAGACCCAACCCAGCCAAAAATAAATAAATAAATAAATAAAAATTTTAAAAGACAAAAGAAAATGGTCAGCCATCATTTTCTGAAATCAGGGTTTTATCTCTAATTACAGTAAAACCATGACATCCTGCAGCAAATGGGAAAAAGAAATGACTTTGAATTTATCCCTTTGGATTCACTGTGTTTGTTAAACCAACAACGGAGGCTCTACCTTATGGCCTGAGAGATTAATACCCGCTTTGAAACATGTGCTTTTTAAGATGAAAACAACAGAGATTTCTAAACCAGCCTGTAGGAAGTTTGTTCTTGAATGAGCAGAGGGTTCCCTGAAGCCTGTCCTCTCTCAAGGAGTGCCTGTGTTTGGGAACACAGTAATCCTGTTACCTTCTAATAAGCACCAAATTGATTTTAGTGCCGTGTCTTACCTGCATCTGGGAGAAGCAGCTTTTTCTCGTGTTCAGTGTCACAGCTTCTCATTTCCTGGGTTGCTTTTGCAGTATTTCATGGACAGTACTCAGTAGAAAATAGCAAGTAATGTTTGCTAAGTTATTAATTCATTAATAAACCCATTAGACTCTTGCTGCTTTGCAGTGATTAATGATGGAGGCCCATCCTCCCCTGGAACTGTCATTCCCAGGCACAGAGTCCCACTGCTGTGGAGTGAAGCAGGGCAGGGCTGGGAGAAATGCTGATGAATTGTTTGATGACAGAGCTATACCGTAGATTTTTGTGCAAATTCTCCTTTCATCACAGAAAGAAAGCTCCGTGGAGGCCTTCTCATCAAATGTATGTTACTGTTCTGATGATTAATGATTCCAGCGTGTTGATCCATCCTGTTTTCTTCAAAACAATTATTTAAACTGTAATCTCCCCTGAGGAATTGCTTCTTATGGTTAATAAATCAGTTGACAATATAAAATTCTTAAATGAAGATGACACTAGCGTGGTTCCACCTGGGTGCCGTTATACTGTGGTGTTCATAACTGCAGCAAGGTTAGCTTGTTTTTTTTCATGAGTTGAAAAAAGGCTTGGTGTCATCCATTTAAATGGGAGGGATTCAGGCTAATATTTGCAGAGCCCTCCCATGCCAGGAGCTATGTGATGCACTTGGTATACATTTTCTTCTTTAATCTTTATGAGAATTCTTTTCAGAAAGTATCATCCCCCTTGTACAGAAGTGGCTCAGAGAGGTTCAGTCACTTGTTTTGAGGCACACAGCTAGTGAGTGGCACAATCTGAATTTGAACAAAAGGGCCCTGTATCCAAAGTCTATACCCTTTCTAGGCTTTTGTGGGATTATTGTGCAAAGAGGCAGGCATTTTCATGCGAGGGTTCCTTGATGACAAGATGAATGACGACTGTGTGTACAAAGGGACATTGAACAACAACTGTTTACAGAATGACTGCAGTGTGTCAGCCCCGTTAGTGAAGGCTGGACCTGTGAATGATGGTGGAGCCCAATGTCTGAGTGCCTACTACGTGGCAGCTTTAATACCAGATACTTCACCTGAGTTGTCTTATTTAATCTGCGTGATAATCCTGTGTGATAACTGTCTGTAGTCTGAAGTCACAGCTCAGTGAAGAAGAATGATCTGCTAGAGGACACACAGATTTGAAATGGCAGAACTAGGACTTGGACTCAGGTTTGAGCTTCTTGTGAACACATAGTTATAGTCAGTGGGAATCATGCCACAACATGCTCAACCCACAGTAGAGGGTCAATGTATTTAGCAAACATTTATGTTGTGCCTTCTTCTTGTGCCGAGAAGAAAGGGAGCAGGCACGCTTGGGAAAAGTAATAGCATTGGCTGAGAAGGGCGGGGAAGGCTTCCGGAGGAGGAGATGTTTGATTTGGTTTGTAGGAGGGATCTATCTGGAGGGAGCCGGTGGAGAAGTGGCCGGGGAGGGCAGTGTGGGGTGATGGGGAGAGGCCCACAGAGGGGGTACATGGTACCCATTACTCTGAGCGGGAATTCTGGTGACTCTCTGCCACCCTTTCTCATGGCCCGTACCATCTTCCTGTGGGCTCCCAGCTTCCCCCCTCCTCCTGCCAGGAACAAGGTTGGAACGCCGTCTCCATTAGGAGTCTCAGTTAGGCCCAGGAGACAGATGGCAATGGGATACGTGACCCATCACTTCTTCCTGAAGATCGGTCTCCTTTTAGGTGATATTTTCCCCTAAAGTAGAATTGCCTTTTTTTTTTTTTTTGGTGTTCTGATAGAAAAGTAATTCCTACTTATTACAAAAGAGTGAAACTCCAGGGAAGCACAAGGAAGTTAAAAAGAAAATCATCATCTCACCACCTGGAGATAGTAAAAATTTCATATATACTTAGGTTTTTTTTTTTTTTTTAAGTGCATTTTTTTCAGTGCTTAAATGAACTTGCCTCTCACTGTCTGTCTTTCCCTAAGTACAATAGTGTTTCACATCTTCTTCTTCTCTTAACCGTAGCCCTCAGTCTTCTTTATATGTCTGTACATTGAAGTGTGTATCATTGCTGCTGAGTGCTCCATTGAATGTTTGTGTAAAAGTTCTTCTGAAGATGGCATATCGGTCAGGGTCCAGTTAGGAAAGCAGAAACTATTGGGTGTTCTCAATGCGGAAAACTGCATACAGAGAGTTGGTTACATGGGAGATGGAAGTGCTGAGAAGAGCAGGAAGTTGTTCCACTCCTGGGCTGGGGGGCATATGGGAGGAGGTTGTGGTACCGGAGGTCGGGAGCCAGGACCAGGGTGAGGGCGGCGGCCCTGCCTGAGCTGGGACCGCAGGGAGTTGGGTCATGGTGGAGACACAGTGACTGCTGAGATGCCACTGGAATCAGGGGAAAGTGAGGGGAAACACCCTGGCTTCTCCCGTCCCCTGCCGTTCATCCCGCCTGTCGCTGGACAGCCTTGCTGCAGCCAGTGGTCAGAGGAGTCAAGAAATGCCTCTGCTTCTGACACAGAGCAGAGGAAGAGCAAGGAATTGTTCTGAGACTGGCACGTGTGGGAATTGGGCAACTTAGTCTAAAGGCTTTTTTTGTGTGTCTGAAAAAACTTGGTAGAATGAATCAGGTGCTATCTTTTTAGCACTACTGTATGCCCTGCGCTGGCAGAAGTCCAATCGGGAATACAAAGAACTATAGGCCGTTACCCTGCCCTGTAGCGAAGTTGAGCAGGGGGCATAATAAGAATTGCTAACAGCTGCTGTTTATTGAGCATTTGCTAACTGCCAGGCACTGTGCTCAGTACTTTATGTATATTATCATTTTAATCTTCACGGCTCATAGAACAGCATTCCATTTCTTCTTAATGCTGATCTCATTCTGTCATTATATAAACACAGACCTTGTTCAGTGCAGGATGTGTTCCTGGAGAAGAAAGTGCGCACCGAATCAGCCCTCGGCAAGGTCGCTGTACATGAGCCCCTGTAGCGCCGCATCCTAGGCTGCAGACGCCTGCGGTCACCCTTCAGCTCAGACTCCCCGAGGTCGTGCCAGACATCCATCTGCTCTCACTCCTCTCCCCGTTCCTGACAGCTGTGGGCTGGTCCACCCAGGCTGCAGGGGCTTTGATGATGGCCCCCCTGAGTCCCCAAGGTGGTCACCAATCCCGAAGGGTCTGCTTCTCTTTGCTCCCTGTGTCCTGTAGTTTTCATCTGTAAACTTTGCGTTTTTATCACCACATGCCAGGTTCTTCCTTTGCTGCCTATCTTTTGCCAGCCGTTATGGGTGTAAGCCACAATGAGTAAAAGTTGTTGACCAGAACACAAACTCCGTGGTGGAAAAAGAGGCCACAGCAGAGTAAACACACCGCAGAGTAGAATCAACTCAGGGTCGTGTGGCAGAGCACCGGCTGCCCGAGAGGCTCAGCCGTCCCGCGAGCTGTGCTTGTTCTCCCTGCTTGGGAGCAAAAGTAGGTCTTGGAGAAAAATAGATGCATATGAAATCTGCACTAAGATGGCTTGTGTGTATGTATGTATGTTTTGGGTTGTTAGGAAAAGATTTCAGAGGCAGGGGTTAAGTGGATGGGCGTTAACAAAGGCTTGCTTCCCCTCCAGTCTCTATGCCTCACGACAACAAGGGCCATGCTTTTATGTCCGTTTTTGCTCATGATTTTATCTCTAGCTCCTAGCGCAGTACTTGAAAAAGCAATATATATATATATATATATATACGTGTATGTATATATATATATATATATACATACACGTATATATATATATGGGGCTGAATATGTAAGCTGCCATATAATGTATCCCCATTTTATTGCAAAAAATCGAGTCTCAAAGAGGTTGGATAAACATCCACCAAGGGATAGAGTTAGATAAGGACGGGGTCTGTCTTGACCCCTGAGTGGTCCTGCCTGAGGATCTGTGTGTGCACAGTGTGTTCTGAGACCACTTGATTTTCCAGCGAGAGTAAACTCAGAGATCCACAATAGTGTGAGCCTGGGTGGATCCAGGTTTTGTGGGGTCTGAAGTTTATATAGGGGACCCTCTTTATGAAAAAGAACACAGATATGTATATATATATACACACACACACACGCACACACAAATTTAGGAGTAAAATTATTTGTTGTTTAGGCTGAGAAAATAAATCATCACAAATTTACAAATTCCAGAAAGCCTAGATGACTCAGCCCAGTAAATAACAGATTTACATTGTAAGTTAACTGCCTGACACACCTCTACAGTAAATTTTCCCTGTATTTGTTTTGGGGCTGTTCATATGACATTAATTTTGTAATATTTGCTACAGAGAGATTAGAAAGAATTCAGTCTTTCCTCCAGCATGGCTGGTGAAATTTGTTTTTTATTTTTGATGATTGGATGCACAAAGCACACAACGTCTCCCACAGATCTCTTCTGCCCACTGTTCATAATGTTGTACCCCTGAAGCACAGGGATTCTAATTAATCTGATGTCGTCTGACTCCCATCGAGAAAGAAAGGAATTAAGCTTGAACATTTGCAATCGTGTGTGCTGCATTATCTGGGATCCTTCTGTTGGGAGAGAGCTTCCATTTCGAATAGGCCTTAACAAGTGCCGTTGTACGTGTCTGATTTCTTACTGGAAGATTGTTCCGTGGCCTGGATTCTGTCTCTGTAAGTTTCGGACCTTGGTTCTTCTCCACCTACATACTTCCAGTGCTGGGCCCTGGAGGATGTGTTCCTATCTTGGTGTGACTTCCAACCCTGTTCTTATGTGTCGCCATGACAGTGGGTGAACGGGATCATTCCTAAAAACCATTCCCATACCTTGACGGCTAGTGGTAATTTTGCCCCTACATAGAGGTGCCCACAAACTACATAATCCATCCCACTGAATTTTCCCTGCATGTATGTCCACCTGATTCCTCTTGGCTGGATTCCGGTGCTAGCTGGAACCAGCTGGGGTGTGACAGAGTGTGCTGTGACATGGAAGGAGACGGGTCTTAACTGACGGTGGTTAAAAGATCTTACTTTGGCACATTTTATGCAAACACGAATCTATGTGAGCACATTGCTAGGCCCGTCTCAAGGTCTTGGAAGGAGTACATGCCAGGAGGGTCCTGAGGCTTATTGTCTTCACGGCATGCCTGCCTGGAGCCAGGGGAACTGTGCGTCCCTGGGGCTGCCTTGACTGTAGAGGCTTCCAAGGAGGAACTCGATTTGAGCTGGGATGAAGGTGATGGAACTGGGAGCAGCCTCAAGGGAGGAGCCATGTTTTACAGGAAAGGTCCGTAAGCAGCACAGCGAGGTGGAGTGAAGTAGGTGACGGGAGCAGCCAGCCTGAAGCCTGCATGGTGCTGATCAGACTCGCTGGAGCTGCTGCCCTTCACTGCGCACTTCCTGTGGCCGGGACCTGCGCTACCAGCTCCTCCAACCCCATCTCGTTGAATTTCCCCGTTGCATCGTGGCCTCCAGAAAGCTGTGCTGAAGTCCCAACCCCTGGTATCTGCGAGTATGACCTGATTTAGAAAAGTGCCTTTGCAGATGTGATCAAGTTAAGGTGAGGTCGTTAGAGTGGACCCTAGTCCAGTCTGACTGGTGACCTTATAAGAAAAGAGACACAAAGACACACATGAGGCAGAAGCTGTGTGACAACGGAGGCAGAGGTTGAAGTGCCGTACCTGTAAGCTGAAGCTACTGCTGGCAACCACCAGGAGAGGCAAGGAGGGGTCCTCCCCTGCAGGTTTCAGGAGCAGTGCGGCGCTGCCAGCACCTTGATTTTGGATTTCTATTGTTTCTGTTGTTTCCCGCCCCTCAGTTTGTGAGGCCCTGTTACAGCAGCCCTAGGAAACCAGTACCCTGCCCTCTCCAACAACCGTATGAGGGCAATAAAATCGTAACCCCCACTGGCAGATGAGGAAGCTGAGGCACAGAAAGGTAAAGTTGCTCGTCGAGGGCACACAGCCAGTCGTGGTAGCATCTGGTCAGCTCTCTCCCCTCTTCTCTGGGAGAGGCTATCCTGGTGGTGTTCGTGCAGCAAGTGGATCACTGGCTCAGAGCAGCGTATGGATTTTGCTCCTCTTTGGACCAGGACGACCTGCCCACTCACCCATCAGGATGGGAGCTGCTCCCTTGTCAGCCCTGCTGGTTCCCAGTGGCACAGACCCCACCACAGTGCCTTCTGGGGGACATTCATATTCCTGCCACTATAAAAATCCTATTCCTGACTGTTCCATACATTCTGCAGTTTCTGCCCCCAGCCCTGCACAGCTACACTTATATTTCATTGGTCACACTTGAAACTGCTGAACTTGGCAAGTCACATGCCTTCCCTTTGAGAACCCTGGAAGGCTGTGGAGGCCAGAGTGCTGGGGGGCCTGGGAGGAGATGCGCTGGAATGGGGTTTGTGTATGGCTGTTAACAGGGGTTCATTGGCAAGCCTGCTTTGTGCAAGGGCCTGTGTGAGGGGCAGAGATAAACAGAACATTGTTCTTTTTCTGCTTTCAGTGTTAGGTATGCATTCGGGCCTTAGAACATCAAAATTGAATTTCTCATGGATGAAAATATTTCAATCACTTTTTATTACCAGCAACGCTGTCTTTCGTGTTTTCAGTAGGTAAAGGCTATTTAATGTTTCACTGTTTATTTGTTTGTTTATTTATGCTCTCCTTGTTTGAAGTTTCTGTTTGCTGATTCATCAACAGTATTTTCAACCATCTGTGTTTAGGGAGCACCTACCTTGTACGAGCCCTGTACCTGTTCAAGGCTCTGAAAATGGGGTGCTGAAAGTGACTGCAACTCCCCTAGCCTTACAACTCCCATCTTTATGCACCAGGATGGAGTGACAGGGTGGGAAAGGAGAGATGCGCTGTTGAGTTTCTTAACCTTGAGTTATGAACTTCTAATGAATGTGAACATTCATGGGCACTTTCAAGTGTGTACCAACCCCCTGAAATTACTTGTAATGTATGTGTGTGAATGTATGCTTTTTAGAGAACTTATAATGTAAATAGACTTTCAGTGGGATCTAAAACAGATTTAAAGGAACCCCAAGGTTAACTCCTTTTGTAAAGGAAAGGAGTCTTCTACAATATGCATGCCCTCCCACAATTTATTTGTTCAGAGCAATTTAAAATCTAATTTGATTTTTGTCTTTGCCTTTACATTCTGATTGTAAAAAGTCCATGAAGGAGGGCTGGACTTGGTAAGACTTTTCTGTGGCTTTTGGCTTGCGGGTACACTCCAGTTACTGCAGCATGGGTGGTTAGAGGTCCAGCAGAGAGCTGTGATGCTACTGAGTTGAACAGTTGGAGGACAGAGTTCAGAGCTGCCAGAACAGCTGGAAAGTGAGGGGAGATATTTCAGAAAGGAGGGAGCTTGAGAAGGAGGATCATGAACATCTTGTAAACTTTGCCCGAATCATTGGCTGATGCCTGAGCTCATGTGAATGGGGGAGACTTCAAGGTTCCCAACAAAAAGCAACAGCTGAAAGGCTGAAGAAACTGAGAAGTTTTAGCTGCTACCCACTGCAGGGGATACTGAATTTGCAGTTTGAGTCTAGCCAAATTAACTGCCTGCCAGAACACAAAAATAAATATTTTTAAAAGAGATAAAAGATTTTATACCCTCTGCATTGTATCCTACACAATATCCACTATACAATAAAAATTACTAGAGGAAACAGGAATGTATAAGCTGCAGCTAAGAGACAAAGCAATTAAAGCTGACTAAGATGATCCAGATATTGGAATTAAGAGATAAACACTTTAAAGCGACCATTATAAATATGTTCAAAGACTTAAAGGAAAGAGTCTTAATGAATAAACAAATGAGGAATCTAAGCAGAGAAATGAAAACTATTTAAAAAATGAAAATTCTAGCATTGAAAAGTATAGTATCTGAAATAGTTTATTAGATGGGGTTAAGAGCAGATTGGAAATGGCAGAAGAAAGAGCCACTGAAGCTGGAGTTAGATCAATCAAATGTTATCCAATTTGAAAAACAGAAGGAAAAAAAAAGATAGAAAAAAAAATTAACAGAGCATCAGGGAACAGTGGGACAATATAAAGTCTAATATGTACGTAATTGGAATCTTGGAAGGAGAAAGGAAGAGAAAATGAGGCCAAAAAAATATTTGAAGAAATAAAGGCCTAGCATTTCCTAAAATTGGAGAAAAAATCAACTTAAAGATAGAGCAAGCTCAACAAACTGAAAGCAGGACAAATACAAAGAAAGCTGCCTTTTAGGTACATTACAGTCAAAAGTGTTAAAAACCAAAGAAAGAGAAATCTTGAAAGCAGCCACAGTGAGGAAAAAGACACATTATATACAGTGACAATAATACTAAAAAACTGACTCTTTATTAGAAAGAATGGAAGTCAGATGAAAATGAAACATTTAAAATAGTAAACACTAAAAAAATCTGTCACTGCTTGAATCTGTATCCAACAAAAATATCCATCAAAAATGAAAGTGAAATATTTTCAGAGAAGTAAAAGCAGAAAATTTGTTACCAGCATAATTGCACTGCAGAATATGCTAAAGGAAGTTATTAAAGCTGAGGGAAAGTGACACTGGATGACAATACGGATCGACAGGAATGAATGAATTATATATATATATATATATATATATAGAGAGAGAGAGAGAGAGAGAGAGAGAGGACTGTTTAAGTATATATTTTTCTTCTCTTTATTTAAAATCTCTTGATCTATTTAAGACATATAACTATTAAAAGCAAAATATGGGGAGGAGAGAAGATGGCGGAAGAGTAAGACGCGGAGATCACCTTCCTTCCCACAGATACAGTAGAAATACATCTACACGTGGAACTGCTCCTACAGAACACCCACTGAATGCTGGCAGAAAACGTCAGACCTCCCAAAAGGCAAGAAACTCCCCCCGTACTTGGGTAGGGCAAAAGAAAAAAGAAATAACAGAGACAAAAGAATAGGGACGGCACCTGCACCAGTGGGAGGGAGCTGTGAAGGAGGAAAGGTTTCCACGCACTAGGAGCCCCTTCGCGGGCAGAGACTGCGGGTGGCAGAGGGGGGAAGCTTCGGAGCCACAGAGGAGAGCGCAGCCACAGGGGTGCGGAGGGCAAAGCGGAGAGATTCCCGCACTTCCCGCACAGAGGCTCGGTGCTGACCAGCACTCACCAGCCCGAGAGGCTTGTCTGCTCAGCCGCCGGGGCGGGCGGGGCTGGGAGCTGAGGCTCGGGCTTCGGTCGCAGGGAGAGGACTGGGGTTGGCGGCGTGAACACAGCCTGAAGGGGTTAGTGCACCACAGCTAGCCGGGAGGGAGTCCGGGAAAAAGTCTGCAGCTGCCGAAGAGGCAAGAGACTTTTTCTTCCCTGTTTCCTGGTGCGCGAGGAGAGGGGATTCAGAGCGCCGCCTAAACGAACTTCAGAGACGGGCGCGAGCCGCAGCTAACAGCGCGGATCCCATAGCAACAGGGGCGCAGAGGAAAAAACGGAGAGACTCCCGCACAGAGGCTCGGCGCCGAACAGCGCTCACCAGCCCGAGAGGCTTGTCTGCTCCCCCGCCGGGGCGGGCGGGGCTGGGAGCGGAGGCTCGGGCTTCGGTCGGATCGCAGGGAGAGGACTGGGGTTGGCGGCGTGAACACAGCCTGAAGGGGTTAGCGCACCACAGCTGGCTGGGAGGGAGACCGGGAAAAAGTCTGCAGCTGCCGAAGAGGCAAGAGACTTTTTCTTGCCTCTTTGTTTCGCGGCACGCAAGGAGAGGGGATTCAGAGCGCCACCTAAACGAACTCCAGAAACTGGTGCGAGCCGCGGCTATCAGCGCGGACCCCAGAGACGGGCGTGAGACGCTGGGGCTGCTGCTGCCGCCTCCAAGAAGCCTGTGTGCGAGCACAGGTCACTCTCCACACCGCCCCTCCCGGGAGCCCGTGCAGCCCGCCACTGCCAGGGTCCCGTGATCCAGGGACAACATCCCCCGGGAGAACGCACTGCGCCCTCAGGCTGCTGCAACGTCACGCCGGCCTCTGACGCCGCAGGCTCGCCCCGCCTCCTCTGTACCCCTCCCTCCCCGCGGCCTGGGTGAGCCAGAGCCCCCGAAGCAGCTGCTCCTTTAACCCCGTCCTGTCTGGGCGGGGAACAGACGCCCTCAGGCGACCTACACGCAGAGGCGGGTCCAAATCCAAAGCTGATCCCCAGGAGCTGTGCGAACAGAGAAGAGGAGGGGAAATCTGTCCCAGCAGCCTCAGAAGAAGCGGATTAAAACTCCACAAACAACTTGATGTGCCTGCATCTGTTGAATACCTGAATAGACAACGAATCATCCCAAATTCAGGAGGTGGACTTTGGGAGCAGGATATATTAATTTTTCCCCTTTTCCTTTTTTTTTTGTGAGTGTATATGTATATGCTTCTGGGGGAGATTTTGTCTGTATAGCTTTGCTTTACAATAGCTTTATTTTACTTCACTATATTATAGCTTCTTTCTTTCTTTTCTTTCTTTCTTTCTTTCTTTCTTTCTTTCTTTCCTTCCTTCCTTCCTTCCTTCCTTCCTTCCTTTCTTTCTATTTTTTCTCCCTTTTACTCTGAGCCGTGTGGACGAAAGGCTCTTGGTGCTTCAGCCAGGCATCAGGGCCGTACCTCGGAGGTGGGAGAGCCAACTTCAGGACACTGGTCCACAAGAGACCTCCCAGCTCCACGTAATACCAAACGGCAAAAATCTCTCAGAGATCTCCATCTCAACATCAAGACCCAGCATTACTCAATGACCAGCAAGCTACAGTGCTGAACACCCTATGCCAAACAACTAGCAAGACAGGAACACAGCCTCATCCATTAGCAGAGAGGCTGCCTAAAATCATAAGGCCACAGACACCCCAAAATACACCACCAGACGTGGACGTGCCCACCAGAAAGACAAGATCCAGCCTCATCCACCAGAGCTCAGGCACTAGTTCCCTCCACCAGGAAGCCTCCACAACCCACTGAACCAACCTTAGCCACTGGGGACAGATACCAAAAACAACGGGAACTACAAACCTGCAACCTGTGATAAGGAGACCCCAAACACAGTAAGATAAGCAAAATGAGACGACAGAAAAACACACAGCAGATGAAGGAGCAGGGTCAAAACACACTAGACTTAACAAATGAAGAGGAAATAGGTAGTCTACCTGAAAAAGAATTCAGAATAATGATAGTAAGGATGATCCAAAATCTTGGAAATAGAATAGACAAAATGCAAGAAGCATTTAACAAGGACGTAGAAGAACTAAAGAGGAATCAGGCAATGATGAAAAACACAATAAATGAAATTAAAAATACTCTAGATGGGATCAATAGCAGAATAACTGAGGCAGAAGAAAGGATAAGTGACCTGGAAGATAAAATGGTGGAAATAACTACTGCAGAGCAGGATAAAGAAAAAAGAATGAAAAGAACTGAGGACAGTCTCAGAGACCTCTGGGACAGCATTAAACGCACCAACATTCGAATTATAGGGGTCCCAGAAGAAGAAGAGAAAAAGAAAGGGACTGAGAAAATATTTGAAGAGATTATAGTTGAAAACTTCCCTAATATGGGAAAGGAAATAGTTAATCAAGTCCTGGAAGCACAGAGAGTCCCATACAGGATAAACCCAAGGAGAAACACGCCAAGACACATATTAATCAAACTGTCAAAAATTAAATATAAGGAAAACATATTAAAGGCAGCAAGGGAAAAAAAACAAATAACACACAAGGGAATCCCCATAAGGTTAACATCTGATCTTTCAGCAGAAACTCTGCAAGCCAGAAGGGAGTGGCAGGATATACTTAAAGTGATGAAGGAGAAGAACCTACAACCAAGATTACTCTACCCAGCAAGGATCTCATTCAAATGTGATGGAGAAATTAAAACCTTTACAGACAAGCAAAAGCTGAGAGAGTTCAGCACTACCAAACCAGCTTTACAACAAATGCTAAAGGAACTTCTCTAGGCAAGAAACACAAGAGAAGGAAAACACCTACAATAACAAACCCAAAACATTTAAGAAAATGGGAATAGGAACATACATATCGATAATTACCTTGAATGTAAATGGATTAAATGCTCCCACCAAAAGACACAGGCTGGCTGAATGGATACAAAAACAAGACCCATATATATGCTGTCTACAAGAGACCCACTTCAGACCTAGAGACACATACAGACTGAAAGTGAGGGGATGGAAAAAGATATTCCATGCAAATGGAAATCAAAAGAAAGCTGGAGTAGCAATTCTCATATCAGACAAAATAGACTTTAAAATAAAGACCATTACAAGAGACAAAGAAGGACACTATATAATGATCAAGGGATCGATCCAAGAGGAAGGTATAACAATTGTAAATATTTATGCACCCAACATAGGAGCACCTCAATACATAAGGCAAGTACTAACAGCCATAAAAGGGGAAATCGACAGCAACACAATCATAGTAGGGGACTTTAACACCCCACTTTCACCAATGGACAGATCATCCAAAATGAAAATAAATAAGGAAACACAAGCTTTAAATGATACATTAAACAAGATGGACTTAATTGATATTTATAGGACATTCCACCCAAAAACAACAGAATACACATTTTTCTCAAGTGCTCATGGAACATTCTCCAGGATAGATCATATCTTGGGTCAGAAATCAAACCTTGGTAAATTTAAGAAAATTGAAATCGTATCAAGTATCTTTTCCGACCACAACGCTATGAGACTAGATATCAATTACAGGAAAAGATCTGTAAAAAATACAAACACATGGAGGCTACACAATACATTACTTAATAATGAAGTGATTACTGAAGAAATCAAAGGGGAAATCAAAAAATACCTAGAAATAAATGACAATGGAGATACGACGACCCAAAACCTATGGGACGCAGCAAAAGCAGTGCTAAGAGGGAAGTTTATAGCAATACAAGCCTACCTCGAGAAACAGGAAACATCTCGAATAAACAACCTAACCTTGCACCTAAAGCAATTAGAGAAAGAAGAACAAAAAAACCCCAAAGCCAGCAGAAGGAAAGAAATTATAAAGATCAGGTCAGAAATAAATGAAAAAGAAATGAAGGAAACAATAGCAAAAATCAATAAAACTAAAAGCTGGTTCTTTGAGAAGATAAACAAAATTGATAAACCATTAGCCAGACTCATCAAGAGAAAAAGGGAGAAGACTCAGATCAATAGAATTAGAAATGAAAAAGGAGAAATAACCACTGACACTGCAGAAATACAAAAGATCATGAGAGATTACTACAAGCAACTCTATGCCAATAAAATGGACAACCTGGAAGAAATGGACAGATTCTTAGAAATGCACAAACTGCCGAGACTGAACCAGGAAGAAATAAAAAATATGAACAGACCAATCACAAGCACTGAAATTGAAACTGTGATTAAAAACCTTCCAACAAACAAAAGCCCAGGACCAGATGGCTTCACAGGTGAATTCTATCAAACATTTAGAGAAGAGCTAACACCTATCCTTCTCAAACTCTTCCAAAATATTGCAGAGGGAGGAACACTCCCAAACTCATTCTACGAGGCCACCATCACCCTGATACCAAAACCAGACAAAGATGTCACAAAGAAAGAAAACTACAGGCCAATATCACTGATGAACATAGATGCAAAAATCCTCAACAAAATACTAGCAAACAGAATCCAACAGCACATTAAAAGGATCATACACCATGATCAAGTGGGGTTTATCCCAGGAATGCAAGGATTCTTCAATATACGCAAATCAATCAATGTGATACACCATATTAACAAATTGAAGGAGAAAAACCATATGATCATCTCAATAGATGCAGAGAAAGCTTTTGACAAAATTCAACACCCATTTATGATAAAAGCCCTGCAGAAAGTAGGCATAGAGGGAACTTTCCTCAACATAATAAAGGCCATATATGACAAACCCACAGCCAACATTGTCCTCAATGGTGAAAAACTGAAACCATTTCCACTAAGATCAGGAACAAGACAAGGTTGCCCACTCTCACCACTATTATTCAACATAGTTTTGGAAGTGTTAGCCACAGCAATCAGAGAAGACAAAGAAATAAAAGGAATCCAAATCGGAAAAGAAGAAGTAAAGCTGTCACTATTTGCAGATGACATGATACTATACATAGAGAATCCTAAAGAGGCTACCAGAAAACTCCTAGAGCTAATCAATGAATTTGGTAAAGTAGCAGGATACAAAATTAATGCACAGAAATCGCTTGCATTTCTATACACTAATGACGAAAAATCTGAAAGTGAAATTAAGAAAACACTCCCGTTTACCATTGCAACAAAAAGAATAAGATATCTAGGAATAAACCTACCTAAGGAGACAAAAGACCTGTATGCAGAAAATTATAAGACACTGATGAAAGAAATTAAAGATGATACAAATAGATGGAGAGATATACCATGTTCCTGGATTGGAAGAATCAATATTGTGAAAATGACTCTACTACCCAAAGCAATCTACAGATTCAATGCAATCCCTATCAAACTACCACTGGCATTTTTCACAGAACTAGAACAAAAAATTTCACAATTTGTATGGAAACACAAAAGACCCCGAATAGCCAAAGCAATCTTGAGAACGAAAAATGGAGCTGGGGGAATCAGGCTCCCTGACTTCAGACTATACTACAAAGCTTCAGTAATCAAGACAGTTTGGTACTGGCACAAAAACAGAAATATAGATCAATGGAACAGGATAGAAAGCCCAGAGATAAACCCACACACATATGGTCACCTTATCTTTGATAAAGGAGGCAAGCATATACAGTGGAGAAAAGACAGCCTCTTCAATAAGTGGTGCTGGGAAAATTGGACAGGTACATGTAAAAGTATGAAATTAGAACACTCCCTGACACCATGCACAAAAATAAACTCCAAATGGATTAAAGACCTAAGTGTAAGGCCAGACACTATCAAACTCTTAGAGGAAAACATAGGCAGAACACTCTATGACATACATCACAGCAAGATTCTTTTTGACCCAGCTCCCAGAGAAATGGAAATAAGAACACAAATAAACAAATGGGACTTAATGAAACTTAAAAGCTTTTGCACAGCAAAGGAAACCATAAACAAGACCAAAAGACAACCCTCAGAATGGGAGAAAATATTTGCAAATGAAGCAACTGACAAAGGATTAATCTCCAAGATTTACAAGCAGCTCATGCAGCTCAATAACAAAAAAACGAACAACCCAATCCAAAAATGGGCAGAAGACCTAAATAGACATTTCTCCAAAGAAGATATACAGATGGCCTACAGACACATGAAGGAATGCTCAACATCATTAATCATTAGAGAAATGCAAATCAAAACTACAATGAGATATCATCTCATACCAGTCAGAATGGCCATCATCAAAAAATCTAGAAACAATAAATGCTGGAGAGGGTGTGGAGGAAAGGGAACACTCTTGCACTGTTGGTGGGAATGTAAATTGATACAGCCACTATGGAGAACAGTATGGAGGTTCCTTAAAAAACTACAAATAGAACTACCATACGACCCAGCAATCCCACTACTGGGCATATACCCTGAGAAAACCATAGGTCAAAAAGTGTCATGTACCACAATGTTCATTGCAGCTCTATTTACAATAGCCAGGACCTGGAAGCAACCTAAATGTCCATCGACAGATGAATGGATAAAGAAGATGTGGCACATATATACAATGGAATATTACTCAGCCATAAAAAGAAATGAAATGGAGGTATTTGTAATGAGGTGGATGGAGTTAGAGTCTGTCATACAGAGTGAAGTAAGTCAGAAAGAGAAAAACAAATACAGTATGCTAACACATATATACGGAATCTAAGGAAACAAAAAAAACAAAAAAAAAAAAAGGCCATGAAGAACCTAGTGGCAAGACGGGAATAAAGACACAGACCTACTAGAGAATGGACTTGAGGATATGGGGAGGGGGTGGGGTGAGATGTGACAGGGTAAGAGAGTGTCATGAACATATATACACTACCAAATGTAAAATAGATAGCTAGTGGGAAGCAGCCGCATAGCACAGGGAGATCAGCTCGGTGCTTTGTGACCACCTAGAGGGGTGGGATGGGGAGGGTGGGAGGGAGGGAGATGCAAGAGGGAAGAGAAATGGGAACATATTGTATATGTATAACTGATTCACTTTGTTATAAAGCAGAAGCTAACACACTATTGTAAGGCAATTATACTTCAATAAAGATGTTAAAAAAAAAAAAAAAAAAAAGCAAAATATACCACTGTAGAACGAGACAAGGATGTCCACTCTCACCACTATTATTCAACATAGTTTTGGAAGTCCTAGCCACGGCAATCAGAGAAGAAAAAGAAATAAAAGGAATACAAATTGGAAAAGAAGAAGTAAAACTGTCACTGTTTGCAGATGACATGATACTATACATAGAGAATCCTAAAAATGCCACCAGAAAACTACTAGAGCTAATCAATGAATTTGGTCAAGTTGCAGGATACAAAATTAATGCACAGAAATCTCTTGCATTCCTATACACTAATGATGAAAAATCTGAAAGAGAAATTATGGAAACACTCCCATTTACCATTGCAACAAAAAGAATAAAATACCTAGGAATAAACCTACCTAGGGAGACAAAAGACCTGTATGCAGAAAACTATAAGACACTGATGAAAGAAATTAAAGATGATACCAACAGATGGAGAGATATACCATGTTCTTGGATTGGAAGAATCAATATTGTGAAAATGACTATACTACGCAAAGCAATCTACAGATTCAATGCAATCCCTATCAAATTACCAATGGCATTTTTTATGGAACTAGAACAAATCATCTTAAAATTTGTATGGAGACACAAAAGACCCCGAATAGCCGAAGCAGTCTTGAGGGAAAAAAACGGAGCTGGAGGAATCAGACTCCCTGACTTCAGACTATACTACAAAGCTACAGTAATCAAGACAATATGGTACTGGCACAAAAACAGAAACATAGATCAATGGAACAAGATAGAAAGCCCAGAGATAAACCCACACACCTATGGTCAACTAATCTATGACAGAGGAGGCAAAGATATACAATGGAGAAAAGACAGTCTCTTCAATAAGTGGTGCTAGGAAAACTGGACAGCTACATGTAAAAGAATGAAATTAGAACACTCCTTAACACCATACACAAAAATAAACTCAAAATGGATTCGAGACCTAAATGTAAGACCGGACACTATAAAACTCTTAGAGGAAAACATAGGAAGAACACTCTTTGACATAAACCACAGCAAGATCTTTTTTGATCCACCTCCTAGAGTAATGGAAATGAAAACAAAAGTAAACAAATGGGACCTAATGAAACTTCAAAGCTTTTGCACAGCAAAGGAAACCATAAACAAGACGAAAAGACAACCCTCAGAATGGGAGAAAATATTTGCAAACGAATCAACGGACAAAGGATTAATCTCCAAAATATATAAACAGCTCATTCAGCTCAATATTAAAGAAACAAACAACCCAATCCAAAAATGGGCAGAAGACCTAAATAGACATTTCTCCAAAGAAGACATACAGATGGCCAAGAAGCACATGAAAAGACGCTCAACATCACTAATTATTAGAGAAATGCAAATCAAAACTACAATGAGGTACCACCTCACACCAGTTAGAATGGGCATCATCAGAAAATCTACAAACAACAAATACTGGAGAAGGTGTGGAGAAAAGGGAACCCTCTTGCACTGTTGGTGGGAATGTAAATTGATACAGCCACTATGGAGAACAATATGGAGGTTCCTTAAAAAACTAAAAATAGAATTACCATATGACCCAGCAATCCCACTACTGGGCATATACCCAGAGAAAACCGTAATTCAAAAAGACCCATGCACCCGAATGTTCATTGCAGCACTATTTACAATAGCCAGGTCATGGAAGCAACCTAAATGCCCATCGACAGACGAATGGATAAAGAAGAGGTGGTACATATATACAATGGAATATTACTCAGCCATAAAAAGGAACGAAATTGAGTCATTTGTTGAGATGTGGATGGATCTAGAGACTGTGATACAGAGTGAAGTAAGTCAGAAAGAGAAAAACAAATATCGTATATTAACACATGTATGTGGAACCTAGAAAAATGGTTCAGATGAACCAGTTTGCAGGGCAGAAGTTGAGACACAGATGTAGAGAACAAACGTATGGACACCAAGGGGGGAAAACCGCGGTGGGGTGGGGATGGTGGTGTGCTGAATTGGGCGATTGGGATTGACATGTATACACTGATGTGTATAAAATTGATGACTGATTAAAAAAAAAAAAGAAAATATACCACTGTATTTGGTTTATAATGTATGTAGATGATGTGTATAAAATATATATACATATATTCATATGTATGAACATCAACAATAGTTCATAGGAAGAGAATGGGGGAGGGGGAAATGTAAGATCTGAGTCCAACCATATCCATTATTACATTAAATGTAAATAAACATTAATTTAAAAGGTAGAGATTGTCAGACTGGATAGAAAGGAAACACAACTAAATTCTATTTACAAGAGTCCCACTTTAAATATAGAAGGTTGGATAGGTTGAAAGTAAAAGCATGGAGAAAGGCAGACCATGAAAAAAATAAGCATACGAAAACTGGAGTGACAATATTAATATCAGAAAAAGTACACCTCAAGACCAGGAGTATTATCTGAGATTAAGAGGGACATTTCTTAATAATAAAAGGGTCAGTTCACCTAGAAGAGCAATCATCAATGTGTATTGCCTAATAACATAGCTTCAGCATACTTGAACAGAAACATACAGCTGAAGAGAGACATAGATTCTTCATTGTAGCTGGAAATCTTAACACTGCTTTCTCAGTAATTGGTGGAACAACCAGACCAAAAAATCAGAATACAGAGGATCTGACAAACACTATCAGCCCTCTTGACCTAATAGATTTTTATAGAACACTTCACCTAATGGAAGGGTATACTTACTTTTCAGGTGCATGTGGAAATATGCCGAGGAAGACCATCCTGTGTCATAAAATAAGACTCAAATTTCAAAGGATTGAAATCTTAGAGTTCTCTGACCACAGTGGAATTGAATTAGAAATCAATAGCAACCAAATCCCAAGTAAATGGAAATTAAATCATGCCATGTGCACAGTTCCCACAGGACCTCTGGGAAGACCCCAATCTGGTGTCCAAAAGGACACCCTGTACTCGGGGTTGGGTATGGTCAGCCCACCACAGTGAGAGGGGAAAGCACTCAATAAGTCCTCACTGCACACATGGCTCTGTGTTAAGACGTGCTTTAGACGCAGTAATTCATGTCATCCTCACACAGCTATCCCTGTTGGAAGGCTGAGACTGAAGTGACTTGCCCAAAGTTTCATAGCCAGTGGGTGGGACAGCTGAGGTCGGGGCTGGGTCTCTCTGACTCCAGAGGCCCTCCTCTGGACCACATTAGTATGGTCTCTTAATCATGTTTGTATAGTTGCATTTCCTTTCCTGATAAGATTTTTGGAACTATGGTCTTGTCTGATGAAAATGTGTCCGTTGTCAACCCTTATAGTTTATAGCTGTACTTTTTCTATTTCATGTAATTATTCTGTTTCTATTAAAATTAACTGTGCACAGAAGTTACCCTTTTGCACCTCAATTGAAGGTATCCACTGACCTCCCTAGTTGTAGGTGAGATAACCTCTGACACATATGTACGCACACGTGTATGTATACATGTGTACGTGTATATGTATCCACACGTATGTATACATGTATATATATGGATCATACGAATAATGTACACAAATTATGTATATATGTAGTCTCTTCTGTCATTTCTTGAGGTTCACTCAAACTAAAATTCTGTAAGCAAATGTATTACAGTTTATTGGGGTTAGCTGTGCTACTCATTGTTTTGCTGGAGGGCTCGGGAAACCTGCCGTGCAGGTCTGTGCTCTTCTGTCTGTGTGCCTTATCAAATCCCAGGTCCCCAGTCCCTGCTGTATGAGCTCGTGTTGAGATTCTACGTGGTATTGAGTGCAACTTTAACCTGTTTCCCTGGGATGATGAATTGTCCTAGTGGAGTGTCAGGACACCTCCACTAGCCCTTCCAGAGGAGAGCCCTAAACTGGGATTTATCTGTACTTGTCACAGATGAGTGCTATTTACTTACCTGACCTGCATTAGTGTCAGGCCAGTGGGAAAACCTTTCCATCTACCGATTCACTGGGCTGCACTTGTCAAACACTAATGTTCACAGGCAGAGCCCGGAGCACAATTTCACAGCCTGGATGCTGCTGTAGTTCGTATTCAGTCAGCCATGCCACACTTTGTAGCTGCCCATCACGTCTTCTCTATTGTCTGGACACCCTTCCTTGCTACTTTGCTTATAACTCTCATAACTAGAGATTATGTCCTTTAACTCAGCTCCACCTACATGACTGTCTACCTACGTGACTTGGGACATGTGAGGAGTCATTTCTTTTCTGTGCTTCAGTTTCCTCAACTTCTTAACAGGAATACAAATAAAACCCACCTTACTGAGTTGTTGATAAGACTCAATAAGGTAATGCATGAGGAAAAGCCTTTTGTAAAATGAAGGGATACACCATGTGCCTTTACTGTTTTACGTATGATGCAACTCTGCTGATTGATTGATATTAAGCAGAGACCACATCCAACAATGCTTTTTTCTTTTTCTAGTAAAACAGGCGTTATCTAAGCATGCTTGGTTAGTGAGGTTGAGTGTACCCCCAGCTTCCTAATGCTAGCATTAAAAAGAGTGTTTAGAGTTGGCCTTTAGTGGGAGAACAATGTGTAGCTATTTCAGCAAGTATGGAGCCTTTTAATTCTTAGTCTCTGATGCAATTGTAAAATTGTCAGAAATGATGGAGTTATATTTTTTAAATGAATTTTGATTTTCGAGTATGATTCATTGGCTGGCCTCTGTGGTTAAGCTCCTTGGATCCAGCAGTTATGATGAAATACAGACGTGACCATCTCTGTCTCCAGGGGCTAGTAGCTCCGTGCTGTTGTTAGTGGAGCTCAGAGGAGGAAGGGTGGAGAGTAGGGGCAGGTATGAGATGAGACTTCATGGAGGGGGTGGCATTAGGGCAACACAATGATAACTGAGTAGGATTATGTGAAGAATATTTGTTGATTGAATTATTTATTGATTTATGACTGCAAGGGACATAGATGTTTATTGTGGAATATTGGGGAAATACAGAATTGTGTGAAGAATGAAAGAATAATACCTATATTGCAGCCATGCAAGAAAACTTCTGTTGTAAATTTATGTATTTATCCAGAGTGTTTACTGAGTGCCTCCTATAGGCCACGTGGTGGGATACATTAGTGAACAAGACAGAATTACTCTCCCCATTGCAGCTTATATCCCAATGGGAACAGAGAAAGACAGACGATAAACAAGTGATAAACACTACAAAGAAAAATAAAGGGAGAGAGGCAGTGCCAGGAGTAATGGCCTGTGGGAGTGGAAAGAGGAATTTAAAAAATAATAATAGTGAAGGAAGGACTCATTTTTAAGGGACAGTTGAACAGAGTTCTCAGGAAAGAGAGAGTAAGCCATGTGGATATCTGAAGACAGAACATTTCAGGTGAGCAAACAGCTAGTGCAAAGGTCCTGAGGCAGGAGAGTGCCTGCTATGTTCCTGCAGCAGTGTGGCTGGAGCAGAGGGGAGAACTGGAGAGGAAGAGGATCAGTGAGGGCCAAATCCTGCAGTGTGTGGTTGGCCCTGGAACCGTTTCCTTTCTCAGTGTAATGCTGTGTTTGTTTATTCATAGAACCCTGCATAGGAATACCAATTCATAGGTGGAAAAACAATGAAAATTTTCAGGAGTTTAGGATAAGGGAGGTGACAGTTCCATTACTCTTCCTTTTGTGTTTTAAGTTGAGCTCATATATGTGGAGGCAGCGTGTTGTAATGGAAGCATCACGGTGCTGGAATTGCACGACTTGGGTTCGCATCTTGTCTCTGTTATATCCAGCCATGTGACTTCATTTAGCTTCTTTGAGCTTCAGTTTTTTCATTTATAAAACTTACCTGATAAGAGGTTTTGAGAATAGCAGGTACTCAGATCATGCCATTTTGCATATGTTAAAGAAATAGCTGACAATTTGCTGAAGATAGAAAGGAATATGTTCTAATACAGTTAACTTCCATTTTTTTGTTCTTAAATGCTGCTGTTTTATCGAGAGCTGCATAGTTCAATAACTAAGCCAACAGACACATGTGACCATTTAAGTTAAAATTAATTGAAATGAAATGAAATGAAGCATTCAGCTCCTCAGTCCTACTACTTATATTTCAAGTGCTCATTACCCACATGTGGCTCCTGTACGCGCCATGCTGACTACAGAACCTTGCCGTCATCACCGGAACTTCTACTGGACGGTGCCGCTCTAGAGCAAGTGGAACACCTCTATTCATTCTGAGCTCTGGTCCATGTGTGTGGGGAGAGCAATAATACCTTTCTTCGTAGTGGCATTTCAGAATACTGTCCCCGGACCTCCACGATCACAGTCACTTGGGAGAGGAAGTGGGATGGGATTTCTAAGCCCCGTGACAGATTTCCTGAATCAGAATTTCTGAGGGTAAGGCCCTGGGATCTGCCTCTTCATCACGTCCTCTGTGATTCCAGTGCAGGGTAAAGTGTGCGATTTGGGGCTCTAAAGGGCACTGTCAGAATTAATTAAGGCGTGTTGCACATCCTAATATGCTCTGGTGGTGCGAGCTACAGCACTGCACAATATTATTACTAATTGCAAATTGCTTTGATGAATCAGTTCCCTTCCTCCTGGTCCACTTGAGATTAGACTAATTCGTTGGGCTCTGTTGACTCCCTGCAGATAGCATTTCATGTGTTCTCATAAAAGCTGCCTGTGTCTTATTTGTACTTTCAAAATATTCCTGAAATAAATGGTACTCAGTATTGGTTTATTAGATTTATTAAAAAAAAGAAAAATACCAATACCCAACGGCCTATAGTATACATTGAAAAAAATTCCGCAAACCAATCGTCAAGTTGGATTACACAATAGTGGCCACAGTTTTCTTCTAGGAACATGCCAGATGGGCAGTGGCCACAGGGGGATTACTAGACCAAGAAGATAAAAAAGATTAAAATGGAATTCTTTCTCATTCCAAATCAGGATTTTCCACTGTGTTTGCAGTGATGACTCTGGGGGAAATACCGCCTGCAAAGAGTTTACTGTCATGGTGCTTGTTGTGTGTTTGTGCAGTGATAAATCAGTGGATTTATGGATTTAATTTCCTCTTACTGCTAACCCCCTTTCTATCTGAAGATATGAATTTAAAAGGTAAGGTGTGTGTCTGCAGGTAGTAAAATACCATTTTGATCGTTCTCACTGGCTGAATCTTGTATGGAATTAAAATCGCAAAAAAATTCTCGTTAAAGGTGGGTCGATTCATTGCACCATAGAGATTCATTTGTTGGAGACAAGCCTGGCTGTGCATTTAGTGCTGCCACAGAAGAGCTTAGTTCTGACATCTGTTTGCGCTGGAAGATGATGGGCGACTCAGCAGTTTCAGATCACATCTGCGTCCCTGGTAGTTGCCCCAGCATTTTGGTCTGTCTCCATTTCACTTTTTCTTTTTTTTTAAACTATACCAGTGAGTGGGAACAGCCTAGAGTTTTCTCATGACCCCATGCTGCCTTCCTTTCTTGGAAGCTGAGTAAGGATTTTGGGGGTTCAGCCTCGGGTGGTTCCATTTTGAAAACCTCCTTGGAGGTAACTCAGACAACTTGGCCTCACCCCATCCAGTTTGCCACCTCTTGTTTTGAAAAATGTCCGTACTCTACATCATACCTTATTCAGAGACCTCTGCTATGTTAGGACCTTTAGGGTCGCAGGCAAATGAAACCTGATTTAGACGAGCTTAAGTAGAGAGCCAAGTTATTGGTCCACATAATTTGAAAGTCCAGTGGTGGACTTCAGGCAGGGCTGCATCCAGGGATTGCTCTCACTCTCTCCTCATCTCTCTGCTGTACCAACGTTGGCACATTGGCTTTATTCTTAGACACGCTCTTCCCAGTGACTGGAAAGATGTTCTCTGGCAGTTCCGAGATAACTCTTCCTGATGGAGAACACTGTCTTTCCCGCATCCATATGCAAACCCTAGGAAGACTCTTACTAACCTGTGGGATCATGTACCCCTTCCTGGGTGAATCCCTGTGGTGTGGCAAGGAGGGAGAACTCACATTGGCCATGCCTGAGTCATGTGGTTCTCTGTGTGGTTGGGGAGTGTGGTCAGCTAGGCCTCAACCAAAAGTAAAGGGTTGTCTTAGAGGAAAAGGGGGACCCTGTGGGCCAGACGAAACAGATGTCTCCTCCATCATGCCGGCTGGGGCATCTTCAGACCTCACTCCAGCTTTTTTCTGTGTGGGAATCCTTATGCCTTAGTCCACCCCTCTCCCAGCTGCATTCTTACTAGCTGGGTTTGGCTCTGGCCTGGGTCTGTGAAGCAACTATGCAAGCATGAGCTTCCCCTCCCATATGCCATTTCAATGGGGTGGCCTCCTGGAGTTGCCGTGGAAACACCATGATGCCAGGGCCTATTCTGGCTTGTAGGATCTGGGAGACTGCTGACCTTTTAGGTGGGGGAGTTTGGGGTTCAGATCCTGCCTGTGCCCATCACTGGCTATGTGAAGTTAGTTAAATTTTCTCAGCCCATTTTCTTCATCTCCCAAATAGGGATAATACTACTAGCTACTTCATAGGGCTGCTGTGAAAATTAAACCAGGTTTGGCATGAGGAGGGTATTTAGCCCATTGCTTGGCACATAGGTGCTCTGTGAATGGTGGCTCTTCTCCTCCTGGCCTCTGTCTTCCCTCTCCCCATCACTGGCATGAATGCCTCTGCTGAGGCAAGTGGTTGGATTTCCTGTTCTTCCTCAGATTGTCAGGTAGTCTAGGGAGGCGGCACAGCACGTGGCTAAGTGTGTGGGGTTCTGGAGCAAGAACACCTGGCCTGGATCCACACTCTGGCTCTTGCTAGCTGTGTGACTTTGGGTTGGCCACTTAACTCCTCTGTGCTTAGCTCATTTGAAAAATGAAATGGGGACTTAGGAGGATTACACGAGTTAATACATTTTAAGTGTTTAAAACAACACCAGGACTTTAATAAGTGATTAATACATTTGTTGTTATTTGTGCCATCATTAGGTTTTCCGTGTACCTTTCTGGCTTCCCGTGTACCTTTCTGGCTTCCCATGTACCTTTCTGTCAGGGCTGAGACTAGGACAGTGTCCCTCCCTTGCAGTGACTGCGGGGTGTACCCATCCGGCAGTGCCCCGGGTGTCAGAAGAACACATTCTGCCATGTGAATGTTTCCCTGGAAATGGCTGTTTCTGGTTCAGAGTACACCTGACCCTTGAACAGTGTGGGAGTTGGAGCATCGACCCTCTGTGCAGTCAAAAATCCATATATAATTCATAGTCTGTAGATGTGGTTTCTCTGTGTCCACAGTTCCTCATGCATGGATTCAACCAACCCTTGACCATGTAGTACTATAATGTATGTATTTATTGAAAAAAAAATCCACGTATAAATGGACCTGCACAGTTCAGACCAGTGTTGTTCAAGGGTCAACTGCATCTCTTTATTTCCAACTAAGCAATGACCCAGCTAGATCACATAAATACAACAGAATATACTGTATCTGTTTCACTCATTTCTTAAACTTTTGTATTGAAGTGTAATATGCATATAAGGTGCACAGATAGAATAGACTTATTACCAAGTACGCAGACCCGTGTGACCAGCCCCTAGATCAAGAAACAGGACATGAGCAGCACCCCGGAAGTCTCACTTATCCTCCCCTAATCTTATTTCCTTTCTGACTTCTGCTCCCTTCTCCCCAGAGGTTACCATTAGTCTAACTTTGCAGTGAACGCTAGTTTTGCCCTTTTCTGAATGTCATGTAAATGACATCCTACAGTTTATATTTGTTGGTGTCTGGCCCTTTTTTACTCTGTATTATATGCATGTGGTCTCATTCAGGCTGGAATGTATAGTATAGTTCACTGGTTTTCATTGCCGTCTAGTACTCGGTTGTGTGAACAGACCACAGTTTATCCATTTTGCTATTGATGGATTTTTGAGTTGTTTCAAGCGCAGATTACTTTGCTGCTGCTTATGAACATTCCTGTATCCATCTTTTTCTATACCTGTACTCATTTCTGTTGGATATATTCCCAGGGGTGGGGTTGCTGGGTCACAGGGCCGATAGGAATATCTTGCGTTCACACTGTCCAGTGGTTTTCTGAACTGGCTGTACCACTGCAGGGCTCCACTCCAGCCAGTGGGGCAGGAGAGTCCCAGTTTCTCTACATCTTTTCTTATACTTGGTGTGGTCAGAGTTCCCCGTTTTAGCCCTCATGGTACATTTTGGCTTAGGGGTATCCTATTATGTAAAGTGCCTATTCACATCTCTTGCCCTTTACTTTTAACTGGGTTGTCTGTCTTCTTTTTAATTGATTTGTATAAGTTCTTTATATATTCTGGATGCAAGCCATTTGTTGGTTTTAAGTGATGCCAATATCTTCTCTCACTCTGTGGCTTGTTTTTTTTCACCCTCCTTATGGTGTTTTTTGATGAGAAAGATTGCTTTATGAGTTTTTGTCTTTGCATACCATTTCCCTTACATATTTTAAAGAAGCGTCTAGGGAAATGTGATTGCCTGCTCTTGTTCAGCAGAATGTACAGCTCTCTGTGGGTTTATTCTGGCTTCAACCAACACAGAGACATGTGGGTCTTTCCTCCTGAATTGCTTTTTCTTGATTGTAAAACAGAACCACTTTCCCTCACCTTTGCCTCTGACTTACATGTTAGGGTATTTTTTTCCCTCCTTTTTAAAAGACTAAGTCACTGTCTTTTTGGACCTGTTTTCAGACCATGGAGCCAGAGAATGCTGTTTTTCAAAGAAAAGCAAGAGGCCAAGCAAACCTTCCTTTTAAACTTTTCCCCCTAAAATCCTAATATGATGGGCTAGCTTTGGAAAGAAGAATCATCGAGGGTTAAAATGAACATAAATGAGAATCATATATTAAATAGCAGTACTATTTCTAATGGCTACTCTTTATGAGTATTCATCAGTCCTTTACATGGATTACCTCATTTGGACTTTGTAAACTCTATGAAGTTGGCCCTATTAATAACCTTGTTTTATAGATTGGAAAAGCGAGGTTCAGTACCTTTCCAAGGTCACACCGTCTCAGTACTGATGAAAAATTGGTAGCTTCTCCTTCCCCAGTTTTCCATCTCAGAAATAAATCAATAAAGCTGACTGTCTCCTTAGTGCCTTTTGAAGTGATTTTATTTCTCCTCATTCCAGAAGGCATTACATCTTGTTCCCCAGGTGCAGTCCAGAGGACCTGGAAGTTTTGAGTAAAGTAAGGTAGACTTCAGTGCTAGGCAACAACCTGGTCTAGAATTATGTCTGTTTAAAATCATTATGAGTCCACAGTTCCCTTTTAAATGTAACCTGATATCCAAGCTTGGCAGCAAATGACTGCCTTGTCTCAGGAACCTAGGAGAGGCCAGTGATTAGAACCTCTGGCTGCTTCTAGATGCTCTCTGTATTCATTGGCTAAGGACCACTACTTTCCAGCCCACTGGACCAAATTCTCACAGCCATGAGGGTGGGAGTTGGCCCTGGTTGGGGAGATAGGACCTTCATAAGCGAAGCACTGAGTGGGATTCAGGATGCTGTGCTGGGCCCTCTCTGTTGTGGGCAGCTTATTGTCAAGATTGGGACAAAGTCAGGGTTGGGTATGTCCAAGGGTTCCCAAATCTCTTAGATTCTTGGGTTATGGCTGGGAGGGAGTCGTAGCTGCCATTGCCTGTTCTTTCAAAATGCCGCAGAGCTGCGCCTGGAGCAGCACCATTTACCACAGTTGATTTAGACGCTCTCTCTATGTTGTAGGGTTGTGTGCTTGGAAGGAGAAAATCATCCAGAAGCTGGGGGCTGGGCCTGGCTCCCTCTTGCTGGGTGAAGCACCTTCATTGCTCTGGGCATGGTGACAGTGGTGAAGTTCAGTCCCTCTGCAGCTATCGTAGCTCAGTGACTTGTCACTCGAAGGTGACTCGTGCCACTTTCCTTCTCTCCGTCACCAGAGAGTCTTGTCCTGTAGTGCTTCTCCTTGACTATTGATTACCTCTTGCAGAGGGAATTCCCTTCACATTTAACCTGAAAATAGTATTTTCTCAATTTTATGGCTTGTGACTTCCACCAGCCCGTCACTTCTCTCTCCACATAGGTACCACCTAAAGCATAAACAGCTGTTTTCTGGGTAATTTTCTCTTTGCCTTTTGAACATTGAGCAGTAAGGGAGGGCTCAGGGGATGATTGCCCTCACCTGAAGCAGCCGTCCACAGACACAGCTACACTGGTGGCATAAAGATTGGCTGTTTAGGGAGTTTGGAGCTTAGTAATTGCAGAGAGCAATTTACTTTCTCTCCTCACTAGTGTCTGTCTGGAGACAATAGCAAAAACTTTTAGAGGCATCTGAGAAAAATCTTGTCCTTGGAGTTGGAGATGATAAAGGAAAGAAAATGCAGTTTCTTCCACTGGTTAACTAATTCCCAACAATTTAGGTTTTTGCCTGCTGAGGTCTCAGGAAGACAATTATGAGTGGGTGTTTTTTTATTTACTTACTTATTTTTTATTAAGCAGTTTTTTGTTTTTGTTTTTGTTTTTTTGGCTGCGTTGGGTCTTCGTTGCTGTGCGCAGGCTTTCTCTAGTTGTGGCGAGTGGGGGCTACTCTTTGTTGTGGTGCGCAGGCTTCTCACTGAGGTGGCTTCTCTTTGTTGCACAGCACCGGCTCTAGAGCGCAGGCTCAGTAGTTGTGGCGCATGGGCTTAGTTGCTCCACGGCATGTGGGATCTTCCCGGACCAGGGATTGAACCTGTGTCCCCTGCATTGGCAGGCGGATTCTTAACCACTGCGCCACCAGGGAAGTCCCTATGAGTGTTTTTTTTTTTTTTTTTTTTTTCCCATTTGGGTAGGGTGTGGGAGAAAGGAAGTCTCGTGGGTCTTTAAGGACTCTTTCCCAGCGCTGTCCCTTCTGGGACGTGTCACCATGTGCTGAGGCAGGGGAAGGCCTCTGTGTTTCGGGACCTCCTGCAGCCTTTGGCTCAGCTTGCCTCCTGCAAGTTAAGACCAGGGCATCTGAGCCCAGGAGGTAGAGTATGAGGCAGGTACACATGGGCCGTCTCAGGGCTGTGCCTGGGCTGTCTTCTGCCGGGGCACTCTGGGTGGAAACGGTTCATGCCACGACAGCTGTGTGGGGTGCTTGTAGGTCCCCGGTCCCTGTACTGTGTGAGTGATGGGGAGGGGTTATAATGGCCTGGGCTGCAGCGGTCAGAGCTGCAGCAGAGGAGCCCGCAGGAACCCAGTGGTCACACTGGGTCTCACCCATTCTGCTTTGTGATTAAGAGTCCATTTTTGTTAAGGATGACACCTACACCATGTAAACTTCATCATGTTAGGGAAATTCTGCAGCTGCTCCTGGCTTCCTTTAATAAACTCTTAGGTCATGATCACTAAGAGAGTCAATAAGTGTCTGTTGAACTGAATAGAATTTGTATAAATCTTCCTTTAAAATACCTATTTTCCACTCTTATCACCTTTGGGAGTAATGAAGTCCATTAAGTCACGTGGTGTGTGAAACTGGCCTTTCTCCTGACTGCAGAGCTCTATCCTAAGACTTGAGGGTGGGGTGAGCTTGGTTTTCCTTAGCGACTGAGGCTCGGTGCCGTGGTTCCTGTGTCTGGCTTCTCCTATCGCCCTCGTGTTCTGCGAGTCTGCCTGCTTGGACTCTATTCTGTCTCCCTTGGCTGTCCCAGGCTGCAGATTGCCCTGGCTTTTGGTGAGGCTCTTCCTCTCGCATCCTGCCCTCTGGGAGATACACCGGCGGGACTGCTACAGCCACCGTGGTGCCTTCGAAGTGGAAGTAGGTGCTCCCTCTGGGTGGGTGCAGCCTTGCTCCAGGGTGTGATTGATGCATGCAGTGCGCGTGGCATTTCAGCCCCCACTCCTTTCCTGACCTGGCAGTCTTTTTTTTTTTAATTGAATGACAAAGTCTTTAAATTCTTTGGTGCTTTACAATTTTCAAAAGTTTCACACGTGATTTCATATTATCCCATAATAACTCTTCCCCTACCCCTATGTTGTCCCCCGCCTCCCCGCTTCTCTCTCCCCACTAATAACCACTACTGACCGGGCATTCCTGTACAGTGAGTGACTTATACAACTATCCACGCTGGCCCTGTGCACTCTCATGTGTAAAGTCCATGGCCAGGGCTCAATACACGCTAGATGTTCAACAAATATTAGTTCCTTTGTCATCCCTTCTTATTCATAATATAAATTCACTCTTTGCTGAAAAGAGAGTTGCCACATTCAGAGCGTTTTTGAGGCCATGAGGTATAGTGGGAGGAGTATGACCTTTGAGAACCAGTGGGCCTAGACTTGGCTCCTGCCTGGCTTTGTACTTTGACATTTAAGCCAAGTGTGTGAACTCAAGCAGGCTTCCTAACATCTCAGCACCTCGTTCCCTTTGTCTTTAAAATGGGAGCCCAAACAGCATCTACTGCAGAGAGTAGTGGAAAGAGTTGAGACAAGTAGTCTGTTTAGAGCAGGGATGGACAAACTCAGCCCGAAAGCCAAGTCCAGCTGAGGTCACTAGTTTAGAGTGATTGGTACATTTTTTTTGAATTTAATTTTTATTTTATATTGGAGTATAGTTGATTTACAGTGCTGTTAGGCAAAGTGATTCCGTTATACACATATCCATTCTTTGTCAGATTCTTTTCCCATATAGGTTATCACAGAATATTGAGTAGAGTTCCCTGTGCTATACAGTAGGTCCTTGTTGATTACCTGTTTTATATATAATAGTGTGTATATAGTGCTTGATATATTTTTAAAGGGGGCAGGGAGAAGAGGGTGTGGTAGAGTCTGTTTGTGACCCACAAAGCCAAAAAAATGTACTCTCTGGCCCTTCATAGAAGAAGTTTTCTGACTCCTAATTTGGGGGGTTGAGCTCTGCCTGGCTCAGAGTAACAGCTCTCCATGTGGTATTTTCCCCTCTTCCACCTCTTATGAATCTTTCCCCAGGGTTCTCTCTGTCTGAGCATTTGGTGCAAGAGGCTCCCATCACCAAGATCAGCCCCAAAGGCCAAAGAAATGAAGATCTGTTCAAAGTGAAAATCTGTAGCAGTTGTGTGTTTTACGTCTCTTTCCCACCTTTCAGTATAAAACTCACTGAGGACCTTGTGTGCTTATAGTTACCACAGGTGTGAGTAGCTTTTGATAATTTCTAATAAATAGTCATGTTTAACCTGAGTACCAGTGGAACATTTTTCTGACAATCTTTAAACGGGTTATTTATTTTCTTGGAGAAATATAACCCAACATGGCTCAGTAATGAGCTGCTATTACGGGACTTGTTCACGTTATGGTGAGGAAGATTTACGTTCCCAGGTAGATTTTAGTTGTGGAAAATTTAAGAATAATGTGGTAGAGAGGCATTGTTAATAAGCACAGGAGGTCTGGGTAGCTGTGGTTGAGTGTGTGTCCATAATTTATTCAATATTTTCTCCAGTTCTGTCATTCAGGCCCCAAGGTTGTGTGGCAGAATGCAGGGACCAGCAGGAAGGCAAGCAATGACCCAAATCAAATTTGTGTCTAATTTTTAGTTAGTTGGGCCCCAGGTCTGTTAAGGTGTGTGCGCTCCAGTACATGAGCGTGTGGGAGCCACCCGTGGCCCGCGTGGCTGTTGGCCGGAGGAAGAGGCACGTTAGTCTGGGGTGATTCACGGATCAGACTGCAGGCTGGTGCGCTTAGCAAGCTGCTCTTGCTTAGGATGGGAACTGGCCACTCCTGGAACGTGCTCGATGCTGTACATCTTATGGGCAAGGATCCTGCTTCACCCTCTGTCCTCCAGCCCCGACTCCAGCCCAGCAACCACACAGACATCTGGTGTAATAGCTTGTTCCTCCCCCATCCCTCCAGGTGCCTCCTGGGATTTCTCTCCCCTCCCCTTCTATACTCTGGCTTCACCCATATCTTAGCCCTAGAGGCTCAGCTTCCCTGGGCTTTGTCAAAGGTGGGACTTTGCCTTCAAAAGGATTAAATTACGAGTTTCCAAGAGAATCATAATTTCTCCACATACCAGCTCTGATTCAACCAGTAGCTGTTCTGAGTCTTCGCAGGTTGATCAGGTCTGAGTCGGGTCCAGTGGAGTCCATCCTTCGGGAGCTGATGGTCTAGAACTTGGTGGGGTGCTCAACCAACTGGTGGCACTGGGCTGTCATGGTGTGTGGAAAGAGCCCAGGGCTCTGCTGTTGGACAGAGCTGGAGCTGACCCCCTGCTCAAGTTACGCAACCTCCCTGAGCCATAGTTTTCTCTACTGTAAAATGTAGAGGCTACCTCCATCCTTGCAAAGTCATTGTGATGATTATGGGGGATAACGTAAAGTGCAGAGCAGAGCACCGTGCTTGGCTGGCAGTAGGTGTTCAGTGGACACTTGTTACTTCCCACTGTAGGCTGAATACAGGCTTGAGTAGCTATTTCTTGATCTTCCTTTAGAAAATGGCAAGTTTCCAGCACCTCCCTAGGACCTGGGTCCTTGCTGTACTGCCCACTGGCTCCATTTTGGGTCTGTAGTAGAAAATACTCTCACGTTGCCCGTGTTCATTTTCCTGGTTGCTGTATCTTTTCCCTTCAAAACCATTTGCAGACTCTTTTCATTCCCTTTCCCCGACTCCACTAGTTTTTTTTTAAATTAGAGTATAGTTGATTTACAGTGTTTTGTTAGTTTCTGGTGTAGAACGAAGTGATTCAGTTATCCATATGTATACATATTCTTTTCCATTATGGTTTATTACTGGATATTGAATATAGTTCCCTGTGCTATACAGTGGGCCCTCATTGTTTATCTGTTTTCTATATAATAGTTTGTATATGCTAATCCCAAACTCCTAATTTATCCCTCCCCCCAGCGCCTTTCCCTTTTGATAACCGTAAGTTTGTTTTCATAGTCTGTGAGTCTGTTTCATAAATAAGTTCATTTGTGTCATATTTTAGATTTCCCGTATAAGTGATATCATATGGTGTTTGTCTTTCTCTTTCTGACTTACTTCGCTTAGTATGATAATCTCTAGGTCCATCCATGTTGGTGCAAATGGCATTATTTTATTCTTTTTTATGGCTGAGTAGTATTCCATTGTGTATAGATACCACATCTTCTTTATCCATTCATCTGTCGATGGACTCTTAGGTTGCTTCCATGTCTTGGCTATTGTAAATAGTGCTGCTATGAATATTGGGGTGCATGTATCTTTTTGAATTAGAGTTTTCTCTGGGTATATGCCCAGGAGGGAGATTGCTGGATCATATGGCAACTCTATTTTTAGTTTTTTTGAGGGAATTCCATACTGTTTTCCATAGTGGCTGCACCAATTTACATTCCCACCAACAGTGTATGAGGGTTCCCTTTTCTCCACACCCTCTCCAGCATTTGTTATTTGTAGACTTTTTAATGATGGTCATTCTGACTGGTGTGAGGTGATACCTCATTGTAGTTTTGACTTGCATTCCTCTAATAATTAGTGATGTTGAGCATCTTTTCATGCACCTATTGGCCATCTGTATGTCTTCTTTAGAGAAATGTATACTTAGGTCTTTTGCCCATTTTTCGATTGGGTTATTATTATTTTTTTTGTTATTGAGTTTTATGAGCTGTTTGTATATATTGGAAATTAAGCCCTTGTTGGTCTCATCATTTGCAAATATTTTCTTCCAGTCTGTAGGTTGTCTTTTCACTTTGTTTATGGTTTCCTTTGCTGTGCAAAAGCGTATAAGTTTGATTAGGTCCCATTTGTTTATTTTTGCTTTTATTTCTGTTGCCTTGGGTGACTGACCTAAGAAAACATTGGTGTGATTTATGTCAGAGGTGTTTTGCCTATGTTCTCTTCTAGCAGTTTTATGGTGTCATGTCTTATATTTAAGTGTTTAAGCCATTTTGAATTTATTTTTGTGTATGGTGTGAGAGTGTGTTCTAACTTCATTGATATACATGTGGCTGTCAGCTTTCCCAACACGACTTGCTGAAGAGACTGTCTTTTCTCCATTGTACATTTTTGCCTCCTTTGTCAAAGATTGACTGTAGGTGTGTGGGTTTATTTCTGGGCTCTCTATTCTGTTCCATTGATCCATATGTCTGTTTTTGTGCCAATGCCACACTGTTTTGATTACTGTAGCTTTGTAGTATTGTCTGAAGTCTCCTACACTAGTTCTTAATCCTCCTCACCCTCCATCTTTACCAGGACCCAGGCTGATGAGTGTGTTTTAAACTCAGGGGCTAGCAAAGGCCCTCTCCCCAAATATTTCTAACCTTTCTACTGGCAGAAACTCTGGCAGGATTTTGTCACCTTGGGATTGGATCCCTTATTGAATATGAGTGGAGCTGCCCCAGTCCTCTTTACAAGTTTTGATGAGAAAGAGTAGAGGAGAAGACCATGAGGGCACCCTGCTGGGAGGCAGAGGCAGGAAGGGCAAAGTCTCTGATTGCCTTGTTGCAATCAAAGCTGCCCATGTGTAGGGAGATCTGTGTGAGCAAAGGCAGCAGGTGCCTTGGTGAACCTGGATTTCACTTTAAGAAGTGACCGTCACGTCCTTTCCTGTGGGTATTCCAGCCCGTGCCCCAACAGACACCCACATCTTTCTTTTTTTAATTAATTTATTTTTTCATCTTTACTGGAGTATAATTGCTTTACAATGGTATGTTAGTTTCTACTTTGTAACAAAGTGAAACAGCTATACATACACATATATCCCCATATCTCTTCCCTCTTGCGTCTCCCTCCCTCCCTCCCACCCTCCCTATCCCACCCCTCTAGGTGGTCACAAAGCACCAAGCTGATCTCCCTGTGCTATGCAGCTGCTTCCCACTAGCTATCGGTTTTACATGTGGTAGTGTATATATGTACATGCCACTCTCTCACTTTGTCCCAGCTTACCCTTCCCCCTCCCCATGTCCTCAAGTCCATTTTCTATGTCTGCGTCTTTATTCCTGTCCTGCCCCTAGGTTCGTCAGAAACTTTTTTTTTTTTAGATTCCAAATATATGTGTTAGCATATGGTATTTGTTTTTCTCTTTCTGACTTACGTCACTCTGTATGACAGACTCTAGGACCATCCACCTCACTACAAATAACTCAATTTCTTTTCTTTTTATGGCTGAGTAATATTCCATTGTATATATGTGCCACATCTTCTTTATCCATTCATCTGTCGATGGACACTTAGGTTGCCTCCATGTCCTGCTATTGTACATAGAGCTGCAGTGAACACTGTGGTACATGACTCGTTTTGAAGTATGGTTTTCTCAGGGTACATGCCCAGTAGTGGGATTGCTGGGTCGTATGGTAGTTCTACTTTTTGTTTTTTAAGGACCCTCCATACTGTTCTCCATAGTGGCTGTGTCAGTTTACATTCCCACCAACAGTGCAAGAGGGTTCCCTTTTCTCCACACCCTCTCCAGCATTTATTGTTTCTAGATTTTTTGATGATGGCCATTCTGACTGGTGTGAGGTGATACCTCATTGTAGTTTTGATTTGCATTTCTCTAATGATTAATGATGTTGAGCATTCTTTCATGTGTTTGTTGGCAATCTGTATATCTTCTTTGGAGAAATGTCTGTTTAGGTCTTCTGCCTATTTTTGGATTGGGTTGTTTGTTTTTTTGATATTGAGCTGCATGAGCTGCTTGTAAATTTTACAGATTAATCCTTTGTCAGTTGCTTCATTTGCAAATATTTTCTCCCATTCTGAGGGTTGTCTTTTGGTCTTGTTTATGGTTTCCTTTGCTGTGCAAAAGCTTTTAAGTTTCATTAGGTCCCATTTGTTTATTTTTGTTTTTATTTCCATTTCTCTAGGAGGTGGGTCAAAAAGGATCTTGCTGTGATTTATGTCATAGAGTGTTCTGCCTATGTTTTCCTCTATGAGTTTGATAGTGTCTGGCCTTACATTTAGGTCTTTAATCCATTTTGAGTTTATTTTTGTGTATGGTGTTAGGGAGTGTTCTAATTTCATTCTTTTACATGTAGCTGTCCAGTTTTCCCAGCACCACTTATTGAAGAGGCTGTCTTTTCTTCATTGTATATTCTTGCCTCCTTTATCAAAAATAAGGTGACCATATGTGCATGGGTTTATCACTGGGCTTTCTTTCTATTCCATTGATCTATATTTCTGTTTTTGTGCCAGTGCCATACTGTCTTGATTACTGTAGCTTTGTAGTATAGTCTGAAGTCACGGAGCCTGATTCCCTCCAGCTCCGTTTTTCTTTCTCAAGATTGCTTTGGCTATTCGAGGTCTTTTGTGTTTCCAAACAAATTGTGAAATTTTTTGTTCTAGTTCTGTGAAAAATGCCAGTGGTAGTTTGATAGGGATTGCATTGAATCTGTAGATTGCTTTGGGTAGTATAGTCATTTTCACAATGTTGATTTTTCCAATCCAAGAACATGGTATAATATCTCTCCATCTGTTTGTATCATCTTTAATTTCTTTCATCAGTGTCTTATAGTTTTCTGCATATAGGTCTTTTGTCTCCTTAGGTAGGTTTATTCCTAGGTATTTTGTTCTTTTTGTTGCAGTGGTAAATGGGAGTGTTTCCATAATTTCTCTTTCAGATTTTTCATCATTAGTGTATAGGAATGCAAGAGATTTCCCTGCATTAATTTTGTATCCTGCTCCTTTACCAAATTCATTGATTAGCTCTAGTATTTTTCTGGTAGCATCTTTTGGATTCTCTCTGTATAATACCATGTCATCTGCAAACAGTGACAGCTTTACTTCTTCTTTTCTGATTTGGATTCATTTTATTTCTTTTTCTTCTCTGATTGCTGTGGCTAAAACTTCCAAAACTATGTTGAGTAATAGTGGTGAGAGTGGGCAACCTTGTCTTGTTCCTGATCTTAGTGGAAATGGTTTCAGTTTTTCACCATTGAGGATGACGTTGGCTGTGGGTTTGTCATATATGGCCTTTATTATGTTGAGGTAAGTTCCCTCTCTGCCTACTTTCTGGAGGGTTTTTATCATAAATGGGTGTTGAATTTTGTTGAAAGCTTTCTCTGCATCTGTTGAGATGATCATATGGTTTTCTTCCTTCAATTTGTTAATATGGTGTATCACATTGATTGATTTGCATATATTGAAGAATCCTTGCATTCCTGGGATAAACCCCACTTGATCATGGTGTATGATCCTTTTAATGTGCTGTTGGATTCTGCTTGCTAGCATTTTGTTGAGGATTTTTGCATCTATGTTCATCAGTGATATTGGCCTGTAGTTTTCTTTCTTTGTGACATCTTTGTCTTGTTTTGGTATCAGGGTGATGGTGGCCTCGTAGAATGAGTTTGGGAGTGTTCCTCCCTCTGCTATATTTTGGAAGAGTTTGAGAAGGGTAGGTGTTACCTCTTCTCTAAATGTTTGATAGAATTTGCCTGCGAAGCCATCTGGTCCTGGGCTTTTGTTTCTTGGAAGATTTTAAATCACAGTTTCAATTTCAGTGCTTGTGATTGGTCTGTTCATATTTTCTGTTTCTTCCTGGTTCAGTCTCAGAAGGTTGTGCATTTCCAAGAATTTGTCCATTTCTTCCAGGTTGTCCATTATATTGGCATACAGTTGCTTTTAGTAATCTCTCATGATCCTTTGTGTTTCTGCAGTGTCAGTTGTTACTTCTCCTTTTTCATTTCTAATTCTATTGATTTGAGTCTTCTCTCTTTTTTTCTTGATGAGTCTGGCTAATGGTTTATCAATTTTGTTTATCTCCTCAAAGAACCAGCTTTTAGTTTTATTGATCTTTGCTTTCGTTTCCTTCATTTCTTTTTCATTTATTTCTGATCTGATCTTTATGATTTCTTTCCTTCTGCTAACTTTGGGGTTTTTTTGTTCTTCTTTCTCTAATTGCTTTAGGTGTAAGTTTAGGTTGTTTATTTGAGATGTTTCTTGTTTCATAAGGTAAGATTGTATTGCTATAAACTTCCCTCTTAGAACTGCTTTTGCTGCATCCCATAGGTTTTGGGTTGTTGTGTTTTCACTGTCATTTGTTTCTAGGTATTTTTTGATTTCTTCAGTGATCTCTTGGTTATTAAGTAGTGTATGGTTTAGCCTCCATGTGTTTGTATTTTTTACAAATTTTTTCCTGTAATTGATTCTAGTCTCATAGCGTTGTGGTTGGAAAAGATAGTTGAAGTGATTTCAATTTTCTTAAATTTACCAAGGTTTGATTTGTGACCCAAGATATGGTCTATCCTGGAGAACGTTCCATGAGCACTTGAGAAGAAAGTGTGTTCTGTTGTTTTTGGATGGAATGTCCTATAAATATCAATTAAGTCCATCTTTTTTAATGTGTCATGTAAAGCTTGTGTTTCCTTATTTATTTTCCTTTTGGATGATCTGTCCATTGGTGAAAGTGGGGTGTTAAAGTCCCCTACTATGATTGTGTTACTGTCTATTTCCCCTTTTATGGCTGTTAGCATTTGCCTCATGTTTTGAGGTGCTCCTATGTTGGGTGCATAAATATTTACAATTGTTATACCTTCTTCTTGGATTGAGCCCTTGATCATTATGTAGTGTCCTTCTTTGTCTCTTGTAATGGTCTTTGTTTTAAAGTCTATTTTGTCTGATATGTGAATTGCTACTCCAGCTTTCTTTTGATTTCAGTTTGCATGGAATATCTTTTTCCATCCTCTCACTTACAGTCTGTATATGTCCCTATGTCTGAAGTGGGTGTCTTGTAGACAGCATATATACAGGTCTTGTTTTTGTATCCATTCAGCCAGGCTATGTCTTTTGGTTGGAGCATTTAATCCATTTACATTTAAGGTAATTATCTATATGTATATTCCTATTACCATTTTCTTAATTGTTTTGGGTTTGTTATTGTAGGTCTTTTCCTTCTCTTGTGTTTCCTGCCTGGAGAAGTTCCTTTATCCTTTGTTGTAAAGCTGGATGGTGGTGCTGAATTCTCTTAGCTTTTGCTTGTCTGTAAAGGGTTTAATTTCTCCATCGAATCTGAATGAGATCCTTGCTGGGTAGAGTAATCTTGGTTGTAGGTTTTTCCCTTTCATCACTTTAAGTATATCCTGCTACTCCCTCTGGCTTGTGGAGTTTCTGCTGAAAGATCAGCTGTTAACCTTATGGGGATTCCCTTGTATGTTATTTGGTTTTTTTCCTTTTGTGCTTTTAATATTTTTTCCTTGTATTTAATTTTTGATAGTTTGATTAATATGTGTCTTGGCGTGTTTCTCCTTGGATTTATCCTGTGTGGGACTCTGTGCGCTTCCTGGACTTGATTGACTATTTCCTTTCCCATATTAGGGAAGTTTTCAACTATAATCTCTTGAAATATTTTTTCAGTCCCTTTTTCTCTTCTTCTTCTGGGACCTCTCTAATTCAAGTGTTGGTGTGTTTAATGTTGTCCCAGAGGTCTCTGAGACTGTCCTCAATTCTTTTCATTCTTTTTTCTTTATTCTGCTCTGCAGTAGTTATTTCCACTATTTTATCTTCCAGGTCACTTATCTGTTCTTCTTCCTCAGTTATTCTGCTGTTGATTCCTTCTAGAGAACTTTTAATTTCATTTATTGTGTTGTTCACCATTGTTTGTTTGCTCTTTAGTTCTTCTAGGTCCTTGTTAAACGTTTCTTGTATTTTCTCCATTCTATTTCCAAGATTTTGGGTCATCTTTACTATCATTATTCTGAATTCTTTTTCAGGTAGACTGCCTATTTCCTCTTCGTTTGTTTGGTCTGGTGGGTTTTCACCTTGCTCCTTCATCTGCTGTGTGTTTCTCTGTCTTCTCATTTTGCTTAACTTACTGTGTTTGGGGTCTCCATTTCACAGGCTGCAGGTTCGTAGTTTCCGTTGTTTTTGTTGTCTGCCCCCAGTGGCTAAGGTTGGTTCAGTGGGTTGTGTAGGCTTTCTGGTGGAGGGGACTAGTGCCTGTGTTCTGGTGGATGATGCTGGATCTTGTCTTTCTGGTGGGCAGGTCCGCATCCGGTGGTGTGTTTTGGGGGTGTCTGTGACCTTATTATGATTTTAGGCAGCCTCTCTGCTAATGGGTGGGGTTGTGTTCCTGTCTTGCTAGTTGTTTGGCATAGGGTGTCCAGAACTATAGCTTGCTGGTCGTTGAGTTGAGCTGGGTCTTAGCATTGAGATGGAGATCTCTGGGAGGTTTTTGCCATTCGATATTATGTGGAGCTGGGAGGTCTGTGGTGGACCAATGTCCTGAACGTGGCTCTCCCACCTCAGAGGCACATGCCTGACGTCCGGCCGGAGCACCAAGACGCTGTCATCCACACAGCTCAGAATAAAAGGGAGAAAAAGAGAAACAAAGAACGAAAAAATAAAATAAAATAAAATAAAAGTTATTAAAATAAAAAATAAAAAATAATTATTAAAAATGGAAAATTTTTTAAAAATTAAAAAAGTAATTAATAAAAAAGAAAGACAGAAAGAAAGAAGAAAGCAACCAAACAAAATAATAAATCAACCAATGATAACAAGTGCTAAAAACTATACTAAATGCTAAAAACTATACTAAAAAGACAAACAACAACCAAAAAAACACAGATAGAACCATAGGACAAATGGTAAAAGCAAAGCTATTCAGACAAAATCACGCACAGAAGCATACACATACACACTCACAAAAAGAGAAAAGGGAAAAATATATATACATCATTGCTCCCAAAGTCCACCTCCTCAATTTGGGATGATTCGTTGTCTATTCAGGTATTCCACAGATGCAGGGTACATCAAGTTGTTTGTGGAGATTTAATCTGCTGCTCCTGAGGCTGCTGGGAGAAATTTCCCTTTCTCTTCTTTGTTCGCACAGCTTCCGGGGTTCAGCTTTGGATTTGGCCCCGCCTCTGCATGTAGGTCGCCTGAGGGCGTCTGTTCTTTGCTCACACAGGACGGGGTTAAAGGAGCAGCTGATTTGGGGGCTCTGGCTCACTCAGGCCGGGGGGAGGGAGCGGTATGGAGGAGGCGGGGCGAGCCTGCTGCGGCAGAGGCCGGCGTGAGGTTGCACCAGCCTGAGGTGCGCCATGCATTCTCCCGGCGAAGTTGTCCCTGGATCACGGGAGCCTGGCAGTGGCGGGCTGCACAGGCTCCTGGGAGGGGCGGTGTGGAGAGTGACCTGTGCTCGCACACAGGCTTCTCGGTGGCGGCAGCAGCAGCCTTAGCGTCTCACACCCGTCTCTGGGGTCCGCGCTGATAGCCGCGGCTCGTGCCTGTCTCTGGAGCTCCTTTAAGCGACGCTCTGAATCCCCTCTCCTCGCGCACCCTGAAACAGTGGTCTCTTGCCTGTTCGGCAGCTCCAGACGTTTTCCCGGACTCCCTCCTGGCTAGCTGTGGCACACTAGCCCCCTTCATTCTGTGTTCACGCAGCCAACCCCACTCCTCTCCCTGGGATCCGACCGAAGCCTGAGCCTCAGCTCCCAGCCCCGCCCACCCCGGCGGGTGAGCAGACAAGTCTCTCGGGCTGGTGAGTGCTGCTTGGCGCCGAGCCTCCGTGCGGGAAACTCTCCGCTTTGCCCTCTGCACCCCTGTGGCTGCGCTCTCCTCCGTGGCTCCGAAGCTTCCCTCCTCCGCCACCTGCAGTCTCTGCCCACGAAGGGGTTTCTTAGTGTGTGGAAACCTTTCCTCCTTCACAGCTCCCTCCCACTGGCGCAGGTCCCATCCCTATTCTTTTGTCTCTGTTGTTTCTTTTTTCTTTTGCCCTACCCAGGTACGTGGGGAGCTTTTTGCCTTATGGGAGGTCTGAGGTCTTCTGCCAGCATTCAGTAGGTGTTCTGTAGGAGTTCTTCCACATGTAGATGTATTTCTGATGTATTTGTGGGGAGGAAGGTGATCTCCATGTGTTACTCTTCCACCATCTTGAAGCTCCTCCCACCCACATCTTTAGAGCATGCTTGTGGTTGGATTCTGAATTGGCTTTTCTAGAAGTTCTGCATTTATCCAGAGTGTAAATGGTCTAAGGACCAAATATCCCCAGTTAGTGCTTGGCACCCTTGAGGGCAGCTCTGGTTAAATGGAAAGTGCTGAGATTTCAGAGCCCCTCCTCAGAAAGAAGGTAGATTTAGTCCAGCATTGCCGGTTGTCTCCTTTGGTGTTTAGTCTGGTACTCAGCACTGCTGAGTCAAAAGTAGGCCATATCGTGGCATCTGAGGAGGCTCCATCCCTACCTGGCAGGGGCTGGGAAGATTCAGCTAGGGATCCCAGACTGCTCTGGGAGCCCCTGCGAACTGAGGAAGGGACATTTAATGGCCGACCTAGAACCTAGCAGCCCTTCCCCAAGCAAACGTTTCTGTTTGTATTATCACCTTATTATGAAGGCATCGCCTCCTTCCTGCTGAGTCTGTTCTCATTGATAGTGGGAGTGTGGGTCCCATCAGGAGCTAATGTAGACGTTCCCAGTCAGGATGCCTGCAGACGCTTGGATGGGCTGCAGTGGCAGCCGACAGATGAGAAATCCATCACAGACCTGCTTGCTTGTAGCTCTGGATCACATGCATTAAGCTATGAGTAATGTGATTATTTAAGTGGCATTTTATTTACACTTCTGCACTGAGCAGTGGCTGCTGCTTTTCCAAAGCAGCCATTACCCAGATTTGATTTCTTAAAAATTTCTGCGGAGTCAGGATGGCAGTATCACAAATATACTAATCCAGAGGAAACTAGCGTTATTTATTTATTTATTTATTTAAATTCTGTTATCAGATTACAGCAGAGGATGTACTGAGGTTAGTTAAAAAAAAGCAGTGACCGGGCTTACCTGGTGGTGCAGTGGTTGAGAATCCACCTGCCAATGCAGGGGACATGGGTTCGAGCCCTGGTCTGGGAAGATCCCACATGCCACGGAGCAACTAATAAGCCCGTGTGCCAGAACTACTGAACCTGTGCTCTAGAGCCCGTGAGCCACAACTACTGAAGCCCGTGTGCCACAACTACTGAAGCCCGCGTGCCTAGAGTCCGTGCTCAGCAAGAGAAGCCACAGCAATGAGAAGCCCGTACACCATAACGAAGAGTAGCCCCCGCTTGGTGCAACTAGAGAAAGCCTGTGCACAACAATGAAGACCCAACACAGCCATAAATAGATAGATAGATAGATAGATAGATAGATAGATAGATAGATAGATAGCAGTGACCATGTTTGGATATTTGGTGCATACTACATGCTGGACATTTTGCATCTATGTCCCAAGTAATCCTCCCAGTAATCCTAGTAGAGTGGGCACCATAGCCTTCATTTTACAGATAAAGAAACTGAAGCTTGAAAAGGTTGGAATGTTTACCCAGAATCACTTAGGCATAACAGTGGACATCAAGAGGAGTTACCAGTTAAGAAACTGCCATAGGCTTTTATGTTTGTTTATGTTCCAGATCCAGAAGCAGAACCATTGATTTTAGCTCCAAGCTGGGTTAAGAGCTGAGTTTTGTTAAAAGAGAGGTGTGTGAAACAGACGTATGAGGCTTTGATGGGCAACACCAAAATAACCCATGCAGTGTTGTTCCCAAATAATTCCAGCAGGCGGCCCTGACAAGGTGTCTCCGATTCTAGCTGTGATTTACGTTTCCTGCTGGTAAATCAGATGAGGCATCTGAGCCTCGGATGCCTTATTAAATTGAGCCACAATTTGGGTTTGTTGCAGGAGCTGTCACTGCCTTGTGAGTAAATGTATGATTTCTACTGTGAGCTCTGGGTCCTTCTCCTACCTGTTTTTGGCAGGGGCCGGGGCTCTGTGCTAGTGAGTGAGCTGAAGGTCACGCCGTGCTTATTCCAGATCTTTCATTCCATAATAGGGTGCCAGGATAAAAGGAATAAATGAATGCTTACCCTATGTGCCAGCCCAGAGACAGGGTAATCAGAAGGGCTTGTGATTCCATTCAGCTGCCTGGAAAGGTTCCTAGTCATTGTTCTAGGTCATGGCCCAAGAGGTTCTTCCTTCTTATTCCCCATGTCTGGGCTGTGAGTACAGCTCTCAGTCTAATCTTTTGGTGTACGTAGATCTTATACTGCAGATTTTAGTGCTGTGTGAATTCATTTAGAAATGATTTTACCTCTCTGGCTAGAGTTGCCCCAACCATAATTTTAGGGTAATGCTGTCTTCATTTTCCCTATCCCATAGAACTTTGAATGAATGAATGAATGAAGAATGGGTAAATGGAAGAATGAGGAGACAACATACAAACACATGAATTAATACAGGTTATTTTTTAATTGAAAAATAATAAAGTAGAAGCAGGAAGAAAATTCTTGTATTCCTCCAACCATTGATAACCATTGTTACCATTTTGACTTTCCTCTAGTTCTTTTTTTGTATTTTTTTTCTTCTTATGGTAAGTCATGGGCACTCTTTTATTTTTTTTAATTTTATTTATTTATTTATTTATTTATTTTTGGCTGTGTTGGGTCTTCGTTTCTGTGAGAGGGCCTTCTCTAGTTGCGGCAAGCGGGGGCCACTCTTCATCGCGGTGCTTGGGCCTCTCACCGTCGCGGCCTCTCTTGCTGCGGAGCACAAGCTCCAGACGCGCAGGCTCAGTAGTTGTGGCTCACGGGCTTAGTTGTTCCGCAGCATGTGGGATCCTCCCAGACCAGGGCTCGAACCCGTGTCCCCTGCATTGGCAGGCAGACTCTCAACCACTGCGCCACCAGGGAAGCCCCCATGGGCACTCTTTAAGGACAGTTGAGATACCTAGAAAATGTGACCATGCAACTGGCTAAATGAGAAGATCGATTTTAATGAGCAGGACCCAGCGCTGCTTCACGCTTGCTGGTGGCCGTGGCTGCCCCTTCTTTCTTCCCAGGCCTGTGAGGAGTGGGCTCTGGGCATGAGGAGGGTGTGGTTATTGAGTGGAAGAGATAGTTACATTGCATCGTTGGTCCTTTTTATTGCTTCTTGGTTTCTTTCTTCCCATGTTTTTGTATGTGACTTTCTAGGAGTCTCCACCTCTCACAAGAAAGTAATTTAGCTAAAGAATTAGATCTTGGAAATTTTTTCCAAAAGTTCTCTCTGAGTAGCATCATGTGAAAAAACCCAACTGGACTCCTTCTTTAATGCTCATAAGTTATTTAATAGGAAAGGGATTTTAAAGATCTAGGACATAACTACTGTTTGTGTTCTTGCTGGGCTCTTAAAATTTGGAAGCAGAAGTAAAAATCAAAGACAAAGCAGCTTATTGCTTTGGTCTTCCTTGGATTCTTCCAGTACACTGTAGTCCTTGCTAGTCTGAAAATTGCTCCCACTTTATTTGCACAGAGCTGTCAGGCGTATTTGATTTATTATCTGACATATTTAGAATCATTGAATTTTAGGACTGGAAGGGGCCTGCATTGTTATTAACATTCCTCTTATTTTCCAAATAATAAATTAAAAGGAAGCATAAAAATAAAAATATTGCATGGCTTCTGCTGGCTGAGTACTCTTCCACAAGAAACAAATATGTCCTTATTGATATGTATTTTGTTACCATATAAATGGTGTAACCTGATAATTTTGCCCTGGAGCGTTTTGATTTTAAAAGATGGGTAAAAGGGAACCGTGGTTCCCTACCACTATCCCCTGCAAACAAGAGTGGAACCTTTCAAAGGCTCGGTGAGAGCAAGAGGCCCTTAATTGTTGTCATTGACTGCGGGTGCGGAGGGGGTACCTCCAGGGTCTTGGTTCCCAGAGCATGGTCACATGGCATGGCCTTTGTTCTCAGGGATCTCACCTCCAAAGGGAGAGATGTTTATTTAATAAAGGAAGGTGGAACAAGCTGGCAGTGTGTCTCTGCAGGACGGAGAGAGGGACAGGCACAGAGACTAGTTGGTTCCAGTTGTGGCCCATATGACTTACACATGTTCGTAACAGGTGGCATGGGGACGCTTGCTGGTTGGAAGGGCCAGGATGTGAGCTGGCTCTTGTCCCTGGGGTGGCATGCCATGGGTCAGTGCGTCTTCTCTAGACATAGTGTCATTGCTCAGCCTTCCAGCTGGAGTGGACGGATCACAGTGACGCCAGTGACCGGCCACAGCAGCTACAGGATTTCTGGTCACAGAGCAAATGGCACACCTAGTGGTGTGGCCGTGGTGGGTTGGAGACCCTGGGCAAAGCCGGCAAATGTCTCCTATTGTCCTGTCTCTGTGGCTGCACCTGGGCTCAGGCTTCCTCTCCTGTTGCCTGAGCTGAGGGCTGCTGCAGCAGAGCCCCGCTCATTGCAGTTGCTGGCTCCTTGTCCCACCTACTCCACGTTCCTTGCCTGGAAAACTCCTTGTCTGTCCAGACTCAGCTAAGTCCCACTGCTTCAGTAGACTCAGCCCTGGTTCCCTGGAATCATTGGTGACTTCCTCCTCTGTGTTCTGTAGCTATTTTCTTTTTATAATGAGCACATTGCCTGGTAGTATTATGCCTTCATCTGCTGACATTTCTGCTTCCCTTTCCCCTGGCCAGACTGTGGGCTTCTGAGGGTAAGGGCTGGGTGTTCCTCGTGTCTGTTTTCTGGCACAAAGGCAGATGTGCAGCAAATGCTGTAAGTGATAATGTGCGCACGTAGAATGAACTTCTTCATTGGTGTCCTTGGTTTTGGTTGGGCTCCTTCTAATCTGTCCCACACTCAGTCAGCCCAGCTCCTTCGGAAAGTACTGGTGTGATGGGATCCACCTCCAAGTCCACTCACCTCCAAGTGGCTCCTTAGTGCCTGGAGATTGGGCGTGGATATCTCTTCAGGCACTGAGGTCCTCGAGTCTCTGCCGCCAACTTCCTTGCAGCTTCGACCTTGCTCTGTCTCTGTGGGTGCCCCAGGCCCTCATTGAACATGGACAGATTATGGAAACAGCCCTGGAGGGCAGCAGGACAGCTAGATGTTCACAGAGCACACAGATCCCCATTAGTCAGGGACTCACGCACACTGATCTTGGTATGAGGACAGTTCTCTTATAGCTTCTCTGGACTCTGTCTTGTCGTACGACGTAAGTACATCATCTACCTGTCCGAGTGGCCAGGTGAGCAAGTTCCCAAGTGTGGAGCCTGGCTGAAGTCCTTTGGGATTGTTTCTCTAAGTCTCCTGAGTCTACCAGGCATCGGTTTGGCAGTGCTGGGCGAGAGAGACTGGGTTACATCCATCATAGAGTTGCGTAAGTGCTTGTTGAGTGAGAGGAAAATTAGCCCATCTCCATGGTCCAGGATTGGTTGGACCCAGCGGCCTTTGGGAGTGTGGGTCCTATGGAGGGTGTTCAGTCAGTGTGAGAGGATTGTTCTACCCTCGTGGCGAGCCCTAGTTACGGCAGTGGCTGCACCTCAGACAGGGCACACCCCCCCTTCTCTGTGGAAGCTTTGCCAGTGATCACAGAGGGAAATTGTGGCTTGGGAGTGTGGCTCTATTTGGCAGGCTTGTCTACTCTGGTGACCTCTTACCATGAGGGAAAGAAGTTCAGAAGTTGCAGATTTCAAATGAACCCTCTCAGATTCTGACGGTGACATCACTGCTTTGAAGTGGACGAAAGACCTTGACCAGATTTATTTCTGGGGCTTTGGTAAGGAGCATCTGCTGTGTACATGGTCCAAGGGCCAGAGCCTCAGGATGCAGAGGCGGGCAGGCAGGGAGGCTGCTACGATGCTTTTAGGGACCCAGTGAGGGAGTGTTTATTGCTAACTTTCCCAGATGCTCCTTCCAAGAGAAGAGGCTGAATGGTAGGGCTGGGAGGAACCGCAGCAGGCCTTGCTGTGCTGCTAATGAAAATTTCATGCAAAGTCTGTGGCCATGGCTTCTCAGAGAGTTAGGCAGTGCCGAAGCCACCACGTCCTCTGTGCAGTGGCTTGATGTCGGCATTGGATGCTCTACTTTGAAGGGGGCCCCAGAGAGTGTGGTGGCAGACAGATGTGGTGGCAGTGCTTGGTCCAGAGCCCACAAAGTGCTCCTCAGGGGGGCTTGCTCCTGAGGCTGCTGTCATCAATGCTGCTGGCCATGATTCTGAAGCCCGGGGAACCATCTGGGGTACGGGGTGGTCAGGACATCTGGATGTCCTGACTGCTTTCTTGGGGCCAGGCACAGGACAGATGGACCTGCTGTCCAAGCTCACAAAGAACCGTGAGGCAGGTGCTTGAATCCCCCCTTTCACAGACGGGAAAGCTGAGGCTCAGATGTACTAAGGGTCAGTGCAGTGGTAGAGGGAGCCTCTTGGGAGGCCTCAGGCCTCTGTGCTCATCTCCATCCCTTGGCATCTCCTGCAACCATCGTGTTCCATCTCCAATAGGGAACGAGCCCCGTGTTGTCTCCCAGGGCCTCCAGTCTTCACATACCTCCCTGGTCCTCCCTTCACATGGTGCCGTTAACGCAGCGTGGAGTGGTTAGAGCATGATCTTCGGAGTCAGGCAAAACTGAGTTCAAATCCTCCTGCTTCTCGCTAGCTGTGTGACCTTATATAGAAATGCGATCTCGCTAAGCTTGCTTTCCCAGCTATGTCATCGGGGTGCTGACTGTGCCTGCCTCACACGGTCATCATATGAGTTCAGTGAGCTAAAACACAGTTGGCTTGGACAGCGCCTGGCGCATGTGGAGCGCTCGGAAAATGGTACCTGCTCTTATTCCTATATGATCAACGTTAACGTTGCTATCAATATCACTTGGATTTTTTGGACTGGATTTCAACTTTTTCATTTCAACTTCAACTTGATGCAGGTCCTGAATCTTGCATCAGATTTCTGCCAGCTGTGGTGAGCCAAGTCATGAAGTCTGTTTGTTCCTTGCGGCGACTCGGGGTGTTAGCAGACGTGGGGCGAGGCTGTCAGGCAAGGGTCCACCTGTCCTCCTTGGTCGATCCCTCCAAGGTCTTCTGCCGTCATCCCTGCTGGTGCCAGGTTCCCGTGACTGCCCCAGTTTAAGTTACACTAAGGGAGTTGCCCATTTCACTTTCCTCGGAAACCTCCAGGTCACGGAGCCTGAAGTTCTGAGTCAACGGGGAATTAATGGGGGAGTTGCGGCCCAAGATACTGGTGTAAAAGAAGCAACAGAGGTTGAGTGGTTCTTTCTTCACAGGAGGTGCTCACTGAGTACCTGTTGCAAGATGGGCATGTGCTGGGTTCTGGAGGTGTGGAGGTGAAGGTGTGCCGCCCCTGGCCGTGGGGACTGCCGGCTGTGTGGTTGAGCGGCGGGAGAGTGGTGGGCCACTGCAGAGCGTTTGCGTCAGTGCTCTGCTGGGGGCTGCACAGGGGGTGTAGACCACACGGCTGAGACGTCTTTGGTGTGGAGGGATTGGGCACGCGGAGGTTCGCGCACAAGGAGCATCGTTTAATCTAAACTGGGATTTGATAGAGCAGTGAATGAATGTTCATCAGAGAAAGGCGAGGAAGGGTATTTCAGGAACAAAAGGAGCAGCATGTGCAGAATTTCAGAGCTCGAAGTAAGCATGGCTGTCGCAGAACCAAGAAGTGGTTCATGTGGGGCTGGGGCGAAGCGTGTGGGCTGGGGTGTGGCTGCAGGGGGTCTGGAGGATGTCGCAGGGACTGCGCCTTGCAGGGTCCTGTAAGCTGCTCCTGGGCTTGGCCTTTGCCTGGGAGCTGTGGGGAGCAACTCGAGTATTTGATACTGGGGGCCGATGAGGACAGACGTCCCTTCAGAGGGTCCCCGTGGGAGCAGCATGGAGAACAGCCTGAGCAGGGTGCAGGGAGCGGAGGCTGGCTGGGCACGTGGTGGTGACCCGAGGGGCAGCTGGGGGGCCTGACTGAGGGAGGGGCTGTGGGTGCAGAGAGTGGGAGGTGTGACAGGTCCAGAGAGGGAGGGGGCCTGGTTGATGCCGGAATGGCAGAGGGAGGGAAGAGGGACCAGTCCAGCCTGGGTCCTGGCCTGGCCAGCAGGGAGCCCAGAGGTACCGTGTACTGAGCCTGGGAGGTGTTGAGGCCGGATCTGACAGTGGAAGGTGAATATAACTCTGGAAAGCTCCGGAAGCTGGGGGAAGGGAGGCCTCTGATGGGCCGCACCGGGTTTGCTGTTTGTGGTGGGCCTGATGGTCCCCTGGTCGCCTTTCAGTCACTGTGACTGAATCAGTGTGTAGCTTCCTTTAGCCAATGGGGGTTACTCATTAGAATCCTCTGAGGAACTTTAAATGTCCCATTGTGGAGGCCACGACCCAGACCACCGAATCAGCATCTCCCAGGTGGTGCCAGGCATCAGTGTCTGGAAGGGTCCTCAGTGACCCCAGCGGTCAGTCAAGGATGAGAACCACTGCTTCCCAGTGCCTGCGGCTGGCACCTCCCGTGCAGGGTGGGTGGGGAGGAAGGGGTGTGGTGATAGTTCATAGCCAGTGTTTTATACTCCAAAAGGCAGCATCTGGATGTCGATGGAGGCCTGCCGGCCTAGGGGGTGGTAGGAGTGGCATTCTCAGAAAGATAGAGGGACCTAATTAATTTGGAGTTCGTGATACTCGGACAGGGCTGGGCCTTCGGCAAGTACAGTTTGTATTTTCTGTAAAGTAAAGGTTTACATGCTCCAAGACGGCAAGGGCCTTACTTGGTGTGTCAATGAGATGGACCTTTTCAGGGTTCCTTCCTCTGTTTTCTACGTGTCAATTAATGATTATGTGGAAATTTTACCTGTTCAGAGCAGGTCCAGTCCACTTAACGGGGTATAGTGAGTCAAAATTGAAACTTAAATTGACTTAGAATTATATGATGTGTAATTGCTAACAATGGTTCAAAACACCTCACTGGTTGCACAGAACAGCTCTGTGGTGTAAGTATTATCTTTTTTTAATAGACAGGGTCACTGAATCTTAGAGAATGGGTGCCTGACCTTTAAACAGAGACGTGCCTGCAACTCATGCTTTCATATTTCACTGCATTTTTTCTAAGTCACTCTTCATTCATAAGACTAATAAAATTGCATGCATTTGAAATATTTCATAATTACTGTTCCCAAGTGCAATTGGTCTCCCTTCATTTGGGCCTATTTGGTAAGATTCAAATGCGCAAGAGTCACATTACTGAAATTTTAAGCATGTCATTGTTTCTATAAAGCCTGTTTCTCTCAATGTTTTTGAGACATGTCAATATTATGAACCTCTGGAGATGGACACAAAAGTGTACATTTTTATTTATTGAGTCCTTCTTTGTGCCTGGTAATACGCCAGTCACTTTGCCACATTGTCGCGAATCATGGTGACCCATCCTCCAAGGCAGGTGCAGCGGTCTTGCTTTGTGGATCAAGAGACTGCATCTCAGAAGCTGAGGGGTTTATGCAAGGCCAGCTGGCTGGTGAGTGTTCAAGGCAGGATGTGAACCTGTATCTGCTTCACAGCCTGTCCTGTTCGTAGTGTCTCCTCTGTCTTTGACACCATAGTCCTGCCTGCTTCACTCCCATCTGACATTCGGAAGCCCGCTCCTGGCTAGCTCAGGTGTTTTGATCATTTTGCTAACGAGGTCAAGGGTGTGGGTGGCTTTGCGTCTGGGGAGACGCCCCTTGTCTTGGTCAGAGTACAAATGCAGCATCGTAGGTCCATTTGTATTCCCAGAAGAAGAAGCCAGATATAGGGCACACTTTCTGGAATGGACCCCAGACTCAGTTTTTCTCTTTGAGAAAAGCCCAAATCAGCCGTCACTCCCCCTGACCCCAGCTTGGATGGACAGAAATGGACAGGCAGACATCATGAGGAAGGGGACTTTGTGGCAGTTATAATCCATTAATCACCTGAGGGGCCATGACAGTCCTATTCATTTTACATCCCAAGACCGTAAATCCACGTCTTTCTCAGGTTTTAGACCCCTTCAAGCTATTTTGGAGCTGCGAGACAAAAGAATTTCTTTGCAGAAATGCAGAAGGTCTTTTATTCTCGCTCTCTGATGTCACCTCGGGACTTTTATTGAATTTCACCCTTTGGACCAGTGTCATAGGAAATTAATCATTTGAAATTCTCAAAGATAATAATCATGCCTGCGTATTTGGGTTTAATCATGATGTTGCTATTTGTTCTACAGTAATGACACAGATCACCAGAGGACCCTCTGATTTCCCTGCACTTCACTTATTCCACTGAGAACCTAATGTTCTTTTCATGAACTTAGTGAACAAGGGGACCTTTTCAAGGGAGTGATGGTCGGGAAAATGTCTACCTGTGACCTTTCTAATGTTATGATAATTTGAAGTTTTGATGCAATTATCGAAAATGTTTACATTCCTTCCTATTGTTTGATGTGATTCTTTTATTTTTTTCTCATTTATAATGCTTTCGTACTCAGGAAGTTGAGGTAGGTTTTTGATTTTTCCACTGTGTATAGACATAGCATCAAAATAGTTGCCAAATAAAATGTAAATTTCACTCTAAATCCTAAATCTCAGTGGTAAATATTTGTTTTAGTTCAGTGAACCAGGACCACACACATTTATTTTTCATGGGTATATCCAGGGGATGCAATTTATCAAATGCATATAAACAGTCCATTTGCTGCTTTATCTTTTCTCATTAGTTACAGTACAAGTATGATTGTCAGTTATTATCTGTGTTTTACTGGTGGGTTATTTATTGAAAGAGCAGAGCAACTGACATTGTTATTTTCTAAATCATTTTGTCTGAGGCCTGCAGGACTTTATACCAAATGTCAGACCAATTTATCAATGAATCACTCTATTCAGGAAGAAAGTGATTTAGAATGTCTGTATAAACCTACACCCACCTGTCCTTACACGCACACCAGGAACAGTTATGGGCATTTCACAGGGACACAGAGATGTTAAAGCTGGAACAGCTTACTTAAATTATATACAGTTCGGCCAGGACTTACTGTGTACTGTTGAGTGTTGCCCTAGGGGAATGTGCAGGTGAGTAAGACCCATCCCTGTTCAGAAGTAGCCTGGGCCCAGGTGTGTGGGTGTGATATGTGCCAATGGAAGATGTATTAATGGCCCAGCTTCCAGTCTCTGGTGTACAGGGTTCGCATGAGTGGGGTCTGTGGAGTGATGGGGGGTGGGTGGGGGACCTCAAGTCACTGCCCAAGCTGGGCTGGTTGGTCGATCGCTTCATTCAGAAGGATTGTCACTGGGGCTCTTCACCGGGGGTGGGCAGGACAGGCCTGATGGAGAGGAGACCGATAGCACATTGCTTGCCCAGAGATGTGACTGGAAATAGCTCAGAGGTAAGGTGGTGTCTGGGAAGCTAGCTCCTTCCCAACAGATGGAATGTTTTGTATTTCTCAACAGCGTGATTAGTAGGGGTTTCCACTGCACACAAATTGAAATTACAGGAAAATTTCACATCATACAGCTGATGCACTTATATAATGTCATCTGGAAATCTCACATTTCCAGTGACTTCTATTATCATTTCAGAGATACTTTTCCCACCTGCCAGCCACCCCTCCTTCCTGTTCTCCCCAGTCAGTTAGTGTGAAAAATAACTAGTTTGCACTGAGTCCTTTGGAGAGCAGTTTGCCTATAGCCCCTTAACTAATCTCTTTGTAAAGGTTTGGGGTTTGATAAAGTGGGATTAACCTCCATCTAGGATCTATAAACCTGGCTTTAGTCCACCTGGCCCTGCAGGGCAATGCTTCTCCTTTTTGTATTTATCTGCAGGGGGTCTTCAGATGACCCCAAGGGGCTGCCTGCCCTCAATTCACCTTACTTCCTTCTGTACATGTCTCCACTGCTCACTCCTGGTCGAGACAAATGAGGCTTCCATTTATTTTCTAGGCTGGTAATTTTTATTACCTCAGGTAATCTTCAGATGATACTTCAGTGTTCAAACAACTTAGCTAAAATATGTGTGAAGGAGAAATGATCTGTTCCATGAGAGCTAAGTGTCTTTGATCTGTAGTAGCTAAAGCTGTAAGGTATATATAAATTACATCATCATCTTCATAAGTGGCAGTAAAGCAGTTGGATCTCAAAAGTGGTTTCCATTTGATTGTGCCCCTTCATCTCTTCCTCAGAGTTGCTTTGACATTCTTTGGAGCTGAAATAAGCATCTCTGGAAAGGCAGCCCCATGGGGAATAGTTGAGCTAAATTGCATCAGCCATTTGGGGGCTGTGGGACAGGGGAAGAAAAATTCAGGTTCCCAATCAAAATGGGCTAAACCCAGAGACTTTCCAATTCGTTATGACATCCATGATGAGGGGACTTAATCACTAAAATTATGGCAGGAATATTTTTGCATCATTTCATGGTAGGGAGGCTTAAAAGTTTTCTTGGAAGATGCATTATAGATCAGAATGTCCTTTGGTATGTATGTATATATACATATTTTATTAACATGTCCTGATAAATATATCCTTATTAATATCTATTATATATATAATATATACGTGTTATATATGTATATATTTTTAAAAGATTTCGCTTCCCATGGATGCTTATCAAAACTGGGTATCTCTAAAGTAGTTGAAAAACCAGAGTTAAATTCCTTTGCACCAGCCACTGGGTGCCAATAATTTCACAGGATCCAGTATTGTGTTTAGTAGAATATTTATTTAGTGAAATGAATATGGTTTTACCTCTTTTGATCAGCAGTGGAGGATTTAAAAAAATAATTGGGGCCATGATCATTCACACGACTCTCCCTCCACCACCAGCACCACTCCCTTCGTCATTCTAGACGTTATCATTTGTCGCTTTCTTACTGTGATCTGTATGCTTTTTTTTTTTTAATTTTTATTGGAGTTTGGTTGCTTTACAAGGTTGTGTTAGCCTCCACTGCACAACAAAGCAAATCAGCCCTACACATACAGATATCCCCTCCCTTTTGGACTTCCCTCCCATTTAGGTCACCACAGTGCATTAGGTAGAGCTCCCTGTGCTATACAGTATGTTCCCATCAGTTGTCTATTTTATGCATAGTATCAATAATGTATATGTGTCAATCCCAGTCTCCCAATTCCTCCCACCCCACCCCTTTCCCCCTTGATATCCATACATTTGTTCTCTACGTCTGTGTCTCTATTTCTGCTTTGCAAATAAGATCATCTATACCATTTCTCTAGATTCCACATATATGTGTTATTATACAATATTTGCTTTTCTCTTTCTGACTTACTTCACTCTGTATGACACTCTCTAGGTCCATCCACGTCTGTACAAATGACCCAATTTCATTCCTTTTTAATGGCTGAGTAATATTCCATTGTATATATATGTACTACATCTTCTTTATCCATTCCTCTGTTGATGGACATTTAGGTATGCTGACTTTTGATGTGTTTTTACTATGACTGTATGCTCACCTGGAATGTTTCATGATTTTGGACATAACTCAATATGCTCACATTTGAGAGTCTTTTAAAATTTATAGGTTCTTCCGGGTTTTAACAGTCCCTAAAGAGTTGGGTGATTTTCATTTTCGAAGTGGTATCATGAAATGGAATAAGCCCTTCCTCGTATGGTGAGAATTTAGAGGAAGACTGTTCTCTGCCCTGTCCAGCAGAGGCCTGATATAATTATCCTGTGCAGTGTAGTCCATAAAATATACATGCATGGTAACACTGCCATACTTCACTCTTCAGCCTGTAGAATGCACTAATAGGAGTTATTGAATTTAGTAAATGACTGTATCTAGGTATGCGAACTTCTATTTAGGTGTATGTTTTAAGAATTAACTGTTGCTGAGGTCCTTGCAAGTCATTTTTAAAAACTTCATCAGTAGAGATAAAATTACCAGTTAAGAGGCCAACACAGACAGATACACCTCACCTGGCAAGTGTGATCTAGTACGTCCACCATGCCTTCCACCACAGTCTGAATTTTAACAGACCACATCTTTATTGGGCCAGAAGGAAGATCAGAGGTGAGGGCTTTTCAAGTCCTGTGCTTTTCCGGTCTCTGGACCAGGCTCTGGGGTCCATGCAGCATAATGCCCTTAGGTACCGGGCAGCACCTGGGTGGTGTGGGGCTGGCACACTGCTTCCCACGGTGGGATTTGTCACTGTGAGAAAGGAGGTAGAAGCGTCAACAGCACAGCAAGTCCTGGGTCTGTTTTAGGATAACCTAAAATATATGCTATATTTAAAAATTTTAGATAGAAAATAAGATGAAGAGCTGGGCTGGTACCCCTGGATGTTAAGCCCTGAAGAAATGACCAGCCAGCCGTCCTTTGTCCCTTGAGCATACTGACTGTTAAGTGGGACTCAGGGGTGAGGTGAAGCTCTAGAAGGGCGTTCTTCTAGCTTTGGCTTTTTCCACACGGGTTTGGATGCTCGCCCACCAGACGTTGCCCCAGAGGCAGAGTGGATTGACTGGCACAGGCCCAGCTGCTTGGACTGCCCATGTCTGCAGACCTGGCTGGTCCACTGTGGAAGGCTGATCCGTGAACTCCGGCCGCTCACATTTGGACCTCACTGCTGCAGTGACCGCTAAGTGGCCCCCTTCCCCGTGCTCAGCGGCCATCCCCCAAGTGGGCTCTGGTGCCTCTCTCTCAGCTGTAGCCACAGCGGTCACACCCAAGGTTGTCCGGGCTGCTAGCTCATTGGGTTCTGCTTTGGCACCCGCTTTCCTAAGGCAGGGCAAAAGCAATCAGATGCAGGGAAATCATTTTCCTTCCCCACTTGGCCTTGCTGGGCAAGAGGCTGTTTGAAGGACTCATTTTGCATAATGAGCTTTGACTCAGGTGTACCTTCAGATTTGGGCAGCAGTTAGGCAGTATTATTACATGTGCAATGAGTTTTTAAATATTCTCATGCAGATAGCCACTTTTAGAGGTTTTATATTTAAAACCATGATTTTCCCCAAGAAATATGTAAAAATGGCAGTTATAGTTAGCCCGGAAATGTGGCAAGGTCCAGAAGAATACTTCACGTTCCATCCAAGTTATAACGTATGTTGAAATCACTAGGGAATATTCAGTTCTTGAGACTGGCTCAAACCTCACTTGGATATCAAAGAGAACGTGACATGTGAAATTAAAGCAAAGGAACTTGTCTTTGGCTCCAGTCCTTCCTTGTTAAACACACATCCTAAGCTTCCAAGGACTTCCATGTATTAGAACAGCATGTTCAAGTAGAAAATAGTTCACGTGATTTTAGATTGCGGTTGGGTGGTGCCATCCTCTGGATGTGCAGAGGGCACTGATGAACTGCAATTGGAAGGGCAGAGGTTTTGTTATGTTTTCTCCAGTGGTGAGGGTGAGTTCATCCTGGGTTATCTATTCTCTTGCCCTTGTGAACAGCAGAATGTCTGAGTCACTTGCTTATATTTAGTGCTGAGTATATTGGCCATCAAAGCTGAGAAATCAAGTGGTAAATTTCCCACCAATCATCCAGCACTTAACTTAGAATCATTAACTCTGGCTGCCACATAATTCAAAAGACTAGGATTATATTTAAAATAATAAATGGAGAGAGATGTGGCAGAGGGATTCTTTTAAACTTTCTCAGTGATATTTCATGGTGTAGACCTCAGGGACTTCCTAACCAGATGGGTGAGAAGACCAGTTATGCCATAAATTTAAAGCCAGAGCAAAGTGGGCCAATTCCTCGGAGTTAAAAATGATTTAATGCTGAATCCCCAGGATCTGGAGGAACCCATTCATGTTTATTCATGCTCTGGAAAATGGAATCACTGCCCAAGGAGCAATGTTCTGATTTTACTCTAAATCCAGTTTCCTAAAATCTATTTAAGAGCTTAGGTGAACTCAACCAGGATCTAATAAAGCCAGGTAATTGAATGACACAGAGGCCAATAAAATTCACAGGAGATGGTGTCAGAGATAAACAGCCGCAGGAGATGGCATGGACCATAGTTGAAACTAATTGTGCACTTTGATCTAAATGAACTTTTCTGGAAGAGACATCGAGGCCTCATTTTGGACAGCTTTCTGGAACTGCAGCATGCAGAGTACCAGCCGAAAACACATCCAGCAGATCATTTGAGTATATGCAGGAGGAAATTAACTGCATGGGGGCACATGCCCTAAAAATGGTGTGGAGGTGTTTTCCACGGGTGAGGCCTCTGCATGTTGCAGACAGTTGAGCTGAGCTCGGCCGCAGTGGGGTGGGTGAGCACTTATGGGGAGGAGGAAGAGCGGACAGTGGAGGTTTGGAAGGGAAGGGTTATTAGAAGTGGGGAAGAGGTTAATGTGACGATAGAGAAGTGAGTGACCTGGACCCTTGCAATTTCAAAGTAGTGAAGTGTCTAGCCTCAGAGCATAAGTCGAGGCAGGCTTCATGCAAGAAGGACATGGTTATGAACGAACCAGATTGGCCAGCCTTTGTGTTTTTATCTTTACACACCTGGGACACATGGTATTAAGCTGAATATATGCCTGTGGTTAATTCTCACATTTGAATGGCCCTCTGTTTTTTGGTTTGGGGAGTGTTAGAAAACTGGAACTGTGCACCAAAATTACATGTCTTCGTGTAGGAGGAATGTTGACAGTTGAATTATCAGTGGTTACAAACACAGAGGCTTAATCCCAAGTGAGAACAGCTAGGCATCACCACTAGCGGTATAATTGATAGCAAATACGTCTTGCACTTAGAAGGTGTCTCTGTTTATCTGTCGAAACAGGAAGAGCAGTGCTGTTTCCATATTAGGCTGAAATGTATTAACTCTTCCTAGTGTATAATCCATACAGTTTGAAAGACAAGAATTTAAAAAGTCAATTGATATTTTTGATTGCACGTGAATGCCTTGGAAAGATTTCTAAGCCCTTAGTGTTTTCCTTTGTGTTTTGGGAGGTGGGGGGAAAGGCAGCTTTTTATGCATTTATGTGCGAAGCTTCTTGAAATCTGACCTTTGTTTTCTATTTTTTTTTCCCTCATATAGGATGATTATTTCAGAAACTGGAATCCCAACAAGCCTTTTGACCAAGGTAAAGGATGCACTATTTCTTGCTGTATATTCCATGGGAAATGCTGTCTCATTTTTCCTTCCTTGAATGCTGATTTACTCTTCCCTTAAAGGCCAGCTAGCTGTCTTATTTTATTGACTTTTGTGGACTGAATTGAGTGGGGTGATAGAAATTATTTTTATCAAATTGGTTATTTGTCTGAGGTTGTCTAAGACAGATTAAAAAATGTTTTTATTGAATTGACCACTATAATCATTGGTTGGTTTTGTTAGAGAACAAACACATAAAGAAACAAAATAGTAAAATGCTTATCAGACTAACCCGGTGGATTGTTGGGCTGAGTCCAGTGATTTCATTCATGGAACAGACTGTTCCTGGAGACGCTGTCCAATTCACAGGAGCCACAAAAATGAAACTTTCTTGTCTAGAAATAGGCTAATCCCGGGAGGCTTTCAGGGGCGCTGATATTTCCTTTGTTAAATAACTTCATCATGTTTCTAAATAGAAGCTTGTTTCAGGGGCAGCTCACTTACCGCTTGGGTTTTAGCTTGGTCTTCAGAGGGCTCTTTCCTCTCACACCAGCAAGCACAAAGCCAGGCTCCTGAAGGCCATTGTAAATCTCTGTCCTCCTGTGAGTTATTTAAGACACAGCGAGGACCTGCTGTGAATCACATCCCTGTTTCTATTGTTCCATGTGGGGCTGCTGTTGGCGCCGACCCTGCTGCTGAAATGGTGGCAGATTGTACTTCAAGTACGTATATGCAATTAATGCTGCAACTCAGAGGGAAAATGTTACCTACCAAGTCTCAGAGGTTCACACTTCTGAGAATCAGCTTCAGTTCTGTAGATTGAGTATTTCATGTGGTCACGATGGTCAACTTGACACAAAGAAGTCAAGGAAAGCATTGACGTGTAACACGATAGAAGGCGCCCCTTTCGGCTCTCTCCTTTGTCACTTTAATGGGTCACTCCATCCGGACTCTGGTTTTCTTTTAAGCAAAATTGGCATTAAAATTTTCTCATAGACATTTAGCGTATGCCCTCAAGTAGTGCAACACTTTGTTCATTCATACATGCATGCATTCATTCATTCTCAAACATTTATTGACCTAGCACTCTGGAACAAGCACCAAGCCAGGTCCTGGGGATAAAACAGAAAACCTGTGGTGCCCATCCGGGAGGAGCTCAGAGTGGGGAGTGGGGAAATAGCTCAGTGAACAATTGCAGTGGGAGATGTGTTAATGGCTATGATGCAGGTATGTGCAGGTGAGACTATAGGTGGGAGACTTAGTGGGCATGCATGTGTGTGTTGTGGGCAGGTGCTAGGGAAGGCTTTCTTTTGAAGGCCCCGTCTGGGCTATACCTATGCCAGTGGGCTCCAAGGGCCTCACACTTCAGCAACTTTAAAAAAATTAAAAAAAAATTTTAATTGAGATATAGTTGATTTACAATATTGTGTTAGTTTCAGGTGTACAGCAAAGTGATGAAGTTATACATAGGTATAAATATTTTTTCCAGTTCTTTTCCATTATAGGTTATTATAAGATATTGAATATAGTTCCCTGTGCTATACAGTAAATCCTTATTGTTTATCTATTTTATATATAGTGGTGTGCATCTGTGAATCCCATACTCCTACTAATTTATCCCTTCCTCACCCTTTCCCCTTTGGTAACCATAAGTTTGTTTTCTACGTCCACAAGTCTGTTTCTGTTTTGTAAATAAGTTCATTTGTATTATTTTTTAGATTCCACATATAAGTTGTATCATATAATATTTGTCTTTCTCTGTCTGACTTATTTCACTCAGTATGATAATCTCTAGGTCCATCCATGTTGCTGCAAATGGCATTGTTTCATTCTTTTTTACGGCTGAGTAGTATTCCACTGTGTATATATACCACAACTTCTTTATCCATTCATCCATTGATGGACACTTAGGTGCTTCCAGTCTTGGCTATTGTAAATAGTGCTGCTATGAACATTGGGGTGCATGTATCTTTTTGAATTAGTTTCGTCTTTTCTGGATTATATGCCCAGGAGTGCGATTGCTGGACCATATGTTAGTTCTATTTTTAGTTGTTTAAGGAACCTCCATACTGTTCATAGTGCACCAATTTACCTTCCCACCAACAGTGTAGGAGGGTTCCCTTTACTCCACACCCTCTCCAGCATTTGTTATTTGTAGACTTTTTGATGATGGCCATTCTGACCGGTGTGAGGTGGTACCTCATTGTAGTTTTGATTTGCATTTCTCTAATAATCAGCAATGAGTAGCATCTTTTCATGTTCCTGTTGGCCATCTTGCTGTCTTCTTTGGAGAACTGACAACTTTAACAGTGACTGAGTCATCACAGTAAACCACAGTAAAACATATGAAGGTATTTGTAATTTAGAAATTTTCCATCAAAAATGGTCAAAATTTCTAAAAATTTCTCAAAAGGCTACACCTTCATGTTGGAAGAACACTCAGATGTAGAGCAACACGTTCCCTGCGTGTACCTGGTAAATGAGCCCTTCTGCAAACACCCCTTCCAGGATCTTTCTTATGGAGCTACTGCAGGTGATGGCGACCATGAACTGACGCTTTCCAGTCCAGAAAAAGATTTAGGTTCTAGTCCTGTAAGCATCAAATGTTGCCTAAATAAATGCCAAATTTACTCTTCCCCAAGGCCTGCAAACAAATACTAAAACTTTACCAAGGGACATTTTAATTTTTACTAATTCACATTGGGAAAGGTTATACATGAAGGTGGGCATCATTTGTCACTTCATATATGTAAATGATATATCTACATATATGATATAAATGATAGCTTCCTTTGAACATGCTATTTAAATCTGCCTAACCAAAAAGTCCAAACAGGGATTTTTCTCTCCAAGGAATGTTAGCGACTATATCCAGCAGCGTCCTGCCCCTGCTCCCTCTTTTCCTAGCTCTGCAGGCTTGAAAGCTCGATCTGCTGAGATAAATCCTTGCAGAAAACCTCATGACCTTCTGGGGTATAATTGAGGACCTTAGCTGAGAAGGCCCACTTTGTACCTCAGGTGTAGCTGCTGTTGGCTATTTATATCCTGAGCTGGGGGGAGAGCAGGCAGGGCTGAGAATAGCCTTCACTTAAAATATCGGCTCCAGCAGATGTCATCAATTACACTGGGTGCCGCTCAATAAAAATGGGAGGTTACTATATCAGCGCTGACGCGGCCTGGTGAAATATAAACCACTGGCATGGAAGAGATTGGGCGTTTCATCTTCCAGAAAATAGGAGGATTGCTGAACTCCAGTGGAGATTGTCAGCTGCAGAGAGAAGTCGTTTCCACTCCCAAGCTAAAAAAGAATCCAACGTGGTTCAGGCAGTTTTGTGGTTGGGGATGACTTTCAGTTTATAGAAATGGAACTTGCTGGAAAGCATGTTAGAGGGCCAGATGACAAGCATGTTCTGAGATGGAGGTGGAAGTGGCTTCATGATAGAGGTGGGTGTGAAGTGGGCTTGAAATGCAGGGGGAGAAAAGGGGAAGGAAGGCCATACACGGGGGATTCTGGTAGAGAGTAGCCAGACAGGGGGATTTGAGGCAGGCTGTGAAGGGCATTTCATACCAATCTATGAAGTTTAAACTTTGTTTTCTTGGCAGTGGGGACCCATAGAAAGTTTTTGAGCAGAGGAGTGACAGGTTGAAGGCAATACTTTAGAGGACCTAGTTTAGTGGCTCAACAGCAGTGATTCGGAACCCAAGACACACCTGCTAAATGTTGCCCCTCCTACCGACTCTTAGGTAACTTCTCCATTGCATCATTCACTGTCTTGGATCCCTGGGCTTTGGTCACAGATGGTCAGACTTAACCATTCAGCTCTGTAGCTTCACCTCTGAAATGCCCTGTAGCTCCTGACTGCCTCAAGTATTGGTGTGAATAGTAAGGACACACGTAGTATTCAAGAAATAGTTACTTCCCTGTAATTGCTCTTTCTGCTGAAGGATAGTTACTGAACTTTGAACAACAGGGCTTCACAGAGCAAGCACTTATCATGTAATGACTTCAAGGTAGTTAGAAGAAAAGCGCCTGGCTGGAGGTCTCCTTCCACAAGGCTGAAAACGTCTTTAACGTGTTATCTTTAAGAGGATCACGAATGCTTCTGTCAGCGGAGTATAATAGCTATCACCTTGAGGCTTTTCTAAGAATTCTCTCGGAGATTTGGATAAAGTAGTCTATCCTTTTTGATTGTAATGCCACATCTCCTCACACAAGGGACAGACTGGGAGTTCAGAATAGAAGGCAACAATTATTAACTCAGGTGAGGAATTTCCTTTGTGAAGTCCACAAAGACAGATGCCCTGCGGGGAGCTGGACAGGCTGTATAGTTCAAGAGGGCAACTGGCAGATGCAAACGGCTTCCTGTCTTATATGGGCAGGAGGAGTGGAGGCCCTCAGAGTGGACCTCTGCGGGAGGCTGGCCGAGCCTGGAGGGCTCTGGAGTGATTCCAGAGTTTTGGGTGGCCTCTGCCGCTTTTGCCTTTGGCACCTTCCCTCCACTGGCCCCTAGCAAACCTGGAGCACAGAGTGGGTGTTGAGCAGACGTGAGTTTTATGCTTCTGAAAGTGGCATCTGGTCCAGCAAGATGCTTCCCCAAGAAAACAGTCCCTGCGCAAATAAGTTTGGGACACACATATGCTCTGTTCATCTCGTGGAGATTCACAGTGTTTGTTAGCAATTTAAAAGCTCTAAGAAGTCTTTTAGTCAAGAAGCCCATTTAACGTACCATGTGCTAAATTTGCCTTTGACCACATGCTTTTGCTGTTATTTTTTTCACACCATACCTGTCATGTCCCCAGCAAAAGTGGTATCTTCTGTGGGATACACTTTGGTGAGTGCAGTATGGGGTCCCGGGGTTTGTAGTCAGATTCTCTAAATTTGGAACTTGACTCTGCCAGTTACTAGCTGTGTGATTCTAGGCAAGTTGCTTAACCTCTCTGATTCTAAGCCGTCCCGTCTGGAAATGGTAACAATAAGAGCACCGAGAGGATTAAATGAGTTAATGTGTCTGGCAGATAGCAGGTGCTCTGTTAAGTGTTGTTTTAGCCAGCAATTGATCTTTTTCGCTCCCTCCTCTTCCTGTCTAGCTGCCTTTCCATGTTGCTTCCCTCCTTTCCCAAGCAGGTTTTCTTTCTTTCTTCTTGTATTCCCTCATGGGGGCGCTCACAGTTGCAATGCTCTGGAGCTCCCGGGCTAAATTAGAGCTGACCTGTCTTACACTAGGCAAGTCATTGCCGTTGCACCTCCACATCCTCATTATTGGGGCTGAAAAGGTTCAGGCACTTAATGCTCATTCATTCATTCATTCATTCATTCAACAGGTACCGAATGCTGATGTTTAAACCCCCTACGCTAGATAGTAGGGACCACACTAAAGAAGGTCTTTCTTGGGACACTCGGGATTATAAATCATTAGTCATCTGTCCAAGTTCTCACACCAGCACGGAGTGTGTGTCCGTACTGGGGGTGACGGGGTGGGGAGCAGGGACAAGTGCTGGTGGGGGTGGGAAAGTGAAAAGTATTGGCCTGGGAAACTGGGAAGCTCATATGATGTCAACTGTTTACCCTAGTGACACAGGGCAGTTTTAGTCGGGATGACAGTTTTTGCGACCCCCTGGCCTCACTCAGTCTGTGTCTGTTGACTGCGGATCAGGGTGCCCCCAGCCTTAGCTGATCAACATTCCTTTCGGGGAGACGCTGAGGATGCAGTCTCACAGATCCTCTTTTTCCTTGGAGTCGGGTGGCTGATGAGGAAGGTTATTCAAAGGGCCTGGAGGGGAAAGAGAGAATTGGTTGAACCACAGTACTGTGGTACAAAAATAAAAGGTGTTGCTTTGGGGATTCACCGAGGGAGGGGATGAACAAGGAGCAAAGTGAATTCTAACAGGCAGCTTCAAAACTTCTAGACCAGTCCTTTGTGAAAAAGAAAATCGGAGCTAATTCATAATGCTTTTGCCAAGTAAAACGTTTTTATTGTTGTTGTATTGCGGGGTTGAGAAGGTAATTTGTGTATAAAAGCATTGCATCACTTTAATATAAAATTCTGATTACCTGAAGATGTCCGAAGTGATGGAATGCAAATTAATCTAGGTTCCATACTGCAGCCATGGTCTGCTCAGGAAAGAACCCACTGATGTACTTGGGTAAGAAGTTCCACTTGATGGGACAAACCATTTTAGGAAAAATGGCTGAAGGGGATTTATCATGGAACTTTTTCTGAGACCAGTGGCTTCCTTTAATGTGGCATAAATGAATGTTTGAGGTAAAGTGTGGAGGTGTTGGTTTAAAGGATAACGTTTTTCCTTCTGGAGTGAATATTAATCATTTTTCCTCCAGAGCGGCCCGGCTGTGACTAAATCTCAGATGATGCTGGTGATCTTCAGAGCAGAATATGAACTCGTAGAAATTGATCTCCAGATAAAAATGAAGCTCCGAAAGGCAGGGTCCCCTTTCATTTATGCTGTTCACTTGAGTAGAATAAAAGAAGAAAAACCTTGCCCTTTGACTTTCAATCTATTATACCAAGATCCTGACAAGCTCAAATCCTCACCAAAGCCCCGAACTGTTTTCAGGCAAAAATTCTAAAACTTGAAAGGAGAGAATTCTTCCTGTGTTCCAGCCGTGTTTCTGGAGCCAGAGCCCCGTGGACCATCACAGCAACATGTTTTGTCCAAATTTTAAAGAGCTCCTGGGGGAGCCAAGATTGCTTATTTCTAATATTTTTCTTTAGAAGGAGATTTCTTTCCCTCTAGATTAATCTGAAATTTTACATGATAGGCTTTATAGAAATCTTAAATCCCCATAGCTTTCCTCTTGATGTGGAATTTAACCTCACCCCAAAAGGAGCCTCTGATTCGCATTTGTAGGGCCTTGAAAATTTTTCAGTGTTTAAAGATCTGTTCATCCTATCTGATCCTTCGGGCTACTGATTCTCAGAGGCAGCTGGCCTGGTTTGTGGGAAGCATCTTAATTTTCTCCGGGTTCCCTCATGTTTGGTCTGGTTGGTTCCTCCCTCTCACCTTGGCCTTTGCACATAAGTTAAGGACCATTCTCTCCCCTTAACAGAAATACCTCCTGTTATTTAAAATTACCGATTCCTGCCCCAGACATTCACACCTCACTCCAGCCACCTCAGCCTCTCACCTCCTGCCATCTCTTCTTCTCTTTCTTGGTTATGACCATACAATGGTTACTATTTTTAAAAATTTAAAGTATTGATTTTTAAATTTTCCAAGTCAATTCTGCCAGAGAAGCAGCAGAAAACTGTTAATTCAAATATTGGTTTGCTCCTTGTTTAACTCAGCCTATCTGCTTTGAAGTTAGATCAAGTTGAAAGTTTTATCTTCCATCTCTGGCTGCCTTTGCCTGTTTGCTTATTTTAAGGAAATAAAACATCAGATATAAGACTGAAATCCCCCAGGGGCCCCTCCTTGGTCCTCTTTCCCATTTTCTTTTCTTTAAAGGTGACCGTATCGTTAACATGCTTTTCTTTCCGTGTTCTTGTCCGTTTATGTCATACGTGCATGTCTACAAACACTGTTATACATATAGAAATGAGTGTTTTCTCCTCTAACCTGTTTATTTCACTGAAAATCGTTTTCGATTGGTTAGCTGTCGATACAGTTAATTCCTTTATATTGTGATGTTCTGTGGTACTAATATGCTCCAATTTATCCACTTATTCCCCTGTTGGTGGACATTTATGTTGTCTCATTTGCTTTGCTGTTGGAGCTGCTTTCTCCTAGCATTTCTAACACATGCTGACTGATTCGTCCATCCAGCCCCTTGGCCTGGAGAGTGTGGTGTCCCCCAACGGAGGCCGAGGTGGGACAGGACTCTGCCACTCTTAAAATGTGTGACTTCAGGCAAATCACTGGCCTTTCTTGACTTCTGTTTGCCCACCTCTGCGATAAAAGGGGTGGGCCAGGTGGCCCCTGAGGTCCTTTCCTTCTGATAGCCAAGCTATCATGGTTTCAGGCAATGTAGAATCTGTGTATGTTTTCCTCATGAAGGAAGGAAAAATGAAAAATTTGAAGTCTGATGCTCTTATTTCAAAGGTCACAGTTTAACCAATGAGGTATGAATATCGCTTCAATAAAACCAATGGAATTAAATGAGCCTTTTAACCATCAGGGGTGGGGAGGGAGGCTCAGAATAAAAAGCAAAAAGGACCAAAGCAGGAGGTACTTTGTTTTCTGACAGAGTCCTGAGGGCACTGCAAGAGGTGGAGGAAAGAGCCAGGGTTTAGAAGGCTCGAGTTCGAATCTCGGCTCCCCCGTGAATGTTGGACATCCACTTGAGGCATCTGACTTATCTAGGCTAACGATATCCATCTGGTGGACATTTGTGACGACTGTGTGAGCTCATGATTGCAGAGAGCTGGGGAGTTGGTATGTGGCGTGTGCCCAGGAAAGCTCAGTTTCTTCTCGGCTCAGCCCTGCCGGGGACCCCTGTGCAAGCTCCATCTCCTCACAGGAGCCTGCCACTGTGGGTGTTAAGTTCCCTGCTTCCTCTGGCTCCTCTAGCAGCTGCCAGCACCCTGGCCCTTGAGAACCAAGGAGCCAAAGCCATTCTGGGTTGTGTTCCACCCTTTGGATGGAATCACGAAGGCTAGTAGAATTTCCCGTGCAATTATGGGGCGCTGTGGCTTTCTATTACTGTGTTTAAGAGGTTCTTTTAGCACGAACAGATCCATTTAAAAGACATGTTTATCACCTTTCCCCAAACTCATAAAACGTAGTGTTAGTTTTATAAAAAGAAAAAAAAAAAAAAAAAAAAAAGAAGCAAACCCAAACCTTCGGCTATTCCATCTGCTAGAACAACAGCCCCTGAATTAGCTACATAGTATTTGTTGAGTCCTAATGAAACAGCCTTGGTTTGGGGAAATTCTCAGTAGGGGAAAAAATGTTGGTAGAATTTTTAAATGGATCAGTAATGCTGGTTAAATTGTCCTCACTGGAGACCGGAGAGTGGATGAGAGCATTTTCCCAATGGGAGATGGCTGCCGGAGAAGCACTCGCCAGAGTCACCTGTGCCCCATAGCGCTTCTGCCTAAGATCCAGAGTTTTCTTCTGTTAAGTTCTTCAGTGTGTGTTATGTAACACTTCATTGCTGGAGGCCTATCCAATGTTTGTCCTGCCCTAATAACCGTGTATGATGAAAGGCAGTGTGAGGTATTGGGAGGACCCTGGGCATTGCAGTCTCAAAGATTGAGTTCAGCTCCAGCTCTTCCCTCTAATAACTGTGTGTACCTAGGCAAACGCTTCACTTCTCTGGGCCTCAATTTCCTTATCTGTAAAATAGAAATTATGATGTTTTTCCCAGCTGTGACATGAAGGGTCTGTAAAACTCTGGATGTAGTGCCTGATCCAGTCTTATTATCACGTACATGAGAAAGGCAATAAGGCTTTGGTAAAAGGAGGAGGGTTGGTGTTTTGTTCTGGACTCTCAGTGTGAGAGGCTCTTAGGGGTTTTGATGTGTCTGCTTCTCCTTTTTGGTTTGTGAGCTAATTGATCAGTGAATTGTTCCCTGATCACTTAGTAGGTGCTGAGTTGGTTTCATGCAGGAACATGATGAGGAATGTGACGGCAGCTTTCTTCGGGGCGCTTGTAGTCCGTGTAGCCGAGACAGAGACAGAGGGACACGTGAAAAAAAATAACCCAGGGTGTGTGCTTGGGACGCCCAGACAGAGTCTTGCAGATGGGGGCGCTCAGGGGATGGGAGAGCCAGCCCTTCCTGGGTGGGAGTCAGGAAAAGGATGATGGAGAAAGTGACCTGGAGCCTTTCTAAGGATGGGTAGATGCTGGGAGGTGAGCTGGAGGGACAGCCTCTGACGGAAAGAAACGTTTCCTGATGGGTGAGACTTCGGTTACCAAAGAAGTGAAGTTTGATAGGATGCTTTAAAAAAATACATTTATTAAGAGAGAGGAAGAAAATGTAAGTCATGACTTCAGTAGGCTGCTTCTGTCTGTCGCCAGTTATCTCTCCAGATCCTTCTGATGTTGAAATACCCCTAGAGTGGGGACTGCAGACGGTGAGGTAGGTCTGGTGCAGGAACACTGGGGGTGGGGCGTGGGGTCTGGGACAAGCCAGCACCTACTCCACCTCCAGAGAGTGAACGTGACCCGGCTGTCGCCGAGGGTGGTCCTGAGGGTGCTGGGGCCCAGCATCGCCAGGACTTCTGCTTGCTGCAGAGGAACGAGAAATGAAGAAGTCTTTGTATGTGGGTACAAACTCCTTATTCGTCAGTATTAGCAAATAAATCCATTATTTAAAAAAAAAAAAAAAAAACGAGAAGAGGGTAAACATGTCCTTGGACTGTCTGTGGATTCTCCTAGAGGAGAGCCGAGGGTCTCGTTGTCAGACCTCGTCTCTCGCCTGTGGTGTGTAGGCTCTGGAGGCTGATGAGTCCTTGGGGTGCCTCTGACCTGGAACAGCAGGGTGGCCCGAGGGTAGAGGCAGCGCCTGGCAGAGCAGGGGCACGCGGCCTGGATGGAGTCATTGTTGCCAGGCTACGATTAGATGCCAGGAGGCCTGCAGCCACGTGTAATGAGCAGGGGAGCCTGAATGCTGGGCCGACCTCTGGGTTATTATTGCTGTTTCTCTGCGGCCTCCCACACCACTTGCAGATGGATTGTTTTAATCTCGAGAAGAGGGAAACACACCCCTGCCCTCCTCTCACGTGCATTCAAGCACTCACACAACTCACACGAAATAGAGTGCTATGGGGATTTAGAGACACAAACCGTGTCCCAGAGAGCCGGAGCCAAGTCCCTTTGATCTTGTGGTGATCATGTGAGGTGCTGAGTCTCCTCGCCGTGGGGCAGCTTGGGGCAGGGCTGTGGGCAGTGCCATCCCTGAGGAGCCCTCAGCAGGAGGTGAATGCTGTGTACAGCAGTTGGCCCTGCGCTGCCCCTGCTCTTCCTTGGCCAAAAAATATTGGTAGAAAGGGATCAGAAAGGTGGGAAATGTCAGATGCCCTGAATGCCAAGAGGAGAAGACCCCCAGTTAGGTGGAGGGTGGTCCTTCTGAGCCGACATTCTAGCGACGAAGTGGCCCAGGGTTTGTGCCACCCACGAGCCCTGGCCTCTACTCCAGCCCCTGTCTTTCCCCCTAACTTCAAAATGTGGAGATAACTTCACTTGAGTTCTCCTGCTATATTCACTTCAGGTCTGTAAATGCTCAGTTTCCGTGCAGGAACTTACTTGAAATGTCACTCAGCTGTCCTCAGATTTGTAACCAAATGATGGTAACCTGACATTTCTGTCTTTTTTAAAAAATATGTTTTTTCTGTCTCATTCTTGAAAGGGTAACTTTCAGGAATTTATAATATCAGGTAATAAATGAATAGATGACAGTATTTGGATCTAAGGAAAAAATGTGAGTGAATTAAATAAAGCTGCAGCAAGGGTAACACTCAAAACACACGCACAGTACATTTCTGTGCACTTCTAGAGCGGGCCCTGGGGCTTCCTAATAACCAAAGGAAGGAAGGAAGCACACGGCCTTATGTGCCCAGGAGATGAAAAAAAGGCAGCTTTTCATGAGAAATACAAGGTGTTCCTGGTATGGAGACCAGAGATGCCTTCCTTCAGTGAGTTCTCAAAAAGGGAGTTGTGTGGACATGGACCACTTTCTTGACAGTGTCTGACAGTAAATACCACAGTAAATTTTTACCATTGCTTCCTCCAGGATCTCTCGGTGTATGCCAGTGGCATAGTGCCAAAGTGCAGTTCTATAAGGTAATTCGATGATAAGCCAGGCTAATAAAGAGTACACAGTCTTCTAAAGGTCTGGCTTGATACATGGATAAAATTGACAACATCCGGAAGAATGGATGGCCTGTCTCCATCAGAGAATACTCTGATTGTTTTGTTTCTGGTAACTGATTAGCATTGGGAACAGAGAGTTCTGGGCTTTTCCTGGCAGAAACAAGGAGTTCAGATCATCTGTGCTGCCAATTAGTGGAAGCAAATGGGTCTCCTTCATCAGCCAAGTGGTGGGTAGAGCCAATGTCCTCAGTCAGACATGCAGAATCCAACCCAGAACTATGATACCTGAACACAGAGTCACCTTCCTGCATGCCAAGCCTGTAGGTGAATTCAGACCCACAGACAGTGGATGATTATGAACATCAGCGTTCTGCCCTATATACCACTGGAACCGCAGGGGGTCACAGAGATGTCACATGGGAGCTTTATAATGTGATTTAGGCTTTACGAGGATGGGAAATGCTTTCCTTGCACACACTTATATATTTACACCCCTGTTTCTCAAATGTGGGCAGATGCTGATGTGCTCAATAAAATTGACATTTTATTTAGAGGTATTACCTTTACGGTTACCTTTATGGAACTTACGGTTACCAGGGGGGAAGGATGGAGGGGGGAGGGATAGGGAGTTTGGGATGGACATGTACACACTGCTGTATTTAAAATGGATAACCAACAAGGACCTACTGTGTAGCACAGGGAACTCTGCTCGATATTATGTAACAACCTAAGTGGGAAAAGGATTTGAAAAAGAATACATACATGTGTATGTATAACTGAATCACTTTGTCGTACACCTGAAATTAACACAACATTGGAGTATCAACTGTACTCCAATATAAAATAAAAAGTTAAAAAAAAACTATTACCAAATTCATATTAGATTTAGTTGTTATGAAATTCTCAGCCATCAACAGAACTATTAGCATGATAGCTACCTTTGGAGGGTGAAGGGGAGGGTGCCGTTTACAGGTGTTTTTTGACAGTTGAAAAGGGGTCCTCATGGTAGAAGGATTTGGGCATATTGCCACAGCACATAGACACAGGAATTTTATTCCGGAATATTTTCAAACAAGTGTTGTGAAGCAGTCATTGAGAACTCAATAGAAACTCATAGAATGCCTAATTTTCAGCCATGTCTCTTCTCAGCAGTACTGCTAGGATAAATTATTTGAAAAATAAAGATATATATTTTTCCCTTAGGAAAAAATACAATTTGGGGGTGTGGGCCATATAAGTGTCGGCAGGCATCTGCTAATAATGATGATTTTCACTTTTAGAGAGGTCAGTCCTTTCTGTTAGTGATGGGCCTGGAGGAGAAAGTCCCAGTTAGTGATGACAGAATTACACTGCCAGATTAGGGGTGAACATTCATCATTCTGTTGTCACAGCAAGGTGTAGATTTCTTCATCCAGGAAAGGTTTCAAGTGCTTTATGTATAGTTTTGAAAGTAGGAGTGGGGTGATAAGACACAGGGATGTGGGCCAGTCGCCATATTAAGCCAGCACAGCGCATGGCGTTTTGAACTCCTTCTGGTATAATAGCTGCACTTGGATATTTGTTGGGTTGCTTGTGGAGAGGGAGTTGAGGACGCCGTCTGGCTCCTCAGGACAGCCCTGGAAGCAGTGGGTGGGAGTTGCAAAGTGACGGACTTTGGCTGAGTTCAAGTTTGGCTGTTTTACAGCCCAAGCTGTGTGGGGACGGGATGGGCCACCTCGGGGTAGGTGGGGGTAAAGTCACCATTGCTGGGATATGCACACCTAAGACTGGCCAACCACCTGGTTGAGGGAACCAAACTCTGGATGGGGGCAGGAGCACTTACCATTGACATGGCTTCTGACTTTGAGTTGATGTAGTTCTAAGATAAGGCAGGTCTGTTGAGAAGCGATCATTTATTTTATAATAGAAATTATCCCCTCTAGGGTTTACTCAAACAACTTGCCTGATTGGTACATCTGAGGTGGAGTCAGTTTACCAAAGCTATGTCTGCGCAGCTGTGTATAGATTCCTGATCAGTAGGTGGGGTTGATCAGAGGTGATTGAAGCCTCATTCATTGCAAAGACAAGGGACTGAGAAAGTAAAATGGCTGGCTTACTGAGTGTTCCTAGTAAAGGAAAGTAATATATCTAGTCAGTTGAAGGCTTCGGTTCCTGCATTCCTGCACACTGCATTTGAATAGATTCTGTTGTCTTTGGCAAGAATGGCTGGGGAATAAATGGCCCTGGTGCTATGTTTTATTTTGCCAGAGCCATAGATACAGGCATAAATTTCCAAATGCACTGTGATTTATCAGCATGAGACTCACGTAGAGAGATCGGTGTCCTCTGTGGAGAAAGAAAGGTTTTTGTCTTACATTCAGATGATGGAGCAAGGGGGAGTGAATAAAGTGGGTCTGGGGAAGCCTTCTTCTTCACAGAGAAGCCAGGGAGGGCCTGTAGGAATAGATTAGGCTGGTCTCCGCCCTCCAGGAAAGCCTAGAACCTGCCGTGGGCTGTTGTCCAGATTCAGAGTCTAGCGCCACATCCTTGGATCCCCTCCCACAGCCCCAAAGGCATGCTTTGACAAACGCCTGTCATCTGACTGAGCTTATATTGTTGGAGAAATCTGCAGTGCAGGCAGGATTAAATGTGGTTTTGTTAGCATATCAAATGATGACTCTCGAGATATTTAGAACCTTGTGCTATCTCAGACACCAAGGAAGAGACCCTGCAACTCTCAGATAAAGATAAAGCAGAAACTAACAACAACAACAAAAAGATGGATTCTTGTGTGTTGGGAAAGTATGTGCCTAGTGTCAACACTGATCGGTCTGCTCTGGAGGAAAAACGGGAGGGACCATCCCTGCCTCTAATGCCATTCAGGCTGAGCCATCAGGTCAGGGGAGGGAAGTGGGGTATCAGTCAGAAATGATAATGCCCACGCCTTGCTTTCCCTCGGAAGCACTTGGGAAAATCAAGGGCTAGCACGTTGAAAGTCAAAATTGTTGTCTTCAGGGGGTCCACCTCCTTCTTTATGCTGTCCCATGGAGAACACAGACTCACTGAATTGCATTCTACACCTTTTCATTGAACAAGCAGAGTTGCCTTGAGCCAAAGTGGAGCCCAAAAAGTCCTCCCGAGAGGGGCCTGGTGAGTCCCCACTGTGCTGTTGCTTCTCCGGAAAGCAGACTCGTCGTGTAACTAGTCTTTACTTTTACCAAACTGCTTTGGTAGAGTGATGATAGAAAAAGTCATACACTTGGAGGCTGGGGACTAGTAAAGCACTTGTCTAAATATATTAGAGAACGAGAATAAGGCAGACCTAGGATATAAACTCAAGCCTATCTAATTCCAGGTTCCTACACTATAGTAAAATCACTTCATACATTTTTCTGCTTATATAATGAAATAGAGTACAGAAAGGACCTAGCACATATAAAGTACTTAACAAATGTTAGGAAGACTTTAAAAGGGAGGAGAACAAACCATGATTGGTGGCCTTCCCTTATCTCAGACTTTCTTTAGTAGTAGTTGTTATTACAGTAGCAGTCATGATAATATTTACAGCTAGTGTTTATTGAGTGCTGACCATCAGGCGTTTTGCTAAAAATTTTACATTCATCGTCCCAGTTAAGACACTTCTGGTTGAATATGAGGTTAACCTGTGGGTTTGTCATAATGGCCTTTATTATGTTGAGGTATATTCCTTCTATACTCATTTTATTGAATTTTTATCATAAATAAATGTTGAAACTTGTCGCATGCTTTTCTGCATCAATTGAAATGATCATGTGATTTTTTTTTATCCTTCATTTTGTTAATGTGGTGTATCATGTTGACTGATTTGCAGGTTGAACGACCCTTGCATCCCTGGAATAAATCTCATTTGATCATGTTGTATGATCCTTTTAATGTGGTGTTGTATTCGATTTGGTCATTTTTTATTGAGGAATTTTTGTATCTATGTTCATCAGTGATTTGGGCCTGTGATTTTTCTTTTTTGTGTGTTGTCCTTGTCTTGTTTTGGTATCAGGGCAATGAGCCTTACATGAACAGAGGAATCAGGCGAGTTATGAAGGGCCCGTTTATCAAATGTAAGGAGTTCAGGTGCAAGAGACCACGGACCGACCCAGTGATTCAAGAGCAGGAACAGGTTAGAAGGGGAGAGCTTGGTGACCCAAAGGAAAAGGATTACGTCACTGAACGCAAAGTTGGAGTAGAAACATTTGCATGTTTGCATTCATGCTGTGCCCCCAGCAACAGGTCATTATAGCCATGAAACCCTGCCTACTTGGTCTGGTCTCAGGAGGTAAGCAGGGATCAGACTGGTAGTTCTTGGGTGGGAAACCAGGTGAGATTGGTCTGCTTAGCGTCAGCATGGATCCAAGACGGAGTCATCCTATCCTAGATCTAAACTGTGAGTCCACTTTATGACCTTGGGGAGGTTACTTAACATCCCTGACTTCAGTCTGTAGGTTGGAGAAGGCTAAAACTACCTTATTTGGTTGCATTCAGAGATTAATTGAGCAAAATGTATATGAAGGTTCTACTTTGATGCCTGCCCATGGCAGGAGCTCAGGACATGTTAGATCCCTTCTCTCTAGTTGATGGGCTGAGTATCAGTGGAGCTGAGTGCCCATGGCAAAGCAAAGATGCTGGGAGGTGCGCTCCAGGGAGTTTCACAATTGACCTGGCAAAGTGGGAGAGGGGACCGGGCTGTTCTCCAGAACTGCACACAGAAGTGAGTTCTCAGCTGGAGCACCAGTATTTGAGTCCTTGGGGATTTGACAGATAGACATTTTTTGCAAGGACATCATTTATATACCATTATGGAAATCACCAAGACTTACCCTCCCCCACCAAACAAAAAAAAAAGAAATGATAATGCCAGTCGTCTAGTTAATCGTGCTATAGGAGCTTTTCTGTAGAATATTCTTAGCTGTTGGTATGTTCATAACTCTGTGGTTTATATTTTCTTCTTTGTATGTTTTCCATTTTTCTTAGAGAACCATGTTTTCCTATATAAGTGTGATTCTTTAAATGTACAAAATGGAAAGTTATCTGGGTGGTATAACTTTTCAGATAGTATGGAGGGAGATAGGTGAATTGTAACTAAGAGCAAATTTTAGTTATTTCATCTCTTGGCTATTTGACTATTCCTTTAAGTATTAATATTAATACTATAATATTATAATAATTTGCAAATAGTTTGCACCAGGGCCTTTGCACGTTCTGTGCCCTCTACTTAGCATATTTCTGGCCCCCTGTCCAACACATCCCTGAGGTCTCAGTTTATGTTACTTACTCAAGGAAACCTCCTGTCATTGACCCTAGACTAGATTAGATCACACTCTCCTAATAGTCTATGCTTTGCATTGTTACACAGTTGTAGTTTAATAATTTTTCAGAATTATTTACTGTTTATATCCCTGGTAAACTGTGATCTCTTCGGGACGAGGCTTATATGTCTTGTGTACTTCTGTATCTCCAGGGCCCGGGGTAGGGCTGGGCACAAAGTAAGTGCTGAGTTAATACTTGTTGGAAAAAGTAGTTACTGTTTATTGAGCACCTATTGTATGCCAGTACTATCTAGCCCTCTTTAAAAAATGTGTGTGCACAGGCATATAACCATTAATACTTAGAACTCTATAAAGAAAACAGGTTCTTCCCATTTACAACTGGAAAACTGGGTTCAAATCTTGAGAGTAGAATATTCAGGTTTAAAAAGGGTTCAGGAAATTCATAAGTAGTCATCTGGAAAAGTATTCATGATATAAATGTGAAAAAGTAAAACTGTACCTAATATGATTTTACTTATGTGAAACAAAGTGTTTATGTATGTATATAACTGATGAATGTGCTTGTATTTGCGTACAAAATACCTTAACACCAAATTGTAACCATTTATCTCTGAGGAATGGGCTGGGAGGGGCATGAGCAATTTTACTTTGCAGTTTTTCATATATTGTCATCTAAAAATTTTTATTGTAAGCCTCTCTTTTTAAATAAATAGAGAAAGAAGACGCCTTGCCTAAGTCCACGTAGGTGGTTTGGTGATTGAGGGGGGATTTGAACCCCAGCCCACCTGGCTCTATAGCCTGGGTTCTGTTCCCGATACCTTTGATGTGTCTGCAACAGTAGTTTCAATACCCCCCAGAGAACATTTGGCCGTGTCTGTAGACAGTTTTGGGTTTTACACTGTGGGGGGCGGGTGCTCCTGGCATCTGTGGGTTGAGGCCAGGGGTGCTGCTAACGTCCTACACTGCAAAGGACAACCCCCAGTCTCCACCCAGTTATCTACCCCACCAGGTCAGTAGTGCTGAGGCTGAGGAAGCTTGTTCCAGAATGGCGTCCTGTCCTATCCTGATTCTGGTGAACTTGGTGCCCAGTTAGGCCCCACAGGGCCATCAGCCATGTGGCCAGGGGATGCCCGGCCCTGGCCTAATGAGCCCTGGTAGCAGAAGGTAATTTCGGTGCCCAGTGGAAACAGTAAAAGTTACACCACCTATTGGCGTTATCCCCAACCAAAGCTTTTAAAAGAGAGCTGGAGACAGACAGATGGTAATTGGGCTGTTAGGGAGGTGATCGCTAGGAGGGAGAGAGGGTCTTGAGGAGGTGCAGGGTGGGTGGGAGCCTCTGTGTGCCTTAGCACGACCTGAGGGAAAACTGAGAGTTCTTTTAGGAGGGAGGATGATCCCCATCACCTCCTTTAGTGATTTACAGGGTTATGTGCTACCTGAGATCAGGCGTCGTGCTGGCCTCCAGAAGCCAATCGGCAGCGCCGTTCTGCGGGTGCCTGCACAGCGAGGTCTCATCCGTCAGGCCGTTCCTTAAGGGGGGGACCCCCTCTAGGAGCTGCGCGGATCCACAGTGAGCGCCGCGGGTGAGAATCCTCGCGTCGACCGTGCTGTTCTGCTGGGAGCGTTCTTGAGAATCATCCCATTTGACCTTCTCACATCACAGAGGGGGAAACGGAGGCCACAGAGGGGAAAGAATGCCTCAAACCACCCAGCTAGTTGCTGGCCAGTCAGGACTGGACCGCTGACCCCTGGCTCCTGGTGTTGCCATCAGCCCTAAAACAACAGTGGGAAGAAAAGAGAGATCTTTTTCTTAAAGACAAAGAGACAAATAGACAAGAGAACCTTCTCCTTGTGTGGGTGAGGTTGGAGAGGACCTGGTTCAGGGGGCAGGACGTGGGGGTGATGGTGAGGGGGTGAGGGCTTTGCTCTCCCGTGACTCAGTAGTGTTCGGCGGCTCTCAAAGTGTGACCCTCCGGCGAGCAGCATGCCTTCGCTGGAGAGCCTGTTAGAATGAAAATCGTCCAACCTCACCTCAGACCTGCTGAATGGGAGGCTTTGGGAATGGGACCTAGCAATCTGTGTCACCTTGATCTAGCCCCCTGGGTGATTCTGATGCACACTCAAGTGTGAGAACCACTGGTGAGAGGGAAAGACGATGGGACTTTGCTTTCCCATGTTGCCTTTCCATTAACTGGGACCTGGGACGTGTCACATGACTTCTCTGGGCCTCAGTTTCATTGTCTGTAGAACAGACAATATAGCAGACAGGAGAGCTGTGCTGTGAAACTGAGCCAGGTCTGTGCGTGGACCATGCAAACGACCTGGGGAGATTGGCTCTGAGAAAGGAGGGCAGTCACAGCAAGAGACAGGTGAGCATAACCTGTGTAGGATTACGGTGAGGGTAGTGGTCATCTCAATTATAGTCAGAAGTATCAGGCAACCAACATGTGGTAGGTTCAGCTTGCTTTCATCTGATCTCAGACACCACGGTTTGAAGATACGTTAGTACCACTAAAAAAACAAACAAAAAAATACCCAATACGAATCAAACTGGCATAGCATTGATTGTTTTTACAGAAAATCCTGGGACTTCCCCAGTGGTTAAGACTCCGCACTTCCACTGAAGGGGGCACAGGTTTGATCCCTGGTCAGGGAACTAAGATCCTGCACGCTGCATGGTGTGACCAAAAAAAAAAAAAAAATCCTGATTTCACTGTTAAAATATGAAAAACTATATAAAAAACAGTAAGTACTGAGTACTATTCACACATTATTATGTTCAGTCTTCACAACTACCCTGTGAAATTAGTGCTATTACTGTACCTACGTTACAGATAAGAAAGAGACTCATTTGAGTCCATTGTGTAGAATAGGGATTCGGCAAACTTTTTCTGTAAAGGGTCAGGTAATGAGTATTTTAGGCTCTATGTGGTTTCTTCCGCCACGATGCAATCCTGCCTTGCAGTGTGAAGGCGGCCACAGGTGACGTGCAAATGATGGGTGTGGCTGTCTTCCAATAAAACTTTATTTATGGGCACTGATATTTGTATTTCATCGAAGTTTTGTGTATCATTAAACATTAGCTTTAATTTTCAACTGTTTAAATAGGTAAAAATTATGCTTAACTCTCAGGCTATGTAGAAACCGGTGGCAGGCCAGATTAGTCCTGAGTGTAGCCCCTGGGGCAGTAGGTTTTGACCCCTGGTCTAGAGTCACCTGGAGTCAGGGTTCAAATCCATGTGTGTCTCCACAATGAGGATTTAATCTCCACTACACTGTGCTGTCTATAGTAAGGAGAGGTAGATGATTGTCAACTTACTTGTTTCCAAAAACAAAGAAACAAAAAGTCCTGCACTAAAAGTACTATTTGCCTTAATCATGGAGTTTTTCAAGTTTTTCAAGGGAGATCTCGTTTTAATTCCCTCTGAACTTATTCTTAGCTCAGTGTTCATTATAACTGGGAGATGCATTTTGACCTTGGAACTGACAGTTTGAAATTGTCAAGTTATAAAAAGTGAAACAAACATGTACATGGTATACAAAATTCATGTCAAAAGTGTATAAAATAAAAAGTAAAGTTCTTTTACTCCCTTGTTCCCTTTTGTTATGTAATTCCTCTTGCCATAGATAACCACCACCGTGAACAGGTTCTTGGGCATCCTTCTAGAAGTTGACTAGGTGACTACAGCAGTGTGTGTATGCATGTTCATTTCTCTTTGCATACTTTCTTTTTCATGTACTACTTCTTGGAGAGCTCTCCTTATCGATTCCTCCATTGATACATTATTTTTAGTGGATGCATAATATTCTCCTGTGTATGTAACTTGTGAAGTACTGCTATTTATTTAATCGTGTTCCCATATTTGGATTTGAGTCATTTCCAGTTTTTTAGTTATTACCAAAAATGGTTCAGTGAATATTGCTGTAAGTCAGTCTGTCATGCTTCTATAAGTATTTCTGTAGGATAAGTTCCTGGAAGTGAAGTCTCTGTATCAAAGGAGATGTGCTTTTTTGATACCTTAGTTAATGTTTTTCTTACAAGAAATTTCAAACAAGTTATTCCCTGGAGCCAAGAATGTCTACAAAGAACAGCATTGCTGGTGGGAAATTGTCTCCCTCCTGCCTCCTGTAATATTTCCAGTTATCTGTTTTTTTGTTTGGTGAGAAAATAGGTCATGTTTCATCTTCAAAACAGTTAGTGGAGAATTCGTACATGGTGACACTGAGGTTTTGGGCTCTGGATCTTATCATGATATTTGACTTCTATTTAAAGAACAGTCACCTTTTATTTAAGAACATAAGAAATGTGTTCTGGCCTGCCTGGCCAGAATTCTCTGATAAAGCAACAGTGGTTTGTGAAAACTGTACTTAATCTCCATGAATTTTTCTTGAGGCCTAAGGGAGGATTTGTTAATAGCTTATACATCCATTATAAATAACCCTAGTAATTTTGAGTACTGCCTCTGTGCCAGCTTCTGTACTAAGCCCTTTCTATGAGTGATCTCCTTGAATGTGCACAGTGATCCCAGAAGGCTGGAACTCTTCTCATCTCTCTGTTCAGATGAAGAAACTGAGGTTCAGAGAGACCCACATAGCAAGTAAGTAGTAGGGCCAGGCTTTGAACCCAGTTCTAACTCTACAACTCCCATTCTTGACCACCAAGCACGCTGTTTTCTATCATTAGTTGTCTAAAAATAGTGGAAGTATCTTGTGCTCCGTGATAGAAATTGATCAGTCAGTAATTATGGGGGAGACCATAAAAGTAGGTGCTGCTTCTGCCTTTGGCATCACAGCTCGTGGTGGGAACAGGCTTTTTTACTAGACTGTGGGTTCCAAGGACAGGGTGGTATGTCACTTATACTTGCGACCCTAGCGTAGAAGGGTGCTCAGGAAATGTTGAATGAATGAATGAATTAGGCAAATCCATATGAAGTAATGAGAGACCCCTTTAAGCCTTGGTATGATTAGGGGCTAAGTAGTAGGGTATAGAGAGTAAGATGTTACAGGTTTTTAAGGGAAAAAAAGGCTAGACAAACGTATACTTCCCTATATTTCCTCACCTATGAATGAAACCAAAAAAATAGTGAATTTTATTTTTAGTATGTTAAACCTTTGCTTGGTAGCTAACTTTTAGCCTCCAAGTTATATGTAGGAAAATAGACAAGAGTTAATACAAGCCCTTTTTTTCTAGTAAAGAAACATTCCACACGCATGTGTGTGTGTATCTTGTGAACTTCTGTGATGATGACTGGTTGTGTAGCTGGGGTCCAGAAGAGGTGTATCTGCTTTGCTTTCTGCGCTTGGGATAGTTATGGACAAATAAGCAGAAGGGATATTGCAAAGAAAATATGCAGTTGCATTAGTTCCACACCATAGGGTGGTGTGGGTCCTAATCAAATCAGAACCAGAATTTCTGGGTGGCTGGTGGCACCTAAATCAGGAGTGGGTGTAACCCAGATGGCTTGCCACTGGCTTGCACAGGAACTGTGGGACCTCCAGGGGCTCCTCCAGGCCTTAGTGGGAGAGCTGAGCTTGCTCCATGCCAGGTCCTCCCTGGGCAGGCGCCGCCTCCACCTCATGGAGCCCTGCCCCACCCTTTCCACACTTTGCCACCTGGCCTTGCATCGTGCCTTGGCCATGCTCCGCCTTTGCCTGCCATGTTCCCCCTTCCCTCCGTGGTCTCTTCTTTGATCTGGTTAATGCCTCTTCATCCTTCAGATAGTTCTACCGGTTCTTCATTGAGTCGAGTCCAGCTTCAAATGTCCTCCCTACACTGTGGGGTAGTGGTCCTCCAACTTCAGTCACTAGAGTGCTTGTTAAAACACAGATCCTGGACTCCACCCACAGAGGTTAGTATTGAATAGGTCTATGGTGCTGATTTAGGTGTTTCAAGGACCCACCTGAGAACTGATGAAGCAGGAGCTCCATACATGTGACTGAATGCAGCTGCTAGAAACACACTCTGGCCTTTAGCTTCTTCTCCCTGACTTCTTGCTTCCACTGCCCCATCTGCCTCAACCAAAGGTTGGGCAAGGTTGCTTGGACAATTTCAGGGCAGGACTTGTGGGGCAGAATAAGATCCAGAGTGGTGAGTGAGTGTGGTCATTCATGGCAGACTCCAAGTGTGAAGATCCCCTCAAATCACACTGTCCTCACCTGGATCACGCCTGGGCCATCCATCAGATTTAGAGAGTCCAACAAAAGTGGATAACAAACTCGCAGATAAGAGAAGCAGTGAGATGTGGAGGTGACAGTGAAGGGTCTGGAAGCCATGGGGAAGAGCTGGAAGACCTGAAGGTGTTTAGGAAAAAGCCACCATGGAGGATGGAAGTGGGATAGGATATGTTCTATCTGCTTCTGAGAGGTAGAGCTAGTTAACTTGGAGGTTGACTTGAGCTCAGTATAAGGAAAATGTTACATCATAATGACAGTTGTAATAGATGCTAGGAAACTGACTGGTCACTTTATATGTAGTGTCTCTTGATATTTACAGCATCACTGTAAATAGTTACTATTGCCCTACTAGATAGATAATGGAGCCGGGGCTCAGAAGTAATTTAAAAGGTTGCCAAGATTATACAGTGATTAAATGGTTAGTGAGAATTCAAGTATTGATCAGATTCACTTTAAAACCCGAAGTGTGTCCCCTGTGCTGTTTTCTCTTGATAGAGTTGTCTGTAATGATGTTGGGTGCTCATGGGGTGCTGAGATCTCATCACTGACTTAGTGATGTAGAATGGGGAGACCTACATCACTTGAACAAGAAGTTCCTTGTACTGTTAATAGGTATTAATAGTTATATATGTATGTATATTGGGGTGACACTGATTTAAACGAAGTTAATTAGGTGTTTTACCGCTAGACTTCTCAGAGCCTTTAATACACTAATGCACATTTGTGGTTCTCCGAAGACAGCGTCATAGATGGTGATTCCCAAACTTAGTTGATCATGGATTCCATTCTTGAAGAGTATCTCAGAGCAGTTAGAATTCCTTAGAAGTTTTTTTTGTTTTTTTTTTTAATACAGATGCAGCTGTGAGAGTTCACACTTCAGAGATTACATGATTGGGCCATGTGACCACAGATCCTTTGATGTTGCTGATGTCACTGTAATTCCCATTTCATAACCAGCTGGTGGGCTTTGCAAAGCATGAGCCCTCCGTGCCTGGGCGATATTTTACAGAACTTGTGTTTTTTTCACTCCCACAAGTTCTTGAGGCTTGTGTTGCCCTCAATTTTGTTTTCATTTTTAAGGAGCAATATTGAATGTGTAATTAATTCCCTTTCCTGCTTATGTCCTTAACTATTGATTAGAACCAACAATTGGTATAATAATCATTTGAAGTATAATTATTTCTTATAAATGTTATATGAGTCCTGGGAATGGCCTTGAAAAGCTCCAGAAAGTAATGGAAAGATACTTACGACCATTCTTTTTTCCATTACTGAAACCAATTATTTTTCTAAAATTGCTTTTCAGATTGGCTATTAAGTTGAAAAGATCATTGATTTTTTTTTTTTAATACTAGCATCAAGGAGAATCCTAATGAAACACGATGTGTTTACAATTAATTATGTTAGCTCTCACCTGGCAGCATAATACCAATGATGTTTATTTTCTAGTTCTGCTGGGACAAGTGGTCTTGTTCACTAATATCCTCAACTTTGTGGCAGTTGGAAAGAGGGAGTGAATATCTTTTTATTGAAATCCTTAGAGGATTATTTTCTGTTACTCAGAGTTTAAAATCAGACCTTTAAATTTTTTATCCATTTTTGTGAGCTATTTTCTCCTGATAGATGCAGGTAAACCTTGTCCTGGACATTGGTAAGTTGTCACATTTGTGCTTAAAAAATAATTTATCAAAGGTCTTTGTTGATAATCTGGCTTCCCCACTCTATAGGGGGTTTGATCTTTAATTCCCATGCTGGAGGACACTAGGCCAAGGTGACAGGTGCTGGCACCACAGCGCTTCTGGTGGCAAGAAGCCTGCCAGGAGCCAGCAGTCATGTAGAGCCTTGCCCAGTGTAGTCATTGGCAGTCGTAAATGCAGGTCTGGCAGCCCCAATTCCTTTCCTCTGGGTGTGAGCGCCTTCCTTTAAGGGTGGAATAAAACCTTGAGGACCAGGGTCAGGTGGGATTCCATCTTCTGACAGGACACTCTGAAATTGAGAGCCACAGACTTGATGTTCTACTGTATTTCAGCTCAAGACTGCTACCTCCATTTTTTAGTTCTTCTCTCAGAAATCAATTTTTCCATTTTGGTGCCATGGCTTTGGGAAGACACCTAGAAATCAGCCCTGGTTTTGCTGATTCCTTTCAAATACCTTCAAAAAAATTTTTTTTTCTAGTTCTCTTGTGTGCCTTTTCTCCGAATGTCCTTCATTTAGTAAATCCAGTCGGTCGTGGAAGCTTCAGGCTCAGTTACCTGAAGGACAGTGTGTTTCCCAGCATGGTCTCCTAGTCCCAGCTTCAATCTGAATTTTGTACATGTTGAACTGTGGAGGTTCATTTTCTGTGGATGCCTTTGCCACTAGCAGTCTCTTTAAATCCCTTGCTGTGTGTGTTTGTGTACCTGTATCGAACGCAATATAGTTTCTTTATAGCCAACATGTTATTTTTATGTGCCTTACTTTATTACACATGAAATGAAACCGTCTCTGACATTTTTATATGCACTGAATTTTTATTAGGGTTATATCTTTCATCAATAATAACATAAGCTGCAACACCCTTCTCTCCAATATTTACTGAGATTGCTGTCACTGTTTGCAAAGAGTGCTGTTGCCGCCTTATTAGAAATGGTTTCATTCTCATTGCTTTTATCTCGTTAGATAATCCTTTAATCCCTGTTCATTGCCCATAGATTCTGACTCTCCTTGTCAGTGCTGTGAATGCAGAGCCCTCAGAACAGTGTGGTGGGTGAGGCTGGCCAGCTAGTTGATCATTTTCAAGTCATTACAGAATCATCAGTTCTGGTGGCTGCAGTGATTAGAACCGGAGGTCTCATACCTGAGGCCAGCCGTGTTCATTCATAATAAGGGATTTAACAGATATTTATGCAAGCAGAAAATTGAATCAGCAGCGCCATCAGTGCATTAAATTATGGCGTTTTCCTGCAGAATTCCTGTAAAAGAGTGTAATAGTAGATTTGGACAGAACCATTTCTTATGCAGGTTAGTTTAGGGTCCTTGGTAACACAGTAAGATAGGAAGTTTTCTCCATGAATAAGTCCTCCATTATCTCAGAGACTCCAAACCAGTTTGTTCTGGTTGGTACCCACATACAGATATGCCAGTCCACGATTAGATACTAACCATTTTTCTATCAATTTCGGAAAATCACCTTCTTGATGACATCTTTGGTCCTAGGAAAATGAGACTGAAAACCCAAGGAAACAGAAAGGCTCTAGTGCTGCATTTAAAAGGCAGGCTCTAGCCTGCCTTTGACATTTTGCAGAGTTTTAGCGTAACTTTGAGAGATATAAAATAACTCCCAATTATGTGGTATCCTAAGACCTCAGTGTGTTCTTCCCTAGATGCTAGCTGTGATGAAAAAGGGAGCAGGGGCTCAAGAGAGAGCCAAGGCGAACATCAGAGGCTCAGTTGTAAGTTGGATAAGGCACCTCCTGGGGTGTATTTGGATAACAGTTTCTAAAAAAAGTCACCCTACAAAGGATGATCACATTCATTTTTATTTTCTTTGTTCTTTAATTAAGATTTTTAAGTAGGGGATACATTCAGATGGTTCAGAAATAAATAGGAAGGAAGACAGGAAAAAGTCTCTTTGTGCCCAGTTTTCTCACCTGGTAACTACTGTTATTAGGTTCTTGTGTATCCTTCTGGAGATAAATTTAAGCATTTATTAATTTGTGTGTGCATGTATATTCTTTTTCTTTCTTTTTTTTGCAAAACATAAAAGGATGTTATAGGCAGTGTTTGCACCTGCTTTTTTTTTTACAAGTATGAATGTATCTTGGAGATCTTTCTAGTTAGGTACACAGACACTATTGTCGTCTTTTTTTCTTCTCCTTCTACTATGTGGTATTCCAATGTAAAAGTGTACCATAATTTATTTAATCAATCCCCTATTGGTGGGCATTCAGGTTGTTTCCAGTGTTTTACTATCAAAAGCAGTGCTAGAATGAATAACCCTGTATCTGTGTCATTTCACACATCAAGTGCAAGGTCTTCAGTATGCTGAATCCTCAGAAAAGAAATTAGTAGATCAGAAGATAAATGCATTTATAATTTTGATGACTGTTATCAAATTGCTCTCCCCGCCAATAATGGTAAGTATTTGACACTATCCAAACAGCCTTGCCAATAGATATGTCTATTCAAGTCCTTTGCCCATTTTTCTAGTAGGTCCTCACGTGCTAAGTTCTGGGAGATCTTCATATATTAGAGAGATTAGCCCTTTGCCTCTAATTTGAATGCAAATACGAGATTCCCAGTGGTGATGTTTGCCTTTCAATTCTACTTATGGTATGTTCCCAGGTAAAAGCTTCATTTTTATGTGTTCATATTTATTGACCTTGACTCTTGTAACATCTGGATTTTTAGGTAAGACTCAAAAGGCCTTTTCCACTTCAAGGTTAATAAGGAGTTTTCTCATTTTTTCTCCCACCATGTTTTTACACATTTGGCATTTATTTTGGTGTATGCTGTAAGATACAGAAGCCACTTTTTCCTTCAGGTGCTATTCAGTTGTCCTTACATCACTAGTTGAATATATATATTTTTCCCCACTGATATGAGATGCCCACCTTTACTGTGTTCTGAGTTTGTATTTGGATTGACTTTGGACTTTGCATTCTGATCCATGTGTTTGTCTTTATAGTCATATTCCACTCCCAGTACCATGCTGTTTTAACGTTATGGCTTTATAATATGTTAGACTCTTTGATAGGGCTGCCTTTAATTATTCTTCTTTTTTCAGTCTTGTATATTTTTTTCTTTTCTTGATAGTCTTACATATTTATTTTTCAAAATATGCTTAAAGATAAACTTGTGTAATTCCCAAACTGAAAACAGTGTTTTCATTAAAAGAGCATTAGGTTTATAAATTACCCTCAAGAAAAAAATGGACGTCTCCGTAAGTTTGTCTTCCTGTCCAGGAAAAGTGTGTATCTTCTTATTCGTGCAAGTCTTCTTTTGTGTCCTTTAGAAGGGCTATAAAGTTTTCTTTTATAGGTTTGTACATTTATTATTTAGTCAGTTTCTTGATAGTTTATTCCATGTGTGCTACAGTAAAAGGAATTTTTTCTTGGACAGATGTCCTAATTGGTGGAGGTTTGTATAGAAGGAAATTATGGGTATCTTCAAGTTAATTTTTGTATCTAGCTAGCTTTTTGAATTGTCTGATAGTTTTTAGTTGGTCTTTTTTTTGGCTTTCCAAGAGTATATGTAACTTGTCTTTAAACAGTCCTAGTATAAGATTTCCAATTCTTATACTTCTTAAGGCCTTCCCAGGTTTCCCTTCATATGATGTGAACTAATAGCAGTGATAGTGAGCATCCTTGTCTTGGTCCTGTCTTGGCCCTGATTCTTTTTTTTTTTTTTAATTTTTAAAAAATTTTTATTGGGGTATAGTTGCTTTACAATGCTGCGTTAGTTTCTACTGCACAGCAAAGTGAATCAGCTATATGTATACATATATCCCCTCTTTTTTGGATTTCCTTCCCATTTAGGTCAACACAGAGCACTGAGTAGAGCTCCCTCTGCTATACAGTAGGTTCTCATTAGTTATCTATTTTATACATATTAGTGTATAAATCTCAATCCCAATCTCCCTTTCCCCCCTTGGTGTCCATACATTTGTTCTCTATATCTGTGTCTCTATTTCTGCCTTGTAAACAGGTTCATCTGTACCATTTTTCTAGATCCCACATATATGTGTTAATATACAATATTTGTTTTTCTCTTTCTGACTTACTTCACTCTGTATGACAGTCTCTAGGTCCATCCACATCTCTGCAGATGACCCAATTTCATTCCTTTTTATGGCTGAGTAATATTCCATTGTATATATGTACTTGGCCCTGATTCTTACTGGCTCGTATTCTAGTGTTGCCTCATTAAGTATGATCCTAGCTTTGGGTTTGTGTTAAATATATTTTATCATGTCAAAGAAGTGTACATTTTATTCCTGTTTGATTGATTGATTCATTGTTGTTAAGAATGATTGTTGAATTTTGCCCAAATTCAATTTTGCCCAAATTCATCCCTTATTCTCTGTCTAGGGGATGGTTACATGATTTTACACTAGAGCTCTATTAATATGATGAACTAGTTTGATGGATTGACTAGTATAGTATTGAGCAGTCTTTGCTTGTATAAATCCCACTTGGTCAGGATGTAATGTGCTTCTTGATACCATGTGTTAATTTTTTTGTATTGATATTCATGGATGAAATTGGTCTTGAGTTTTCTTTGATACCTTATAGTTGTGAGGTTTTTACTTACTTTGTTTAAAAACTTACTTTTTCTGTGAAGGAGGGTTTTCTAAACAAGTTTGTACTGTGAACAAGATTTTAGGAAACATATTTGACTTAAGGGAACCAGTAGTTTCTAGGGCTACTTACAAATATGTTCAGGTATGTGGATGCCAATTTAAACTTAATGAAGGTAAGCTTTGTCTCTTTGGGGAGGCAAAGTATGGAAAATAATGTATTAGTATTTTATTGGTACTAATAAGAACTAATAAGATCAATCATTAGTTAACTAAATTAATTAGTTTAATACGTAGTAGGTTGGCTTTACCTGTATTAGCCCATTTTAATCTTCCGTAATCCTTAAAAGAGGAATTTCTTTTAACTTATGGAAGAGAAAACTGACTTTGAAGAGGTGAGCATGACTTAGCCAAGATCACACAGCCAGTAAGGGATGGAATCACACTTTAAACCTAGATCTTTTTGACCTGGCATACATATGCCTAACCTCCATGATGAATTGTTTTTTAAATAAATTTGAGTTGTTACATATAATTGGAAGTAAGAAGACCATTTCCTTAAGCAGTGGCCTCAAAGTGGGATCTCCAGGCCAGCAGCATCTACATCACCTGGGAACTTGTTAGAATTTACAATAGCCAGGACATGGAAGCAACCTAAGTGTCCATCATCGGATGAATGGATAAAGAAGATGTGGCACATATATACAATGGAATATTACTCAGCCATAAAAAGAAACGAAATGGAGGTATTTGTAGTGAGGTGGATGGACCTAGAGTCTGTCATACAGAATGAAGTAAGTCAGAAAGAGAAAAACAAATACAGTATGCTAACACATATATATGGGATCTAAGGAAAAAAAAAAAAAGAAAAGGTCATGAAGAACCTAGTGGCAAGATGGGAATAAAGACACAGACCTAGAGAATGGACTTGAGGATATGGGGAGGGGGAGGGGTAAGATGTGACAGGGTGAGAGAGTGGCATGGACATATATACACTACCAAATGTAAAATAGATAGCTAGTGGGAAGCAGCCGCATAGCACAGGGAGATCAGCTCGGTGCTTTGTGACCACCTAGAGGGGTGGGATAGGGAGGGTGGGAGGGAGGGAGACGCAAGAGGGAAGAGATATGGGTACATATGTATATGTGTAACTGATTCACTTTGTTATAAAGCAGAAACTAACACACCACTGTAAAGCAATTATACTCCAATAAAGATGTTAAAAAAAAAAAAAAAAAAGAAATGCAAATTCTCAAGCCCACACCCGGATCTGAAGCAGAAACTCAGGGATGAGGCCCAACAATCTGTGTTTTAATAAGGCCTCTGGGCGATGCTAATCTCCATACACTGAAGTTTGGGAACTGCTGCTTTAGAAACTTCAGACTACTCTTCCTTTCTGCGGTCTGAATTTTAGGAGTTGTTAACATGTTGACTCTATGAATAGGGCAAATATTCTTTATTTTCTGCATTTACTCGTCAGAAATAAAGGCTAATCATTTGTGTAACACCTTATGGCTTGCTCACAAAAGGGAGTATTTGCTGAGCCTAGCTCCCTAGGAAACTTGTGAAAATTAAACATTCTTGTGAAATGTCAACAGAGCATCATTTACTCACAGCTTCAGTCCAGGCAGAGGTCGTAAGTAAACTAATTAGACTTCATTTTAGGAGTGTGAAACAGTTTGAAGATTTGCATGTTTTCTGCCTATGGCCCCAGTGCAGGATGTACTTTGCTGGGACTCAGTGTATGTAGGAAAGGGGCTGTGATGGCAGGGACCCAGCAGCCTCAGATTTCTGCCTCTGACAGGCTCACAAAGACTTTGTTCTGTTCCCCTGAATAAGTAATCTCCAGGAGGAAGGTGAAATGCTGGCAGTCTGCCCACTAGACCTTATCTCCTCACAGTGCCACCAGACTGAGGAAATAATGATAATTCACTTAACCTAAAAGGCTCATGCCAATTAATGATTTCCATGCAATTGACAGTTGCTTGCCCTTCTCTTCTGGGTGCAGAATTCATTTCATTGGCATCACTGATTTACAAAAGGCAGTCTGCTTGCAAGCTAATTGGGTGAAGTCAGTACAGAGGGCAGTGTGGCTGGGAGCGGGAGCGCTGCTAAAGTGGTTTTCGATAACGTGCCTCTCGTCCCTGCATTATTTGTCACCCCCAGAGTAATTAGATCGGAGTGGTGTCAGCTCGGGGCTCTGAGGGTGCTGTGGGTTTACCAGCGACCAAGTACAGTTTGCTGAAACTAGCTTTTAATTATATTCAGGTATCTTGTCCAGTTCTAGGAGTTTGCAGACTGACGTATTTCTGTGCTTAGTAAATGTTTTCCTAGTGGGTGTGCGCATCTGTTTATATGTGTGCATGTGCATGTATGGGTGTGTGTGTGTGTGTGTATGTATGGGGTACGTGAGTATCTGTGTGTGTGTATGTACAGGGCGTGTGTGTGTGTACATGTGTATATATGATGGGTTAGGATTGATGTGTTAAATGAACCACTTCCCAGGCACTGCAAGTTGTGTGTTCCTGTGTGAGCTGACTCTAATTGAACCACACCGCCCAGCATCCGGGACAGAAGTGACCCACCCTCGGTCCATAGTTCTTCTGGGGTGAGGCCTGCGGGCCGGAGACTGGGGTTGGCAGGACGCAGGGGAGCTGGGGAGCTTGCACACACGCGAGTCTCCGCACAGGCTGGGTCTAATGACTGCGGGGACCTGTGACAAGAGTGTAAACAGAGACTCATATTACCTGACGTCTAAAGAGCCAAGTTACAGTGTAAGCAGACCGACAGACTCTCCAGCGGCAACATATGCTCTGTCCTCCTACCTTGACAAAGGAACCTTCATAATGACCTGGATGTGGCTGTGTGAACAAGGAGCCCCTTCTCATCCCACCCTCGGCCTCCTCCGCTCCGTGCAGGGCCTTGCGTGCCCGCTTGCAGGCACCCAGCCTTCTCGTCCAAACTCTCATCCTAAGCCCCCTCCTCACTGTGGACCCCTGCCCTGTTATAGCCTCTTAGGCTTAAGGGGCCCTCACTGGCAGCTCAGGCCACCTGTCAAGGTGTCAGTGCACCTTGGAGAAAAGGCCCTGGAAGTTGGCTCAGGACTCTTTTCGCAGGAAATTCTTATTCTAGGGAACAAGGACGTGGCCCAGGAGGGGGAGCATGAGTTCTGGGGAGGCCTGGCTTCCAGATGAGGGCCAGAGGCAGGTGTCCCTCTGCCTGGTCTAACTGGGTCTAAGTGAACTTGTGAAATGTTAGTAGGATTTCATTTGTCCAGGGCCTCAATCAAGGGAGAGGCCTTAAACACAGGCTTGTGTATTCATGCACACCCCGCCCCACAGATGTTTCCATCCTGTGATGGTGCACAGAACCTCCTGTGTGAGCCTCACGTGGTCCTTGTGCGTTCTACCCTTACACACACACACTTTGACACACTCCCAGCAGATGTATCCGTGCTACTCTTATATATACATACACACACTCAGCAACTGTCACTTGTCTGCTTTACTGTGGTACCCACACACCTGTCATCAATCTTCATGCACAGACGTGTATCTCTTAGCCTCGCACACGTATGCACACCCACAAACATGTTGCTTGTCCACATGTCCCCAAACCTAGGCCTCTTTCTGCCCATACTCACTTCTCGGACATGTAGCCCCACTTACTTCATCTGGCATGTTTCTCTTGTCACCGGTCATCATTGGTGTCATCAAGGATCAGGTTGAGACTTGCAAGTGAAAAGTAAGGCTTCAGGATTTTAGGAGCGGTTATTTTATTGAGATTCTACTTACGACTCATCAGCAGACAATGAAAACTGAACGTGTTGCATTTACTGATGACCATTGGGTAATCCAGACACAAACATCCACACATCTGCTGTGTTTCTGTTGGTGGCGCAGTCCTGCCGAAGGTTGTCGTGTGTCATCCCGCAGGGCAGAGCATTTGGCCCTGGCTCCCTTGTCCGGGTATTTTAGGAGCAGCACTCAGGATTCCTTATAGCATCCCACATCCTTTCTCCCCTGACACAGAGAAACTCATGCAGGGGAGACTGAGTGACCCCACGTGTTCCTGTGGCCTCAGCTCCCACTTAGCCAAAGATACAGCTCCAAAAATCTCATCTCCGGGTCACTGCCTCAGAGGCAGATGCAAATAGCTCACTCTTTCTAGTCACTTCCATCACAGCACCGTCTCTGTGATGGAACCATATGGGCTTAGTGAAGCACTTTCAGGTCAGCAGTAGTTGGGCCAAAGCCCTCGCATGTCGATGTCTTGTCTGCCTTAAAGTAAAAGATGTCCAACTGTGTGATGGGACACTTTGTTGGAAATATGTTTGGTATTCAGTAGTAGGATTCTATATCATTTGACTTAACTTTGTAAAAATGAACTTCATGTTGGAATGCTTTTAGATTTACAGAAAGGTAAATCTGAAGTGTATCTGCAAAGATACACAGAGAGTTTGTGTACACCCATCACTCAGTTTCACCCATTGATAGCATCTCATATAACCACGGGACACTTGTCAAAACTAAGACACTGGCATTGGTGCATGACTGTTAGCTTAACTCCAGACTTTCATCACTTGGTAAAAGCAGTGTTTTCCAGCGCTCTCTTCTGTAAAGCTACTTTTCCCTTTCTTCACACTCTTCTTCGGCAGCAAGTCACTACTTCTAGTCTACCCTCAAATGGGGAGGGCAGGAGTTAAGCCCCACCTCCTGGAAGGAGCAGTATCTGCACATATTATTTGGAATTCTGCTGAAAGAAAGACTTCACTCCCTCTCACTTTTAAAAAGATGTGAAGGTATTTGGTGCAACTTCTGGGTCTGGATGAAATGGCATAGATGTGTTCATCCCTGCTCCTCCCTACTAAGAGTGACAGTAAACCCTGGATAAAGCATTAAGAGGCAACCAAAGGAGAATCTGAAAGGTGGTAAGAGGAAGGTGTTGGCTTGCGACCCAGGACTGGAGGAACAGCACAGTGGCAGAGTGTCTTACGGCCTTTCCTGACCTACAGCTTAGCACCAGGAAGTAGCCCAGGTCGGCACATCCCTCCCTTGATACAATAAGAGTACCTTCAACATTTGGTGAACCCAGTACCTTGGCTTCACCAACAATGGTAGCCACGGGAAGTGTTCTTTCCTGCTGGTGCCTGAAACTTTTGTTTCTCACTGAGGGATACAAGAGTGGCTGGGGGGCCACCAGCAAAAGAGCCCCTTCCACAACATGTGGCCTGGCTTGGGAAGGCTTCTTTGTTCTCCCCTCCCCTACCCAGAGACCCCTGGATGGCTGGAGGGTGCCCTCTACAACAAGCACTCAGGGACACCTCTTTATCCTCATGGCCCAAGACTCTCCTTCTCAACCAAGAGACACCAGTGGCTTGGATTGGGGAACCCCTTGCTTTGAGGAGTGAGGCAAGGAAGTCTGCTCTCACCACTCTTATTCACCATAGAACTGGAAGTTCTAGCCCTTACAATAAGGTGGGAAAAAGAAAAGGCATTGGTAAGCAAGAAATAAAACTGTGCCTGTTTGTAGATGACACGGGGTTCTATGTAGGAAACCCCAAGGAATACTTTTTTAAAAAAAGCCTCCTAGAACCAATAGGTAAGCTCACAAAGATAACAGGATATAAGACAAATGCACAAAAATCAGTCATGTTTCTGTACACTAACAATGAATATGAGAAAATTGAAACTGAAAACACAATACCATTTATGGTGACTCCAAAGAAATGAAATCTTTATATATACGCTTAAGTCACGCATAGGATCTGTGTTCTGAATATTACAAAATACTGATGAAAGAAATCAAAGAATACCTAAACAAATAGGCATATCTTGTTCATGACTTGGGAACCTCAACAGAGTAAAGATATCCATCGCCCCAAATTGGCGCACAGGTTTAAAGAAATTTCTATCAAAATTCCAGCAAGGATTTTTGTAGATGTAGGTAAGTTTATTCTAAAATTTATATGGACAGGCATAGGCCCAAGATAGGTAAAATGATCTTGACAAAGAAGAATAGGAGGACTCCCTCTATTTTATATTAAAGCTTACTAATTATATAGCTATAGTAATTAGTCAGTGTGGTATTGCCAGAGGGATAGATTTGTGGAACAGAATAGAAAACCCAGAAATATAACCAGACAAATATGCTCAAGTGATTTTTTTTTTTTTTTTTTTTAAATTAAACTAGTGATGATATTTTATAGCTACTTTATTTATTTTATTTTATTTTTTATTTTTGGCTGTGTTGGGTCCTCGGTTCATGCGAGGGCTTTCTCCAGTTGAGGCAAGTGGGGGCCACTCTTCATCGCGGTGCAGGGACCGCTCTTCATCGCGGTGCGCGGGCCTCTCACTATCGCGGCCCCTCCCGTCGCGGGGCACAGGCTCCAGACGCGCAGGCTCAGTAGTTGTGGCTCACGGGCCCAGCCGCTCCGCGGCACGCGGGATCCTCCCAGACCAGGGCTCGAACCCGTGTCCCCTGCATTAGCAGGCAGACTCTCAACCACTGCGCCACCAGGGAAGCCCACTCAAGTGATTTTTGACAAAGGTACAAAAGCATTTCAATGGAGGAAACACAGCCTTTTCAACAAATGATGCTAGAGCCATGGTCATCCATGAGGAAAAATCCTAAACCTCATGCCTAACATAAAAGTTCACTCAAAATGGATCATGGACTTAAATGTAAAATGTAAAGCCATACAAATTTTATAGGAGAAAAAAATATAAGAGAAAGTCTTCAGGATCTAGGACTAGACAAAGAATTCTCAGATTTGAGAACAAAATCATGATCCATAAAAGGAAAATTTGATAAATTGGACTTCATCAAAATATCAACAACTTGTAGTCTGTGAAGGACCTTGTTAGAAAGATGAAAAGACAAGCTATATACTGGAAATGCTTGCAGCACACACATCCAACAAAGGGCTAGTACCTGGCCCTGTATAAAGAACTCTCTAAAGTCAAGAGTCAGAAAACTGGCAAGCCAATTAGAAAATGGGCAAGAGTCATGAAGAGACCTTTTACCAGGGGGGATACACAGATGGCAAATAACCACATGAAGTGGTTTTCCGCATCATTAGCCATCAGGGAAATGCAAACTAAAATAACCAGGAGATACCACTACACACCTAGCAGAATGGCTAAGATGAAAAAAATAGTGGCAACACCAAATGCTGGTGAGGGTGTGGAGACAAAAATTACTCGCAGTTGCTGGCAGGAGTGTAAAATGGTATAGTTGCTCTAAAATGCAAGTGCCATACAACGCAGCAATTGTACTCTTGGGCATTTATCCCAGAGAAATGGAAACTTGTGTTCATGTGAAAACTTGCACTTAATTTTTTAACATAAGATTGTTTTATATGATTGACCAAGACTCAGTGTATAGGAGATAATCTAAATCAAATGATTTTTGTAACCATTGACTTTAAAAGCATAGAAAAAATATACAGCTCACATATAGAAAAATATACCAGTTTCCAAATGGCCAGATGAGTCCTACCACTTTTTTTCCCTGTTATTCGCCTCCCCCCTCCGGCTTTATTGAGATAGAATTGATATATAACATTGTGCAAGTTTAAGGTGTGCACATGAATGTTTATAGCAGCTCTATCTGTAATAGCTAAAACCTGGAATCAGGCCAGAGGTCCTTCAGTGAGTCAGTGTTAAACTGTGGTACATCCACACCATGGAATAGTACCCAGCACTGAAGCAGGAATGTGCTATTGACACATGCAATGGTCTGGATGAATCTCCAGGGGATTTTGCTGAGTGAAAAAAGCCAATCCTGTAAGGTTCCGTACTGTATGGTTCCATTTATAGATAAAATTTTCAAAATGCCAAAATTTTATAAATGGAAGAAAAATTAGTCATTGCCAGTGGTTAGGGATGACTAAGAGGGGTCAAGAGGAAAAGGGTGTGGTTATAAAATGGTTATGCCAGGAATCTTTGTGGTGATGGGACCGTTTTGTATTTTGACTGTGATGGTGGATGCACAAATCTACATGGGATGAAAGTATATAGAGGTAAACTTTACACAGTGCAAGTAAAATTGGGAGAAATCCGAGTAAGATGGATGGAATGTATCAATGCAGATATCCTAGTTGTGATTCTGTACCATAGCCTTGCAAGAAGTTACTGTAAGATGAGACTGAAGAAAGGTATATGGGATCTCTCTGGATTACTTCTTACAGTTGTTTATGAATCTACAATGATTTCAATAAAAATTTCAGTGAAAAAAGATATATGATGTGATGGAATCAGGTTTAATATATTTTTGAAGGCATTTCAAAAGCATTTAATATCTTGTGAAAACATTTCATAGTCCTATGAAATTTTCATAGAAGTATATAGAAAAGGAATGAGCAGTATGCCATCTAAAATTCCTGTCCCCAAATTGATAGATTAACAGAAATTAATATATATCCATTTTATTCTGATCTAATGCTTCAATATATTTTTTTAAATGAAGCAACTTTTATTTTTCTTCTTACAAAAGTACTAAAGATTCATTGTATTTGGAATTTCCAAGTAAGCCCAAAGAATAAAATAGACATCCCTTGCACGTGTTTGTTTTTAATAGACATCAGGCGGCGGTCCTGTGGTCTTTTGCTCTCACTGGTTCCTCCTACTGTTCCTTTTATCGTGGGTGGGTGAGGCGACCTTTCCTTTCCAAGGAGAGTCCCCAGGTCCTTGGGTGTGAAGGTGTTTGTCCACTGAACTAGTGTGTCTTCAGGGATGCTGTTGATTTGAGACAAGGCTCTTGCATAACATTTCAGAAGCTAGCTGCTCACAAGATAAAACCAGCCTCCCTCCATGCCCTTAGCAGCTCTGAGCTGACAGTAGGTGGTAACTCAAGGGGTGCCAGTGGATGTCTGTATATAAAGAAAGATGGGGAAGGCTTAGGGTCTGGAGTATGTAATCCTGTATGTGACGAGCCCCTTTCGTTATAAGGGCTTCTCTCCTGCATCTAAATAGCAGAGTGCTAGGGAGTCTTGGTTTGCTTTTCTTTCAGAGGCAAAAGGCGATCTTTGTTGCCCATCACTCTATAGCAATGACAAGACTGCTCTCAGTGTAATTCCTCTCCTCTCTGAGCCCCCTGTCCTGGACCTCTGTCGTTTTGTCTGCCCAGAGCAGTAGCCATCGCATCTACCTTTCTAGGAGATGTGTCTTTCCTTCTCTGTAACCCTGTGATTCAAATGAGAGTATCATCTTCCCATAGACTCTGTGCCCCTGATGGCGCTAGGGCTCTGAGCACTTCCATGCCTCCCTGACCTGGTGATGAAGCAGCCCCTGGTACCAGTCACCCCTAAGACTAGCCACCCTTTGAGCTGGCTGTTTACAAAAGCTAGTGAAGTGTGTTCCTTGGCTTAGCTAGTTCATGTTGAATTCCCTTCACGTGTGTTCAAGTGTCCTGACTCATACCCTCTGTAACATCGAAATTCATTATTTTCTTTCTCAGTTCTTCCCTACATCTTCCTGTTCTTAGCCATAGAAGGAGAGGCCAAAATAAGTGCCTCGTTTTATTCTGTTCTTTAAGTTTCCTGCCGTGTCCCAGACAAGATCAGATGACGATTCCCTTTGTGTGTCTAGCGAGCACCAGGTGCTTCTGCAAGAGCGGCTCCAGTCTCATCAAGAATCCACCCACAATCAGAACTAAAAAGGCCTGGAGCAGAGCAGCTCAGGCTGCTCCCAGTGCCTTTTTTTTTTTGCAGTGTCTGTGCTCACCTTGTTGCTGAAGAGACCGATGTCATCTCCCAGTCCTAGCGAATTCATGTATCAAAACTGATGAGTGATTGCGGAGGTATATTTAGATTGTTCCTAAATTCTGACATTGCTTGGAGGTAAATCCATTATCTGGGCAAGGGCTGCTATGTAGTAATTAAACTGAAAATATTATATTTGTAGATGCTTTCTGCCCCTCGGCAAAACATTTAAAATATTCATAGAGGTGATTTTTTTAAATCTTTGCACTTTGGTACTGCAATTCCACTGGAGTAACACGCAAGCAGTATTCTGAAGATGATTAGTGTTTCTGTCCTGTTGGGTAGTGTTGGGTGGGATCGTGCTTCCGTGGTGTGTGCAATCTGAGTCTCACTCGGATGGCCTGGGAGCCACCTCTACGGAGAGTGGACCACTGTAGCCTCCTCGTCCTGGAGTTTGGCCAGAGTCCTCCCTGCTCTTGCACCGGTGATGTGCCATTTGTAAGTCCCCAAGCTTGTTTGAGTCATTCAGGGCTTCTCAGGTCAACTGGCAACAATCAGAAGCCTCGCATTCCTCTCTGCTGGTAAGTGGAGAGGCGGGCATGAGAAGAAAACAGGCTTGGTTTGCTCATCATTGCTTTTTGGTCTCGTCAGCTTTGTTAAAGAAATGGAATTTACACTCTTTCTGTGTTGGACATTGATGGGGAAATGTCTAGGTCGCAGAGTTTTGCAGTTCCTGTTCATAGGTGTATCAGCCTCGCAACAGCCCCTATTAACCACGGAAGCCCCCAGGGAATAGGACAGCAAAGATCCAGGGGATGGGAGTGTCTGAGAGGCTTGCTGGTATGTCACAAACCTGCTTAGGTGGTCTGTAGTCTATAATTAATGGCAGTATTGGCTGTTGTTGCTTTGCTTCTACAAGCCCTATGATAACGTACCTGATCTCTGTTTGCGAAGCCCAGGGGTCTGTTCTGAAGCCATAGGCCTTTCTTCCAAGACAGTCCCTGGTTCAGGTCATTGCCTCTGTTCCCTCGTCCTACAGACACTGATGCGCGAGTTAGCTTGTTCTTTAAACCAAAATGGAAAGACCTCAGGCTCCTTTGCACATTTCAATGCCTGGCACTGAGGTGGGCAATAGATGCCAAACTCTCACAGATTCTTGTTTTATTTGATTCTGCCAGAGCCAGAGGATCATCAGGATTTCAAGACCCTATGAAATGGTTGGCTTAAGTCATAATATGGCAAATAATTCAACTTGCTATCCTTACAAAGTTCTTCCTCCTCATGAGTAATGCCAACTGGTGGGATTGAAGCTTTAGAAAACAACCACCACTTTCTTTTTTTTTTTTTCCTTCTAATTTTTATTGGAGTATAGTTGATTTACAATGTTGTGTTAGTTTCTGCCATACAGGAAAGTGAATCAGTTATACATATACATATATCAACTCTTTTTTAGATTCTTCTCCCATATAAGTCCTTACAGAGTATTGAGTAGAATTCCCTGTGCTATACAGTAGGTCCTTATTAGTTATCTATTTCATATATAGTAGTGTATATATGTCAAACCCAATCTCCCAATTTATCCCTCCCCCCAACTACCCCAAAAATTAAATTTAATTTTTTTCTGCTAAGCAGAAAAATCTATTTTTCTGTCAAATAAAATTGCACCTAGGGCCTAGTACATACAACTGATTAAGAATTCCTAAGGCTAGCCTAGCCTTGAGCCTACTACAGTAGATCCTGAGGCACTTTCTTGGATGCTGAGCGTTTGAGAGTCCTTCCTTTGTGGGCTGCTGGCTTTCTGAGTCCTTCTGCACTGCCTTAAATGCTGAGGTCTGAGCAGCTCACATAGTACAGAATTAGCATGGGGTAGGGTCTTCTGATTCCCTGTATGCTCTGAACTTGAGGCATTGCAGCAGCTGTGGAGCCTCTGCTGTATCCCTTGGTCACAGATTTTGTTAGAAATCCTCAGTCAAAATGGCTCACTTTTCAGATGGATAAAGGGAGCCTCTGAAAGGGGTGGGGAGGTACTCAGAGTTACCCATTCATTCATTCATTTGTTGGTTTGTTCACTCATTGATAAATATTTGCTTTACTATGTTCTGGAGATACCCTGGCCAGTAAGTGTCCTTGGATTCACACAGTTTATAATCTGGATACAAATAATTATCAGAAACAGGAATGCTATGGTGGGGATGTATAAGTCAGTTTGGGCTGCTATAACAAAATACCATAGACTGGGTGGCTTAAATAATAGACGTTTATTTCTCATAGTTCTAGAGGCTGGAAGTCCAAGGTCAGGATGTTGGCTGCTTTGGTTCCTGGCTTGTGGGTGGCAGCCTTCTTGCCGTGTCCTCACGTGGCAGATACAGAGCTCTGGTGTCTTCTCCTTTTCTTATAAGGGCACAAATCCCACCATGGGGGCCCTAGCCTCATGACCTCATCTAACCCTAATTATCTCCCAAAGGCCCAGTCTCCAAATACCGTCATATTGGAGATTAGGACTATTTTTTTTTTTTTTGGCTGGGGACACAATTCAGTCCATAACAGGCACTATTGAGACACACAGTACTGATACTTACACTAATACCAGAAGGATGAGTAGGAGTTAAACACACAGAGAAGTGAGGAGAGGGCAGTCTGTGCACAGGCGCAGAGATGGGAGAGTCCTGAACCCTTGGTACGATGCCTAGAGCACAGGGAATGGGAACAGAAGACATGAATGCTGTGGGAGTAGATGAGAGTCTGAGCATTTGGACTCACACCGTGCTAGAGGGTTTGGCATAACCCTGAGGGACGTGGTGAAGCATGGTGGATACACGATGACCCTGTATCCTTGTCGCTTTCTTAGCATTAAGGCCCCTGCCTGTGTACGGGGCAGTTCATGGCCCAGCATTACTTACTGAGAATAAATGTAGACGCCTCTGCAGCATGACACTTCAGCCCTCAGGGCAAGAAGATCAAGCCACAATGTATGTGGTAAACAGATTAATTTGGTTAGTAGTTTAATTCTGGCAGTAGCCGAATGACATTATAAAGAATGCAGTGGCATTTCTACTGGAAATGTCTGCCATCATTTTCTTCTTGACATCAGGAAAATAAAAGCTTCCCAACTCCAGAAAGAATTAGCATGACATGTGCCCATCAGTCTCCCGGTGAAGAAGCATTAGGCTGTGGCATTGTAGATACACGGAGGAGGAGGCGATCCCGGAGCAGGACGATGTACAGCTCACTGGTGGTCTTGTTTCCAGAAACCCCCTCTCTTCAGGGCCCGGCTGTGGTCTGGATGTCCCTGTTGCACGGTGGCCTTGGGTCAGCCCCACAGCGCAAGTTGCAGGAGTGTGGCGAGGTACCTCGAGAGGGAGGACGCCTGCCTACAGCCTTTCCAGATGCTCACGTGGGGTCCCCTCCTGGTTTTGTCAAGGGCTGGACTCCAGCTGGTTCTGAGCTTTTTGAAGGTAACTTTTGTTGGCACATTTCCCTTTCTCAGTTCTTGAGCTTGTCTTCTATTTCTCCTTCCTTTAGCGCAGTGGTTCTCAAAATGTGATCCTTGGACCAGCGCATCAGACATGCCAGTTCTTAAGTCCCACCTAAGACATACTGCATCAGCATCTTTGAGGATGGGGCCCAGAAACCTGGGTTTTAACAAGCTTTCCAGGTGATTCCTTTGCAGGGGGAAACCCCTGCTTTAGCAAGTGTGTGTGCACTGGGGCGTCACGCTCTGTGCCTTAGCATGCAAATGTGTGGAAGGCCGAAGTTTGTGTTGGGGTGTGGGTGCACACGTCTGAACCACTTAGGAAAGGTTCTGTGCAGGGAAGTGACTATAGGGGGCACCTGGGTAGGGGCTGAGTGACGATGGAGAGATCTTTCGTACCTCTTGGTACCTAATAGTGATGTTGATGATGATAGTCAACGGCTGTTGAGCGTGGCGTGTGCCCGTCACTGTGCCAAGCATGGTGCATGTTCTCAAATTATTTTCGTGATACCCTCTATGAGGTAGTTTTACGATCCCCAATTTATAATGAGTTAGAGTGAGGCTTATAGCAGGTAACTAACTTGCTCAGGATCGTCCCACTAGAAAGTGGCAGAGAGGGAACCCAGGCACAGATCTGCGCTGTGTCCAAAGCCTGCGCTCCCGGAGCTGCAGCCTGGCCTTCCTCCTGCTCTGCTCAGGTACTGGTACTTCTGGGCATGGCCGGTCTCAGCACTGCCTGGGTTTCCTGGGGGGCCCTTGAGCTGGCGTGGTGGACGTGTTTCAGTACAGAGCCCTGCGAAGGCATTGAGTGTTGAGGGCTTTCATGCTGTCGGGGGAGAATGGTACTTCATCTCCTCTCCACAAGTAAGTAATATTAGAAGCACAAACAAGAACCAAGAAAACCAACTGAACTGTTTCACACTTGAAATGCACCGCGTGCAATCGAGTGCCTATGAAATTGGACTGGGCCCAAGCTCCCAGTCTCCAGTGATTGAGGCCCTTAAAAGAAGGAGCTGAACTGCGGGGCTGGCTGGTTAATTGTTTTCCCAGGTGGTTGGAACAGCCTGCGAGAGGGACGTGGGCCTCTTGCTGCCTGCACATCTCTCCATGCACTTTCCTCTTGTTATTAAACAGGCAGCAATAACAATTTTCTTTTATTTAAGGGGAGGGGAAAAAAAAAAAAAGACTGGGCTGAGATTTAGAAATCGTCATGAAGGCATGTATGTGAGTTTACTGCTTTATTAGGCTTAGCAGAGACAGTTTCTGAATCACAGCTTGCTGCTTCCAGGGTGATCTCTGATGCTTTTTCAAGTTTCTAGCTGTCCCTGAAATCTGTAGGAAGGTGGGTGCTTTGGGACCTGGGTATAAACTGGCCTTTTGAGTTATACCAGCTTCCTTTCCCAGCTTACATTCTTTAAGGATTTCTCTTTGGCTGTTTCCTCCTTATGGACCATGATTTTGCAATCTGCTCCTTGAAAGCATGTCACTTATTCCAAGGAAGAATTTGGCAAAACGCACAGTAAGTCACATGTACCCATATATCCTGCCTACCTGGTAAGCAGTCCTCTGTCCACTAAGTGTCTTACCATTTTCCAGATTTGTATTGGAGACACCAGGAGTAAACAGCATTTCCCCATGATCTCTCTTTCCCAATTAGCTTGTAGTCAAGTTCCAATAATATATTAAGCCGAGAGCTCTTGTTAATTTCCCCATAGAAAAGATGTGGCAAAGCTACAGGGAGGCTGAACTCAGCCTACAAACCGGGCTGAGCTATGCTGTTTTTCCTTTCAAATCATAAACTGCTCCCCTGGAGAATAACTTTGCCTAGCATCTGTAAAGATGTTCCAGTGTTATGGGAAACTGGAAACTTTGTAGCATTATTAGTTAGGAGAAAACTACCTCTGGAGTAAACTTCCCGAAGTGACTCTTGAAACTTCTCTTATGATCTAATAGGGGATGCACTAAGGTGGTCCCAACTTTTTCAGATTCAACTTTTGCGTAAACTTCGTTTTAGTACATTATGAATTGATGCCCCTGTACATCTTTACGTTCGCTAGTTTTGTGTCACTGTTCAGATGTGCCCTGGCAGACAGACATTCTGAGCTCTGGCAGAGCCTGACAGTTCATGTTATTGGCAAGATCATCATCTCTGCTTGTATAGCCTTACATGTTCCAGCAATTCTTTAAACTTTCAGTGCATTTTTCCTCATTATTTCATAAACATGTGTGATAAAATGAGAATAATGGTGTTGAAGCTTGGGTCTCATAAATGTGAAGATAACACTGGGAATCATTAAACATGCCCCAAATAGCAAATCTTTAGTCTCAAATGGGTGGACATTGGAATTAAGATAGTCAACTGTGTATTCAGTTGGGAGGAAAGAGAATATTAAAGGACTCATATGAACTGCTGAAAATATGTCATCAAAGATGGTGTTTAAGATGGGGTCATTAGGAATTTCATGCTGCTTTTCAATACTTGAGACTACCCCTGCCACGTATAAATCTCTTGTTTGACCATAATACTTCTTACTTTTTTTCTATATTATAGCCCATTATGTATTATATAATGGAGCTGTGCTGAGTTATAGGGACTACCCTTTTAATTTGTCATCAGATTTTAATTTTTCTCACATGGAAGTTACATTAGCAGCCACAATTGGGAGGAAAATTGATGAATTAATCATAGAACTGGTAGTTTTCTCCTATTTCCCTCCTTTCTGTCCCTTCCTGGCCAGTCTTTACTTCCTTTCTCTGCTTCATTTTCCTCCATAGTGCTTATCCTTAATAGACCACATTTTACTTGTTGATCGTCTGTCTGATACCAATAGAGTATTAGCTCCATGAAGGGAAGAATTTCTGTGTATTCATTACTCTAGACCAGTGTTTTTCAACTTTTTCCCCGCATTATCACTCTCCTATGGAGACTTTTCAGCTTTTTTTTTTTTTTTTTTTTTTTTGCTAATTGCCCGCCTCCGTGAAATTTTATTGTCACGCATATACCATACATCTGTTTATGTACTATATCTGTACTTTGTATATAAAAGGAGTAAGAATTTTTCCATCCCTCAAAAACCCCTCGAGGAGCAGTGGTGCCCCTTTGAGAATGCACATTCTAGACCTACTGCCCACAAGGGTGCCTGGAGCATAGCAGGCGCTCAATAGTAGTTTACATGTGTCTATTTCTAAAATTTCATCTTTTTTTTTTTTTTTTTCAGTAGCAGCCAAACAAATGTTGGCTAACCACTTGCTAGGTATGTGAAGGGATCCTTCTCACAGTGTGTGAAGTGCTCATTCTTCTTATGAGTCTGTGATCAACCAGTAAAGGGAATACTTTGATAGATGGTCTTATTTAAACCTGTAATCATCCTTGACGGTTGATGCATGAACAAAAAGCCAGCGCACAGATCTACTAACTGCTCTAACTACTGGCATTACCCTTTGTTACCACTTAAGCTGTGGTCCTGAAACTGACCTGTTTGATGACAGAGCCCCGCCTCCCCCAGTGGTGGCCTTACCCAAACAGAGGATTACCCCAGAATGAGGGTGGGGACCAAACAGAGGCACTTCAGAAAGCTTCTTAGTATGCTGTGGACTTACCCAGGCACCTTGTATGTTTCCAGATCACCTGATAATCTGCAGCTTCTCTGTCCTCCTTCCTGATGGACTATATATGTGGCGTGATAAAAGCCAGCAATTTCTATTGCATTAAACAAAATAAGAAAACTTGAGGCTTCGTGCTGTCCTGTGTGTGTTGGGAATAGTAATAAAAGCAAGATAATTGGTGTGTGTCTTTTAAGATGCCAGAGACCAGGAAGACCCTCTCAGACTAAGTCTGACCAAGGCTTTCCCATCTGATACAGACTCAGTGCCTGAAGCCTTGTGCAGGTGTAGATTCTGCTTTCCTTGAGAGGCCTTGGGAGAAATAACTGGCTGTGTGCTTTCCCAGGAAGGGAAGTGTTCATTCATCATTTTAGGTAGCTTGTTTCTCCACAGAAATATTTCAAATGCTAATTTCCTTAGAAGAGAAGGCCAACATTCTCACTTACTTTTATACCAACAATTACAGGAAAATATGAATATTCATGTCGAGAAAATGAATTTAATTACAGGCTAAGCAGTTATCATAATGAATGGTTCTGATCGTCTGACCCTCATGGCTTAATAATGAAGTTAAATTCCTAAAATTGGGATCTGTTGTCATCTTAGCCATCGACTGAAAGTGAAAAAACTTTGAATTTTTTATTTGCTTTGTTGGGGCAGATTCCTTTCAATGAGACCTAAGTGTGTCATATAATACTGCCTTGTAAGAATTCTCGTTTTGGTGGGGTTAGGAATGTTGTTACATCTTCTGGAGCTTTGTCACAGACAGATGTCCCTAAAAGTTTCTGATATTGGCTTGGACTTTTATGACATGAAGCCTTGTACTCTTCTTAATAAGTATAACTAATTGGTCATTTTCCTTAGGATGGACATAGCTCAAAAGATGTGTTTATTGAAAGGTGTTGAAATCAGACATTTAAACCCAAAATTTCCAAGGCAATGGGCTCTTTGGAGGAAACTTATGGTGAATACTTTTTATAATAGAGTGCCTCTCCTTATATAGGTTTCTACATAGATACTTGGGATTTGTATCTCAGTTTTTCTTAAAGTGACACATACTTGTCTAAGCAGATGTACTTCTGTTGGCCCTGCTTCTGTGGCTGTTGTTTTACTGTAGGGGGATGTTAATTTAAGTGAATCATTTTAAAAGAGAATTATTACAAAAAACTTTGAAAACATGGATATTAAGTCAAACATCTTAATAAAGTTGAGGGACTTTTTCACTTGAATTTCATTTGAATGTTGCATGTTTCTACTCTGGAACTGTCTTAGATGGCCGAGGATTCAGCATGGAGACCAGCAAAGTTCACCAATTGGCTCACTCACTTACTCGCTCACACATCTACTTGGTGGCCATTTGCTAAGTGCCCACTGTGTGCTGGTCCCTCTGAGAGGTGCTGGGGAGGCAGAGAAGAATCTGACTCAGTCCTGGAGTTCAGTGTCCTCACAGTACAGTGGACACTGTTATGTAGTCCAGTGATTACAGTAAGATGCAGTGGAGTTCAGTGGTTAGGAGACTAGATTTAGGTGTCAGCCCCGTGTGACCTCGGCCAAATGCCTTATATCCTCTGAGGCTTAGTTTGTTCATCTTTAAAGTGGGGTCAAAAAGAGGACCAACCTCACAGGATTTCTTGAGAATTAAATGATCTAAATCCATACAAAGTATAGTGCCAGGCACCTGGTAATGCCCAGAAGATGTTCATCCATTCGATAGATGGACAGACAGGTCCTGTAGAGAGGGACTCACCACACATCCAGGTACATGCCACCAGGCAGGGCAACTCAAGTGACAGAATCACTTGTGTGCCCATAGGAAAACATGGGAAGGGCATTTTCTTTTTCCACAGCACTTACCAATATAGTGCTTTGGTGGGAATGAGGGATGGTCAACACAGGATGTGTAGGATGTGACTTGGAAGTTGTTTGATTTTGTTCTTCACTGCTCTGTCTTTGTTCCCGTCTTCTTCCTCCTGCCCCACCCCCAACTGCTCTGCCCAGAAACACCAGCCTCCAGGGTCAGGAGAAGCAGGGGACCCCAGTAGAGGAGGGCCCTCTACTGGGGTAAAATTCATGAATTTTACCTTCATGAATTCAGACTCTTTCAAGATTCAGACTCTTTCAGGATCTGCTGCTGAGGCAGACAGAGCTGGGTCTATTACCCCAGACTCTAGAGCCAGAGAATCTTGCAGGCCGGGGCTCTGTAAAGGTTCATTTTTTTTAAAAAAGTGGCTTCTGCAGGACCTCCTCACTTTTCGAAGGCAAAGCATCTCTAAAAGCCAGGACTAGAACCCTATAAAACCATCACATCGCTCCTGGAAAAAGTTATCTTCAGTAAACTAGGCTGGGACTGAGACCTCTCTTCCTAAGCACTTAACACAGGGCCCCGTGCTTGGCAGACATTTGTGAACTGAAGGAATGGATGAGGGATGAATGAGTCTTTTGACTGTGATGAGACACAGGACATTAAGTAGAGGCCCCGTGCCAGTCAGTGTTTCTCCACATCTGTGTGCATTTCTGGTAACGTGGTACGCTTGCTTGTGGAATTTGACCTGGGATTTTGTTTGGCAGTATTTTGAGCTTCTATTCATTTGGCGAAGAAAAGGCATGATTCTTAACTGCTGTAATTTTACCTTCATGAATTCAGAAATGTGATTCTGGGAATAATGAGTTCCCTTTTTAGAAGGAAACTTATTTGCAGAAATGCCAATTCCTGGCTCATTAGACCTGTTCTAACCCTGCAGACACATGACTATCCCTGGAGCAGGCCCTGTCAAGTTTGGGGACAGTCTTCCATTTTCCATTCTCTGCTGCCCCCAGCCAGCTCTCCCTCTCACAAGTAAGAGTTAATATTTAATGAATGGACCTTTGAGACTTTCACCGTCAGAACCCTGCTTGCTTACCGCTCTGCAGATAATTTTGGATGAGTGATTTTTATGACCTTAGTATCATTATTCCTGTTCACACAAAGAACGCAGTGTATTTGTGGAAACAGGCTATTGCACAGGTTGATCCGGTGATGAGAGCATTTCCTGGGTGCAAAGTTGTCAGGAGTCATCTATCTGGAGAGGTTCCAGGTATGCTTCCAGGGAAGAAAGCTTGGTATCAAACAGGTTTCTTCTGATGTGCCTGCTTAAGACCCCCCTCTCCCCACACCCAGAGATTGCAAAGAGGAGTACCTCGGAGGGAACCCTGAATTTTCTGATTGCCCTTTTGGAGGCAGCCTGGGCGCTGCTTTCTTCCTTGCTAACGATCTTCCTTCCTATTTCCGTGCCTGCCTCTGCCTACGTGCCCAGCAGCTTGGTTACCTGTTCCTGACTTTTGGTGGTGCTGTCTGCGCTCCCCTACCCCCTCTCCTGACATGGTGTCTGATGAGGAAGAACTCCTTCTGGGCATGTCTGGGACCACCTGTCCTGTATGCCTCAGGGCTAGGGGAAGAGTCTGGCTGGTTCCTAAGGACCTGATTCTGGGAGCTTGCTTCTGCCATGTCCTGGGAATGGGATAGATAGCTACTCCTTTGGGTGTAGGTAGCTGAGTCGCTTAACTTGTCAATTTTCCCTGTAAAGCTTGAAGAAAATCCAGTCTCTCCAGAAGGAACTAAATAAGTAGCATTATTGTTCTTTTGTTTAATTCATGAGTTTTCTGGGATTCCCATTTCAAATATTCGTTAGCTTGAAAAAAAAGTTAATTTCTCAGCTGTATGAGCTATGTGTTTCAATCAGAATTAAGCAGAAATGCTGTTCTGTAGTGGGCCGTTAGTTGGAGGACTTACAGTATCTGAGAACCACATGTTAGGGCTAGACATGGGACATTCTCCTTCTGGAACTTGATGTTGTGGTCATCTTAGGTGTATCTCTTCTCCTGTTTATCTCTACTCCATTAGAAGAGGCTCTGTCCTTTGCATAGGGAGGTCTCCCCCTCAGCCTGCTAAACTGGGAGTCAAGAGATGAAGATGCTAGTTCCAGCTCTCATGAACCAGCTGTGTTACCTTAAACACATCACATCCCTCTAACAGGATTCAGTTTTCTCTGGCAAAGGTGAAGACAAAGGATCAGGTTTCATCTTGAATTCTGACCAGTTAGAAATGGATCTGTGGTCATAAGTCAGTTGGGGAAAATTCTGTGATTGATTAGCCATGTCTGCCACAGGTAAGGAGAGGGTGAGGGGTGGCATCCCTGAGCCAGGTAATGCCAAAGCCCCTCCTGTTTCTGATGTTCTCTATCTGTATAGAAACGTCAGAGAGGTGGGCTTGTGCAAGTGAGATAGTATGGCGTAGGGGATGGGAGTGTGGTTGGAGCCATACGGACTGATTTCTGTCCCAGCTCCATCACTTACTAGCTAGGCTACCTTGGATGAGTTACCTATCCTCTCTAAGCTGCCGTCTCCTCTTGAGCAAAAGGAGAATGCTGTAGTCCTTACCTTGTGAGAATGGCACGAGGGTTGAGTCAGGCATTTTTAAGTCCTTTGCATAGTAGGTGATCAATACAAATGTGATTGAGCTGTGTAAGGAGTGTACTCAGTACCTCCTCCAGTAACAATGGCTGACTGCCAGGCAGTCTTCGTTTCTTATTTTTTTTTAATTTTTAAAATTTTTTAGCCACGCCACGCGGCGTGTGGGATCTTAGTTCCCTGATCAGGGATTGAACCAGCGCCCTCAGCAGTGAAAGCACAGAATCCTAACCACTGGACCACCAGGGAAGTCCCTCAGGCAGTCTTCATTTCTAAACCGTAGTGGATTGGTCCACATTTTGGGTGTGGATGATGACTTCAGAGAAGTACAGGGGTGTCATGGCCAAGCCTGGAAAGGAAATTCCCATCGTTACAATCAGGGAGCATATGAGCTACAAGGGGTCACAGGGGCCCTGTTTTCCAGGTGGGACGTTAAACTTGAGGCTGGGGTGGGGAGGGTCTTGTCCAAGGTCACCAGGTGAGGTGGAGGCAAGGTGGGCCCTTTTCCTGAACTCTACCCTCTCTGCCCTCTGCTTCGAGCTGCCTGGCTAAGTGGCCCCTGCAGGGAGAGGAGGGGGCTCAGCTCCGTGTGCTGGGTGTCACGCAGGGCTCCTAGGACTGGCTCTGGGGAGCAATTTAAAGGGAAGCAAAGTGTTGCTTTGTAGTCATTGGAAGCATATTTATTTATTCATTATGTTTGAGGAGAGCCTCCAGTACTGGAAAGAAATGCTTCAGTCAACTGAGTTTTATTTTCTCTGTCGGTTTATCTTGAGTCTGCATGGTTTCCCCAGGCCCCCCTGTCTTCTCTCTGTTTGCAGCGTGAAGTCTCGACTCTCCTGCCCCTTCTGCAGAAGGGCACCTTTAGAATCTCGCCTCCTAACCCACCTCCCACCCTCTGGATTCCCTCTCGATGCCCGTAAGCCCCCAAACTCCTGCCTGATGCCTATTTTAAAAACACACATCTGAGCACATCGTGCCTCTGCTTAAAACTTGGCCCCTTGTGGCCTCTGGCACCCCCGCCCCCAACATGGCCCTGCCCCCAACACAGCCCCACCAAGCTGCATCCTCCAGGCTCTGGCCTCTGCCCATGCCTTCCTCTCTCCTTCGTGCCTTTCCCCCACTCCTTTCCTTGTGATTTCCTATTTAATCTGAAAGATAGGCAAGTGTCACCTCTCTTAAGCCTTCCCCACTGATGGCTTCACAAACCACCCCCAACCTGGGCCCATCCAGGCAAAATTGGGTGGGGATTTGCTCACCTTTATTCTCTGCTCTCAGTTCATACTTGTTTATCTTACTAATATGTTGCATGATCCTTAATGGAAATAATGTTATATTATACAATTCTTTATCTACTATTTGCTATTACAGTGGCTTTCTTGGAGCAAATATTTAATAAATGTTTGAATGACTGAATGAACCATAATAGCTAATGCTTGGCCATGTACAAATATCTCACCTGATTATCTGGAGTTTTTTTTTTTTTTCCGCTGTAATGATGTTGAACCATGCTCCTATTTTTTTTTTTAAATTTTATTTTTATTTATTTATTTATGGCTGTGTTGGGTCTTCGTTTCTGTGGGAGGGCTTTCTCTAGTTGCGGCAAGTGGGGGCCACTCTTCATCGCGGTGCGCGGGCCTCTCACTATCGCGGCCTCTCTTGTTGCGGAGCACAGGCTCCAGACGTGCAGGCTCAGCAATTGTGGCTCACGGGCCTAGTCGCTCCATGGCATGTGGGATCTTCCCAGACCAGGGCTCGAACCCGTGTCCCCTGCATTGGCAGGCAGATTCTCAACCACTGTGCCACCAGGGAAGCCCTATCTGGAGATTCTTGTGTGGTACTGTCAATTAGGATCTCCACTTGAGAACTGAGAAAAAAGGACAAAGAGAATAAGTTGTCTACAAGGCATAGGCTAGTAAGTGATGGAGTAGGGATTTGAATGCAGGATATGAGATTTCAGATCTCCTACTCCTTATGCTATGGTGAATGAAAGTCACGCATGGCGATCAGTCTTTGTCCAAGATGGTCTTCACCTAGCAAATGCATTGCCCACTCTCACCTGTCCGATTCCTTTGTGTCTTTTAGGGTTTGCTTTAGTGCCCCATCCCCCTGCCATGCCTTGGATCGCCCTGTGATCACCACTCGTTTGATAGGGAGCATTTTGTGAGGAGTCATATTTTCATTGTACATTTCACTGTGCCACCTGGATCATTTGCTCCTATAAGTGAGAGACCGTATTTTGATTTTGAACCTGGATTGACCCCCAACCCTGCCACTTTTTGACCTTGGTCCAGTTACTGACCTCTTTAGATCTCAGCTACTTTATCTCTAGAATAGGGAGTTATATGTTCCCATGCACTTGTAGCTAGCCTAGTGTCTGGGGATTCCCCTCCACAGTGAACCCTCATGCATCAGATCAGAAATAAGCAGTCACCGCAAAGATACTTTGGGGTTTCCAGATCTGCCTGGAAACTACAACATTTGACTAACACAGGGCCTTATGGAACTTTCTACCACAAATACCCAGGTAGAGGAACATGAGCCATACTGCTGAGAAGTTTGGGGTGTGGCCTGAAGCAGTCTTCCACAAACCTTAAATTCCTTTGGAATCTTAGGTTTCATCTTTAAAAATTCATACACATTTTGAATTATATTCCTTAATGTCTGTGTTTACTGTGGTATGAAAATGTGTAAAATTGCCACCCACTAAAATTTATATTCCAGGAAGGTGCTACCATCATAGCTACTCTGGTTTCCTTTGTACATTAGATATGGTGGCGCTCCAGCTTTCTCTCTTGTCCCAAGAGCTTAGTTGATGTGTCTTCTCTAGGTGAATGGGGGGAGTCTAATCTCAGGGGCCCTACAGAGTGCGGTTCTCCTTTTGCTGGCTCAAAGGCTGTACCTTGTTGGAGTGTGAATTCTCTGAGGGGTTGAGGCTGCTTACCTCTTTGCTTAGGTGAAAGCTGGATTTTTGACATTTCTTAGAAGGAATATACCTGTTTTCTATAGGGGCAAAACCAGCCTCCTCTCAGGTCCTAGTTGAGAAATCCTAGACAAAGCTTGGTTCTTGGCATGTAATAAACGTTCAAAACGTTTTCTCCCACTGAAATTACATACCCTGCCACCCATCAACCCCGGCTCGTATTTATCCCTCACTGGACAAGGGTTTATCTTTCATTTGCCTGAGTCATAGTGCTTGTGAACGTTTAGTACACGGTATTCATTTGGTCTGCACCTAATTAAGGAGCAAATATTTATTTTTTCCTTGGAATGGAAACATTAAGGATTTTTTAAAAATTGGGATAGAACTTGCTAATTAAAACATATATTTGCATAGGAATGGAATATTTCTACAATAAAATTATCATGATTTAATGTGCTGTGAATTCTGCCTCCCATTATCTCTAATTCACATATTAACCTCCTTAAAAATGAGCTCAAGGGCAGATTCCTCCTCAGGCCCCAGCAATTTCTCCCTCCACCCCTGTTATTAGCCCCGATCATTTATGTCCTGAAACTGGCACTTGGTGTGCGAGGCATTGGTTTTGTTTGTTTTATTAAGCCTTTGTCTCATTATTGATCCTAATTGGTTTGAGGGCCGATAGACCACAGCTATCAAGAAACGCTTATTCACTCATTGAATATTTTGTAGTTGTTGAGTAATTGCAATGTGCCAAAAGTGTGCTGTAGGGAAATAATGGTGAACTAGATAAACTTGAACCCTTCTTTCTGAATGAATAATGAAATCAGTGCCCCCTGTGAGGGCACACTGGTCCTCAAGAAGTGACATAACTTTCTGGTGTCTGAATGGTTCTGATTGTACTGAGGTGGCAGTGCATACTACATAGAAGGGCTCTGGGTTTGACTCAGACAGGCCTGGGTTGGTCTGGTTTCACCACTTAGCAGCTCTGTGACCGTGGCCGACTTATTTCTCCTCTCTCAGCTTCAGTTTTTTCATTTATAAAATAGGAATAAAAATAATATCTCTTTCATAGGTTGGGAAGATTATAGTAAGTCCCCTACATACGAATGAGTTCCGTTCTGAGAGTGCGTTCGTTAAGTCCAATTTGTTCCTAAGTCCAACAAAGTTAGCCTAGATACCCAACTAACACAATCGGCTATACAGTACTGTACTATAATAGGTTTATAATATTTTTCACACAAATAACACAAGAAACACAAGAAATAAAACATTTTTAATCTTACAGTACAGTACCTTGAAAAGTACAATAAGACAGTACAACAGCTGGCATACAGGGGCTGGCATTGAGTGAACAGGCAAGAAGAGTTACTGACTGGAGGAGGGAGAGGAGGTGGGAGATGGTAGAGCTGAAGGATTGTCAGCAATAGGAGACAGAGGGCAAGCTGCAGTTTCACTCATGCCTGACGTTGATGGAACGCACGTTCACATCTTTGAAAGTTTGCAGCTTGAAGGTTCGTTATGTAGGGTAACTTACTGTAAGTGAGATAAGACAGCACCTGGCTCTTAGCAAATAATAGTAATTGGTTAACTATTCAGTATAATTTAGAAATATTTGAGCTCCTATTGTGTGATAGATCCTGGGCTAGATGCTATGCCAAGTATTGGGGTCTGTGTGTATGTGGTGACAAAGCTCCTTACCCTTAAAGACTTTGGGTAGCAATTTTCTTTGGTCTAAAGTTTCCTAGTGCTGATATAAATTGAATGCAGACATGAATGGATGCACATTAAATTTGTGGCTTTTTTTGGGTGACATATTCTGTTGCTACCCTTCTTGCTTTAGGAATAGAATGAATGAAAATGGTAGCACCAGGACAGTATTTTGGTCTGGTCTGGGACCCTGCTGCATCGAGCAGCAACCTGGGCCAGGAGGAAGGTCATTGCCGTCACAGTGATATCTGCTCTCCCAGGTGTGTGTGTTGCCCCCTTCCCTGGAGCCTCGCTAGAACTCCAGGAAGCAGGGATTGCTATCCTGTTTCACAGATGGCACCAGTAACCCATCCAGATTGCTGACTTAGCTGAGGACATGCGGTCAGTGAATGGCAGAGTGGGGACCAGGGCCAGGTTTCCTGATTCCTAAGCTAGTCCTTTCCCGGTGCTTTGGAGACTCAGGGTTTAGAGTCAGACGCCAGCCTTGGCACCCATTTTGAGCTTCGGTTTCCTCTTCTGTACAATGGGAAATAGCACTCATTGCTAGAGGTTTGGTGGAGATGACGTGAGAGAATGTAATGGCCCTGCACGGAGCTTGGCTCCTGAGTCTGTGAGTATGAGCCGTTGGGAGTGCTCTTGTCGGTATAGCCATGCGGAGAATCTCTGAGGCCCCCTGGGTGTGAAGTCTGTTTCTGCAGCTTACTTGCTGTGTGACCTTGGGTTAGTCACTGATCCTTGCGAAGCCTCAGTGTCCTCATGAGTGAAATGGGGACAGTGCCAATTAACACACGCAGTCCAAATAGCAAGTGCTCAGCAAATGTTCGTTACCACTGTGATGGCGATGATGCCGATGATTTTGCTTTGCCTCTCCGCTCTTTCCCCCTCATCCAGAATGAAGCCCATGACTGTGGGCCTCAGACCTGGGCCTTTTGTCATCTCTAGCTGCTGCAGTAGCTGGCTCTTGCCTTCCTGAAAGGGTCCTCAGTGAGGTGCAGAGGCTGCTGCAGTGCCCTGAAACCAGGTCTCATTCCCTTGACCTCTCCCAGGCAGCCAGCAGCCGGAGTCTGGGAGGTCAGAGGCAGAGCCTGGGGCTGTGGATGCCTCCTGCAGCAGACAACCCAGAATCCTTGGTCCAGCCACCGCCTGGAGCTGTTATCCGTGTGTAAGATGCTGAGCTTCTGACCTTGTCTACTGCAAGGAAGCTCGGCGGCAGGGGAAGCAAATCTGCCAATGCACGAAACACTAATTCAGGAAATTTTGGAAATTCAGCCTGAAAGGGCTAAGACTCCTTGCCCCTGGCCCTGGGCTTTTAGGTCAGTCATGGACTAAACAGGTAACCACCTGGTGTCCTCCTCACCTGACCAAGATGTGATTGTTAACCCGGCAGCCTGCAAACAACTCGGGCCAAGGTTGATGAGAGATTCCTGCCGCGGTTTGAAGGAATACCAAGAAATTACACCATCATCACCAGGTTAGCTGCACTGTATTGCATTGCTTATTCCATACCAGGCACCGCGCTAAACACTTGATGCAAATCATCATGGATTCTTGGCAACACCCCTATTGAAGTAGGTGCCATCAGGCCCCTCATTTTGTAGTTGTGGGACCTGAACCTCAGATGCTTAGTGACTTACTTGCTCAAGGTCGCACAGCTAAGGAGTAGCTGAGGTGGAAATCTGAGCTGTGTTTGACATTGAAGATCTTGCTCTTAACTATTACGCTAAAAACGTGACCCAGGGTAGTGGGGGCTCAGGTGAAGGATTGTAGTCCCTTACCTCTCTGAGCCTTAGTTTCCTCATCTTTAAAGAAATAGCACCGGAGTGGGGCTTGGGAGATTCCTTCCAGAGCTGTCCTTCTCGGTCTTCTTTCTCTGTGGGCATCAGGTGTGCATAGGGCTGAGTGCTACCCCAAGCTCGTCTCCCAGCAATGATGTTCCAGCTACTGAGGAGAGGGGGACTGTGTTTGCATATTGTTTTGGCTCATTGGCAGGAATCATTGCTCACTGTCTTGTGCACAGACTGCTAAGCGGGATGAGATAAGCTTGCAAACCCTCATCACATCATGCAGGCCAGGCTTACTGGCGGTTCTGGGTCCTTAACTGGCACAGAACAGGACTGGAGGAACGCCGTTAGACAATTAGAAGACGAAAGCTGTAACATGGACCCCTGGGCAAACTTTCCCCTCACCCCAGCCACTCCTGCACACCTTGCCTGACGGATGGCTTACGTTGAATGTGAAAGCTCTGGGACTCGCAGTGATGACTTACTGGGTAAAGGCTTTCGTTCCCTCTCCAGATGACCCCTCGTCCCAGACTGGGTGCTCAACCTGTGTTATAATTGTATCTTGTATTCTGTGTTCTCTCCTGTACTACCCTGAGTTAATAAACAGGGTTGCTCAGAGGTTCTAAGGAATAGAATGACATGACTCTTGAACAAAACTGATCATTGGCAAGCATTTCAGACACAAGTGCACATGGTTCAGTCTTAATTCTCCAAAGACGAAGATGTGATATTGCTTTGACTCCCTTACCAAGTTAAGTAGTTTATTCAGTTCTAGCCTGAGAAGTAACAAGGAAGTAAGGGAGCTCTCTGTTCTTTGATCATTCCATTTTCAGTGTTTCTTTGAGATGAATTCATACAAAACTTGGCCCAGTTTCTTTTGCCTGTTATATGATGCGTGGGGGGGGGGTATGTGTGAACATGTGTGTATATGTACAAAAAGAAGGGAAATTGAAAGTCGCTTAACTGGTATTATGCAACTGACATCTCCCATCACTTTGCCTCATTGTCCTGTGTATAACAGGGTGAAAATGTCACCCTGAAATTCTGTAGAATTGGAAATACAAGGAGGAAAATCAGCTATCCTGGATCATATATTTGGTCCCAAGCTCTTTCAGTTCCTGGCTTTGTAACAAAAAATCAATATCAAATCTAGTCGTGCTGGCAAAGACACAGACTCGAAAAGGCTACAGTGGAACATTGAAAGCACTAAAAGTCCTTGAGTCTTAATGCCCAAAAACATAAAATATGGATTTATTACATTTAGTTTTCGGAAGAGTTTATATTTCCCTGCTTTTCTTGTGGTTTTATATTTGGCTACGAAGTGTAGTATATGAATCTTTTTAAACTTGATCCCAGTAACTATGTGCTCATTGACCATATGAGTCAATTTTCCACCTTCTAACATAACATAACTTTCCTGGCCATTCTCAGGCTGGAAGGTTGGGTTTTGTTTTGTGTCGGATTTGACTGACACTGGGACTGAACTCCCAGGGGCCCAGAATGGAAGCACAGAACAGTCAAGCATTTCATGGTTGGTCTGATTTAATCAAGTTTGGCTTCTTCTTATCTGTCACATGAGCCTCTCTTGTGGTTCTTGGCTCAACAAATTATTATGAAAATGGTTTCACATTTGCTGCCTGCTTCCAACTTTGGGAAGGATATTTACAGTGTTTCTATCAGTCTGAGTCATATCGGAGCAACATCAAGTACCCTCCATATCTACTTAGGGTTAGAACTAATTTGTTTATAGCCGGAGGGTCATATGCAGTACTGGCTCCAATGTGGCCTGGCTCTTTAGGGCTTTGGGAGCCTTAACAGCTTTGAAGTACCTAATGGAAAATATATTTTGGAAATAGGAAATAGTAAACACTCTTTGTGAGTAATTCTTACCATGGTGTGGGATTTGATAGTGAAAGGGAGAAAATGTCGTTGCTGCCACATTCAGGAGACGACAAATAGAATGTATCTTTTTTTTTTTTTTTCTTATTAGTCATCCATTTTATACACATCAGTGTATACATGTCAATCCCAATCTCCCAATTCATCCCACCACCACCCCCACCCCCCCCGCTGCTTTCCCCCCTTGGTGTCCATACGTTTGTTCTCTACATCTGTGTCTCTATTTCTGCCTTGCAAACCGGTTCATCTGTACCATTTTTCTAGGTTCCACATATATGCGTTAATATACGATATTTGTTTTTCTCTTTCTGACTTACTTCACTCTGTATGACAGTCTCTAGGTCCATCCACGTCTCTACAAATGACTGAGTAATATTTATTCCATTGTATATATGGACCACATCTTCTTTATCCATTCGTCTGTCGATGGGCATAGAGAAGTCTTAAAAGGACTTTTCCAAGAGGACTTTGCCTGCTGTGGTGAGGCAACCCCAGACTACAAAGGCTGATTTTTTTTCCAGATTCATGTATCGTTTTTTTTTTAAAGCTGGCTCGTCAGGTGAAAGGGAGGAAATAACCTTTACTGAGTGTGCTCTTTGAATTCTCACAACAACCCTATGAAACAAGAATTATTATCCCAGGTTCGTGAATGAGGAAATGGAGGTGGGAGGGGTCAGGGAACTCGTGGATTGATGCTCACGCCATCAGGAAGGGATGAGACAGAGCTTCACACTCGGGCAGCGCTCTCTCACATCCGCATTCCTTTTGCTCCACGGGTAGAGTTCTTTGTGGTTTTATTTCAGATATAGAAAAGGTGTCTGGATGGCACAGCCTCTTTTAGGGAGGCTGAATGGAGTTGTGAAAACCTCAGTCTCTCCCATCTATGGGCGTGTGGCCTGGGCAGTTTTCTTAACCCCTCCAAGGTTTCATCTCATCTATAAAAATGGGGACACTATCCCCAAGTTCACATGGTTGTCCTTATTAATAATAGATACCAGAATTGGACAAAATTATTAATATGGGCGTGTCCATGGGGCTCCCTGCTCTGTCAGCCACAAAAGAGAATCCTGGAATCGCCAACCCCATTTTTTCTCTCCTCCTTCCTTGTAAATAGGGCAAAAAAAAAAAGTCTCTCTGGTTGGGAGAGAGGCTAAGCCGGTCAAAATAATTAGGGCCAAAGAAAAAAAGACATTTCAATTGGGAGAGGATGAGGGATTTTGGTGGAGAGTGTGTGGTGAGGCCAGGCTCTTCTGGGGGTGGTGGGGGGAGGATGGCATGTGGATCACTGTGGCTGGGGACTCTGTATTTGCATCCTTTTCACATGCTTTTCAGAGGTATTAAAGGATGGAATTCATTTTTTAAGTTAAATGAATAAGCTGTGCTCTGATTTTAAGCCATGTAGGATTTGGGATGCGTAAGGGATGATCTTTAAAAAGAATAATCATGATAGTAAATCACAGAAAGTACGGTCAGCGTGTGTGGAGCGTGGACTGAGCCCTTCACATGCTTTTCATCTCGTGTAATCCTCAGACAACCTAGGAGGCGTCCAGCACAGGGCCCAGCATATCTCCTACGCTCAGGAAGCGTTCCTTTGTCCCTCTGTCATAACGCAGGGTGGCCACTTCCTCCGCTGCCCCGCTCCTGCTGCCGCCTCTCCTTAATTCGGCCCCTGGTGGTGCCCCGTTTACCATCTCACGCTGGGGGAGTAGGAACCTAGGTGGCCTGTTGTAATCTGGACGAAAAGCTAATGCAAACCCAGGGCCAGTCTTTAGTGAAGTGCTGTAACTGAAGCCTATACCTCCTTCCTGACAGTTAAAAAAAAAAGTTTGATTGAGAAGATCATGAAGGAAATATATGTGCCTCTATAAGTCATTTATTCACCATCCCTTACACATAATAATAAATCAGGAGAATGCTGGTGCTGGTATTTTGGTTCCAGCTTACAATAGACCCCACTGGAAAGGCTCTCTGCTGGTGGGCCTGCTCCGAGCCTGCAGGTGCCCTTCGTGGTCAGTGTGGGATGTCAGCAACCCAGACAGAAGGACAGTTGTGCTGACCTCTGATAGGACTGGACAGGACTTGTCAACAGGCCATTCAGAGACCCCAGGCTGGATACCAGAGAACCTGGACAAAAGGAGACTCCAGCGGCCTGAGTTGAGACTGGACCTGAGAAAACCTATGTCACTTAGGACAAAGGACTATACTTGTAAAAAAAATATATGTGTTCAGTGAAAGTGTGCTGTACTCTCCTATTCCACAGAGGCTGGTGCGATTCTGGTTTAGCGTGTGCCCTCTGCCGTCACATGGCTGGGTTCGTCTCTGGGCTCTGATACTTATTCGGCATTGTGTCCCTTTGGCAAGTTCCTTGATTTCTGGTTCTCAGTTTCCTAGCTTGTGAAATGCGGTTAATTGTCCTATCTTTATGGAGCATTTGAGAATTAAATAAAACAACCCAAGTAGATTGCATAAGACATTGTCTGGCACGTAGTTAATGTTTAGTAAATGTCAACTATGATGATATTTATGTGCAGTTTTTCCTGTTTATATTAATTACGCTGGTTGTAACAGATTAAAAGCAACTTCAATTTGTAGGACTATATTAGCATTTCCTAAATATGTCTGTTAACATGTATCATAACAGCCCTAAGAAGCAGTTGGGTAACACAGGTGAGGAAACAGAGACCCAGAAGGGCAAGTCACTTGTCTTACGTGCCCACGTGGTAAAGAGAAGGGCCAGGAATTCAGCTGAGTGGTTGCCTGGGCTTCTCCCTTTCTTCTGTGAGCCTCTCTCAAAGAATTTCCCCTCGTCTGGCTTTTCCAGCTGGCAGGGACTCATACCTACCTCTCGGTGTGTTTGGCAGTCCCCTGTAATTGAGAAGCCCTTGTGGGGGCCGTGCAGGTGGGCTCAGCGCGGGCCGTCTGGGAGGCCCGAACACCTTGGTACATAAGCTGCAGGTGCTTGACTGGAGTTCTCAATCACTCCAGGGCTCTGTGTTTGCATTCTTGGGAACCCCTTCCTTGAACCCACCCTCCAGTGTGCTCTGACTCAGGGGTTCCAGTTGGCTTCTTGGAATCCATTCTCGTCTGTCAGCCTTAACAAGTGTGTTCAGTGGGTTTTTGAACACCACTGATGGTTCTTCTAGAGCAATTGAAAAAATGATACATAGTGAATCTTGCCTTTCGAGTTTCTGTGCTGCAGGATAGTGTTAGGGTTATGAGTGTGTTTTCTGGTCTGTCTGCCCAGGTCCTCATCACGGCTTTACCACTTGCAGAATGTTTGACCTTGGGCCTTGTATGTTGACCTCTCTTGGCATCTTCATGTCAGCTCTCCATCCAGTCGTGGCAGTGGCAGTGATAGTACTTTTCTCCTAGGGCTCTGGTGACTACCAGGTGAATTAACTCGTGCAGAGCGCTTAGAACCTTGCCAGGCACCTGTAAGTGCTCTGTAAAGCTTCGTTAGTCGTTTGTTTTTCCTCTCACTTAACTGTCGCTCTTTCCGGAGACTAGCCTGGGCCAGCCTGTCACAGACATTGGCCTCTGTCTGTGTTTGCGGAGCAGTGAGAGGTGTTGTTTTGCCTTCACCGGTAGCTGGACCTGACTGTGCATTTCTCTAAAACTGAGGCCAGGAAGCCGTTTCAGGACCTGAGGACACTGGGACGCTTGCAGCCGCAGCCACAGCTGGTAGAAATGCTGGATCCCGGTGCATAGTCCTGCCATCTACTTTCCACCGCCCTGCTGCAAGGACTCATCGCTGCCAAGGCCTGAGCTTTTTCATCTCGTAGAGTCTTGGAGGTGAAAGCCACCTGCCAGATTGTATGGTCCAATCAGTCATTTCCTGTGAACTGTTGACTAGTCTCTGCTTGAATACTCTAAAGGACAGGAACCTCACTACTCAGAGGGAAGGCAGGTCTTTTGCGACAAGGAAGCCTTCCTTTCCCTTAGATGTGTCGGCTGCCTCATAACTTCTGCTCATATGAGTTTTCTCTTTACCCTGAAACCATGCAGAATAAAGTCTAAATCTTACTTGACCCTATGACACCACCAGACTCACTCATTTTTTATCAAGTTACTACTGTTTGCCAAATACTTTGCTAAGTGCAGGCAGCACAACAGTAAATGAAAGGCGGGCCCCAGTCGCTCTTGCAAAGCCTGCGGTCTCGTGGAGAGATGCAGGTAAACAAGCAAAAGTGGCATTCAGTTGGAGAAGACTGTTGTAAAGAAGCAGACGGGGCACCGTGACAGGGAATAAATCATCTTCTTCAGAGTCGCTGGGATTCTCACTTCTCAGGAGGAAATGTTTCAGCTGCATCCTGATGACAAGGAGGGAGCCCGCTGAGCAAAGGGCGAGGGAGTCGCCTGTCACGCAGAGGAAGCCACCTGTGTACGGCCCAGGGGTGGGAGTGGGCCGATGTATTCAGTGAGCGGGGATGGTGCCCCCGGAGTGCACAGGGGGAGGGGACCGTGATGGGATGTGAGATTGCAGGGTCAGCAGAGGCCTGTTTGAGAGTTGGACTTGACCCCAAAGGTGATGGGCGGCCATGGAAGGGTTTTAAGCTGATGAGCCTGGCAGTTGGATGGAGACTGGATTTGGTGGGGCTGCAGGCGACGGGAGATAAGAAGTGGGGGCTAGGAGCAAAGCTAGTTGCAATATTGCAGGTGAGCAGATAGATGACACCCGGGGTCAAGGGCCGGAAGTACGAGCAAGGGAGGAGTGGGGAATTGGGGATGTGATTTAAAGGTAGAACATATGGGACAGCACAATGTGTTGAACAAAGGGAATCAGAGAAAGGAGGTGAAATGAAGGCTGACTCTTAGATTTCTACCTCGACCGTGAGGTGGGGGGGTGATGCTATTTATTGATGACTCTTAGAAACCAATCAATATGTTTCCCTTTTGTCAGCCTGCCGCCTTGCTTCTGCATCAGAGCTGAGCCAGATCTGGCAGGGCAGTGCTTTCTCCCAGACACAGTGGGGGGATGCATGCAGCTCTCTAGGTTTTGTTTGATCAAGTTTACAAAAACCTCTGCTCTTTTGAAAACTGTTATGCTGCTGGCTGGACATTACTAATAATATTAAGAATAAAATTAAAAATAGCATTAGCATCTATGTTTATCAAGCCAGTGCTAAGGACTTTGTAGGCATGATATTAATTGATGCCTCATAACAAAGCAAGATTAGGGGTAATGATTTCCATTTTACAGAGGAGCAAACCAAGGCTTGAGCTGATTTATTGAACCCGCCCAAGGCTGCCAAACAAATATATAGCACGGATTAAAATCCAGATCTGTCAGGATCCAGAGCCTAAGCTCTTACCCACTAGCTGGAGGTATTCCTCATGTTGACAATATCCCATCTTTTGGAAGAATTCTACTTTCCCCCTCCTTTTGGAAGTGGCAGCATGTCATTAATCCACAGTACTTAAGAGGGATTTTCTCTGATGTCCCTCTCATCAGCCTGATTAATTTATGAAGGAGAGACAGTTATGCAAAAGTGACATCGCTCCTCATCTAAATAGTTTCTTGTTTACATGTGCAACGTTAGAAAGCATGCTACAAATCAAAAAGTTGTAAGCCAGGTAGAGTAAACAGTTTTTGTTGATGACTTGGTGAGATACTTTAAATTGATTTAAGCAGTATCGTATGCAAAATTCTTAAGGCTCAGAGAGACAGAATGATTTTCTCATTTAGCTAAAGCACGCATTACCCTTCAGGTAAACATGGTAATGCCATCCTAAGGAAAAAGGGGTAAATAGCAGTAATGATAAGGAAATCATACACTGAACATCAGTAATTAGAAGCAACTCTTGGGATTTCCCTAGGGAGGTAACGAGAAGACTCTCAGGCCTGGAATCCCTGCGTTGTCCTTTTTACTGAGAGAGAGTCGTCTCATGCTTTAGCCTTGATTTTGGGAAATGGCCTCATCCCAAGCGGATAGTGATACTGAAGCTCTCATGAGCCTCATCGTCGAAGGTACCAGATCAGGCACCCCTTTCCCTCCATCATGAGGCTGAGCAGTCACTTTGTGGGGTGGGAGGACCAGATCATCACCCTTTGACTTGTCAGTGGCCAAGCCCAGAAAAGTGTTCAAAGTTTATCAGCCATGTCCACAGTGTCAGTTACCAAATTTAGGGCATGAAAAGACAGAAAGTCCTCAGTTAGTTGTTTGTTAAACCGAGGTAATCATTAGCCTAAATGAAGTTTCATTAAGGGTAATGTACTCATTAGGCATAAAATGGCTTGAAAAAGCTTAACTGTCATCATTTCTTAGAATAACTCCAACCTTGGCTAATATGGTTGACTTTCACCCTTGTGCAACAAGCAATCAGCATTTAATTAGTTGAGCACTTTGATTTGTTGATTAGAGCGCATCCAGGACGTGAATATGGATGACGCTCTTCAAGTAACATGTTCAGATCAGCCGCCGCTTTTCTGAAACTACTTGTCCAGCGAGTTTCAAAGGCTCACAATGAATATGGATGTTAGTGATTATTTATAGAAGAACTCCTCTATTCCCATCCTTAGCCTTAACAAAGTTATTTTTGAGTTAACTGTGACCTGATTTTTAATTCCAGGAAAAGAATGCTTTGCTGTTATTTTCCTTTTCCAACTCTGAGCTCCTCAAAATGAAGGAGACGTCTCAGGCTGGGAACATCTAACTCATTTACAAATGGGGGAAACAATTTTTGAGCTCAAATAAAGCCTCCAAGCGCTGTTCAGCACGATTTTTACTCATTACTGCTCCTGGAGGCATGTATGCATGCTGGAAACACCGAGAAATTGATATGTCACGTGCGTTTGTGTGTGTATGTTCTTGTGTACGTCTATATCAGGGTGCATAAATCAGGTCTCAAGGGGAGCTGCATACCGGCTTGTCCTGGGCTTTAGTCTGGCTTTTCTGGTTTGTCCTGTTGCATGATGCCTTCCGGTTTTCCCTTTTATTTCCAATACAAGGAGGACATTAAAATATGTATGTGTATACTAGCAGTATATTCCCATGACAAGTGTTTTGTCCAGATTATGAACAAGCAGGCAACAGAGCCTCCTCCTCCTACTCCTTTTATTTACCATTTCACTTTCTCCTTCGCACTATTCTATTACTTGTTTTCCCTGCCTTGGGATTGGAAGTCCTGGGGACTTGCTGCAGCTACGGGAGGCTGGGCTGTCATTAGAGACTGAGTCGTGAGAATGGGATCAGGATTGTTTGGACACGATTGTATCCAGTGACGCAGGGCCAGGTTCTGCTCACAGGGTTGGCAGCACACTGTGCCTTGAAGCCCTGGGCATCCCTGTGCGATGGAGCATTCACCTTCACCCTGCGAAGCTGCTGGGCAGGGGGCCGAGGCATGGGTGCCACGTCTGGGCCTCGCCTGGGTTGGGAGTTGCGTGGCCTGCTCTGTTGCAATTTCAATGTATATAGAAGTCACATGGGTTTTCTCTTCCTATTTTCCCCTCTGTGGAGTGGAACTAGCTATATTTATAATACAGATTCTTTAGGACTGAGGGACAGTTGATGTTGTGAAAAAGATGCAGAGAAAGAGACAGAATGTACCATTCACTGTAGTCTTTGTCAAAATTGGGATTAAACAGCCTTTTTCATTGGGGTACAGAATTTCCTTTTCTTTTCCTTTACATTTTTCTGGGGGAAAGCTTATATTGCCTTACTTGTTCAAATGAAGTGTTTACATGACGTATTTTCTAATGTTAACACTGGAATTGGCACCGGGGCTTAGATTACATCCCAAATGTCACATCTCTGGGGCCCACTTAATAAGGTTCTATTTATATTAACAGGGAGAATATTAAAGTTCTCCCCAAAACAGCTTGAAATGTTACAGTGGCTCTGTTTCTGAGGCATGACAGGAATGAAGTGCATTATTAATTTAGAAGCAGCTAGGTAGAGCGGGCTTCCTCCCCCCTTAGAATTAAGTGATGAGAATGGGCATTTGTGAAATTGACTGAATGCTCTTTGGGGGATGCTTATTAAAATCCTAACATCATTCCAGAGTTTTGTAGCAGATTCATTATCAGCTGTAATCTTATTAGGACTGTTTTGTTTGGTAATCACCATTCCATTCATGGAGCCCCTCCATGTGTATCATGCTTCTCTGTTGGTCTAGGCCTTCTGGTCTCTTTTGTTCTGATGAATTAATTCCTCTCCTTTTCTGTCAGTCAGGTCCCTCACCCTCTCTCTCACTCGTGTTGGGCATTGTCTTGCTGATGCCTTTTTTTCTTCCTGGGCCAACTCAAGAGGACAGTTCCCCCGTGTCTACATTGTTCCTTTTAATTTTTTTTTTTTTCCCTGCGAAAACTACATGCTAAAGCTGTCAGTGGAAAACTTGCCTACTGCATTGTGAAACACAGTGGGCTTGCTAAATAGATCCCGTTTCTATTCATGGTGTCACCGTCTCAACCCCTCAATTCGTATTCACAGTGTTATGAGCAGAGGCCTCCTTGTAGAATCAGTTCTGGGCTCAAGTTCCAACCCAAGAAGGCTTTCTAATTACTCGAAGCCTCCACTTCCTTGTTTGTAAAAGAGGGATTCATAAATCCGTCCATCTATGCATCCATTCATTCATTGTGTACCTATTATGTGCCAAGCAGTGTTCTGATACTATCCTACTACACCTATGGCAGTAAACAAAAATGCCTGCCTTCGTGGAGCTTAGATTCTGTTGAGGGAGACAGTCAACAGTCAAGCTAAATAGGTAAAATCTAGAATCTGTTAGTACAAGTACCAAGGAGAAAAAGTAAAGCAGGGAAAGGAGATATAAAGTGGAGAGTTGATACTTTTTTTTTGGCGGGGGGTGGTGGTTGACATTTTGGATGGGGCTGGGGAAGGCCTCACCGAGAGGGTGACAGTGAGCAAAGACCAGGGGAGGTGAAGAGTCAGATGAAGGGAACACTGGGGTGAGGGGGCAGCAGGTACAAAGGCCCAGTAGAGGAGGTGAGCCTGGCTGGTCTGAGGGATCGCAGGAGCATCTGGGGGAGAGTGAACAGAGGGGAGAGTATTGGGAAATGAGAACAGAGAGGTGATGGGCCGTGTAAATATAGTAAGACTCTGACTTTACTCTGAAGAGGGTCAAAGGGCAAAAGCAGGGAGACCACTTAGGAGACTTGTTCTGCCATAGGCTGGAGTGATGGTGGCTTGGACCAGGGTGGTGGTAGTGAGGGCAGTCAGATGCAGTTGAATTCTTGCTGTCTTTTGGTAGATTTGCTGATGGACTGTGGTGGGAGAAGACTCTGGGAGGAGCTGGTTTGCCTCGGGTAGGTCAGGAGTTCACGTTGGGACATGTTAGAATTTCTCTTGTTGATTGCTGGATATATTGGTCTGAATGTCAGGAAGGGACCCAAGTTGGCTATGTAAAGGTTTTGGGCGTCATCAGCCTGTCCTTGGCTTTTAGAACCATGATGTTGGATGAGATCACCGTGGGAGTGAGTGTAGGCAGAAAAACAAAGAGGTCTGATGACTAAGACCCGTGACTCAGGTCCCAGTGTTCAGAAGTTGGGAAAATGAGGAGGAAGCACTAGAAGAGGCTGAGAGGAAACTTCTCGAGAGAGGGAGGAAAACCAGGAGAGTGTGACGTCCTGGAAGCCAAGTGGAGAAAGTATTCAAGGGAGAGAGGGAGATCAACTGGGTAAAATGGCTGATGGAGCAAGTAAAATAAGGACTTAGGACTGATGGGGTTTAGGTAGCGGCCATAGATAGCTGAGAACCATCCTTGACATCATCGACTTTTCTCTTGATGATGGCTCTGTGGTGACTCAGGCAGCCAGCAGGTTTTTTCATGACCAGTCTGGACTTGAGATAATATACACAGGACAAAACAAATCATGGCTTGGAAGAGAATCTGTGAGGGGAGGTGCTGAGCCTGAATGATATTAACAAAGCAGAGACATGTGTCAGGCTGGCACTCATTTTTCCACAGCACGGGGTCTTCATACTATGCCCAGGCTGGTTCTGTGACAGGTGGTGGTTGTCTGAAGGAAGACGGCAGCAACTCAGGTCCTCTGGGTCATCATCTCACAGCATCCACCGACTCAGGCTCTGAGGAAGATGAGTTTTTTCCCCCTTAAGAGTTCAGTGTGAATGATGTAAAAAATCAATGGACAGAACGGTGGACTGGAATTCACAAGTCAAAAATAAACCCTCATAGTCATTGGAAGGTCTTTGGCGTATGATTACAGCAACAGCACAAAAAGGATTATTTTACCGATGGTGCTGGGAGATTTTGCAAAATACTTTAAGATAGGTAGTTCTCACATATAAATCACTCAAACACATTTAGTCATATTGTTAAGTATTTATTCAGAAGAGTTATGTATAAAAAAATGAGAACACATAAAAAACGAAGTCATGGTTGAATTCGCATCTAACCTAAGAACCCTAGACCTTAAAAGTAAAACTAGAAATTTTGACTACACTAAAGTTAAAATATGATCTGGGTCAAAAACAAACCACAAAGCAAATTAAGAAAAATATTACCGCAAGTAAGTCAAAGAGATGATAGCCTTAATATATAAAAAGCACTTACAAATTAATAAAAATGCTAAAACTTTACAAGATGGACAAATACATAAATATAAAATTTCATAGGAGAAATATACACAGCATGAAAAAATGTTTAACTTCATTGGCATTCAAAGAAATATAAAATAAAGATACGATCTTTCTTCTGTTGTTAGACTATATTTTTTAAAAAGACAATGCTTATTCTCTTCTCTCCTTTTGACAGCTCTTTGTCCAGCCCTTCAGTGGGTTAAGTACTCTGCTAGGCACCATATGAATTCTGGAAAGCAATTCATCATACCCAGTACTGAGAATAGAAAAAAAATTTACTCTGTTAAACAGTAATTCATCCTTTAAGAGTATGTCCGAAAGAAATAATTTGAAATGAGGACAAATGCATATGTAGAAATGTCATTTATTGCAGCATTATTTACAAGACCAACATTTGGTTAAACTTTATGATGGATTAATTTTGGTCCTACCACATGATGGAATAGTACAGAAACTTTAACTTCTTGTTCTTAATAATTAGGACATAAGGAGACAGAAAACATCAGAATACAATAAAGTTTATATTGTATGAGCCAAATTTTGTAAAATTAAAATAGTGATGTGATTATTAGAAGAACACTAAAATGTTAAAATGTTTATTTATGGATGGTGGCATTTCAAATTATCTTACCTTTCCCATATTTTGTATCTTCCTGACTTAAAAAAGTCTCAACAATAGTGATGATGATGATGATTGAAATAGTGTTTACTGAGTCCTCACCATGTGTCAGGTGTTATATCAAGAACTTCACATAGTTTATCTCATTTAATTGCTACAACTAGGCTATAAACTGGAGGATACCATCATCTCCATTTTCATGGATGTAGAGACTGAACTCCAGGAAGTTACGTAGCTTGCCCAAGGCCAAACAGCTGTGAGGAACTGGTGCTAGACTTGAATCCATTTAATGGGTCCTCATCTCCTGCGTATTGCCTCTCAATGAAAATGCACTGCTGTGATAATCAGAAAAGAAGAATCTTAAAAAAATGTTTTAAAGAATACAATGTGTTCCCAAATTTTATTTTTAAGCTTGTCTATTTTTGTAGAGAAGTAGTATCAGGATTTTTCTCTTGTAGTGGAATCTGGAATTTGAGTATCTACTTTGTGCCAGGCATGCTGCATATATTATCTTAGTTAATCCTCAGAACGGCCTTGGACAGTAGATACAGTGATTCTTATCCTGACTCTGTGCATGAGAAAACTGACCTGGAGTGGCCCAGTGGCTTGTCCGTGGCTTGTCGTGCATAGCAGAGCTGGGATTCAAAGTGATTCTGCTTCCTTTCTAAGCAGGAACCCTCATACCTCATCCCACAGGGTATCGTGGTCTTTCTGTGTTTGTTGAGCAACATTTTTTTTTTTTTAGTTTACCAAAATCAAGCAGACATCAGTATCTCGCTCAAGACAGTCTCTCCTGTTGATGCACATGGGCCCTGGAACTCCAGCGTGTACAGGGACCAGAGTAAGTTTTGGTTGTGCGATTGGAGAGACACATGCCTAAGTGGGTTCTGAGGGCTTTGCAGAATCAGTGAGCTTCCCACAGTGGTCCAAAGCACCCAAGATCCTGACTGTGTTGTCAAGATGGAGGTGATCGTCCTCTCATGGGTATCTTGCCCAAAACATTCTCTTTAGGTCACAGGGCAGCTTGAGTCATACTCATCACCCAGGTCCTCCAGCTTTTTTGGGTGGCTGTGTTATTTTCATTGCTGGATGTCAGTTTTCACGGAGCTAGTTGTGGGTCATCTCGTGAACTAGACAGCTTTTGCAAGCCCCTGGGGGCCAAGATTCTTTAACTCAATGAATATACATCAAACTCATAGTGTGTGTGGGACACCCTGTTGAGTACTGGCCGCACAATGATGACAAAATCAAGCGTGGCTCTTGCTCTCCTGGAGCTTATAGTTCAGGGAGGACACATAGTAGTAATCAAATGATCACATAAGTCAGTGTAGTGTTTAAACAGTGATAAGTTCCAATTAGATACACAGAGCTCCAGCAGGTTATAAAGGGAAGATTTGACGTAGTTAGAAATGATCTGGGGAGGCTTCCCTGTGGATGTTGCATTGGAGCTGCAACTTGAGGGAGCCGAATAAGTAAAGCAGAGAGGAAAAGCATTGCAGCCAGAGGGAACAGCATGTTTAAATGCCCTCTCATCACAGGTAGTGGGGTAAGCAAGAGGGTTTAAAGGAAGGCCAGAGTGCAGAGAGCAAGGGGGCGGGGCAGGAGATGAGGAAGAGGGACTGGCTGGGGCCAGACCACACAGGGCCATGCAGGGCACCTTAAGGAGTGTTGTCATTACCCTGGCAGCAGTGGGAGCCCACTGAAAGGTTTTCAGCTGGATGTGGAGGGTGGGATGACAGATTTGCGATCTGAAAAGTACCCACTGGCTGGATAGGAAGGGCTGGGGCTTGGGGTCTGCAGGTGGGAGATTGTTTGTTTCTCCCAGCCTTAGGCTGGGCTAGGAGGGATTGCCTGCAGGGAGATGGACTCAGTGTGGGGAGGGACGGGAGGGACTGAGGCCGTGATTGATGAGATAATGGGGAGGAAAGGAGAGTTTCTGAGACTCCTATTTCTTAGTAGACTTCACAGCGCTTAGCTTAGTATTGTGCTGGATACACAGTAAATGTTAATTTTGTTAATTTGATGGACTCAGGGGCCCTTGGATGGCCTGAAAGAGTAATTCTCTTCCTTCAGGAACCTTTTCCACTTCCCAGGCGTGGGGCATCTTAGTTACCTTAAGGTAACTAAGGTCCATGTTGTCACCTGTGCTTCTAATCAGCCAGCTATAGATTTGAGGTTCCCATGGGCCCCAACTTGGGTTCAATTGCTTTGCTAGAGTGACCCACAGAACTCAGAAACTTTTTGCTTACTAGATTACCGATTTGTTATAAAAGGCTGTAACTCAGGAACAGCGAGATGGAAGAGATGCACAGCGCAAGGTGTGGGGGGAGGCGGAGGAGCTTGCAGGCTCTCTCCAAGAGTGCCACTCACCCTGCACATCCTTATGTTCAACACCCCAGGAACTCTCCAAATCCCCGTCCTTTTGGGTTTTTAGAGAAGCTTCATTACATAGGCATGAGTGATTAAGCCATTGACCATGTGTGATTGAACTCAGTCTGTGCCCCGCCCCCTCCCTGGAGTTCCGGGGATGGGAACTGAAAGTTCCAACCTTACAATCACGCAGTTGATTCCATGGGCAACCAGGGTGTTTTCCAAAAGTCACCTCCTTAATATAACAAAGACACCTTTGTTGTTCTCATTACTTAGGAAGTTCCAAGGGTTTTAGGAGCTCTGTGCCAGGAATGGGGTTGAATAAGAACTACCCCATTTCTTATTATAAATCACAATATCATGGGGGTGGGCGGGTACACATGATCCTGCATATTCCCTGCCACCCAGAGTACTATATCTGCATCCTTGGCTTGGAGTAGCCTACACCAGCCATCTCTGGAGAGATGTTACCCCTGCTGCTTCCAACCAGCACGTACTCATAACTCTCTCTTATTTCCAGCTATAGGGGGCGGTGAACCTGGCTGGGCTGAGTCATCTTCCTTGGAGTGGACAGTTTGGGTGACACATCTGGAAATGTGGGCCACCCCCATGTCATGCCATACCACTGGCAGCTGTCCAGTCTCAAGGCTGGCCTGCTATAGCCTGTGGCCAAATAAGGTGGCCACCATGCCTGGGCCCCATCCTTCATCCATTGCCCCAGCTCCCACATCTTCTCTGCTTCCTGCCCTTTGAAGGTGATAGTGATGTTTGGGCTGGATCTCAGCTAATTTCACAGTCACCCATGTGCTTTGTTAAGATATCTTTTTTTTTTTTTATTTAAATGATGTTAGACAAAACCAGAGCTCTGCACAGTTACTGTTTTAAGTGTCTGTGAAATTCAGGTGAATTGCTTATTGCCTGTATCAAGGCAGCTTTGGCAGGGTGGTACCTGTGAAGATCACCTTCCGTGGAATCCACACCACTGAGTAGACAGAGAATTATTATGGTTGGAAAGAAGTATAGTTAAAACTCGGAGAGGGGATATTGGAAACCTGTGCACAAGCAGTGGGTATGCTTTCAGTGAAGGGGGATTAAAAGGAGAGGCCAGATCAGGTTATTCACTTCAGTTTTTTAAGAGGGTAATTTTACATTGTTAGAGCGAGAAGAAAACAAAAGAAGTGATGGATGACCTCTTCGCTGCTTGGTGAATTTAATCACGGACTGCCGCCAGGCTGTTCTGTCGTCCTAATTACATGCTGGATGTGGAGGGAGTCTGGATCGTGTGGGGGGGAGGCTGCTCTTAGCATTTTGTTTTCATTACGGTTAAACCCGCTGACCCTGACCAGACAGGACCGGGGACCCTTGTGCTGCTGTACGCAGTGTCAGCATCCTTTACAGAAGGCTCTGACCAGAAATGCGGCTGTAACTGCTGGCCCAAGAGGTGGTGTTTGTGGAGGGATCAGATGGAAACTTTCTGCTGAGTCCTGGTTTTTCTCTGGGCCTGGGCGGATAGTGGTCAGCAGAGGCTCTATGGCAGAGGGGTGAGAGCTACCTTCCTGGAGGGAAATCAAGAGGGGCCCAGTGGAGGGAGCAGGGTCTGGGGGAAGGGGAGGCTGTGGGAAGAAAGACAGGAGCCAGGAGGGAGAGGGCAGGAAGGGCAGGGCCGTCCACAAGTCTCTCTCTGCCCAGCACAGGGTGGCCTGGGGCTGAGTCTGGGGAAAGCAAAGACCGTGCCCTTGCTCACCCCGCCACTCTCATCTCTGCACATGCCACCCGCCACTCTCCGCTCTGACAAGACTGAATCGCTGCAGTTCCGCTGACAGGCCACGTGTTCTCTTATGCCTGGGGCCTTGCACATGCTGTTCCCTCTGCCTGAAACACTCTTCCACTCCCTTCATCTAGATAACGCTCTCTGGTCCTTCATGTCTCAGCTTCTGTTGGGAAGCCTTCCCAGCTGTGAAGTGGGCTCCCCTAGACACCCTGTGTCTCCCTGTGCTGTCACCCTTCTCCCACAGTTCTTTGTTGCCTGCTCACTTGTCTGTCTGTCCCCTGCACCAAGAGCCCCCTGAGAGCTGGGCACAGTGCCCTGTATAATCAATACTTAATGCCTTATTTAACGAATGTGAATGACCAAGTCTTCAATGCCACTTCTCTCCCTTTGGTGATGAAAGAAGGGTTATTGATGCTAAAACATGTGGGAAAAGAAGTTGCTGTTGCAGCCATCTCTTTTTTCATCTGTGGGTGTTACTGGGCAGAGTGGCTGGCCTCGGCAACTAGCCCTGCTTCTAGGAATATTCAGTCTGAAACAGGCACATTGGTGTATCAGATACACAAAAACCAAGACCCTGGGCGACTTGGGAATTAAATGAGCAATTAAGCACTTTCCTATTCAGCCTAACAGAATGAGGTGTGCATTTGGGGGGGGGGGTGGAGGAAGAAGCTTTGCAGGGGGCCTCAGAGGTGCCTATGAGAAAGGAGAGCAGACCTAGGGCCGTCTGGGGGCTGGGGTAGCCTGATGGGTTATCTACACAATTGCAATATCATCTCTCACCCATTCTCATTTCCACACTATTAAATCTGCCTTTTCTAACATATCCTTAAAGGGGAAATAAATTACCAGCACCCTGTACCTATAGCCTACCATGTTATTACCGCTAATGTAACTTCTCAGGCGCAGCCAGGCGCTGTCCATATTTCATAGTCTTTGGCACCCCCAAAGCTATATTGAGCTATCAAGTATTCATGGACACCATCCAGACCTCCCATTTTTCTCTGCTGGTTGTACCCAGAGGTTTGAGGGCAGAATGAAGCACCGGCTGCTTTATTTTACTGGGGGGCTTCAGCTCTGTCCTTCCCATCCCTTTCTTAATTGGGTTATTTCATCAAAGCCAGGTGCCAGGCATGGCTTATAAAAGAATTCTCATGATATTCTATGGTGACAGCCCATTATGAGTCTGGGGAGATGTCTGTCTCACTTCATTTGCTGGGGAATGGTGCTGGGGGCCATTGGTTCTGGATCTGTCCCTGGGTTGACCAGATGTTTCTCCTCCACTGCTTTCCGCCAACTTCAGTGTTTCTACCACCCACTTACTTAACCAGGAAACTGGACATCACAATGCCTCCTCCCCATCCATGAACCTCCAGCTACCCTAAACATCCCATCAATACCCAAAGCCTGTTGGATCACTGCCAAGACATGTGCTGAGTCTGCCCATTTTACATTATTTCCACTGCTCTCCACCCCCGTCGTCTCTTGTCTGAACTGTGGCAGTAACCTCCTGGATGGTCCATCTGCTTCCTCTCTTGCCCCCTCCAATCCCTTTGCCCCATAGCCATCAGAGTGACACTTTCTTCTTTATAACTAACATAGTTTTTAAAAATGTATGTCTCTATCTGCCTACCAGCTCTAACACAGCTATGTCAGCTTCAGATCATTTACTTAAAGAAAAAAAATCATAGATTTGTTAGTAAAGACCTCAGTATGCCCTTCTTTTCTCCCAAGAGGTAACTGAATTTCTCATTGTATGTTTTGCATTGTATGTGTATGTTTTCACTACGTATGTATCCATAAGTAAACATATGTACTAATGTTTTTGTGTGTTCTAAACCTCACGTTACAGTATCATACTGTGCTTTTTCATCTCAACATTTTTTTGAGGTTTATCCATGTTGATTCATGTAGTTCTAGCTCATTCACTTTAGCTTCTGGGTGGTGGTCTATTGTGTACACAGTTTATTTGTTCATTCTTCTGTTGATGGATACTGAAGCATGTTTTCAAAGTATAAGTCAGATTGTGTTTCTTCCTTGCTTAAACCCTTCAATGCCCTGAGAGGCAGCTGTCCCAGCCCACGTGGCCTTATTTGTCTGTGCCCAAGCTAGGGACTGCACAGCCCAACACAGGCAGCCTTGGGAGTGGGAGAAACCCTCTAACTTAGGCTAACTCTAGGCTTCTCTTTATTCTCAACTGGCACTGGCTGCTCGTGGTGGGTGAATAATAGATCACATTGGACTCTGATGCCCTGGTCTTCAGGTCTGGGGAGCTCTGTTTATACTCTTCTGATGAGCTTTCACATGTGCCAGGCTCTCCTACAGGACTCATCCCCCCTCAGTCCCTTTGCATAGTGAGGATTATAGAACAAAGGGATGGAGGGAAAAGCATGTCACATTAACTAAGGGCTCACTATGTGCTTTATAAGGCACATGGTAACTTACTTCTTCTTCTTCCAACCCATTTGTGGGATGTTTAACGTTTCTCATTTACAGAAGCGGAAGTGCTCAGAGAGGTTAAAGAACTTGCTCAAGGTCACATAGCCGGGAAGAGTTGGAGTCTTTCTTCTGCGTCTGCCAGGTCCTGGCCCTTTGCAGCTTCTAAGTGGGAAGATAAAACAGAGGAACTAAGAGAGAAGAGGATTAAAAAACACCCTAGAACATTCTGTCCTTAGACAGGAAGCCCTTTCAAAGCTCCCTTCTTGCCCTGTGCAGACTTGCTTCTCCTGGCTCTGCAGCAGGTGGACCCCACAATGAGTTCTTTGTTTGCCCAGGAAATACATGTGGGGCTGTATCCATTGCCAGAGGCTAAAGTAAGCCCTGGGTAGACAGGGCAGGATCAGGCTCCAGCCTTGCCCCACCATGTTCTGGATATCATGGTGGATGGGGGAGGAAGACCACGGACAAATGGAGCTCTGGAGGCCCTGAGGAGGGAAGCAGTTGGTCATTTGTTCCTGGGCTGTAATCTGTGACCTGAAGGATGGTAGACATGGTGGAAACAGCATTTCAGGCAGGGGATAACAATCTAAGAAAGGTCCCAAAGTGTTGGGATCAGAGTATAGTCAGAAAATAGTGATCAGGTATGGCTGGAACAAGGAGCAAGTTGGGGACAGGTGTGAGATGGATGGACCTGGGCTGGACATGTTATGTGGCCCTTAGACACCATAGCGAGAGTATCTCAAAGGCCAGTGGCTCCCTTCCTTTCTCCTACAGTGACTACCTGACCCAGGATGTCCTGTGGACTTGTCTGGGATGTTGCTCACCTTATAGGATTGTATTTCCTCTGCTGCAGATTGCAACTAAGTAACAGGGCTATTATTATCAGGCAGCCTTGTATCTGTTCTACTGTATAGAATGATAATGGTCTGAAAACTCCTGTTCTTGGGCCCTAATTGTTTTCACTAATATAGGCTAACTACTTGGGATACCTCATAATGGGTCCCCCTCTCCTGTGTGTCATGACACCACCACTGGCAGCTCTGTTGAGGGCATCTACAGGGGAGTCCCTGAAGGTTGTTGATAGGAAGTGACACGACTGGCTTTTTCAGTCTCCTTTCCACACTCTCACAGCACTCCACATAACTCCTGTTTTAATATATTTAATTTTAGTAGTCTGTTTATGTCTTTTGTAGAATTTACAGCCACCAGGAACATGCCCAGAGTGAAAGTATTTTTTTTTTATAGTGCCCAGAACACAGTGGGTGCTCAGTGCATGTACGAGTTATAGATAAGGATGGCAGTTTGGAAGGTGGGTCAGAGGGAGATTAAGCTTGAACCCAGCAAGATCTCAGTAAGGAGGTAGTTGCTGTAGGTCAGAGGAGAAACTAGGATGGGTTGGTGGGGAGGGGGACAGGTAAGGCGGGTACTGGAGGGTAGAGAGAAGGGTGAGTTTCGATGTAGGGGGACAGAGAAAAGAAGGAGTTACAGGTGATGAAGTTCCTAGAGTTACAGGGTGACTAGACAGGAACATGGAAAGAAGAAATGGTTTGGGAAGAAAAAGGGTGAGGTAAGTGTAGGGCCTGGGTCGCTGTCATATTGCCTGTGGATTGTCCCTGGAACGAGGACCAGCAGGTAACTGGACAGACGGGCTTGGAGCTCAGTGGTGAGGTTGGGCCTGGAGAAACATTTGGGAGCCATCAGCCCGAAGGAGGTATTTGAAGCCATGGAGCAGGGTAGATGGTTGCTGTGCTCTTTCAGGGAGAGCAGACTGGGTGAGAGAGAGAATTAGGAGAGAACCCCAAGGAACAATAATATAGAAGGGATAGAAAGCAGGAGGAGTGCTCACAGGAGACAGAGGAGGCACCAGCAAGGCAGGAAGTTGACTGGGAGCGGCATAGCCAGAGTGTCATGGGAACCACAGGGAGGGACGCATTCAGGAAGGAAGGTGTGGTCAGGGGACCGGAAGGGGCTGAGAGCCAACCCAGGTAAGGATGCAGATGTGGCCTTTGGAGTTAGGAGCCTGGAGGTTGTTGGTCTCCTGGGAAGAGTGGAGTGAAATGATACAGAAGGAAGGCCAGGTGGGGTCTGGGGCACTGGAGACAGCGGGACTAGACGAGATGCAGATGAGGGCCCGGCTCACCGCCTCATCCCTCCCCAAGCTGGACACCTGAGGATTCTGAGATAATGAAAGGGATGTGGAGAACACTTAGCTCACAGACTGGGAATCTTGGTGGCTTCACGTGTGTCAGTTGTGCCCTCGTTTAAGCCCGCCCCAGCTAGTGAGCCTCCGTGAAGTTTATAGTTAACAGTTGCAACCTCCCAACCCCCATTCCTTCTGTCCCTTTCCTGATGTCTTCTGGGGCTAGAGGAAGGTTACCCATGCTAGCTTGTCCAGTTTGGTCCAGAGCTTTGCAGGTGTTTTCTTGGAGTGAAACTGAGTCCTTCCAGGACAATGTTGGTGACAACAGGTGCAGTCCAAACAGATAGCTGGAACAAGAGCCATAGCGATTATGTAGCTGTTTCCATCAGGAGGAGCCCGGGGAAGGGCCTGGCTTACTGGCCTCCTTATGGTCATCAATGTTACTGCTCACAGACTCCTTTGAGAAGGTTGGTTGCGAAAGGTAAGCAAGAGGAAAGCAGCTGAAGGGGGCCGTGGGCCCAGAAGTGTTGGGTTCGAGGTGGGGGTGGCTCAGCCTGTTCAGCTGGCGCACGCGCAGGTCCCGACTCAGGGAGGCATCGTCCCCGCGAGGACAGAGACTCGTTGGATGCCCGGTCATCACCTTTGTCCTGCGGCGCAGATAAATTTGGTCTCAGAGGGAATTGGCTTCCACATGCTGCCATCCCCACTTCAGCCCCTTAAGAAGACTTCATTTCTCATGACTTACCGGGATGGAGCAGTGTATTTTGTTACTGCCTGTATCTTGTAGCAATCCCACATTCATTTTGTTTTCAATTACCAGGCTGTACCTTGAAAGGCCTTATCTAGCGGACACACAGCTTGCATCTTCCCTGTGTGGTATTGCTCTGTGGTCCTGCAGGAGCCTCCTTAGATGCCAGCCTGGCTCACATCTCTTTTCTGTCCCCTCAGTGAGATGGCCTCCTCTGGGCACGCTGGCACCACTGTAGCCCATCACCTAATCACACAGCAGTCCCCACTGTGTTCACCTCCTTCCTCCCTGAAGATTTTCTTTCTTTCTTTATTTCATGAAGACTTAGAGGGCCCTGGGTTGAAAAGCCGATTGCTACAAGACTGTCAGGTATTGAAGTCATGCAAGTGTAGCTTGTAGCTAATTTGCCTGCATCTATTTCCTGAATTCAAAAGAGAAACTCAACAGATTAAAATAATCGCCGGGACTCCTTCAGTGCTGGAAGCCGGTGCCATCTGCTTGAGAAATTTCAGGATCCTGCCCCGGCTCAGAACCTACAGGTTTCTTCCCAGGGGCAGCTGGACAGTGGGGGGCAGCCAGTGATGGTAGTGGCTTCAGAGAAGGGGGCCTTAGCACTGGAGCAAGTCAACTTGATACGGATGTAGTGGAACCTGTCTAGTGCCTCCAAGCAAAGAACAAGAAATAAAACTACCCCTGGCCACCCAGGACCCAAGAAAGGCACTTTGTCTTCTGTTCTGTTTTGGCCTCGCTATTTCTTCCTTTCCCTCCGTCTCCCAACTGAGCCTTTCTGTTTCCTCCTCCTCCTGCCTTGATTTCACCCCCGCCCCCTCCCTTTGTTGGTCCTTTCATTCACTCACTCTGGGCCGTCTGCTCCGCTGGGTGCTGGAGGTGCGATGGTCGGCAAGATAAGCACAAAGCGGAATAATCGCAGGCATGGTGAAGTTCTCTGGAGGGGACATGCAGGTTCCGGTGAGAGAGAATAAAAGGGACGGGGTCGTCAGGGGTGGCCTCTCTGAGATGGAGCCATTGAAGATGAGGCCTGGAGGATAAGATTATCCTAAGGGGCAGGGCGAGGAAGCAGGGGCAGGGGCTTCTGAGAGGAAGCAGCAATCTCAAGGCCTCCGAGCAGGACAGAGCTTGGAATCCTCTAGAAACTGAAAGGGGCATTGAGGGTAAGATGGGGAGGGAGGCCAGAAGGGTGGTCGAGGAGGTCGGAGAGAGGCTGGTGCCAATCCACCTACTTCTCGATTCTCTTGGAGAAGCCCCTTGTCTTAGTGCTGTAGGCCTTCCGTGCTCGTGCTCATGCCCCGAACCGGGCGCTAAGTGGCTGCCCTAATGTTCTCTGCTCTGGGCCGTGAAGGGCCAGGAGGCCTCTTGTTTGATTTCATCGGTGTATGGACATGGGTGTTGATTTTACTTGAAACCCTGCGGAGCTCCAGCCTGGGGAGTTCTTTACCTTTTCCCCAAATGACAGGAGTGTGGGTTGAGGTGGGTAGCAGATGCCAGGAGATGATGGGACATTCCGGGTCAAGGAAAGGGGTGGATGTCTGGGTCAGGAGTAACTCGTGTGGGGCTGGGAAAGAGAAGGGCTTTGCGTGGCTGGGCGCTGGGGTCAGTCGAGGAGACTGGCGGAACCGCTCCTGCGCCAGGCTGGTGCCTACTTCAGCAGCTTCCTTTGGCTCTGGGTGTCTGAGTCACAGCCACTCAGGAGCTGATTCTGCTAGCCTCTTCAACAGCTGTGGATCCTTGGGAGAAAGCCCAACCCCAAATGCTCACTGGAGAATGCCTGCTTTACATAGTAATTAAAGAAATCAAAGCTATGTTTTAAAGCTCTGATAAAGTTTGTTCCTGTCCTGGGGAACCCTCCTTCTGTTGGTGGTCACTGGGCTAAATCCTAAGGCCACACCACCATCCCACGGTGAGGATGGTGGTCGTAATGGCAGATAAGCAGTTCATGAATGCCGGGTAACAGCCGCTGTGCGAAGTGCATTGTGGATCTTCTCCTCTGAGTGGATAATATTCATAACTCGATGTTGTAAGGAAGGAAAGCTCCAGCACAGAGAGGGCACGAGTGACTTGCCCAAAGTCACCCCACGGGGAGACAGTGGAGCTGGGATTTCCATCCAGGCAGTCTGACTCTGAACCTTCGTACCTTCCAGCCTGCCGGTGAGGACAGGGCTTCCGAGAGGCTGAGTGACTTGCCCTTGTCTACACAGCTAGCAAGAGCTGGAGGTTGAATGTAAATGCCAGTCTCTTCGCTTAGAGTCTGAGGCTCTGCAGCCTTCCCTGAACCACCTGCAGCCCCCTCAGTGTTCTCGGGGTCCCTGTACCCTGGAGCAGTGGCTCCAGGACCCCATCCCTAGACCTGTGCGAAACAGGCTGCGCAAGAGTCACCTGGGGAACTGAAAAGTGCAGAATCCTGGGCCCTGCCACCCAGGTTTTGATTTCAGGAGGTGAGATCTAGGAATCCATACTTGGTTGTGCAGTTTAGAACATGGACCCAGATACTAACAACTATGAATAATGGTTTGCAGGCCAGGATGTCTTCCATGTCCCTTTTCCTGACCTTTTCCCGACCTTTTCCCAACTTTCATCATTCCAGAATTGGCCGGTCCTCCATTTGCATCCCCAGGCAGGTCTCTGTCTCACCAGGGGCTCTGTGGTACTGGCTCTTATTCATCTTTTTATGCATAGTCTCTGCCACGTAGTGAGCACTGTGTAAAGATTTGTGGGAGTAAGGGGTGTTTGAAAGGGATATATTTATACAATACATAATGAGATGTCACGTGTTTACACACAGAGTTACCCATTCTTTCTTGGTCGAGACTGGGGATTCTTATCCTCTTCATACCAAGAACACAAGTGCTGGTATCTTGTCCCTAACAAGTACACTAGGAGTTGTTTCTGAAATGGAGTGTCTCTCTACTAAACCGTTCACATTTCTTCATCAAGTCTCCCTGAAAATTGACGACGTGGGCCTAGAAGTTGGTTGGCCAGAGTCCAGGGCGTGTGGGTCTAGAGAGGAGAGCATCCAGATTGGAGGAGCTTAGCCTGATGGTGCTGTGGGACCGCTGGCTCTGGGACTCTTTTTTTTTCCTTAAATAAATAAATTTATTTATTTATTTTTATTTTTGGCTGCATTGGGTCTTTGTTGCTGCACGTGGGCTTTCTCTAGTTGCGACGAGCGGGGGCTACTCTTCATTGTGGTGCACAGGCTTCTCATTGCAGTGGCTTCTCGTTGCAGAGCACGGGCTCTAGGCTCACGGGTTTCAGTAGTTGTGGCACGTGGGCTCAATAGTTGTGGCTCGCAGGCTCCAGAGCACAGTCTCAGTAGCTGTGGCGCACGGGCTTATTTGCTCTGCGGCATGTGGGATCTTCCCAGACCAGGGCTCGAACCCGTGTCCCCTGCATTGGCAGGCGGATTCTTTTTTTTTAACATCTTTATTGGAGTGTAATTGCTTTACAATAGTGTGTTAGTTTCTGCTCTATAACAAAGTGAATCAGCTATACATATACATATATCCCCATATCTCCTCCCTCTTGTGTCTCCCTCCCACCCTCCCTATCCCACCCCTCTAGGTGGTCACAAAGCACGGAGCTGATCTCCCTGTGCTATGCGGCGGCTTCCCACTAGCTATCTATTTTACATTTGGTAGTGTATATATAAGTCCATGCCACTCTCTCACTTCGTCCCAGCTTACCCTTCCCCCTCCCTGTGTCCTCAGGTCCATTCTCTACGTCTGTGTCTTTATTCCTGTCCTGCCCCTAGGTTCTTCAGAACCATTTTTTTTTTTCTTTTTAGATTCCATATATATGTGTTAGCATACGGTATTTATTTTTCTCTTTCTGACTTACTTCAGTCTGTATGACAGTCTCTACATCCATCCACCTCACTACAAATAACTCAATTTCGTTTCTTTTTATGGCTGAGTAATATTCCATCATATATATGTGCCACACCTTCTTTATCCATTCATCTGTTGATAGACACTTAGGTTACTTCCATGTCCTGACTTGGCAGGCTGATTCTTAACCACTGTGCCACCAGGCAAGTCCCGGCTCCGGGACTCTTGACTGAGCCCCTGCAGCAGGCCAGTATCCCTGTGCTGGCCAGAGAGATGGGTTGGGCCATCTCTGTCTTCAGGGACTTGACCATCTGGTGGAAAAGACAGACTAAGACAGAGAAATGTTGGTGCAGAGGTTAAGTGTGAACAGGGCAGTCATTCAGACCACAGCTCCCAAATCCAGACTGGAGTGTGGAGTGAATCCAGACTATGTTTCTGTGACCTCCAGCAAGTTAACCTCTCTGATCTCCCTCAGTGTGAAGCAGGGATTGTAATAATACTTCGTATACATACAGTAAACGCTGACAAGTATTGGCTGAATAACTGAGAGCTGAAAACTGTTCAGGAAACTTCCCAGAGAAGGAGATGTGTGAGTTGTGTTTTGAAAAACAAGTAAAATTTAGCCAGGAGAAGAGGGGCAGCGTAGGTGGAGGGAACTGTCAAAGCCAGGGTGTGGAGATGTGTGTGTCTCGTGAGGGGGGCTGCAGGCTGCTCACTTATTAAGGGGTTTGGAGTTTTAGGTGGTGAGGAGCCACAGGTGGTGAGGGCTGGACAGGTGTGCCTGACAGCGCATTTTAAACTTTGTTTCAGAATTGATGGAATCTTCCAGAAGATGTTAAGCAAAGGAGGAGAGGGGCACAGTTGAGCTTTACACATGGTCTGTATACAGAGGGGGGCTCTGAACTCTTTAACCATGCACTGATCAAGCTGTAGGTTTCTTCCTACGGACCCACTGCTGCAGAATTATTGGCAGATTGTTATCCTCATGTCCCTTCTAGCCAACAGTGGAGGTCCAGCAGATGAGTGCCTTGGGGACTGGAGCACTAGGGACGTGTCAGCTTCGTGACTAGGTCTTGGTGTGCCATATCCTGCAATCTCCTGGAGGGTGGAAGGGAATCAGCAAACAAATCCCAATCAGATTTCCCGGGCAGGCGTTTGCCGGGCCAGATTTAGTTTACCATACATTATCCTCAGCTCAGAGAACTTGTAATGATGGCAAGATTAGCTCACACTTTGCATTTGCCCTGGGAGTTTACACAACAGTGAACCTGTTTGTCAGCTAATGCTCCTAAGTTTCTAGCTTCCATGGGGACCACACTTCCAGCTCTGTTTAATGCTTCATTCGAATGCAACAAAAGAGAGGGACACAGCTGATGGCAAGTTGGAAGCTTCGAGCATTGGGAAGCTAGCCTCGGGGCCCCTGTGACTGTTTCTCTCATTCTCTCAATCCAGCTCAGAAGTTTCATTTCTAAGGCTGGAATTGGAGAGAGCCCCGTGTTGTCAGCAGAACCACGTTCACCACTGTCCCCTGTTGATTGGTCCTTCTAGTTCACAGCAATCCCCATGGCTGATGGAGTGAAGGACCCTAAAGCACATCCCTTGGTGTCACTCTCCCCCCAGAAACTGACAGTGGGGCTTGCACTGACTATGGAAGAAAGTCCAAACTGACTAGTGCAGGGCTTAGTGGTTCTTCTGGTCTACTTCCGGCCTGGACCACCCTCACACGCATCCAGACTAGAACATTCCACTCCACATCTTCAGTTTCCTCTCTTCCCATGTTCCCTCTTGCTGCTGCTTCTACCTAGGGTGCCTCATTCCTGCTGGAGATCGCATCTGCTTCTCAGTGCCCAGCGCAATACTGGTCCTCCCCTGAGCCTTTCCCTTTCTGCGAGGGGGCGTCCGTGTTTCCCCTCTGTGTTTTCGGCCCTGAATTAGGGTTGTTTGTGAGGGTCACACTCTGAGATGGAAGATCCTTGAACTTACGAGCCCAAGGTCACCTTTACTACCCACGTCTTCCCCCAGTGCCCAGCCCAAGACCTCACATGTAGGTAGCATTGGATTCTGTTCCAAGTCAAATCTAAGCAAGCCATCTACTCGACCACACATTCCGTTTTTTGTTTTGAGGACGAGGATAGTGGGCAGCTCATTCATGGCCTTTTTGTGTTTTTCCATCATCCCAGTGCCTGAACTCTGGGGGTTTCTATTTTGAGACCGTGCTCATCAGAGTGTGGGAAGGAGGAAAGCTGAGGAGGGGAAATGAGGCCTCCTCACAGCTCTGACCTGCATATTCTGGAGCCACTAGCTCTCCTGGTTTTCCTTCAGCCAAGCACTGGAGTGGGGGGTCTTGGTCATAGCTGGAGGTGGCCAGGAGCATGGTGCCAGGGAATCAGACGGCCCCGGGAGTGGTGACTGTAATCCCTGAGGATCTTACAGCAGGGTCTTCGGGAAATAAAACCCACTGGCTTCAGGCTTAGGAAGCTGGAGATTTCTTTGAGTTTGATGTTCTACCCTATAAAATAAGGATCATAATGTATAACCCAGGGTCAGTGAGGGATAAGATGCGATAATTCAGGTAAGGGGCCTGGCACTCCAGAGCGTCAAACTCTTCTTCCTTTCCCACCTCACCCCTTTATTTAGGCTGCTCAGGGGAGACTTATAAATGCTGTCATTACAAAAGGTAACATAAGTGGACAGCAGCATCTTACAGTCGCATCTTTCTTGCTTGCTCTGCAAAGTGTGTTCAACTCAGCTCGGTAAGTGCTGGCGAGTCCCGGGTGCCCCGTGTTCCGGGCCAGCTGTGAAAGAGAAGGGGTGGGGGGGTTGGGTAAAGCTGGGGCTGTCGCCGCTGCAGGATTCCAGTGCCCCCAGCTCAGCCACTTGTTGATGGTGTGACTTTGGCAGATGATGTAACCTTTTGGAGTCTAAGTTTCTTCACTGTAAACTCATGACACTGACAGGCCCTGTGTGGAGTTATCCTGGGCAGGGAAGGAGATGGTTCCTGTCAAGCTCTGGTGTCTGGCATCTAGTGAGGGCACAGTCCACGAGTGAGGGGCCTTATTGGAGGGAGGCATGGGCCAAGGGGGAGGTGGCCTCACTTAGGCTGACTCCTCACAAAAGCCCTAAGCGTTAGAAAGACCCAATGCTGTAAGTCCATCCTTCTCCATAAAGTCAGGGCCCTGCCACAAATGTCACCACTGGCAAGTGGCTGAGTTGGGGCTTGGAGCAGCTCTGCTTCCTCCCACTCTTGCTACCCAACCTGGGAATGAACTTTGGTCCATCTCTGCTGGGGAAAGAGCAGGGCAGACAATCTATTGGTATTAGTGCTGTGCGGGACTTAGGCTGCTGCTTGGAGGAATTTTGGGCTGTAAAAGTGGTTGGAAAAATAGGTGTCATGAGAAGGTGTCCCTCCCTTAAAGACAGGAATAGTTCTTAGGGCTTCAAGACACCCCAGCAAAGCAGGGAGGAGACAGGAGGACCCCTGAAGGTCTGCCAGCTCTGGGAGCCTATAATTCACCCTGTGTGTCACCCTGTGTGGGTCAGTTAACTAATTAGTGACATTATGCCCTATTAAGGGTGAGCAAATGGCAGAGCCTTTCCTCACACAGAATCAGAACTTAGACTCTCTCTCAGGGACTCAGAGCAGGGCCTTTATTTTTAGATCAGATAGGGAAAAGGGGACAGATATCTTGCTTTTTCACTGGGTATAGATAGAAAACTGGTCCCTTTAATTTTTTTAACCCATTATGAGTGTGGTTCTTAGCAGACTCAGGATGGAAACGCTCCATAACCAGTCACTTATTAATTGGTGTGGAAACGAAAGTTGCCATCCTCTACCAAACATGTCTTCATGTTTCTGGGCACCTCCTTTTCTGGGCCAGCTGTGATGCAGAGAGACATTTAGCCCCTTGCTAAGTTTACACTGAGCTTCTGCCATGTTCTAGGCATTTTTCTAGATCCAGGGATACACAACAGAAAAGATCACTGCTCTCATGGGCACACATTCTACTGGGAGAGATAAACAATAAAATATCAAAGACTGCTAAATGCTGCAAAGAAAAGTCAGGATATGACAGAGGCGGCTTCTTCAGAGGGGTGGTCTAGGAGGGTCCTTAGGAGACACAGAGAATGTAAGTGACAAAAGGAGCCAGCAGGCGGTGACCTGGGGAGGACCATTCCAGCCATAGTGAAGGCTCTGAGGCTAGAACTAGCTTCCTGGCAAAGGGTCAGAAGGAAGGTGAGCTGCCATTGTGGCTGGACCAGAGGGTGAGGGGAGCCAGGGATGAAGGCAGAGAAGTGGGCAGGGTCCACATTGTGTATTATGTTATAGGCCATGGGAGAGGCTTTCTGAGTCACGGGGACAGATTTCAAGCAGGATTCAAGTGCTAATGGGATTCACATTTCTGAACGATGACTCTGGATACCACAAGGCCCTAGGGGAGGAGAGCGAGTCCAGTTAAGAGGCTGCTGCAGGTGTCCAGAGAGGCCAGGAGGGTGGAGAGAAGAGGCCACTTGCAGGGTATGTTTAAGAGGGCCAGTGAGACTGATGGGTGGATGGACGTAGGAATCGAGGCGACCTCCTAAGCGTCTGGCTTCAGGGCAGAGTCAGTGGTGCTCTCGTTGACTGAGATGGAAAAGACTGGACGAACATGTTTTGCAGAATCAAGAATGTTGTTTTTGCATACACGTACCCCTATGTTCATAGCAGCACTATTCGCAGTAGCCAAAACATGGAAACAACCTAAATGTCCATTGACAGATGAATGGATAAAGATGTGGTACATAGATACAATGGAATACTACTCAGCCATAAAAAAGAACAAAATAATGCCATTTGCAGCAACATGGATGCAACTAGAGATTATCACACTAAGTGAGATAAGTCAGAAAGAGAAAGACAAATACCATATGATATCACTTATATGGGGAATCTAAAATAGGGCACAAATGAACCTATCTTCAAAACAGAAACAGAGTCGCAGACATAGGGAACAGACTTGTGGTTGCCAAGGGGAAGTGGGGGAGCGAGAGGGATGGACTGGGAGTTTGGGGTTGGTAGATACAAACTATTACATTTAGAATGGATAAACAACAAGGTCCTAATGTATAGCACAGGGAACTATATTCAATATCCTGTGATAAACCATAATGGAAAAGCGTATTAAAAAAGAAGGTATGTATGTATGTAACTGAATCGCTTTGCTGTACAGCAGAGACTGGCACAACATTGTAAATCAACTGTACTTCAATTAAAAAAAAAAGAATGTTGTTTTTGGACATGAAGTGTGGGCTCTGAGCGGACACGTGGAGGTGTCAGGTGGGCAGTTGATGTCACAGGTGGGCCCTCGGGAGAGGTCAGGCCTGGAGCCGCAGAGCTGGGGCCCAGTGTCCTCACAGAATCCCAGGGTGCCTTCTTTCCCTCTCTAGCCAAGGAGCACTAAATGCTACACGTGTGCCCCCAGAAGCTTCTCCTCTGACACTTGCTGTGATTCCAGAATTGGTCCCTGCGTCCACTGGAGCTGGGAATCCAGAGGCAGAGATGTTGTCGGTGTTGGGCCAGCGCAAAGCTGGGTCTGAACAAATCACGCTGCTTATCTCTGCCCCCTTCCCACCCTGAGCGTGTGGGACCAGGATGGGGGTGGCTCCAGCTGGTCTCTCTCAGGGCAAGACAAGATAGCTGGGCTGCCGCCAGACTCTGTCATCCCCCAAACTCTGTAGAGAAGGACCTTGGGCTTCTGAATTTGATTTCTTGCTCTGCTATCCAGGTATGCAAAAAGTCAAGTTTCTCGGCCTCTCTGAGCTTCAGTCTCTTTATGGTGAGATGTGCCTAGGATTCTTTCCTCTGGGAAGCTGTAGGGACGGTTTGCGGTCAGATGCCTGGTGCCTAACAGACTTCACGAACAGGCCCAGCACGACCGTTCCCCTCTTCAGCCCCTAACAAGGTGGTACCCACAGCAGTACACTTCTGTGAGTAACAGCTGGACGAGTGGAGAAATCCTTTGGCTTGTTCCACAAATATGTGTTTACCATGTGTTAAGCACAGGGGTTTGAGAAGTAAACAGAGAGACAAATTCCTGTTCTCGTGGATCTTGTGTTCTAGCGGAGGAATCAGTGGTCAGTAATCAAACAGACAGATGAGGCCATTTCTGGGCAGTTTGGTGTGAAGGCGCTGGACGGTCGGGATGCCTCTTTGATGAGGTGGCCCTGGCTGTGAACTGGGCAGTGAGATGGGCTGACAGTTCTGGGGCGGGTGTGTGTGTGTGTGTGTGTGTGTGTGTGTGTGTGTGTGTGTGTGTGTGTGTGTGTGTGTGTGTGTGTGTGTGTGTGTGAAATGGCCACAGGTATTCATCTCTCCAAAACCGCTGCCCTTCCTCTCCTCCGCGGGTGTGGAGGTGATTTCTGGAAGGTGGCCACAGAGCAGACGCATCTCCCTCCCAACCTGTGGCCCTGGAGGTCCTTCCCTTTCCTTGGCCTAATGGCCACACCTTCTCTTACCTGGACTGGCTCGACGTAGGACCAGAGGCCATAGGATTTGTTTCTCTGAGCCCCCATCTGGGAGGCTTTGCAGATAACTCTCCTCTCCCTGTCTCCACCCCCATCCCATGCTCCATCAGAGATCTCCGTCCCCCCCAACTCCTCCTTTCCCTCACTGGCTGACACCAAAGACATGTCTTAAAAAGACTCTTCAAAGTGAATGCTTGGGGCTACCCTTCCTCTTATCTTTGAGTCTGACAGCATTTTGGTGAAAGAATTTTTTTCAGCGTGCGTTCGTGTGAAAGGGAGTTTTATTTTATTTTATTTTTTAAATTTTTTTAACGTTTTTATTGGAGTATAATTGCTTTATAATGGTGTGTTAGTTTCTGCTTTATAACGAAGTGAATCAGTTATACATATACATATATCCCCATATCTCCTCCCTCTCACCCTCCCTATCCCGCCCTTCTAGCTGGTCACAAAGCACCAAGCTGATCTCCCTGGGCTATGCGACTGCTTCCCACTAGCTATCTGTTTTACGTTTGGTAGTGTATATATGTCCATACCACTCTCTCACTTTGTCCCAGCTTACCCTTCCCCCTCCCCATGTCCTCAAGTCCATTTTCTAGTAGGTCTGCGTCTTTATTCCCGTCTTGCCCCTAGGTTCTTCATGACCATTTTTTTTTTTTAAGATTCCATATATATGTGTTAGCATACAGTATTTGTTTTTCTCTTTCTGACTTACTTCACTCTGTATGACACACTCTAGGTCCATCCACCTCACTACAAATGACTCAATTTCTCTCCTTTTTATGGCTGAGTAATATTCCATTGTACATATGTGCCACATCTTCTTTATCCATTCATCTGTCGAGGGACACTTAGGTTGCTTCCATGTGCTGACTATTATAAATAGAGCTGCAGTGAACATTGTGGTACATGACTCGTTTTGAATTATGGTTTTCTCAGGTTATATGCCCAGTAGTGGGATTGCTGGGTCATATGGTAGTTCTACTTTTAGTTTTTTAAGGAACCTCCATACTGTTCTCCATAGTGGCTGTATCAATTTACATTCCCACCAACAGTGCAAGAGGGTTCCCTTTTCTCCACACCCTCTCCAGCATTTATCGTTTGTAGATTTTTTGATGATGGTCATTCTGACTGGTGTGAGATGATATCGCATTGTAGTTTTGATTTGCATTTCTGTAATGATTATTAGAGAACGTATAATGAGCATTCTTTCATGTGTTTGTTGGCAATCTGTATATCTTCTTAGGAGAAATGTCTAGGTCTTCTGCCCATTTTTGGATTGGGTTGTTTGTTTTTTTGATATTGAGCTGCATGAGCTGCTTGTAAATTTTGGAGATTAATCCTTTGTCTGTTGCTTCATTTGCAAATATTTTCTCCCATTCTGAGGGTTGTCTTTTGGTCTTGTTTATGGTTTCCTTTGCTGTGCAAAAGCTTTTAAGTTTCATTAGGTCCCATTTGTTTATTTTTGTTTTTATTTCCATTTCTCTAGGAGGTAGGTCAAAAAGGATCTTGCTGTGATTTATGTCATAGAGTGTTCTGCCTATGGTTTACTCCAGGAGTTTTATAGTGTCTGGTATTACATTTAGGTCTTTAATCCATTTTGAGTTTATTTTTGTGTATGGTGTTAGGGAGTGTTCTAATTTCATTCTTTTACATGTATCTGTCCAGTTTTCCCAGCACCATTTATTGAAGAGGCTGTCTTTTCTCCATTGTATATTCTTGCCTCCTTTATCAAAGATAAGGTGACCATATGTGTGTGGGTTTAAATCTGGGCTTTCTATCCTGTTCCATTGATCTATATTTCTGTTTTTGTGCCAGTACCATACTGTCTTGATTGCTGTAGCTTTGTAGTATAGTCTGAAGCCTGGGAGCCTGATTCCTCTAGCTCTGTTTTTCTTTCTCAAGATTGCTTTGGCTATTCGGGGTCTTTTGTGTTTCCATGCAAATTGTGAAATTTTTTGTTCTAGTTCTGTGAAAAATGCCAGTGGTAGTTTGATAGGGATTGCATTGAATCTGTAGATTGCTTTGGGTAGTAGAGTCATTTTCACAATGTTGATTCTTCCAATCCAAGAACATGGTATCTCACTGCATCTATTTGTATCATCTTTAATTTCTTTCATCAGTGTCTTATAATTTTCTGCATACACGTCTTTTGTCTCCTTAGGTAGGTTTATTCCTAGGTATTTTATTCTTTTTGTTGCAGTGGTAAATGGGAGTGTTTTCTTAATTTCACTTTCAGAGTTTTCATCATTAGTGTATAGGAATGCAAGAGATTTCTGTGTATTAATTTTGTATCCTGCTACTTTACCAAATTCATTAATTAGCTCTAGTAGCTTTCTGGTAGCATCTTTAGGATTCTCTAAGTATAGTATCATGTCATCTGCAAACAGTGAGAGCTTTACTTCTTCTTTTCCAATTTGGATTTCTTTTTCTTCTCTGATTGCTGTGGCTAAAACTTCCAAAACTATGTTGAATAACAGTGATGAGAGTGGGCAACCTTGTCTTGTTCCTGATCTTAGTGGAAATGTTTTCAGTTTTTCACCATTGAGGACAATGTTGGCTGTGGGTTTGTCATATATGGCCTTTATTATGTTGAGGTAAGTTCCCTGTATGCCTACTTTCTGGAGGGTTTTTATCATAAATGGGTGTTGAAATTTGTCGAAAGCTTTCTCTGCATCTATTGAGATGATCATATGGTTTTTCTCCTTCAATTTGTTAATATGGTGTATCACATTGATTGATTTGTGTATATTGAAGAATCCTTGCATTCCTGTGAGAGGGAGTTTTAAACTTGGTTATCTTACAAGCTCTCCATTTTCGTGCCCCTCCTTCCCGAACCCCTACATTTCCCCCCTCCCAACCTCCTTAAGCCTCTTTTCCTGAAGTATTTTTGCCTTTTCTTTCCTTATCTGTTTTCCTCCTTTCCCCTGTGTCACTCCCTCTTGATTCTCGCCTCTCCCTGTCATGTGTTGCTCCCTGGTTCTCTCTTATCCTCACTCTTGTCGAAACTGGGAGCCCGCCCCCGAGCTTCTTAACCCAGCTGCCACCCAGGGCTGTTTTCCCAGTGAAGGGGCCTCTGGACTCCCTCCCACCCTGGATCTCTTTGAAAATGCCTTCGATAATGTGGAATGGCTCCCGGCACACCTGTGCACAGGACATCTGCTTTGCCCACTGGCTGAGGTTGCCCTGATTTCAAAGAAAGCAAATGTTGTCTTTAACTCCACATGCTGGATTTTCTCTGGGAGGAATTTCTGCAGATACTAAGAGAAATGCACCCCCCACATTCCATTATCGAGGGGCAGACCCTGCTCTACGGGCTGACCATTCTCCATTCCCTGAGCACACTGTGTCCAGCCTTACGTTAATTAATTCCTCTAGTCTCTGGGGATTGACTCCCTTCTGTAAGTGGCAATTCCAGGCATTGGGTGCTGCTAAAAAAATTCTGGCAGAGGAGAACATAATCAGAACTTGCAAAAAAGGAAAGCAGAGGGAGTTGTGGTTATGCTCTTATGTTGTCAGACCCGGTCACCACCCTTCTACCCACCCCTGGCCACCATCACCATCACCACCGCCACCTCTACCACCAGGAATGCCCTTTAGGAGAAGGTCATAAGAAGGGGACATGGAATCCTCAGGATTTTGTTGGCATTGCATCAACTGTCGTTGCACTCGATTAACCATATGCAGTTTAGTAGCATCATTTTTCTTTTTTATTCACACTAGTCTTCGGCCTGTCCTCCTCCTGTGGCTGATTTTTATTGATGAGAATATCATTATTGCCTTTAGGGTTATTGCCTTCTCTGATGAAGGAGTAACCTTTCTGAGTACTTAACAGGTGGTGGGTTCTTATCAGTTTTAATTATTGATGAATAAAATGTGTGTGTCTGTATACATGTACACATATACACACACACAAAAACACACAGTAGATTGAGGTGAGGGAGATTTTTGTAATCATGCGAAGCCTATCAGGATTCTGAGCCTTTCAGTAACAACATTTCAGGTTCATTTTACCAGAGTCTAAAAGTCCCTGGAGACACACACAGATCTGCCCAGCTTAGCATGTGCTAAGTCGTGTCACCAGCCCACTTGTTACTGTATCCACAGCCAAGGAGGGAGCAGGGCTTCTTCTTCCAGGAGTTTTGGGAGGCCTGAAGAGAGCCCTCACTCTGAGCCCGTTCAAGATAACCTTGATGGCATACGCCTAAAAGAATTGAGGACAAACTGGCCATTTGTGTGATTAAGGAATGGGCTTTTTCTCCTTTGAAGACAAGTAAAACACGTTGTGGGATTTGCTGTGTGCTATTCATTGTAGGAGCTTATAAAGCAAGATGGGTTACTGATTTTAATGGTTGTTGCCTTAGGTTAATTCAGTCATTAGGAAGATTGGGTAAAAATTTAACGGAGTTGGCAGCCCCCTGGGGTTGCTACCCAGGTCTAGAGGCCTCTTTTTATAGCAGTAGAATTAGCATCAGTGTAGTCAAAAATAGATGTGGGCAGTGCAAGCCTTCTGCCTTTACTCTTATTGCAAATACATTTTAATTTTATTGTGCGTTTTGAACAAATATGTGTCTTTTCCAAAGGAGTCACTGCTTATTGCTTGTCATAAACAGATATGTGTGTGTTGAGGTGTATCTATTATACATACACAGATCTAAATCATGCTCATCCAAATGGATAGTCTTGGGGACATTGCTGGGGCTTCAGGGGGTGGTTTAGCAGCTTTTTTGTACACTGTCATATGCCTGGTTCTCTGCGAAGCGCTCTGTATGGATTGCCTGCCTTACTACTTGACAACTCTTTGCAGTAGCTGTAATTATTTTTCCACTTCAAAGATAAAGAAATTGAGGTCAAGAAAAGTTAAGTAACTGGTCCAAGGTCAAGTGAATGGTAAAGCTGGGATTAGAAACTGGAGCCTAAGTTCTTAATCACTACACTATATTTACTGACAGTAACACTTAATAGAACAATCCAGCAATTCCCAGTAGTGGATAGACCAAACCATAACACACAGTTATCAATCTCCTACTGTCCTTTTTCACTGGTGCAACTTTACTCTGCCCCAAGCGGCTTACATGGGAATTATAGAGATCAAACATTTGCGCTTTGTGAAGATGTTGCATTTAATTGTAAATCATGTGCAGTTCCACTTATATCATGATTTTGCTCATAGGCCTCAGTCCCCACCCACCCACCAAGCCAATCTACCAGTGCTTTTATTGTTGCCTCTGATCACTTGTTTTCCCTACCCACAATTTCTTCATGTCTTGGACTACCCATTTTTCAGAGCCTACCTCCAGTGTCCCCAGTTCCGTTGCTCCCTTTCTATAAGCCTTCTTCGTGCCTGGTGTAGGTCACAATTTCTCTCTCTTCATGACTCTCATTCCCATGGTAGTCTGTCATTTTTTCTCTCTTGGACACCTGGCACCTTTCATTATGTAAACTCCTCGAGGGCAGGGACCAACTGAATTGTAGACACCTGAAGAATGAGTAGGAATTAGATCTGCCTAGGGGTGTGTGTGTGTCTGTCTGTGTCTGTGTTGGCGTGTGGGGGAACCTGTGTTGTTTGAGACATAGCATGTGTAAGAAGGTGATGGTGACCCTGTCCCTGGCAAGGTATCATTCCTTGGTGATACCCTCTCCATGGGGCACATGGTACCCCTTCTCCTTTCACTCCTTTCCATGGACGTGTGCTGGACCCCTCTTTTCTGGCTGTGTCTGTTACTCATCAGAGGACACCAGGGCTGGTCAAGGGCCAGGACTTCCCTGATGCCAAGCCCGGATGGTGTTTCTTCCCTATCTAATACCAACTCCTGGATGCTTGGACCTGCCGATGAACCAGCTTTGGAACAGAATCTCTGATCAAGGCACATGCTACCTTTTGGAGTGGAGGCCATCACCCATCTTGGGCATGAACCTTTTTACCTCTGCCCATCTGATACAGATACCTAAGTCGGGCACAAGAGGATGGATAAAACCGGGCACCAGGGCGTGATGCCATGTGTCAGGACCACTAACCGCAAAGGACAGCTAGGACACGGTTCAAAGGAGAGCAACAGATTTGATTGTGGAGTTGGAAATTAGGGCATGTATGAAAAATAATTAGGAATTGTAGCCTCAGGAAAAGAAGCCTGCAGGGAGACCTAGTAATTGTCTTCAATCATATGAAAGCGAATTATACCACCGAGTCAGGTCAGCCTGTCTTTTTCCCATGGAGAGGAGAGAAAAGTATGTTTAAACTTGAAGAGGAAGGGTTTCCGCTAAATGTGGGATAGTTCCCTGCTGGCACGAGCCATTTCAAGACTGCTCACATCAAAGTTGCAGAAGGTGTCCCTTTTTCTAGAGGAAAAGCTTAGGCAGAAACTGGGGACTGGCTTAGTTATAGCTCAACGTTTTTTTAGCCTCCAGGACTTGGTCATTGGATTTGACTGTGAAAGGCACCGTCATAGGTGCCTGCGAGTAATCAGTAAGTGACATAATTTGGTGGTGAGGTTAGACCCAAAGCTCTTGGCTCTGCCTTCTACCAGCTGTATAAATTTGGGCAAGTTACTTACCTTCTCTGGACATCTCTCCCCTTTACTACAAAATGGAAATAATAATGCATACTTTGTGGCATTGTTGCGAGGATTAAATGCTAACAGGTATACACAGAATATAGTAACTACCTAACACAGTGGTAGTGCTAAATATGTAGTAGCTAAATATTTAGGACAAGAAACATCCAGTCTTTACCCTGAAGGACTCAGTACCCTGATTTAGGAGATGTGATAAATGCAGAGATGTGCGTTCAGCAGGCAGAGCCAGACGACGATGGTTCAGATCCCTAAGCTCTGACCCCATAGATAGGCAAGTCAAAATGAAAACCAAAAGAAAACCATGCGAAACTACAGAATAAATGCAAGAAGGACCAACACAGTTCTCACATTTACCCTGATTCTAGTCCACAGCCTGATGGTGTTGAGTTGTTTTTGAAATACCAGCCTCATAAAAACTACTTTTGTACCCTAAGCACATGCTTAGTCTGATGGCTGGCTAATCCGGACTGGTGATGAGATGGATTGCAGCTTCCAACTTTTGCTCAACGAACAGTTCTTGATTCAGGCAGCATCTTGGGTGCAAGAAACAGAAGCCAAGTCTCTTGGCTGAAGAAAGCTTCAGAAACAGGTGATTTGTGGGAAGGATGACAGGAGCTCAAAGAACAGCTGCGGTTGGGGGTGGGCTTGAACATAGGGCAGAAACTGAGAGCCCTGCTGAAGGCCGTGCATTGGAAGCCATCAAGTCCAAGTGCTCTCACCTTGGCTGTGATGAATGTAATCTTCGGATTTTCTGAAGACTCTGAAAGAGGTCTGGGGCTGGGCTCAGACCGCCTGCTTGCCCACCAAACCAGGCCTCAGGAAAAAGAAGGATCTGGTTGCTCCACCACGGGGTGAAAGGCAAGCATCAGTGGAAACCACATTCCCACGAATGCTACGCACAAACGGGGAGCCTGCGTGCTGGAAGGGAGTGAAACATTGCATGGAAAGAAGAAGGCAGCTATCTACACGTCATACTCACATGCCGGGCCCTGTGCACCACCGACGTGGTAAGCTAGTCGTGTGCTTAGCTGGTTTGCAGCCTTCATCATTTGCTTGCCCGTGTATTTTCATCCTGTTTCCACAGGGAGCCTCTAGGTTCCACGAGGGCGGGCATCCTTGTTGATAAGTTTTGTATCCCCCAGCGTGGCACTCAGTAAGTGTCTGGTGATCTGGTGATCGATTGCATCACTGTTGATTGGATTCTGAAGTTAGTTCACCTCAGGCAGTGGAAACAGACGATGCCTGGGTGTCCCTGGGGTCAGACACTGGGAGTGCGTAGTTAAGGCTAGAAACAGCCCCTTGGTCTCAAAAAAATCCGCAAATACATCGCTCTGATTGCCAGCTGAGTTCCAGCATCGTGTACTGTAGGCCTGGGTCTTTGGCGGGGAGGTTGAAAAATAAAAAAACCCTCATCCCCTCAATTGCTTTATTAAATAATGCACAGATGACAGGGCATGAAACATTGATGCACAGAGAGCTCGTCCTCCTGCAGGGGAGAGGGACGGCTGGATAATTGGTTTTTCTACCTAGCAACTAATCTAGCTCGGGTATACTGTTACTATCCCCCTATCTATTAGTGGAGGGATGGACCAGGTGAGTCTTGTTCTCCAAATCCTCATTATCCTGCCCTCACCGAGGCAGCCAAATGAATGGAAGGGCACAGCAAAGTATCGACGTTTCCATAGAAATCAGCTTGCAGGATCAGACACTTCTTGTGGGTTCAGTCTGAGGGCCATTCTGACCACCTTTTTACAGATTGGTGGAGAATTATTACTGTTTAAAATCCATCTGGAAACTTGAGAATTGTTGGTGTTGCAGGCCGGGGCTGCATCCTGTGATGCTGAGGGTTTCAGTGCAGTCATCACTGAATTCCTCGAGAAGGCTGTTCTGCGGAAGCGAAGTAGGAAAACGTACAATTCAAAGGCCAGATGCTCAGACCATTCGATGGCCAGGGAGGCAGACTGTCCCTGGTGATTTAATATGTGAGACGTGCATGGTGCACTTGAGCAGCTGCCCTGGTTCTCGGACTGGAAATTTAAGTCACAGTAACCTTTATAATTGGAGGCACACAGATAACATATGTTTAGTAGAAAGGTATGGTCGTTGTCATGCTGCCCTCTCAGACGTGAATGGCACTTCAAACTCCAGCGTGAGTTTCTCTTGGTAGGACTTGTTAGCTGATGAGTTCAGCAGGCCAAGGAACACTGTTGGATGCCTACTGTGTGCCAGCATGGGCTGTCCTCTCTTGCCTTTTTTTGTTGTTGTTGTTGCTTTTTGTCATTTGTAATGTTTTATGACAGCTATTTTGATCCAGGAATAAGCGAAAGCTGTCTTGATGTAAATACGGGTAGCTCTCAGTTACTTAAAACCCATGAGTGCGTTTTCCTCTATTCAGCAAACTTTTACAGAGCACCCATCATGAGCTAGATTCTGACCCCACTTAAGAGACTGGTGTAATGGAAACACCTGTGAAAGGAGAGCAAGAGCTTGGATTTAGAACAATAGATTTGCTCTTGGCCTGGCCATGTCCTAGCTGTGTGCCCCAGGGCAGTGACTGAACCTCTCTGAGCCTCAATTTTTTTCTGATCAGTGAGATGGGAGAACTCTTGATTTCCCAGACTTCTGGGGAGGCTTAAATGAGAAAACCTGTGTGAATGCACCTGTATTTTCTGATACATAGCAGGTGTTCTCTAAACGTTGGCGGGATGAGGTGCTCACACATTTATCCTTGAGGCGTTCCTAGAGCTGGCAGAAGTCAGTCAGCTTGTGGTCTTAACTCCTGTGTTGCCTGGACTCTCCTGCTCTTTGAGACCCAGCGGGTGTGAGCCTGGGCATGTAGCCCTTTGAGGAGATTCTTGAGAGGGATTAAAAACAAAAAACAAAAAAACAAAACTTAATTTGGTAGGGGAGTAATGATTTAGATCCAATATTCACATAGAAAAATGGGTTATTTTGAATGTTCTTGATCCCATTAAGAAAATTTAATCTGGTGATGAAAATTTATGGGGCAGCAAGCAATCTGTCTTGCCTGATGGTGCTCAAAAGTGCAAATGAATACTTCATCTAACCTCCCTGCTTTTCAGAGTTTAGCAGCGTGCGAACATTTACATTTCATACAAGGTGGTCCTCATGCTGATGTGTCTTTTTATGGTCTGTATGAATACATGACTTTGACATAGATGGTCTGCTGACAACTTAAATTTTCTGAGAAGCCACATTGAACAGACAGAAATACAATGTATATTAACGAAGATGGTTGTTTGTTTGGTATAAGACCTTATGGGTAAACTGCAGGTATGCCGTTTGGCCCATGTAGGAGGGACAGGAAAATTGAGAGTCCCACACTGGCGCAGAGTGGCCGCCATGCTGACTGTAGGTCTTAGGCTGAAAGCTTAGAAAGTCATGATGTCATCCAGCCTCATCATTAGGTCTGGGAGGCAGACAGACCAGGGTGTGAGTTCCTCTCGCTATGTGACCTTGGACTAGTTATTTGACATCCCTGACCCCAGTTTCTGCATCTAGCAGTTAGGGTACTGATACCTCCATCGCAGGGCTGTTAGGAGGATTTAATGAGATGGATGGTGTATGTAAAGTGCAGAGCACAGTACTCTGCACGAACATCCGTGTCCGGGAAATGTTGGCCATTATTACTACTACTACTATTGCATTACCTAGTAGTGCATTGCTAGGTAATTACTAAGTAATGGAATAGTTAGTGACCTGTGAAAGCTTTAGAGCTTGAAACAAAATGTTGCATCAGCCTATAACATCCTTTTTAAAGGTACTTAGGGAGTTTGCCTTTTGATAGGTCTCTGAGCCCTGGAGGCGATATTAGGTACCGGACTTACCTTAAACTTCTATTTACCTTTGGCCTTAGCTTTCCTGCCTTTCCGTGGTGGCCACGCCTGCCACTGTTGCACGTATCACCAGAAAGCCCGTCACGTGACAGCAGGCACTTTGTCTCTCCATTCACTGGTGTGCTTCCAGCACCTAAACCAGAGCCTGGCATATAGTAGGTGCTCTACATATTTTGTGTTGAATAAATCCATTGCCTTTCAATCTTCATATTGTATGTCTGGTTCCTTCCTGGGTCAGAAAGGTCTCTTCTTACTTCCCATCTCTCTTAATGAATTTAAAGGCCAGCGGTAGTTTTGGAGCTGTATTTCCTTTTCTCTTTTTCTGGAGATCAGTGTGACAGAGTAGATGGAGCAGTGGGCTGGGTGTACGAGACCAGGTTTTGGTTTCAGCTCTGCAGGCAGCTGGCTTCGGAACCTTGGACAAGTTAGCCTCCCCTCTCTGGACATCACTTCCTCAACGGTGTCATCTGGAATTTGGTTTATTAATTTATGAATGACCTTCCAGTGCTGATGTTGGGCAGAGATGTTCTCTGAAGGTTCTTCTTAAGGACAAACCCCACTTTCCTGCTCCCTCTTTTTCATGCCTCCCTTTTCCTGCCAGGCTCACTTACTTCTCATCCTCCACATAGACGTGAATCCAGACCCAAAGGATGTTTTCAACAATAGCTCCTACCAACACACCTTGCCTGTCTAAGCTAGGCTGTCTCAATCTCAGAGCTATGGACGTTTGGGGCCAGATAATTCTTTGTTGTGAGGGGCTGCCCTATAGATTGTAGAATGTGTAGCACCATCCCTGACCTGTACCCACTAAATGCCAGTAACATCCTCCCCAGCTCCCCCCCCCACCCCCAACGCCAGCTGTGACAAGTACAGTGTCTCCAGACATTGTCAAATGTCTCTTGCAAGGGGTAGGGGTGGCGCTGGGGTCGTCTGTAAATAATCCTGGATGGAAGCACAAATTCTTCCCTAGTCTTATTTCAGATGGTGTTGTAAGAAGACAGACGATTTTCTCAGGAGACTAGAGCAAATAGGCAGAGTGTATTGATCAGACGCTTCTTTTCCCCTGAGGGATAGAGGAAAAGAAAAGAAGAAGAAAACAACTTTCTTACCCGCTTAAAAGTAGAAATATAAAGCTAGCCCAAATATTGTGCTGGGGCTCTGGATTCACACCAAGATAATTCTATGTATAATACATCACCAAAGACAAGATTAGAGAATGACAAGTCTTAGATCTTACCCAGACTGTGACAGCTATTGCATCTTATTCTTACATCATGGAAATTGGATAGTGGTGGCACTGAATACTTGATGAAAAAGATAGGTTTTTAAAATCTTCCATCTTGCTCACATCTTAGATGTAGGAACATCCTAGAGATTTTTGAATACAGAAGCAATTTGGACAAAACATTTTCAGTGGTGCCAGGATATTATAAACAATGTGTTATGTGTTTATTGTAAACTGGATGGTAACATTTTGTCAATGGAAGTATGATACTGGCTGCTCTGAGGCAAGTCAAAACTGTTTATAAGACAGGAGCTCATAATTCAGTAGGTGACACAAGATAAAAGTTGGTGGAAATTTAAACCATAGCTAAATGTGTAGGTGAAAGCAGTAATGGTTTTACAGCATAAGCAGTAATTGCCACTGGAGCCCAAAGAGATACAAATGTGAGCTCAGATTGACAGGAACAGAGGCGAGCCTTACTTGGGGAGAGAGTTTAGAGGTTCCCGACGAACACGGGATACACTGAAGGACTCTGTCTCGAGCATCGGGGGGTTGATTATGATCCTAATTAGCTCTATTTGGTGACTGGTGAGACAACATACCCTTGACATCAAGTGTCAACTCTAGTGTGTTACAGTGGCTTAGACTATTCAAAACAGAGGTGAGCCCATTTTAAAAGGCATGTCTTTTCTTGCCTCATGTGCTTCCTGAGGCTGATATCCTTTGAGGTATCTTCCCAACTCAAAATGACCCATTCTCTAGGAATATTGTGTCTCCATCAAAAAAAGAAGAAGAGAAATTCCCATGGGTGGGCTTCTGGTCGCCATGCTTGCTTTCTGATAGCAGACCCCCTCATCCCAGGCTGTAGGTGACTGGGTCAAGGTGGACACCTTATTTCAACTGGACCTGATTCTGGCCTGAGACTTTCGACTTAGGACTAAGAGGCTCATGACTGGAACTGTGCCTGTGAATCTGGGAGTCGGTGCAGCCACCTCTGCCCTGTGAAGCCTGAAAAACCACCTGAGAAGTTGGTGGTTTGCCTTCTCTGAACGAGATCCTGGGTATACGGGTCACCGGTACCCTGACCCGGTCATCACAGGGCCACCCTGTGGAGAATGGGGTTTGCCTAGGGGTCTTCTCACAGCCCAGCCTGTTCTCTCTTAAAGGACCCTCCCTCGTCACAGTGCCCCCAAGGACTCCTGCCCTTCTAAGGCACAGCCAGCAACCCCTCCCCTGCTGACCTCCGTGGGAGTGTCCTGCGGAAATCTCACGACCCACATTCCCATGATACGCACAGTATCTTTCATCTCCAGGGAGCAGCTTCTGAGAGCTGTAATGTTGAGAAGGGTCTGCCCACCCCAGTTACTCTGCGCCCTCACAGCAGTGATGGTTCAGTGCATTAACTTTCCAGATATGGCTGCATTTCTACTAACAAGGACTGCTCAACACCCTGAAACTGTGGTTTCTAACCACAGAGCCTGTGATGGTCTCTACAGACCATGAATCTGTATTGCTTAAGGGTTCTCTGGATGGTAGCAACACAGCCTGGCTCAGGTATCTCGAGAAGAGTATCCAAGACTCACAGAGGCTGCGAGAGGCCGGGTGGGAAAACCCTGGCTTAGAAATGGGAGAGGACTAAGGCAGCGCCAGAGGGTCGGGCAGTGGGAACCACAGACTAATGATCCCCAATGTCCCCTCTGCCCTGGGGCCCCCCTTCACCTTGCCGAGTCCCTGGGATTGAATGAAGCAGGGCACGGGGAGGAAGGATCAGATGGCACCCGTCACTCCTGTCTTTTTAGTGGGAAGGAGGCAATTTGAACGACTGTCCCACCTAGCCCGTGCTCAGTGGGGAGAGGTGATTCTGCGTAAAGGAAAACAAGATGCTGCTAGGAAGGGGGGATTGAAGGACTCAAGGTAAACATCCACGCGGGGTCCCTTGCATCACAAAAATGTCCATAAAATTTGGGGTGCAGGTTTTAGGCCCCCTGAAGCCTGTCCACAGACCCCTGGTTAATAACCTTTCGTCCAAAGGAATTTCTGTTTGGTCATATCATTCCAGACATTAGTGCCCAGGGAATGGGATTTCTGTGGGTTGTGATGTGGAGAGGATGTAAATTGCAGGCCATGCGCGAATAGCAGAAACCTATACGGGGAGGGAGGCCACGTAGAAGATGTCCTTATCTGCCACTTGGGGATACATTGATGATGAATGCCCCACCTCAAGGAAAATATCGGGGGGATGAGGCCCCTTGGTTGCTCCCCTGCCAGAGAGTCACCTCTGGGATCTGACAGCACTAAGACTGATGTTCAGCACAGTCAAGACTCTAAGAAGAAAAAGCAGAGTAAAGCCTGTTAGGAGGGAAGAAGTCTGCAGGGCACAGGATTGCTAAATTAGTTACACAGATGTGAAAATTCAAAGGAAGAAAAATTAGTCTGTTAAAGCTAAAAAAAAAAAAAAAAAAAAAAAAGTATGTTGTTTTGCCAAATGCTGAAGTGCTTTCCAACTAAAGAAGACTAACCCTTCAGGAACACTTCATCCTGATTGTCTTGGGAATCTTTGCTAAGAGAGGGAAGTATAGAATTTGCATCGTGCCGTTGTTCATTTTGTAAAGAAAAGGCATGTTCTTATGAAGCCGTGGGTGATACAAACACTAGTGCCTTCAGGACCAGGCAGGCGAGTCCTGTAGGAGAGAAGGGGAAAGGAAGGGACCGAGGTGAAAGCGAGTGTAAAGGGGGCACAGAAGATACGGTGGAGGAGGCAGCCACGTGGGAATGCAAGCCCGAGTGGCCAGCTCTTCCACTAAAAAGTAACCCAGAAGTGTGTGCTGGAGTTCTATACGTTATTCTCTAATTCGTTACTGCTAACAACGTATTCAAACTTTAAAAACCCTGTCTCGGCTGGTCAAAGCACGCCGGTGGGATGTGGACCTGCCCTCTGGAGCCTCTGGAGTCGGGTGGCTCTGGATCCACTTCTGTCTGATTTCTTGCTCTGTCTCTTCTGGCCCTAGATGCCTGAGCAAGTTCTGCGTCCTTTCTTTATAAGGTCCTCTGTTACCTTAGCTGTAAAACTAGCATGATGGTACCACCTGTCTCATGGAGTTGCTGTGGGGATTCTGTGAGATCAGATGTGGCAGGTACCTGGCATCACTCAGGGGCCTGGCAGTGCCACAAGCATGGGGAGAGGCTGTCTCTTGTTCAGCACCCGGAATGATGGCTGGCACATAGTAAGACTCAGTGAGGGTCTGTGCTTAATCAGTAGATGAATTCTTAGATATCAAACTCCTTGAGTAAACTGTGTTCTCCTCTCGATTTCTTCTTGAACTCATAGGGAAGGGGTTGCTAAGGAGAGGTGTTCCCATAAGGAATTATCCCCTAAGAGATGAATATGGAAGCTCTTGGTGGGGGAAGGGATGGGTTGAGACGGTACTTCTGACCTGGGAAACGTATAGTAGCAGGTGCCAGTGGGGCACATCAGACCATGTCCTACATGTCGCTTCGTTTCTGCAGCAAGACTTGGTGGTCATCCTGCCACTGCCCCTGCCCGCTTCTCAGCATGCAAAGGCACTTCTGCTTTCCCGTGAAGGTACTCCTGAGGTCCCTTGTTCTGTGGTTCTGGGAATTTCTCCTGTATCTGTTGAAGCTTTGTCATACTCCCATCTTGTTAATGCCATTGCCTGACACAGTAGGGAATTCAGTCTGAAATGTTGTCAGCTTGCAATTTTGAAATGAGTTAAAAATCACTGGGCTGCTTCATCAGTCTGAGTTCAAAATCTGGGATTTAGGCTTGGCTTCCAATGAGGGTAACTTATTAGGAGGGAGTGAGATGGCCCAGTGGGGCTGCCTTTGTGACAACGACTTTGAATTGGCATCAGGGCCCGTGGCCCTTTGACTGGACAGGGCCCACAAAGAGAGCAGACAGAGTTTTTGTTTGTCAGAGGAAGGAACACACCAGGGAGATTTGTTGCCCATTTTCAAAAACAATTGGGCATGAAATGGATACTGTTTGGATTACAGAGAAACACATCTTCTCATTAGCTTTTTCAGGATCACAAAAGGCCTGATGGCTGATTTAGCCCCAGCCAGTGGGATCTGGCGCCAGAAAATCTCTGTTACACATTTGCTTAGGGAAGCAGTGTTCAGGACAAAGGGAATCTCTTTCATGTCATCATTGGTCTTCTCGTTTCACTCTGTTCCGTGTATTTACGGAGTGCCAGGTATGCGTTTCCAGCGTGACCTCACTGAGAGGAGGGGGGAAACCTTCCACTCACCTTCCCCACGTTGGCTGTCTGCTTGGTGATGGGTGCTGAGTGGAGTGAGCAGGTTTCTGATGCAGGGGGTGGCGAGGGTGGGGGGAGGGGATGAGGAGGGTGGGCCGGGGAGACAGTCACAGGCGGGAACAGCTGCAGAGAGCAAGACCAGGCTGGCAGTGGAGGTGGCTCTCCGGAGGTCCCCTGGGAAGTAGAGAATAGAGGCAAGATGACTTCAAGGCTGCACTTGGCTTAAAGATGACCTAGTAGAGAAATCTAGAGAGGAAAATGGGTCCAGTTTGGGCTGGTGCCACTGTAAGGAATGTTGAAGAGGAATCCTGTGGGAAAGAGTTGAAACTAACATGTGTTGATTACTTGCTGAGAGTAATGTTAAGTTTTTGATAAGTTGTCTCCTGCAGCCCTCCTAAGCACCATGTGAGGGAGATGTTACCCCTCCCCTTTACAGCTCAGAGAGGCTGCATAACTTGCCCAGGGTCACACAGCACCCAAGGAGCTGAACTCATATGTGAAATGGGATCTTTCTGGAGCCCATAGTTCATGCTCCTTTGACCTTACCATATCATCCATATCACACGTATTGGTGATTTGCTTGTATGAGCAAAGACGTGTCCAGGAAGCCTGAGATTTGGGTTCTCTGCAGTCTGTTCACCTTTAGCTTGAACAACATGATCAACAGCCAGTCAGGAGCCCTGCAATGAAGCACAGTCCCTGGCCTGCCATGTCTTGGTGGTCATGAAGATGGATCCAAGTTCCCTAACTACTTAATCCATTGGGGCTACTCAGGAGCTCTCTTTTGCCTCACTCTTTTAAAATGAGCTGCTTAGCTTTCACTAATATCTAACGTCCCCTCCCTCCCTCTCTCCTTCCCTCCCTCCCTTTTTCCCTTCTTCCCTTCCTTCCTTCTCTTTCTTGTTATTCCTCTTTGAGAATGTCAGTTCCTTAAGAGCAAGGGCTTCTTTCGTCTTGCCCATCTCCAAATGCCCAGTGCTTATGATAGTACTTGGCATGTAAAATGAGTTTCATAAATGTTTGCAGAATTGATGGGCTAAAGTCTTTCCTATGCTAAATACAAACATGTTTGTCTAGAGGCAGATGCTCCAGGGACACCTTTAGCTCTGAATCTTTGTGACCTAGAAATAAAAGATTTATCGAAAGATACTCCTGGCACAGACAGTTTATTCAGCCTTAACTGAATATATCCCTTGGAGCAGACATAATGTCAGGGGACTTGGGGTTCAGAAATGATGAGCCAGACTTGTCCCTGGCCTCACAGAGTAAGACAAGGGAGTGATTAAGTCCATGGGCTGGGGGCCATTCACGCACTCATTCAACATCCGTTAGTATCCCCATGATATTCCAGACTGTGTGGAGGTGAGGGGCAAGCAGGAGTGAGGAAGAAAGATATTGTCTATGGTCTCCTGAGGCTTCTACTAGATTTTTGATAGACTTAAGAGTCACATCCCAGCTTTGCCACTTACTAGTTGCATGACCTTAGGCAAGTTCTGATATTTTTTTCTCATCTATCAGGTGGAGAAAATACTGGCCTTATAAGGTAATTGTAAGAATGGAATGGTTCTTTGACTCGGATGTTGCAGTCTAGACTCCAGAGGCATGAAGGAATACCAGGTGTATGAGGGCTTATGAGTTGTCTGCTGTAACTGAGGGCAGGGTAAATCTTGGAGGAAGAGGAGAGAATGGGCAGAGAATGGGAACTAAATTTTGGAAAGGAAGTTTGAGGCCAGACTGTGGAAGAGAGAGTCATGAAGCTCTTTCTTAAAAAAATTGTTTTTAAAATTTAGAATCCATAACTTTAACAAAAACAAGAACATCAATTCCCCTCCTTTAGTGGGGGAAAAAGAACCCCAAAAACTTTTCAGCCATTATAGTATCTAAAGATGATTGTCTCCCTACTCTGTCTTACCTGCTGGGTACCCAGTATTTATTGCTAAAGAATGAAAATGAAAGATTTTACTCCTTGTGTTTATTCCACATTTGTCTTAGGGAAACCTCATAGGTACTTGCCCATAATTTATTATTGCATCTGTCTTCCATGTGCAGTTTAGACCTGATTTATATTTTATATTAGCACTACCAGCCTTAGCTTAGAGTAATGCAAGGGGGGGGAATTGGCCCTTGAGTGGCACATTGGTGAAGAGACAGGCAGGAAAGAGAGATAGTTGTGAGCAAGGTTGGAACTGTGAATTGCTCAGCTTATTTGGATGCATGTGGAAAATTATATTTCGAAATGATTGAACAGTGTGGGACACAAAAACCAGAGGAACAAGAATACACAAGATTAAATGATACGGCACTCACTAAAACCTGCAGTGGGAGATGCAAGCATTCTTTTCTCAGCTTGAGGTGGTTTCTAATAGCTTAGAAGGTGCTCCAAGAAACCTCAGCTCCAATCAGCACTAACTTTGTCATGTTTGCTTCAATGTTAACAGTTAAGGAATGGAATTTAATAACCTTGGGAACCATCCCGAGAAAGCAGAAATGAATCTGCCCTAATTGGAGAAAGAAAGGACTTGGAAATGAATAGTCTCCGATTACCCATTTTTAAATCCGGAGCCAAGAGTTTCTGAAAACAGTGGGAGGGATGAAAGTAATAACAGCTTTAATTTTGATAGTTATACCTGGAGAGCCACAAATGCTTTGTAGCTCATTTATAAACCTCACCCGATGCTTGGCACTCTTGAAAGCTCTCAAGAAAGCTTTGGATTTTGCAGGTTTAGTTCTCTAAAAAACCTTGGGGCCATTCACCAGTGGGACTGTGATAGAGCCCTGGGACAGATGGCATTGGGTGGGGAGGGGGTCTGTTCTAGGGGGCATGGGATATGTTTTCAATTGACCAGCTTTAACTGGAGCTGCTTTCTGGTCTTTGCAAGAATGAACAATTTGCTTATGAAGGTTCTTTGTATGTATTTATACTGCTATTGATTTTCCATCTTAGATGTCACTACCCTGGAGAGCTCTCTGCTTCATTCTAGGGCCCTTTAAACTCGGTAAACCCTTTAAACACTTCTCAAACTTTTCTACTAAAACACCCCTAAGGGCAAGTGAGAGCAAATACCTACTCTGAGGTTTAGGGGGCAGAATCCACTGTGAGCCCATACATTTTTGAAGCCTCTTTGATCCGAGTTTATGTGAATTTTGCATCGTATTCCATAGTAGACCAGTGACTGACTTAATAATAAAAAAGTTTAAAATTACCTACCGTCTGGTAACATAGACATTGCAGGCAGAGTCACTGTGAATGTGCAGCCTCCTGGGCCTACCACAGTCTGAGAAGCAAGGACTAGATTAGATTGTGGAAAACAGGGAAAGGAGACCAGGCTGTGATAGTGTGTGACTGCCCGTTTCCCCACCTTCCACTGATTGTTAGACTTGTCGGGGGTGTCCACTGAATGAACACCATGTTACTTAACTAGAGCTCTGCACCGAGGTTCTGCCCCTCAGAATGATGCCACACTACGCAAGGCTCTGAGAGGTCACTTGAGCATCTTGATCTCCAAGCTGGGGCAGGCTTTCCCCGCAGACTTTACTGTTCTGGTTTCAGTTAACACCTGTTCCTGCCAGCCTCTCTGGGGCAAGGCAGAAAGAGGCCAGATGGAGATCCTCTGGCTGAGGATCGGAAAGCACCAACTTTGTCCACCAAACCTGCCTGGATGAAACTTGCTGCCCATTTATCCCCAGCGTACCACATGTTACCAACCTTCCTGGACTCAAGCCCTTGGCTGCTGGGATCAACGGTGTCTGCCAGATTTTCTCCCCTTAATTATTCCCTCTTTTTCTAGCCTTTTACCAGTGACGCTTGAATGTAGGCCCTTGGGATACCTTAACACTCAAACTCCTTGACTCTCCAGTAGAGACTTTTCAAAGCCCAAAGACCTTCTCTTGAAAAAAAGAAGAAAAAAAAAAGAGTATGACCATGTAGGTTGTGCTCTTGGTGAACATAATTTAGGGGAAGGAAAGGTTATTATTCTTCATTTCTAGACCTTACAGTCTCTGAGATGAGAAAAAGCAGAGCACAGCCCTATTAGAGATATATGAATGCCTTAGTTGTCATACGCTGGCTTCAGCAGTGGTGAAGATCTGGTTAGTCAGCAAAAGTGTTCTGGGTAAACTGGGCCCTGAGCTTGATGCTCAAAAAGAAATTTTAATGTTTCTTCCTGTGGAGATGAGTCTAATATTTGGGATTGGAAAGGGTGAACAGTATCATAGCTCCAGGATCTTGAGTCTCTGAAATACCTGGGGTCAGTTGCCCTTGGTATACATCCCCTTTGTTTATCTGAAGAGCTGGTAAGAGTGGTGAGGATGAGAACTTGCCCCATATTCCAGGCCCTGTGCTCAGCACCTTTCTGCGTTATCTTGTCAGATCCTCATGACACCCCAGTGAGGTAGATTTGTCGGTCTGCAGCTGAATCCTAAAGAGGTGAGTGACCCGTCAAGATCACATCAGCAGGAAGTAGCCAGCTGTGCCTGTCCTCTCAAACCCACACCTCTCTGATCCAAACCCTTGGGCAATCTTCTAGGTGCACTAATTTTTATTTTTTTGGAAATTAGTGGAGTTTCTGAATTTCCACATTCTTACATGGTCAACTACTACGGCTGCAGAATAATGGCAGAATCATGGTCATTAGCACCAAAGGAGTTAGTGCTCTGAGGAAAGCTATGTGTTTTATAGGAATTTTAATTGCATTGAAGTGAAGCGCAGGTACAAAAGATAGACTTTATGAGCTATAGCACTCTTTTAAGTATACCTTTTTCCTGGAAATATTTGATTTTTATTGTGCTTTTTGTATCCTCTTATTTTCCTAGGTTATGGAACTGGTCTTAAGTAATTCTGTCCCCTTTGTTCATAAATGTCTTATGAATAATTTCTGTCAATTACAATGAAATAGAACCCAAGTGCTTCAACTATTACAACATTTTAATAAATTCTGGCCATTTTGATGGATGAGAAGGTTAAGACTTCTCTGTGCATGGTGTCTTGTCCCTCTCCTGAGAGTTGTGACTATTCTCAGGTCCCATTGATCATGCTGCCTGTCCCATGTCACCGCCAGCCATCCTGCGTTTCCCCAGTGACATGGACCATATAGATGCTTCACAAAACCCACTCCCAGAAGGAACGACGAGGTTCGCTTGTTCCATGTTGTTTCTTATGTCAGAGAGAGAGAGTGTTAAGTTCACTGGGCATCAGCATTGCCTTGGAAAGAAACTTTGACTTTTGTATTCATTATAAAAATCATATACGTTTATTCACACATCCAAGCAGTTGGCTTTGACTTCAGTTGGTACAATGTTTTCTTCACAGTGAGAAGTTCTCTTAGGGATCCTATGGGTGACATGATTCTTGGGGGAGGTGGACAGAGGGGTTCCGTATGCTGCTGCTTGGCACTGGAGTCGTGACTTTTACCCCCATCATAAGCTGTTTTTGTGAGAGGTGTAGTGGCTCCAAGTATCATCTCTGGTGTGAGACTTACCTAGATTGAAATCCAGACTTAGCAACTGTGTGACCACAGACAAGTTACTTAACATCTCTGTGCCAATTTCCTTATTAGTAAATTCATATTAAACTGATCTGCATATCAGTTACCTCAGTGGTGAATTAGAATAATAGTACATTGTTCTACAGGTCGGTGGATGTCACTGTCTCTGTCAGCCCCCTGACGAGGTGATGCTTTATGTAATAAAATGCTCTTTTCTTCCCTTTTTTCCACTTAATTCTTCTCCTCTCCTCTCCTTTTTCTTCCTCTCCTCCATCCCACTTTTGAAGGGAAATCAGTTTCTTGGTGAAAACGCAGAGTGAGCGTCCTTGCTTTCACCATCCCAGAGCAGCTGGGGGACGGGAGAAGGTGTGGGATGAGAGCTTTGAGAAAGAGCATTGACTGGCCAGGCTAATAACATTTTGTGGCCTGTGATATTATGGCACCTATTTTCACAGCTGCCCTAGTAGACCCCTCTGAACACGTTCGTTTCTAATGATCAGAATGTGTAAATTAGCCATGTTGGACTTATCGGTGGTTGCTCATAATGTCTTGTTTTGCACATGAGCAGGGGGTTAGAGCTCTTCCCTGCCACTGCTATTACTTCTAGCCCAGCATAGGGCATCCTTAACTCTTACATCTCAGAGGCAGAAGTGCCATACTCTCACAAGGCTGGACAATCGCTCTTGCCTCCAGCGATGGTCATGACTTGTCATTGTCTCCCTGCTGTAGAGATTCTCCAGGAAGCAGGAGACTCTGCCTTTTCTGGGTAATGTTTCTAGACTACTCAGTGACAGGCTGCAGTGGTGGTGGCCCGCAGCCGTAGGGCATCTGAATTGATTCACAGCTTGTTGCAGGGATGGCCCCAGGAGATAGAGGACATTCAGGAGGATGTCCTCTGTGTGAATGGGTGGAGGTTGGGGCTGGTGCTTCTTTTCAAGGGAAGCACGATAGGAAAGGGAAAGGACATCTCCTTTGGATGTAGACAGACCTGGTTTTGAGTACTGGCTTTGCCGTTTATTAGCCGTGTATTGTCAGAAAGTTACTTATCTTTTTCAAATCAATTTTCTCATCTTTACCTTCCTTTTTCACTTAAGGTACCATAAACATCTACCTATGTTAATACATATAAACCTACTTCTTCCTTTATAGTAGGTGGACAATATCTCATAAATGGACGTCTTATAATTAAGGTAACCATTTCCCTGTAGATGGTGTGATGGAATGAATGCTTGTGTTGAAGCCATAATCCTCACTATGGCTGTTTCTGGAGATGGAGCCTTTAAGGAAGTAATTAAGGTTAAGTGAGGTCTTAAGGGTGGGACCCTGATACAGTAGGGTAGGTATCATTATAAGAAGAGGCATCAGAGAGCTTAGTCACTCTCTGAGTACACCTAGAGAAACCCATGTGAAGACACAGAAGGTGGTCGTCTGCAAGCCAGGAAGAGAGCACTCACCAGAAACTGACCATATTGGCACCCTGATCTCAGCCTTCCAGCCTCCAGAACTGTGAGAAGATAGGTTTCTGTTATTCAAGCCACCCAATCTCTGGTATTTTGTGGCAGTCTGAGCAGATGGATATAGATGAACCCTCAAGCTGTTTATAATTTCCCCTTGTTGTAGATCATTAAGATACATGTTTTTGCTTAACACATTCACCAGCTAGGTCGTAGGATGTTTCTTTTTTCCGTTCTTTCCATTTATTATTAAAATTTTCATATATATAAAAAAGTTGAGGGAATGATATAATAAATACCTATCTACCTATGTTTAATGGTTATTATCATTTAAGGACATGGTTGAAAAACTGCCCTCCAAAAGGGCTCTTCATAGTTTATACCACCCGCTGCAAACACACACACACACCCACACACACACACACACACACACGCACACACACACACACACACACACACACACAAATATAAGAGAGAGGATGCTTTTAGTTTTAACAGAAAGAAATGTGTCTTCAGACCCTTGGTTTGAAGGGGGAAGAAAAGGTCTCTTCCCAGGAGGGTATTTTTGGTCAGATGCATCTTTTTATCCTCTTCCCTTTGTCCTTGTCTGTCCTATGTCCCCACCCACTCCCATCTCCCAGTCCTTGGACACACACATTCAGCCTTCTATATCACTAACCTGTCTGTCCTATTTAGACGCATGGCCAATAGGCCCCTTTGTTTGGCCTCAGAGAACATGGCCAACCCCTTGATTTGAAAGCTGAGATCAGTGATGAAAGCTTTCCAAGCTGCCATTCTTCTATGGTTCCAGCAAAATCCTATGGATGGAATCTTCTGTTTTGTATTCTGTGAGGCTCTGTCGTCAGCTAGTAAACAGGCCCCTCTGGAGGGGGTGGGGGGAAGCAAGATGCATGCACGGGTTACCATGGGGACAGACAAGCTGTAATAAATGTTTGGGATCTTAGCTTGACAAGGTTTTAGCAGTTTGGAGTAATTTCTTTGTCAATCTTCCATTAAGTCACTCCTAATGAATCACTGGGAGCGTCTTTGCTCTTCAGATGAACCTCACATGAGCACGATTCGGGCAGAGAGCAACCTTAAAAGGAAGAAGGAGACAACAGTCATTAATTTGTCAACGCTTTGAAAATTGAGTGCCCTTTTGTCAGAGAAAGTTTCCACAAGTCACAGGAGTGGACCACAAGTTCACATGGTGTTTTTGGATTAAATCTTAGCTTCTCAGTCTCACCAGGTAGCTTAATGTCCCCAGGGAAAGGGGTCACGGAGGTTCCTCAGAGGAGGAAAGGGGGCACTAAGAGTTGACCACTGGGCCCTCCACTTGACACCCCCTCTCATTTGGAGGGTACGAGTGGTGTAGAGTTTGTCCGTTCTTATCAAAGGACCAGTTTCCATGTAAAATGTGTATAAAGGGTTCTCTCTTCCTACCCCCTCTCCACCAACTTCAGCATGGGAGGGTGTGCCGTATTTGTCATCAGTGTGGAACTTGGTGGCCACGCCCCCCCCTCCCCGGAGTCCTCATTGTGGTTTCAAGGCCCCCCATGGCGATGCTGCCACTCTCTGCAGTCGTGTCTCACGCCACCCCTGCTCCAGCCTGCCGCCAGCCTGACGAAACGTTGCCCTTCCCCAGACTCGCCACAATTTCTCTTACATCTGGAATGGGAGCTTCTTTTTACCTAGAATGTTCTTCCTCATCCTATTACCTGGGTCAAACCCACTTTTCCATAGATAGCAGTCTGTCCAGGAAGTCTCACCTAACCCACTGAAAGGCTGGATGAGGTACCTCCCCCATCTCCCATAACATACAGAACTTACCCTCATATCGTGTGTCTCCTCTGTTGAGCTGTGAGCTTCTGGAGGGCAGGAATGACATCTCGTTCACTCTGGAAGTGCCAGCCTCCAGCCTGACAAAATGGGCCTGCACAGAACTGATGCTCTGCAAATATTAATGGAATAAACCCAAGCATATGTCACACCCCCAGGTGACTCTCAGGGACCCTTTGGTCAGCCCATAAAATGGAACATTCTCTCATCTTAGCATCTCTGAGGTGGTACCCTGCTCTGCTGTTCCAGGTATTATGACTGTTTGACAGTGAGCTTGTAGGATGTGCCCAAAGACAGCAAAAAGTCTTGATTCAGAATTTTAAAATCGACGTAGCTAATTAAAAATTAACTCATACTGAAAAACAAGTTCAGAGACAATTACAATAATTAAAATATCACTACCTTAATTGAGACCAAGCAGTGAGCTTAAAAAATAAAATTACTTTCAAAAAAAGCTTACATGAAGCCTGTAATTAACTGGCTTTTGAATTTGATGTTTTTCAGCTTGACAAATTTCTGTTTAAATTAATTCATTCTTGGTTTTTTTTTTTCCCTTTGAAAAAAGTTTTTGTAAAAATTATTGAAAAAATTAATTGGACATGTATCCTATGCCAGTTGACACTTGATTGGTTTTGTATATGGGCAGGAAAGATGAAATTAACCTCCCGTGGGTATCTGCTCTGTGTTAGGCATACTCTCTTGTTTGAGTCCTCATGAGTCCTGCAGGTATTATGGTAGAAGAGGTAGAGGAGACGCAGGGCTTCAGCGTCTTGTGGGGAGTGCTGCATCCTATCATCAAGCATGCACTGGGGAAGAGAGGAACTTGGAGCGCAATTTCCAGAAATCATTAGCACCTTGACAAGGAAGCTTCTACCCCTGGTAAGGGTTATCATGAACTCTCAGCCCTCTCTCCCTACCTCCTCACCTGCACAGTTTCCCTGTACCTTATTAAAGGGCCTCTCAAGTGCCACTTATTATTCTGCTCTCCTATCATTTCCTCTAGCAAGTGGAGCGGCACAGCCCTGCCCAGTACAGGTGCGGGTGCCTTTCAGTCACGGCGGGCCTCGGGGCTGCTGGGAGAAGTGTATTTGAGAGGCAGCATTTACATGGAAGTGGCACGCTCCTTTACCATCCTCATCCCCTTTCAATTCCAGTACTGCTGTTTTTCAAAAACAAGATGCGTCCTGGTGATTAAATAAACGCTGACGGCTTGATTTGTTACTGTTTTGTTGTGCTGTGAAGTTCATTTACTCTAAATAATTCCCATACGTGTTTGAAGTATTCAGACCCTGGTAATTAATTTTTAGCAGACTTGATTTCTATATGCAAATTGTTAAGTAAGTATGTGTTTGAAGTTAAATAGCTGATGATTTTTATTTATTAGTATTTCTGGTTGGAGTTTTTTTTTTTTTAAGAAATGTTAGCCTTAAGAATCGGAGGAGGGCGATCTATAGTATTAGCCTAATGGTAGGGTGACAGATGTAGCAAGGTTGCAGGAAAAAAATTGACAACCACTGGTCAGATGACTCCTTTGGGGGGTTGCTGCATTCAGAGGGGGTGGGCAGAGGGCACAAGTGCCCAGGGTTGGCATCCCCACCTTCCGGGAGCACTGGGGCCATGGATGGCGCATTGGGGCATCCTGTGTGGCCGAGCCAGCCAGACCCCCTGGCTTCCCTCTACTTTTACTCCTTAAGTCTCAGCCTGCCCTGAAGGCCTCTCAGGAACATGGCACATCTGGGCTCAATACTTGGTGTAAGGTGGGACCCCACATCCACCTTTTAAAGGAGACTCTAGGTGATTTTCATGCCGCTGGTGTATCGTGGTGAGGAGTTTGGGTTCTGGAGTCAACCGACCACGTGTCACATACCGTCCGCCCCTCTCGTCTTCTTTGTACAACGGGCACAGGAACGGCAGCCGCCGACTTGGGTGTTTGCGAGAATTAAGTGCGGTAATCCAGTTAGAGGGCTTCATTCACTGCCTGCATGTCAAAAGCACTGGATACGTGTGAGCTATCGTTCTGGTTATTTTGGAGGCTTACTATTCACTCTGGGAACAAAATCCAGACACACAACAAATAACAAACACCTATGAGGTGCTTCACATGTTTCAGGTCTGTTCTCAGCACTTACCAAGATGAATTCATTTCATCCTCATGATAACCAAAAGCGATAGTAGGGACTGCTATTATCCCGTTTCACAGAAGAGAAGATTGAGGTGTAGAAGGTCAGGAAGCAGTGAAGGCAGCATTCACCTTGATCACTGGGCCTAGAGTCTGTGCCCCTCCCTGCTGTGTTCAGCTGACTTCCTCTCCTTGAGATTGCGCTGCCCCTTGAGGCCATCTGGATCCCAGTGTGGACATTGCATGTCTGTGAAGTTGGCTGCAAAAGCAAAAAGAAGCTCAAATTCGGCAATAAATCTTGTCTTAAGGTCCTGCAGATTTTGAGACCCTAGGCCAGCCTGGTGTTTGCCATCTCTGAGATCCACTCCAGTGAAAATCCCAAGTGTTCTACGGCGCTTGACACCTGTCAGGAAATGCCTCACTTGGTACCTGTGGCCCGGGCTGCCAGGGGCCTGGTCCCCAAGTTTCTTCAGATCCCTAAGTGTCTGTCTTCATCCTGTGGTGGCCAGGAGTGTGAGAAGGGGCAGTGAAGGGCCAGCATGGTCATCGTCAGCAGCCATCTGATTGTCATTCATGGTTAGCTCGGTGCTGCTTGAGTCCTGGAAGGCAAGTCACAGCTGGCTGGACTGCTGCCCTGGGGTGAAGGTGGAGGGCAAAGCACAAGGAGAAGGCCACTGGCCTGCGACGCACCAGCCTCCTGGCTTCTCGTGAGGACGTCTCAGGAAGCAAGAGAGCTCCACCTGGGACCAGGAAGTTCCTGCTGCAAGTTTCTGGAAGGCCCAGCCTCGGAGGGCTCTGAGGGCAGACACAGGCCCCCAGCCCCTCCCTTCCCAGAGGCGAAGCCCTTAGCTTAGGAGCTCGGAGTGAGCGCCCTGTCCCTGGGGCTTTAGCCTCTCTCTCTTGCAGCCCGTCTCCTGCTGGTAAGCACCAGGCAGCCGGGCACGTCCGCTGGGGAGTGGGCTCTGCCAGGTGACTCCCCTGGGACCATGACCTGGGTCTCGTTGCTCACCTGACCGGCCTGAGAATACACCCTGGTTTCTGTTTGCGGAGGCTGAAGCTGCTTCAGTGCAGGGAGCCGCCCTGAGCCGTTCAAGCCCCGGAAAGAAATACCTTCGGGTGTAGTGTGTTCAGGTCCCTTGAGGAATTCCCAGCAGCCGTGGGAAGAAAATGGCATTGCGATTCTGGGCCTGGGCGGCTTGACAGGAATCCTGACTTCCTCTAAGTGCAGGGGGAATCATGATCGCTGAGGGGCCCAGGGTTTGATGGGAGTCCTCCCATTTCTTGTAGCAGTTTTGCTGTCCCTGCTTGGGACGCCGATTTGTTTAACTGAATGTTTGTGTGGGGAACATGACCTCGCCTGGCTGTGGAGGGCAGTTATGGCAGATTGACCGCCTGATAGGCTTTAGGCCGCAGAGCTGGGAGATGGCACCGTTGCTTTTGTTTTGCGGAGGATTTCCTGTGGCCTCTCGTCTGCCCTAATGAGCGTGTACACCGCCTCAGCCTGTGGAGCGTTGCTTAGCCAGGGGCCCGCTGCCCTGCCTGTTCTAGAAAACGCTGCAGGGTATGATCTGCTGGCTTTGGAGACCCTTCTCCAGTGACTTGGTCGAATCAACCCCCGCCCTCATTATTCCCACCCACAAGGCCCACTTTCTAGTCAGACTGAATATCTTAGGACTGCCCAGACGTGCCTCTCTACCTTGGAGTGTGCTGGCCGCCCTGCCTAGATTGCCTTTTCTAGCTTTGCTTTCTAAAATCCTGCCCATCCCTTAAGATCCAATTCACATACTAATGCCTCATTAATTCTCGCCCCAGAAATTGATCTCTCTTTTTCTCTCAACCTCTGTTACCATTTTATATGCCTGTCATGGCCCTTATCTAATTCTCCCTTGCACAATAAATATTTGTGTGTCAGCTTTTTCCCCCCCACCCGTTTAAGTTTGTGTGGCTCAAAACTGTCCTGAAGTTCTTCACAAAACTTAAAATAGGCTTCTTTGTGCTCAAAGTCCGTGTTGATGGAACTGAAGCCAAAAATCTCTATCCTCTGGGACTTTCTATTATAGGAAATAAGTAAAATTGGGCACAAAGTCATAAAAAGCAATAGCAGACAAATAACCCAAGAGGGAAATGTAGCTTTTGGTCCTCTGAACACACAAGATTCTAAAGGATTTTTAAAAGTAATTCCTGGCCAAGATGAAGATACTGAAACTCCCCAAAGCACAAAAGAATCACTCTCCTGATGTTGAAGAAAACCACGTGGAATAGACACAGAATTCCCCCCCTGGTGTGGATTTTCATTCCAATCCCCGCCAGCCTAAGTAAACAGTGCAGGGTGCAAACACATGGTCTGTTTATTTCCCTCTTGTTTATTTGAGTAGAAATAGAAATTAAATTTCCCTGGAGGTCCTAACTCCTCTCTTCATGTTCTTTTTGCCTCAGCTCTGGACCCATCCAAAGACCCCTGCCTAAAGGTGAAATGCAGCCCTCACAAGGTGTGTGTGACCCAGGACTACCAGACTGCCCTGTGTGTCAGCCGCAAGCACCTGCTCCCCAGGTAAGCCGCAGGCTGTGAGGTACTCTCCAGCCAGCAGATCTGGGGTACCTGACCTCTGACTGGGGGACAAGGGAGAGAGGGGGAGCAGGTGATGGATCTGTGTCTCATATGGTACGTGGTGTAAGAACTCTTGCTGTGGTACGAATCTCAGTTCTCACACGCCTATTTGCAAAGAAAGTTAATATCTTAATTTCCTTTGAATCAACTTTATTTGACTCTGAGCCCTCATCTGAGCAGATGAACAGAAAATCCCTTCCTGGTGATTACGGCGGCCCTTCTTCCTCCTGGGTGACCTCAGGATCCAGGAAGCTTCTAGCTAAGAAAACAGGGGCTGTACCTTTAGTCTTCTGGTTGCCACTGGCATCCTCCCTATGATAATCCTTGGAGGTCCCTTGAGGGTGGCGGGGCTGGGGGTTGTCTGCTTCCATGCTCCATGGGGCGTGGTCTTTGCCAGGCCGAGAGTCCTGGTGTGGGGTCCTGCTGCCTCAAGACCGCTAGTCCTCCATTCCTTCCGAGAGTGTGCCTTTCTATTCCTCCAGCCCAGGGGAGGTCTCTCCCCTCCTCTTCAGGGTTCTTAAAGCCTTTGTCCCTTACCCCCCACCCATTCCCAGCATTCAACGGGCTTAGGTTTTTACAGATGACAGAAGGAGCCTTTGAATTCAGGCTACATCTGCCTTCAGTCCTGCAGAAATACTTAAAGCAAGAACACACACACACACACACATACACACACACACATACACACACCCCAATAGGCTTGCTTTTTTCTTTTTTTGTTTTTTTAACATCTTTAGTGGAGTATAATTGCTTTACAATGGTGTGTTAGTTTCTGCTGTACAACAAAGTGAATCAGCTATACATATACATATATCCCCATTTCTCCTCCCTCTTGTGTCTCCCTCCCACTCTCCCTATCCCACCCCTCTAGGTGGTCACAAAGCACCGAGCTAATCTCCCTGTGCTATGCGGCTGCTTCCCACTAGCTATCTATTTTACATTTGGTGGTATATATAAGTCCATGCCACTCTCTCACTTCGTCCCAGCTTATCCTTCCCCCTCCCCGTGTCCTAAAGTCCATTCTCTACATCTGTGTCTTTATTCCTGTCCTGCCGCTAGGTTCTTCAGAACCTTTTTTTTTTTTTGATTCCATATATATGTGTTAGCATATGGTATTTGTTTTTCTCTTTCTGACTTACTTCACTCTGTATGACAGTCTCTAGGTCCATCCACCTCAAAACAAATAATTCGATTTCGTTTCTTTTTATGGCTGAGTAATATTCCATTGTATATATGTGCCACATCTTCTTTATCCATTCATCTGTCGATGGACACTTAGGTTGCCTCCATGTCCTGGCTATTGTAAATAGAGCTGCAATGTACATTGTGGTACATGACTCGTTTTGAATTATGGTTTTCTCAGGGTGCCCAGTAGTGGGATTGCTGGGTCGTATGGTAGTTCTACTTTTAGTTTTTTAAGGAACCTCCATACTGTTCTCCATAGTGGCTGTATCAATTTACATTCCCACCAACAGTGCAAGAGGGTTCCCTTTTCTCCACACCCTCTCCAGCATTTACTGTTTGTAGATATTTTGATGATGGCCATTCTGACCGGTGTGAGGTGATACCTCATGGTAGTTTTGATTTGCATTTCTCTAATGATTAATGATGTTGAGCATTCTTTCATGTGTTTGTTGGCAATCTGTATATCTTCTTTGGAGAAATGTCTCCTTAAGTCTTCTGCCCATTTTTGGATTGGGTTGTTTTTTTTTTTATATTGAGCTGCATGAGCTGCTTGTACAGTTTGGTGATTAATCCTTTGTCCATTGATTCGTTTGTGAATATTTTCTCCCATTCTGAGGGTTGTCTTTTCGTCTTGTTTATGGTTTCCTTTGCTGTACGAAAGCTTTTACATTTCATTAGGTCCCAGTTGTTTATTTTTGTTTTCATTTCCATTACTCTGAAGAGGTGGGTCAAAAAGGATCTTGCTGTGATATATGTCATACAATGTCTGCCTATGTTTTCCTCTAAGAGTTTGATAGTGTCTGGTCTTACATTTAGGTCTTTAGTCCATTTTGAGTTTATTTTTGTGTATGGTGTTAGGGAGTGTTCTAATTTCATTCTTTTACATGCAGCTGTCCAGTTTTCCCAGCACCACTTATTGAAGAGGCTGCTTTTCTTCATCATATATTCTTGCCTCCTTTATTAAAAATAAGGTGACCATATGTGCATGGGTTTATCACTGGGCTTTCTATTCTGTTCCATTGATCTATATTTCTGTTTTTGTGCCAGTACGATACTGTCTTGATTACTGTAGCTTTGTAGTATAGTCTGAAGTCTGAAGGGAGCCTGATTCCTCCAGCTCTGTTTTTCATTCTCAAGATTGCTTTGGCTATTCGAGGTCTTTTGTGTACCCATACAAATTGTGAAATTTTTTGTTCTAGTTTTGTGAAAAATGCCATTGGTAGTTTGATAGGGATTGCATTGAATCTGTAGATTGCTTTGGGTAGTATAGTCCTTTTCACAATGTTGATTCTTCCAGTCCAAGAACATGGTCTATCTCTCCATCTGTTTGTATCACCTTTAATTTCTTTCATCAGTGTCTTATAGTTTTCCGCATGCAGGTCTTTTGCCTCCTTAGGTAGGTTTATTCCTAGGTATTTTATTCTTTTTGTTGCAGTGGTAAATGGGAGTGTTTCCTTAATTTCTCTTTCAGATTTTTCATCATTAGTGTATAGGAATGCAGGAGAGTTCTGTGCACTAATTTTGTATCCTGCCTCTTACCAAATTCATTGATTAGCTCTAGTAGCTTTCTGGTAGCATCTTTAGGATTCTCTATGTATAGTACCATGTCATCTGCAAACAGTGACAGATTTACTTCTTCTTTGCCGATTTGGATTCCTTTTATTTCTTTTTCTTCTCTGATTGCTGTGGCTAAAACTTCCAAAACTATGTTGAATAATAGTGGTGAGAGTGGGCAACCTTGTCTTGTTCCTGATCTTAGTGGAAATGATTTCAGTTTTTCACCATTGAGAATGATGTTGGCTGTGGGTTTGTCATATATGGACTTTATTATGCTGAGGTAAGTTCCCTCTCTGCCTGCTTTCTGGAGGGTTTTATCATAAATGGATGTTGAATTTTGTCAAAAGCTTTTTCTGCATTTATTGAGATGATCATGTGGTTTTTAATCCTTCAATTTGTTAATATGGTTTATCACATTGATTGATGTGTGTATATTGAAGAATCCTTGAATTCCTCGGTTAAACCCCACTTGATCATGGTGTATGATCCTTTTAATGTGCTTTTGGATTCTGTTTGCTAGTATTTTGTTGAGGATTTTTGCATCTATGTTCATCAGTGATATTGGCCTGTAGTTTTCTTTCTTTGTGACATCTTTGTCTGGTTTTGGTATCAGGGTGATGGTGGCCTCGTAGAAAGAATTTGGGAGTGTTCCTCCCTGTGATATATTTTGGAAGAGTTTGAGAAGGATAGGTGTTAGCTCTTCTCTAAATGTTTGATAGAATTCACCTGTGAAGCCATCTGGTCCTGGGCTTTTGTGTGTTGGAAGATTTTTAATCACAGTTTCAATTTCAGTGCTTGTGATTGGTCTGTTTATATTTACTGTTTCTTCCTGGTTCAGTCTCAGAAGGTTGTGCTTTTCTAAGAATGTGTCCATTTCTTCCAGGTTGTCCATTTTATTGGCAGATAGTTGCTTGTAACAGTCTCTCATGATCCTTTGCATTTCTGCAGTGTCAGTTGTTACTTCTCCTTTTTCATTTCTAATTCTGTTGATTTGAGTCTTCTCCCTTTTTTTCCAGATGAGTCTGGCTAATGGTTTATCAATTTTGTTTATCTTCTCAAAGAACCAGCTTTTAGTTTTGTTGATCTTTACTGTTGTTCCCTTCATTTCTTTTTCATTTATTTCTGATCTGATCTTTATGATTTCTTTCCTTCTGCTAACTTTGGGGTTTTTTTGTTCTTCTTTCTCTAATTGCTTTAGGTGTAAGGTTAGGTTGTTTATTTGAGATGTTTCTTGTTTCTTGAGGTAGGATTGTATTGGTATAAACTTCCCTCTTAGAACTGATTTTGCTGCATCCCATAGGTTTTGGGTTGTCGCGTTTTCATTGTCATTTGTTTCTAGGTATTTTTTTATTTCTTCTTTGATTTCTTCAGTGATCTCCTGGTTATTTAGTAGTGTATGGTTTAGCCTCCATGTGTTTGTATTTTCCACAGATTTTTTTTCCTGTAATTGATATCCAGTCTCATAGCGTTGGTGTCGGAAAAGATACTTGATACGATTTCAATTTTCTTAAATTTGCCAAGGCTTGATTTGTGACCCAAGGTATGATCTGTCCTGGAGAATGTTCCATGAGCACTTGAGAAGAAAGTGTATTCTGTTGTTTTTGGATGGAATGTCTTATAAATATCAATTAAGTCCATCTTCTTTAATGTATCATTTAAAGCTTGTGTTTCGTTATTTATTTTCATTTTGGATAATCTGTCCATTGGTGGAAGTGGGGTGTTAAAGTCCCCTACTATAATTGTGTTATTGTCGATTTCCCGTTTTATGGCTGTTAGTATTTGCCTTATGTACTGAGATGCTCCTATGTTGGGTGCATAAGTATTTACAATTGTTATATCTTCTTCATGGATTGATCCCTTGATCATTATGTAGTGTCCTTCTTTGTCTCTTGTAATAGCCTTTATTTTAAAGTCAGTTTTGTCTGATATGAGCATTGCTACTCCAGCTTTCTTTTGATTTCCATTTGCATAGAATATCTTTTTCCATCCCCTCACTTTCAGTCTGTATGTGTCCCTAGGTCTGAAGTGGGTCTCTGGTAGACAGCATATATATGGGTCTTGTTTTTGTATCCATTCAGCCAGTCTGTGTATTTTGGTTGGAGCATTTAATCCATTTATATTTAAGGTAATTATCAATATGTATGTTCCTATTACCATTTTCTTAATTGTTTGGGTTTGTTATTGTAGGTCTTTTCCTTCTCTTGTGTTTCATGCCTAGAGAAGTTCCTTTAGCATTTGTTGTAAAGCTGGTTTGGTAGTGCTGAATTCTCTTAGCTTTTGCTTGTCCATAAAGGTTTTCACTTCTCCATCGAATCTGAATGAGATCCTTGCTGGGTAGAGTAATCTTGGTTGTAGGTTTTTCCCTTTCATCACTTTAAATATGTCCTGCCACTACCTTCTGGCTTGCAGAGTTTCTGCTGAAAGATCAGCTGTTAACCTTATGGGGATTTGCTTGTATATTATTTGTTGCTTTTCCCTTGCTGCTTTTAATATTTTTTCTTTGTATTTAATTTTTGATAGTTTGATTAATATGTGACTTTGTGTGTTTCTCCTTGGATTTATCCTCTACGGGACTCTCTGTGCTTCCTGGACTTGATTGACTATTTCCTTTCCCATATTAGGGAAGTTTTCAACTATAATCTCTTCAAATATTTTCTCAGTCCCTTTCTTGTTCTCTTCTTCTTCTTCTGGGACCCTTATCAATTCGAATATTGGTGCATTTAATGTTGTCCCAGAAGTCTCTAAGACTGTCCTCAATTCTTTTCATTCTTTTTTCTTTATTCTGCTCTGCAGTAGTTTTTTCCACTATTTTGTCTTCCAGGTCACTTATCCGTTCTTCTGCCTCAGTTATTCTGCTATTGATTCCTTCTAGAGAATATTTAATTTCATTTATTGTGTTGTTCATCATTGTTTGTTTGCTCTTTAGTTCTTCTAGGTCCTTGTTAAACGTTTCTTGTGTTTTCTCCATTCTATTTCCAAGATTTTGGATCATCTCTACTATCGTTACTCTGAATTCTTTTTCAGGTAGACTGCCTATTTCCCCTTCATTTGTTTGGTCTGGTGGGTTTTTGCCTTGCTCCTTCATCTGCTGTGTGTTCCTCTGTCCTCTCATTTTGCTTAACTTACTGTGTTTGGGGTCTCCTTTTCACAGGCTGCACGTTCGTAGTTCCCGTTGTTTCTGGTGTCTGCCCCCAGTTGTGAAGTTTGGTTCAGTGGGTTGTGTAGGCTTCCTGGTGGAGGGGACTAGTGCCTGTGTTCTGGTGGATTAGGCTGGATCTTGTCTTTCTGGTGGACACGATCGCGTCTGGTGGTGTGTTTTGGGGTGTCTGTGACCTCATTATGATTTTAGGCTGCCTCTCTGCTAATGGGTGGGGTTGTGTTCCTGTCTTGCTAGTTGTTTGGCATAGGGTGTCCAGTACTGTAGCTTGTTGGTCGTTGAGTGGAGCTGGGTCTTAGCGTTGAGATGGAGATCTCTGGGAGAGCTTTTACCATTTGATATTATGTGGAGCTGGGAGGTTTCTGGCAGACCAGTGTCGTGCACTCGACTCTCCCACCTTAAAGACACAGGCCTGACACCCGGCTGGAGCACCAAGACCCTGTCAGCCACACGACTCCCCGCCCCTCCTTGAAGCTCCTTTTGGATTTGCTCACGCTTCCGGTCTGGAGAGTCCTGGACTCTAGGCTTGCTTTAAGAATGGAGTTGGGTGGGGTGGGGGTGGGAGAAAGGTGATTTTAATATCATTTTCACCCTTCTCCCTTTACTACCTGTACGATGGAGAGGTGTTGCGATGGACATTAGAGTTATACAGACTTAGACCTGGCGACTTTCTCTGCTATTCACCTGTACTGCACCATAACCTTAGGCAAAGAAAGCAGCCTTTCTGGAACTCGATTCCCACTGAAATTAGCCTCCCTGTAACTTGCTCTTTAGTTCCAGTTTGAACCTGGGACCATGCAGAATGGGTACTGTGCCACCTCTTAGTTCTTTATTTTATTTTATTTTTTAAAAATAAATTTATTTATTTATTTATTTTTGGCTCTGTTGGGTCTTTGTTGCTGCACGCGGGCTTTCTCTAGTTGCATCGGGTGGGAGCTACTCTTTATTGCAGTGCGTGGGCTTCTCATTGTGGTGGCTTCTCTTGTTGTGGAGCAAAGGCTCTAGGCACACAGGCTTCAGTAGTTGTGGCACGTGGGCTCGCTAGTTGTGGCTCGCGGGTTCTAGTGTGTGGTGTCAGTAGTTGTGGTGCACGGGCTTAGTTGCTCCACGGCATGTGAGATCTTCCCGGACCAGGGTTCGAACCTGCGTCCCCTGCATTGGCAGGCCGATTCTTAACCACTGCGCCACCGGGGAAGTTCCAACCACCTCTTAGTTCTTGAAGTCTGAGCAATGCTTGCCCCTTTGGCTGCCCCTCTTGGGGCATGCTTTAATTTCCCTCAGTCCCATCCGTGGTTTCTGCAGAACGTGTGTGGGGAGCTCCCATCCTTGGCATTGTGGTCCAGCAGAGAGTCAGCGTCCGGGGAGTGGCCTGAGAGCACGGAACAGAGCCCCTGCCCCCTCTGCCCCTGCAAACCTGGCACTGCAGCAACGGACCTAGTCTCTGTGGTCACCTAAAAATAGTCAAGCTTTGTCTCCATAAGAATGAGATTCGAGGTATTGTAACGTGCTTTGCTCTTCCCCCAGGCTGGAGTGTTCTCCCTGGAAGCAAAGATAGATCTCACCCCTGAAACCTAGCATATGCCAGGCATTGTGCGCAGAACCTGCATCCTTGAATTCCTTCATCCATTTTGTCAAGTTGGTACTTATTTTTGTCTTCATTCTAAAAATGAGAAAACTGAGGCAGAGAGAGGAGTCAGTCATTTGCTTGTATATCTAGTAAGTGGCAGCCATGATTCAAACCCAGGGCTGTCGAGGTCCAAAACTTATGTTTTTCGTCAGTACCATGTGTTGGCCTCGTCATTCTCTCCATTCATTCCTTGTCATTTAACAAAAAGGTACTGAGTACCTACTATGTGCCAGGCCTGTGTTAGGCCCTGAGGCTACAGAGGTAAACAAGAGACCCTATTCCTACCCTCAAGGAAAATCAAGTTTACTGCAGAGTGGGATGTGAAAAACATTTTTTTTGTTGTTGTTATTCAAAAATACTTTTAAGGCATGCATACTCTGAAAAAACTCTCCTAGATTCTCCTGCCACACATGACTTCTTCCTTCTCTGAAGGAGGGAAGATGTGGCCTCTTTTGCAGCAAATATCAAATACTCTTTGGAAAAGTGTTGTATTGTTCAGCCATGTGGTTTTGTGTGTGTGTTTGTGTGTGTGTTGTGTGTGTGTGTAACATGGATAGTCCATTGCCTGTTTCCTCCTAGAATACAACCCTTTCTATAAGTCCCAGACAGGAGATTTTTATTTATAAACTCAAATCTGTTTGAGACAGAGGCAGCAACCTCACTGGTATTTGGGCATATCCAGGTGTCAGTGGTGTTTTTCTGGGCACGCCTTGTTTGTGTGTTGGAAGCACCACCACTTTTTTGCTTGTGTTGGAAGTGTAATTCTCATCTCCTGCATCTCCTGGTGGCCACAGAATTACAGTGGTTAAGAGCATAGATTTGGGAATGACACCATTCTAAGCTCCATTTCTGGGTTGGCTACTTTCTAGCTATGTGACCTTGGCAAGTTACTTGACCTTTCTGAATCTGGGCTTCCTTAGCTGTAAAACAGGTTTAATGAAAGTACTTACCCCTTTCATCTTTACCATTTGCTGGGATACATCCGTTAGTAATTCTTGCAGAGAGGGTTTACTGGTGGTTAAGTTTTACTAATACTTTGCTTAGGGCATTTTGTATGTATTTCATTTTGTGAGAGGTCAGTAAGATGGAGGGGTGTAAGGTACATAGTCCAGTGTCACATAATGACAACCACACTTACAATTACTAAAACAATTATGGTAAGAGGTATTATTATTGTCTGATTCATTCTGGAAGGTCAGCCAGAAAACCCTCAATTTGCATGCTCCTGAGAAAAAGTAGCTCACTCCAGGGGCCCTGCCCATTTTCTTGTCCTGGCCTTTGGAGTTTCTTCCTGAGGAAGCCTGCTGCCCGCTTTGTGATTCACAGCACGTGAGGACTTGGAAGAAGATGACATTCCTGATGATAGGTACCCTTCATTCACTGGCAAAACAGCCCAAAGAGGAGGCTTTGACTGAGGGGCATGCCCACTCCGTCATCAGGATTTGGGAGGTGGCCTGCACCGGCGAGAGGCTGTACAGTGGTGGTGGCTATAGTTGTGGGTCTAGCCTTCCCCCTCCCTCCCTCTGGGAGGCCGAATTACTCAGCCCGTACCAGCCCAGTGCACACCTCTTCTTAGGGTCCTGGAGCCCTTCCTAGATGAAACATCTGTCCTTCCTCATTATACTTTAGGGGTCCCCTCTGACCAGGGAGGCCATGTTGACAATTCTATTTATTCATCAATCAGGGAAGTAATGTTTCTCTCTGTGAAACATCTGCAAGCAATCTCATCAGCCAGTCTGGCCTCTGCAGCAGCTCAAGAGGTAAATCCCGCCTGCCAGACAGTCAGGAACGCACACACATGGCGAGGCAGCCAGGTCGGCCCGGGGCTGCTTGTGAGGCTGCAGATTTGGGCTGTCTTTGCAAGCGGACTGAGACAGGAGGACAGTAAGCGCATCCGCGAGAGAATTTCATTAGCTTTCTTTGCCCTCGGAGGTGGAGTGAGTGGAGACATGGTTTGACACATGGGTCTGTGACTGCACGGTGTCAGGGCGGCTGGACAAGCAATTTCAGTGGAAGACCGAGTGGGGCACCTCCCCCCAACCCCTGCTGGAACGCTTCCCCTTTATTAGAATGGCATTTGGGTTTGTAGTTGGTTTCATTGAGAGGCTTCAACTAAACTCACATTCCCTTTGGAGGATTCTCTTTGGAAATTCTCTGTTTCATCTTTTCCTGCTGTTGAGCAGTATTGAGCAGGGTTGGGAGAGGGTAAACTCTTGGTAGCTTGTTCATCTTTTAGGTGCTCCAAGGGGGCCATTTATGCACTTAAGAGCATTGTGATGGCAGCCTGGAGTCACGAAGCCTTCTCTTTAGGAGCAGTTCCACGTGTAGATGTATTTCTGATGTATCTGTGGGGAGGAAGGTGATCTCCGCGTCTTACTCTTCCGCCATCTTCCTCAACTCTCTCCACGAAGCCTTCTCTTAAATGACTTTTTCTTAATATTCTAATTTATTGTTGATATGAGTAGTTGATTCTCATTACAGAAAACACTGAGAGTGTAGACAAGCAAAATGAAACAGGAAATAGGCGATAGTCACATAATCTAAAAACAGGAATTAAAATATTCCAGCACATTGCCTTCCATTCTTTCGTCTAGTTGTAGGTTTTGTCCACTGGTTTGTTTTTGTCAGAACTTAATTATCAAGTGGTGCCTATCCTGTACATAAAAATTTGTATTGGGCTTCCTTCAATTGATATTTATAAATGAGTATTTTATGATACTTAAAACACCTTATAGATATAAATCTTAGCGATTGCATAATATACAGTACAAAAAATTAACTTGAAATGGATTGTAGACCTAAATATAAGAGCAAAGATGATACAACTTTTAGAAGAAAGCAAAAGTAGTAACGTTGGGTTTGATAAAGGTTTCTTAAATAGCAGACAAGGAAGCCATGAACTATAAATACCAAAAAAAAAAAAAAGTCAACAAATTGGATTTCATCAAAAGTAAAAACTTTGATCTTCAAAAGACACTGTTAGACTAATAAAAGGACAGGCCACACTGGGAGAAAATATTTGTAAAACGTATGTCCAACAAAAGGTTTGTTTCTAGAATATGTAATGAAAGCATATGTCCATATAAAGACTCACTCACAAATGTTCATAGCAGCTTTACTTGTAATAACTGGAAGCTGGAAACAACCCAAATGTCCATCAACAGGTGAACAGATAGCAAATTGTGGTATATTCATTGCAATGGATTAATACTGAACAGTTAAAAAAGAGTAAGCTATTGATACATGCTATAACATGGACGAATCTTACAATAATTATGCTGAGTGAAAGAAGACAAAAATGTATATTGTATGAGTTTCATTTATATGAAATTTTAGTGGATATAAGCTAACCTATGGTGACAGAAAACAGATCATTGTTTGTCTCGGGGAGCAGGTCATTGGGGTGCCTGAGCATTCTTTAATGCTTGATATTACAAAATGGACCTTGGGGAAGCAGTTCAGTCAAACTCTGGTCTTAGATGCCAAAGATCCCATTGGCAAATGGCTTTGTTTGGGGAAGAAGAGTTTTTAATGCAGCAATGTGTTACTCTTTCTGATTTAAGTTTTAAAAATATTCTCTTAGCTCTTCTTAAAGAAAATACCCTCTAGGGGGTGATTTATGGAAAAAATGGACAGAAGGTCATACTACTTGCAGAGGGATCTGCTCTCAGGAATTCGCTGCCCGTGGGATGGCTCGTTCTGATTTATTGTTCTGGGTGGGTGAGAGATGGGGAGGGCTTCTCCCTTCAGAGCACTGAACATTGATTTTACCTCTCTGTTGCCATTAATTTTCATTTGGAGAATGGAAAATTGAAGCATTTGTTTTAAGTCTTCCAGATAAGCTACATTCTCAAATTCTGCACGTGCATTGTGACTGGGAGGAAAGGATGTCAGGATGGGACTTTGGGTGTCTGAGTGTGCCCTTGGAAGCCTTCCGGGAGCAGTGGGAACTACTCTGTTTTTAAATAAGGAGCCGACAGCTGGTCTTCCCAATGGGCCAGGCCTCTCTAACGTAATGGCCCTTTATCTCTACTTCCTAATTATCTGGAATAACAACGAATTCTCTGCACCAGTGAAGAATTCAGATGCAGTCGAGGCTGGCAGTGCAGTAGACCAATTTGAGAGCTCTCAGTCTTTTATGTGAACTTGAAAAAAAGAATCAAAGTGTCTGAGGTCAGAGAGAATTACATCACAGAATGTGCCTCAAATACGAAACTCTCAGAGGATATTTGAAAGGATGACGGTTATTTCATCTCAGTTTTGTTTTACAACAAAGCACTGCCTCCTGCTACAAGGGCTTTGAACAGGTTGATTATACACACACGCCTGTCTCAGTTTGGGAGACACACGGCCACGTGGAAAGTGGGTGAGTCCTAGGCTTTCTGGTGCTTCACAATTCAAGGCGTTGTTTCCAATTACCAAGCAAAATGTGATAATGCCCACATCCCTTGCTACGATTTTATATTTGTATAGCTCATACCCTTTCTCCAAGGGGCCTTTGAATTGCCTTGCGTTCTGTGCTAACCTCGAGGGATCTTCGTTTGCCATCTTCTCTGGGTAGGGTGCTAATGAGGGCTTGGTGCTATTTCTAGGCTATTTGTGGAATTAGTGCAGCTGAGTTTTGAGTTTGGGCCAACTTCTGAGTCAGTCACCTTTCTAAACAGTAAAAGCACCACTGTGATCTGTTGTATTGCAAACACCTACCACTGGGCACTGAGGAAAATGTAGGGAGAGTGGTTGGTTCCAGAGCTGCCACTCACTGACCACCTACCATGTTAGGCTCACTTAGCAGAAGCATCCTTGCTGATTTCCCACAGCAGTCTGTAGGTCTGTATTATGATCCCCATTTTACAGATGGGACTATTGAGGTTCCATAAATAATTCCCTTGGTTGCACAGGGCCGTAAGGGGTAGATTTGGAACCAGGATGGAGGGATGCCATACAGCCTCCTCTGCTGCAGAGCTATAGGTATGAGCTCTCACTGGCTGCTTTTGCCTGCAGTGCTGCACCAGCCCACCAGCCAATCTGTTCCTGATCCTAGATGCCCGTGACACATAGGCCTGGGACCGTCTCTCCTAACTCTTGCCCCTTACAGAGCAATTGGTGGGGGCCCGGGTATTAACCCCATTTCTTCATTTCTGTACCAAAAGCAATAATTCTGGATGCATTTTTTCCCTTTGTGGTTTTTCCAAAAGCAGTCATTCAAACCGCATGTCACTTAGACATAGAGATATTTAATTACTTTAAACTGCAGCAATTTTTTTTTAAAAGAACAGAAGGATTCTATGCCTCTGCCCATGAGGACTCAGCTGCTTCTGAGGCCTTCACTGAGCAAGATTTCACAGCTCAAGAAAGCCAGTTACCTACTCTCTGCCATTATTTTCCTCTCTGAAGCTGAGGGTATTGATTAGATGAGCTTGAGGACCAAAGCAGCAGAGAGTAAAAAACAATTCATAATGGAGATGTGAATAATTGTGTGGAATTTGTAGTCCCCTGGAGCAGGGGAGAGGAGTGAGAGGCAGATCTTACATTGGAAGGCCAATTCACTAGGCAAGTTTTATAAATGCATTTAAAATATATTAAAATCACGACTGCCAGTGAAATGTCCCAGACTCACATCTTGCCCTGCCTTGGTTTCCTTTCATTTTTTTTTTTTTTAATCACACTTCCGGTGCCAAAGCAGTGTTATGTCGGAAGACAATAGTGGATGAGGACAGGGTTACCTGGTGAGGCCTCCTGGTCTGTCTCGTGGCCTTCTGCCTGGCTGGGCAGTTTCTGGGTGAGGCTCTCTAGGACCAGAGCTTCTGCCCTGCCAGCATTCTCTCCAGCACCCTCCGCCAGTCTGCCATCTCCGCCTCCCGGGCTGCACTGCTGGAGCAGGGCCTCCTTCCAGAGGGGGCAGTTCAGTTTCTAATGGACCCCAAAGCACTGGATCCTTGTCTTTTTTTGAACCAAGTACTATCTGGAGGAGTTGGAGAATGTTTTGTGGTGGAATTCTCAGAAGGTGCATGTGCCCAGATGCAAAGCTGCTGGAGGGCTAGTGAGCCAAGCATCTGTGGAGATGGGAGTGGCTGTTGACAGGACCAGGGACTGATCGAACGCCGCTCTCATTTCCTCCCCGTCTCTGTTAGAAAGCATTAAGTGTACCACCCTGCTCTGTGGTTCTGCCCCAGATCACTGGGTTGCAGTTGCTGTGCTTCCTGGTGCCCTTGCATGTTAAGTAATGCACGGAGTGGCATGTTTTATGCATCAAATTGAAATGGATTAGAAAGAGGGGGTTAAGGGGGGTGTGCAGGTTTTGGAGAGGTCATTGTGAGGCATGATTTCCACCAGGGCTCAAGGCTTGCTGGGTGGCACACAGGTGTGAATCGTCGTATTAACACACCTGCCTTTAAACATAAGGAAACAGACAAGCTCAAGCCCCGCTGCAACTCAGCGAAGGTGTGTGTTGCCTGCACATTCTGGGCCACTTTCCAGGATCCAGGGAGAGCAGTGTCGTGGTGTCCAGGGGAGCAAGGCCGGTGTGGCCTCAGGACACATCATCTTCTTTTACAGAAGTGATCAGATTGATTTTCCCCCTTTCACTTACTTCTGTTTTAATTTTCTTAAACCTCTTTCCTTCACCTTTGTTATTAATAAACCTACTGTGGCCGGCTTGCTGCTCTGCTGAAACTCATCAAGATCCCAACTCACAGGTTTCCAGTTTATACATTTTATATCAGATTAATTCAACCAATGAACCGTGAAAGACATTCTTTATGGATATCAGGCGCCAGAGTAGGGCCTATCTGGGGCACTGACCATGAGGGTTCTGGGGCCAGAAAATGGACTCGGGATGATGTAGATGGGCATCCGAGGCTATCTTTAGATGTACTTTTGTTTTAAATAGAATGTTCTCAAGCTAATATCCTGTCTTTAATGTTCCTCACAGAGGGGATGGGCAGCCAGCAAGGCCTTCCATGAACAGAGGGACAGGAGAGATGAAAGTTAATTAGTCTGGGGACCTTGGTACCTTTCCAGGGCGCACTCTTAAGTGATGTTGTTCATGGGTACACACTGAAATGAATGTGGCTGTCTTACTGTGGAAGGCCCCTCTTCCAGACTGTCTTTTCCATGGTCCTGCTGCAGCTGGGGTGCTGGGGTGTCCTGCTTCCCACTTACCTGACGTGAGGAAGGAGGCTCTGGCCCAAACCTCCATGGCTCTGAGGATTCCCAAGTGGAGGGCAAAGTGTCAGGGCTCCCCTCCAGCCTGGAACTAGTGTCCTTCTCTTGGCAGGTACCAGGGAGGCCATCTGTGCAGGTGATGGTGATGAAGGGCTTTCGGGCTTGAGTCCCTCCTGTCATCACGTTGGCAGGACTAGTTCTCAGAAAGGGGCTCCCATGCACTGGTGATGGTGGGTTAAAGGTCATTAATTCAGATTCCACGAAGTTGGAGTCTGCGATCATTTCTTAAACAAGTATTTATGGTGCTTTCCACTTGCCAGACACTGCTGTGTGTTTGGAATTCTGTGATGAATGGACACAGTCTACCCTTGTGGAGATTAAAGTCTGTTGGAAAAGACGGGTAGAAAGAAAGCATCATATAAATTGTGCTATGCGTTAAGTAGGATAAGAGCAGGGTGCCATAAGAGAGAGTCACTTTAGGTTGGTTGAAGGGGGTGAAAGGTGAAAGGTGCCAGCTGGGGAGAAGGTACAGAGTAGGGAGAAGTGTTCTTTTTTTTTTTTTTTTTAATCTTTATTGGAGTATAATTGCTTCACAATACTGTGTTAGTTTCTGTTGCACAGCAAAGCGAATCAGCCATATGCATACACATGTCCCCGTATCCCCTCCCTCTTGAGCCTCCCTCCTATCCTCCCTATCCCACCCCTCTAGGTCATCGCAAAGCACCGAGCCGATCTCCCTGTGCTATGCGGCTGCTTCCCACTAGCTATCTATTTTACATTTGGTAGTGTATATATCTCCATGCCACTCTCTCACTTTGTCCCAGCTTACCCTTCCCCCTCCCCGTGTCCTCAAGTCCATTCTCTACGTCTGCGTCTTTATTCCTGTCCTGCCCCTACGTTCTTCAGAACCTTTTTTTTTTTTTTAAGATTCCATATATATGCGTTAGCATATGGTATTTGTTTTTCTCTTTCTGTCTTACTTCACTCTGTATGACAAACTCTAGGTCCATCCACCTCACTACAGATAACTCAATTTCGTTTCTTTTTATGGCTGAGTAATATTCCATTGTATATATGTGCCACATCTTCTTTGTTTTTTTTTAAACCTCTTTATTGAAGTATAATTGCTTTACAATGGTGTGTTAGTTTCTGCTTTATAACAAAGTGAATCAGTTATACATATACATATGTTCCCATATCTCTTCCCTCTTGCATCTCCCTCCCTCCCACCCTCCCTATCCCACCCCTCTAGGTGGTCACAAAGCACCGAGCTGATCTCCCTGTGCTATGCGGCTGCTTCCCACTTGCTATCTATTTTACATTTGGTAGTGTATATATGTCCATGCCACTCTCTCACCCTATCACATCTCACCCCTCCCCCTCCCCATATCCTCAAGTCCATTCTCTAGTAGGTCTGTGTCTTTATTCCCGTCTTGCCACTAGGTTCTTCATGGCCTTTTTTTTTTTTTCCTTAGATTCCATATATATGTGTTAGCATACTGTATTTGTTTTTCTCTTTCTGACTTACTTCATTCTGTATGACAGACTCTAACTCCATCTACCTCATTACAAATACATCCATTTCATTTCTTTTTGTGACTGAGTAATATTTCATTGTATATATGTGCCACATCTTCTTTATCCATTCATCCGATGATGGACACTTAGGTTGCTTCCATGTCCTGGCTATTTTAAATAGAGCTGCAATGAACATTTTGGTACATGACTCTTTTTGAACTATGGTTTTCTCAGGGTATATGCCCAGTAGTGGGATTGCTGGGTCGTATGGTAGTTCTATTTGTAGTTTTTTAAGGAACCTCCATACTGTTCTCCATAGTGGCTGTATCAATTTACATTCCCACCAACAGTGCAAGAGTGTTCCCTTTCCTCCACACCCTCTGCAGCATTTATTGTTTCTAGATTTTTTGATGATGGACATTCTGACCGGTGTGAGATGATATCTCATTGTAGTTTTGATTTGCATTTCTCTAATGATTAATGATGTTGAGCATTCTTTCATGTGTTTGTTGGCAATCTGTATATCTTCTTTGGAGAAATGTCTTCTTAAGTCTTCTGCCCATTTTTGGATTGGGTTGTTTTTTTTTTTTATATTGAGCTGCATGAGCTGCTTGTAAATTTTGGAGATTAATCCTTTGTCAGTTGCTTCATTTGCAAATATTTTCTCCCATTCTGATGGTTGTCTTTTGGTCTTGTTTATGGTTTCCTTTGCTGTGCAAAAGCTTTTAAGTTTCATTAGGTCCCATTTGTTTATTTGTGTTTTTATTTCCATTTCTCTAGGAGCTGGGTCAAAAAGAATCTTGCTGTGATTTATGTCATAGAGTGTTCTGCCTATGTTTTCCTCTAAGAGTTTGATAGTGTCTGGCCTTACACGTAGGTCTTTAATCCATTTTGAGTTTATTTTTGTGCATGGTGTCAGGGAGTGTTCTAATTTCATACTTTTACATGTATCTGTCCAATTTTCCCAGCACCACTTATTGAAGAGGCTGTCTTTTCCACATCTTCTTTATCCATTCATCTGTTGATGGACATTTAGGTTGCTTCCATGTCCTGGCTATTGTAAATAGAGCTGCAATGAACACTGTGGTACATGACTCTTTTTGAATTATGGTTTTCTCAGGATATATGCCCAGTAGTGGGATTTCTGGGTCATATGGTAGTTCTACTTTTAGTTTTTTAAGGAACCTCCATGCTGTTCTCCATAGTGGCTGTATCAATTTACACCAATAGTGCCAGCTGGGGAGAAGGTACAGAGTAGGGAGACATGTTCTTGGAACTGGGGAACAGCCTTTGCAAAGGCCCTGGTTCAGGGAAGGGAAAGGGCCTTAGTGTCCTAAAAGAAGTGAGAGGAGAGAGGCCTGAGCTGCAGGAAGGCAGTGACGGAGGGGACCTGGCTGCATGAGGCCAGAGAGGGAGGCAGGGCCCGACCCTACAGAGCCTCGAAGGCCACGGATGGGGTTGGCTCTCAGGCCAGGTATGAAAGGAAGTTTTATGTGGCTTTAAGCCAGAGAGTGACATAAAAGTGTGGCTTAGGATGGACTGAATTTTTTTTTATTACTTTTGGATTATAGTTTATTGCAAAAGCTTTTAAGAAAGCATCAGAATAAAACAATTGTCTATGAATTGAAGAAGATTTAAAATGACCACTGTTAAAGATCTGGTAAGAGTTTTTTATAATGTAATCGACAAGAAAATGTGGACTGAATTTTCTTGAATTCTTGTTCTTAAAACCAGATTGTGTGCTATGTGAGAGGAGCTGGAGGACTCTGGGTGTGAGTGTGTGTGTGTGTGCACGTTCACGCACGTTCACACACGTTCACGCACACATGCGCTCACAGGACGATCCTAAAGCTCCCCTCGTTGGAGCTGGTAGCCTAGTAGAGGGGACTAGGGACACAGGTGCATACAGTCTAGGCTAGAAAGTCAGAAGTCCCATGAACTAAAGTTAAAATTCCAAGAAGGGAGCAGCCACTTCCCCCTGCGATTGGGGCTGGGCCATGGGTAGAAGGCAGGGAAGGGGCAGCATGGACCAGTGGTATTTACTAGTATCCCTAGTAGTTTAAGGGCATGTAAGGACTCTGGCTCAGACGCTGTGTGACTTGCTCAATCCTGCCCAGCCTTGATGTGGCAGAGACGGGGGACCAGGGCAAGGCTGCCCGAAGCCTATCTTCTATGTAAGGGCCACTTTGCCTTCCAGACACTTTCCTACCTGGAATCTGCATTTTCTTATCAGAGGATGACTTTAAAGTAATGCTGGAACATAGTAGGTGTCCAGTGAAAGCCAGTCTCCCATCTGAGCCTCCAGTTGCTCAAGGAGCCATCAGGTGGGGTGATGATCCTTGCCAGCCTCACGTGAGCTCACATCTGCAGAGACCCTGCTGTTCTTCATGTTCTGGCTGGCTGGTGTCAGTAGTCATGGCTAGTGGGTTCCCTGCCACAGAGCACATTCCCCCCACCCCACCCCGATCATGCTCATCCCACTTACTTGTAATACCTAGTTCCCTCTGGAGTATAACTCCAGGCCTTGGCTCTCTGCAGGTATTCACAGTACAGCATTTCTGGTGGGTATTTTGGCCTCATTGGCCCCCTAGTTCCATTTTGGAGAATCTATCTCATGGAAGCAAATAGAGATACACGTAAAGATCTGTATTCAAGGCTGTTCAGTGCCCTTGACTACAGTACTAAAGAAATAGAAACAACCGCCTCCTTGTCCATCATAGAAGAATGCTTGCACCCATCAGAGTGTGCCTTCTGTAGAATCCCCTTCCTCTGGGTGACCTCTGTGTTAACTCTTGCGGTATGGGGGGCCTCCTCCCCAACCTCCTGAGACGGAACCTCTGTCCTGGGACAGCTCTCACTCACTGTGTTGAGAGATCTTCCTTATACTGACTCAGGTTTTCTCTTGATAACTTCTAGACATTGGTCCAGGTTCTACTCTGGAATAGCATTAGGGCACAGGGTTACTGCTCCCTGTGCCAACACATTCTTGAGCATCTTGTCTGTGCATAGGAGCCGCTGGGTACCTGAATGAGCATAGTCCAAAGTAGCCAGTGATAAAGAGCTGCAGGGCACGAACAAGGGACTGGGAACACAGGACAGACATGCTTCAGGGAAGGGGCGGGGCTGTCTGAGACATCTTCTGCGAGGAGTAGCCTTGGAGCTGGCCCTTGGGAAAGGGTGGGAGGAACCTGGCCAGAGAAGGTAAGTGTTGCAGAAAACACAAGACCAAGGGAGCTAGGCTTCATTCTTGGCCGCCCACCCAGAAAATTCCCTACCAGTGAAGGCCACAGAGGTGAGAAGGAACTTGTCAAGGGCTCCAGCTTCTCTCCTCTGACCTTGACTGTGAAGAAAACTTTCAGAGCAGGAGAAAGTTATGATGTAGATGTGGCCATGCCTGTGTTCTGCGGCACTGGTGGTGAATGGCGCCATGTTGATGGTTTGCAGATGATGGTGTTCAGCTGGGTCTCCTTGGATCCATGTATCTGTCAGTTTCCAGCCTGTCTCTGGGCCTGTCCTGAAAAGGCGGTATCCCCGATGCCATCTACCCACCTCTGCTTCATTTTGCTGACTTGTTCTTCCTAAAGTGGATCATATGCGGCCCTCCCAGAATGGGGTTGCTTTGCTGCTGGTGACTAGAAAACAAACGTGGCTATGTTTTCTCTCATACACATGTCCCATAATAATTAACTGCCCCTCAGGAATGCAAGCACGTATTTTCTAAGATGATAGCAGCAGAGCCTATGGTAGAATTGCATGTGCCTGCACTCACCCTCGTGTGCACACCTGAGCTCACACACACTTAGCTGGAAGTCGTGGTAGCAAAACCCTCAGTACTTCTGACCCCTCCCGAGAAGAGGCAGGATTATGAACACTCAGAGAGGGAGGCAAAGGAAATTCTTGGCCCTGGGCTTTCATTTGATTTTTTTCCAATGAGCGTATCCATTGCTAAAGATTTCCTCTAAGGTCTCAGGGCTAGAAAGGGACCTTGCTTTCTTGGGCCAGCAAACAAAGATAATCAGCAAACAAGAAATCAAATGGGAATGCCAAAGGCCAGTGGGTAATTGTAACAGTTCCTCTCCTGCCCCCTTTTAGGAAGAAATGGAATTTTACAACAGTACTCCGCTATCCATTATCCTAAGGGAATAAAGAAAGCCCAGCCGTTCACTTACATTTCCCTAATAGCTGCTGTTACACTGCTGGCTTGGCACTTTGCATTAACAAAGCAGAATTTTAGCTGGGGCCTGTAAGTGTATATGTACGTGTGTGGGTTTTGCCTGCAGGCCCCAGTGGCCGAGCTTGTCAACAAGCTGAACTTTGAGTTAAAACCCCACCATCGCTCCCTCATAGAGCCCCTTGGTGCCAGTGGCTGTGTTCTGTTGTTGCCTCAATGGAAGGTGACTGCAGACACAGAGTCTCAGGCCACTTAGTGGAATTTACATAATCACATCAGCCTGCTAATCTTCATGATTTGATGTGGGCACGCTGAGGGCATTGTGAGTTTAGGTGGAGCTAGGTTTGATTAGGATCCCTGGACATATCTATTTGGTTTCAGGTATAAGGAAACCTTGATTCAAGTAATGTCCAGAAATGTGAGGAACACCAGAGATCTGGGTTTGTAATTCGGCAGGTTCCTTTCCTTCTTTTCTTTTGCCCATTGGTCACACAGATTGCTTCTGACACTCTTAAATGTAGAATGGCTAGAGGGTGGTGATGGGGGTCCTGAAATTAGTAGCACATAGAAATTTGCCACGTAGAAATTTTCTTGGATAAGTTAGCATTCTCAGAGAATCTTTACCGTTTCAGGACGTAAGAATAAAAACAGTTAAAGTAACACTTACCCCAAATAAATTCAGCCATCCAGAGTAATTAAATATCATTATGCTAATTAATAATTGGTACATGTGATGTGTGTTATAGGAAGTATATTTAACACAAATCTAGCATTATCTTTGAATTCTTTGCCCAATTTCTGGCACATAGTAGGTATATAATAAATGTTTACTGAAAAAGTAGACTGTCTCTAGGATCCTAACCACCTTTGGAATACTTATACCTTCAGTTTTGACGGCTTTGCTGAAACAGGCCCTCAAAATGCAGTAATGTAGAAACTTAGTTCAGATAGATCTGACCCCTTGTTTTTCACTGAAGCCTTTGAGGACTGGTCAGGCGGCTTTTACATAGATAAACTCCCTTTTTTCAGCCCTCCTTCCTGCACCTGGGAGATCTTTCTTCTGTTTCAATCACCTTGACTTTTTTAAACACTACTGGAGAAATGGAGGGTTGGCAGACAGGGGTAGGCTTGACAACATGCATTTCTTTAAAAATTCTGAAAATGCATTCCTTTTTTAGATTTTGAACAGATTAAACCAGCAATACGTGGTTGTAAGAGAGTCACATACTAGACATATAGAGTAACAAAGTGGAGGTTCCCTTTCTCACGCCCTCAGTCTTACCTGGCTAAGGGTGTGTTCCCTGTGGTGTGTTCCCTCTTAAACATTTTCAGCTCTTTTACACATGCACGTACAGTGCTGTTAGAAACTCTCCTCTGGCTACTGAATCTTGTCATCTATGAAGATTAGATGCTTTTCACCTGCCTGGGCCATTACACAGCTCAGGTGAAAGGCAGGTCTTGGAGGCTCAAGTTGAAATGAACTGCTGCCCAGAGGCTGCCGTTCACATACACCCAGAGAGACGTTCCTCCTTTTGGAATTGCATCCATACCAGGCACATATCTTTTTGGTGGCCCTGGTTCTGCTCTAAAAACTTAAAAAATACGTCCTTTTCCTATGGGTTTGAAGGTGCTTTAGAAAGCTGGCTTGGTGGTGGTTTGGAAGCATGCCTGGGGACTGATGGCTGTCTGCTAATTCTGACACCTGCTTATCTCTTCTGATGGATCTGAGCTTCGACCTGGCGTATGTCAAACCCTCAGCCTCCTTACCTGGACCAAGCCAGATGGAGTGAAGACACACAAGGGTGCTGGCTTCCCTGTGAGTGACATGCCAGCTTGAATCAGTGGATCAGGAGATGCTCAACCCTGATGACCAGGGCCCACCTTGTGAGTCTGGGTCCTCCCATAAGTCTGCTTTGCTCACGAAGTCTCCTCGACTCATACTCACTCCCGACACTTCCCATGTTCTTCCCATGTTGCACTATCACTTCCCTCCTTCTTGGAGCTGCCGGGAGGAGTGAATGTGACAGTTCATGTAAAGGGCCTGGAACATTGCGAGAGCTCAGAACATGGTCCTTATTGTTGCTGGTAGTAATAACAGTAGTATCAGCAGAATCATAAGTCCTCAATAAATGTGTAGCTGCTATTATCATTATTATACATTTGCCCTTTTAAATTTCAAACTTCTGTAAACAGCATGTGCTTATACCATGTGAGTGCCCAGTAGCCCTTAGAACACTCCCAGTTGCACAACATAGTAACAATAGTTACTCCACGGAGGCTGGGAGTTCTTTCCACAGTTCTCTAATAGACATCTGTTTATTAGGAAACTTGGACTCTCTTTGGACAGGATCTTGCGTCTGGGACCTTCTTCATCTGGAAAAGGAAGGAGACTCCTGAGCCCACGGGCACCAGGATGGAGCATGTCTCATGTGGGAGCCTTTCTCTCTCACAAAACAGCTTTTGTAAATGACACAGGCCATTATGCTCCTCCTGTGTAATTTTATGACTTGGTATAATGACTCAAATAATCCTAACAATGGAGGAATTATAGCCTCATTTTACAGGACAGATTATTTCAGTGGTTAACATGTTTTCGTTCCAATTAACATTCATTATTTTGTCTCTGGTTCAAAATAGCCACCATATCAACTATCTGAGTATCTTCCATCCTTGTTTCAGAAGCAATTAGTTCTGATTTTGCAAACAAATTCAGTCTTGGTTTTCAATGGGCAGTTTGACATTAACATGAAGGTAAAATGCAGTAATGCTGGCTGCCAGCAAACAGGCACTGTGATTAATGGAAAGGGTTGGTTCCTGGGTGGGTTCTCCAGGCCTCTGAGCTGACAGGTCTGCCATAGAGATTTGACGAGAGAACAAAGACAGGACAGAGAAGAAGGGCCTGGGACTGGTTATGTAGGCCTCTGTTTTTTCCTTCCATTAAATTATTCCATTATTATGGCAGCATCTACTGCCAGGGTGTTGTTGTTGGCGAGGAGTCAGGGAGATGTGTTCAGGGCATTTAGACTGGAGTGGAGCAGTCACAGAAAAGAACTGGAGTGCTGCTGCTACTGTTTGTGACCTGGAATTGCTTTTCTCTTTTACCAGCTGTTCATATGCAGAGTAAAACAGTTCTGTCAAAAGTTATGCAAACACGTTAGAATGCACAGTGTATTAAATAAAATGAAGGGGTCTTCTTCAATAACTGAAGAAAGGACTTCCCTGGTGGCGCAGTGGTTAAGAATCCGTCTGCCAAGGCAGGGGACACGGGTTTGAGCCCTGGGCCGGGAAGATCCCACATGCGGCGTAGCAACTAAGCCCATGCGCCACAGCTACTGAGCCCACAAGCCACAACTACTGAAGCCTGTGTGCCTAGGGCCTGTGCTCCACAACAAGAGAAGCCACCGCAATGAGAAGCCCGGGCAACACAACGAAGACCCAAAGCAGCCAAAAATAAATAAATAAATAATTTAAAAAAATTTTTTTGAAAAAAATGTCAGCAGTTCTATGCAGCTGCAGCCCCTACCCCACTGCATCATTCAAATATTTTGATACACTTTGTTGAATTTCATCCTGTGGGATTGATATCAGGAAATTTACACCTGCATGTATATTGATTGCTGGAAAAAAGTTCTCTAGAAGTCTTTGTTCTGACACTTTTACTGTGGGCCCTGATTATGGCCCTACTCTGCCCATGGTCATGTGAAATACTGGGTCACAACTCCTGTCATCAAAGACTCCCTTGCTTGTCATCTGGGGAAGTGGCAGGACTTGGGACTTGCCTTGATTGGTGAGGGTAGGGATCTCTGAGTGAAGAGTGGCAGGGTCCAGTGGGAAGCAAGAGCAGGACATGCTGACGTGTGGACTTGTAGGTTAAGGTTGACTTTTCCAGGAACTAGGACAGGAAAGGGCAGTCATGATCTGGTCTGTCTTGCCTGCAGCTATTGCCGTCTTATAAGAATGTGGTCGTCATCCACTGTGCTGCCAGTGGTGAGTTGCTCTTGTAAATAAAATGAATAGTAATAAATGTATTTGCATTGTGTACCTTATAGAAATCCTCTGAGTGGTGTTCCAAAAAGTAGTTTTAGAACAAGTATCAACATGTAATTCTGTGCAGTGCTGTTAACTTGCTAGAAGATCCAAATAACACATTACTTGAATACCACCCAATCATGTTTGCTGGCAATTTCTAGTATTTGAATTTTCACTTTAAGCTACATTTCTTTATAAATACTACTAAACTTAATATTTCCTATTTGTTTTTAAAAAACACATAAATATAGTATTGAGAAGAAGACAGAAAAACTTATTATTTCAGCAATTCTCCAGAGTTCTTGAGAATTCTCATTTCTCGTTCCCGAGTTTAAAAATTACTCTCAGTTGGGAATTTGGAAGCTCTGTCTCGGAGGTCCTCCCCCAGCTTTGGAGACAATCTCCCTTCAAGAGGATGGGGGTCCCTCAGCCCTCAGAAGCACAGGAGAGTCCTCCCTACCCACTTTTCTGCTGTCTTCAGACATTTTTGCTAATTGTTTTTTGCAAGTCTGAATTAGGATTTCTTAGTCGGTCAAATTCTTACTGCTTAAACAACATGCGATTTTTGTCTTCTGGTTAGTGCTAATAATTTCCAGAAATAAAAGGAGAAAGTTCTAAAAGTCCAAATTAATAAATTCACTTATTTCACTGAGCACACCCATGTGTCAAGGGTCAACCATGTTTCCAAGCACCAGGAGCAAAAATTTGATTAAGACGCAGTCACTACCCTTGAGGAGTGTACAGTCTATTGAGGAAGACAGAAACAAAATGAACTGCTTTGTGCTGTGGTGACTGTCGCAGTTGGGTCTGAACAAGGTGTGTGTTGGGACAAATAATGTCATGGTTAATTCTGCTTGGGGTAGGGCTCCCAGGGGGAGGAGAAACTTCATGGAAAGCAGTCGATTTGCAGCTTAGACAAGGGGCAGATATTTGCTCTGTAGGTAGAAAGCGTTTACCAAGTCAATACAGACTTGAGTTTGCATGGCACATGTAAGGGGCTGATATGGCTGGCTGGAGGTAGAATCAGTAGGACCTGAGTGATGGGGAGAAGTGGTGAGGGCAGGGAAGGGAGGTAGGTGTCCAGGATGGGCTCCAAGGCTTTTAGCTTGGGTGTATGCCAGGTCCTATCTGAATCATAGTAGCGTCTTAACATTTGGTCCAGTCAATCAAGGTGCTTGCTTGGAGACCAGTGGGGGAGACTGAGCAGAAGTGATCACAGGACCGTGCTGGGCTGCGAGTGCAGCCTGCCTGCCTGTGGAAGTCCTGGAGACTTCCTGGGGGAGGGGATTTTTGAACTGGGCCTTGAAGAAGGCCTTATGAGGCAGAGAGGGTTGGAGGAGAGAAACGTGGGTGGGAATGAAGGTGTTTCAGATCTGGGAAAAGCTCACACGATGGCACAGGGTACAGAGCCCTTTGGTGGCCTCTGGGAAGTAGCAAAGGGTGGCTGGAGAAAAAATATTTGGCATTGGTGGTCAGTGTGTGTGTGCACATTGTGTGCATGGGTGTGTATATGCGTGCACACGTGCGTGTGCATGGGCTGTGTGCGTGTGCATGATGTATGTGTGTATGCACGTGCATAGGTGTGAGTGTGCATGGGGGTGTGTGTACATGGGGTATGTGTGTATGCGCATGCATAGGTATGTGTGTGTATACATGGATGTGTGTGTGGCGGGGAGGTTGGAGAGGGAAGCAGACAGACAGTGACCCAGTGAAGACAGGCTCAGTCAGTTTAACAGCAAAACTAGGAGTTCAGACGATGCCCTAGGAGGTGGGGAGAAGATGGAGAATTAAAGCATGGGAGTCGCGTCACCAGATTTGGACTTAAGAATCATCACTCTGCTTCAAAAACATACATGCTGGGAATTTTGGTAAACTTAAAAAAAAAGGATCAAGAATAAGGAACTGAGCGAAAGAGAGTAAGCAATGCCGGTGATCTTCCGATTGTCTTTCTTCTCTCCCTCTTGCCGGTTGGGATGTTCTGTGCCGCGCTGTGTGTAGGGTAGGAGGCGTGGCTGCCCCCAGCAGCAGCCAGGCTGGGATGGAGTTAGGGCTCTGTGGCCAAAGGGAAGGCTGGCAGGACCTGCCTCCTGGACTAAATTGCTTGTGTCGCCCCAGTTGATGAATGTCTCTGACATTGGGAATAGCAGTCCCATCAAGACACCTTCATCGGATTTCACTCTTCATTGACTCAAGAAGTGAAATATCTTAGAGCCAGAAAGCTTAGTCCCTTGCCTTGACTGGGTTGGTTATTTTTTATGGTTTGCACTGAATTGTGGGGATTGAAATATACACACAATAACCAGGGAAGTTATGCCTCCTTGGGCTCACATATACTTGTACATTACTTTGTGTAATTTGGCCTCTGGACGGAGACTATAGGTTTGGGTGCCATCTCCGCTAGGGTCCTAGTGGGGTAAGGAACACCTGGGTTTGCCTGGATATAATAAGTATGTTTGTCTCATTAGAAATGGGAAAACTCAGAATGGCTTGGCCTTTGTACCTCTAGTCCCCAAGGCATCCCAGGAGAAGTCAGACGTGGTTCCTCCTGGGCATAATCCATGACCACCTGGCATCAGGTATGAGAGAGAGCTTTCTCCACTGCAGGTGCAGAGTCAAGGACAGTGCTTCACGGGGATTTTATTTATAAAACTGAGCCCTGATGGTGAAAATATAGATGCCAAAATAGGGGAATTAAAATGGTCCTAGAGCAATGCAGTCATTTTCAGGATAACTTCAACCTGACAGATGTATATGGAGGAACTTGGCCATATTTCTTTGTGACACTGGGCAGTTCACTTCTGCTATGTGTGTCCAATTCCTCATTTATAAAATAAAGTTCTTAGACTAGATTCATTTTAAGGTATTTTCTGGCTCAGATAGTCTGTGATTTTGTGATTAACTGCTAGTAACCGCTGCAGTGGTCAGCACGCAGGGTACCACCCACTCACCCAATAAGGATATATCGAGCATCCTTGATGCATCAGGCCCACTAGGAAGCACTGGCCAGCTTCACCTCTTTGCCTTCCCTTAACGCGCTTGATAGTGACGTTCAGGTCCAGAAACAGGGATAACCCGCCACTAGCTGGTGATTAATAGGTCGTTCTATCTTTTCCTCAAAGCCAGTGGCTCAGTGTTCACTTCTCCCTTGTCTGCCTTTGGCTGAGCTCCTTCAGGCTTCCTTCCTCTGGGGCATCACTGCACACGGTTATGTCTGCTCCAGCAAAGCAGCCCACTCTTTGGACTTTATTGCCGCTTTCTGGCAACTCAAAACAAGAACTGCTTCAGTTGTGGCAATGCACGCTGGGAACTGACCCAGGAGAAGGGCTGCCAGACACCAGAACTGCTGCCTGTATTTGCTGATTCATTATCAGCATCAGACAGTCTGCTCTGCGAATGATGATAAATGTGTGGCGTTCTTCTGAAGGAATCACGTCCTCTGAGATTAACCCTGTGCCGGCAGCCGGCTTGTCCGCTGTATGGCATCCCATGCCCTACGATCCCCTTTTCAGGAGTCCAGGACACACCTTGAAAGAAGAAAGTGTGTTTGGTTAAGGATAATAGGAGACCTCATGTCCATGTGATTTAGAAATGCAAACAGTAGGTGTTTTTATTCCAGACAGAGAGGCAGGGACAAGGTGGGTAGCTGCTCTGGAAGCGGGGAGGCGTTGGAGACAGGAGCCCCAGTGACAAACATGCAGGTGCCCCAGCAAATTTTCAGGCTGCTCATCTAGGTGGGACTGAGATGGGTTGAAGAAGAGTCATCCCTGGACACACTACAGCTGTGTGAATGTTACCGCACACCTAGACACCCGTTGTCTCCATCACTGTGGGCAAGACTCTTCCCCAGCTTGGCTTTAGTTGCTTCTGTTAGGAAAATGAGTCACCTGGACCAGGCCATCTCCAAGTGCCCTCGTAGGACTTCCTCTACCAGTTCATTGGTCCGACGGGCTCAGCCCTACAACCTGTCCAGCCTGGGATCCCTGATGGCTCCAAGTGTTGTGCTGTGGCTACGTGGTCCTCCTCTCGATGTCAGCCTCCAAGGCAGTTCCCCAAACAGACCTTCCTCCTCTTACTGCCTCCCCCAAATCGCTGGGGCAGGTTTGAAGTAGGATAAGAACCAAGTTGGTGGGTGCCGTTTCTTTCTCACTTTCCTTCATTTGGAAGAGGGTAGGTTATGTCAGATGCCAAACCCCAGTTCCCGAGGAGCTGGAGATCCATTCCACACCTGGCAGAAAAGATGTCCTCCTTGGGGCCCATGAGTTGTGGGGAGTTCAGCACCGTTCCAAACCTAGGGCTTTAAAATTAAGTCATATTTCTATGGCAACGGTACTTTCATTCCCTATACCTCCATCTATTGGGACAAATAATAATGATAACAGCAGACACCAATTTTGTTGCTTCCTATTTTCCAGGCATTATACTGAGTCGTTTACATACATCAGCTCATTTCAATCCTCATACCATCCCCTTGAAGGAGATACTATTCCGAGCCCCCCCAACCCCCATTTTACAGATAAGGAAACTGAGATTTACAGCATGAAATATCCTGCTGCAATCACACTGTAAGAGGCAGAGCTGACTTTTGAACCTGTGTTTTCTGACTCTAGTGCCCGAATAAGCACCTCACAGGACTGCCAGAGCAAAGCACTTCAAGGGCACAGTGCCCGCCTGATTGATAGGCAGCTCACACTCACTTGTCCTCCACCCAGAACTCGCCCCTCAGCTGGGAGAGTGGCTCCCAGTGGTTTGCTGGGAAAGCAGCCTCAACTAAGAGAGAAAGGGAGGCCATAACTGCAGGCCTTTATTTCGGTGGTTTATGATATGGTGATGGGGTTCCTTCCGTCGACATAAGCCATCCTAATAGCACCATTTATCATTATGACAAAGGTCAGGATAGGGGGAGACTGGAGCTGGAATGAAAGAGCAAAATTATGATGATTTTAGCAGTTGAAAGTGACATCACCTCAGAACCGCGCTATTGAATGGCAAATTGAAAGCCGGACTGAAATTGCTTTAAAACGTATCCCGAGATGGTTTTCCACAGCTGTGATAAAGTCATTTGGTTGTGTTTGGAGATGCATTTCTATCTAGACTGTTCTCTGAGTTGTCTCTGCACCCTCCCACTCAGAGGCTGCTGGTCGGCCCCGGAGGCGTCTGAGGCTCTGGGTGCTGTTTGGGGGCACCTGCGATCTGCCACAACCCAGATGGGGCGCTGGGGAAGCTGACGGAGTCATTCTCTCATTGTCTTTTTAGTGTGTTGTGAATGTCTCTTCATGTCAGTAAGTCATGTGTTTACAGCATTTTTAATGGCCACATTGCTTTCCTCCATCCATCTGGTGGGTTGAACCTAGGCTTTTGGAACTGTCTCCTGCCCCCTGTCAGCAAGTTGGAACAAATGGGGGTGCTGGCCAGGGGCCTTCAGGATGTGCCTGGCTATTTGACCAGCCTTTATTTATTTGGCCTGTATCCAGGTAACCTGGAGGAAAGACCATGGAGACCAGAGCTTCAGTTACTTTATGCCCTCTTTTTTTCATCCTCAGGCAAAAGAAGGGGAATGTAGCCCACAGACACTGGGTTGGACCTTCGAATTTGGTCAAGTGCAAGCCCTGTCCCACGGCACAGTCAGCCATGGTCTGCGGCTCCGACGGCCACACCTATACGTCCAAGGTCGGTCTTCTTCGTTCTCTTTTTTGTCATCAAAAAGTACTCTGTGTCTGTTTGTTCTGACAAGGCTCTCTGGGCCAAAACTGGGGCCTGTGAATCTCGGTGGACTTTGGGGCTTGCCCTTGAGAAACTGCCACATGAACAGACTCTTTGGCCTAAGAGACAAGATAAAAGTGTTCTCTCCTATGTAACTGGAGTGATCAAGGGCTTAGGGGAAGGGTGATTCTGAGAGTGGTGTGTGATCCTGAAGTGAATCTAGGCCAGCTTCCTGGAGGAGGTGAGGAAGTAAGCTGTTCCAAAGCTCAGCTGATGGGGAGCTAAGATGTGAGGGAGGCCCAGGATGCCTGCCTTACAGACAGCGTGGTGATAGGGAGGTGTATGATGTCGGCACACGTTTAAGCTGCATTTATTGTGTATCTAGAATGTATCCAGCACGACACCAGGTCCTGGGGCTAGAGGGGCTGCTGTTCCTTTCTCTGGGGACTTAAGGGCTTACAGTCTAATGCGGTGGGGGGCAGGGTTGCTAGTATGGTGACAGGTCATTTTAACTCAAACCAGTGAAGAGAAAATGGTTTCATAGAAAAAGGGACTAGGCATAAAGTGGGTCTATTTATTCTTACTGGAGCAAGGAGGAGAAGTTTCACAGAGGAGGAGCATTTCATCTGGGCTCTAATAAAAGGAATTGCAGGCAGGGAAGCAGGGCTCACTAGGGTGGAGGAAGGAGGTGACCATTTGTTCTTGGAACTCCAGGCAGTGTCCTTGGGCTAAGGTTGTCCATTTGTGTTTGGGAATGGGTACATTTCGTTGGGATAATGAACGAAAGAAACCACAGAATTGACAGGGGTTTGCTTATTCTCTTATTCAACAAATATAAATCAGCACGAGCTCCCACACCCTTAGTGCTAGGCATGAAGAGTTGTGTGTGCGTGTCCGAGACAGGGTGGAGGGCGAGGAGTTGGGCTCTGACTCTCCCATCCCCTCCAGCCAGAGCTGCACCGCTTTTCTCTCTCTTCTTGTTTTCTCTGTAGGGATCATATGCAGAAGGGAGTCTGGGGCTGATGAGAGTTGTAACTGGTGACTCCCTGGTCACTTGTTGCCTTGTGGTCCTTGGGCTTGGGCCTTTACGCCGGTCCCACCTCTGTCCCTCCCCCACTGCACACATAGCTTCTGTTCTCTGTGATCCCCTCACCATCCTGACCTTTACAGCATGGAGACTGCATAGGCCTGGGGGTCCCTCACTGCCTGCTGTCCTCAGAAGCTTATCAGGATTATTACAAGTAATAATGATAATCATGTATTATTATTCATCAAAAGAGTGAGTCATGTACTTTTATTCACTGAAAGTAGATGTTTATTCTCTCGGATTTTCACAGTTTTCTAACCAAAGGGAATATATGTAACAAAGCGGGAAGCCAGAAGGTTCATCTAGCTTGCACCCAGACCCGTGTAAGCTGCTTTAGGATATCAGTATCATAATTACTGCTTGGTAGTTCCTTTGTTCTTTCAACAGGTATCACTAGAGCCCTTCTTATGCACCAGGCTCTGTGCCAGGTGCTGGGGAAACTTATGATAGAGTGGAAATTAGAAAGTTGGCTCTTCTTCACGGCCAGAGTCAGTAAGCCACACCTCCCCAACGTCAGACCTGCCGTGTGAATTACAGCTTCTCTGCCCAGGGTCACAGCCACAACATCCTGGCTCAGTAGCTCAGCCCAGCTTGGCTGAGTGTGTCTACCATCCCTGCTTCGCCTCTCTCCCTGACCCCAAAGGAACCACAGGCTTGCTTCTAACACCCTGTGCTGTCTGGACTAGTGCATTTATAATAACATTGATGACTCAGATCCGTCCCCCACTCCCCGAAGGCAGATCAGGCCATCATTGTCTTTCACCTAAAGCCCAGCTTCTAGGTATGTGAACAATTGCCTGGAGATTCTGTTAAAATGCAGATTATGACAGAGCAGGTCTGATGTGGTGCCTGAGATTCTGCATTTCTGACAAGTTCCCAGGTGACATCCATGCTGCTGGTCCACGGACCACACTTTGAGTAGTGAGGACTTTGGTTTCTATAGACACCGCCTATTGGGACTCCTTACCTCCAGTCTGCCTTTCCCCGGCCCCCCAAATCCATTTCCACATGACATAAGAGGTGAGGGTAATTCTGCAATAAAAGTCTGTTTGTACGTCTCCCCCACTTAAAATGTATGGATAGCTCTCCTCTTGCGGTCGCAACTAAGCTGAGACCCTTCACCGTCAACAGCACAGCCCTCCAGAGTCTGTCTCCGTAATCACCTACTCTAGACAGATCCTTCATTCGTTTGTCCAGCAACTATCTCTTGGACACTTGTCATTGTTCTAGGCACTGTGCAGAGCATGGAAGGGCAGTGGGGAGCCAGACCGACGCCATCCCTGCTCACTTGGAGGTTACACTCTGGTAGGGGAGACAGACAGAAATAACTGACCACACAAATCAATAGGTAACTTCAAATTTTGGTAACTGGTACCAAGCAAATACATGTGGTGCTCTGAAAGAGAGACAGAGTGCTTATAGCTTCAAATGCCAGCTCCCCCTGACCCCTGAGCTACAAGGAGCAGTCGTAACCTGTCAGCTGTGGCTTGAAATGCTGTCAGCTGCCCAGGGAATGTCTCTGCAAATGTTTGCTGGTCAGGGCCCCCCCTGCAGTTTGAGCAGGAAAGTTGGCTTTTTGTGTTAGAGAAGGTTGCCTGCTGAGAAGGCCTTTCTGAGGAGGTGTCCTTTCAACTCTGAGAGGGGGCATTGGTAGAATGTTCTAGATAGAGGAAATAGCATAGGCCAAGGCTCTAAGGCAGGACGATGAGTTTGAAGAGCTAAGAGGATGCCCTATTGGTGGCTGTGACAGTGAGGGGAGAGGCACAGGGGATGAGGAGGAGAGGGCAGATGTGAGGACAGTCCAAGAGGAGACATTCAGCCAAAGCTTGGAAAGTGAGCAGGTGGTGAGGCAATGCCAGGCTTGCAGGACGCTTGCTACTGTAAGTGCCTTCTTGCCCACGTCTGCCTTAAGTGGCAGGCTTAAGAGCGTGTGTGGCCCTAGAGGTAGAAACAATGCCTGTCTACCTTCACCAGGCACAGGACACACAGTGGGTGCTCGGTATCATGGATAAGAGAGAAGAGCCACTGAGGACCCCAGCGGGGAAGGAATGGTGAGGTTCCAGTCTGTGCAACCCCTCAGGGATTCGAGTGAAGGGGTTGCCGAGAGCTTAGTGATTGAGAGAAATAAACCATCCCCAGCCTGGGCCAAGTTGCTTAGCTAAACACCCAGCCTGGAGCCCCGGCAGAGAGAGGCTCTTTGCAATGATTCCGTCTTTGTGAAGATCCAGTTTGTGCTGTTGAGTTATTCCCTCCAGCTCTGGAGTGAACTGTCTGATCCTGGAGCCTGCGATTAGAGACGAGCCATGAAATGTCAGTGAGTGATCAGGGCTGTTTGGGCAAGTGGCACGTTGCACATCAAACTCCAGCAGCAACCTGCCCGCTAGCCTCTGTCTCTCATTCGCAGAAGGAGCTTCAAATGCCAGCTGCCCATGACCCCTGAGCTACAAGGAGCAGTCGTAACCTGTCAGATGTGGCTTGAAATGCTGTCAGCTGCCCAGGGAATGCCTCTGCAAATGTTTGCTGGTCAGGGCCCCCCTGAAGTTTGAGCAGGAAAGTTGGCCTTTTGGGTTAGAGAAGGTTGCCTGCTTACAGGTTGTTTAAGAGGCAGGACCAGGATTTGGAAGGCTCCTTTGCAATGATTTTTCAAAAGAGGAATGGCTTCCAGATACTGCTGGGCAGAGCCCCAAAGCCTGCCCCAGCCTGCTATTCCTCTTGTGCCCTTGAATTCCTGCACCTGCCTCAATCCTGAGTTTCCCAGACCTGGTCAGCTGTCTTTTCTTGGAGCAAGAGAAGAGACCTGATGCCTTCTTATCCGAACTTGTAGTGCCTTTCTCCCCATCCTCCATGTGGGGTAGACTGAGGCCCAAAGAGTCAAGGGCAGTGGCAGAATTTGACACTCAGAGTCTCTTGCCTGGATATCTGTGATCACCTGCTTCCAGTTAAAACAAAGGGGAGAGGCTGGTGGAGGGGCAGCAGTGCAGTGGAAAATGGTGTGGGTGTTGGTTTTTGACATTCATCTCCTAGTTTTCTATCCACTTCCAGAAAGTTGGCGTTCTCTTTTTCCTAAAGAAATGAATCAAATGACTCATGCTGAAGGCATGCGTTGACTGCTCAAGACCTCTGAAGCCAAGACCAATTCTAAACCCCCGTGGTGTGCAATGAGACTTCCTTCCAAGGGGGATATTTCAGAGTGGTCAGGTTCAGTATTGGAGTGATTTAGCTATTGCCCCTAAACATATGGCCACTTCTTTACTGAGGTTCAAGAGCACATGTTAGTCTCACAGACAAAGCTGTCACAGGACTACCAGTAGATGGGCAGTTAATAGAGTGAATGAGTTAACTGTTAGTGAACAAGTGACTTCCCATTCCCTGGAGTTATGGCCTTTTTTGGGTCATTGGGGTCAAGAAACAAAGGACAAATGAGACCAGGATGCATGCACAACTGGGAGTGATTTGATGTCATAAATCACATTCACAAAAAATCAGTTTTGGCAAAAATATATTGCAGCCCAGTCCCGTCATCATCAAGGAAACGTGTAATAAATAATCCCAGTCCTCCAGGGGAAGTGTTCACCCTTTCACAGATGGATCTGAGGTCTGTGGGGAGCACTGACAGGAGAAGGGGGAGGAAGGAGCATGGGTATCAGCTCTGTCCTTGATGCCCGGTGTTTGTCTTCGGGTTCCATCAAACAAGCTTGCTTTCTGCTTCTGGGCCCTGAACAATCAGAAGCTCCTAGAATGGGGGTGGGGATGCATTTAGAAGCCTCTGTCTGTAGCAGGGCTCTTCCAGTGTCCTGGCATCAGGGACACCACTCAGACCTCTGTGACTCCCCCAGGTCAAAGATAAAACCTGCAAGAATGCACAACATCTTGAGATGAAGGGATATAAGATGTTACATGGCAATAAATGACTCTATATTCAGACTCTACAAAGCATAACTCACAAAAGATAAGGAACAGAAAACTCCCCGCTGGGAATAGGCAAGTGGAGGCCAGCACCGCAGCTGGTTTGAGAATGTGGTAGAGACCCTGCCCCTCGACGTGGCTTCTAGGTAGTAAGGATCACCCTTATCATTTAACTTGCCCTGATGTCACATTCTCCTGGCCAGGAAAACTGAAGGAGTCCAGAAATTCAGCAAGTGTTTATTGAATTCTTTCTTACTCTGTGTCATGCATTGTGCTAAATACTGGGGATATGACAGAAGACGAAGCCCCGGTTTTCACGGAACTTACAAGGAAGGTAGACAGATTACAAAGCAGTGTCCTTTCATTAAAATAGGTGTTCAGATAAGGGATGTTCGGGATGCTGCAGGACCCAGAACAGGGCCTCCTCAGCCAGTTTGGAGGTGTGACTAGTCTTCTTAGAGGAAGTGATGGCCCATTGAGATCTCAAGGCTGGAAAGAGTCTCCTGGAGTATGAATGGAGGTGGAAGGTATAGAGAGTTCATTCATCAGAGGAAAGAGGGGGCTTAAGAGATGAAACAAAGCACAGACCCTCTTGAAGGAACCGGTGAATGTGTCACTATGGCAGTGTCGCATGGGGATTGGGGACAGGGGTTAACTAGACACAGAAATGAGGCTAGAAAAAGTGTCAGGGGCCACTTTTCCAGGGCCTTGAAGGCCAAATGAGAGGGGTTGCACTTTACCCTAAGATCACTGGGGGTCTTATTAAGGACTTTGATTTTTTCACTGGCTTACACTGGCTGCAGGATGGGAGCGGTTGGGCAAGCCTGGAAGCCTGGACTTGTTTTGTGGTTGCAGAGATGGATGGGAAGCAGTCTGAAGGGGCATTCAGGAAGTCATAGCTGGACTTGGTGACTGTCTCAATTTCAAATACAGAGAGTCATTTTAGTTGAGCTCAGCAGAAGGACATCTTCACCCTCTGGATCCCAATGGGACTTGCGGTTGCTCTTGCCAGCAGCTTTGTGGCCTCAGCCTAAACCAGAGGGACCCCGTCGTTTGTGAGTGCCTTTCCTTTCTCTGCTGTTATCTGCGTAGAAAGATGAAGGCTCCTGGGGTCCTGGCTGCCAGTTTCTAATTTTGCCTGTAAGAAGGGAAGCAGCACTGTGGCTGATGGAATCTGGCCAGCCCAGGCTTCAGGTGGGCAATCTCAGCTTTCTCTCCCTTTGGAGGGGAGAGCGGTTTGGGAAAACTGTGAGCAGATCTGGAGTGGTGCTGGGGACCTGGAAACTCAGAAGGGAGCGGGAGTGGAGGTCCCCGCTGCTCCAGGTTCTGGCCCTGGTGGGTGTCTCCTGGCTAGGCCTCTTTTAATAGGACTGCATTGACATCTCTCCCCCTGCACCCACCTGACCGGAGCTCAGACGTCAGGGCTGGGACTGCTCGTGTCCAGGCAGAAGCTGCACGGCCTGACCTCTGAGGGGAGGGCCCTTGGAGTGGCCCTGGGAGCCCTGTTCACCCTGCTAGCTGGTATCAGCCCGGCTGCTGGGAATAGACAAACAAGCCGGCAAACACCTGTCTGCTCTTCCCCTCCTCCCACGACGTTTACTTCATTAACAGCTGTTAAACAATTAGCAAATGGCTCATTTCTGTCTAGATGCAGAAGAGAGATGCAGAGTTAAGAAGCGCTGTGAAGGAAGATGGTTCTCCTCTGTTCTGAGTGCGCACACGCGAGGGAGGGGGAGAGAGAGCTTGCCTTACAGCGTTGGCATTTCTTTCAACACGTTGTTGCTGCGGATTATATTATTTTCAGAGTCGTCTTAATAGTTTCGAACAATTGCTACCAAGTAAAGGTCATGTTTGAAGTTCTTGGCAAATGGAGACTCTGTTGGCCGGCATTTCCCATGAACAGGCTGTTCTGAGGGTCAGAGCCAATCCAGGGCATGGATTTGTTAAGCCTTCTCAAGACAGTGTCGAGCTCGGTATGTCTTAGTCTCCCCAGACTTTTATGGCCCTGCATCCATGACAGGCGTGGGTGCTTTTTACGTGCGGCTCCTCTTCTTTGCTTTTTGGCTGAGTCGAGGCTGTCGGTGTTTTGGGTGACATTTTTAGATAGCCCTGCCTCCATAGAACCTGCCGGGTGAGAATTGTCTTCACTTGCAAATGGCTCATTGGCAAGGGCCTCACTTCTGACTAAGCAGAAGAGAAGATGATTGGACACTGAGGTGGAAGGCTTGCATTTGCACATTTTGTGCATCAGGAAACTGGAGCCCGATGGCCATGGTCATGGCCCCAGGAACAAGAGGTGTAGCAGCAATTAGGCAAGACATTGGATGCTGCCATCTGGGCAGCCCTGTGGAGGGCCAAGAAGTAGTAAGTACCCCGCCCCCATCCTGCATGCTCTCAGGTGGTAGTGGGGGATAAAAAGGTCGGCTTGTGTGCCCATAGACCACACGGACACCAATGGTCTGATGCGGGAGTCGGGTCGTAGACTTCACTATTTTGATTTTCTGTTGCTTAGAAAAAGCTAACACAAGAGGTGTTATAACTTTGGAGACATACTGAGTGGCATCTAACCAACTCTAAGCAAGTTTGTCTCATACATTAAACAGTTGGAGGTATGGGGACAAGTTCCCCATGGCAGATGCCCCAACTTTGCTTTTCCCCCTGAGGCCTTGTCCATTTTCATTGTCCTCTCTTCAGTCTGTGGTAGCCAAGCATCACTGGATAATGAGAAGCTAGTGTTCATAGTACGAAGACCCTCAACTATTAGTTTAAATAGAGTTCTTGCCCTTGTTTGGTTGTCGTCCCCTTTTCTCTTTCACAGGGTTTTTGGAAGGAACAAGTATAAATAATATTTAAGATGTTTACTGTGTATTAGTTCTGGCTGCTATAGCAAAAATTCAAACAGAACAGAGGCTTGAATGGGATACAGTTTTATTTCCCTCTCATGTAGACATTCTAAAGATAAGCAGCCTGGGGCTGATATGCTGCCTCCAGACTGTCAGTGACCAGCGTCCTTTATTTACCTTGTTGCTCTGTCATCCTGACAATTGGAACTGTTGAGCTTCTGCCTCTTGGTCCAACCAAGATGGCTGCTGTGCCCCAGCCGGTAGGAAGGAGGCGAGGGAGGAGGCACAGTCTGGGAGTCATGTGTCATTTCTGCTCACATCCTACTGGGCACAACTTAGTTACAGGGCTACGCAGAGCTGCAAGGGAGGCTGGGGAATGTGGGTTTATTCTGGGTAGCTGCGTATCCAGCTGAAATTTGAGAGTTGTGTTGTTATTAAGAAGGATAGAGTGAATACTGGAGTAATCTAGCCGTCTCTACCATAGTAATATTTTAAATGATGACAGTGACAATAACAAGAAAACAACAGTACTTCATTGTTGAACATGTATTAAGTACTGTGATATTGTACTAAGTGCCACAGAATTATTTTACTTCCTCTATTATTCCATCTAATTCTCACAATGAACCTTTGAGGTAGGGGCTATTAGTAGTCTCAAAGAGGAGAAAACTGCAGCTGCAAAACTTTGTCCAAGATCAACACAGCTCTTAGCAGCAGAGTAGATATTGGAACCCTGGTCTGTCTGGTTCTCGAGTGACAGTCTTTACTTCTACGAGGGAAATGCCATCTGAAAAGTAATATAAAATACCAGCGGTATCATCAGGATGCTTTTGATTTCAAGTGACAGAAACAGAACTCCAACTTGGCTTCATCAAAAAATGAAGATTTACTGGCACAGAAGGCTAGCAAGTATACTGGGGTGGGCAGACCTCAGAGAAAGAAGGGGAAATTCAGTGTGGAAATTCTTTCTCATCTTTGTCCATCTCGGCTTGGCTTCATTCTGCCAAGAGGCTCTCTCCCGTTGGCAGGGAAGATGGATTTTGACAGCCCCTGATTCATTTGCTTCTAGCCTAGAAACTGCAAAGAAATTTGTCAGTATCTGTGTTTCAATCCCAGGGAAGGATTCCAGTTGGCTGTTTTTGAATCATGTGCCCATCCTTTAATCAAATACTATGGTAACATGACCCTCTTTACCCCCACCCTTCACTATGATCAAGGGTAGTATTTTTTACCAGAAGAAGAGGGAAAGAGTATTTACTGGACTGAATAAAAATTTTAAAGTAGTGTACTGCATAATCACCTTTTAAAATATCAAATATTATTAAGTATTTGTGTCATTAAAGCCTTCAGCTAAATGCCACTAGCTTTTGAGCCTGTAAGAATGTGTTAAGGTGTACTGTGTTTCTAGGAGTGGTAGGCAAAAAGGAGCATATAATACAGGTCCATACCAGACGTGTTAGTGATCTAGCTAAAGAGAAAGTTCATGCAAAATAAAGTAGATTCAGCACCACTTTAATTCAGAAATCTTTTAAACCATTTGGCCTAATGTTGTAATACTTCCTTCTAATCATGAGACACATCTGTCCTCAGTTCTATTAAGCATTTCTTTCTTTTTGGAACATACCAAGATAACACAGTCTTTTTGGCTCCCGAGGATAAACTTTCAGGTAAAATGTTTATTGTGACATTTTCAGAAAGCACAGATGTTCAAACACCGTCCACGGTGAAATGCATCCTCAGAATTTACATGGTCTACGTCAACATGCAGATTAGTTATGAAGTTACAGCAGAAGGAAGCAATTCAACTAAGTATTTTACCACTTATTTCTATGTTGTATACGCAAACATGTGTTTAACCAAGATTTGAAGAATAGGTTTTCATGTCTTCTTCTCAAATGCCCTGAGTAGAATGCCATGTAATTAGTTAGCGCTTTTGTTAAAAACACGTTAGGAAGAATAACCTTCTTGTTGTCAGTGCTGTTGAATGCACAATTAAACCGTCTGATAAAGCAATTACCTGAACACGATTATGCTTATCCTCACCTCACCAGGAGATGAAACGAAGGATTAGGAAAAACTTGCAAAGCACATGAGATCTCTGCCAACCAATCCTTTAGAAGAGAGAAGCGTCCCTGGCCAGAATAAATATGCCCAGTGCTATAAATCTAATTAAATCATTACAAAAAACTTTAATGAAGTTCAGGTTCATGTTGCTTTTGTTTTTCTTAAACAAACAAACAAACAAACAAGACATTCCCTGTTGGCATACTGCTCAAATGAGTACAGTCAGACTTATTCATGACATTTTCCAAGAGAACGTTTCGGGACTAGATATGGGTAATGCTCGTAGAAGCTGATCTCACTTTCTATGCCTTGGGTTAGGACCTGTATGTTATGTCAGAGAATGAGGGAATATTTAGCTGGGTTAGAATTTACCATGAATTGATACCATAACTGCCTATTGAGAGATATGACTTAAATGATGCTCTCCCTTTTACCGTAGCAAGTTGGTGGTTTTTTCCCATTCTAAAACAAATGAAATGTTTTTGCATCTTTATATACAACGCATGAGATAGAAATGCTTCATCCTTTGGCCAAGGGTGGCACCTTCCTGCGATGCTGGGTTCTGTCCAGTGAGGTGCTCAGAACAGCAGACCTTCCGCAGCAGGGAAGACCCTGTGTCCAAAAGAACAGTTTTCCCCAAGTTCTTATCGAAAGGCACTGGGGATTGCTTTGGGATGCAAACCTCTCCAAAGGCAGACTATGCAGTGGCAGTCAGGCAAGAGATCAGATGACACCGGAACCCAGGGACCCTGACCAGATTGATCAGATGAAGCTCCTTTTAAGGGTTTATTTACTTTCTCCTCTCCTAGTAGAGAGACCATAAGATGCTATTGGGTATAAGTGGGGTGGTACTTCCCAAAGGTGGTTCTGAGCAAGATCTGCTACATCTCTCATGTCTTCCACTGTTTCCTGCTGGGAGCTCTCCAGCACAGCCACCTGGCCCATAGTAGTAGCACACCACCACATGACCCAATTCCCTGGCACGAAACCAAGCGAAATAGAGGTGGAGGAGACAGGATTCATCAATCGTTTTTTTGAACTTTAATGCACGTAACGGGATAGAATGGGTTGAGCCTCCCTTACCCGCACCCACCTCTGCCAAAAACGGCGTAAACACCTTCCTGGGATTTCAACTCGAAGGCTCTGCCTAAGCACCATCTCCTCAGTGAAGCATCCTTGAGCTCTTGGTGCTAGGATAAGCCATTTCTTTCCTCTGAGCTACAACAGCACCATGTGCATAGTTCTGCTGGAGCATTCATTGTACCACACTAGAACTGTCTGTAGATAAGTGTGTATATCCATCCATATGGTGAGCTAGAGATCCTAAAAACTAGAGATCCTATAAAACTCCTAGATAAGATAAGCATCCTTTAAAATAGATGAGCTTGTCAGATGTAAGAGAAATCCCTGGTTGGGGGGTAGGGAGAAGGAAAACCAGAGTGGATACTGACCACTTCCCTTTGGGTGGGGAGGTAAAGGGCAGCTGATCTAGCCAAGAGGTTTTGGGGTAACTGCTGCCTGCAGACTGGAGATAATGCCTTATAAATGCTTACAAGGTGGGAAATTGCAGCTGAGACCCCACACATAAATCCAGAACTTTCAGCATGCTTGCCCTGAGTTGAACGGTGGGCTTGGTTTTAAAAAAATAGCATTCACCTCGAGTTAAAGGGTGGGCTCGATTGTTTTTAAAAAATTAAATATGCTTGTTAGTAAAGTGAGACAATAACACTTCTCGACTTCGGCCTGGGCTCTGGTTAGAGAGGGAAAAGATGACCTGCAAAACTTAACAAAGAACCTGCATTTATTCAGATAAGGCAACGGTGGTGCACAAAACCTTTTATGGCTGATATAGGACACAGATGTAAACCAATCAGAACAGGTAACTGCTGTTAAGGTGTCCTGTTGCTTACTGTGTGAATAGCAGCCCAAGTGTGTGGTTCCAGTTTACCCTCTTTGTGCTGGAAACCTGAATTGTAAATTGACCTAAAGTGGCCCTGGCTATGGGATGCTCAAGGGCTCCTGGAAGAAGCATGTGTAAGTCCTCTCTGGAGGGTGGAACTATCAACTCAGGCTTTACAGGATTCCCTCAAGATGCCAAACATAACTCATAATTCTTTAAAGCATAGAAGGAAATAAGCCATCATGAGCAAGAGGCAGCACAGATTAAAAAATAGCAGAATTAGACCCCCAAAAACTTTGAGAGATGGATTTTTCAGGTACAGAATGTAAAATCAGTTCAAATGTTTAAATAAAAAGGGTGATTCAAAACTTAAGCAATGAATGATATGGTACCAAAACATACCAGATCATTTTGAAACTTCTAAAAGTGAGAAATTCAATCATTAAAAACACATTTAATTAGTTTATTTATTATTTTTTTCAAATATTTGGATTTTATTTCATGGTAGGCTCAAAGCAATTAACCTTGTGTATTTAGTAGAGTTTTCCAAGGTAATTTAATAACCTGTCTGAAGTCATAAGAAATTAATTTCCTCATGGTATTTTTTTACATGGTAATTCAGTACTTTTATAGATTATGTACCATATGAAGTTATTATAATATTACTGACTATATTCCCTGTGCTGTACATTACATCCCTATGACTTGTTTATTTATTTTATAACTGGGAGTTTATAATCCTTCTCATCTATTTCACCCATCCGTCTACCCACTTCCCCTCTGACAACCCCTAGTTTGTTCTCTGTACGTGTGAGTTTGTTTCTATTTTGTTATATTTGTTCATTTGTTTTGTTTTTTAGATTCCACATATAAGTGAAAACATAAAATATTTGTCTTTCTCTGACTTATTTCACTAAGCATAGTACCCTCCACTTTTACTCGTGATGCTGCAAACGACAAGATTTCATTCTTTTTTATGGCTGAGTAATATTATTCCTCTGTGTGTGTGCGTATGTGTGTGTGTGTGTGTGTGTGTGTGTGTGAGAGAGAGAGAGAGAGGGAGAGATCTTCTTTATCCATTCATCTATCAGTGGACACTTAGGTTCATTTATCTTTGCATAAATATCCAGGAGTGGAACGGCTGGATTGTACGGTAGTTCTATTTTTAATTTTTTGAGAAACCTCCATACTGTTTTCCATAGTGGCTGCACCAATTTACATTCCCACCAACAGGGCACCAGGGTTCCCTTTTCTCCACATCCTCACCAACACTTGTTATTTGTTTTCTTTTTGAAAGTAGCCATTCTGACAGGTGTGAGCGCTGTCTCATTGTGGTTTTGATTTGCATTTCCCTGATAATTAGCGATGTTGAGCATCTTTTCGTGTGCCTGTTGGCCATTTGTATGTCTTCTTTGGAAAAATGCCTATTCAGGTCCTCTGCCACTTTTTAATCAGATTTATTTTACTTGAGTTGTATGATCTCTTTATATATTTTGGATATTAACCCCTTACCAGACATAACATCTACAAATATCTTCTCCTGTTCAGTAGGTTACCTTTTTGCTTTGTTGATGGTTTCCTTCAATGTGCAAAAGCTTTTCAGTTTGATGTGGTCCTATTTGTTTATTTTTGCTTTTGTTGCACTCGACTGAGGAGACACATCCAAAAAAAAAAAAAAAACTGCTAAAACCAATGTCAAAGAGCATACTGCCTATGTTTTCTTCTAGGAGTTTTATGGTTTCAGGTCTTAGTCCATTTTGAGTTTATTTTTTTATATGGTGTGAGAAAATGATCTGGTTTCATTCTTTTACATGTAGCTGGCTACTTTTCTCAACACCACTTATTAAAGTGACTGTCTTTTCCCCATTGTATATTCTTGCCTCCTTTGTCATAGATTAATTGACCATCAGTGCATGGGTTTATTTCTGGGCTCCCTATTCTGTTTCATTGATCTATGTGTCTATTTTTGTGCCATTACCATACTGTTTTTGATTACTGTAGCTTTGTAGTACAGTTTGAAAACAGAGAGTGTGATACCACCAGCTTTGTTCTTCTTTCTCAAGATTGCTTTGGCTATTTGAGGTCTTTTGTGGTTCCATACAAATTTTAGGATTATTTCTGTTTCTGTGAAAAATGCCATTGGTATTTTGATAGAGGTTGCATTGAGTCTGTAGATTGCTTTGAGTAGTATGGACATTTTAACATGATTAATTCTTCTAATCCATAAACATGGAATATATTTCATTTTACTTGTGTTGTCTTCCATTTCTTTCATCAGTGTCTTACAGTTTTCCAAGTACAGGTTTCACCTCCTTGGTTAAGTTTATTCCTAGGTATTTTATTCTTTTTGATGTGATTGTAAATGGGATTGTTTTCTTGATTTCTTTTTCTGATAGTTCATTATTAGTGTTTAGAAATACAACAGACTTCTGTATATTGATCTTGTATCCTGCAACTTTACTGAATTCATTTATTATTTCTAATAGTTTTCTGGTATAGTCTTTAGGGAATATATGTATATATATATATATATATATATATATATGTATATACTATATATACATATATAGTATATATATAGTATCATATATATACTTTAGGGATATACATATATATAGTATCATGTCATCTGCACATAGTGACAGTCTTATATCTTCCCCTCCAATCTGGATTCCTTTTATTTCTTTTTCTTGTCTGATTGCCGTGGCTGGGGCTATCAAAACAATGTTAAACAACAGTGGCGAGACAAGGCATCCTTGTATTGTTCCTAATCTTAGAGGAAAAGCTTTCAGTTTTTCACGGTTGAGTATAATGTTAGCTGTGGATTTGTCATAAATGGCCTTTATTATGTTGAAGTATGTTCACTGTCTACCAACTTGAGAGTTTTTGTCATGAATAGATGTTGCATTTTGTCAAAAGCTTTTTCTGCATCCTTTGAGTTGATCACGTGATTTTTATCCTTTTTTTTTTTTTAAAGTTTGATTGTTTACTCTGGCCTACTTTTAATTATTATTTATTTATTTATTTATTTTTGGCTGTGCTGGGTCTTCATTTCTGTGCGAGGGCTTTCTCCAGTTGCGGCAAGCGGGGGCCACTCTTCATCGCAGTGTGCGGGCCTCTCACTATTGTGGCCTCTCGTTGTGGAGCACAGGCTCCAGACGCTCAGTCTCAGTAGTTGTGGCTCACAGGCCCAGTTGCTCCACGGCCTGTGGGATCTTCCCAGACCAGGGCACGAACCCGTGTCCCCTGCATCGGCAGGCAGACTCTCAATCACTGCGCCACCAGGGAAGCCCACCTTCATTTTTTTAATGTGGTGTATCACATTGGTTGATTTGTGGATGTTTAACCATTCTTGCATGCCTGGAATACATCCCACTTAGTCATGATATGCGATCCTTTTAATGTATTGTTGAATTCAATTTGCTAATATTTTGTTGAGGATTTTTGCTCTTACGTTCATCAGGAATACTGGTCTATAATTTAATCTTTTTGTCATGTCTTTCCCTGGTTTTGATGTCAGGGTAATGCTGGCCTCATAGAATGAGTCTGGAAGTGTTCCCTCTTCTTTAGTTACTTGAAATAGTTTGAGAAGGATAGATATTAACTCTTCTTTAAATATTTGGTTGAATTAATCTATAAATCTGGTCCTGGACTTTTGTTTGTCAGAAGTGTTTTGATTACTGATTCAGTTTCTTTAGTAGTTGCTCTGTGTAGATCTTCTGTTTCTTCTTGATTCAGTCTTAGAAGATTGTATGTTTCTAGGAATTTATCCATTTCTCCTAAGTTTGCCTAAGTTTGCCAATTTGTTGGCATATAATTGTTCATAGTATGCCCTTATGATTGTATTTCTGTGGTATCAGTTGTAACTTCTCTTTTATGTCTACTTTTATTTATTTTGGGCCCTCTTTTTTTCTTGATGAGTCTGGCTAAAGGTTTATCAATTTTTATTATCTTTAAAAGTACATTTTAGTGATGAAAACACACACGTAAACTCCTTCGCTATGGGAATGAAACTAGGATTCCAGCTCCTTATTCTAAATTTTGCAATGAAAAAGTAATTAAATCCATACTGTTTCTGTACAAATCATATTTCAGGGTAACCCTAAAGCTCTATTCAATAAGGGAAAATTATTTACAGAAGGAGTGTAGCTAATAAATGCAAAAGTAACACTAGAATTAGAAAATTGCCATTTTCAGCCCTGAAAGATATAGCTGATGTGGGCAACAGTCAAGCACGGGTGAAACCATTAGACAAAGGTTGATGATGAACTTCACACTATTACCACGTGAGTCATCAGATAAATCATAGAATCACTTCAGTGGGCAGCTGGCATTGTTTGTCCTCTGGTGTCATGTGGTGTCTTCTGGTGTCACAGTCATATGTGTGCTTCATAGGCATGTGAAGTATTTTTGCCAAAAAGAATTGAACCTAAATCTAGTCAGGGCTACAGTGCTGACTTCCGTTAACAGAACGTGCAGGGGTTGAGGAATGTGTTAAAGGAGGCCACGCAGAGGCAAACAGACAAATTCAGAGTATGAGGTATGTTGGGGGTGTGTGGAAAAAATGGATCCAGTTTCTTCATGAAAAAAGGTGGAGTGGGAGACATGGCTACCAAATGTTTTGTGAACACTGGTTGAACCCAAAGTGAAAAAAGCCAACAAAAACTTTAAAAGAAAAAGATGTTTGGGGGACTTTAAGGGAAATTGATTATGGACTGAGAATGAGATGTGTCGATAGCATTGTAGTTGAATAAGGAAAACATACATTTTTTTAAGAGATACATGGTGAAGAACATAGAGGATTTGCTTTAAGATAACTTAAGATAATTTAGGTAAGATCAAGCAAATGTGGCAAAATCTTGAAAATTACTGAATGGAGGTTATTGCCAATTGAAAAAAAATGCAAAACGTGAGAGTTGTGAGTTAAGTTTTATTTGGGGCAAAATGAAAACTATAAGCCTGGGAGACAGCCTCTCAGCACTGAGGAACTGCTCCAAAGAGGTAAGTGGGGGAAGTCAGTGTATATGTGGGTTTGGTGAAGGAGGATACAGGAAATCAGGCACACATTTTGGCAGAAGGTTGCTGCTAGTCACAAGGAACAGATGTCCATTAGTGATTTTAGTACTTTTCTAGATATGAGAAGATGCAAGAAATTGGACTCATACGATCTTCTGAAAATATCTAACTATCTAAAGGCCTTTTCTGCCAGTTTTTCCCAGAGCACAGAGGGCCTCATTCCTGATCTCCACCCTGAACCCCTTTCAGGGTGTCTTGAAAGTCAGCGACTGCAGTGGCTATTGACTTCATTCTTATAGAACCAGGTGGTGAGAGACAGTTTTTAGTTGGCATTATGGAGATTCATTGTACTAATTTCTCTACTTTGGCATATGTTCAAAATTTTTCCTAAATAAAACAAAGTACACTCTTTGAGGGGAGAAAGTACCTCCTGCTAATCTTATTATCTCCAGTGTTGAATGCTGAAAATGAACATGAGTGGAGGAAAGGAAATTATATTTGCAGGATGGTTTTAGGAAAAGCAAAAGTGATAAATTTGTAAAAGTATAAAAATACATACCTCATATACATAAATATAAAACCTAAAATTGTGTACTTCTAGGAAAAACATAGAAACATCTGTTTGACCTTGGATTAGGCAGATGTTTCTTAGATGAAAAACCAAAAGCATGAGGCATAAAATAAAAAAATGATACTTCCAAAAAAATTCTCCCTTTGAAGGTCACTGTGAAGAGAATGAAAAATGAAGCCATGGCCTAAGGACAACATATTTGAAAATCATGTATCCAATACAGGACTTATGTCCAGAATATATATAGAACTCTCTAAATTCAATAAGTGAAGAAACAGCCCAATAACAGTGGGCAAAAGATTTGAGCAGGCATTTCACCAAAGAAGGTATACAGGTGGTAAATAAGCACATAAAAAAGATCAACATTATTTATCATTGAGAAAATACAAATTACAACCACAATGAGATACCACTACATGAGAATGTTGAATATTAAAGAAACTGGTCATATGAAGTGTTGGCCATCAGGTGGAGAAACTGGAACTCTCATACGCTGCTGGTGGGAGTGTAAAATGGGCAACCCACTTTTGGAAAACAGTTTGGAAGTTTCTTTAAAAAAAAAAAAAACCTACCATATGATCTAGCCATTCTATTTCTGGATCTTTACCCAAGGAAAGGAAAGAATATGTCCGTAGGAATACTTGTTCATAAATGCTCATAGCGACTTTATTTGTAATAACCAAAAACTGCAAATAACCCTCGTGTCTATCAAGTGAATGAATGAACAAATGTGGTTTATCCATACAGTTGAATACTCCCCAGAAATAAAAAGGGATGAACTGCTAATGCATGTAACATCATGATGGAATATTAAAATAATTATGCTGCATGAAGGCCAGATAAATAATAGTGCATACTATTTGATGACATTGATATAAAACTTCAGAAAATTCATGCTAATCTGTAGTGTGAGAAAGCAGATCACTGGTTTCCTGTGGTGGGGGGAAGAATAGGAGGGGCATGAAGAAACTTTGGAGGATGATAGATACAGTAATTATTTTGATTATAGTGATGGTTTCTTAAGTGTGTGTATATTTTTATTGATCAAGTTGTACACTTTAATTATGTGTAGTTTACTGAAGGCCAAATATACCTCAATACAGCTGTTTAACAGTTTTTCAAAAGATGATCAGACCTGTGGAGTGTGTCTCAAGATTAGCACATTCTTCCAAATACCCACATTCGTTTCCATGTTTCTCTTTTTTGACACTGGTAACCTCCATCATTCAGAAGCATCCCACTCTGTAGCCTCAACTAGGATGAGCAACGTCAGAAGATAGGAGTTGACAGTTTTCAAAAATTTTTCTAGTGAAAAATCAAAAGATGAAAAAGATGTAGGTTACCCTGAACACCCAGTCACTTTGGATTCTTCCTTCTGGAGAATTCTCTGTCCTGGAAGTATGTCCTGGATTTTTACATCCCTTTGGGTACAGAGCTCAGTTTTCATTTGTTGGCATTGCCCTGCTGCCCCTTCTTTGAGAAGCAGAGGTCTTGGGGGACTGAGCAGTGGCCAGAAGAGCCACCCAGCGCATGACTGGGATGGTGGGGGGCAGATCTCCTGGAGTGGCCCTGTGGGACCTGAGGACCCTTTGGTCCCTTTGGCTACTTGGGTGAGAGGGATGGTTCAGGGTCACTGTGTGGCAAGAAGAAACTACTCAAAGTGTATAAACGCCTGGGAGACAAGAATCTGTGGTCAGTGCAGGTAAGGGAAGAGCAACGTGCTTGACATGGTCCCTGTGACTGATGTGACAAGGCCATTAGTCCTGTAGGTGACAGGGGAACAAGGGAGATGGCACCTCTGCAGACCACATGGTTGGGAGGGGCTGCTTCATCTTCTGACTCTGCAAGTGTTCATTCTCAGATTCCCATCTCAGACCTCCAAGTCTGCAGAGTTGGAAAAGCCTGCAACTTTCCTGGTGCCTGCTGTGGGACCCTCTTCCAGGGTGGCTCCTCGAGAGTCATCAGACATGCCCACCGTGTACCAGGCCCATGCCAGACCCTGCTCCTGTCCCAGGTTGTCCCCTGGTTCTGGAGAGGACAGGCGTGTAAACATAGATAGTTCACAGGTCAGCAGGTGAGGGGTGTGGTAGAGGTATGAACGGGGGAGGTGCCTCGTGGGAGGACAGGGGAAGGGTTGACACATCACTGTCAAGGTTAAGAGCTTGTTCAGTGGAGCTGGATGGCATAGGCTCAAATCCCAGTTTGACTTGGTAGCTCTGTGGCCTTGAACGAGTCAGGAAGCCCCTTGGTGCTCCAGTTCCCTTGTCTACAAAGCGAGGATGGGGATGCCTACCTCAAAGAGTTTTTGCGAAGGTTACATTAGTTGTCACGTATTACATTCCTAGAACAGTCTCTGGCACACAGAAAAGCCATCTGTATATAGTAATTGCCCTCTCCCCAAGGAAATCTGAAGGACCTCTTCTAGAAAGCCACTCCTCCCTGTGGCCCCAACGGCCCAACTTTTATATCATATTTTCCATTTTCTTCCCAAGGTCTTTTCTGCCTCTTTCTCCCAAGTAGGTGGGATTGCTTCATATTCTGAGCCGTGGAGGTGGTGATGGGGATGATGACAGAGGCACCTTTTGTTGAAGGCATACTCTGTAGCAGGCACTGGCCAGCACAAGGATTCTCTCACTCACTATTGGTCCCATGGCAGCACCCACCATGGTAGAGGCTCCAGCTGTTGGTGTGAAATTGTGCTGAGGTCCATCTGCATTCATTCTGTGCACCTGTAGTGAGCGTGCGGCCGAACAGGTTCAGGTGTGGCTGAGTTTCTATTGGTGAGATCAGGGTGGGCCTGAGTTCAGAGTGGTCTTAAGGAGATGGTGAGGAGGCAGTAGGAAGTAGACAAAGGCCTGCACAGTATGGCAGGTGGGAATGTTTTTTGCACACTCACCCCTTTACCTGACTTGCCCTGATGTCACCTCATTCTCACCCCACTACTCATCCATCCATCCATCCATCGCTTGCTGAGACCTTCTTCTCTGCTTGGCATGTGTACAGATCACTGACGTGGGTGGGCTGAGCTGGCTGCATTTTCTAGAGCTGGAGTAGCTTTGCTGGGATTTCTGAGCTGGGGTTTATGTATCTCTGAGACAGGGCCTTGCTGGAGGTCTAAGTGACCAGCAGCTTTCGTTGCTGGCCTCACCGTTCCTTTGCTGGAAGGGACGGGCAGAAATGTGACCCTAGCCAAGTCTGCCAGATGTGCAAGGGGAGTAAATAACCGGTCTCAGGCCTGCCCCTGCCTGGAAAGACCCCCACTTTAAGGAGTGAAGCAAAGGCAGTCCCTCGCTCACAAGACCAGAGGCCAGGGTCTGCTCCAGAACCCCTCTCCGGGGACCAGCTTCATGTCTGCTGCCCTGGGCGTCACACCCCAGCCCCCCATGTGCACTGCTGATCACACAAACACCGGTGCCCATACCACATCGAGTGTCTGTCCTGTGTCATCCCCTGTGCTGCATGAACATGCAGTGATCTTGCTGAATTCTCACACCCATCCTATGAGGTGGGCCCTAGTGTTTAACCCCTTATTCATATAATGAAGCAGGTCAGACTCAGCTATTAACACTCCTGCCGTCCCTCAGCAACTAAATGAGGAGTCAGTCTTTCCCACAACATCACCCTGACAACTTGCCATGTCCAGACAGACATAATTCCCACACTGCTGAAGTCAGTACAACAGAACTTGCCCAATTCAGACTCATCTAGGAGGTGTTGAATTCAGTTAGAATTGGCAAGAAAAATGGATTTTAATCATATTTCTAAGGAGTTTTTTTCTTTAACTCTCAAGAAGTACTATGGCTGCAGCCTGAAGGGCTATTAATCCTGCCTTGGCAGATACTTACAGATAATGGCTTGGGCTGGCTCATCAATTTCTTAGATACAACTGTGCTGCTCTGATGATTTGTTTTCAAGTATCACGAGCAGCCCCTTCTCCTGAGTATTTGAAATGTTCCTTTCGCGGTTGTGTCCGCATTAATTCCTCCCCGTCAGCGGACTGCGTCGTTCCCAAACTGGTTGTTGGTGACCCTGGGCCCAGCCCAGGATGATGTTTCACAGCGCCCTGAGCAGGTGCTGGGTGTTGGTGGGGTGTGATGGACGCTGGGTCTCCGTGGACCACAGCTGGTCCCACTGGCGCTGCCTCTGTGCGGTGCCATCCCAAGTACCTTGCTCAGAAGTGCTTGTCGTGGAAACCTGTTTCCTTGTTTGTTTGTTTTTGTCTTGGGCAGCGATCATTACTTTATCATAGCCACGTGGGAAGAGTGGAGTGCCCATCCACGGGAGGTGAGCCGCAGGAGCAGAGCTTGTGACTGAGCCGTTTCAGGGCCCACAGCAGACAGTTGGAGGCTGAGGACGGGGCAGGCCTAGGGCGCCCTCAGGGAGGGCCCTGGCCGTACCACCCCATTATTGTGCCGTATAAACAAAGGGCTTCTGTCGCACACCCTGGGTGCTGACGGCACTGACAGCTCCCTGAGTCTAATCTCCTCGGTGACTGCCCTCCCCCTCCCTCCTGCCCACCCACCCACCCAGATTTCTCTGTACTGTTGCGATCTGGTCCTGTGGGGAGCCAGGGAGGGTTCCTGAGGTTACTCGGTTTTCACAGCTCACAGGTTTTCTTGATTGCATGTTTTGTAGATCCACGTTTTTATCCCTATAGCTGGCATTTTTCTTGACCTGCTTTTTCAGTCACTCAAGACAGTATTACCGTATTGCTTTGGAATTGCTCGGGCTTTTTTCCTTCATAAAGTTTCCATCAACCTAGGGAGAATCATAAATAATGAGAAGAATGGAGAACCACAGCCGCCTCCACCCAGGCTCTTGCCGGTGGGCAGGGCCTGGCCCTCAGGACCTGGTGATCAGCCTGCCTACAGTGGCCTCCCCTGCCCGCCGTCACCCTGGGTGTTTGCCACTCACCGTGGACTCTGCCCTCCCAGCCCTGGGGTGAAACAGTTTTGTCCTCACTTTTACAGATAAAAGAAACTGACACAAAAAGATTGTTCCCTACCTGAGATGGCACAGCCTAAAGTCACGGGTGGATCTGAGTGTAGACTTAGCCGAACCCGCACAGTTTTTTTTTGCCAGTACTTGAAGTGTGTGAAAAGTACTAAACTTTGCTGGTTAATGGCAGTGGATCGCAGGAGCACGGTGCATTTATAGGGTGGCTTTGAACGGCCAGCTAGAACTCCTCTCTGATCAGCATCTCACGTCAGGGTCCTGATTTTCCTCATCCCCCAGGGCCTCCCCCTTTGGCCACACTCTACCCCCTCCCCGGTGGCTGGGCCCCACACCACAAGGTCGTCTCTGACTCCTCATTTTCTGTCATCCCCTCCAGCCAGCCCATTAGCAAGCCTTGTATCTCTCTCTCTCTTTTTTTTAATTGGACAAATTTGACTGTGACGTGTAAATTTAAGGTGTACATTGCATTACTTTGATACATTTATATTTTGTAATATGGTTGTTGTCTTAATGATATTTATCACATTACATACATAGAGTACAACATTATTGTCTATGTCCAATAAGCTGTACATTAAATCTCTATGGCTATTTTACTACTCATCATAGTTTGTACCCTTAAATACCATCAGTCTTACCCCCCACCTTCCATCCCCTGGTAACCACCATTTTACTCTGTTTTTTTTTTTTCCCACATGTTTGATTTTTTTTAGATTCCACGTATAACTGATATCACACCGCACTTGTCTTTCTGTCTGGCTTATGTCACAGCATAATATGCTCAGGGTCCATGCATGTTGTCACACGTGGCAGGATATCCTTCCTTCTCGTAGACCCACCATACCATCCAGCAATTCCACTTCTGGGAATATACCCAAAGGAAATGAAAACAGGAATTTGATGGGATATAAGCACCCCCATGTTTGTGGCAGCACTGTTCACAGTAGCCAAGATATGGAAAGAATCCAAATGCCCATCAACAGATGAATGGATAAAAAGCCTTGTCTTTTTTCCCCCAAAACTGTATCCTTATGTGACCTCTCGCCACCATTGCTCCTCCCCCAACAGTGATGCAAACCACCGTTGTCGTGCACCTGGGCCACTCCTGGCCCCCTCACTGCTCCCTCTGTTTCCATCTGCACTCCTCACAGGACAGCTCAGTGAGCAGCTGGAACACCCCATTTGCTTCCCATCACTTGAAGAATGACATTTGAACCCTTACCCAGGTCCTTCAGGACCTGGCCTCTGTCTTACCATATCTTAACCACATCTCTCTCTCCACCGCTCTGTCTGGCCACCTCAATGTGCTTTTCTGTCTCCAACATTCCGAGCTGGTCCCACATCAGGGATTTTGTGTGTATGGCCTTTCTCTGCTGAATGTTCTTCTCCCAGAACTTTGCATGACTGGCTCCTTCTCATCCTTTGAGTCTCAGTTGAAAGGTTCCCTCTGATACCACACAACAGAGCCGAACTCACCCTCAGTTACTTTCTAGTCCATTGCTCTGCTTTCTTCAGACTGTTTATTGGGATCTGATGTCATCTTTTTTTAATTGCTACTCAATACTTTGCTCCCTGAAGGCAATGACTGTGTCCGTCATGTTCCCTGCTGAGTTTCCAGAATAGTATCTAACACGTGATGGATATTTGTGAGTGAAAGAGTGAATGATCAAATGGAGTAAAGGATTCTCAAAATGTGCCAGAGTAGCTGCTGCGTGGAGCTTTGGGCTTCTTTTAGTCCAAAATCTCTTGGCAGCTGTGGGAAGATCCTGTTCTTCTGCCCAATGAGGAGGATGGCAGGCTCTTCTGGCGGTCCTTCTGGGAGCCCAGGGAGAAAACAGAATCATGATACTGAATACAAAGATGCTGTTGACTGCCCAGATACCGACGTCTGCAAACGCCCTGCCCAGAAGAGACAGGAGAGGGGAATGGGAGTGACCAACACTACGTTCATCCATCCTTCCTTCCTTCCTTCCTTCCTTCCTTCCTTCCATCCATCCATCCATCCATCCATCCATCCATCCATCTATCCATCTCCATTCAGCAGGAATGAACTGGGTGCTTGTTCCTCTCTAGGCCCTAGAGAAGTAAAAATGTATTAGGCAAAGTCCCTGCCATTATAGAATCCCCAGTTCTGAAGGGGAGGTGGACCAGTCATGTTAAGTGACCTGATAAAGGTAGGCATGTACAGGGCACCATGTGGGCATACGGGAGAGCATCTAACCTCGCCTGGGCACTCAGGGGTGGAGGGCCTCCTGAGGAGGTGGTAGCTGAGCTGCGTCAGAGAAGCGTGAAGGGTGCCTGGCACAGAGAGCAGCGTGGGCAAAAGCACGGAGGTAGGAGTGAGCCCTGCTTGCCCCCACCGCTTCACACACCTGTAGCAAACTCCACTCATCCTGCGGGCCTCAGCTCCTAGGTCACTCCCTCAGGAATGCCTTCCTGCTGCCCTGGAGCTGGCCAGGGCCTGTTAAATGTCTCAGCAGCACCACATACCTTTTTTTCTTGGCTTTCACCACACATATTGTCTAATTTTGTATTTGAAAGATGACTTAATTAACCTGTCTCTCCCCCAGTAAACTAGGAGCACCTTGGCGTAGGAACTATATATATTTTTGGCCGGCTGTTTTATACCCAGCAGCTTGCACAATGTCTGGCACAGAGAAATGACTCAGTAGACACTTAGGTATCGAAAGGCAGGTGGGTAGGGAAGAGGATGAGGCAGGAGAGGTGATCAGGGCAGGTCATGAAGGTCTCTGTGTGGCCCCTGAGGCACTTGACAGGAAAATAACGGAAACGTGAGTTTAGCACGTCTGTGTGAACCGACATGATTGAGTGCCTTGGGGAGTCTTTTTTTGTCTCGGTGGATGGAATGGTTTTGTGAGCCAATAAAGAATCTCTAAGGACAAATGAACTCCCATATGCAAAGAGCTTTCAGTTCTGGAGAAAAGGGTTAATGAACTTCACCATCCGCATACACGTACCGTCGTGCCGGACTTCGTGCCCAGCCCTGGGGGTGACAGACATGAACAACTGAAGACCCCTGCCTCTCCATTGGGAGGGCAGAGCCAACCTGCAATCCTCCAACAGTGAGCAAACTTGGACTGCTGAGGCGGAGGGAAGCTCAGAGAGCCGGGAGCCAAGGAGAGCCAGCAGTTAAATTAAACGTGGCTGTCCACAGAACTGGTATTTTTATTTGTCCTTACCCAGAAACCAAGCCTAAACGTAAAGGCTGCCGGTGGGCATGTCTCTCAGTGGAAATGTGCACGGACCTTTTCCAAGTACAGCCCAGGGCATTTAGCTGCCTGGTATTGATGCTTTTTTCTGAAGGGGTTGTTTCTCAGCTTCAGCTGAGGCGAAGGTTTTATCATTTCAGTTTAGTGTCTCCCTTGGGAGTCTCTTCTCATCTTGTCCAGGCCCTGTTTTGCTAGAGCTGTTACTTTATATCCCTGGCAACCTACTCCCATGCCTAACAGCTAGTATGCTCAGTAAATGCTGGTAGAAAGAAAGGATGGCGTAGAGAAGAGATAGTCCTTGGGAAGATGGAGGAGATGACGTTGCCAAGTTTGAAGGCACTGTCCCCACACTCATGAAGAAGCAGATTTGTGAGATATATCTTTGCATCCCATTTGGCCATCTTCACCGTGCCTCTCCCTTTGTACCCCTCTGCTCCCCTGTGCCTCTTGGCCCCTAAACACAGGTGGGGGAAAGGGAACCTGCGACCCAATTTTCATTGTTCTTGTGTTGCCTTTTTCCCCTGGGTCTTGGCTCAGTTCCGTGGCTGTATAAGCACGTAAGGAGGTCGGGGAAGGATGGAGGGCGGCTGGAATCTGAAACTGAGCCAGCGAGGACCATAAGAAAGGAAACTGCTTCATGACGACAGGTGCCTGAGTCTCAGGAGAATCATGTTGCATCTTGTCAAGGCTCCTGACTTAAAAGCCCGGGGGAACAAATGGATTTTCCTTTCACAAAATCTCCCTATTCTGTTTGGGCGATGACCCTTCTTCTCTCCCAGCTTGGGGACTATGGAGTATTTGAGAGGTGTTTCATGCTTTCAAGATGAAACTACATGGCAACCGAACTGGACTGATTCTGCTGTTTCGTTAACTTCAGTTGGCAACAGGGCTTACTGAGTTCTGGTCCCCGTGCTTGGGGTGCCGTGGGGAGGATGGAGGTGGGCTGGACATGGTGCCTGCCCTCGAAGAGTTGGCATTCTTCAATCTTAGCTGCTGCTTACTTATGCCATCTGTACTCTGAGCAGCACTGAAGTGGAAGTTCAAGGGCTCCCAAGCTGTCTATATCTGTGCGCCAGATGCCTGCCGTGCGCAGAGCGGGAAGGTCTGGATATGACCAGAGGCAGAGCCCGGGGGGTGCTGTCTTCCAGACCAGGATGAGAGAGGCGCTGTGGGGTGGAGAACAGAACAGGGATTCTTCTCTTTCTTCCACTGTGTCATGACCCGTGGAGGTGTTTGTTGGCTAATTGCTTCTCTATGAGAAGTTTGGAAATTACACAGCAATTTTGTTGACAAAGGGACGAACTTCAAATTGCTGTTTTGCCAAAATATGGTTTTGTTCTTGTGGCAAGCTCAACCCTTGCTTATTGAAGTAGAACCTTCAAACTAGCATCTCGAGTGGGAGTTGCACGTTTTGTTCTAGAAAGTATTGCTTCCATTTCTGTTGTTCTAAACGATGGACCATCTCCACGTTGAGTCCATTTCTCCACGGATTCCCAGCTAAGTTAGTGAGCAAAAAATGTCCAGTGTCCAGGTGTTAGAGTGTGTTCTTATACCCCGGCTGATTATTTGGGGAGTGGAAGTCTCCGGCCAGCTGGCGGCCTCTGTCTCATTCCTGTCTCACCACTGGGGTGTATTTTGCCCTCCTTTTCCTCCTTCCAGCTCACACCGTGGAGCTCTCCTTTGTAGTTACAAAGCCCTCTAACTCAGGGCTTCAGAAAGCGTGTTTAGAAACTTAAGTTTTTTAAAGCTTACTCTCAATTTCTGTGCTTATCTTGTTACTAAAGATTAGTGTACATTTGGATGTTTTTGTCTCAGTATGAGATGATACATCTGCTGAACTTTGAGGTTGAGCGGACATCCAAGCTCCGGGGAGAATACTTCCTTTGTAAAGGCTCGTCCACTTTGCATGGCTTCCTGAAGTCAGCCCCTGCTTTTCTGGGTGAATCAAGTCACAAGCAGGTCTGGCTGGGCGAGGTCCCTGAGGAGGCACTGAGAGGCAACCGTACAGTCCTCCAGGTCCTGGGAGTGAAGGTGACCTTGTTGGTGTCCCACTGCCCTGGTCACTGGTACTGAGGCCCTCAGCTGTCACGTTGTGGCAGGTGTCCGAGAAAGAAGAGGGTGGCCACATCCGGGGAATTAACGTGTCGGCTTCTAGGGTTAGTGCATTCAGTGTGAGATAGGAGCTGTCACTACAGTTCTGAGTCTGGAAGCTGAAAGGCATGTCTACTTGCTTTCCCCAGCTAACCAGAGAATTAGAAGATGCCGTGGAGACAGGGTGGCTTTGAAGGATTTTGGTTTTGTGTCCTTCCAGTTTGATTCAGAGGGAGTATCAAAGACTGTGATGGGACAGGGGGAGGGATGGGAGGCCAGGGAGAGGTGGCAGTGCCTTGGCTCTGTCAGGAACAGACCCTCTCCTCCCCTCCCTGTGCCTGCATGGCTGTGCTCCCGCCCTGTTTCTGTCCCTCCCCAGTTCTCCAGTGCAGCCTCTCGGCCACGTTCAGAGTGCTCTTCCTGGCCTCCTCTCCTGACACGTGGGCTGTGCTTCTCCTCTCCTCGAGCAAATGCAGTAGCTGCTTCCTGCTCCGACTTTGGACCAGAATCCGATTTGAATTCTAAGCCTCTTTCCTAATCTCTCTCTTTGCTCCTGGTCTCCCACATGCCTCATTCTTTCCAAATCCTCAGAACTTTGCACCAAGTTGCAAGGTCACCCCGAACACATCTCCCCACTGCTGTTTTCCATCTCTCAAACCCTGCAGTGCTCAAGGTCACTTGCCATGGTCCACCATGTAATGGCGGCCAGTCTGGAAATTCTTTGAGGACAGAGACCGTGACCTTGCCACTTCTTTGTGTATCTCTCAACATGCAGTCTCTACCAAAACAAAAGTGACTGGCGTGACAGGCTAAGGGTAGCCAGAAGGGTGGGGGCGATGGTGGATGAGAGGAGAGGCAGGATGATTAGCAAACTTCCTCTAAGAGGATGATAGGTTGGACATCCTGACACCATTATTTTTATCCTTCTTTACAAATGCCTTGGAGGAAGCTGATCCGGTGACTTGTATCCAAAAGTAGGAACAAGCCCATTTGGGAGACAGATGCTCCTCATCTTGCAAATCCATGAGAGATTGCTGAGGAAATGAAAAACATGCAACCAACTCACACTGATAGAACCAGTGGGGTGATGAAGTTAAATTTTCCTAATGAATATGCAGGAGGCAGGGATGTGACTTCAGATTCCTAACACTGCTCGGGACTTCAGTCACTTCCCTGCGAGGTGTGTAGGAGTAGGAGAAGGAACCCCTCTCTGGAGGGGAATCCACATCAGCCTTGAGGTAGGCTGTTCTGCTGGCTCGTGAAGGCACAGTGGATCTGGGTTGGAGGAAAGCCTAGAACGCAAGTAGCCCAGCCCCTCCTGGTCCCCAGTGCCGCCCTGCAACAGTGTTTACAGATGTGGGAACTGAGACCCGAGAAATCAGATTATTCCGAGTGGAAACAAGAACCTGAGTCACCTGACTCCCAAACTGAGAGCTTTTCATGGGAGGGTGGTAGATGCTTCTGGACACCAGTTAGCTTAGAGAAGCACGTAGTGTCACCAGCCCCAGCAGAAATCCTGGGTGGGGGGGCTCCAGTTAAATAGAGCTACCCATGCATTTCCCCTAGTTCACATGTTTTGTTCTCTTTTTCTGCCCGTTTCCTGACCTCCTTTTGGAGACTCTTCCGTGTTCTCCCTCCCGTGTGGCATGGGGAGCCCTCTCTGGGCCCCCTGAAAGATCTGACGGATGCTGTGCTTCTGTCACCAGCCTCTGCTGCATGTCACGGTCGCAGTGCTCCCTGGGTCCCCCGCCCTGACACACATCCTGTGCCGTTCAGTGGGAGAGATGCTGCTGGGTACTGCTTCACAGAGAAGCAAAATCTCCAGCCCTCCCTGCCATCCCGAGACCTAAGGATGCGGGGTTTTTGAGGGCGAGAGATCTTGAGGAGATAGCTCTTTCAGATGAACTTGATGACATGGGTAACAATATCAATAATGATGATGATGACGACGATGATGATGGAGATAAAATAGCTACTGTTTATTGAATGCTGTACCATGCCAAGAACTTGACCTATATTATCTCACTTAGTTCATAACCCAAAAAGGCCAGTGGTACTGTCCCTGTTTTCCAGAGGAAGATGTGGAAGCTCAAAGAGCTGAGGTGACTTGTCTGAATTCATGCGTCCAGGACACACCTGACCTACCCTGGGCCTCTTGGGCAGAGCAGAGGTCCGAGGGGTGGAGACCTCTAGCCCTCAGCCCTTTCAGATGCAGCCTGTGGGTGTGGTTGTCACCTTAAGAAAGGAGGTCGCTCAGTGACCCTTCTGCCCTCTGGTCCTGCTGCAGTTAATCAGTTGGGAGGGAAAGAAGAACAGGCTGTGCACTGCTGACTTCATCATTCTCTTTAGGAAGCTTTTCCTGGTGTATCCTTGTTGTTTTGATTTAATTCATTTCAGCAAATACCTACAAGGACTTCCCCAGCAGCTGGGGAAATGACAGCTTGTTACATAATAAGAGCATCTCATGAGCACTCAGGAAACATTAGTCAAGCCTCAGCTTTACTTCGTATTTTCCTGGTGACCTCGGACGGATCACGTGATCTCTGAGTCTCAATTTCTTCATCTATCAGAGAAAGCTAATGATGCCAGAGGCGCTCTTAGTGTCCTTGCTCAGTTTCTGCACTTAGCTGGGGGCGGATTGAGGGACCATGAGCCCTTGACATCCTAGAACCTTTGGGGTGGCTTGTTTTGTTCCGAACAAGACACCTTGTGGTGGGACAGAGTGTGGCTTGCGGGGAGAGATGGAGGAGGGGAGCAGAAGGAAGGAGTCGGGGTCGGGGGGAGCTTCTCTGGGTCCTTAGTGGGGCTCAGGTGTCATCAGCTGCTGGGAGACAGGCCAACCTAGGGAGCGGGACAGGACAATGCAGAGGCCTTCTTGGTGAGGAAAAGGGAAGAAGGCCAGATGAGGAGTTCCCGTGCTAAACGTTCTGTGAGCATTTTTATTTCATTTGCCTCAAAGTGAGCACGCTTTGAAGCAGGTACATCGTTGCCTGCAGATGGGAGAACCGGACTTAACGGGAGTGGGATTAGGGCGAGGGCTGTCTGCCTGTGGAGCCCTTGCCCCCAGCCCTGAATGGCACTACCCTGTGGAAACAGGAAGGGAGGGGTTTACGTTGGTGAGGCGATCGCGTGAGATGCAATTTTTCACTCATCAGATCGGCAGATATTTTAAGAACCAAGCACGCTTACCTTGGAGGCTTATGGTGAGGTTCAAATGAGCTCGTGGGTACAAAGCTCTACTTTCAGCAGTGACTGTCGTCATGTTTCTGCCACTGTCCTCATCATTGGACGCCCACTTTCGTAATGGCTGAGCAGCAATGAAGGGGGCCATTTCTTCTGCCTGGGTGTGCACCTGGCTTTGTCTTTCTTTGCTCCCATGGGAAAGGTAAGGTTCTTCCTCCCCAGCGTAGAGAGCAAAAGTGCTCTCAGTGTTTGCAAAGACCCTGATCTCTCTCTCTCTAAGACCACCCCTCCCAGCCCTCTCTGTCAGCAGCCCCCTCCCTCCTTCTGGGGTGGGAAAGCCAGGAGGGGAGGCAGTTTGACACCCGTTACAGATGGCGAGTGGGATCGTTTCACTGGAGCTGAGCTTCTGCTTGGGGAAATGTCACTTTCCTGCTCTTGCCTCCCAAATGCCTCAGAGCTGTGGTTTGTCATGGCCCTAAATTTAAATCTTGGTTTTTCCTTTTTAGTAACTTATGGGTTCTTTCTGACAGCGACCATTAGGTCCACTTCACAGTTGCTGTCCTTGGTCACCTGCCCTGTGTGTGTGTGTAGGGGACGGGGGTGAGGGTCAGATGGGGGCAGTTCTGGATGGTCTCGGGGGTGCTACTTAGGGAACCCTCCAATGTGTGACCTCCTTTTGTGGTTTGTCACTCTGGATGCCGAAGGTCCCTTCTGTTAGAATCACATATTTGGTTGTCTTCTAGATACAAGGAAATTTTATTTTTCTTAATACCAGTTTTACTGCTTTGTTATGATTAGAATTATAATAAATGCAGAATATTTGTGTGATTGTGGACAGTTATGGGCTTTGTCTAAATCCCCAGCCTTCTGCAGATGGTGGGTCCCTAAATGGGCTCTTTGCTTCCTTAGCGGGATATGAATACGAGGAGCCAGTGGATTGGGGGCTGGCCTGGAGAGCTGAAGCAGAGACTGGGTCCATGGCCGCTGAAGAGGAACTTCTGGAGGAGACCGAAGAATCCAATAGAGATTTTCTCTTGCTTGAGGTTTAGGGACCCGTGGTACAACTTTCTCCTCTGTGGCCCTGCAGAGTCTGGAGCAGAACATTCGTTTGCACTAATGCTTCTTACAGAGGATTTACTGTGGGGGAATTAGAGTGACAAGTCCCCCTCTAACAGTGGCTTCTCCATGCCCCCCTGGACTGCTCCTGCTTCAGCTGCTTTCACCCCTCAGGTATTTTCCGTGCCCCTGCCACATCCGGGCACCGAGAGGGATGCTCAGGCCAGCGCCCTGCAGGAGCTCACAGCCTGGCCGGGGTGGGGGGGGGGTGGTCATCTGCTGAGGCTCCGGGTTGAATGGGGAGCCGTGCGCTGCCCCCGCTTCACAGTCCCCAGGCCCCTCTGTAGCTCCGAGGTGCACCTGTGTGCTCAGTGCTGTTGTTACAAGTAGAAGGGGGCAAAGGCATCTGGTGGGGATGGAATTTATGGCATTTTTATGGATGACAGGTGAAGCGACTCAGGCACCCTGGGCGCATTCTCAGCAGTGGAATGGGGGCAGCGTAACAGCCGCAGGTGCTCGCGTCCACACGGGGTGGGGCGGGGATGGCGGAGGGGGTGAGCCCTGACCCGGTACCAGGCACCGGGCTGAGCCCTGACCGTAGCCCTGGCCGATCCTCTCACAATGCCAGGGGGCAGGTGCCACTGTCACCCCCACTTCACAGAGGCAGAAACTGAGCCTCGGAGGGTTAAGTCACATGCTCAAGGTCGTGGAGTGAGGAAGCGAGAGCTGGGATTTGAGTCTGTTTGTCTGCCTCCAAATTCCTTCCTCTCCACGACACTGCCTCCCTCCTGACCTCAGTAAGATTCTTACTGTATCATTGTTCACTCCTGTCACACGCAGAGATGCAAGCCCCGCGAGGTTCTGTGGGCAGGCATGGCGGGGGGGATGTGTACCCAAATGCAGCCAGTGTTTCAGTGTACTCGTGAGCCCATGCTCTGTGTCTGGCATTGGGCTGAGCACTTTATATTTTATATACATCGTTTCATTTCATATTAATTTTTTCTAGTATGTGGCTTGCTACTCTAGAATGTAAGCTCTGAGAGGACAGCAGCTGTGCCTGTTTTGTCCCCTGCTGTATCCCTGGCACCTAGAACACTGCCAAGCACACAGTAGGTGCCCAACAAACTTTAGTTGAAAGAATGGATAAGGGCAGCCCACTGAGGCATGTATGATTATTACCCCCATTTTACGTATTAGGAAAATAAGCCACAAGAGGGTTAGTTAATTTTCCCATAGCTCTAGAGCCAGAGAGGATTGGAACCCAGTGTGGCTCATTCTAGAGCTTCTGCTTTAACCACTCAGCTCTTCTGGGAAGTCAGCAGCGCAGTTCCTGAGGGTTTGAGTGGCTGATAGATGGGCTTCCTGTGAGCCTCGCAAGTGGCATCATTCTAAGGCAGCAGAGGGAAGGAGATAATTGATGAGCTTAATTATTTGTGGCAATGACATGATGAGGGTGCCACAACGGAAGTGCTCCTTATTATTTGGAGGCACAGAATTCCTCGAAATGGGAGGGAGCCTACTACAACGGGAGCCGTCCCAGTTTGCTTCGCGGGGGTCCCCCCTGGAGCTCGGTGTTACAGTGTTTGAAAAATTGCTCGGCTGTATGACACATAAATTATACTAGATGGAGAGCAGCTAGCTTCCTGGAGATCACAGTTGGCCTTCATTAATGAATTTTGGCCTGATTAACACAGGTTCTGTATTGACATCAAAATATGCAAGTAGAAACTTGGTAGCGGTGGGAGAAGACTAGGGTGAACTTCCTAACTTTGAAGTCAGGGGAAGGAAAGGCTTGTGTGAAGCCTGGAGCTGAGGACTGAGTGTGTAATGAGTTCCCAGATCTTTGAAGCTGCACCGCTTTGCTCAGACCTCTGTGGACTGAGGCCCAGCCCAGACTCCAGGCGCTTCTTGGCCCCATTCCATGCCCAAGGACACAGAGCCAGGGGTGGGGGGATCTAAGGCTGATTGCCCCTCAAAAGCTGTACCAGCTGCTTCTCTCATGCCCCGTTCCCTCAGCACCTGGATAACTGTCATGCATCCTCATCTAAACTCACCATCCCCTGCAATCTTCACGAGGACTTGCAATGGCTTCTTGCTTCCAAGCCCGCCTCCTTATAGCTGGGTCCCTATTCCTGCCCCTCCTGCCTGGATCCGTGTCAGTTGTTCATCCCTTGGATCTACCTACATGACTGTCCCCCCCTGCCTGGTTGGGTCCTGGCATCTCATCACAAGACTGTGCTTTTTGTAAGTGCCAGGCATGTCTCTGCTCCCTTTGTCCCCAGGGCTGACCTTCTACTTTCAGATCTACCTCTCTTTGTACATCCCAAGGAATTAGGCAGGTACCTACATTTCAGTATCAGATGCCTACACCTCACCTACCCTTGTAAGTTTGCCAGTGTTGTCATGGCCATCTCAGGATCTACAGCCTCAAGAAAAAGTACAAAAGGAGAGGGGGTCCCCATGACTGATGGGACTTAGACATTTCTGGCCATGGGATGAGCAGTGGGAATCATCAGCTCATGCTTGCGTCACAGGGCAGGATGGGGGCAAGGGTCACCTCATGGAGGCTCCTGGTCTAACTGGATCCCCTTTTCTCAGGTTTTGGAGAAATGAGATGAGACTTGTTGGGGGAAAACTGTGTAATCAAAAGAAAAGGAAAATGACAGACTTTGTCCAACCCTCACCAGTTTCAGAGAATGAACTCTTGCAAGGGTGTTTTATTACTTAAATGTATTTCTCACAGAGGTGATACTGAGCAAAGAAAATCCTCTTTGAGTTACATGGCTTTATCGTTCAGCACTGCAGGATCTTTCATCTCTAAGCAGTAAAATCAGGCAGTAATTCAAAGTTTAAGTTACTGTTTCATTTTAAAAATATCACCTTAACCTTTAGCACTTGGTCAAAGTCTGCTTTGGCATTTTTGGTCAGCTTTATCTATAGCTTTATTTTGTTGGCTGTTATGAACATATGCAGGCTTTATTCAGAAAGGCATTTGGGGTTTATTTTCTCCAGCAAGCAAAGGGGGAGGGAGGAAGGAATTGGGCTAAAGAGCAGGCATAAAGTGAGGCTGAATGGCTGGTGATGGTTATCTTATGTGAGGCCACTGTGAGATGTTAATGGCTTTTTTTGACCTTGGCAAGTGTTAGCTTTGGGAAAGGAGTTGGTGGATATGCTTAGCTGGCATCTGTTTTCTCATTCTTCAGAATGTCAGGGGCAGGTTTCCCTGGTGGCACAGTGGTTAAGAATCCGCCTGCCAATGCAGGGAACACGGGTTCGAGCCCTGGTCCGGGAAGCTCCCACATGCCGCGGAGCAACTAAGCCCGTGTGCCACAACTACTGAGCCTGCACTCTAGAGCCCGTGAGCCACAACTGCTGAGCCCGCATGCCACAACTACTGAAGCCTACGCTCCTAGAGACCGTGCTCCGCAACGAGAGAAGCCACCGCAATGAGAAGCCCACATGCAGCAACAAAGAGTAGCCCCTGCTCGCCGCAACTAGAAGAAAGCTCACGCGCAGCAACAAAGACCCAACGCAGCCAAAATAAATTAAAAAAAAAAAATGTCAGGGGCTGCTGGGGATGCGACCTGGACACTTTATCACTCTAGAAATCTGCTGCTTCTCTTTCTCCGTCTGTATTTCTTCTCTCTCATCTGTGAGGTCTCTGTTTCTAAGTGAAGGGAGGGGTTTTTATGAAGAGGCCCTACGAGAAGTCATTGCTTCAGAAACCAAGACTCAGGAGCCTGTCTCTACAGTGCATTCGTGATGACAAAGAAATGAAGACAAAGAGCAGCAGGCGCCCTGGGACCGCCCCTCAGAGATGCTCTGGGGCAGGAGGCCACACATCCTCCTGCTGCGGGGACCAGAGCAGAAAGGTGACGTCACCGTTTTCTGAGCCCCAAACGATTAAGTCACTATGAAGCCTGCATTCTCAGGAGTTAAGAACAGGAGAAAATTAGTCTGAAGCCACAGAAGAGGCCTTCGCTGGGCTGCTTGGCAGAGGTTGTGGATCTGATACACACTTCTCACTCTGACCTTCCTTCTGTGGGTGACATGGTCCTCCCAGTCTTTTGCTGGCTGCGAAGTGCTCTCTCTGCTGTAGCCACTTTAAATGTCTGTGGTTTTCTTCCCTCATTTCTCTGAGAAACTCATTCCCTCTTTGGTGATAGATCTGGCAGGGCTTGTGGGAGCCGGAGGAGGTGCTTGTTATCTGTTGTCATTCATTTCTTCCTTCATTGAACAAATAAGGGTTCCTAGTATGTACTGGGCACACCTTTAGGTGCCCGAGATGCAGCAGGGAAGATAAGGTCGAAGATCCCTGCCCTCCTGGAGCCCAGGGTCCAGTGGGATCATGACAAGAGCCATGCAGAGATACTTTGGAGGGACACCAGCTCTTTGCCTTTTCAGATGCAGAACATCGTAACCCTAAGGATGTGCTGCCTTGGTACACGTCACAGAGAGTGCCTCCCAGCTGCGTGACTGAGAGTGGTTCCTGCAGGCACCATGGGTGGGCTGACCAGGTGGACCGTAGTCAGCTCAGCACTGGACTTGGTAAACATCTAGACACGAGACCATATAATTAAACTCTTAAGAACACAGCCTTTAGAGTCAGATGGCCTGGGCTTGAATTCTGGCTCTGCAACTTAGAGCTGGCTTTCCCTGGGCAAACAACATTTCTGAGCCTATATGGCTATTATAATAGTTCTTGCCTCGTAGGCACTGGGGTGAAAATGAAAGAAGGAAGTGTAGGTAAAGCTTGTAGCCCAACGTCTGGGGTTCCGTGACTAACTGCAGTGAACATTATATATATTATTAAGGTTTTATAATCCCTTTCTACCAGCGTTGTGGAGGATACAGATATACTTAGTGTTCATAGCTTTACTCTGAAGGATGCTCAGGTGTATTACATAAAAACCCTGCAGTCTAGCAGCGAAATGATAAACGGGGAGAACACATTAGAGGGACAAGAGGAGCAGGCCGGGGGCCCGGAGGTTGGGTCGTGGAGGCTGGAGATGTGCCTGGAGCAGGGGTTCTGCTGGAGCAGGAGAGGCCGGGATGTGTTCGGGGAGCCCTAGTCTGAGTGGGGAGGCTGGGAAGCAAAAGATGAAGGCGTTCGGGTGAGAGGAACATCCGAGTGACTCAAGGACTGGGGAGTGGGGTGGAGAACAGATGTTGAAGGAATGGGGCTCTGTTGCTGGAGAAGCAAAATCAGGACCAGAGGTGACGGGCCTCAGAAAGAAGGGCTTGAGTTTAACCCGGGCCTGTGGGGAAAATGTCAGCATTTGGGGGGTCTTCAGTCTGAGTCCCCAGTAAGCAGGGAGAATCACACTGGGTAGTAGAAAGGACTGTCCAAGCTTTGCATCTGGTAGACTCTGAGAGTCCGGATGCCATTCACGGGGCCAAGGAGCATCAAGGCCTGGAGTTGTGTGGTGAGAGATGACATCGTTTGGGCAGCTTGACCAGACACGATGACCCAGAGCCATGTGGAATCGCTCAGCAGGCGGTGAGGTGGGTGGGACCACCATCCATCCATTCATCTGTCCAAGCAGCTGTTTGTCCATCCACTGTTAATTTAGCACCTACTATTTCTTAGATGCTGTGCTGGGCACTGGGGCTAAACAAGTGAATGAAAACCTCCAGTTTATGGAGCTCATGAGAGAAACCGGCAAGAAAGCAGTCATGGCAGTAGAGGGCTGGCGTTGGGGTTGAGGTGGGCACAGGGGCTGGGAGCCTTAGGGGACACCTGCTACAGGCTCTGTGGGGGGAGCTGCAGACAGAGCAAGGTGTCAAGACGGAGGGGCCCAGGTGGAGCGTGTGTGGTCGACTAGGGGGTCTGTACCCTGGAGCAGAGTGGGCGGGTTTGGGAGAGAAGCAAAGGCATGAGGTTGGGGCCATAGATCACCAGGGGCCTTTCCTGCTGGGCTCAAATCTTTATTTCCGTCTGAGGATGACAAGGAACACGGAATGGGTGTGAGCGGGTGGAACATCACAAACATTTTTTTTTAAATTTTTTTTTAAATTTTTTTATTTATATATTTTTTATTTATTTTTGGCTGTGTTGGGTCTTCGTTTCTGTACGAGGCCTTTCTCTAGTTGCGGCAAGCAGGGGCCACTCTTCATCGCAGTGCGCGGGCCTCTCACTATCGCGGCCTCTCTTGTTGCGGAGCACAGGCTCCAGACGCACAGGCTCAGTAGTTGTGGCTCACGGGTCTAGTTGCTCCGCGGCATGTGGGATCCTCCCAGACCAGGGCTCGAACCCGTGTCCCCTGCATTGGCAGGCAGATTCTTAACCACTGCGCCACCAAGGAAGCCCATCACAAACGTATTTGCATTTGACAGAACTCACTCAGGTGTGGAGAAGCCCTTGGAGGCAGGGCTGGGAGGACCGGAGGAACAGGAGAGCTGCCAGCGCAGGGGATCCCTGGGCTGTCCTTTCCACTCTCCGGACAGCTGTGGGAGGAGGATTCCTTTTGTTCAGCGATACGGAGGGGAGGCTTGGGCAGGTTATGCACATCGCTCCGGTTCTCACCTCCAGTAAGCAGCCAGAGCCCTGAGTGTCGGATTTCCTTCTAGTTAACACTGAGAGCTGCAGGCGGAGCAGGGGGCAGAAACCTGTCCCCTTCCGTCATCACAGCTGCGGAGGTGAGAGTTTCAGAGAAATCAGGTGCCACCTCGACTCGACTCGCCTGCCGCCTCCTGTGAGTCCTGTGTGGGAGGCTCTGCCCCAGAGGTGTCAGGGGACCTCGAGTGGGAATGGCAGCTGAGAAAAGGCAGGGCCTCCAAGGAAGCCGGGACAGAGGGAGAGACAGGCATCCCAAGGGCATTTCTAGCAGTGGAAACATTTTATTTTAAGCAGGTGCCAGCACCTCGGAACACTCTCTCCCTTTCTCCTGGAGCTGCCTGAGCCCGCCTGAGACGCCTGAACGGGCCCCTGCTCCCGCCCGCCCCTCGCACCTCCCAGAGGGTTTCTGCTTCTCCTCCGCCTGCGGCATTGCCCCCACCCTCTTCCTTGTATTCCTCCTCACTGTGCCTCCCGCCTCTCCTTCTGCCGTGCCTTCTCCACTGTCGTCTTTTCTTCGTCTCCCCTTTCATTCTTATTTGTGTCCTCTCCTTCCTGACCTGTGTTTCTCCTCATCTGAGTTGGGAGTGGTGGTCCCTGACCTCCTAGGGTTCCTGGGAAGATGATTATTTCATTATTTCAGCAAGCCCTTTCTACCCACTTTCCAAGTGTGGGGCTTCTGTCTGGCCCTGGGGGGTGTGAGTACAAGCAACGTCCAGTTCTTGCTCTCAGGGAGCTTCCCGCCAGGTGGGAGTCAAGTTCAGTGGCCTAATCGCTTGCTTGAGGCCCCGGCTGGGCCACTCTGGACCGCCAGCCTCTGAAAGTGCTCTGCTGGGGAGAGGCCCCGTGTGCTCCGACAGTTACTCTGTTAGCCTGGAACAGCTTCAGGCCCTTACGCCTCCAGGGGAGGTAAGTCTGGGTGCCTTCAGCTTCCGGAACGCGAAGGAAAGGTGCCCACATCATCTTGTCCAGTTCTGTTGGCTAACCAGCTTGACTTCTGTGAGCTCTCTTAGCTAATTACAGTAATTCAAAGTGACTTTGAATAACATCACTATCAGTAGTGCAGCTGACAAGCAAGGGTTTCGTTGGGCATGATTTAGGGAGATGTGGCCAGCGGTTCATTTCCCCTCTAGAGCTCAGCGTCGTGGCAGCCTCCTTCCTGCATCTCCCCAGCTCTGGATCATTCCCCTCCTCTTGACCTCTCCGTCTTCATCCAGCCCTCCTGGGATGCCTGACAAGGCTTGGCCAGACCCCTGGCAGTGGAGGAGTCTGTGAGGCACCACACACAGCAGTAGACTAGGGGGAGGTGGAATGATCTGGATTAAAAGTGAAGCTGCCATCAACAGCTTTGTGACCTTGAGGCCATGATTTGCTTTCTCAAGCTTGCAAAGTGTTTTGGTCTATAAAACCAACACCAGCTCTCACCCAGCGTTATATGAGGTGCATCACATAAATCAACAGGCCCGTCGTAAGTACTTGCTGTGTGCTGGGGCTGAGACGCAGGGACACATTTCCTTCAGGACGCAGCCCTACGCACAGGTAGCCGAGGAGCCTGCGGTCAGGGCAGCGAGGAGAACAGCACTGGGCACTCAGGCAGGAGCCCACGGAGGCCTGCCTGGAGGGGGCGTGGAGCCAGGCAAGCAAGAGGGAAGGTCTGACTCTCTGCTCTCATGCTTAGGTGTCGGGAGTGGCATGCCTCTTCTTTTTTATTAAACCGGTTTCATTTCTAATTGGAGCCCCTTTCCTACAGGGCTGGGGGGAAACCTGACCTCAGTCGTTTTATGAGTTTTGCCTCCTTCCTGGGTCCTGTCAAGGGTCTGAGCTCTTACTCGGAGTCAGACGCTGGGCTGGGGTGGAGGTGCTGCTCTGCCCGTCACCTCTGCACAGAGGCCCTTGCTTTTGTTCCCTCATTCCTTTACTCAGCTTATTTTCATTGAGCACCTACTATGTGCCAGGTACTTTTCCAAGAGCTTTGGATATAACAATGAATAAATCAAAGATCCCTGTCCTCATGGAACTCACATTCTAGCAAGACAAACAGAAAGCAGCAAATCAGTAATTTAAGCAGTGTATTACAAGATGATAGATTTCATATTTTAAAAAGGTAAAGTAGAACAATGTTAGGGCATCAGAATGCCAGGTTGTCATTTTAAAAGGGTACTGAGAGAAGGCTTCAGTGAGAGGGTGACATTTGAGCAAAGGCCTCAAGAAGATGAGGGGATGCAGGCAGGGGCCCTTAACCGTCCCTGTCTCCAGGGCCCCTATGGGTCTGGGGCTCCCTGCTGCTCCCGGGCCATGCTTGGCCAGGCTGTGTGGGGTTCCATCTCTTTTGGTGCATACCTGGCGGTTCTTCCTCCCAGGTGTCTCCCCACGAAGCCAACAGGAAGCAGGGCCTGGGAACTCCAACTCCTTCCTCATCTGCACTGTCTTCCCCAAATCCCAGATAGAGGAAAAATCCCAAAGAAATTTGAAATTTTTAAATAGTATCTAGCCTTCAGAGGATCCCACGCAGAGCAGACATCAGGAGAATGACTCAGAGGTGAGAAGCAGTGGAGGTGAGGCCGGGAAGCCCCAGAGTTGTGATGTCTGGGAGCAAAAAGTGTGGACCAGGAGCAGGGAGTAGTGGAGATGAGGCTGAGCGCGTGTGAGGTGGGACTGACACAGGTGACACCTGCAGGGGGCGCTCGCCTCACCAGGGTCTGGTCAGGGAGGTGGGATGCAGCCCCTGGAGGGCTCCCCAAGTCAAAGGCTGTAGGAGTTGGCTGCCTTTAGGGAGAGGGTATCTTTTTCTCAGGTCTTTGGGGAGAGGGCATCTTTTTCTCAGGCCCCCTCAGGGTATCTTGTCCCTTTGGCGTTTCCTGTGCAGGACCTTCCACTGGCTTTGTTATACGAGTTAAAGGAGCTTTATTCAGCCTTGCCCCTGAAAACAGACCTGGGACATTCTTTACACGAATCTTCATTTGCTCAAAAGGGTTTGCTAAATTGTTCACAGGATGAGCAAGGTCGGGAGCAGGTGAGGAAGCTACTTAAGAGAATGACCTCCCACGAGATGCATGACTTCTTCCAGCCTCAGTTTCCCCATCTGCAACATGAAAGAGAGTCTTTGCAAGACCTCAGATGCTGCAATTCATGGTGCCCGTGTCGAGTCTTCTCACTGTACTGGTGCCTGTGTACATCAGTGAAGAGAATGTGTGCTTTAGGAAAACCTCAGTCCATCCTTGGTCTCACCAATCCCTGTTGAAGGCCTGATCTTTGCAGTCCCAGGCAGGTCCTGTAGGCGGCGGTGCAGGATCCTCTCTCCACAACCACCGCACCCCCCCCACCCCCAGAGCTCGCCCCCTTCTGGGCAGGCGAAGGAGAAAAACTCAGCGCAGAACCGAGGGAGGGAGCAGTTCAGGGGAGGAGATAGGAGTGATTTCTGCGAAGAATTCTAGCACCGCCGGGCAAAGCAACGTTTACTTTTCCCTAGCGATTGGTTTAATAATTATGAAACATATGGAAGAGTTTAAGGAATATTGGGATGAATACTGTATGCCCATTGCCAAGGTTTGACAGTTATTAACATTTTGCCCCATTTCCTCTCTCTGTACACATGTGCAATTTTCCCCTGGACCATTTAGAAGTAATTTGTAGACATCGTGACATCTCACCCCTAAGAAAATAAACAGGCATTTTCCTATACGAGCCCCTTAGTAGGTATTATTACACCTACGAGAGCAATAATTCAGCATAACCTAACATATAATCCGTATTACAATCACAACATTTTCCCAGAATGCCTTTTATAGCTTTGTATAATTATTATTATTATTCAAGAACCAATCAAGTCTCACTCATTGCTTTTGTTTCAACTGTTTAATTTCTTCTAGAACAAGGACCTACTCACTTCAGGGGTTTTTGTTTGTTTTATTTTTTGAGCGTTTAGGCAGTCATCTTATAAAATATCCTCAGTTTTGGATTTGGTTTGTAATGAATAGATTCAAGTTAAGGATTTTTGGCACTGGAACTTCAAAGGCACTGTTATTACTTCCTTTTGAGGCGCATCAGGAGGGACATGCCAGGTGGTCCCACTGCTGGTGGCACTAAATTGGCCCCTTTGTCCCTTTGTTAAGAGGTGACTGCCAAATGTTTATTGAAAAATGTACATTTCCTCTTTTAATTAGGTATTCTATGGGGTGACACTTGGAGACTGTGTGAATGTCCTATTCCCCAGTGACTTTCACCCAATATTTTTAGTAAATATCAAATGATTCCTTCCTGACTCAATTATTACATTGGTCGGGGGGAGCAAAATGATAATTTTCTCATTCCAGCATTCCTTCTAAATTTATTTAGCTGGCATTCTTCTGTAAAGAAGAGCTTTTCTTTCACATTTTTAGCAACTTGGTTTTAAAGTTTAAGGTTCTACCTTCTTTAGAACTCTTAATTCAGAAAAGGAAAGTGTGTGTGAGAGAGAGAGTGTGAGAAGGAGTGTGTGTGCGTGTATGAGAGAGACAGAGACAGAATGAGATGTAAAGGCTGAGCCCTGACACACACAGGCCTTCTTGAGAAGGCCCACCATCAGCCCATTTGAGCTGGTCCCTTCCACTCTGCTCCCTGCTCACTCCTCTCCAGCTTCACTGGCTTCCTGGCTATTTCTCGAGTGCAGTCAACATCCCCCACCTCAGGGCCTTTGCACTTCCCTTTGCCTGGAACCCCCTTCTCCCGATAGCCGCATGGCTCACTTTATTCCGTCCCCTGCCCAGATGTCATCTGGTCAGAAGATTTCCTGGTCACCCATATAATGTACCAGCCCCTCCCCATTACTCTCTGTCTCTTACTCTCCATTGTGTGTCCTCCACAGCCCTCATCAGCACCTGCCCCATACACTTCATGAGAACAGGCCCCTTGTCCCATTGGTTCAGAGCCTAGAATGGGCCCTGGCTTACCATAGGCCCATAAATATTTGGTGAATGCAAGAAGGAACACACATATGCATGCATGTTTGGTAAAACTCTGAACGAGACCAGAGCCCCTTCCCTTGTTTCTCCTCGCTGCTCCCTCCAGATGACCACAGAGACCCTCCAGCCCTGGGTAGACAGGACAGCTGTTCCTCAGCCCCGGGATAACGTGTGCCATCAGCAACCGCTAGCTTGGTGCCCAGTTATGAAAGCCTGCAGAGTCGGGAAATTATCTGCCCCCCACCACCTCCACCTTCCTTGACATGATTTTTGGGGAATAAAAACAAATCAGAATTCATCAACTGTGAACAAAATTGTCAACTGTGAACTGTCAACAGTCTGGTTTTAAAATAGATGAGAAGTTGATGAAATACAGCGGGGAAAGCAATTTAAATAAAATGTTAAAAATAATACCCAAAGCGGGCAAGGCAACAGGAAAAGTGCGGTGCAGTGGAGAATGTGAGCAGCAGAGACCTGCGTGAGCAGTGAACCAGAGAGAGGTTATTAGTTTTGCTTTACAAATCACAGAGGAGAGAGATTTACTGGCCATTCACGGGAAAACATTCACTCATTCCAACGTGTTGGCGTGTTATGCGAAATGGAAGGGAAGATTGGTTGGAAAATCTGCTGGCACGTTTATTTTTAAGTAGGTCAACATTTTGAATATTTCTGCCAATTTGTGAAATCTCTGGCTCTTCTTCTGTCTTCTCTGTTTCTGTGATGATTGGGGAAGGCATTTCTGTCCCAGCAGGTCAAGGGGTCTAGAAGCTTCAGGGGTTTGTATTTATTTTTTAAAGCTTTTTTTTTTTTTTTAATTTTTATTTATTTATATTTATTTTTGGCTGTGTTGGGTCTTCGTTTCTGTGCGAGGGCCCCCTCCAGTTGCGGCAAGCGGGGGCCACTCTTCATCACAGTGCGCGGGCCTCTCACTGTCGTGGCCTCTCTTGTTGCGGAGCACAAGCTCCAGACGCGCAGGCTCAGTAGTTGTGGCTCAGGGGCCTAGTTGCTCCGCGGCATGTGGGATCCTCCCAGACCAGGGCTCAAACCCGTGTCCCCTGCACTGGCAGGCAGACTCTCAACCGCTGCGCCACCAGGGAAGCCCTGTATTTATTTTTATATTTGTGTTTATATGAATATGGGTTCCAGTACTGTATGTAAAGTCCTTAACTTATTTTCACTTCTTCAACTCTCCTCCTTTCAATAGTTATGGCTAATTATTTATTTAACTGCTTTATCATAAAATCAATATAAAGCCTTGAGTTTTTCATATTTCCTCTCTTCTGGGCATGAGTCTCAGCCTATACATTGGCCAAGTTCTTCATGTCCAACTGCCCCATATCCTGAGGCTGCCGTTTCATGTTACCTTCTTTCTTTTTAGGAGAATTGAGCCATCTTGGCACAAGGTCTGTGCTTTATGAAACTAAGACAAGGTGATCCATCCCTTAGAGGCTCTCTTTTTAAAAATGGAAGGTGTATTAGTTTGCGAGGGCTGCTGTAACAAAGTACCATGAGTTGGGTGGCTTAAACAGCAGAAGTTTATCATCTCACAGTCCCAGAGGTATAAGTCTGAAATGAAGGTGTGAGCAAGGTTGGTTCCTTCTGGGATTGCCAGGAAGAAACTGTCTCTTGCTTCTTCCAGCTTCTGGCAGCCTCAGGCATTTCTTGTGGATGGTCCTCTTCCCCCCATGACTCTTCACATCATCTTCCCTCTGTGTGTGTCTGTCTCTGTGTCCAAATTTCCCCTTCTTATAAGCATGCCAGTCATATTGGATTAGAGGCCACTCTAATGACTTCATTTTAACATGATTATCTCTGTCAAGACCCTATTTCTAAATAAGCCACACTCTGGGATACTGAGGGTTAGGACTCCAACATGAGGGATGTAATTCAACCCATAGCACAAGGTGTAAATCTTTCCCTCCCCGAGGGTGAGCAGGTGGGCAGGACAGTAGTGATTCATCTCTTTTTAGACCAGCTTCCAGTGTTGGCCAGGGCTGGAAGGGTTCTCCCCCATGGGCCACGGTGACCTTCTGTTGGTAACTCTACATTTATTGAGCTGTGACTCTTTCCCCTTGTGATGGACAAGCTCCAGGGAGCACCTCTGCCTTTGGCTCTTTGTGAACTTTGTAGATTGAATGTCTCTCCACTCCAAACCCATATACTTTGTTTGTACCTGTTTGTTCCTCTTCTATCCCCCAACCCCAATTTGTTTCCTAAAATGAGGAGTTATGGGTGTCACTTCCCAAGAACGTCAGTTTTCGGTTTGTTTTTAGAGTCCACCTCCAGGCTACAGACTCTTTAAGAGGTGGGCTCACAGGCCACCCTGTTTAACTTGGAGCTCTGCAGACCCTGTTCTGACGCAGGACAACAGCCCAGGTGGGGCAGGGCAGGGTGGGGTGCCGGCTGGCTACCTGGAACCTCAGGACCCGCAGGGCACACGTGGAGGAAGTGGACACATGCTTTCTGAGCAAGTCCTAAATGCCAAGAAATCACCATCCATAATTTTGCCAGTTTTCAACTCCTGCTTTGAGAACACTGTGAGGGTGAAGGCGTGGGAGTTCTGAAGGCTTGTCATTTGGTCCTGAGGTAGGGCGGGAGCTAGTGATGTCCCTGTGGTGTTGGGGGACACTTATTTCTCCCTCCCCATATCTCCCTGGGAGGACCCCCCTTTCACTCCCTTGCTCTCTGCTCCCCGCTGCCCCGTTCCCAGGAAAGCTGCCTATGTCCTGTTGGGTGGGAGCCCGGCATCTCTTGGATCAGGTTCATAGCCACAGCCAGGAGCGGCATCCCTGCGTTGGCCAGGTAACGTGGGCACCTCTTGTTCTCTTGGCTCCCATTCTCTTGGCAGGTCTATACTAAAGGGGTAGCATACTTGCCTTATGTTTGCAAAACCTCTGTGTGCACAGACCCGGGCACACTTCTGCCAGGTCCACCCAGGTCTGTGTGTTGTCTCTGCCTGTGATTGGTGGTAAGTGGACCAGGGCTTTCCTAGGCCTCCGTTCCCTGCAGGTTGGGAGAGGCAGTTGGAGGTGTGAAGGTCCCAGGCATACTGTACAGCCCGGTCTAATGGGAAGCCCAGTACTGTGAGAGTTTTGTGTCCCCTCTGGGTAAAGCTGGTGCAGTGACCACCTTTTGGCTTCTATATCTGTTCTTGCCCAGCAAGGACCTGGGGAAGAGGGGATGGGGTAAGAGACTGGTAGGTAACTCCACGGGTGCGACTTGGAGAAGAGCTGTAGGAAGGGAACATGTGTGAGATGCTTGGTTTGTAGGCCCTCAGATGCCTCTGCCCAGAGATATTCAGGGTTCGCCACCCTTCCCAGGGGCATCCCCGCACACGTGCTCTCAATCCTCCTAACCAGCTTCCTCGGGAGATGTGGTGATAGTTGGTCCTTACCTGGATAGAAGCCTATAAACTGTGTTTTATGTTTGATCATAAAGTACTTGACACGTAAACATATATGTATTATGCATGTGTTGCCAAGGCTACTAACAAAACAAAAGCCTCAGAATCCAACGCCCAACTTACGAAATAAACCATTCCCAATTTTCACGATGCGTCTGTGGGCCCCTGTCTGACGCCATCCCCTGCCTCCTCTCTGGAGGTGACCTCTATCTTGATGGTGTCTGTCAACGCCGCTCCCCCCACCCCCCGGCTTCTTTAAAGTAGCTTTTACCACATATGTGTATATCTCTAAATAGCACATTTTGAGCTTTATAAAAAAATGAAATTATAGCCTTTTGAGCTTCATTTAAATGCCACATATTGTTCTGGAAGATAAAAGGCAGATCTGTGTCCTTGAAAGATGCATTTTCACCACTGCAGATAAATATTGTTTTCTCTGGTGGCCCCTTCCTGGAGTCGGGAAGAGGCCTGGCTGCCGCCACAGACTGAGGCAGCGACTGTGCGGGAGAGGGGTGCCGGGGCCAGCCACGGAAGCTGTGTTACTAGAATCACAGTGCGCAGGAGTCCCTAGGCCAGGCCAGGCCGCCCAAGAGGCGGTTGTTCTGGGCACCTGGGAAGCAGATGGACTAATTCCGACTCCAGTGATAGACTCGGGTGAGCGGGGAGGCTGAAAGGCAGAGCGTTAAATGTGGAGCTCAGAGACAGGACCAGGGAGCGCTGTGAGTCAAGGATGGTTCACGACGAGCATCTCAGATGCTGAGCTCTGGCGCCTACACTCCTTGCGCAGGCAGACTGGTGGCTGGCTCCTGGTGGCCGGAACAGAGGTTCAGAGCTGCAGAGCGAACAGGGACCCCATCCTCCTGCCTTTATCATTCAGCAGCTATTGACTGCACACCTACTGTGTGCCAGGGCTATATGTGTATCATATCATGCCAGGGATAAGACCGCGACTAAGACTTTTCCCTGCCGTTAAGTACTTTAGGGTCTAGAAGGAAGTCACCTTTTGCTAAAGTATGCTGTGGTAGCAAGCGATCCCCAAGCATCAGTGGCTCGTGACAGCAAGCATTAGTTCCCTGTTCATGTTGCATGCTGGCCGTGGGTTCGCTTCAGCTCTGTTCCGTGTCCTCTGCCGTCTGGGTCCCAGGCAGAAGGAGCGGCCCTTATGGGACACATGCCATTTCCATAACAGAGGGAAAGAGCAAGAGGGGAAAACCAAGCAGTGGTTTTTCCAATGTCACACAAACCTGGCTTGGATCATTCCTACTCACCATCTGCTGGCCAGAGTGAGTCATGTGGTCAGGACTGCTGTCACCACAGAAGGGACATCAGATTTCATGACACACGGCCCTGAGCAAAGTATAGATTCCTCTTCTGGGGAGGCCAGAGAATGTTTGGGAAGAGGATTACCATCTATCACAGATACAAGCAGGCAATTGCAGTCACAGTATGATAAGGCTTTAGAGAGCGAGTCACTGTACTAATTTTGACTTCATAAAGTAAGTTGACATGTAGAAACAAAGTGTATTTCCCCCTCTAAATTAGCTTTAGGGATTCTGTTGAGAAAATAGTATGAGAATCACTAGCCTGAACCTGAGGATTGTTCCAGAGGGCTAGCCCAGGGGAGGAGGAGGGGGCGGGGCCAGTAGCAGTGGTCTCCCCTCTAGCCCTGGGCACGTGCACACAGGCTGTGCTAGTTGAAAAGAAGCTTCTTACGCTGGGGACCCACGTGCCGCCTTCCAGCGTTCTCCTTGCTGCGTCTTCTGTCCATTTGGACCATCTGCGGGCACGGCGCATACCTGGGGTCTCTTTTATGCTGCATCCCTACATACACATATATCCCTCCTCTCCTTATCGCCACATCCACGTGGTCGCACAGTTTTTGTTTCCTCACTACGTCAATCGACATTCACGGTCTGGGCCGTGGCTTCCTTTCATACAGCCCCCAGCACGCCTGCCACCACACTGGGCCACGCCAGACACCCAGCAGTGTGCACAAAAGGGAGTTTTGCATCGAGAGGAAGCCAGCTCCCCATCGGCTCATCTGCTGTGCTCTCTCTGCAAGGGTCGCAGGCAACTGTGTGGCCGACGGACGGTAGGAATTACACGAGTGACTGCAGCACATGTAGGCTGAAAGCCCTCTCTCCCTATCCTCGGTGTGTAATCAGTGTGGGGACTGAATACCCCGTCGTCTCACAAGGAGCCGGGATTCATCTGCACTCATGTGTTGCTTTGCAAACGCTGGTGGCCTTTTCAAAGGTATGCGTTTGTGCTTTCCGAGGGCAAGGACCCTATCTCCCCTTTTCTCCCCTTTGAAAGATTCCGCGTGGCGCCTGATAAGAGCTGCACGCACGGTGGGTGCTCCGACCCTTCTGCCCGTCTCCCCTTCCTTTGAACCTTCAGCAGATACCAGCATGGTTCTGGGCCCGTGGGCCTTTGCAGAAGCCTGATTGCACACAGGCCTTGATCTGGAGAATTTTGCAGGTCAAAAAGGGAGGGAACTCTCAGACAACTCAGACCCAGGCCAATAGCCCAGCTGCATAATTAGCCACACACGGAGTCCAGTGCAGGCCATCTGTTCTCTCGGTCCCTCCACGTGACAGACACAGTGATGGCGACGGTTAAGTGCTTGGCCCTGGAGTCGGTCAGACGGGGTTTGGAATCCTGGATTGTGCGTGTCCTGAGCTTTCACAAGTTATTTAGCCTCTGAGTCTCCATTTCTTATTCCATAATGTAGTAATAATGAACTGCTGTTAATCGTTGTGGTCTTCTGCATCTGTAAAGAACCTCCTTCTTTCCTGCTTGGGTTCTGAATCAGTTGAGACTTAAGGGTGAAGAACTGGAGAGAGCGGCCAAAATACGAAGGGGTTGACAGGACGTTGTATGGCTTTGGGGCTTCTAATTTTGAATCCTAGAATTCAGTGGACATTTCCACCCAGTCCCAGGCTACTTAGACAACCACAGGCATCCTCTGGGGGGAAAGACTGTGTCAAACTTAGGTTTTGGATGGTTGAGGCCATAGCATTCACTCCTCGCTTGCTCCCGGGGAAAGGGCTGGGCCTCACACACCATCCAAACTTACTAAGTAGATTGTTACCCTTCCTCCCCAGGCAGAGGGTGAGCAGCTGAGCGGGCCTAGGAGGGCTACACTGGCAGAGCCTCCCTAGTGGGGGTAAGGGAACGAGTTGGAGCAGCCTTCAGCCTTTTGTCTTTGTGGACCCTCTGGGACTCCGCAGATGTTAAGTTTCATCCTGACACTCGCATAAACAGTTACGGTTGAGCTTACCACTTACTAAACTAAGCCTCCCTGGGCAGTGCTTTTAGATGTTATCCTGTGCATTTGGGAAAACATAGAAGGCCATTCCTTAGTTAGCATCCTGTAATTCAGACGTTTAACAGAGGTGAACGCCTCTTCGCTCTGTCTTTGCTTCTGTGAGCCTAACTGTGGTTAGAAGGGCACTGGCGGTTTCCTTAGGAAGCTGGGGAGGGAGGGGTCTGCGTGGCAGTATTCTTAAGGCTTGTTCTGTCTGTCTTTTGCAGTGCAAGTTGGAGTTCCATGCTTGTTCTACTGGCAAAAGTCTCACCGCCCTCTGCGACGGGCCCTGTCCATGTCTCCCGGAGCCCAAGCCACCAAAACTCAAGGCAGAGAAGAATGGTGAGTGGGCATCGTAGGACACCCCCTGAAGGGGGGCTGTGTGGTCAGGGTGGCCTGACATGGCCAAGGTCCTCCCCAGACGCCAGGAACCTGGCCCTTAGCAGAGGCATTCTAGCTCGGGCTGGGGAGACCGTTATGCTCGGCAAGTACTCTAGTCATTTAGGGACGCCAAACTGAACCGCCTTCAGCTGCCATTAAATAGAAAAAGAAGAGCTGAGAGTCTTTGAAAATAATTCTGTTAGACCAAGATATGCCCTAGGTTCTTCCAGAGGTCAAATTGGCTATGGTGTAGGAAGGGCAGGGTTTCAACGTTAAGACCAGGCCTGCCCTGGGGTGCGCCTTGGTCTTCCTTGAACTCTAATCTCTAAATCCTTTGAAAGGCCAGATTTCAAAACATAGACTGCAGAGATGTCACGATGATGGACAGTATCCCCCCACAAAAGCAATTCTCTACTACTATGTTCCGCCTCTGCCTGGCATGTGACACAGAGCCAGGGCGTGGATGGAAGAAGAATAACTCCCCAGGCGCTGTGGTTTCTCTTCCATGGCTGAGAGGGGCGGCAAAGGTCGGGCTTATCTGGATGTTTTCATGATGGAGAAAGTAATGTTGGCCCACTGGTCTCAGCCCCTTACAAGCCTTCCATAATGAGACCCAAGATAGAAGTTTGCGTTGGCCTTCTGTGGAGCTGGGCTTTCTCAGCTGTAGGTGGCTGTCCCCTGGAAAATGTTGGACATCCGTGTGTGAGTGTGTGTGCGTGCATGCACACACGTGTCTTCTAAAGCCTGCAGGTATTTGTGATGGAGGAGAATGAATAGGGTGTAAGTGTTTATCCACTTACCTCTTCCTAAGCTGTTTTGTCTTTTCCAAGGCACATAGATGGAGATGTTCAGGTGTAAATTTGTTCATGGTGATTGCTGGAATGTTGTGTTAGAAGGCTCTTTGGGAGGTTTAACCCAGGATGTGGAAGGACATTGTAAACTGTAAAGCACTGGGGTCACAAATAATCTCCATAGGTTAGTCTTGGTTACCAAAAAGCTGATCTCATTGCATTTTGGTCTGATCATCTATATAACTCTAGTAAGAAATGTTAACTAGGGACTTCCCTGGTGGTGCAGTGGTTAAGAATCTGCCTGCCAATGCAGGGGACACGGGTTTGAGCCCTGGTCCGGGAAGATCCCACATGCCATGGAGCAACTAAGCCCATGCACCACAACTACTGAGCCTGCACTCTAGAGCCCGCAAGCCACAACTACTGAGCCCATGTGCCACAACTACTGAAGCCTGTGCGCCTAGAGCCCGTGCTCTGCAACAAGAGAAGCCACTGCAATGAGAAGCCCGCGCACCACAACGAAGAGTAGCCCCCGCTCGCCACAACTAGAGAAAGCCTGTGTGCAGCAACAAAGACCCAACAGAGCCAAAAAAAATAATTAATTAATTAATTAATTAAAAAAAAAAAAAGAAATGTTAACTAATCTACACAAGCCTCCTTGTACTGTGGTCAGAAAACCTAAAGCCGTGCTGTGGTAAGCAACTACAAAGCCCACAAAATTAACTTCTGTCTGGAGATTTCTTAAGAATCTTCTTAGGAAGTCTCAGTAGCCTCTCTTATTTCAAGTATATTCTTTATTGCTTTTATTTAGTCTTCTATTCTGAGACAAGGAAACCAATCCAAGAAAGCCATTACTACCATTTTGCCTGTAGTTTTCTGGGAGGGCTTCGTGGTTCTTCAAACAAAGTACAACCCTTGTTTCTTCATGGCAGGTTTCTCACATCTGATTAAATGAGATTCACTCTCAAATATGACTCTCCAGGTATGGCCTTGGCTGTACCATCTATTTGTTCAGTTACTTACTGGTGAAAACTAGAACAAATTCTTATCGAGCCTGTGCGAGAGTAACTACATTGACATTGAAAGTAAAAAGACTCAGAAAAAAAGTGTTGTTCCAGAATTCTGAGAGGTTAGTGAGAACAAGATTACCACTTGAAAGGGTTTCATTTCCAAATGTTTGTAAAAGCACAGACCACTAAGTTAATAGCGAGAGATGGGTCAGGAAGAACGCAAAGGACTTCATTATATGCCTGTCAGAAATGAGAACAATAAAAAATAATACCAGCAATATTCTAAAACCAATTATCAAAATTATGTTTCCTTCATTAGTTCCTGCAGTCCTGTCTAATTATTTTTTGTTCCACTGGCTCTTGGGTCAACTGTCTGCTCTTATGAAGTCATCAGAGTCCTGGAACTCCACACTCTGTCTCTAGTATCATCTGGCAATTATCTAAGAAATATCACCTTGGAAGCCTGTAACAAGGCATCTGTTATTTCAAGTATCCATGAAACTTGGTACACTTCTTTCCATGAGGCTCTGAGATTGTCCTTTCTGGTTAAAGACCCAATTTCTGCTGTGACTTAAAGCAAATATTTTATATAAGCATGAGGGGAAGCAGGAACTACCTGTTGGTGAGAAGACTGAATGTAGTTAATTTATTACATATCCAACAATTTCCTAATGAAGGAGAGTATAATCCTCTATCAGGATAGGATGCTTAACTATTTAATACGGATTTGATCAGCGTTTCCCTGGTGGATAAGGGCATATTACGGGCAGTGAGGGCACTGATAGATCCCTAGGGTCATTATATGAAATGAAACATTTAAATGAAGAACATGTTACCCAGACAGAATCAGTCAAGGGAAGGCTGACTTCTTCCTTTAATTGGACGATTCTTTCCACCTAGCTCTCGCAATAGTTTGCGCCAGGCAGCGAGCGCTGAACTGAGGTTGTGGCAGTTGGGATGAGGAGGAGGGGATGGATGCCCAAGAGGGGTTGGAGGTGAAATGCAGGGCAGCTTTCATTTGGCCACTTGGCTGTTGGGTGAAGGGCAGAGGAGGATTGCCCACCCGTCCACCCGCCCCCTTACCTGGCAGCCGCCCCTCTCTGAAGCTGCAGTGGGAGTGGCGTCTACAGGCAGACTCTATCCACGGACACACCGTGGCTCTGAACAGCATCCAGAGCAGTCTTGTGTCTGTGCCTATCACAGAAATGACACTTGACAGTCTCACAAATGCACGTGTGTCAAAAATGTGACATGACTGTTGTTGATGATGATACTTTATTTTCAACCTTACCTCTATGTTGAACCGTGGTTCCTTGTGGTAATACAAACATTAGTGAAGTCACTTCCAGGTAAATTCTGTCAATTCGGGATTCTATCTAAATTCTAGGAAGTAGGGGTGGGGTGAGGGCTTATGAGCTACCATACTGGTGTGAGGTGGCTCCTGGTGTGTCTCTTTCTTTGGAATCTCCCTCTCTGGGGGTTTGCAGTTTTTAATTAGCTGTCCAGCAATGTTTCATCCTCAGTGCGGCCAAGGAGAGATGTTTACGATCCTGTCCGTGACCTCTGCTCACTCATACCGAGTCCTCTTTCTTCTAAGCCGACTCTTCTGAGTTCACTCATCCTCTCACTGCCCCTCCTTGGCCCCCTTCAGGACCACACGTAACTTCTGTGACCTTCTGGTGTCAAGAAAGACTGTGGTGAGTTGCTCTCTCAAGCCGTCTCTCCTTGGATCTGCCCAGCAGCAATTTCTCTTCCACTCAGAGGACATCTTTATGAGACTTACCTCAAAGTGGGCTTCATATTGGTAGAAAGACACAGGTCCTCTTTGCTGCGGGGCCTCCAGCTGTCAGGGGTTTCAGGAGTGCGTCTTCCTGCCCAGGCCCCAGAGCTGAGTTTGGAGAGCGGAAAGCTGTGGTGAGCGGAACGTTTCCTAGGGACTCACGGGCCTCTGCCTGTCCGCCTTCCTTTTGTAGCCCCAGCTGTGATCAGTACTGGATGTGAGTGTCCAGGGTGTGTGAGGCCAGGGTCTAACTAGCTCTCCTTCTGATCTCACTCTGCTTCTTCCAGCCTTTGGCCGTTTGAGTTACAGCAAACCCGGTTCTTGGAAATCAAAAGTCTCTTGTCTCAGCTTTGGTTTTGAGATCATTTTTAGGAAGTCAGAGACTAATCGTTGATTTTCTTTGTGTGTTCTCTTTGTTTTTTCTGGCATCTCTCCTTTGATGTGGCCCCTGGGGAGATGGTGGAGGGTGGAGTCATCCTTTAATACCTCTGAATATTTCCTCTCACACCTCTCAGTTACTCATGACCTTGGACAAGTTACTGAATTGCTTTCTCTCTCATCTCTGTGATACCAGACCATCCTCAAGAATATAGCCTAATGATTGTCCAAAGGAAGGGGAAAATTAAAAAGAAGGAAATTGAGTCTGGGGGAGGATGGATACATGTATATGTGTGGCTGAATCACTTTGCTTTGCACCTGAAACTATTACAACACTGTTAATCGGCTATACTCCAATATAAAATAAAAAGTTAAAAAAAAAAAAAAGAGGGAGATTGAAGTCTACACATTAAGCTTGGGTTTCTGTACCTTTTCTAAGAGTCTCCTAGGAAAGATCCCTCCCCAGTTTCTCTTGGTATTTTCCAGTACCCAAGAGCCAGCCCAGTTAGGAAGTCACCTCTCACATCTAATGTTAACCCTTTAGTTCCGGGTTTTGCCGCTGCTTTTTCTTCAGTCCTCAGTGAAGAATATGAGGAATGTCTGAAGCACTTGTTTCTTGATTTCTTTACAGTGGTTGAAATTTTAGGGGTAAAATAGAGGACTGTTAGGGTCTTGAAGATACATTTTTAAACTAGCCCCCCCCCATACCTGCTGCTCTCCCCACCCTGACTCCCCTCCCCTCCGCTCGTTCACAGAGACAGACCTCTCCCCTTGGCCTGGGCTCAGCAGCCTTGTTCGCTCCCTCATGGCTGAGGTGAAAACTTTGTAGTTGTAGGGTATTAGGTCAGGAAAGATCTCCCCTGTCTTCCTCCATACCATGCACGAGGGGACCCTTGTGTTCCTCGAAGGCGCCTTGGGTTTCCCCACGGGGACCAGGGGTAGGCCCAGTGGGTGGGGCCTCCGACCTCCCCTAGAGTGGCTCCATCTTTATGCTTTACCACCTCAGATCACATCTGTAGGAAAGGAGTTTGGCACCAGGGAGCCATTGTTCAGTTCCCATTTACCCCAAGAGAAAACTGGAGGCCTATGGAGAGAAAGCATCTCTCCTCAGGTCAGACAGTGGGCAGGTGTGGGGCAGGGTCAGAGCCCGAGCCTCTCGACGCCTGGGCTAGTGCCCTTGTCCCCCGTGTGTCCTCCCTTAGGTCACAGCCAGCCAGGTCCTCCGCCTACAGATGCTCGAGGGTCTGTAGCTGAGGTAGGTGGGAGTTAGATTTATTTCTCCGGGGTGTGACGTCGCTTGCCTGGATCTTGGAAGTGTGAACCATCAGGCAGAGAGTGGCCCTGTGTTCCCACAGGCAGCAGTGTTTGGAAGGCATCCTGCAGAGTCTCTCCCACCCCGTCCTCCTCCACCTTTGGAGGAGAGAATAGAGCGTACAGCACTGTCTCTAAGGCCAGCTCCTTCTTTGCTTCTGTTGTCACAGGTTAGCTTTCAGAGGAGGGATAGGGGGCCCAGCCAGGTGGCCTCAGCTGTTCTGGAGATGACCGTGGAGCTGTAACCCCTTCCTGGCCTGACTGTGCTGGGAGGTGGGGAAGGAAGTTCCACAGATCCTTCCAGCAGGGCATGCTAAAGAGGAAATAACACCTTCCTCCAGCTGAGCTCTTGGGAACAGTAGAAAAATAGTCTACAGTGATTTTCTTTTCTCAAATGGTGATTTCAACCTGAGGGCTAGATTCTGGGGGGAAATGTCCTGGGCTGACAGACGGTTGTCTAATTCCATTACTTATCACAAGTCGAGCTGGGGAAATGTGTTTAAACGGGAACAGGAGGTGGTGCCAAAGAGACGGGATGAAAAGTCCTTCCTCGCTGTGATGTCTCAATGGAAAAATCCTAAAAGGGTCCTGCTGCAGAGGCTCCCAGCAAAATGAAGGTTTATCTTTGCAACCACGAAAGAACATTTTTCTTTAATGCCTATTGTGTAACAGGGTGAAGGCCTCGGGCTTGCAAACTTGCAATTTAAAAGCGGTTTATATTAACCTTTTCCATACCCATTCAACTTTGCTCACTGATTATTCAGTACTACAGTATGGTCAAAAATTAAACATGTAAAGGAACATTTCATTTTTAGGGCCTTGTTAATAGAAATGTCATGAGCTTTAAAGAAAAAACAATTGGGGATTAAATTAGCAACTGCATCCAAGAAGAAAAACGTATTTGTCAGGACTCTGGAGGTAAATGCCGACTTTGGCTTTGAACTCAGATTCTTCTTCTGTGAGTTCAGCTCTGGGAAAGTAGACCACAGGTTCTCCTGGTCATTCTGAAGCTTCCTGGGTAGCAACTGATTGGAGAAAGCTAAAGGTGAAAAGACAGAGAAGGGTAAACTGAGGGAGAGGGTGGCCAGCGTCATAGCTGGAGTCCAGAGAAGGAGATAGAGGTTGGTGTTAGAAATTAATGGCTTTGCTAATTCACTCAGACAGCACTCTTCTCCTGCCCTTATTTTTTATTTATAAATTAATACCCATTCTTATATAAAATCCAAGTATCATGGCAAAAGTGTCTCATCTTCCCAGTTCTATTAGCTTTCTGTTGCATATGCTTCCAATTATTTTTTTGTAAACATATACTAATATACTTTTAAAACTGTACCCATCCAAAATCAGGATCACATTCTACATAATATTTTGCACCCTGCCTTTTTTGTGTGTCGTACGTATGTTTTCATGGAGGGTCCTATCTATCTGTCTGTCTGTCTCTCTCTCCTCCTGCCCAAGCCCCCTGCCCCCACCTTGCTCTCTTTCTAGCCAACCTGCCAGCTCTGCTCCCTTGAACTCCAGACTTAAATATGTAAAGACTGCTCCACATTTCTGTTTGGACGCCCATAGGCATGTCAAACTTAACATGTCCAAAATGAAACTCCGGATCTCCCCCCAAATCTGTTCCTTCTTCCTGTAGTATTTGCCATCTTAATTAATGGCAGCTTCATATTTCAATCTGCTGAAGTAAAAAAAAGAAAACAAAAAACCTTCTTCCTCTCATGTGCCACATATAATCATCATTTCAGTCTACTTTCAAATAGATTTTCAAATATGAGCACTTCTTACCACCTCCACGGTTACCACCCTAGTGGTCCAAGACATCCTCATCTTTTATTTCAATAGCTTCCTAATTAATTTCCTGGCCCCTACATTCTCTTTTGAACATAGGAGTTAAACATTCTGTAAACTGTATGTCAGATTGTATAATTCCCTGTTCAGGCCACTCCACTGACTTCCCATCTTGTTAAGAGGAAAAGAGAAAATCCTTTCAGTGACCTGCAAGGCCCAGCATGATCAGGTCCCTGATCAGGTCGCAGTGGGTTTCGCAAATGTGCCATCATATCCTGCCTCAGCCTGGACTGTCTTCCCAGACATCTACATGGCTCCCTCCATCAGCCACCCTTCAATCTCTGCACAAACATGGCCTTCTCAGGAAACCCTCCCCGGCACTTGCTATCTCTCTTTCCTCCTTTATTTTTTTCCATACCATTTATTACCTTCCAATATATTAGATAATTTGTTTACCTATTCTGTTTATTGTCTGACTTGCCCACCTAGAATGGAAGTTATATGAGGGCTTTCCAACAATTATTGGTCAAATGTTGAATGATTCTACCTCATGATTTTTAAAGCATTGTCCATTATATAGATTAACCATAGATTATAATGTTTAAAATGGCCAAAAAAAAGATTTACTGTGACAAGAGATCATCTGTAGAAGGTGCTTAATATGTGTATTAAGCCCTTGGTGTATATGTTTAATTCTTCTAACAACCAAAAAATGTCATCTGTAGTGCTGGTGAGAAAATTTGAGATTTGGAGCTTTTTGGCACCTTGCCTAAGGCCACCCAGCTAATAAATGAAAGAGCAGGGATTTGAAGTCTTTCCTAGAATGTGTGCTCTTATCCTCACGTTATACTGTGTTTTTAACCTAAATTGAATATCCATCGAAAGGGCAGACTGCCTTTGGAAAAAGAAAAAAAAACAAAAAACCACACACGTACATTCACACATTTTAAACTAAATTTCCCTGTGCTTTCAGTGCTCAGAGAATGCACTCCGTCACTGATACCACAGCCCTCTCTGATGGGATTTTTCCAAGGTGAGAGAATCAGTGCCCTCACTCATTTTCTCCTCTTTCTTTCTGTAACGCGCCTTGATCTCTGAAGTTTATCAGAACCCTGGCGTGGGCTCATTCCTCACCACCGCGTAGTACACTTTCCTGATAGCCACAAGTTTCTGACCTAGCTTCTTAAAGATAAAAATTCATTTGTAATCTGTCCTGAAGTCGACTGTTCTTTCATTGCCCTGCTATCTATTGCTGTGAGAAGAAAAGACAGCATCACAATACAAAATAAATTGAAATTATAATCGAAAGAGAGCAAGTAGCTGTCCCGTCACCAAGGCAGCTGCTTAGTAAAATCTTGGTAGGTCTCGTCCTTCCTAGGGCCAAGGGTTGTAGTGGGCACCGGGGCCTTGGCCGAGGGGTGAGCAAAGGAAGGGGCAGCACCTTCCTAACAGGTGCAGTGAGAAGTAAATGAGCTCAATTTCCACTATAGATGTAGAGTTCAAAAAATACAGCTGTATCATCATCATCATAATCATCATCATCTTGATGATGGTTCTCTGTTTAAAAACTCAAATGGTGGGGCTTCCCTGGTGGCACAGTGGTTGAGAGTCTGCCTGCCGATTCAGGGGACACGGGTTCGAGCCCTGGTCTGGGAAGATCCCACATGCCGCGGAGCAACTGGGCCCGTGAGCCACAACTACTGAGCCTGCGCGTCTGGAGCCTGTGCTCCGCAGCGGGAGAGGCCGCGATAGTGAGAGGCTCGCGCACCGCAATGAAGAGTGGCCCCCACTTGCCGCAACTAGGGAAAGCCCTCACACAGAAACGAAGACCCAACACATCCAAAAATAAATAAATAAATTAATTAATTAAACAACAACAGCAACAACAAAACTCAAATGGCACTTAGACATAAAGGATGCAGAATGTCACTTTGATTATTGAACTTGAGGAATATATAATGACACCAGGTAAAGCTCAGAATAAGCAGTTGTTTGAATATAGGGTAATAGATATACAGATCGCTCGGGAGCATAGCCACAGCAAAAACAAAGAGCCAGCTCTCTTCAGCCTGTGGAGACCAAAAGAGAAGAGAGATCTGAGAGACGCTTCCAAGTCACGGTGGTGTCATGAGGGCGAGACCTTGTGTTCCACTTCTAGTCCCGGGGCCCCTCCCTCCTGCTTGAAAAGAAGGAGCTTTGCAGGGAGAGACAGTAGATCTCCTTGTACAGCGGAGGTTCTGCTTCTGTTTCTCATTATTTCAAGACCTAGAGTGAGCTAACAGAATAGTTTCAGCACAATTTAGGGGCAGTTCTGAGAGGTGGAGGAGGCACCATGACGTTGGGGCCGAGGCGATGATGAGGATGGTCATGGGTCCATAGAATGTAAAAATTGCTGCTTTCAGATTTCCCAGTGATGCAATAGCAGGTCGTCTGGGGGGCAAGTCCTTCAGATTTGACTAAACTTCACCATGTAGAAGGCTCTATGTGAGGAACCAGTGCAGCTGTCCTGTGACATGTCCGCCTGGGAATCTCAGGAAGGCATTTGCGTGGGCCTTTTTCCTCTCATCTCATCCTATGAAGAATCCATTTATTTTGGCATCCTTGGCCTGGTTATGCTTTGTCCAAGCTTGAATCTTCTAACTGGCCCTTTCCATTCTGTCGTGTGTTGGAGGTGTGGGGTGTGGCTATCACCCCAGTGAGTCCTCTGTGTTCTACCCTAGCAAGGGCTGCTGAGTGTAGCTCCAGCTTCTAAAATCACCTAGGCAAGGGCCACTCATGCTATGAAACCAGATTTAGAAGATGAATGTCAAAGACCAGAAAATTAGTGCTGACAGGGGGTTTGATCAGAATTGTGATCATGTACCAATGCACAAGGCCAAGTAATACTCCAAAAAAAAAAAGATTTTCAAAACATTACTTGAAGCCAAGTTTTTTTTTTAACAAAAACCCCTTTTATGGGGGTTGCTAATGCTATGGAACTGCTACCCTGAGGGGTGTTACTGAGGCTGAAGAGGTCTAGATCCCTGTCCCTACATCCCTCCAGATCTTAGAACTTAGGAGACGCTGTCCCGCACTAGGCTAATCCTGTGGGCTGTTCAGAGCTTCACGTCAGTAGCTTGGAGAGAGTAGAATCGTATGCCCTTATTCCTTGAGCCTGATCTGCATCTGGATCCCAGTCTGTGACTCAGTTCCTTCAGGGCCTCCCCAGGCTTCAGGCTCTGGCGTCGGCACTTCTCCCGGAAGCCCTCCCCCACTTCTTTTCCCCAGGTGTTGAAGGGTGGCTGCCGTGGGCTCCCTTCCCTGCCGGGCTCCTGTCTGTGATTCTGCACCTGCCAGTCTGTCCTCTTCACCTGGATCTTCTGTCCCAGCTTTCCCTTCAGCTTCCTGCTGTGAGAACTGTGCCCAGCACATGCATGGGCCAGTGGATGGCACAGATTGGGCCATCTTCAATCATTTGTAGAACAAATTAACTGAGGAAATGTATAGGCTCGTAAGGTTTTCAAAGTACTCTGATGTACTTGAGCTTGTGGATGTTGCAGCCCTTGAAGAGGCTGGGGACGATAGGTGAATTAGGTCCCTAGGTTGAAGAGGCCGGCTCAGCGATTCTGAGACACCCGTCTCTGGCCTTCTTTGCATCAGACATTCTGGGGCATGAGCTCAGACTGGAACGTAAGTGCTGCGTGTGTTTCTGGCTCCTCTGGTTTGGGACAGATGGCGTCATCCAGCCTGAGCTCACCCAGTTCTTGTATCTGCCTGTATCCTGCCTCCCCAGCTTAGGAAGAGAGGGCTCAAGTTGCCTCGGGAAGCAAATGTTTTTTGCCTTGATGACAGAAGCATAGCATCCTTTGGGATAGAACATTCTGTTCAGTTCATGAACGGGCTCTCCTGAGAACATTCCTAGGCAAAAGAGGGAGTATCTGGAGATAGCAAGAGTTTGTTCTCATTTGGGTTGAGAGCTTCTGGTGCAAGAACTGTGCATACTTCTGTTGTGAGATAGCTGGATTAAATACTGATTACCTCTGCGCCCAATAGGAAACTTGCCTATTCAGGAAAAATGTAGTGAACTAGAACAGCACTGATCTGTGACTTCATGTACCTTGCTTCTGAAGGCCTCTAAGCCCTAATTAAAATTAAAATGTAAAGCTTAAGGCAACACTCTGACAGCTGTTCTGTTTTGTTTGCTTTTTTCCTAAAACTGAGGGCAGTGATTGAGTCTGGAGGTAGTGGTGAGCAATGTGTCTTCATCCACCCAGCATCCGTCTGTCTGTTCATCTATCCATCCATCATCCATCCGTCCAGCATTTATTAAATGCCTATTCTGTGCCCAGGTCCTGTGCTGTCCCTCCTGTAAGCAGATGAGAAGAAATCAACACCAAACATACCAATAATTTGTTATTTCAGTGTGTCTGCATAGGGAGGTCACTTCTGTCCCAAGGTAACAATTGTCTAGGGCTGGGCTGTTTTCCATCCCATTTTATAAGTCTGGGACTCCAAAGGCTTTTTTAAAAATTATTTTCCGAGAGCTTTGTTAGAATTTAGACCTGCTGTTGCAGTCCCAGTGGTCAGAAGAGCTAGACTTCACCTCACATGGTTGAGACAAGGAAACTAATCTAGCTTAAATATCATCTATCAACTAGATTGTCATAACCTTGAAAGCAAGGATTATGTCTAATTTATTTGTCTTTATATCCCTAGCATAGGGTTTGTGGCATGAGTGGACACAACTAAGTATAAATATAAATGTGTACCATATCTGTTACCTATTTAATGAGAGCAATATTTAAATAAATAAATATCCAGGTTCAGTTTGGTGCCTTTCTCCTTCCTGTCTGTTGTGAGTTATTATTCTTTCTATGTACCGTGGAGACACATCTCCTCCTCAGTTTACTCTCAAACTTCTGATTTGGGTCTAAAGTGTCTGCATTGTTTTACCCAGTCTTTTCTGTGATAACCGTCCTGAATACTTGGCTCTTTGGGGTCCTGTGTACATGGTTTGTTGCCTCCTTGTCCATGAGCAGCAGTTAAGGGAGAGATCAAGGTCAAGGTCACTAGCATACCTGTTGCCCACAGAAGGATGCTCCCCATCGGACCTCCCGTAGGTCTTTGTGTGCATCTTCAAGTTTTGATGCAAACACATTTATAAGTCCCCTTATTTGCCCTCCAGGTTACATATGATGGAACTGGCCAGGAGGCTAGTGTTGTATACTAGCAGATGCAGGGGCTGGGGGATTAGACAGCTGTGTGATTGAAGTCCAGCCCCAAAACTCCCTGGCTGTGTGGCTTTGGGCAAGCTACTTCTCTGAGTGTCAGTTTCCACATCCGTAAAAATAAAGAGAATAAGGCCCATCTTGAAAGATTATTATAAGAATGAAATAAACTCAATGAGATAATTATGAAAGCTCCTGGTTCTGAAGGATGCTCAGTGAATATAGGTAACACACACACACACACACACACACACACACGCACACACGAGTAACCTGGTCTGCTGTTTGTACAGTTTGGTAACACACTGCCTTCTGAAAGACCTTTGCATTCTAGAATCAGTCTTGCCAACACTAGGAGGCACTGTCAGTTGTCGATCCCATACCCATTCAATTCTGGTTTTCTTTGAGGAAAACCAGAATTCTTAGTTTCTCAGTCTCTCTTCCAGCTGGCGGTGTGGCCTGGGGAATCAGTCCTGGTCAATGGAATGCAAGTAAAGTCTTCTGGAGATTTCTGAGAAGGCTACTGCTTTCATGAAAATCAGAGGTTTGAGGAGCTGTGGCAACCATTTTGTGACTGCAAGGCGACAAACCCAAGAATTCCCATTAAGGATGAGTGGACAGGAGCTTAGAAAGTGGGCAGTTGTGACTTTGAGTCCCTGCTGAATCAGAGTCACAACTGCCTCTCTCCTAACTTATGTCACAAGGTGAACCTCCAGGGGCTTATGCCACTGTTCATCAAGCTTTCTGTTATTTGCAGCTAAATACATTTCCTAGTTGATACAGAACACCTTCCTTTTAAAGAGCATTTGCTTAGAGACGGGCCGTGCTTGTGTGACGCCAGGAGCCCCCAAGGAGCCAGGGCCAATGGTATCTTGGTATCTAGGGCAGGGGAGACCCGAGGTGGTCTCAGGAGCGTCACTCAGTGTCAGGAGAGCATGTAGTTCCCAGAACTAGGCACCAATCCAACTAGGACTTGGATTGTTCTGGAGTGGGAGCATCTGATCTGTGAGTAAAGTACGTTTGTGTATCAGGTGTTCCGCAATCTCTTGCAAAGACTTCTGATAAGGGAGCGGAAAGGATATTTCTTGTTACAAATGAGTGAGGCATGTTGGACTAGAACACAGTGTACGTGAAGGTGAGCGGAAGGAACTGCCCAACTGGAAAACACAGGTGTGTGGTAAAAGGCAGTAGACACATGCAAATTTTTAAGTAGCATTTTTTAAAAAAATAGAAGTTTTACATGCTCGTTACAGAACATTTTAAAAATTCTAAAAAATACAGGAAGAAAGTTTTAAAATTACCCGTAGTCTCCCAATCTGAGTATAATCACATACTACTTTAAAATCATTATTTTAGCTTAATACTACTTAATAATATTCCCATATCATCAATTATCCTTTTAAAACTTGATTTTTAATGGCTGTCTGGTGTCTGATTTTATAAATGCACTATAATTTTTATAACTGGTCCTCTATCGAGCACTTAGCTTCTAATTTTTCGTTATTATAAACACTGCTTCTTTGAACATCATTGGATATTAATTTTGCACATGTCTTAATTATTTTCATAGGATACAGTCCCAGCAGTAGAATTTCTGGGTAAAAGGGTATGCATATTGTATGTCTTTTGTTACATACTGGCAGAATTTCTTCCGGAAAAATGTATATCATAAGCAATGTATGAGAATGCCTATCAGAAGTCACTTATCAACTTTGGATACTATAATTTTTAAAGAATTTTTCTATTGTGTGAGTTTTTTAAAAGGTACTTTTATTAGTTAGGATTTGGCTCAGCAGTACATGATCAACATTCTGGTGCTCAAATAACAGTGGTTTAAGCAAAAGAGTGTTTATTTCATTTTCATATAGTCAAATGGTAGGAAGTCCAGAGCTGGTATGGAACATCTCAGTCATCAAGAACCTTTTCATTTTGTTGCTCTGATGACCTTGGTGCAACCTCATGGTCCAGCATGTCTGCTAGAGCTCCAGCCATTCCATCTGTAGTCCAGTCAACAGGAAAAGGGAAGGAGCAAAGAAGGGCACACTACTTTCCTTCAAGCAGACCCTTGTGAATTTGGATATAATTCACTTTACATCTCAGTGGTCAACTTAGTCTGAATTTAATTTGAGTCTAGTCACATGGTCTACCTAGATACTGGGGAATGTAGAGTTTTAAGCTGGAAGGCAGCTAAAAATCAGAGTTCTTGTCAATAAAAAAAAGCAGAAGAATGGATCCTGGGAGACAATTACTTGGCTCTATCGAAGTTTGATTTTTTTTTTACTTCTTTGACTACACTGCAGGTTTAACATTTTTTTTCATATATATATGTGGATATACACACATATATATATAATATTTGTAATTCTTCTTTATGAATTGCCTCATATACTCTATTCTTTCCCTTTCACAGTATTTTTCTCAATAATTTTTAAGGCAATTCTTTTACGTATTAAGAGTATGAACCCATCATGTATATTTCACAATTTTTTTTTTTTCTAATTTGTTGCTTGCCTTTAATGGTGTGTTCTGATAGACTAAGATTTTGATGTTTTTATCCAGTTAGGTCCATCTTTTTTTTTTTCTTTTCTGTTGGAGTTTCTGGCTTTGATGTATGTTTAGAAATCGCCCCCACTCTGAGACCAGATAAAAATGCCACCTGTGTTTTCATTTTGTTCTTTCACGGCTTGAATTTTTCATATTTGATGCATTAGGCCAATGGCATTCAAACAGGAAGAAATAGTTTATATTGTGAGCCAGTACTTAAAGCTTCCACCAAGCAATACTCACTCTTACTCTGTATAATATGTGCTATTTCCTATTCTCTGCCATTATACTTCATATTTTAGAAAGTTACATTCATCACCCACTCATGCGTTGTGATCACTAGTTGAAAAAAATACGATTTTAATCAATCTAATACTTATTCTGGGGTATACTGTGAGAAATGGAACTATAAGGGTTTTTTTTTTCTTTTTTAAATAGCCAGTTTTCTTAATGATTTTTACTCTGTAATTCATCTTTCGTCTAACAACAAGCTGTCCTCTTTTTCACATTTTTCATGGCCCTTCTTGCGTGTTCTCCCAGATGATATTAAAAATCATTTTGAAAACTTGCAGGAGATGAAATTTAGATTGGATTTACAAAGTAATTTGAGACGAATTGATAACTTTACACTTAAGTTGTTCCATCTGGAAACATGGCACAGTTCTCCCCAGTTTCCTCAGGAAATGTCTGCAGTTTCCTTTCATATGGGCTCCTGTATTCCTCATTACACCTATGACTAGAGAATTGATGTTTGTGATTGCTTTTTGTGAATGAAAACTGTTTTTTATTTTTGTTAAAATGATTATTTCTTTCAAACAGGAAATCTTGATTCTGATAGTTTTTTATTTTATCATTTTGGATCTTCTATAGAAGACTATCTCATCTACAGATAATGGGTGTTTTATCTTCCTCTCCAATGTAAATTTTAAGGAGTAGCTGCCATTTGGGGATTACCGACTATTGCTAAACACGGTGTGTCATGTGTATGTTTCCATATAGTCATCCTGAAAGCCCAGTGATGGGAGGTACTGTTATCTCCATTTAAAACTGAGAAAACAGACCTTTGTTCATTCCAATTGCTCAAGGTCACACATCTAGCAAATGGCAAAGCTAGGATTTGAACCCAGATCAGTCTGATTTCTAGTCCCCCACTTCTAAGTACTTCACTCTACTGCCTGTAAGTATGTTACACTTCTTTTTGTGTCTCAGTGATCTGGATAAAACTTCCAGAATGGAGTAAATAAGGTACTTGTTTACTAAGATGCCCGTGGTGTGGCATTTTTAAGTTCTGCTGGGGCACCAGTGTGAATCAGGGCTTGTGAAGGCTTTGGCACCCTTTGTCCCTCTGTGACTGGTCTCCTCATGCATCGCCTGCAGAGGGCCCTTTCCTCGCTTCCTTGGCTTCGTCAATCCTTGGTCATTCTTCATGCTTAGAGCACTGTGTACCTCTTTTTTTCAGCAATTGATATCCAACAAGATTTTATTTCCCAATACCCTTAATTCAGTGTTTGTTTTTTTATTTTACATAAACTTTTTATTTTAGGAAAATTTTAGATTTACAGAAATATTGCAAACATAGGTACAGAGAGTTCCCATATGCCCCACAGAATATATTTCCCCTTATATCAGGTTTCTCCACTGTAATGTTACTCTTTTCCCCTCTTTTCATAGTGTACTCTTTGGGTGAAGGTAACTATGCACAATCCACACTTAAGGAGTGGAGAGTTAATGCTCTATCTCCTTGAGGATGGAGCATCTACATAAATTATTTGCAATTCTTCTGCATCAAAGATTTGTTTCTTCTTCCTGTTTAATTATTTATTTATGTATTCATTCATTTGATCAATCAAACATGAATTTATGGTTCATAGACATTTATTTGGTACCTGAGGTTATAATCTAATACTATTAGATTAATCCAGTGCTAAGGTTTTGTTGTTCACATTGTTCCAGCTTTGGACATAGGGAGCTCTTTTTGGTGGCTCCTGTGTCCCTTTGATATACTCTCATTGTGGTTTATTTTATTTACTTACATTTGAGTACTTCTTTACTTTCTAGCACTACAAGATGCTCCAGACTCATCTTGCAGATTCCTTATCCCAGCCATAGAATCAGCCATTTCTCCAGGCAGCCCTGGTTACTTTTATTGGAGAACAGCATTAGAAACCAAGATCTGGGTATCTGGGCACTAGGTGTGCTCACTACCACCGCAGTGTCACTCTTCTGCCCTCTCAGCTAACAGAACAAGGAAATATATGTGTGCATACTAACACACGTTTACATTTGTAAATTCTTCTGTGTGTATCCATCTGAATCTGCATTAAGCTAAATATGAGTTCATACTAATGTTTGCAACTGTGGCCCATCACCACGTGGATCATTATAGTGTCCTCCATTGCTTGTCTATAATCTCCCACTGCAGCAGTGAGAAACTTGGCTCTCAGCATCCACCATCCATTTACTTAATTCTGCAATTATGGTATGCATGTACATACCGTGGTATCAAATTGCTGATCCCTACCTCTGTGGGAAATGACTTTATCAACTAGAGCACAGCATTTATGTATGGTCCTTTGGCCTTTAGTCTTACAGGCTCTACTCATTTCCAAAGCTACTCAGGTCAGCACCTCTGTAATACACTTAGATTGTTTTGTCATATTCTGCTTTTCAGCCTGGGAGCTCCCAACCTCCTAAATGATTTTTTTTTTAATTTGCATACATCAAGGTTCACTCTTTGTGCTGTAATGTTCTATGGCTTATGGCTTTTGACAAATTCATACAGTCATATAGCCACTCTTATAGTATCATAAAGAATAGTTTCACCACTCTAAAAAATTCCCTGTGCTTCACTTTTCAACCACTCCCCCTCAGCCCCCTCAAATCCCTGGGAACCACTGGCAGAGCAAATGCAAACTATAGCAAACTATCTCTACAGTTTTGCCTTTTCTAGAATGTCCTATAAATGGAACCATACAATAGGTAGCTTTTTGTACTTTTTTCACTTAGCATTTCATTTAAGATTCATCCACGTTTTTGTGTAGCTTGATAGTTCATTCGTTTTTATCAATGACCAGTATTCCCCACTGTATGAATGTTTCATAATTTGTTCATACATTCACCTTTTAAAGGACATCCTGGTTGCTTCCAGTTTGTGCAATTATGAATAAAGCTGATACAAACATTTGACTGCAGCTTTTTGTGTTACCACAAGTTTTCAAATCAGTTGGGTAAACACCTAGGAACGCTATTGCTGGATCATATGGTAAGATGTTTAGCTATAAAAAAAATTGCCAAACTGTCTTCCAAAGTGGCTATACCATTTTATTCCTACAGCGATAGTGAGAGTATCTGTTGCTTCACATCCTTGTCAGCAATTGGTATTTGTGGTTTTTTGGGGTTTTTTCCCCTCACATTTCCCTCCTAGGTGTGTGGTGCTATGCCACTGTTGTTTTAATTTGCATTTCCCTCATGACAACTCAGGTTGAGAATCTTTTCATATGGTTAGTTTCCATCTTATTTGGTGAGTTATCTGTACAGATCTTTTGTATATTTTTTAACTGGGTTGTTTATTTTCCTATTGTTCAGTTTTAAGAGCATTTCATTTTGGATGCAAGTCCTTTGTCGCATATACATTTACAAATCTTTTCTCTTGGGCTGTGGCTTGTGTGTTATTTCTCTTTATAGTGGCATTCACAGGGCAGAAGGTTTTTATTTTAATAAAGTCCAACTTATCTATTTGTTTTCATGAATCGTGCTTTTGGTGTTATATCTAAAAATTCATCACCAAACCCAAGGTTACATAGATTTTATCCTGCATTTTCTTCTAGCATTTTTGTAGTTTTCCAATGTATAATACATTTAAGCTCATCATTCATTTTGAGTTAATTTTTGTGTAAGGTGTAAGGTCTCTGTCTAGGTTCATTCTTTTGTATTTGGACATCTAGTTGTTCCAGCACCATTTATTGAAGACTGTCCTTTCTCCATTGAATGGAATCCATTGGCTTTTGCTCCTTTTTCAAAACTCAGTTGACTCTGTTTGTGTGGGTCTACATCTCAGTCCTCTATTCTGTGCCATTGATCAATTTGTCTATTTCTTTCTTTCTTTTTTTTTTTTTTTTAACCATTACCATACTGTCTAGTTATAAGGCTACGGCTTTATAGTAAGTCTTGAAATCTGGTGGTATAAGCATTCCTACTTTGCTTTTTTTCTTCAGTATTACAATATTCTTTTTATATTTTGTAATATAAAATATTTTTTAAAAAGGAAATATGTTTGGTTCTCAGCCTTCTTGCCTGAAACAGGTACTTTGTCCTGGTAATGCAGTGCTGGCCAAGCACATAGTAGGCCCTCGTTTACCAGTTGCTCACTGCCTAGAAGGAAAGCATGGGGGACAGTTCCCTTGGCTAGTGTGTGAGTCCAGCAGATGGTCAGGCATGGTCATCTCAGTGGGCTCTTGTGTCTCAGCATCTTTCATGAGGTGATAAACACTCACGGTTCCCAAAAGAAAACTGATTTCTAGTGAAGATCATTAATATGAAGAGATGTGAAGAGGTTTGTGAAATAACGGTTCTTAATAAAAAACTAGAGATGTGAGATAAACTGGAGCTCAGAACTGAGTGAGAATGAGAGCAGTGACCACACCAAACAGAAACAAGAAAAGCAGTTCATGAAATGGTTTCAGCTGAGGCTGCAGCCGATGTAAAGACTTGTGTGGGTCACTTGTATGCTCTGGTGCTGTCTGGCAGTTTGGGTGTTGGTGAATGTTTCAGGAAGTATCCATCCCTTATGCATTTTGTGGATCTGTCTTTGCAGAAAGTTCTCCCCCACCTGCCTTCCTTTGCTCCCAGATATGCTTGAAGACCATCTCCAGCACTTGTCTCCTCTCTGTAAGGCAGATACATACTCTGTGATGAATTTTCCAGCCAAAATGCAGTGCTGGGGCGAGGAGACATATGCCCGGTGTAGATTGGCAGCAGATGGAGCTCATCAGGATGCATTAGAACAGTTGTCCAAGCCCTCATGGAGTGCTAGCCTGCTTTTAACAGTCTTTCCTGCCTCTTTGGATTGCGGGGCGGGCCCGCTTCAGCAGGAAGCCCATCAGTACTGACAGCCCTTTTGCTCCAGGCTCAGAGGCCAGTCTCTGCCGGCACCAGTGGTACCAGCAGGCACTGGGCAGCTGCTGGACAGAACCAGGGCAGGGAGACAAGGGCACGCGGAACAACAGAAGCCCTAGTGGAAAGCTCGCTGTGCATGACAGCACCACATTAACCTTCGGAGAAGCACTCTCTGGCAGACCCAAGCCAGCAGCTGGGTTTATTACTTTTCAAACCTTCTGAACAGTGAATGGGTTACTTTTGGGGGGAATTTGATCCAACCGTAACCTGAGGAAGCCTGGCATGGGCAGGAGGCTGTCGTTCAGGTGACTGGCCAGCCACCCGTGCACCTGTGAATGTGCAGCATTGTCCTGGGTGCCTGGAAGGCAGGAGCCAGCATTCCCTTTGAGTGCCCTGTTCTCCTCCTGCAGGGCCTGCCCAGTGCCATGGCTCAGTAGTAGCTACCAGCAGCAGCGGGTGGATAGCCTAGATCCTACTCAGGGCCCTGATGCCAGGACCGTGCCTCTCTCTGGTCTGTGGTTATCCAGCCGTGCCCGCTGAACCTATGGGCCCTGCTCGTGGGCTGAGGGGCCCTGGTGCAAGGGTGCCCTGGGTTTGTAGGGGAGTCAGAAGGATGGCAAATGAGGCTTTATAATCTGAATTTGCATCTTCCAACTCGGGTCTCCTGCAAGGAGGCATGAAGGGTGGGATGACGTTGCAGAGAAGTACTAACTGAAATTCAAGCATCCATCAGACCATCAGCATGGACCTGGGCACTGAGGTCCTCCAGGATCAAGATTCACAATTTCTTTTGTCTGCACATGTCTGGGGTTTCCCTCTGTCCTCCCAGAGCTCCTGGTGTGAGCAGAATGTCCCTGCTGTAAAAGGCGTGGCAGGACAGACAGAAAAGCAGAGTGGTGAAAAATCCTGCTTCTAGATTCAGACAGATCTGTGTTCAGTCCAGAAACCTACACTTTGGATGACTTTTGGCAGATACTTTAACCAGTTTGAATTCATGTCTTCATTGGAGGAATGGCGATACGGATAAGGAGGCGTCCTCATGGAGTCGTTTTGAGGTTTAAATGGAATAATCAATGTAAAGCTCTTGCAGCGGGGCCTGGTATATCACCTCACACATTACCACCACTGTCATCACCATTACCATCATCAGCCACATTATGATTGCTAATAGGAAGGTCCACTGAACAGCAACCTTTTTATGCTCTGTCGTTAGCACCTTGCGTTAAAACAAAATCGTAAAACCCTCCTTGATTCCTGCTGTATTCAGGAATACAGACAGGTACGTGCAGCTTCAGTTTCTGCTGTCATAGAACTTATACTTTCCGGGGGTGAAAGTTCATAAATTTATTACATTTCAATGGTAAGTATAAAAAATAATCAATGCCATATGTGGTTACTAATTGCTTGGAAAACCAAAGTAATGGTAGTAGCTTGTTTACAAACAGCCCTGACCCACAAGGTCTTTCCTTGGTTCGTATCACTGTCAATCTGTGTCACAAAAATACTGCTGCCATGAAGGGTCAGGGAGACCCAGAGAGTACAGAGAAGCAAATCACAGCCACAAAGCTCCTCACCATTCTTTTGTTTCGGCACTAAATAGATATTCCCTTTCCCCTTCTCTGCCTTCTTCCTTCTCTCCCTCCTGAATCCCCCCAATTCCACCTGCCCTTTTCTTCACTCTCAAACCACACAGGCATTTGAAACCTTGGTGCTCTAAAAATTTCTTTGGGAGGAGAAGGTAAGATGCAGATCATGTCTGTTGTGATCTTCCCCTCTTCCCGGGCTTGCTTCTGGGTGTTGTCATCTACCTGCTCCTTCCCTGCCAGCTGCAAGCATCCTGTATCCTGGGAGGTTCCGTGGGGGCCCCAGAGGTGCAGATTTCCCCTGAGACAGAGTAATTTGGCATCCAGTGAAATCACTCATGAGTCCCAGAGTTTGGTGACCAGAAGTGTGGATTTAGAATAGCTGCTTCAACTGTTTCGCCCTCTCCAAGTCAAGGGGAGAGAGAGAATTAATTCAGTGCATTTTCTTTCTTTAAACCACTCCTGAGGGCTTCTGTGCAATGTTTCCCATAATAACAGGCCCATTGGAGAGATGGCTCCACCCTCAGGCAAGAGCATTCATCTCAGCTGGTCCCTAATGCCTCATTTCCCAAAGGCATTTTTCTATTCTGTGACAAATCTGATGTTTCCTCTTCCACAAACCCCCATTCATGTGATCATTAAAATATGTAAATGCAGCCACTGGCAGTGCTCCACCGGTGACTGAGGCCAGCACCTCTGGGTTACCTCTCCCTGCTCAGCTGTGCCTTGGCCCTCAAATACCAGGTATAGGTGACTGGGGTTTCTGAAACTGCATTTCTGTGTTTATTATTTCCAATGCATGTTTACATATCAGGAGACTGTGAGTTTAAGGGGCAGAGCCCACCTCAATAAATGAGGCCAAGAGTTTATATGCATGATGATCTTGCAACGCCCTTGTCTTAGTTGGAGGGGACAGTGAATGGTTATACATTTTTTTATATTAAACCACTTAGATGTTGGGGATTATCTGTTGCAGTAGCTACCATTACCCTAACTCATGCAGAAATTAATTCAAAGAATGTTGGTGGAGCACCTGATATGAGACAGGCATCGTGCTAAGTTCTGGGACCCTGCCTTAGCTCAGGGTTGCTGTAACAAAGTACCACCGACAGGGTGGCTTAAACAATGGACATTTGTTTCTCATAGTCTGGAGGGTGGAAGTCCATGATCCAGGTACCAATAGATTCTATTCTTGGTGAGGGCCTTCTTTCTGGCCCACAGACTGCCACCTTCTCTCTGTATCTTCACATGATGGTGGAAAGAGATGGGGCTCTGGTCTCCTCCTCTTCTTATAAGGGCACTAATCCCATCATGGAGGCTCCACCCTCATCTAAACTTCATGACCTCCCCCAAAGCCTCACCTCCTAATACCATCACATTGAGGGTTAGGGCTTCAACATATGAATTTTGGAGGGACACAAACATTCAGTCCATAACAGACCCCAACAACAGAGAATAGGGAGGAAGGTTTGCTGTCACGGAGCTGATATTCTGGGGGGGCACCATCTAGCTCTATTCAAGGACAAGGGCTCTGTTTTTATGCACCTTCATGTCCCTGCTACCTATTCCCATGCATTTATGTGTCCAGCACCTAGTATGGGTTGGAAAATGTTGTCCATGGTGGCCTGACATTGATCCTGGCTCCTGGAGAGGTGAGGAGCCTTAATAGGAGAGAAAGATGCCTTGCAAGCAAGTACACTGTCTGCAGTCAGCTTTATTTTCCCTCATCTCATGGAAAAGGGAGCTTAAGCCTCTAATTGCTACTGGTTCTAGTGGCCACCTCCATTAGCATGTTGCATCTCACCCGGGGCTGCCAGGCTGGTGATCTGAAAGGGAAATAACTTCTGCACAGGGGTGGAGGGGACTCATTGTTGCTGGCTGCTCACCGTGTCTATCACTGTCTCACCTCTGCTTTTGAGGGGAGAAATCAATAGCGTCTTAAACGTCTTGCTAAGTAAGTGTTTCTGAAGCAGATTCCCTGGGGACTGAGCCTGGGGCAGTGCTCATGGCAGCAGGAACGCCTGGAGCAGGAAAAGCTGCTAAGGTTGAAGGGCCTCACTCCCACCCCATTCTTGCCTGGCTCCTGAGTGGCCTGGGCTCTTTGAGCTGCAACGCAAATCAGCCTGCTTGGGAGGTAAGAAGGAGTGGCAGTATTCATTCATTCACCAGAATACATCTTCTGAGCTCTGTGCTGATAGCTGGCCACACCACCCTGGCCCTCAAAGAGCTTCCTGTTGGAGGGAGACAGGTCAGTCATGGTAGTTGTGTCATTTGTGTCCTGATGGAAGAGAGGCAGAGAGGCTGGGGGAGCACAGAGAAGGAGCCTGGGGGGAAGGAGGGAGGGGAGTCGTCAGAGAGGAGGAAGTCTTCGGACTTCCTGTCATTGACTACCCCTTACTCCTTTGCTCCAGAACTCCTGAGTGTGGCAAAAGTCATTGGTCAGGGTGTGGCAAGCACAGAAACCTGGGACTGTCTGATCAGCCCCTGCTCAGGTTACTTGGTGGATACGAATTGATAGAAAATAAAGTGATGTAGATGAGAGCTAGGGCCCAGTGGGTATAGGTCACTTCCCTTCAGGAAAATGGATAGACTGTTCCCCAGCCTCTGCTCCAGAGTATGGCTTGGCCCTTTGCTGCTGCCGGGGCACAAGATTTCTTACATAAGCCCAGCTCTCTCTCCCCCGCTGCCCCCAGGTGCATTCTCATGGTGGCCTCGTTTTTGCCAGGCTCTGCATTCTTATCTTTGGCGGGGGCGCTTCCTGGGGCAAGCTCCACATCTGTCTTGTTCCCTGGTTAATTCCCAGCACAGAGCAGCATCTGACACACAGAGGGCATCCAAGCAGAGAGAAAATGCAGCCCTGCTCCCACCCTAGCAATTGGTCTTTCCTTTCTGAATGGTCCTTACCACCCTTGTAGAGCTTAGCCAAAGAGGGAAGGCGAATTGGGTGGTCACCCAGGCACTGTGGTTGAGGTGCCAGCAGACACATGGCCCACCCTAACATCCCAGCTTGAGTTAGGCATGGTCCCAGTGTTAACAAACTCAGGTTTGGCTGCTTGCCACTCAAAAGCCAATAATCAAGAGGCAAGTATCAGCAGAAAGGGAAGTTACTTTAATCAGAAAAGCCGGCAATCTAGGGAGAAGATAGACTCATGTCCTGAGACCAACTCTGAAGAATCTGCTCAGCCATGACAGTTTCTAAAGGGAAAAAGGGGAAAGAAGCTCAGTGAATCATCGAGGCAGGAGGTTGGATTCTGCATCTTTCTCCATTGCATGCAGACTGGCTGACTCTTTCTTCAGATGTTATCTTGCCCACGTGATCTTCCTGCAGGATTGCTAAGGGGGCTGATGTGGGTAGAGAGCTAGTCATTCTTTAACTCCTTTATTCTTCATATTTACTTCTTTTAATCTAGGAATAGAATCAACAGGTTAGGCAAGGCATGGTGTGCATTCAGGAGAGCATAAGTCAGGAGTTAGGTTGAACTGCCTAGTGATCTCATTCCTATAATTAGGTTCTTTTAAGGTTAGAGGGGAACAGAAATGGGCAAACAGGAAAGGGGCAAAAGAGCTGCTTTCACCAGCAAGGCTTGGTTAAGAGTCATTCATGTGACAAGGGAGGGCAAGGGCGCACAGTGACCTCAGGACCATGCTTCCCTGCCATCTAGTCACAGGTGCTGGCTACCCCACCCCTAGGGCGTGGGAAACAAGACAGGCCAGCCACGTAGGGCAGTGGCCAGAGGCCCCCGAGAGCGGAGGGCCCAGGTGAGCATTCTCTCTGGTCATGGCTCTTCACCCCCTTCCCCTCCTAGCTACATTTGCCCTGCTCCAGTTTTGCCATCCTTTCCCCCATCTGCCCGCTCCTTCTGGAAAAGCAGCCGCCTTGCAGAGGTATCTGCAACTGTGCCCTTTCTCTGCTTGCAAGTGGCTTTCTGGATAGTGTGAAGATCTCACGTCTTCCCCAGGTCTTCTCTGATTCAGACTAACAGCACGCTGGCTGGGGGAGCTGCCCTGCAGGCAGCCGGCTCTGGTCGTGACGCAGTGACGCTGCTGGGCTGCTCATTTTCAACCTCTCCCCCACTAGGCAGAGGGAGAGAAAAAAGAAGCTGCAGCACAGACACCTGCGGGAATAGCACGAAATTGGCCTGATTTAAGTTCAGGTGCTAAAATGTGCAGTCTTCGGTACGCCAGGCCCAGGGTCTGCGGAGCTGCTTATGGTCTGACTTGTAGGGAAAGAGGCCATATACGGCAGGACTCCTGGTGGCCAGCCATCTGCAGCCGTATCTGCCCTTTCCCCTCCCCACAGAGGAGGCTGGGCAGGCCTGCACCTGGACCTCTCTGGACCACCTGCTCTTACCTTTTGGGGCCGCCTGATTTTCCTTAAGCTTTGTCAGCTGGCAGAGACAGCTGCCCGTCATCCGTGCCCATCGTCTGTGCCATCCCTGCCCTGGGTGCCAGGTCTGCAGTACCCTTTCTCAACTATCGATCTGTCATCACCCTGTGGTTCCTCCAGGGGCTGCATGCTTCCTTAACTACAGATTAATAGTTCACTCTGGAGTCCCACACACCTGGGTTTCATCCCCAGTTCTGTTACATCCGAGCTTTGAGCCTGGACAGATCTTTTAACCTCTCTCCGCTGTAAAATGTACGTGAGGATCATGCTTAGCTCATGGGAGTGTGACAGAACCATGAGATGTTGCCTGTAAAATACTTCATACGGGCCTGGACCCTAGTAGATGCTCAGTCATGCCATCTGCTGTCGCCGTTGTTATAGCAGCTGCCTGTAGGGGCTTACAGCCCACCGTAGAGACCCTCACCTCTTGGCTGTCTTAGGGATACTGCACGGAGCTGCGCGAGGCCGTCTTTGTGACGCGCTTCCAGGGAGGTCGGCACCTGCTAAGTTCTCCGTAAGCGGGAGCGGCCCCCCCTCGGTGTTGGTGCTGTACATACTCTCGCCGTATTCTTCACCCTCTTCCCATGTGTCTCCCTCCGAGGCCCAGAGTTCCTTGAGTGCAGGAGCTGTCTCATTTTCCACCATCTCCCTGCACCCGCGATGGGGCCCGGCCCTTAGGAGAAGGTGCTGAGCCTGGGAAGAACTCCGTTCTCACAGGTCCCTTATCGTCACAGGGTCTGAGGACTCAGGGTCTCCAGCTGTTCTGATGCCAAACAGGGAATTGAGGCCCGGGGTGGGGGGTTACCACCCTCCCCAGCCAGGCAGGCCGCCCATCAGCAGGCGGGCCCTTAGGGAGGACCTCCCGGGGGCCAGGCCCTGGGGAACCACGGGAACCTGAGACGGTCCTCCCCTGTGTGGGAGAGAGTGTAGCATGTAAACAGTCAGAGTCCAGCTCACTCGCCTGCTGTTTACCTGACAGGGGCTTCCTGAGTGCCCACTCGGGGCCAGCACTGTGCTAGGGGCTAGGGTGTAACAGTGAGCAAAAAAGATCAGCTCTCTCTGCTCTCATGGAGCTCCATATGAGAGAGGACGGTCATGATAGGACCGTAGAACACATCACTGGTTGGGAGGGTGGTAACCCTGGAAGGGAAGCGCCGAAGGTCAGGTGCCGGGTGCCTGGCAGGGAGGAGGGCGGAGCTGGCCCTGCTGCGTGTGCTCAGGGGCGGACACCTCCATCGGGAGTGGCACCTGACCCGAGGCTGGAGGGATTAGTACGCGTCAGTGAGGCCCAGGGAGAAGTGTCCGCTGAGCGGCTGGTGGGGAGGCACCTTCATGTATCTGAGGGGCTCTAGGACAGCTTGCACGGTGAGTCCCTGGGATGAAGGAAGAACGGATTTGACCTGCAGGAGGAGCAGGGAGGAGAAGGCACTTCCTTTCGTCTTCTGTCAGCCCAGCCGCAGCCCTGCCTCTCTACCTGCCCTGTCCCTTCACCAGGTGGACCGCCTCTTGAGGTTGCTACCCTGAGGCTGTGAGAGCTGAGCTCTTTGATTCTTTGGGTGCACATCCATCCCTCCTCCTCAGGAACGGGAGGAGAATTCCTTCATTCCTGACGCCCCTCCATCTTCCTCTTTCATTGTGTAGAGTGTACTTACCACATTCCTTGTCTCACCTCTCACCCCTTCCGAACCCTGCTGTTTGGTCCTCAGGCCCACAGCAGCAGTCCTGACGCTAAATCCTGGGTTCTCCCTCCTCCATGCCTTCTTCCTTCTGAAAACTCTTCTCCCTTCTCCTTTCTCCTTAGTGGAATGCTGGGCTTCTCCACGAATTGTGCTGATCTCTCCTTCCTTGGTGTTCTCACCTGTACCATCTTCTCCACGTTTGGCTAGTCCGCATCTTCTATTCATTTGACATCTCTTTCACATTTTTCCGCTGACTTCACCTTGGTCTTCATCCCCTCCCACCTCCCTCACTGCAGCGTCTGCTCACAGGGTGTCCTGCCTCTTCTTTTCTCCTTCCCACCCTGCTGTACCCCACCTCCAGACCAATCTTTTAAAACCACTCCTTGGGGAACATCTGGCCCTCCCTTTTGGTATAATCGAGTTCATTAACTCACTTTCCCCTGAACTTGGTTTCTCACTCTCACTTATCATGTTCCCAAGCCTTGCAATACTCTCTTCCCTTCTCAACCCACGAAGCCACCCTAGCCTATCTGGGATAAAACTTTTCTGGGGGTGACGGGAGGGGGGTCTTTCTCATTGGTGTTCACAGCTAGCCAGCAAACATTTATCGAGCTCTTACCACATATCAGGCCATCCAGAAATGTTTAGTGTACGTGCGGAGATTGACAGATGTAGAGAAAGCTAGAGAAATCATTTCTTCTCCAGAGAAATTATGGTATATATTGATATAGTCTAAATTCCTCTTTGACAGTTCACCCACAAGCTAGGTCTGTATGCTATCTAGTTGTTAATTGTTCTTGCCACTGTCATTTTTACAACCCTTTTAATTCCTGATCTTATGATTATGATAGAAAGAGTTTTTATAGAATAAAGCAAGGCTGTGAAAACTTGATATTAATCCCATGGTTAGTATCTACCCTTTAAAAATAGAGTTAACTAATTCTGGACAGTTCCATAGTGGAGGCTGTGTTTTGTGTTTATTAAAGGGAATGCTTTAAAATGGAATCACTTTGAAATGAGACCCAAAGCATGGCCCATCTTGTTGTAATTATGCCATGTATAATTTACAAGGAAGAATGTGCTTTTATGATTCTGGGGAAAACGCTTACGAAACAAAACTCTTCATTACAGAACATATTATAATTTTTAAAAAATTCTTTGGGGAGAATTAGAATTTAAAACATATGGTAGCTGCTGGGTTCTCCCATTGGGAAATATTTACATCTAGGCACATGGCATAATTACATTTGCCATTTTCAAATGCAGTTGGGTTATGTGAACTCTGAGAATTTCACCCTGAGATCTGATGAATTTTGGAAATTGGTACCGGTTAAGGGTAAATCCAGCTCTAGTGTAATGAAGAGAATTGTACTCTTGAAGCGAGAGAGCTAAGTGTGAGGCCAGCTCTGGGGTTTAGTTAGTAGAAAGCGTGGACAAGTCATTTCATCTCTTTCCAAACCAGGGCTACCGTGGGGGATGAACAGAGAGCACGGAGACAGGATGAGGTCCCACGTAAGTGTCAGAGGTTACCGTTGGTTTGATTTGTGAGACTTATGCTATTTTCAAAATAAAACTATAAAATTTTATCTTATAAGTCTCTATATACTTGAACATAGAGAAGAGAAAATATAGAGAAAAATCGAGAAAATGTGGATTTTTGTTAACAAAACGCAAATGATTTTCTAGGTAGTGCTCTGAAACCTGCTTTTGTCGCTTTGAAGTATGTTACAAACATTTCGCAAATCAACTTCTTGAGGAGTTGGTTATTGATGGCCGCATAACATTGTTATATGATGTATCTAACCAGTCCCTTGGTTTAAGCTGTTGGCTCCTTTTTTTCGTTTTTTGTTTTTTTTGGTGCTATTCTGAATAAACATCTTTATACATAAGTTTTCATACACATCTTTTTTTTTTTATTATTTAATTATTTATTTATTTTATTTTTGGCTGTGTTGGGTCTTCGTTTCTGTGCGAGGGCTTTCTCTAGTTGCGGCAAGTGGGGACCACTCTTCATCGCGGTGCGCAGGCCTCTCACTATCGCGGCCTCTCTTGTTGCGGAGCACAGGCTCCAGACGTGCAGGCTCAGTAGTTGTGGCTCACGGGCCCAGTTGCTCCGCGGCATGTGGGATCTTCCCAGACCGGGGCTCGAACCCGTGTCCCCTGCATTGGCAGGCAGATTCTCAACCACTGCGCCACCAGGGAAGGCCCATGCACATCTTTGATAGGATAAATGGTTTTAATAAAAATACAAATTCAAAGATACAGATAATTTTAGGTCTTTTGATCCATACTTCCAACTTACCCACCCCAAAATGATGTACCAACATATAGTCTGTCATACTGACCATTTGCTAACATCCTTTCCAGTCCTGAATATTGCTTTGAAAGACACATTTTTTTTTAATGTGGCCTATTTGCTAGACACCCCAAAAATCAATTCTTATTTTAGTTGGTATTCCTTTGATCACTAACGAGGTTGCACCCTTTTTCTTTTTTATTTGGTGATCTGTAGTTCTTCTTGTGTGAACTGCTGTTGGTGTCCTTTGTATTTAGAGGCTGTGTTAAACATCTTTGTTCTTGCACTGAATTGCTGAGGCATAGTCACTAATGGTTCATTAAGCTGTGTTGAATCATCTTGGATCAGATCTTTAAACTGGTCATTTGTCTAACAATCAATGTTTGTGGAATGATAATGTGGTAGGTGGGTGGCCATAAGGCCAAGAGCTCTTGGTTGCTCTCCCCAGGAGTGGCAGGACATTACTTCCTCTCCTCCTCCACTCACCCATCACTCTGCCCCATATGCTTTTTTAAGTGTGCTAGACTGTGCGTTAGGCTTTTAGTTCCTGCTTTCCAGAACTTTAATCTAAAGGAGAGGTGTTTACTATACAGTGTGTTAATTCACTAAAGGAAACCCTTCAGAATACAAGTCCATCTTAAAGAGGATGTGTTTGACCCCTAGTAAGTGCACATGTTTTCATGAACAGGCAGAAGTTTCTTAGCGCACCTTATTTTAGAGGATGTGTGCCCCTTCTCTTCTTAAATGCATCCTCTGAGAGGCAAATTTCAGCACCAAACAGGTCAATTCAGCTTGGAGAAAACAAACCCAAACTTCCTTTAGTGCATTTTTTTGTGGAAGCTAATAAATGTGGTTCCTTCTAGGCCTCCACCTTTTGCCCCTTAGCGTGATCTCTGACCTCTCTGCCAAACTAAGCGCGAAAATCACTGCTGGAGTCAGGTGTGCAAGGGCTTTGGAGTCAGCTAGACCCACAGCCTAATCCCAGCTCTCCAGCTCATGACTCATCTTCTCTGGGTCTCCGTTTCCTAGCATATAAAGTTGGGAAATAAACCTTATTTCATCAGTGCTGTTTTAAGGATCAGTCAAGGTGATGATTTAAAGTATCTGGTGCAGAGTAGATACTAAATAACAGCTATTATCATTATGGTAAAGTCATATACGTTTACCATTAAGGAAACCTATGGTTGGTTATGACCAAAGATCGTGCAAGTTGGCTTTTACTTCAACACACTGGCCACGTTCTGGATCTGTTTGGACCTTGGTTTCACAGATCTGAAACTAGATTTCATTTTCTCTTTGAGAGTGGTATGAGAGCACATTAACCAAAATTCCCAAGAGACCATTGTATAAACCCCAAACAAGATAGCTTATCATGTTCAGCCCATTGTCAGACAGGTGAGGACTGGGATACGCACACCCCAGGTCAGCCCTTCTCTCCCTCTAGGAGAACTCTGTGAGAGCCAGCTTATAATCAGTGCTTGTGAGGTGAGCAGGGAATGGGAACAATGGGATTTCGTTGATGGTAAGAAGCCAACGTCCCCCCCAACACTCCAGCTAAGATACCGTGATGGATTCTTAGCTCTTCTTATAGGATTAGTCTTACATGACCATCCATCTACCATGGATCCTTCAGGGAGAGTTTCGATGGGCACTGCCCATACTTGCCTCTTAAACTCTTATTTTCTTCTTGGTTCTCCACTGACCGTTTCTTTTGCTGACTGACACATTGCCTGTCTGGCTGTGTCACTGTCTTTAAATCAGTTACTAATTACCACTGAGTCTTTCGTTCTAGAGTTGAGTCTCTGTAGGAGGTTTTGCGTGTGTTCCCTTGGGCATCGATTCTGTCATTCACCTCTCTGAGGTCAGTTTCATTTCTGGAGAGCCCTTGAGTGGGTGGGTAGGTGAGAGGCACATACCTCACTGCCCTCCCTACCCCGTGACCCTTCTGCAGACTTGCTACCTTAAGCAGTGGTATTGGATATGAAAGCCACCCCCAGGTATGACATCCCCACTGACACATACATTATCTCTTGGTGTCCCCAGAAAGCTGGGAGAAACCTCAAGGGCCGCCTGCTGTTCAGAGGTGCCCCTGACTATGTTTGTGACCACACTAAAAAACCACCAGCCCCGTGCTGCCATGCCGGCTGTGTGAACGTTCTCTGCCAGGTCACGTTTGCCGTCATTTACAGTCAGCAAGTGGTAGTGGTATGAATTACATTTCCTCTGGGACATAGCGTTTTGCCCAGTGAGAGTCTGGCTGAGATGATTTTTCTACTCTGTTTCACATGGTCAGAGAACACGTGTCCTCTCCCTGTAATTGCCACTCACTCAGCCTGTCACCTCTGTTCCTGGGAAGGCAGCTTGCCTCCCACAGAGGAGACTCACAGCTCTGACATGAGGACAAGTCTCCTTTGACAACTAGACCCTCTGATGTGTCAGAGTCATCCTGACTTAAAGGGAGGAGCGAAAGAGGTGTGGGTACTCTGAGGTAGAAAAATCCCCTCCCCCTCCGCCATTGCATTTTGAGGAAAATGGGAAAGTTGACTTCCTACAATCTGAAGGAGACAGGCGTTTAGGGTGATACATTTATTCCAACCATAGAGCTTCATAGACATCACTCTGCCGTCATCCCCCTGTGGTCCCTCCCGTCACCCTTATCAGTTCATTGCTCAGCAGGTTTTTCAGTAGGGGGGTAGCCACAAGATTTCCTTGAGGTTTAGCTCCATGCTTGCTCACGTGCAGAAGAGAATGAGGGCCACAGAGGGGTGGTGGGTACTGGGGCCGGAGGGGAGATCACAGCCAGACTACTGAGGAGCCAATCTAGCAGTAATAGGGTTGATGGAAGAGGTGTCCCCATGCCTGGATAGCCCTAGTCTGTTAAAATACCCTTTAACAACTTTCTCCTGTTAGTCTGGGGCTGCGCTGTCCAATATGATAGCTACTAGCCACATAGGGCTATTAAAATGAATTTAAATTCAGTAAAACTAGAAGTTTGATTGCTTGTTCACATTAGCCACATTTCCAGTGATCCACTTGACAAGTGGCTACCATATTAGATACTATGATATAGAACATTTTTTTTTAATTTATTTTTTATTTTTGGCTGCATTGGGTCTTCGTTGCTGCTTGCAGGCTTTCTCTAGTCGTGGTGAATGGGGGCTACTCTTCGTTGCGGTGAACAGGCTTCTCATTGTGGTGGCTTCTCTTTTTGCAGAGCACGGGCTCTAGGCGCACAGGCTTCAGTAGTTGTGGCTCACGGGCTCACTAGTTGTGGCTCGCGGGCTCTAGAGCTCAGGCTCAGTAGTTGTGGCGCCCGGGCTTAGTTACTCCGTGGCATGTGGGAACTTCCTGGACCAGGGCTCGAACCCATGTCCCCTGCATTGGCAGGCGGATTCTTAACCACTGTGCCACCAGGGAAGCCCTATAGAACATTTCTGTTGCCACAGAAAGTTCTATTAGTACCACTCTAGGAAGTGATCGTTGGCTCTGCAAAAGAATCAACCTTGGGGGTCCTTTAACCTAGAACATTTTTATAAGCATTGAATTTATATAAAACTGGCCTTAGAGCTTTTGATAACTACATTATTTGTGTAAATTGGGGCCCGTTTGTCTCTAAAGGCATAGTCTCTCTGACACACACACATTTCCACTAATTATAGAATCAAGTTTGAAAGATAAAAAGTGCTCAAGGAGAAAATCTCCAGATTGTGAAGGAGGGTCCCAGAACCCTTCGCCTCTCATTAGGAATTCTTGCCACTGTCACCCTAGCCTGTACAGGATCCTTGCCCTCCTGGTATCTTGACCTGGGTTCCAGATTTAGTCACCTGGGTTTGGAGTTCTTTTTAAAATGTAACAATCATAAAAGTAAGTAAGTTTAATTTTTTTAGAGTGAAGGTTTTACTTATTCAGTAGGTTTTTATTGAGTGCCTACTGTGTACCAGTCAGAGCCCAGATTCTCCAGCCCCTAACTCAGGGCATGGCACATAGTAGGCACTCAATAAATGTCTATCAAATGAATGAATAAATTATTCACCTTGAAAAAGTCCATTGAGCCCTTCAGTCTGCTGATCCTCTTTGCTTCCCATGAATTTTGTGGGGGTAATATGCCCAGCTACTCAGACCAGCACCTAGGAGGCAGAGTCATCCTGTATTAGGCGTGGTGTGGTGGGATTCTCTGGGCCATGGAGCTGGTTCCCTAGTTCCATAATTTAATGTGGTTGTATTAGTCAGGGTTGTCCAGAGAAACAGAACCAATAGGATGGATTGTGTGTGTGTGTGTGTGTGTGTGTATACATGTGCATATATCTAGGGAGAGATTGATGGATGGATGGATTTTAAGGAATTGGCTCAAGCAATTGCAGAGGCAGGCAAGTCCAGAATCTGCCGGGTAGACAGGTAGGCTGGAGACTCAGGAAGAGCTGATACTGTGATTCAAGTCCAAAGATAGTTTGCTGGCAGAATTCCTCTTCTTTTTCAGAGAAGGTCAGTCTTTGTTCTGGTCAGGCCTTCAACTAATTGGATAAGCCCCACCCACGTTACGGAGGGTAATCTGCTTTACTCAAAGTCTACTGACTTACATGTTAATTCATCTAGAAAAATACCTTCACAGAAACATCTAGTATAATATTTGACCAAATATCTGCGTGCCATGGCCTAGCCAAGTTGACACATAAAGTTGACCATCACAGTAGTCTTATCTTCCCTCCACTTGGTGGAGTTGTTCCTGTCCTGGTCCCTACCACACTGAGCATGAATGTTCTTTCTTACGTGGTTCTTTGCTCAGGCCACTCCTTCTCCCTTTTATGTCCAGCATGGGGGCTAGATGATCTCAGGCATGTAGAAATGCACCTCTTGCATATATGTGTCTCTGCACATCTTCTATTTAGCAATTGTTTTACCATTTCTCAAGCCAGCTTCCTCACCTATTTTTTTATAGATGATTCCTTGAGCCCAGTTTTCATTGGCCATGTAGTCCCAAGTAGAGGTACCATCTCCCCAGCTGCCTTCAACAGTTTCTTCTCCCTCCTGCACCTAGAAGGAAGCTCATGATAGGGTGGGAATATCACAGGTTTGGAGCTAGACAGATGTGGATTGCAACCTTGGTTCTATTGCTGACCAGGGCTAACCTCTCTGAACCTCAGTTTTATCATCTGTAAAATGGGAGAATAGTTGTCTCATGGTACCTTTTGTAGCACTTTTTATTCAGTTTTGGAATTTCCTCTTCATCTGCTTGTTCTTCTTGTATTTGAGGACAGGGACTATGCATTGTGTACATAGAACAGTCACTAGAATATAATAGATGGTCATGAAATATCTGTTGATTAATTGTTGAATGAATGAATTGCAAGGGGGTGATGTGAGCAGGCGTATTAGTATGTAGCAAATACTGTAAGTGTAGGTTTCTTTCCCACTACTGTTGGGCTTGTTGTTAGGTCCTGCTTCCAGGCTGTCTCACCTCTGCTGCCTCTAGTCTTACATCACCTGCATAGTAGAGATGATTGACATATCATGACATCATTGGCTATTCAATCTTTTTCTTATCCCTGCCTAGCTTTCTGGTTCTCCTACTTTTCTTACATGCCAGGTGGCCCCCTTCCTAGGAATTGCTTTATACTAAAAGAGGAGATTAGCTTTCATGATTAAGGTGTCCAAATTGTAGAGTAACAGTGGAGTGGATAGCAATAACCAGGGCATTTTTCTCACATGATCTGCATTAATACCTTAAACATTTCTGTGGGTCAAAGGTTGGTGCTGTTTTTGTTCCAAAGACCTGGTGAGATTTCATTAATCACAGTGAAGTTCTAGGATCCCAGCTTTAAATCAATGTTGTATTCAACAAAAATGAGCAGTCAATTGTAACTTTTTTCAGTAAACTGATGCAATTTAGTGCTTATGGAATTTATCTGTCTGGCAGATCAGCAGCTGAACATAATTTTAATTACACCTGTCACCCTCGTTGCCTTCCCTCATTCTATGCTAGTCTTATCAGAGTAGCGCTGGCTATGCTGTTGAATTTTGCTGCTCAAAAGCCAAAGTTTGCTTTCCTGTCATTTAAGGAGCTTCCTGGCCCTTGAATTTCAGAGAGAGGCTACCTTATTAACATAAAAAGACTTAATAGGAAGTACAAGCTGTTAGGTCACGTGTCTGACGGAATCTTCTGTAGACTTCCTGAAATAGCCAAGGATGCAAGTGTTAAAGTTAGCAAGGAGTAGTATATTGACATTTACTAATTAGATCCAATTTCACCGTGTAGCCTGCTATGGTTATGTGAATTTTATTTTTTAATTTAATTTATTTATTTTTGGCTGAGTTGGGTCTTCGTTGCTGTGCGTGGGCTTTCTGTAGTTGCGGTGAGCAGGGGCTACTTTTCGTTGCAGTGCGCAGGTTTCTCATTGTGGTGGCTTCTCTTGTTACAGAGCATGGGCTCTAGGCTTGCAGGCTCAGTAGTTGTGACTTGCAGGCTCTAGAGCGCAGGCTCAGTAGTTGTGGCGCACGGGCTTCGTTGCTCTGTGGCATTTGGGATCTTCCCAGACCAGGGCTCGAACCCGTGTCCCCTGCATTGGCAGGTGGATTCTTAACCACTGCGCCACCAGGGAAGCCCTGGTTATGTGAACTTTACTACCTGTATTTGCATTGTTCTATAGAAGCATTTCCTGCTTACGATACTCAGTGTATTTTGGTGGAGCCATCTTTTAAAATAGCCAAATCAGCCTCGTTCTCCTTCATTTCTGTGAGAGCAGACAGGGTGAAGGGACAGACAGGGGATGAACATCCCTTAGGATGACAAAGAATTGGCATTTTTTCTCCTGTGTTATATAATTAGGGTATTGAACATGTCTGGGTGCTGCATTGCGGATGAAAGGATGTCTTCTTCATTGAGCCTTTTCTCCGTCAGTAGCACACTTCCTCATTTTCTAAACTATGCTTCTAGGCACTGTCTGGTATGTGAGTCACACTTTTCATGTCGATTATTTCGGGGCACACGTTGTCTGTTGCAGACTTTAGAAGTACAGCAGCTCTTGGCCGATCACATCCGGCTCCCAAATCTGTCCGTAGTGGCTCTTGAGCAATGGCTACTGGAGTTTCTTTACAAGATGCCACTGCAGGGGCCCATGTCATGTTCCATTTTGGTATTTTCTAGTTCAGAGGGATGCTCCCTCATGGGTACCATATTGTTGTGAACAGGGTTAGGCCAGACCTACCTTAATGAATAAACATTTTAAACTAGCATACTTACTATTTTTCATTTTAGAATTATTTTTATTTAATATAAAATAGATAATCATTTTTTATCTATGAAACACATAAAAGGATAAATGGTAACAATACAAAGATCACCAGTGTATCTATCAGCAGCAGTGAGAAATAAATCATTGTGGTTAACTTTGAAGTCACCCATGACATCCCCTTCCCTCCCCACTTTAAGGTAACCATTATCCTGACTTCTGTGTTTATTGCTACATTGTTTCTTTATAGTTTGGCCCATATTTGCATCCCTTAATGACATTTTGTTTAGTTTTGCTTGCTTCAGAACGTTTTCATAGTCGGAATCATACTATATTCTTTCACGAAATGCTGTGTTCTTGAGATTTTTTTTTAATTTATTTATTTATTTTTGGCTGCGTTGGGTCTTTGTTGCTGCGCACTGGCTTTCTCTAGTTGCAGCGAGTGGGGGCTACTCTTCGTTGCAGTGCACAGGCTTCTCATCGCGGTGGCTTCTCTTTGTTGCGGAGCACGGGCTCTAGGCACTCGGGCTTCAGTAGTTGTGGCACTTGGGCTCTAGAGCGCAGACTCAGTAGTTCTGGCACACGAGCTTAGCTGCTCCAAGCATGTGGGATCTTCCCGGACCAGGGCTCGAACCTGTGTCCCCTGCCTTGGCAGGCGGATTCTTAACCACTGCACCACCAGGGAAGCCCCTGTTCTTGAGATTTATCTGTGTTGTCGCATATAGCTCTATGTCAGTCATGTTCACTGTTATATAGTGTTCAACATTGTGAACAGTAACATCGTCTATCGTTTGATGGACATGTCATTTTCCACTTTTTCTATCATAAACAATGCTAATATTAACATTCTTACATGTCTCCAGGTATACATGTGCAAACATTTCCCAGGGCATATACCTAGGAATGAAATTTCGAGGTATAACAAATGCTTGCTTTCAACTTTATTAGAAATGCCAAATTTTGTTCCACAGTGATTCTTCTATTTACATTTGTACTGTCAGCATATGAAAGTTCTGGTTCTGTGCGTGTGTGTGTGTGTGTGTGTGTGTGCGCGTGTGCGTGTGTGTGTGTTTTAAACATTTGTCAACCTGATGGGTACGAAGTGGTGTCGTTTTGTGGTTTTCTTTGGCATGTATGAATATCTTTTCTTATATTTATTGTTCATTCTAGTTTTCTTATTAACTTCCTGTTCAAGCTTTTTGTTGATTTTTGTATTGAGGTGTCTTTTTCTTACTTATAGGAGTATTATTATTCTTTTCTGGACACTAACCTTTTTTCAGTTATGTGCTCCAAATATCCTCTTGCCAGGTTGTGGGCTGCTTCTTTTAACTTTCTTTGTGGTGTCTTTTAATACATAGAAATTGTTCATTTAAAACTGTCAATTTTTTTTTAACTTTTCCTGTTGTTTGCACTTTTGTGTCTTAACCTAAAAAATCCTTCCCGACCTTGAGGTTGTAAGTAAATATATTCTCTTATAGTTTCTTCTGAATGCTTTGCCGTGTTTTCTTTGATACTTTAGTGTTCAGTACACCTGGATTGCCTTTTGTAATATTAGCTGCAGGCATGTTTAGGAAGACTGCTTTTCTAGTGATGTGAAGCTCGTATCATTGTGTTTTTTCAGTAGTCCTTCTGCTTTAAGTTTTGATAATTTAAGAATTCTGATGTCAAAATTCCAACAATTCTAATGCTGTAGTTACACCAGCTCTCTGAGTTAGTATGAGCCTAGGATACCTTTTTTGGTCCTTTTGCATTCAGCCATTCTTTGTCTTTTGGTCTTAGTTGTCTGTTAACAGCAGACAGCTGGGTTTTATTTTTCACTTTGTGTTACAATCTTTATCTTAACTAAAGCATTCAAAGCACATATATTTACAGTAGTTCCATTCTCATTAATATTTTCTGCTTTTAATTTTGCCTTTTCCATGATTCTTTTTCTTTCTTTTTCCCCTTTGTCTTCTTTTGGATTATTTTTTTCTAATTCTGTTTTTTTATTTGGTCCATTAGTTTCAAAGCTAGTCACTCTCTTTCTATTCCTTTAGTGATTAATCCAGAAATTTTGACATACTTTATGATGCTGATCAGTATCTTTGCCCCCCTCCCAGGCAATACTAGGAAGAACCTTAGGGTACTTCTACTCCAACTTATTTGCTATTGTTGGTATGTGTTTGAGTTCTACATCCTTTGTACTTCCAAGATGTTATCATTGTTTTATACAGTTAATAGTTATTTACTTTTACCCACATATTTGCCTTTTTCTTTGCCCATCACCCCTCTTTGCACTTCAGAATTTCTGTCTGGGATCACTGTCCTTCTGTCTACAGCATATTCTTTGGAAATTCTTGTGATGAAAGTCTGTCGGTGGCAAAGTATCTCAGTTTTTGTTTGTCTCACGATGTCTTTGTTTTCCTGTTATTCTAAGAATAACCTAGGCAAATAGCAATTATTGAGGATACAGAAAACATTGAGTCACAATGATGCTTTCACAGCCTTGTTTATGACAGACCAAAAAAGAAAAAAATTTCGTGAAAAACCTACAGGGACAACAGAAGGGGAGTGGTTTATCATACAAATACAGCCATATGACATATTATACAGTCATAAATTATCACATTTTTAAAGATAATGTGATGGCAGAGGATCATGCTCACACACAATACTGAGTGAAAAAAAAAAGCAACGTACCAAGCTGTATGTATAATACAGTACACACGCTTACATAAACACCCTAAAAAAGGACTGAGGAAAATACAGCAAAGAGTTAAAATTCTTTGTTTCTCAGGTGTTGAAGCGCTAGGTGATTCTGATTTTCATTGGTATACTTTTCAGTATTGTATAAACTTTCTGCAAAAGCAAGTACAGATCTTCCTTGACTTATGATGGGGTTATATCCTCATGAACCCATCATGTGTTGAAAATATGGTAAGATGAAAATGTATTTAATACACCTAATCTACCAAACATCGCAGCTTGGCCTAGCCTGCCTTAAACATGCTTGGAATACTTATATTAGTCTACAGTGGGGCAGAATCTTCTAACACAAAGCCCGTTTTACAATAAAGTGTTGAGTATCCTATGTAATTTATTGAATACTGTACTTAAAGTGAGAAACACAGTGGTTGTAAGGGTGCAGAATGGTTGTAAGTTTATGGGTTGTTTACCCCCATGATCACGTGGCTAACTGGGAGCTGCGCCTCGCTGCCACTGACCAGTATCATGAGAGGGTATCATACCACAGATCAATTGCCCTGGAGAAGATCAAAACTCAAACGTTGACGTATGGTTTCTACTGAACGCGTTCTGCTTTCATACCATCATAAAGTTGAAAAGTCGTTAAGTCGAACCATTGTAAGTTGGGGACCGTCTACATAGTATTTATAATTAGAAACCAGTTATTTCTTTAAAAAATTACCAATAATCAAAATGATTTGCAAGAAGATTGGATCATTTACACTCACATTCCACCCCAGCAGTGTAGGAGTAGCAATTATATTTTTAATGTTTGCCAATTTTATAAGTATACTCTAGTATTTCATTGTTATTTCCATTTACATTTTTTATTAGTATTGAAGTAGAATGCTTTGTGTGTGTGTGTTTATTGGACATTTGTATTTCTTCTTTCACTAGAGCATTTGTTCATAACCTTTGTCGATTTTTCAATTACATTCTTAATGGCTTTCCTATTGATTTGAAAGAACTCTTTATATATTAAGAATATTGACCCTGCCTTTTTTCAGAGTGCTTGCCAACTTGTCTTTTAAATATCACTTATAAAAACTTGGTTCTTTTAATATTTCATTTTTAAAATGACTCAGGTATACATTTTGAAAAAAGAAGAGGAATAATTATGAGTAAGGTGAAATATACATTCAAAAAAGATTCTAATAAAAGGGAACCCTTGTACACTGTTAGTGGGAATATAAATTGGCACAGCCACTGTGGAAAACATTATGGAGGTTTCTCAAAAAAACTAAAAATAGAACTACCATATGATCTAGCAATTCCACTCCTGGGTATACATCCAAAAAAAACCCCAAAACACTAATTCGAAAAGATACATGCACCCCAAAGTAAATAATGCACCCCAAGCATTATTTACAATTGCCAAGATATGGAAGCAACCTAAGTGTCCATCAGTGGATGAATGGATAAAGAAGATATACAATGGAATACTACTCAGCCTTAGAAAAGAATGAAATTTTGCCATTTGCAATAACATGGATGGTCTTGGAGGGTCATATGCTAAGTGAAATAAGTTAGACAAAGACAAATACTGTATGATATCACTTATATGTGGAATCTAAAAACTACAACAAACTAGTGAATATATCTAAAAAGAAGCAGACTCACAGATATAGAGAACAAACTAGTGGTTACCAGTGGGGAGAGAAGACAGAGTATTCCCTTAGAGTTTTTAATTGACGGGAGGATGGTGGTGACTTGTCTCATTATTTGCCCTCTCTGGATGTACAGATCCATACATTATATCTATATATTTAATAGGCTATCATTTTACCCTTCTAAGGGTTGTGGTTATTCATGATCCCTATAAAGTACACTAAGGAGTGGATAAAGTGAGAGGAAATAAAGGCAGAAGCAAACTGCAAGATAAAGGTTTATGCAGTTCAGAGTAGGAATTCACCCTGTGATTTTTCCATTTTCTACTGATTGTCCTGAGGTTTGGACCTGTATCCATTTCTTCCTGTATGTCATCTGAGCAGTCATCACTGTCAGTCATGAAAACCACAAGGTACTTCCCTTTTCTCTTCTGGACCAGGGCTTCTTAACCTTGTTGCTACTGACATTTTGGGTCAGATTAATTCTTTGTTGTGGGGCCGCCTGTGCATTGTAGGATGTTAACAGCATCCCTGGCCTCTGCCCACTAGATGCTAGTAGTACTTTTGCAGTTGTGACAACCAAAAGTGTCTTCAGATTTTACCAGATGTCCCCCGGAGGGTAAAATTGGCCCTGGAGACCTTTAAGTTGAAGCTGACACAGGGCAGTGAAAGCTCGAGGTTTCCTTCTAGGCTTTGGGGGCCTTTAAGTTGAGTTGTAATTTGCAGAGGTTTTAGGCTCAACTTGTTTTGATGCCAATTTGATAGGATTGAGGCCGGCTGTCCACAGGTTTCTCTTCCATAGTGTGGGCCTATGGTGAGTCTTTTAATGAACAGAAACCTTTTATTTTTATCCTCCACTTTATTAACACTTTTGTAATGTCTTTTGTTGCTTTGATATATGCAGAGTCCTTCTTTATTTATTGTGCAATAGTTGGTACTGCTAATTGTTTTTACCTTAAGCCTTTAATCCATATGAAACTTACATTGATGTGTATTGGGAGGTGAGGCTTAACTTTTTTTATGTTTTTCTTTTAAAATAACAAATGTGATGATGCCATTGGTTGAGTAATTCCATTATGGTGTTCCTTAAGACAAAGAGTTAATAGATTCTGTTTTCACAGTCAATAGATTCTGTTTTCACAGTCAATAGATTCTGTTTTCACAGTCATGTATTCTGTTTCTTGGTTCTGTCTAAAGATTCTTGCAATATTTATCATGCATTTAAAAAAAATTATTAGAGTGAAGAAGCTCCTTACACATTATTTGTTTACACACACACACACACACACACACACACACACACAGCTAGGTGTTGGGAATAACCTAATGTGAAAATTTGATCCTAGTTTTCTTTTGTGATTTTTTAAATGTTTCCCTTGGAATTTGACTCAGAAAAGAAACAACAATGGCAGCCTGAGCCTCCCTCAGTGGGGCACCAGTAGCAACTGTATCTTAAGCTCCTCCCGCATCAAGGTTGCACCACGAGAGAGACAGAAATATAACGCGGCCTGGAGCCGCTAAGGTCTTGTGGTCTGGCAGGGAGACGGCCTCCACAGTGAAGTCTCCTCTGGCCATGTTCACTCTGTGTCACCATCACCCTGGTGGAGACGAGCCTTCCTTCACGTGAACAGCAGGTAGACTCGAGAGCGCCCATCACAGGCCAGCTCAGGCAAAGCCTCTGGCTGTGGGGCTTCTTTTCTCAGTCCTTCCTTCCTCCAGTCAGTGAGGCCAACCTGGAGGACCCGGGAGGGACACTATGTCTGCCACAGCGTGATTTATGGCCTGATGGACTTGCGAGAGTCGGCAGGAGGAGCCCCAGCTGCTCTCCAGCACCCCAGATGTGCTTGAGCACACACAGTTGGTTCAAATCTTGGACCCAGAACTAAGCCCCCTCATTCTTGATCTCCCCCTTGGCCCTCCCCAGGGGCAGCCTCACAGTACTGTCCACATGGGGCTACATTGGGCTGGTACTTCTGGGTCTTTTGTCCTTTTAAAATATCACAAATGGTTCCGGTCCCAGGCAGTTTCATTGGGTTCCTGAGCAAGCTTTCCTTGACCTAACTTTTAACCCTAAGGTTGGTTAGTTGGCTTCCTTCCAGAAGTCTAGAAAAACATACCAGACCCCTGTGGTCAGAACTATATGAGAACTAGGTAACTCTTTCCTGTCACAGCCGGTAGACACTAGTGGATATTAAGCTGACCTATCTGACTTTTCCAAGGCTTTATAATCTGGGCTCTGCCTTTTGGGTATGAGTCTGTTTCCTACTGATTGATTTCTAAATCTCTTATCTTAGACATACATTTGAATGTGAACTTCAGAATGTATCAGCTATTTGACTCCTCGCTCGTGAGGAGCCCTAAGTGAGCAAGCCCAAGAGCGAGCGATCTGGGAAATACCTGACGCCTTCAACATCCGCCATGTGCCGTGCTCATGCTTGAGGCTCTGCGGGACCTTCATTTCCTCTTTATGACAGAGTGTGAGGTGGAAACAGCATTTTTGCTGGTGTCCACGTGAGTGCTGTCTCAGAACTCACGGAGGAGCACAGCAGCTCCTTAGTGACGCTCGTGTCTGCAGAGGACCCAGGACAGACACACACGTGTTGGTTAGTGGTCTGGTTGTGCAAAGCAGAGTGGCGTTGGTGCAGAGGGGCACCTGGGTCCTGAGTCCACACCCTCACCCACCCCAGCTTCCCTCCCTTTCAGCAGCGGCCTTGGCCTGCTGGACTCTAGCCATTTCATTCAGAGTATCTTTCAGACTCCAAATCTTGAGTCCAGGATGTGCATGCTTTGTCTCCTTCCCTCCACACCCCCCGACCCGGTGGGATTCCCTTCAAGGCTTGTGTTGTCAGGCTCGGCGTCATGTGCTCCAGTGCCAGGCCCTTCTGAAATGCTGTCCTGACCTGGTAGCATGAAGAAACAGTTCCACTGTGGGTCTCCTTCTCCCCCTATGCCTCCAGAGGCCTGGACCACACTCGTGGCCCAGAATAAATCTGGCAACTCGTGGGTGTGTGACTGAGGGAGGATAGGCTGGGACTGTGCCCCTCTGTGGTCTGTTACGTTCACATGTCTGCACACAGCTAAGCGGGCCCCCTTTGCCTTCCCCATTGAGACCCGGTAAGGGGGTGACAGCATCAGAAGCAGGATCTCTTAGGGCTCCAACTGTTCTTCCCAGCAGGTCTTTGGGTTCCTTGAGCCTTCTGTTTGGGAGGGGAGACTCTCGGAGGGAAAGGGGCCCTGACGTGAACGTGAGCGTTACCGATACTAGCACCTGAATCCCTGCTCTAAAAATGGTTCTGAAGAACCTAGGGGCAGGACAGCAATGAAGATGCAGACGCAGAGAATGGACTTGAGGACACGGCGTGGGGGGAAGGGTAAGCTGGGATGAAGTGAGAGAGTGGCATGGACATATATACACTACCAAATGTAAAACAGATAGCTAGTGGGAAGCAGCCGCATAGCACAGGGAGATCAGCTCTGTGCTTTGTGACCACCTAGAGGGGTGGGATAGGGAAAGAGGGAGGGAGGGAGACACAAGAGGGAGGCGATATGGGGATATATGTATATGTATAGCTGATTCACTTTGTTATAAAGCAGAAACTAACACACCATTATACTCCAATAAAGATGTTAAAAAAAAAAAAAAAGCACACTGATGTCTCTTTCCCAAGACGAATGTGATAACCACACTATAAACTCTTCTCCACAGCTACTTAAGCCGCCTCTTGGTGAAAGTGGAAAATTGAGTCTTTTTAGAATTGACTTTTACCCCAAAAGACTTTTTGAATCCTGATTTCCCAGGATCACAATCATCTGTCTTGGGGAAGTCACCTCCAAACAATTTGGCCTTTGCCTCTTCCCCCTGCCAAACTGTCTTGCGAGAGACCCCCGTTGCCTCCAGAATAACTCCTGTCAGTCAGAGGAATGGGTGGTTTCTGTCACAGTCATTGGAGGTTTTCATATCATTACACAGGATTTAAAAAGGAAAACAAACTAAATAAAAGAGGATGTATCCTGACCCTCTAAGGAATTTGTTCCTCTCAAGATTTTTATATCCCTTAAGACAGAAAATTGGATTAATGAGTCTTAGCTATGTACATATTTCATTATGGGTGATAAGCTTAGGTGTGTTGACATAGAACGTCACCTTTCCAGTAGAGTTCAGGGAGCTAAGAGGGTCGGTTTCCTCTCTCTCTATCTTGGGCACTTATAATCTTGACACTGCAGGCTTCACTAGCTGGTAAATTATGTCTGAGGCCACATTTCCAATAAGTCCCCAAATATTGATGCCCTGAGACCCACACACATGGAGTATAAGGAATGTCTTTAGGCCACACCACCACTGGGCACCACGAGGCCAAGGAAAACTTGGTTCAACAAGGAAGCCTTATAATCAGAGCTATCACTCCCACCCCACTGCACGCTGTGCCTCCGGATCTGGCCACCACTGTCTCAGCCACCTGCCAATCTCCTCTGAAGGGTATGAAGGCTTGCTGATATGGCTCCAAACAAGTTCTCCAAAAAAAGTATATACTCAGTGATAACACTGGTGTTAACAGCAGCAGCATTAAAAAAAAAAAAAAAAAAAAAAGCATTTCATGCATCTCAAAATATTTTGACTTCAGATGATGTCTACAGTTCCAGGTGTCCCATGTCTTAAGGAAATTAGAATATTTCTTCTTTTTTCACTTAAATTCTGAAAGTATGGGGGACACTTAAAGGAAAACATTCATTAGTGTCACAGGTGTTAGAGAAAGGGAATGCCTGGGAGGGGGAGGCTGATATCTGGACCATGAGTAGGCTCTAGAGATGAGTAAATAACAATCGTAGGCAAACATTTTCCAAACTGTGTTCCTCTGAGCTGCTAGATAGTAATGGTGTCCTGCACACGAAAAGAAGTGTTCTGTGGCCAGAAGAATTGAGGAACTTCCAGGCTAAATTAAACTCTCTTTATTTTTAAAAAAATTTTATTGGAGTGTAGTTGATTTACAGTGTTGTGTTAGTGTCAGGTGTACAGCAAAGTGAATCAGTTATACAAATACATGTATCCACTCTTTTTTAGATTCTTTTGCCATATAGGTCATTACAGAGTATCGAGCAGAGTTCCCTGTGCTGCACAGTAGGTCCCTGTTGGTTATCTGTTTTAAACATAGTAGTGTGTATATGTCAATCCCCATCTCCTAATTTATTCCTCCCCTCCTCTCACCCGCTGGTAACCATAAGTTTGTTATCTACATCTGTAATTCTATTTCTGCTTTGTAGATAAGTTCATTTGTACCCTTTTTTTTTAGATTCCACATATAAGCGATATCATATGATATTTGTCTTTCTCTGTCTGACTTACTTCACTCAGTATGACAATCTCTAGGTCCATCCATGTTGCTGCAAATGGCATTATTTTGTTCTTTTTTATGGCTGAGTAATGGTCCATTGTATATATGTACCACATCTTCTTGATCCATTCCTCTGTTGATGGACATTTAGGTTGCTTCCATGCCCTGGCTATTATAAGTAGTGCTGCAATGAACATTGGGGTGCATGTGTCTTTTCGAATTATGGTTTTCTCCGGATATATGCCCAGGAGTGGGATTGCTGGATCATATGGTAGCTCTATTTTTAGTTTTTTTAAGGAACTTACATACTGTTCTCCATAGCAGCTTTACCAATTTACATTCCCACCGACAGTGTAGGACAGTTCCCTTTTCTCCACACCTTCTCCAGCATTTACTGTTTGTAGATTTTTTGATGATGGCCATTCTGACCAGTGTGAGGTGATACCTCACTGTAGTTTTGATTAGCATTTCTCTAATGATAAGTGATGTTGAGCATCTTTTCATGTGCTTTTTAGCCATCTGTATGTCTTCTTTGGAGAAATGTCTATTTAGATCTTCCACCCATTTTTTGATTGGGTTGTTTTTTTGACATTGAGCTGCATGAGCTGCTTGTATATTTTGGAGATTAATCCCTTGTCTGTTGCTTTGTTTGCAAATATTTTCTCCCACTCTGTGGGTTGTCTTTACATTTTGTTTATGGCTTCCTTTGCTGTGCAAAAGCTTTTAAGTTTCATTAGGCCCCATTTGTTTATTTTTGTTTTTATTTTCATTACTCTAGGAGGTGGATCAAAAAAGATCTTGCTGTGATTTATGTCAAAGAGTGTCCTGCCTATATGTCCCTCTAAGAGTTTTATAGTATCCAAACTTACATTTAGGTCTTTAATCCATTTTGAGTTTATTTTTGTGTGGTGTTCTAATTTCATTCTTTTACATGTAGCTGTCCAGTTTTCCCAGCACCACTTATTGAAGAGAATGTCTTTTTTCCATTGTATATTCTTGCCTCCTTTGTCATAGATTAGGTGACCATGGGTGCTTGGGTTTATCTCTGGGCTTTCTATCCTGTTCCATTGATCTATATTTCTGTTTTGTGCCAGTACCATACTGTTTTGATTACTGCAGCTTTGTAGTATAGTCTGAAGTCAGGGAGCCTGATTCCTCCAGCTCCTTAACATGAGACTCTGCACTGTAAATCACCAAAGATAAATAGAATGTTTGCCAAATGAATTTCTCCATGAAACTCTTTTCTGGGAACATCCATGCACTCCAAACTCTGGGAAGTGCTGCTCTGGTCTCCAGCAATCTTTTCAGAGCCTCAATGGACTGTTTTTATCTTAGGCCTAAAAAACTTTTAAAAAATCACAAAATAATGGATATTTGTTGATTGTAAACAATTAGACAACATCAACAGGCAAAAGACAGAAATTCAATAGAGAAACCTCCCACATAACAGACCCATTTTTAGTCTTTTATTGTATATTTTCCCATCTCTGACTGTCTCTGTCTGTCTCTCTGACTCACTACATGACTCACTACACTACCCATTTTGTGTTACAAAAGTGGGATCAGTCCATAAATACCTTAGTATTCTGCTTTTTTTTCACTTAATATATTGTAAACATTTTGTATGTCATAATATCCTTCTTTTCATACTTTTTAATGGCTTCTCAGTTTTCTAGCATATTTGTGAACCATAGTTTAATCCCTGTTATTGGACATTTGTTTCTAGGTTGTGTGTGTGTGTGTTGTAACCACTGTAGTGTTGGTAAGAATACAACTAAATCTTTGTAGCCATCTGTGCTTGCTTAAGTCTCATATAAAATCTGCTAAAGGGTCATAATTTTCAGTGTGTGTTCTTCATCCTGAGCCAGAACCCTAATTAGAACCGACTCTTGGGCCATCCATACCATGTCTCTAATGATTAGATTGACTCTTTTGTGGCCGCCTGGCTGAGGGTACAGGATCAGAGTCAGACAGCCTTGGTGCAGACCCTGACCCTGCTGCTTAACACGTCACTGACTTTGTGGTGTTTATGTAACTTCTTCAAGCCTCAGTCTCTACAGCTATAAAATGGTAATGATAATAGTGCCTTCCTCAACGGGTTCTTGCAGGGATTTACAAGTCTGTCACTTGGAATGGGGATGGGGTGTGTGTATTTGGGAGCATGTTGTCAGGGGTGGGGGGAGAGGATGGGAGGGGGAGCATTGGGTACCAGAGACCAGCATGACTTCTGCAAGCTCAAGATGCTCCTTCCCCCACTCTTCCTCCTTTTCCGGCAATGGGGACCTCTTTTCAAATGGTAAGAATGCAGCACACAGTGGGACAGACATGGCTGTGGCTGTGACCTGAATGTGACTGCTGGCTCTACCCTTTATTAGCTTGACCTGAGACATGGAATGTAACTTCCTTCTGGTTCACAGCTTGGGAAATGGATATTAATGAAACTCCCCACCTCATAGAGAGTTGGGGTGATGATTCAGTGAGGTCATGTTTGTGTGTATAGCACTTGTCATATCATAAGCACTCAGTGGCAGCCAGAAAAGAAGTCACTTAACCTCCCTAACCTATTTCTATCAGTAAGAGAGAAGTAATAGTAATGATTTTGATGAGTTATCACCAGGATTAAATGAAGGCAAGGTGCTCTTATGGTTCTCAGCAATAGTAGGTATTTAATGTATGGCAGCTCTTGGAACATAGTATCAGTACTGGTGTTAGTATTGATGAAAGCAACGCAGCCAAGCTGCCCTGGTGACTTTGTCTCTTACAGTCAATGGTGGGCTGTTCGGGCCCTGCAAGTTAGTGGGTCCCTTGGAGGCAGTGCCTGCGGACACGTGCAGCACCTTCACTTTGGTCTGCAGGCTGGAAACCCTCAAGTTCAGGCACTCTAACCTGCCCTGTCCAGGAGTTCTGAAATCCGCAGTGCTGGCTTGTAAGGTTGCCCTGTGTGGAGTGATAACGTTAAGTTTTCAGTGCAATTAATTACTGATGAGATACTAGAAGGGACTTAGGCAATAGGTCTTAGTGGAGAATAGAAAAGATAATTGGTTTGAGGGATGCTTTAACTCTTGCAATTCTTTTTGAGCTAAAGGTACACCTAGAATTCTCTCTGTAGGCTCAAGGAGAAAAACATATGCTGGGAAATTGTGTGAAACGTTGAGTCACAGAGGAACTGAGTTTGAAATGCACGACCTCATCATACCATGAATTCAATCTCAAAGCACACCATGGGCTATAATTCTTCTGAAGTCCTTAGAGACACCTTAACACCACTTCAAATTAGACCTGTTCAAATTCTGCTTATGCCCACCCCCTGTTCCACAGTGTAAATCATTATTTTCCATTTGTATCTGAGTTCAACTATTCTTACAAACCAATAATTCTGTTCCTTTCAGAACGGCTCTATTGCACTAAAGCTTCCTTGAAAGGTACCTTTGTTTTCTTCAATGCTCTGAAGTGTGAAGTCTACATAATTTGCTAAATGTATCATGTTTACATATGCATAAGCCAGTTACCTCCAAATCACCATTTCCTGCACTATTGGCTGAACGCTTAAAGTAAATGAAGCTTAATTTTCCATAAGTGGTGTTCCATGTTTTCCAAATAAGCTCACGGAGACACAGATAAACTAAATTACTTAGTGGTAACTATCCAGACAGGAATGAGAAGCCAGTGCTGAAACAAGCCAAGTGCGTGGAGTCCTTCTTGCATCTTTCCATCACAATATGCAAATAAATAGGACAGTGAGATCCCAGGGACCCCCGGACGCTGCCAGGCCGACTGAGGTGTTAGCAGGGTGGGTTAGAGCCAATCTGTAAGCCCGTGAGCCAGACTTCAGCCTATGGGACCCTGAGCTCAGAGTTGCCAGGCTTTCTGGTAATTTCTTTCCTTGGATAGGGGGAATCAGTATGATATCTGTGATAGAAGAATAAGCCCTCCCTTCCCATAAGCGAGTCGGCGTGGGTGGAGTAAAGAGCACGGACTAGAATCATTCGGTCCTGGGTTCTAATGCCAGCTTTGGCCTTTACATGTGTGTTGCAGGGAGACGAGGTGAGAATGGGCAAGGCCCCAACCTGTCTAGACCTTGGTATTCTCAAATGCGAAGTGGAGGTCATAGGATCACCCTCCCAGGACTTCCTGAGGCTTCACTAAGACAGTGTGTGTCTTTGTATATAGTTAGCGTCATAGAGTCGGGCACCCATGTATCTCTCCCGCCTCTTCCCCCACCCAAGTCCAGTCATCTTCTGGCTGGAAGTTATTTGTCTTGGTGGTAGTTATAACTCTCTCCCTCATCCTCAAATGCACACACCGGCACTTTCTTATTTGACCTCCTCACCGTGTTTATTCCTGTTACTTTTATGGTAATGGGAACAGTGTTTTCACTTAGCTCAGAATATTCAGATTACTTCCCTTGTACCTTCTGCACATATGCCTACCTTTGACCAGACACTCTGCTGGGAACTGCGGGTGAGTACAGATGTGACTGTTGCAGAATCCTTGCTGCGTTGGCTCAGAGTCCAGGAGGGATGACAGGCTGTGACATAGCACATAAAAGTGGAATTCTTTTAGTATAGGGCTCTGGGGACACCCCATGAAGGGGCGGTCGAACCTTCCTGGGTGGGTAGAGAGAGGATTCCACAGATGAACATATATTGGAACTGAGCCTTGGTTCTCCAGCAAAGAACATACTGGGAGAAAGGTCTTTGTCATTAAAATTCCACAGATACAGTGAATGGAAAACGTTGTCCTTTTACAAATAAGGAGAGGGGAGACTGAGCACCAGGCAAGGGCCATGTCCTAATCATCTCTGCATCCCCCCGCGTGTCTGACTCAGGGAGTGCTGAAATTGAATTTAGACCTGCCCAAGGTCACAAGGCAGGATGGAGGACAGCACACAGATCGTGTTGATTAAAAAATCTGTGTTTAGGGATTATTTTTCCCCTTTGGGTTAAAAAGACAACTTGGTTGATACTAAGTTGATCTTAGTATCAACTATTCTAGGTTGATTTTCCCTGGCTAATGCTGTGCCTTTTCAATATGTAGATTCAGTTCTTCTTTTATTTTAGGAATGGTCTAATGAATTGCATTTTAAACATATGTCCTGTTCCATTGTTTTCTTTTGTGTCTTCACAGGCTCCAGCTATGCACCTGTAGTATGTCCTTTGCCTCCTCTCTATAGCTGTCTTTTGCTCTCTAATCCTTTGTAATCCCTTATTTCCTTTCCATGTTGTTCACTCTTCTCATTTCCGGCATCCTTCTCTCTTAGTGAGTTTCCCACAGTGTCCTCCCTTGTGCTTCTTCCAATTTGGCTTCATTTTTATGATGATTTGGGTTTTTCTTTCTCCTCCTTTCCTGGGACCTAAATGCTCACATGCCATCTCCTCTGTGGTCTCTTCATCTCTTCTCTGAGTTCTTGTATACTGTTTTATTGTCTTTCTTCATAAAAGTGATTGTTTTAATTCATGGTGTCATACTCGGTACACATTTTCACCTTTTCCATTTTTCTGCTGAGTGTTCTGTGGTAAGTTTTGTTTTGCTGCTCTTTTCCATAATTTTCATACATACATATGGAAACTACATACGTATATATAAAATATCAACATGACAGAATCTTTTAAAAAATATTGGAAAAAAAATATTGGAGTAAGTTAGACCTTAATGGCCTACCTATTCAAAAGGGAGTCCTATGGATGAAGGGGGGGGGGAACCCTTCTATTTTTGTAGCCTTCACAATCCAAAAGCACTCTGCTTCAGTGTCACCAGTGACAGATGGCTTCCTGCTAAAATGGCTCCTCTGTGTTTCTTTCTGTTTCTATGAAACAGATCAGCCTCAAGAGGGTTTCTCTCATCAGCTGTCTCCGCTGCTCTTGCACTTTGGAATGCCTCTTGCCAACAGGAAGAACAACGCTGTGAGCATTTTCTGAGACCTGCTGCCCCTAGGCCACTACACTCTTTTCCTGCTTTCTTATTGGTTTTCTTCTACATGTATAGCTTCTGCTTGATCTGTGCCCTGTCCTTTCTTCAGATCCCTTAGTTTTTGCTGAACAGGAAATGCTTATCTATCACTTCAGGAGGAGTCCTTCACTTATCAGAAACATATTTTTGATATTTTTTTACTGGCCTGTCTGGACATTATACTTCCATCTGGGTGGCTTCTGCAATATTGTTCAAAGCTAGGGATTATATCTATTTTCTAGTTTTACTGAAAATGGAATTTGTGGTATTTTTTTCTGTTTACATTGTTGATTATATATGATATTTAGGAGGGGAACAGGGAAATTGCTAGCTGTGTCATGCTGCCTTATTAGATACTAGATGTCTAAACAGGCAATTGTGATCAAATATAGAAGTGTTTCTAAAAATAGAAATAATAGTAGCTACTATTTCATCTTTGTGCCAGTCACAAGGTCCTCTGTGAGTCCAGAGGAGGTCCCTTGAGGCTTGGATACCATCATCTTATCATGTCAAGTCACTATACCCATTTGTGCCCTAAGTCTTCCAGGGTAAGGTGGAGACAAATTTAGAGTGAGTTGCATAACCTGAAGAGTGAAAAGAATAGTGAGTCAGACACTGAACCTGGCAAGTCTTGGAATAGCTTAAGACACCCTTTATGGCTTCAGAAGGCAGCTCTTCCTTAGACATTGCCTTATTTATCCTGGTCCTCTATCAGTTTGTCCACTAGAAGCATGAGAGTGAAGATGCCAGGATGCGTCTGCTCCAGGCATCTCCAGGATCATTCTGTCCTGGCCTCAGTTCCAATTGGGAGTTTTCAGTTCCAGCTCCCACCTCTACCCTCTTACCCTAGACTCCAACTACAGTACCCCTGGAGGTACTGCTTGACCTTTGTCACAGGAAGAGGGTGGTGCTACCAATCTTCCAATCAGCCCCTATACCCATGTCACCATCCACTCTAGACCAGGAAGGGGAGGAGTTCTGGGGAAGGACTAAGAGGAGCTTGTGGTTTTCTGTATTTGGGCTAAATCTACTCCTGGTCCCCACCTAATCTGATGTCCCCCTCTCACCCACAAATTAAAGAGGCCATCTCAGGTTCCATACACGTCCCAGGCCATTCGCATCAGATCTCCGTCCCAAGCTACGTCCCAGGCCATTCGCATCAGATCTCCGTCCCAAGCTTGGCAGTCATGGTCTTCTGCCAATCCTTTGTGGCTTCCTGTCCCATTAAATAACAAAGTTAATGCCATGTTTAAGGGTAAAAACATACACGCATGTATTGGTTCTTTAGGTATTAAAAAAACACGGAAACTTAAATTATGTTTAAAAATGCCCAGATTTGGAAGTTGAATTTGAACAGATTACACTGGACACAAATTGCCAGTTAGGAATGGAGATTCTTCTTTTTTTAAAATTTTTTTTTAATAAGCAGATATTCATTTTTAATTCTTATTTATTCATTTATTTATTTTTGGCTGTGTTGGGTCTTCGTTTCTGTGCGGGGGCCACTCTTCATCACGGTGTGCGGGCCTCTCACTATCGTGGGCCTCTCTTGTTGTGGAGCACAGGCTCCAGACGCGTAGGCTCAGTAGTTGTGGCTCACGGGCCTAGTTGCTCCGCGGCATGTGGGATCTTCCCAGACCAGGGCTCGAACCCGTGTCCCCTACATCAGCAGGCAGATTCTCAACCACTGCGCCACCAGGGAAGCCCCAGAGATTCTTCTTATATGTACCTTAAAGATATGTTTTCTGTTATTAAAACCTCTTGCAGATACAGGCTAGTATCAGTCCTGGAATAGTAAGTGTTACCTGGTCAGAAAATGGTCCTTGGAATGCACGTAAGCATTTATATAATGTGTAAAATAATGGAATATCTTTGAGCAGATACACAGAAGATTTTATATATACACACACATTTATATGTTTGATTTTTATATATGTTTATGATTTAGAATTAGAGTGAATTATGCTAAAGTTGGTGTGTTTAATTCGAGCAGAGCTAATTTAAATATAAATCAGCTGTAAAAATCAAACAGTCACTTCATTTCAACTGGCTTCCTCATTATTTCTAAGACCTGCCTGGAATGTCTTCTTTTCAAAGTCCTCCCTGCACATGAGCCTCAGATGAGGTCCCGCCTCCTCTTAGAAGTCTTCCCTGACTGTCACCAGCCATTTGAGCTCATACATTAACAAACACAAAGTGACTTGCAGACACTGAGTCTGCCTCTCTGCGGTGGGATGACCCAGGCAGGGACTGACCTTCCCCATCCCTGCCCCTTTCCCAGGGCTCTGCCCACTCCCACTGCTCTCAGAAGTCCAGGTGGAGGCTGCATCCCACACCTTGTCCTGAAGCATCTGCCATTGCTGATTTTAGGTGAGAACAGATGTCATTTTTTCCAGCTTAGTCTTTATTAGTTGAGGACCTAGGAAATCTGGTTGGCTATGAAATCCTTTAGTAAAACTGCTGTTTTCTGCAGTACTGCTCATCTAGTCTAGTTTCCCATGTAGGGAAATGCCTACCCACTGCCTGGGAAACACAATTAAAGCCAGAGTTGGCATTTTTAACCAATATTTTGCATATTCAACATTTTGTTTTGCCCCAGAGTGTGGAAAATCTGTGGATCTTATCAGAAGCTTTAAAAGCTTATTTCATTGAGCTAACCTCCCTGCTCCAGATTATTCAGGGGGGAAAATAAGTGCTACTCCACTAATGCACATTTACAAATGTTGTGCAAGTTCTAAATGTATTTCTTTTTCCAGGTGAAGGATTATCATTAGAATCAAGAGAACCATTAAAGTCTCCTCAAATCTGGTTACTAAGAATAGTCTTAAGGGGTTTAATAGGGAAATCTATCTGTCTTTTCTTGTAGGTTGTACCATTAATTAGTTTAACTCATCTTCCTCCCAGTTTAATGTCAGTATCTTAAGCTCTTTCAAAGGTTGCTTTTTAAAAAGGATTTTATTAGTGAGCTCCTGAATAATGGGGCCCTAATTCCTTTGCTCATGCCTGTCTTTACACAAAACGATGCACTCTCTAAGGGTGAGAGAACACGCATATATATTGATGTTTTAGGCACTGAAAAGTAAAAACTGGAATTACATATAATAATGCAATTTAATCTGAGCGGGCACAACCTGGCTCAAATCTCTGTTAGATGATCTCCAATTAGAAGTGGGGATTCACCTTGTATGTGCTTTGAAAATCCCGTCAGGAAGCCCTGATTGTGTTTTCTGCCACTAAAACCTCTATGGCTGGGAGCGTATCTCTTAGCCTCCCAAGGGTAAGTGCTACCAGCCCTTGACGTTCCTCAGAAGAGGAGATGCCGGTGGCTGCCTGCCGGTTTCTGAAAGCTTCATCTTCACGGTGAATCCCTACCACAACCCCATGAGGCTGAGGCTGCTAATGTCACCATTTTACAGATGAAAAACCCGACGCTTGGAGAAGAGCAGTGACTTATGTGAAAAACAACCACTTGTACACTGGGAGCTGGTGTTCAAACCCAGGGCTGTCAGACCCAGAAGCTTGAACTCTTTTTTAATTTTTAAAAAAATTTGATTGAAGTAGAGTTGATTTACAGTGTTGTGTTAATTTCTTCTGTACAGCAAAGTGACTCAGTTATATATTCTTTTTCATATTCTTTTCCATTATGGAAAATATCACAGGATACTGACTACAGTTCCCTGTGCTCTACAATAGGACCTTATTGTTTATCCATCCTATATATAATAGTTCGCCTCTGCTAATCCCAAACTCCCAATCCTTCCCTCCCATACCTGCCTCTCCCCCCCGGCAACCACAAGTCTTTTCTCTATATCTGTAAGTCTGTTTTTGTTTTGTGGATATGTTGATTTGTGTTGCATTTTAGATTCCACACATAAGTGATACCATATGGTATTTGTCTGTCTTTCTGACTTCACAGTATTGATAATCTCTAGGTTCATCCATGTTGCTGCAAATGGCATTATTTCATCCTTTTTGATGGCTGAGTAATGTTCCATTGTGTGTGTGTGTGTGTGTGTGTGTGTGTGTGTGTGTGTGTGTGTACATACATTTTCTTTATCCATTCACCTGCTGATGGACATTTAGGTTGTTTCCATGTCTTGGCTATTGTAAATAGTGCTGCTATGAACATAGGGATGCATGTATCTTTTCGAATTATAGTTTTGCCTGGGTATACACCCAGGAGTGGAATTGCTGAATCATAAGGTAATTCTGTTTTTAGTTTTTTAAGGAACCTCCATACTGTTCTCCATAGTGGCTGCACCAATTTACATTCCTACCAACAGTGTAAGAGGGTTCCTTTTTCTCCACACCCTCTCCAGCATTTGTTATTTGTAGACTTTTTAATGATGGCCATTCTGACCGGCATGAGGTGGTACCTCATTGTAGTTTTGATTTGCATTTCTCTAATAATTAGCGATGTTGAGCATCTTTTCATGTGCCTATTGGCCATCTGTATGTAGAAGCTTGAAGTCTTAATGCAGTGCCAAACCCCTGTTTGTATTCAGGGCAGGGAGTGGGGTTCTGACCCCTGTAGTCAAGTGCGTGGTCTTTAACTTGTGGAAGGGGGTCTCCCTTGCTTATGGGGCCGGAGTAGAGGCGCAGGTGCAGGCACCAGGCGTCGTGGTGTGTGAGCAGATCAAGTGAATGTCAAATCAGGAGAACTGGGTTTGAATGTCCGTTTTACTGTTGACCATCTGTAGGACCTTGGCAATGTTGCCTAACCTCTGAGAAAGAGCAGGGGAGTATCGTATCTTACTAGCTGGCTTCAGGGGTTGTTTCATGTGAAAATACCACACGCATGATCTGGATTCCCATACTCTTCCACTTGGTGGATCCACAAACACAAATAATCTCAGAGCCGCTCGTTACCGAGTGCTGAACACTTAAATCTGTTCTAGTCCAGTCCTCCCATAATGCTGCGAGCTTGTTCTGTCATCACCTCCATTCTGCAGATGAGGAAACTGATGATTGGAAAAGTCACCTGTCCAGTCTCAGCTAGGACAGCAGAGCTGGCTTCAGAGCTCAGCTCTTTCTCCAGAGCCTAGTTACTCTCTCCTGCCTCCCTGGGATTCTTTTAAAGCAGTATGACTGGTTATTGCTCCTAAAAACCATGCTAAGCAGAATCAACCAACCCTCACCTCTTTGAGTTCCAGCTGATCAGCGCCCACGTTCTAAAGCTGTAGCCTTGCTCCTCCTCCCTGTCTTTCAAGCTCCCGTGGAGTGTAGCACCCCCTGCTCAGCGTTCCTGCACACTCCCCCCACCAGCACTGGGGCACTTGCCGCGTGCTAGATATTCAGCGGCACGAGGGACCCAGTCCCTCTTGGGAAGAGGAGGCTGAAGGCTCCCAGCAGCATGAGGATGCCAGGGTAGAAAGAAGAGGCTGGACCCTAGGCAAGGCGGTTCAGGAACACTTCCTTGAGTCGATCCAGTCCAGGCTCTGCCCAGCATCTATTTCGGCTCAGCTGGACCTTTTACAGAAGATGCTAATTGCAAACACTCTGAGTGCATCGATCCGCTGCTGCTCTGATTATCTAATTATGCACAACAGCACCTAGAAGGGCTGAAGGAGATTAGTTTGAAAGGACCAGCACCAGGTCTCCATTTCTGAGAGGCCTCCCGGCCTGCTCCAGAGAAAACTCCAGTCTGGCCCAACTCTTTAATTACCTTCAGAGGCACTAAAGTTTAAATTACATTCTTATTGTTTTCATATTAGCTTCTGCCTGAGTCCTGAGCTAAGCATTGGTGAGGCTAGGGTTGGGGAGGGAGGGTCCATATGACAGGCGGGGTGGTTTTCTCATTTGGCTCTTTAGTTGCAAGATTTCATGAGTTTCAAGAGTGTACCGGTAATTGGTTCCCTAGCAGAGGCTTACAGATATCCTATAATGCTTGCGTGTCGGATTTGCCGTTTTCAGACATACCCAATTGGGTGTTCAAATGTGGCTTCCGTTAGGATTTGTAATGCACAGACACACTCACGCTTGCTCTCTCTGTTAGATATTAACACTGTAGCTCTAAATGCAGAATGTCTACGGTCTGTCCCCACTTCTGTTTTTTACCTCATCTCTTACATATTTTTATACCTCGGATTGTTTCCTTACCTTCCCCTTTCCTAATCCTCTAAGAGGGCTTTGCAGCGTGTCATTCAGCCCCCCAAAGTCAGCAATAAGCCGAGATCAGCTTGGAATACCAGTCATCACCCTTGGGAGCACTTTTCAAAGGAGCACAGGTTTCCCAGCTCCTCTCTCTCCCCTTCCAAAGACTTTACCTCTTTTGAAACTTCCTCAGTAGCCCTTGGCTTTGTCTGAAGGAAGACAGAGGAGCCAGGGAAGAAGGGGTGATGGCGGCAGGTAGACGGTCATTCAGTGAAGGAGCGATCCGCTCTCTCCCCCAGCGGTGCTTACCTGGGCTAACTTCTCCATAGGCAAACACTCATAGATCAGAGCGCCCCCCTCCTCTCTCATGACCCCACCAGGGCTGCAGTGACCTTGTCACCGCTTTCCACCCTACGATGCTGGCCACAGTGCATCCTTCTCCATCCCGTCAGCTGGGCCACTCATGATGCACTCCGGGCTTTGTTTCAACACTGTCTGCATTCAGAGCCCATCGCGCGCTTAATACCCCTTAAAGCTTCAGGCCTTGTGGAGAGGCGAGAGAGTGCCCAGGTAGAAAAAGTGACTTCTACATTTTCTTTCCAGGGCTATATACCTTCCACAGAGGCTGCGTGTGCCTTATGCACACTTGCTTATTGCATTCTGTTCATATATTCCAAACAGACAGGGAAAGCCCACTGGGAGAGCCCTTACCGGGGCCCTTCTCTGCCCGAGCGCTGTGCTTTCCTTGGGGAGGGAACTGTCTTCCTGCACATTTGGAGTAATGCAGTGGCCCTGTACTTTCCTCTAATGAAGGCCCAGTGGCTGCACAGGTGACACATGCCTCTGGGAGCATAGCAGGAAGGCAGCAGGCCGGACGCAGTCCCTCCAAAGATCCACTGTTCTCACAGCAGAGCTGATGAAGGTGGGAGCCTGCACGCTCCCCGCTCCTCTGATACTCAGCTAGCTTCCTCCCGTGCGCTCTGCTGGCAGAGCTTCCTTTACCTGTGAGGGCCTGATGTTTCGATTTTTTTCAACCCAGAGCATCATGGACCAAGAATATTAATTGTCTCAGTTAGTACTGGCTACCCACAAGCCCAGTCAATCCAAAAAGCTGGTCCAGGACCCAGGGGCAGCCCAGCAAGATAACAGCCGAGATCCAAATCCTGTCTCTGCCACTTGATAGCTGTTTGACTTGGGGATTTTATAACCACTGTGTTCATGTTTTCTTTCAATACATATATTTTGAACAACAATTATGTATCCATCCTTATGGTAAGTGCTGGGAATATCAGGTGTGGGGAAATCAGACCAATCCCTCCCATCATGGAGCTTTTCCACCTGGAGGAAGGCAGCTATATATTACAACCTGAATCTCTTGGACTTGTATTGACCCACGTACAAAATAAGGAGAGGAGAGATGTCATTCTTTATATCCCAGGCATCTCCTCAGGCTTTTTTTTTGAAAAAGCAGAAGAATAAAATTCTAACGTGTTATGCAGACAATTGGGAAATGGGAAAGGGAACATACATTTATCAAGTCCCTGCTGTATGCCAGTAACTGTGAGCTATGTTTTATTGATAGTGTCTCATCTTACTCCATACAGTGAGGCTATGAGCTAAGCTTTATTACGCCATTGTGCAGATGGACGGACTGAAGTTTACAAAAGGCAGCAAGAGCACTGTTATACCCAGTTAATAAGTATGCGTTGAGAGCATTCTTTTTTATTTGTTTATTTATTTATTTATTTTTGCCTGTGTCGGGCCTTTGTTGCTGCACGTGGGCTTTCTCTAGTTTCGGCGAGCGGGGGCTACTCTTCGTTGCGGTGCGCGGGCTTCTCATTGTGGTGGCTTGTCTTTGTGGCGGTGTGCGGGCTTCAGTAGTTGTGGTGTGTGGGCTCAGTAGTTGCGGCTCATAGGCTCTAGAGCTCAGGCTCAGTAGCTGTGGCGCACAGGCCTAGTTGCTCCGCGGCACGTGGGATCTTCCGGGACCAGGGCTCGAACCCGTGTCCCCTGCAGTGGCAGGCGGATTCTTAACCACTGCGCCACAAGGGAAATCCCATTCTTTATGCCAGGAGCTGAGGGCATAAGGTGCTGGGCCGCAAGGGCTGAGCCAGCCTCGGGGCATGTTTTGTGCTGCTATGATCTAGAAGGGGAGATAGATAGACACTGAGCCAGACGTTACAGGTGTGCTGAGTGCCATCTGAGGAGCAACACTTCGAAAGCATTATAAACGGGAAAACTCACCTGGTTTGAGGGTTAGAGAAGTCGGAGAGAAAATACCTTTAAAGCAGAGATCTGGTGGAGAACAGGCATTAGCAAGACAAAGAGAAGAGATGTGCTCCAGGGGGAACAGGTGTGTGGAAAGGACAGTGAGGGCAGAGCCTGGAGGCCGAGGAGGAGAGACTAGAGAGGGATCACATAGAGGAGTTTGGGTGAGCAACTGGGAACCTCTGGAGTAGCTAAGTGGGGAAGCGACTTGATCAAATCTGCATTTTAGAAAGATCACTTTGGCTGCTGTTCGGCGAAGGGAACGTGGGAGCAGGACGGGGAGACCGATTAGGAGCCTGTTACCGTTGTCTTGGTGGTGGGAGGTCATGGTGGCACTATGGGCTGGCAGTGGGCTAGCAAGAAGCAGGCAACTTTGCGCGGGAGTCCAGGACATCAGGCCCAGGTGTTTGCCCTGAGGCTCTGAGGGCCATTCTCTGACTACGGGAGGAGGCGGGGATTGGGGTCAGTGGATCTCCGAGACGCCGCCAACACACCAGTCATGCTGGGCAGACTGAGATCATGGAAGGAAGGTGGAGACTAACCTGTAGGAACAGGAAGGCAGATATGGAAAGACTGAGGAAGAGGATGCTGGGCAGAGACGACTGGGAGGATGATAGCAATTAAAACTGAGCTGAAGCCAGGGCTGGGGGCGAGAGGGGAGAGAATGGAGAGTAGGAGGGCAGGGCGCTGACTGCGCCCACCACTTGGCGAAGCTAAGGTAGTGGACAGGGATCCAGTCCTGGCCTCTGTGACCGACCCAGATCCCTTCCCAAGGCAGAAGCATCTTTCCCTCTGACGATCTGATGCCGGTTGCCTGAGGACCTTGCTTCTCTCACCAGAAGTGGAGAGACCGTCAGACACCCATCTAGAAATCACAGGAGTTGCCCACCTCCAGGCAGAGTGTGAGACGGCAGGTGGATGTGGTCTTATGGTTTCCTCCACACAGAAATTACTTTTCCCCCAGGAAGGAACCGAGTGTGTGAGAGGTACCCTTCGGGTCCCCTCTTTCTCAAAGTGTTAATCCTCCTTTCCGACCTTTATCAGGGGCTGTAATAGGCATCTTAAAAGGCAAGCGCTTTTCTCCCATTGCCAGCCTGTTATGGCTAGAATACCAAATCTGAGCAAATAGTTCTCTGTGTGCTGTCGTCTTTGATTATTTTTTTTCTCTGGGATATATCTGGCTCCAGGCAGACTGTGCCTGACTTTCTCCTTGTAAGGACCATTCGGTTGAGGACACTGTGAATGAAAAGGGCCCAGTAATTGAGCGCCTCCTATCTCCGATTCAGCTCTCTGATCTCTCTCTACCCAGGCCAGTGGCGTCCTGCTTGAGGACTTCTCCCTGAGCGACAGATTTCCTCCTTCAAGACTCCAGCCCCTGATTCCATCAGCCATCCAAAGCCTGTGTACTTTGGGAAGTCGGCTGGGAATTCAGCCGTCTTCTAAAGATATAGATTAACTGCACATCTGTCAGGGTTTAGTTAAACATGACTGACTAATTTATCCTGCAGTGTGAGATGGGGATTCATTTCCTTTGCAAGTTGACTTGGCAATTTTCTCTGCTCAAAGAACATTTAGAATAGATGGTGTGCGTGGCAATCAGGAAGAAATAGATGCTATTAATTTTCCATTTTCCAAATGTGAGATTGACTGTAGAGCCCATTCTCCTCGGAAAAGCAGACCACATCCTCTCCTGTTTAGAGCTGTGCACTGTCTGAAAAGTCAGAAAAGAGGGCCTTCTATTCCCCAGAGGGTCTGATTTGGGGCCGATAAGCATGTTAGTGGGGGCCTGCGCCCGGGGGCCAGTCCTGGTACCTGGCAGAGCCGTGTGGCGCCTCCATCAGCCACAGTTCCTCCTCCTCCTATTTGTGCACGTGGCTCAGCATGAGATGCGGGTTCCCAGCTTGAGCGAGCTTGTGATCTCCTTCCTCAGCTAATCTCCACAGATTGGAGGGAAGGACGGGAGGCACAGGCTTGCGTGTCAGGATATCATGATGGACCTCCAAAAGCTGGAAATCCCAAAGGGATAGCTAACTTCATCCAGCGCTCGCCATACAACGTTCTGCCGTGCTGGAAATAGTCTGTATCTGCGCTCTCCCAGATGGAGTCATTCGCTAGCTAGCCGAGTGTGACTACTGAGCACTTGGAATGGGGTGGGTGCAACTGAGGAGCTAAATGTTGACTTTTATTTCATTTTAGTTAATTTAAATGAAAATAGCCACATATGGCTCATGGTAACTGTGTTGGATAGCACAGGTATCTGTGTTCACCTGTTTCCTGTGTGGCCAAAGCCAGTTGTGTTTAGGTATATTTGTCTTACTGGTTTTCTGAATGCTGTTCTATTTGCTCTAAACTTACCGATAAGATGTCAATTTAAAAATAAAAACAATCGTAGAGGTAATAAAAATCATAGCTGGCACATGCTGAGTAATTACTATATACCATGTGCTTTGCTAAGCCCCCTAACACACCTCATCTAATTTATAGTCACATAATGATACCCTGAGTTTACGGGTGACGAAACGGAGGCGCTGAGGGGTTAAGTGGCTGGCTTGAGTCACCCAGCCAGTGGTCCAGCTGGGATTCACAGCAGGCAGTGAGACCCCAGAGCCCTTATATACCCTGCTGCCTCTCCAGACGGTCCTCAGTGCCATTGCCTGCCTGGTGTTTTAAGATACAGTCGTGTCCTGGTTGTTGAATGCCAGGTATTGTCTTGAGGTCATTAGCAACCTGGGTATAAACAATGGCCACACACTCCATGCTTTACAGAGTTTAGCTCTGGCTCCTGGCTGGAAGGAAGGAAGCAGACATGAGTGCACTGAGGTTGCACAGACCCAGTGTGGGTCTGCTCACCACCTCCCCTCAGATGGAGGGCAAGAGAGTCCTTTCCTGCCTGAAGGCTGGGAGGTTTGGCTCTTGTTCTCCATCAAGGACCAAGCCCCAGGCTCAGGAAAGATGGGCTTTCCTGAAAGCAGACATGAACTATAAAAATGAGGAGAGGCTCTGCATAGTATTGTCTCCTGGAGGGGATTCATCCCTTTGTAGCTCAGATGGGGGCTGGTCACCTCAGTTGAGTGAGAGCCCGCACTTAGTGAAGGCTGGATGGGAGTTTGAGTGAGACCCTCTGCTCATCCGTCACTACCCCCGTGCCTTCCGCTGGGGTCTCTCCGCACTGATAGGTTCTAGCCTTAATCTACATCTTGTCAGCACCGTGAGACATTCAGAACCTGGCTCTGCATTGTAATGTGGCTTGCTTGGCTTCACAGCCTGACTCCTGCAGCTTTAGAATTTGGGAAAACTGACAGTTGTGGGGTTCACTTCTTATTTACTGAGGCTTTACCTCCTCAGTTCTCTAATTCCTGTCCCTCCAGATGCAAACAACTGCTAAATGCATTGCTGGTTTTTCTGCCTCTTGGGAGTGGCCCACTGCCTGGACCCCTTGTCAGAATTCTCAGCACCCAGAATTAGGGTAAAATCAGGCAGCTAGGGAAAGTCAGCTCCCTCCTCTGCACCATTGTCTCTCCTTTGGGGATTTCTCTCCTCCAGTCTTAGCTCTCTATGAGACTGTCAAATAGCCTGCACCCACCTACCCATCCACCCATCTGGATTTTCTTCTTGTTCTCAGGAGTATTCGTTGGCCTTGCTCTGTCATACCCTAAAAGATGAGCCGGATAGCTAAAGATGGGCTGCACACAGAAAGGACTCTTCCAGGGACAATGCATCATCTGTCCACAGGGGAAAGTCAAGTCAGTCTGTTCAAAGGCCGGCAACATAAGCCACATCCACAAACCCAAACATGGGCTAAAGCAAACTTGAGAGTCGCTCTTACTGGGATCTTGTGGTGTCCCAGGCAGCCTTTCCCTAAGAGCATTAGCTGTTCCTAAATGTTAATCTCGTGGCATGAGTTCAGTGGAAAACATCTTCTCTAGCAACTGCAATAGCAAGTTTGATCGGGTTAGCAAAAGGGACCCGTGACGGTCTTTGGAGGCTGGTGCATGATCGCGAGGCCATCCCAGCTTGCTTTCAGAGCGCCAAGGCAGTCCAAGTTCAGTTGTGCGTGGTGCTGCTTGCCATGGGCGTCTCAGCTCTCACTTTGTCATACTCTGTACCTGTGAGAGCAGCATCTTCGGGGCGTTTTCACAGTGGCGTAAGGAGCTGTATCCTGGTTGGAGAGGAAGGTCTGTTAGGAGCATCCCACGTTGAGAGTAGAGAGCTCAAAAGAGGAGAAGGCCCAGGGACTCACTGTTTCTTCCATCTGCTTTTCTCCAGCCTGCACGGACAAGGAGTTGAGGAACCTCGCGTCCCGGCTCAAAGACTGGTTTGGAGCCCTTCATGAGGATGCAAACAGGGTCGTCAAGCCCACCAGCTCCGACACAGCCCAAGGCAGTAAGACCGCTTTACTCTCGCTAATTTATCTCATTTTAAACACCACATTCCCTCCTCAGTTATTGGATGTCGTTGATGGACCACCCCGAGATGCGGTTGTTAAAAGAAACACTAAGTTAAACGTATACACTGACTTGAAATATGCCCCCGTTTCAGAAACATTAAAATATGGAGGAGAGGGAAATGCCTTAGAATCAAGAAAATACTACAACAACTTATGTTTTTTAAAGTCTGCTTGCAAAATTATCATGTGTTTAGTACAGTCCTGTTGGAAAATACATTTAAGTATATGTAAAGATACCAAAACAACAAACTACTGTGTATAAAACAGATAAGCAACAATATACTATATAACATAGGGAATTATAGCCATTATCTTGTAATAACCTGCAAAAATACTGCATCACTATGCTGTACACCTGAAACTAACACAATATTGTACATCAACCACACTTCAATTAAAAAATGTATAGAAACACACCATTTTAACAACTGTAAGCACGTCGTGGCATGGCATATACTTCAAATGTTTCCTTGCCACGTAGAAAAAAATATTTATGTCTGTGTGTGTATGTATACACACACACACACTTTACAGACTGTCTTACGGCCTTCTTTTATCATCCAGCAATACACTATGACTATCTTTCTAGGCTGTTGAGTAGTATTCTGCCTTGTAATCACTATATAGAATCTCAGTGTATAGATACAACATAATTTATGTAATTAGACCTTTATTTGGGAGGTTTGAAGTTGTTCCTAATGTTCAGCTATTATAAGCAACACGGTAGCAAACATCTTTGATAACTTAGCTTTATGGACGTTAATCAGATTGCATTTTGTTTTCCATAGATAAACTCCCAGACAAGTGTTCCCTCCGCCATCACTGAACTGGCAGAGACCATACCCAGAGCCTCTCCATAAGCTGGAGAGAAAACTCAGAGTAGGTCTGCCTGTTTGTACCTTGACGGAGCCTCTCACTGCCTTTAACGCAAAGGCCATTAGGGGCGAGCTCGTGCACACTGTGGCCGATTGGCACAGAACGGCTTACTCAACAATACAGTTGTTGAGATGCGTGGAGCTTTGCCACGGCCTCTTCTGTGTAGAGATTTTTATATTGATTTGTCAAACTATAAAAACACACGTAATTTAAAGCAGAGAGTATTTCACCCCATCCCTGATGCCACACTTGTGTGGACAGGATTTCTGAATGTAACGCTCCTGGATTGAACTAAGTAGGTAAGAAGTGATACTGGCAATTGGTGGGACCCAGAGTTTAACCAGCATCTGGTCCTCAGCCCAAATTAGAATGATCTTCTTAATTTCGGGTTTATCCTTTGCTGTTCATAGCCATCTAGAGATACTAGTAGAGAATGTTGATACTAGTGGACAATTCTTTCACCAGTTTGGATCTTTTTTACCTTAAGGGAGAGGTAGATTCTGGGAAGCAAATGCTAAGTGTCCAAAGAGTGGGTCCTGGGGTTGTATCTGTGGGAAGGGGGATGTAAGAGTCTTTCTTTCCATCCCCGCCAAAGGTTTCCTTGGGAGTTTGTGGACAGTTAATTCACAGATAGATAGATAGATAGTCTCTAGAAGCTTTTCCCAGGGATCTTCCAGGAGCCGCTGAGTCCCTGGGCTTTCTGAACAAAAACCACGGAACCCTAGAAGTGCCATGAGCTCGGGGCCAGCCAGAAGGGCTGCTCTGTTCCCCTGGATATCAGATGCAGGTGCCTCTTTTCTAGAGCCTTCCAAATAGGTGTGGGTAGGCTTGACCTTAGCCTACTGCCCAGCCAGCTTGGCACTTCTTTTCGGTGGTCAGTCAGCAGTATTAAAATTTCCCTTTCCTGTGTATTAAAATGGTAATATCCTACAACATTGACGCATATTACATAAAATATTCTGTACAAAAGTGTGGAGCCATTTAGTGTCAGAGTCAATTATCTTCCTTTATTCAGTCGCCCCTGAGGACATCATCATCACAGAGATTGTTCAGTCATGACCTTCAGTCAAAGAAGAGGCCAGATGATGTTCCATAGTCTCTCTTCTTGAAAATCAGGATCTTTTCTAAGATGTGCTTTAAGATATCAAAAGGTATAAATTTAAAAATGGAAAGATTTTTTCATGTTGGAACGGGTAAGTAAACTTCGCAGTAGCTGGAAAACTTCTCTCAACAGGTTCTTCTGTGGAGCACCTGCTGTGTGCCTGTACTGGCTGAGGCTACTGAAGGGAACAAGAGAGGCTTTGCCCTCAGGAGCTTAGGGTCTAATTTACAGGCACCGACAATGAGGGGAAGCACAGGCTTCTGTGAGAGCTCAGGGGAGAAGGTGCAACACTTAGGCTACTGGCTTCTGGACGGCAAAGACCCTGTTGTAAAGATGCTACTTGAAAGGGTGGGCACGCTTTGCTCTCTGTCTTACATCCTGCTGACTAAGCAGGGGTCCCTGGTGAGGCACATAGAGCCTGATGAGCAGGCTGTAGGTTAGAACCCTAGAGGGTCAATCGATCCCATCAGGATCCTCAGTGACAGTCACTGCAGCAGCCCTGGCATTGCTCATCCCTAAACTTGGCGCCCAAGCCAACTGGATGTCCTCAGGGTAGGAGGCGCCTGTGTCATGCGAAGCAGAGGCAGCCCTGGGAGAGGAGGGACTGAGAATGTAGACTCGGGGTTGGGCCACCTGGGCTTGAATTCCAGCCCCACAATTGTATGACCTTGAGCAAGTAACTTTTAAATCTTGAGCTTCTTGTCTGTAATCCATAGGGAGGATAGAAGCATCATCTCTTAGGGCTGTTATAAGGATTCAGTGAGATAATTAAGTATCAAATGCTGAGAAGAGTGCCTTCAGTAACACAAAAGTGAACTCTTTTCATCATATTTCTGGGGAAAATAAAACCAGTCCTAGAAATCCAGATTATGGAATAATTTAACATTGCCCGGTGCTTTGATTCCGAAAGAAAGATGAGTTTTACATGTGGGGCATGCCTTCTCTGGGGTTTGTCTACAGTATACTCAGTATCCCGAGTGTTAAGCCAAGTGTTATTATTCGAGTGCATACAGTTTCCACTGTAGAAACAAATAATTCTTTAAGAAAACCAACCCTCCTCCCCGCACCCCGGGAAATAAATAAAAAAGAAATAATTTTCTGAGTCATACATGATTCCATGTCATGTATCTCTTGAGGGGATTGCAGAAAAGAAAAATGGGGAACAGAGGCAGGTACCCTGGCTTGTTTTCCCATTAATGTTCAGACTGCTTGGATTGAACAGTCCTTTGGGATATAATCAGTGCTTCTGGATTATGCCACAGAGTTTCATCTCACTGCCATCCTTTTACGATAGTTGTTTTGTTTTGGTTTTTCAAGTAGTTTTTTTCCCTCAATATAAAAGCATAGTTTGCAGTATTATCCTTTAGTCCTCTTACTCACCACGTTTGTACTCTTCCTTTCAGGCATCCCCTGTTTTAAGCAAGTCTGGTAAATGAAAACCCCTATTTACAGCACAGATAAATTAGCATTGGGGATTTATTCCCTTTAGAACGTATTCTCCTCAAAAGCTGACTTCTGTTTTAGCACATTTTAGATTGTTTCATTTAAAAACCAACCAACCACCACCACATGTTCTGGTAGAGGGCTGCTGAGACTGTACCCGTGGAGGGGGAAAGCATCAGGGGAGCAGGTGGCGAGAGCGGGCTTGGTGGCAGCTGAGACATGTCCTTCCCTCTACAGGGTTTGACACCAGCATCCTTCCCATCTGCAAGGACTCCCTGGGCTGGATGTTCAACAAGTTGGACATGAACTATGACCTCCTGCTTGACCACTCAGAGATCAACGCCATCTACCTGGATAAGTACGAGCCCTGTATCAAGCCTCTCTTCAATTCTTGTGACTCCTTCAAGGATGGCAAGCTCTCTAACAATGAGTGGTGCTACTGCTTCCAGAAGCCTGGAGGTAAGGCAGGAGGGAGGTGGGGCCCAGAGGGCAAGGCCACCATGCTGTGCAGGGAAGGGCCCCCTATCACGTACTGGGGAGATAGGGATCAGCAAGCAGAAAGACACAGCTAGAGAATAAAGCAAACGCTCTTTTCTCCTCATTGACCTCCACTTTCAGCATGGTAGGGAAAACCCGGGAGCATAATTAAGGAGTGTGTTATTCCACTCCTCCTTTTAGGAAAATCTTTTAACTGTTGTGCCTCAGCTTTTCCATCTGTAAGACGGGCGTAGGAACCTTTGCTACATAATTCCCAAAGTCAGTGTAAGATCCTTAATGTCTTTGTTTTTTGTACATTTTCTTCAGATTAGGTTCTTATGTGTTTCTGTTTTTAGTAGGAACTCTCTCTATACTAAGACATTGGAATTGGTCTCATCATATGTATTGCAAATAGATTTTTTTCCCCAAATTTGACTATGTGCGTTTTTGCTAGGGTGAAATTTAAAATTTTAAGATAGTCAAATTTCTCCATCTTTTATTTTGGGGCTTCTTAGAAGCCATAAGGCTTACGTTAAGCTTAGAAAGGCATTTCCCACTGTGAGATAGTCAAGCAATTCTCTTTTGTTTTCTTTAGTACCTTTGTGGGGTTTTGTTTGTTTATTGAAGTCTTTTATCACTTTAGTTTTTTGTGTGTGTGCAGTCAAGTAGGGTCCCAGCCCCGATCCCTTGAGATGGTTGTCCACTTGCCCATTTGTCATTTATTGACTAACCCATCTTTCTCCCACTAGTTTGAAATGCTTCCTCTATCATATATAAAACTCCTATATGCTCTATCTGTCTATTCCTGGGTGCTCTGTCCTACTAGTTGACATGTTTTATTATTTAGTGGACCACTCTCTCCTACCATTAATCTTTTTTCAGAATATTGTTATATGTCCTATATGTTTGAACTCTTTGAATTTTATAATCAGTTCATTCAATTAAAAAAACACTTACTGGTATTTCTTTTAGAATCAGGCAAAATTAGATTAATCTAGAGAGAGTTGATAGCTATATAATATTGAACCCTTTTATCCTAGAACAGGATTTGTCTGTTAACCAGCAAGCTACAAGTTTTGTTTTCACAGATGTTATACTTCCCTTGTGTTTATTGTTGTTGCCAGTATAGACAAAATCCATTTTTTCCCATTATATTTCCTCACTGGTGATTGCTTCACTATTAAATTTGTTCCCGGCCACCATACTAAATCCTCACTTTATTTATGATAGTTCTTCTGGTTGGTTTCCTTGAATTTTTCAGGTGTGCAGTCATATTATCTGCAAATAGTGATAATTTTTTCTCTTTTCAATTTTTATACCTCATTTCTTTCTAATCACATCAGGTAGTTCTTCCAAATCGATGTTAAATAATAGCCATGCTTTTTACTTCAGTAGGAATGCTTGTGGTGGTTCAGCATTAAGCTTAATGATAGCTTTGGGCTTGAGTTCATACAAATTCATGTGGCTTTAGCTCCAGGTTGAGGCTGAGTGAAGTGAAGCCTCATTGCTAATACTTCACCTGGAGGTGTCATGCCGGGGCCCCGAGAGGGAAGTAACTGCCTTAACCACGAGACACAGCTGAGCCCCTAGCCACATGCGATGTCTCCAGATAGGCTGCCCTTTCAGCAACTGTGGGAGGGAGCCAGGACCCACCTATGGAAAAGAATGGCATCTAGGAGGAGTTGAGCAAAATAATTTGTTGTCGTTCTTTCTTATTTTGTGTACTTCTCCCCTTTAGCTATAGGCCATAGGTATTCATAGTTTGTATTTTTATTATGGTTAATTTGTAGATATTCTACATTTAAGGATCTGGGTACCTCTTTGGCCCAATAAAGCTTTTAAAGAGCACTTTTAAACTCTTGGTGTTGACTGGTTTTGAGATCATTCTTTATTGCCAAGTTTTAGAAGTTTTTTCAGAAGTTCTCATGGGAATTAGTCTTTGAATGTTTGAAAATATATAAATTTCCTTTATACAGAAGCAAAGATGCTAAGTATAAACTTCCTGGAATCATAGTTTGCTTTCTTGATACCTTAACGTTATTCTCCTAGCCCTGGATGTAGTTACTGAAAGAGTGAACCCATACGCATTTTTCTCCCTTTTGGTGGTGTTGTGACCATTTTGCCTGGAAGCCAAAAGGATTCTTTACCTTTCACGGATATGAACTTCCTTGGACATGTTTTAGTTTTGCTCAGGCTATATCATCAATCAATCGCTTTTTCCTGAGACATGTTATGCTCTTTTGAGCTCTAGAATTAAAACTTTTTTGTCCCACGTGTTTAGTCTCCTCATCAGTCACATGGACGTTTCACATCAGTTTTGTTGCTTCAGATATAGCCTTCCTTTCTTTAACGGCTTAATTTTCCTCTTTTTATGTCATTTATATCCTTGAGCTTTTGTATCATCTGTGCATTAAAATACTTGTAGACGGTCTTTTTTCATTAGAATTTTTGGTAAATATTTTCTTCTCAGCAGCATACATTTTCTGTTACAAATTTTTCATCTGAAGTTTTTTCTTGTTCGTTCCTCTCTTTTTCTTGCAGCATTTTGAGTAGGTCTCAGTCTTGATTCATTTTTACTTATCTTTCAATAAGTAGAGTTTTTAAAATTACTATAGGACAGTTTGAGAAAGGGGCTTGACAATTAATTAGAAACTCTCTTCCTAGCCTAGTAAACTGGGCGAGTGTTTATGATTGTGATGCTTCTTCAGGAGCAGTCTTCTAAACGCCTAAAGATTTTTTCTCCGTATTTCTTCATAGTGAGATGAGCATTTCCATTTGTACCTACCTCATATGGTGACTGTAAAGATTAAATTAATTAGGAGAAAGTTCTAAAACATTCACTGGTGCATTCTGAGAATTCAGTGAAAAATGTTCATTATTTGCTATAGATGCCACTTTTAATCATCAAAGATGGAGTTTGGGCTCTTTTTTGTTGGTTTCAGGTGGTATCTTTCTCCTGTACTCTGAAATCATCATAAACCCAGAAGTCAAAAACATGTATTTGGTAGTCAGTTTCTCTCAAGGAATGAGCAGCAAGACCAGGTGGCATTGTGAAATCCGAAGGGTAACAGAGGTAAATAGGCAGTCAGGTACCTTCTGCAGACCCCACACTTGTGCTTACAGAGGTAGGGTAAGTGCCCTGAGAATCCAAATGTCATGGTCTTTGCTGGAGAACCATGAGCAGATAGCAGAGCCACAGCATCTGCAAAGGCCGGTCACAGTAAAATTAAGATTAGTGAGGTCGCCTTTCTTTTTGCTTGGAGTGGAAGTCAAAAGGGTACCCCACACTTTCATATGCCCTACTTTAGCCATGTGGCTCCCACTGTATCAGCCCTTCACTTGAGAATGGACAGTTTTGAGCTCGTTTGTAATAACACATGTTTGTTTTATCACTGAAGACTTGGAGGCTGAGAGACAGAAAGAGACAGGCCCAAAGTACTTACCTAGGAGGTGGCAAAGCCCAGAGTTAAGGTGTCACCGTTCTGTCCCTCTGGATCTCTTCTGTATCTTCATAGTTGTCCCTTGAGGCCTGTGCTTTACTTTCCTGGGGTAGTGAGCCATGAGGTTGGAAGTAGCCATTCTAATTGTCTTTCTATACTGCAGTAAGACCTGGGGTAGATTAAGTATTTGTCACAGTCTGTGGATTCAACACACGTACCCACTAGTAACCTATCATCATCCTGGTTCTCACCTCATAGAAGTCTTGGCTGATAAGAGACATTTTTTCCTTTATATAAGGAAGTAAATAATGAAATCACTGATGAGACACTTGTTATTTGCTTGAATGGGTGGTGGGAAGAAAGATTCCTATACAGTGCAAGTAGCCCCCCAATACTATTTTAAGTACCTAGTGGTATAAAATGTTGTTTTTTAAAAATGAGTGCCACTAATGGCCTGAATTTGTTTTGCTGCATAGTAACAGCAGATGGAGTAATTCCACTCCCAGGTGTGTCATTGTCTACATTTCATGTCAAGAGTGAAGCCAATCATTAGCGATCATATCCCTTACCATCTGGAAACTGACTTTCATAAATTATTTTTAGGTCTCCCTTGCCAGAATGAAATGAACAGGATTCAGAAGTTGAGCAAGGGGAAAAGCCTGTTGGGTAAGTACCATTTCTTGCCACTCATTTAAACAACTAATTAAACCATCCGTGTCTCTTGTAATATTGAGCACAGCCATGGTTATTCAATTAGGGACCAGTGTTTTGTGAAAGAAATGCCTCATTTTACCTGAGACAGGGCTTTTCCAGGAAGCTGGTGACATGTGGTAGTCCACAGGACATCTCTGAGGCTCAGTTAGCTGGCTGAGAAATGCTGCATGCGCCACCAGCGGGAGGAGACGTCAAAGGTCAGCCCATGACCAGTGGGCAGGTCACCAGGCTGAAATCGAGCTAACCCCTCCCTGATCTTGGCTTTTCCTTCTTTCACGTATGACCATTAAATAGAACCCTCAAGTGTTCCTTCCAAGTTAAAATGATAAGATCTATAAATTATAGAATTTCCTATATTCTCCAGATCAAGTTGTCCATTCAAGGAGGAAGATGAGCTGAGTCCCTTCTAAATTTATCAGACAGGGTCCAAGGACTCGAGTGCACTTAAACATATTTCTGCTTCACGTGCATGATCACTGGACCCTGTCTCTACGTTTCTCCTCTTACCTTTTGTCCAAATGTTGAGGTGGAAGGAAGCAAGTGGGTTGTGCGAGTGTGTTTTTTTCCCTGACATGCAAATCTGTGGCCAAGGTAAAGGTAACAAATGCTGGCTGTTGAAGGCTCCCTTTAGCTCCAAACCCTCCTTTCTGCAGCACGCAGACCAGGCCATTGCCCAAAAAAGAGCCTGCACTGCTTCCCTTGCTTTTTAAAAAGAGAGCTGACAGCTACAACACGAATTATTCTTGTTAAGCATTCAGAAGCAGGTTCACCCCCTAAACAGCCTGCCATTTCAGGCATTTATCTATTTTCTTGAAGGAAACGGGCACGTTTTTTGCAGATTGGTCTGTGAAGTCTGGCCATTCCTCTTCATCTGATGTTTGTGCCACCTCAAAGTGCATCTTACTTCCTTCCTTCTACTTTTGAAAATTACTTATTTCACTGGCTTGCCTTAGACTTTCCACTTCTGATAACACCCTTTTCAGCTCACCAAGAACTCCAAAGTCACTGTGATCTGGACCTGAGTGTAGGTTCTTCTCCAGCGTTGAAGACATAAAGGCATCTTTCTGGATCTCTTTTCCATTGGGCTTTCCTCCAGTGCAAGGACTTGTGCTCAAGGATCTGATTCTTCCATGTGCGAGGTTATTTTGGGTTTGAGTGATGTGCTTAAGAGAACTAATAGAGAGTGCTATTTTTGGATGCATGGATATCTTCTTACTGCTTCATTGATAATGAGATATTTTTAAAGTAGGTGGCCTCAGATAAAATGTCTCATCTTTTATTTTCCCCAGTTCACAGGAATGAAAGGCCTATCTTTTTCCTACTGTGAAGCCCACCTAGTTTTAAAGCTCACTTTACCACATCTCCCCACATAGGGATATTATTCTAGCTGACTCATAAAAATACCATTTCTCTGCTTACAAATTATTTTTTGCATGGGGAAATCTCCTAATATAACACATGTGTATTCAGGGGCATTCAGATCCCTAGCAATAACAAATTATAGTCAGTTATAATTACTGCCTACTTAGAAAAAAATGGTAATTCTATATTACATTATAGATATAGAGCAGCATCTGCTTCCTACCAACCTGGGGCCTCAACCCAGTATGCTTTTTTTTTTGGTCTATTAACTGCTCTTGTTTTCCAACTGCAACTCAAGGAGGAGGATCAGCATTTCCTCAGCTTTCTACTTGTCCTCAAAAACTTCTCTGCTTTTTGGTTATTGAAAGCATCTGCTTTTTTTTTTTTTTTGTCCTTCCTTCTGTTCCCTCAAGACCAGGGGTGCTGGCTGAGCAACTAACTAAGAGTATGGTCACTACTTCTGATTGCAGCACCAGCAGACTTACCTGTCACTTAGGAGGGATTTTTCTGGGGGCAACTTCCTAGCTGTGATCTTTGAGAATGTGGTCATCTTGGAATAGCTTGGTGAGCAGTTGCTACAATCAGCTGGATCTGAGGTTGCTGTCTGCCATGCCACTCTTCTTTCCAGATCTGTTCTATGAAATAAAAGGTCACTTTAAAAACACAGTCACTCTAAAAAAATCACAAATAAAATTAGGCAGTAGAAGCCAGTGGTAAGCAGAAACCTCCATCTTCACATGGCTGATTAATGTTACTACTCAGGTTACACTGAGGAGAATTGTCCCATAGTAGATGAGCACACAATCATCAAACAAACACACATGCCCCCTAAGAAAAATGAAAACTAAAAACGGTCATAAATATTACCTACAGTTGAGTGAGAATCAGATTGGTATCACTGATTTGAGAAGAGAAAATATTATCTTCAGAGTGCTGAGAGGAAATCACTTTGAACCTAGAATGTTAAATTTATCTCAGTGATCATCCAAGTGTGATGACAGACATGTTCTCAAACCACAGATTCAGTAAGCTTACTAACCGTAGACTTACTAAAGGTTTTAATATGCAGAAGACAAACAATACCAGAAGGAATTATTGAGATACAATGTGGAGAAGAAATAAGGCATGCTGCTAAATCTAAACAAATATGAACTATAAAAATGTTTTGATATCAAGGTAGAATTAAAATTTCAGACTGCTGGGGTCAGTGAGAAAAATGTGTCTGGTTTATTCAGGAATAAAAGAAAATATAGATTAACTTTAGACTTTATTAAGAAAAATATGCTTCTCAGTGCATATTTTAAGGTAACAGTAAAAATATTGGAAAAAGAATATATAGTTTTTAAACCTATGGAAGACAGAATAAAGAAAACTTGATCATTTCAACAGAAAGCAGGAAAGGGGGAAGATAGATAGCAAACACAAAATACAGTGGTAGATATAAAAACACGCATATCTGTAATCACCATAAATGTGACTGGGCCAAACTCATTTATTATGAGACAGAGACTGAGAAAATCTGACAAGAGCAAATACTTTGTTTTCAATTCTTAAGAGAAAGAGGTATTATTATCTTGCTGAAATGTTACATTTACTATGTTGTTATGTCATCAATTGGTATACCCATAACTTTAAAACAAAATGTAACATTATAACAATTGTAACTATAGATGTAACCAACATAGGAGCACTCAATATATAAGGCAAATACTAACAGACATAAAAGGAGAAATTGACAGTGACACAATAATAGTGGGGGACTTCAACACCCCACTTTCATCAATGGACAGATCATCCAGATAGATAGAAAATCAATAAGGAAACACAGGCCTTAAATGATATTTATACACCATTCCATCCAAAAGCAGCAGAATACACAGTGTTTTCAAGTGCACATGGAACATTCTCCAGGATTGATCACATCTTGGGTCACAAAGCAAGCTTTAGTAAAGTTAAGAAAATTGCAGTCAATATCAAGCATCTTTTCTGACCACAGTGCTGAGATTAGAAATCAACTATAAGATAAACACTGGAAAAAAGCACAAACATGTGGAGGCTAAACAATATGCTACTAAACAACCAATGGATCCCTGAAGAAATCAAAAAATACCTAGAGAGAGAGATAAATGACAATGAAAACAGGATGATGCAAAAGCAGTTCTAAGAGGGAAGTTTATAGCAATACAGTCTTACCACAGGAAGCAAGAAAAGTCCCAAATAAACAACCTAACCTTACGCCTGAAGCAACTCGAGAAAGAAGAACAAACAAAACCCAAAGTTAGTAGTAAGGAAAGAAATCATAAAGATCAGAGCAGAAATAAATGAAAAAGAAACAAAGAAAACAATAGCAAAGATCAATAAAACTAAAAGCTGGTTCTTTGAGAAGATAAACAAAATTGATAAACCCTTTGACTCATCAAGAAAAAAGTGGAGAGGCTGAAAATCAATAAAATTAGAAATGAAAAAGTTACAACTGACACCACAGAAATACAAAGGATCCTAAGACACTACTACAAGCAATTATATGCCACTAAAATGGACAACCTAGAAGAAATGGACAAAATCTTAGAAAGAATTGAACCTTCCAAGACTGAACCAGGAAGAAATAGAAAACATGAACAGACCAATCACAAGCAATGAAATTGAAATTGTGATTAAAAAATTCCCAACAAACAAAAGTCGAGGACCAGATGGCTTCACAGGTGAATTCTATCAAACATTTAGAGAAGAGCTAACACACATCCCTCTCAAACTCTTCCAAAAAATTGCAGAGGAAGGAACACTCCCAAACACATTCTATGAGGCTACTGTCACCCAGATACCAAAACCGGACAAAGATACCACAAAAAAAGAAAATTACAGGCCAATATCACTGATGAATATAGATGCAAAAATCCTCAACAAAATACTAGCAAACTGAATCCAGCAATACATTAAAAGGATCATATGCCATGGTAAAGTGGAATTTATCCCAGGGACACAAGGATTTTTCAATATCCACAAATCATTCAGTGTGATACACCACACTAACAAAGTGAAGAATAAAAACCATATGATCATGTCAATCCCAAACTCCCAGTCTATCCCTCCCCCACTCCCCCTGGTAACCATAAGTTCATTCTCTAATTCTGTGAGTCTGTTTGCTTTCCAAATAAGTTCATTTGTATAGTGTTTTTTTTGGATTCTGCATATAAAGCAATATCATATGATACTTGTCTTTCTCTGTCTGACTTCACTTAGTATGATAATCTCCAGGTCCATCCATGTTGCTTTTCAATGGCTGAGTAACATTCCATTGTTTCCATATATCACTTATATGCAGGACCGAAGAAAATGATACAAATGAACTTATTTACAAAACAGAAGCAGACTCACAGACATAGAAAAACTTATGGTTACCAAAGGGGAAAGGTGGAGGTGGGGAGGGATAAATTGGGAGTTTGGGATGGACATGTACACACTACTACATTTAAAATAGATAACCAACAAGGGTCTGCTGTACAGCACAGGGAACACTGCTCAATATTCTGTAATAACATAAATGGGAAAAGAATTTGAAAAAGAATAGATACATGTATATGAATAACTGAATCACTGCTATACACCTGAAACTCACACAACACTGTAAATCAACCATAGTCCAATATAAAATAAAAATTTTAAAAAAAGAAAACACACAAAGTAACAGAATTGCAAGGAGTTGTCATATCTATAGCCTAATCAGAGACTCTAATATACCTCTTCTTGAAAACTTACAGTTCAAGTATACAAAAGAAAAAATGAACATCATTCATTAGCATTTTTATATATGTATTCCTGTACGTAGGCATAGAATAGACAGTCTCTCCAAACACACATGACATTTGTCATAGATTACACAAAAGAAAACAAACTAAACATCTCAAAGAAGTATCAGAGATGATATTCATTCTCTACAACACAATACAAATAGAAGTAAAAAAGGAAGTTACACAACCTTACATGTCTGGGTTTTTTTTTTTTTTTTAAATAATCTGTCAAAGATGAAATAAAGTAAAAATACAAAACATTTAGACCTGAGTGAAAATGAAAGCACTATGTGCCAAAAACAGAGAAGCGACTAAAATGAAACTTAGAGGAACATTCATAGCTTCAAATGCATTTCCAGAAAAAAAAAATAAAACTAAAATTTCAAATCAAAAAGCTATAAGGACAACACAGTTAAGACTAAAGCAAAAAGAAATCAAATAGACAAAACTTTGACAATGTGAAAGCCTCAAATACTCTCATGAATTTAAAAATGGGCTGTAACCTCAAATATAGATGAATAGTATAAATTTGTAGTTCTCAAACTTCACAGTTTGAGAACTACAGAAACACCTGGAGAGTTTATTAAAGCATAGTTTGCTGGGCCCCACTCTCAAAGTCTTTAATTCAGTAGGTTTGAGGTGGGCTCAAGAATTTGCTTTTCTAAGCAGTTTGTTTCCCACTGATGATGCAGCTGCTGGTCCTGGGCCCACACTTTGGAAACCATTGCTATAAACCAACTTACAGCAATTACGAAAACCTAGTTGAAAAGGATACTATGAGTATGGGTCATGAAGAAAAAGAAGACCCAACAGGATTAAAAAAAAAAAAAAAAAACACATTAATTTTAAATCAAAATACTACTGTCACCTCCTAAAATAGGCACCAGGCTCAAAATATTTTTATGGGTGAATCCATGGAAGAGATCATTCTCATTTTATACAAAACTTCTGGAGTATAGAAAAAGAAAAATACCTGAATCACTTTACAAATTAGTTGCTTTGATACAGAAATTGAAGAAACAAAACTATATGCCTCTATCACTTAGTAACATAGATGCAAAAGGATCAGCAAATTGAATCCAATATATCATGACCAAGTAGTATTTATTCCAGGAAAGCAAAGATGTATTTTTAAAAATTGTGCCACTCATTAAAAGCATATAAAGGATAAAAAATCCTACGATTCTCTCAAGTATTAATGTTATTGAATCAGGAAGGAATAGAAAATCTGAACAGACCGGTTACTAGTGAGGGGATTGAATCAATAATCAAAAATCTCCCAAGAAAGAAAAGACCAAGAGCAGATAGCTTCACTGGTGAGTTTGACCAAATATTTAAAGAAGAATTAACACCAATCCTTCTCAAACTCTTCCCAAAAAATTTCAGAGGAGGGAACACTCCCAAACTCATTTTATGAAGCCAGCATTACCTTGATACTAAAGCCAGAAAAAACACTACAAGAAAAGAAAACTACAAGCTAATATCCCAGATGAATACAGATGCAAAAATTCTCTAGCAGCACATTAAAGGAAAGGAAGATGTAAAATTTTCTTTGTTTGCAGATGATACAATTTAACCAAGGAGGTGAAATATCTCTATGCTGAAAACTGTAAGACATTGATGAAAGGAATCCCATATTCATGGATTAGAAGAATTAATATTGTTAAAATGTCTATAGTACCCAAAGTCATGTATAGATTCAAAGCAATTTCTATAAAGATCCCAGTAGCATTTTTTTTTACAGAAATAGAAACACAATCCTAAAATTTATATGAAACCACAAAAAACCCAAATAGCCAAAGCAATTCTAAGAAAGAACAAAGAAGAACACTTCCTGATTTCCAGCTGTATTATAAAGCTACAGTCAACAAACAAGGTTGTACTGGCATAAAAATACACACATAGAGTAACAGAACATAATTGAGAGCCCAGTATAAACCCATACATATACAATCAACTAATATATTCAAAAGACAGTCTCTTCAATAAATGGTGCTGGGAAAATTGGATATTCACGTGTAAAAGAATGAAACTAGACCCCTATCTTACACCACTCACAAAAATTAACTTGAAATTGATCAAAGACCTAAATGTAAGACTGGAAACAATAAAACTGCTAGGAAAAAAACATAGGAAAAAAGCTCTTGACATGGGCCTTGGCAGTGAGTTTTTGCATATGACACCTAAGACACAAGCAACAAGATCAAAAATATGTGGGACTACATCAAACTTAAAAGCTTCTGCGCAGCAAAACAATCAACAAAACGAAAAGACAACCTATGGAATGAGAAGAAATATTTGCAAACCATATATCAGATAAGGGGTTAATATCAATATATATGAAGAACTCATACAACTCAATAGCAAAAACAAAACAAACAAAAAATTCCACAAATAATTCAATTTGACAAATGGACAAAGGAACTGAACAGACATTTTTTCCAAAGAAGATATTCAAATGGTCAACAGGTACATGAAAAGGTGCTCAGCCTCACTAATCATCAGGGAAATGCAAATCAAAACCACAGTAAGATATCAGGTCCTGCTGTCAGAACGGCTATCATGAAAAAGACAAAGGATAACAAATCTTGGCAAGGATGTGGAAAAAGGAGAACCCTTGTGCACTGTTGCTGGGATTATAAATTGGTGCAGCCCTATGGAAAACAGTATGGAGGTTCCTCAAAAAATTAAAGATAGAACTACCATATGATCCAGAAATTCTACTTCTGGGAATATATCTGAAGGAAATGAATAAACTATGTCAAAGAGATATCTGCACACCCATATTCATGGCAGCATCATTTACATTAGCCAAGATGTGGAAACAACCTAAGCGTTCATCAATGGATGAATGGCTAAAGAAGTTCATATATGTTTTTATATATATATATGAGAAGAACATCATTCAGCCAGAAAAAAGAAGGAAATCCTGCCAATTGTGATGACATGGATGGACTTTGAGGGCATTATCCTAAGCGAAGTGAGTCAGACAGAGAAAGAAAATACTGTATGATCACTTGTATGTGTAATCTAAAAACAAACTTTGAGACTGGTGGTAAACACAGGCAGGGTATGGGCAGTGGGAAAATTGGATGAAGGTGGTCCAAAGGTACAAGCTTCCAGTTATAAGATAAATAAGTGCTGGGATATAACATACAACATGATATCTATAGTTAACACTGCTGTACGGTAGATATGAAAGTTGTTAAGAGTAAATCCTGAGAGTTCTTCTCACAAGGAAAAAAATCTTTTCTATATGAGATGATGGATGTAAACTAAGTTTACTGTGGTAATCATTTCACAACATATAAGTCAAATCATTGCGCTATACACCTTAAACTTATCCAGTGCTGTGTGTCAGTTATAGGTCAATTACATTTCAATAAAACTGGAAAAACTTCTGAAATAAAAAGTTATTAATAAGAGTAGAACCACAGGGAAAAAGAGAACTCATCCAAGAAGGAATCCTATCTAACCTTGAGCAAGTCCTAGGGCCCTGTAATTTTGATTAGGTAACAACCAAGCATGCCATTCTTTCTCGCTGGCTTTGCAGTAAATACCCTGTCTGATGTGTGAGCCCTCTTGTCTGTTTTTGAGGGCATTAACTCAAGTATCTGTGCACTTCTCTGATTCAAGTTGCACCTTTCGTTCTCCCAGGAGCATTCATACCTCGGTGTAACGAGGAGGGCTATTACAAAGCCACGCAGTGCCACGGCAGCACAGGGCAGTGCTGGTGTGTGGATAAATACGGGAACGAGCTGGCTGGCTCCAGGAAACAGGGTGCTGTGAGCTGTGGTGAGTAAGCCCTTCTGCAGCAGCCCCCGATGACCTCTGGTGACTCAAAGGTACTCACTGTATGAGGATCTGGGCAGAAGAATTTGTAGAGGTCGTTATGGTCTACAGTGAGTGAGGTTACAATGGAGATAAAGTAACCCTGAAATCACATGAGATAATGCATAGCTAGTTTTCCGAGTGCCAGGAGCTCACTATGACCAATGAACTGGACAACAGTTTTTGACAGTCAGAAACGGTGGCAGGCAAAGAGCGACTCAGATAAACCTCCCAAAAAGGTAGAAACATCTCAAGAATTCTGGGGCTCATATCAGAATAAAGCCTGTGGTCCATGCCAGGTAGACAGGGATGCTCTCATGTTCAGAAGGTGAACTGCATGATTCTGCCCTACAGTTAAGCAAGTCGTGAGGCATAAGCAGAAACTAACCTCAGACCTTTTCTTCCTTCTTAATGATGTTTCAGAAGAGGAGCAGGAAACTTCAGGGGATTTTGGCAGTGGCGGCTCTGTGGTCCTGCTGGATGACCTAGAGGATGAATGGGAGCTGGGACCAAAGGACAAAGCGGGGAAGCTGCGGGTGCACGCCCGGGCAGTGACGGAGGATGATGAGGACGAGGACGACGAGAAAGAAGACGAGGTCGGGTACATATGGTAGTCCCCACAAGGAGGAGGACACGAGGTCCGCACAACACTGCAAGTCACTTCCTGTTCCTGCATTTGTATCTGAGACTCCACGGCACACGGCCTCTTCTCCATTGTTGCCCTCTCCACCCAACCTAAGGTTCGGAGGAAGACAACTCCTTGTTCCCGGAGCATTCTGATTTTGCATACGGCGTGTGGGAAAAAGGGTGTTGTGTTTTGTTTTTTAGACAGGGGAAGGCTGGCTGAGTTAGAGCCTCCTTCCCTCCCGTGAGTTTTCTGCAACAAGCATGTGATTTATGTGGGACTCTGACAGCGCAGGGAGCCCCTACCCTCAAACGTCAAAGACCCTTTGCGATCACCGACACTGGTGGTTAGTACAGCATGGTTCCCGGCCTTACCGTGTCTAAGTGCTTTTCTTGTGTCCTGTAGATGTTGTGGAAAACACACCGCACTGTACCTTGTTCCCCCTGCCCCCCACCACCCCTGGGGTCTATTATTACAAATTAGTTTTTCACATTACTCGATCTGGCTTCCTACAAACAACAGCCTTAATTCAGTCAAGAGTCCTTTTGGGGAACTGATCTCCTTTATTAGAAAAGGTGTCTATATGCTTCTCTCTGTACGTACATAAACACGTAAGTACGTACAGAAGAGACTGTACACACCTGTCAGAAAAAAAGGGTTTGGGTATCTATTAAAAACTCATTTGAAAAACAATTACACATTTGTCAGCTTGTCCAGACCTGGATCATCATTTCTGGAATAGGAAATGTGTATCAGAGTCCTTTTTTGCACTAACAGTTGGCACTTGTAGCCCGCAGACTGAGGAGGCTGCTTCCGTCTGTGGCAGCCGAGTCATTGGAAGCCTCTTTGATTTGGATAAGCCTCTGTCTGCCTAAATTGCTTTCCCCGCAGAAGCCATGCGACTCCCACGTGGGCAGCTTCACAAGCCATCTCTCTCATTTCAGCTCAAGCCCCCCTCGGGCTTGCAGCAGTCCTGTGTGCGGCAGGCCCCTCCCTTCCTACCTACTCAAGGGCTTTTTCTAAGGCATGTACACATACCCTCTGCTCTCTGAGAAGACAGTCCCTCGCTGTTCCTTAGCTGAAGAAAATTCAGGATGCTTAACTCAATGTTTCAGTTTTGCCGCTCTCTATCCACACATCATGATGAGGCTATAAAAGTTCTACAGATTTTTGATCGCTCATCATTTGTAAAGAATCTCAGCTGGAGGCCTAGAAAGAACTCCATGACAGCACATGGGAAGCTAGGGCTAGATTTTAAAGAGCTAGTCCTGCCCTCATCCCTTCCCCGACACTAGTGTCAAGGTACTAATAAAGAAAGCCCTTTACCATTGCGTTTCTTTTCCCTAAGTTAACTCATGACTAGAGTCTATCTCCAAATTTGGTAGGGTCATCATCTCTATAGTCTTTAGGATTTCTCCCCCTATCAAGCTGGCCCCCATACAAGTACCAAAGAGTAGTCTTCAAAGTGGCCCCATTTAGCTCAGTACAGGGCCTTAAGCTCCTGCCCCACCTGGTTTCCACCCACATGGATGCCCTCATCAGCCAGCCAGCAAGGCTCTCTTGCCCACATTTGTTTTTCTTCCCTTCCTGCACTCCAGCCAGTCTACAAGGAGACGACATAAACTCAGGCGAAAAATATACTCAGCCAAACCATGATTACAGAGGCAGCTGACCAGCCCCCGCTCCAAACTAACTATTTGTTTATACTTTACCAGCCCACCTCAGACTAGTATTTTCCAATCCCTGCATTGGCCAGACGCAGTGGCATTATCCCTGGACTTGGCTCAGATGGGACATGAACTTACTTGATATGGCAAACTCATTTGGCCTGATAGACATGAGTACAGCCAGGACCCTAGGTATCGGATAACCATAGGCAAGCTCTGTATTGGGACCTCAACTCCTTCACCTCTGTTTCAGTTGTTGTTTTTTTTTTTTTCTCACTTGAACAAAACTCTGAGATGATAATTTAGAAAACAGGTGCTTAATTGCAGCTAAATTACAATTGAATGTATAAGAGAATCGAGACATACTAAAAAAAATCTCAGTTTAGACCATCAAAGAAAACCATGGTTACTATCTCCTCTGAGCTTGGAAAAATGCACAAGAGAACAAATTAAAATCGACAAATTGATTTCACTTAGAGAAACTTCTAGGAACAGAGTGAACCACACTGATTTTAATTTGCCTAATTATCTTATGACAAGTGTCAAATTAAGATGACACTTAAAGATCCTTAGCATTAACTTAATGATGGAGAAGAGTGCTCACCAGTCAATTCCCAGGAAGGTAATGAGATGCTCATTTTCAGGGACATTCCAAGAAGATATTTTGATTCATTAAAATATTAAATAAAAAGCCCTCCTAAGACTGGAACCCAAAATCAATGGAGCAACGTTAACGCCACTTTTCATGCCTCACTTTGGCAAGACAGCATTAGATTTTTTTTAAAGGTACTTTGCATAAGTAGTAAAGATTTGATATTTTAGTTACCTCATCCTTAGAAGAATTTTTGCTTTCCTCTTTTTTGGCAGGAGCCCTTTAGCTAGTGATGGAGTATACATAAAAATCTTGATTAAAAAAAAATAGTACTGTGACAATCATTTCCTAGTTGGAGACAGATATGGAGTTGAAATTTCACTGGCTCATTTTTGGAACCTCCTTAGTAAATAGTTTTATTCTTATTCCATAAATGGTTCTTTTATTTGATACCATTTCCTTGGCATCTAAGTTAAGCCCCAGAATTTTCTTCCACAATGGTTAGTTGTCTACCATATTACTGTCTTTTTGTTTCCACGAACATTCTAGGCATGGGAATACTTTCATACTGAATTCGAGGTATTATATCAGGTCCTCCTCCTTTATGCCCATTTTCGCACGCCCAGCAGTGAATGACAGCACGTCTGTCCAGGTCTGCCCCTCTCCTCTTCACGGGATGCCATCTACAGTTTTGTTTAGTTTTTACCTTGACCACACTGTACAGTAACATCCAAGAGCCCTTTCTACAGTGGGTGGTTTTGGTCTTTTTATACCTTTTTCTCAAAGTCACTGATGTTTGTCTCTGTTCATTGTGTAGCATTGTAATGAGAGCCCTCCAAATCCTGAGTGTCAGTTTGTTGTCCCTATTGTAGATGAAATAGCGAAGTAGAAAAACCTAGTAAATTCTGAATGCTTTCCCACATAGACTTATCTGGAATGTGAACACGACTCTTTGGTTAATAGTAAATGCTTAACTGTAGTCCTGGGTAGGTGCATTTCTGTCTGTCTCAATAAATTTTAATTTGTCTGCAACATCGGAGTGTTTGTATTTTGTTAGCTTGCACGTGCACTCGCCAGGCCATGTCCACACATGACCTCTGGAGAAGAGTATGGGCAGGTCAAGGGGATCACCAATGCAGGGCCCTCTGTGAGGCCAACCTGCTGGTGGTCCAGCCTGTCCTGACCCCTCCCAGCACACCCTGGCCCATCCGTACCCTGTGCCCCCTCAGCCTAGAACCTTCTCACCCGACCCCTCTTTCTGCTGCTTTCTCCTCTCTCAAGCCACAACTTTCTTACTTAGTCCTTATCCATCAGATTTCACTGTTGTCATCCTGTTTGCAACCTTACGCTTTTTCAATTCTTCTTATTCCTTCCCTCCCCAGTCAGTTATTCTCCAATTCTCTTGGGGGGAAAAAAAAAAAAAAAAAAAAAAACTCCTTTACAGGGACTCTGAGATGTGCTCAGTTTATGGCTGAACACACCAGATGCTTGTCAAACATCAGAAAACACCCAAATTGGAACAGGAATTATTTCCTTTCCACCTTTATCCACATTAAAGCCAGGGTATCCATGACTTAATTATACCCTGAGTGAGTAATTTCACCACCAGCCGAGGTAGAAACTATCTTATGAATAATTCTAATTCTTTACCCAATGGACTGCATCTTACAGACAATTTACAGATTGACAGTTCAAGGAAAGGTGCTACAAAATACTAAGGTCAGAAGAACAGTGGCCAATATGAAGCCTCCAGGGTAGGTACAGGGTACATTAAAGAGCAGCTGGCATTTGTGGACACTCCCGAAATTCCTCTTAAATCATCAGATTTACAGTCAAACCCCACATGTCTCCTCAAGTTGTGTCTTCATGGAAGCCACCTCTGTCCATTAAAGGCCAGGACCAAAGGAATATTAATTATATGGCGTGAGTAAAAACGTCCCAGCACCTCTCAAAATTCTGGGTCAGTTTTCAGATTTGCTTTGACAAACTGGTTCAAGGAAAGAGGAAGATTTCAAAATTTATTCATTCAACAAGACTTTAAGGTTAATTAGAAGATTTGTATATATATAGATTAATATATGACGGATGGATGAATGCCACTATGGGCAGGCACCACATTCAGTGCTAGGAATATATCAAGAAAAGTGAATAAGACCTAGGGGGTCCTGCTCTGTAAAGTTATCTCCTTGAAAAAGACAAATAACTGTTACAGTATAGGTTGATGGATATCATAGTTGACACCAACGGCTACTGCAGCCTTGTTTAAAGCTCACCTTCCTTGGTTTCTCATATCCATCATTCCCTGATTTTCATCCTACCTCTCTGGCTATTCCTTTTAGGTCTCCTGTATTTCCTTTTGTTCACCCAGTTCTGTTCATATAGGTGTTCCTCAGATCTGTGTCCCTGGCCCATTCCTCTTTAATTTTACATGCTTTCTCTAGACAATCTTATCTACATCAGTGGTTTCAACCAACTCCTCCACTTGGAGAAGCCCCGGTCTATGTTTCAAGTGCAGGTTTTGATTCCATTCTGAAAAAGTCACCTGACATTTAGATAATTCTACTCAAATTTCCCATTAACACCTCAATTTCAAACCTTAAAACATCAAAATGATAGAATGAAATATAGAGTGAATATGCCTATGAAAATAGGAGTCAGCAAGGCTTCTTTAAAAACAATTCCTAGCAAACGTGAGCCATAAAGGAATAGATTAATAAATTTTCCTCCATCAAAATTAATAGCACGTCATGAACAAATTTAAAAGATAAACGAGAGACTAAAGAAGATAATGAGGACATAAAACAGATGAAGGATTAGGATATAAAATTTTTTAACTCCTACAAATCCATAAGAAAAATAGAATTCAACAGACTAATGGGGAAAGATAAAAACAAGTGAGCCATAGAAGACATACAGATGGCAAAGAAACCATGCCTAACCTCACTCATGATCAGAGAAACACAAATTAAGCAATGATCTCTCAGTTTCACTCAGAAAAAAATCATGATCATGTCAAGTGTTGTTGAGAGTGTAGTATAAGGAACACTCTTACACACTGTACAGTCCAATCAGCCATTGGAGGGCAGTTTGGTAACAGCTATATAAGTAAGAGTGAATACCCTAGGACTGAATAATTCCACTTCTCAGTAATTACTCCTAGAGGAAAAAAATCACACTAATTTACAAAGATATATGTAAAATGTATGTATATCCATTGTAGCATCATTTGTTAGAACAGGAAATTTGGTACAAAACTAAGTATCCATCAGTGGGCACAATGGGCAACTCTATGCTGTGGAATACTATGCAGCAGTCAAAAATAATGAAGTAATTTCATATGCACTGACTTATCAAAACTTCTAAAATGTCTGTTGTATGAAGAAAAAAATGAAGTGATATAGAGTATGCAATGTGTAAGTTAGATATATAAAAGGTTATACAATCCACTTTCTCTGAGTAAATATGGAGATACACAAAACAAGGTCTGAAAGGACACACACCAAGCTGGTAGCAGTGGTGACCTCTGAGGAAAGGACTGGGACTTGATCTGATCAGCCTCATCTCTATGTTTCACTTTTGCTTTTTATCATGAAAGCAATACACCATGTCTTGTATGATTTCAAAATAATTCACTAGCTTCCTCTTCTAGACTTCTCCTCATACACTCCTTGACTTCAGAAATAGCACCACCATCTACCCCTCTCTCCCCAACTCCCAAACTGTAGTAAGTCACCAAATTCTGTCAATTCTTCTTTCTAAATATCTCTTTCTCTCTATCTCACCACTGCTGTCATGGTTCTGACCACCATCCTCTCTCTCAATTGTCTTAGAAATTTTGTAACCAGTGACCCTGCTTTATTCTTGCCCAGCTCCAATACATCCTACATGCTGCTTCTGCCAAAGTAATTTATTCTCAAAGGCAAATCTGATCATGTCACTGCCCTACTAAATTTTCAAGGTTTCTCATCACTGTCATGACCAAATCTAAATTACTTGGCTTGGCAAATACACTCCTTTGTAATTGATCCCTTTCCACCTCTTTGTCTCCTTGCATTCCTCACATCTCAAATCCTAATCTTTTTCCCAAGCACCTCCACCCTTCTCAAGCTTCTGCCTGTGTTCCTGATAGTTCCTTTATCAAAACACCCGAGAGGTACCAGCTCAATTATTATTCCTCTAGGAATCCTTTTCAATTACTCTGAGAATTACCAAGCACTCCTCCCCTTTTCTCTAGAACCCTGTATCTGCAAACCAGTGCTTGGTAACTGCCATGTCCAATTCTCTCATCAAATATGAACCTTTCAAAAGCCAGAGATAAAGCAAAATGGCAGACTAGGAAGCTCTAAGCCATCATTCCCCCAGAGAGACATCAAAAATAACCCAAAACTGGCTAAGATAACCTTATAGGAATGCTATTAAGTGGTTAAAGTCTACAACAACCAAGTGAACACCCAAGCAATAAAAAGCCACATTCAAAATGGTAGTAAATTCCATGGTGTTTTACTTGCCCTGAACCACTGCTTCCCCAGAGCATAATGGTCTTGATCTGGAGGAGGTGGCAGCAGAGTTCCTAATTCTATCCCATGAACCAGAGGGAACAAAAAAGACCTTTTCTGCAATATTCTAACCTATCTTGGGGCTTCCTAAAGGACAGGACTTTGTGATGCCTAACTCAAAGCTCAGGCAGGGAGAAACAGCTAGCACTGCTCATGAAAGCTGCAGGGTACTAGAGACCTGCAGACACCTGAGACAGAAGAGTATGGGTAAAGTGAAGTAAACTCTTTGGGAAATTAAGACATTTAAAAGCAACTGTGTACATAGGAGAATCAAAAAATGCTGCCCACAGGCTCAGGCAAAATGCATGCTCAGCTAAGACACATGAGAAAACCTTACATCTTCACCTTGGACTGATTCCAAGCCTCAGATATGACCAGTTAATTAGCGAAGGACTTCCCTGGTACAGAACTGGTATGCAAGGTCTGAAAAAGGTGGATTTTTTTTCAAATGCCCTATTTTTCACAAGGTACACAAACTATCAGGAAAATATGGCCCATTCAAAGGAAGAAAATAGAGTGGCAGAAATAACCCCTGAAGAAGCAAAGGCAATGGAATTTAAAACAACTGTCATAAATATGCTCAAAATGCTAAAAGAAAACATGAACAAAAGACTAATGGAAACAAGGAAAATGATACATGAACAAAATGAGAATATGAACAAAGATAGAAATTATATATATGAAAAACAAATAGAAATTCTTGAGCTGAAAAGTAGAACTGAATAGAAAATTTCAATGCACTGGTTTGACAGCAGATTTGAGCAGGCATAAGAAAAAAAATTGGTGAAAAAAATCAAATTAGTACATATGACATCATCAAGTCTGAGAAGCAGAAAAAAAAATGAAGAAAAGTGAACAGAGCTTAAGGAACTTATGAAATGCCATGAAGTAGACCAGTATATACATTATAAAAATCCCAAAAGGATAAGAGAGAAAGGGGTAGAGAGATTATTTGAAAAAATAATGGCTGAAAATATGCCAAATTTGAGGAAAGACATGAATTTGCACATCCAAGCAGCTCAATAGACTGGAAGTGGGGTAAATCCAAAGAGACACACACCAAGACACACCATAATCAAACTACTGAAAGAGAGAGAATCTTGAAAGCAATAAGAGAAAAGTGATTCATCACATACAAGGGATCCTCAGTAAGATTACCAGCCAATTTACCAGCAAGAAACCTTGGAGGCCAGAAGACAGTGGAATGAAATTATTTAAAGTGACAAAGACAAAAGAAAGAAACATAGCAACAAAGAATTCTATAACTAGTAAAAATATCTTTCAAAAAAATTAAGACACTGTCAGATAAACAAAAGCTGAAGGAATTCATTACCACTAGACCTGTCCTATAAGAAATGTTAAATGGAGTCCTTCAGGTTAAAATGAAAGGAAGCTAGATGGTAACTCAAAACCATATGAAGGTATAAAATTCTCTGGTGAAGGTAAATACATGGTCAAATATTTTTTAAAAGTATTGTTGTAATTTTGGCTTTTAACATTTTTATTTTCAACAGTATTTAAAAGACAAATGCATAAAAATCATTATAAATCTATGTTAATGGGTACACAATATAAAAGGATGTAATTTGGGACAAGAATAGATAAAGGAGAGGTAAGAAGCTATAAAAGGGTAGAGTTTTGTATGCAAGTGAATTTCAGTTGTTATCAATTTAAAATAATTTTTATAATTTTAGGATGTTATATGTAATCCCCATGGTAACCACAAATATGTATAGAATATTCAAAAGAGGAAATGACAAAACAATTAACTAAACCCAAAGAAGGCAATAGCAGAAGAAAAAAGGGACATAAAAAAAAAGCTGTAATACATGCAGAAAACAACAAAATGTCAAAAGTAAGACTTTTTCTATCAATAATTAACTAAGTGCAAATGGATTATATTTCTCAGTCAAAAGGCATAGATTAGCAGAATGGATTTAAAAAGCAAAAACAAAACATGATCCATCTATATGTTGTCTACAAGAGACTCACTTTAGATATAAGGGCAAATATAGGTTGAAACTGAAAGGATGGGAAAGGTATTTCACGAAAACAGTATTCAAAAGAGAAAGGGTGGCTATACAGGTATCAGACAAAATTGACTTTAAGTCAAAAACTCTTACAAGAGACAGAGAATGGCATTATATAATGATAAAAGTGTCAATTCACCAAAAAGATGTAACAATTAAAGACATATATGCAACAAAAATTACACTTACAAAATATGTGACAAAAATGTTGATGGACTTGAAAAGAGAAATAGACAGCCCTACAATAAAAAGTAGAGACTTCAATAGCTTACTTTCAATAATTGATAGAATTATAAAGAAAATCAATAAGGAGAGAAAGGACTTAACAGTATAAACCAATAGGACCTAAGAGACATATACAGAGCACTCTGTCCAACAACAGCAAACTACACTTTTCTTACACGTGGACCTGAACATTCTCCAGGATAGACCATGTGTTAGGCCACAAAACTCATCTTATTGTTTTAAGATTTTACATTGTATAAATTAAAAAAGATTAAAATCATACAGTATCTTTTCTGATCACAGTGGAATGAAACTAGAAGTCAATAATAAAAGAAAAACCAGAAAATTTACAAATGGGTGGAAATTAAACAGCACACTCCTAAATGACCAATGGGTCAAAGAAGAAATCACAAGGGAAATTATAAAGTATCTTGAAACAAAGGCAAATGAAAACACAACATACCAAAATTTACAGGGTGCAACAACAGCAGTGCTAAGAGGGACATTTATAACTCTAAATGTTTACATTTAAAAAATCTCAAATCAACAATCTAACTTTACATCTTAAATAACTAGAAAAAGAAGAACAAAATAAACCCAAAGGTAGCAGAAGGAAGGAAATAAAGATCAGAGCAGAGATACATAGAATAGAAAATAGAAAAATAGAAAAAATAAACAAAACCAAGGTTGGTTTTCAAAAAGATTAACAAAATTGACTACCAAAGTTTAGCTAGACTAAGAAAAAAAGGAGACTCAATTACTAAAATTAGAAATGGAAGTGGGGGACATTACTACTCATTTTATAGAAATAAAAAGGATTATTAAGAGAATGTTGTGAACAATTGTATGACAAATTGGATAACTTAGATGAAATAAACAAATTCCTACAAAGACGCCACCACCCAAGATTGAATTATGAAGAAATAGAAAATTTGATTAAATCAGTAATGAAAAATCTCCCAACAAAGAAAGTCTCTGAGCCAGAGGGCTGCACTGGTGAATTCTACCAAACAGTTAAGGAAGAATTAACATCAGTTCTTATCAAACCCTTTTCAACAAATTGAAGAGGAGGGAACACTTCCTAACTAACTCATTCTATTTGGCCAGCATTACCCTGATACCAAAGCCAGACAAATAAACTACAAGAAAATAAAACTATAGACCAATATCCCTTATGATTATTCATGGAAAAATCCTCAACAGAATATTAGCAAACCAAATTTGGCAACATATTAAAAGGTTTATAAACCGGGACCAAACCATTTATCCCTTGAATGCAAGATGGGGTTCAACCTATGAAAATCAATCAGTGTAATATATCACATTAACAGAGTGAAGGGGAAAAAACCAAGTAATCATCTCAATTGATGCATAAAAAGCATTTGACAAAATTCAATACATTTTCATGAAAAAAGCCCAATAAACTAGGGATAGAAGGAAACTACCTGAATGTAATCAAGTCCATATATGAAAATCCCACAGGTAACAGCATACTCAATGGTAAAAGACTGAAAAACTTTTCCTCTACGTTCATGAACAAGGTGAGAATGTCTGCTTTCACCACTCCTATTCAACATGGTATAGGAAGTACTAGCCAGAGCAATTAGGCAAGAAAAATTAACTACAGGCATCCAAATAAGAAAGGAAAAAGTAAAATTGTCTCTGTTTGCAGATGACATAATCTTATATGTAGAAAATCCTAAGATCCCACAAAAAAGTTTAGAGCTAATAAATGAATTCAACAAAATTGTAAGGTACAAAATCAACACACAAAAATCAGCTGTGCTTCTATACACTAAAAGTGAACTACCTGAAAGAGAATTAAGACAATAATTCAATTTACAATAGCAGCACAAAGAATAAAATACTTAAGAATAAATTCAAAAGAGTAGGTGAAATAATTATGGACTGAAAACTACAAAACTTTGCTGAAAGAAACTAATGAAGACATAAATAAATGGAAAGACATCTGGTGTCCATAGATTGGAAGAGTTAATATTGTTAAGTTATCACTATTAGCCAAGGTAATCTACAGATTCAACACACTCCCTATCAGCATCCCAATGATGTTTATTGAAGGAAAAGAAAAATCCATCCCCAAATTTATATGAAATCTCAAGAGAACCTGGATAGACCAAACAATCATTAAAAAGGACAAAGTTGCAAAATTTAGACTTCCTGATTTCAAACCTTATTACAAAGCTATGGTAATAAAAATTATGAGGTACTGGCATAAAGACAGACATTTAGACTAATGGAATAGAATAGAGAGCCTGGAAATAAATCCTTGCATATATGGTCAAATGACTTTCAATGAGGGCGCCAACATCATTGACTGAGTAAAGGACAGTATTTTCAACAAATGATGTTGGGAAAACTGATATCCACATGCAAAATAATGAAATTAAGCCCTTTATTTATACCATATACAAAAATTAACTCAAAGTAGAACAAAGGTCTAAATGTAAGGGCTAAAACTATAAAACTTTTAGAAAACATAGAAAGATAGCTTCATGACACAGAATTTGGTAATGATTTCTTCGACACCAAAAAGCACAGGCCACAAGAGAAAAAAAAATTGGACTTCACCAAAACATAAAGATTTATGCATCAAAGAACACTATCAAGATAATGAATCAGAGAAAATATATGCAATCATACATCTGATGAGAGATTAATATCCAGAATAAAGAAAGAATGCCTACAAGTCAACAACAAAAGAACAAATAACCCAATTAAAAAAGGAGCAAAGGACTTGAGCAGACATTTTCCAAAGAATATATACAAATGACCATTAAGTCCATGAAAAGGGGCTCAACATTGCTAATGATTAGAGCAGTGCAAATCAAAACCACAATGAGATAGCACTTTACACCATTTGGATGGCTATTATCAAAAAATAATAGCAGAGGGCACAGCAGAAGCAAGAAGAACTAAAATCCTGCAGCCTGTGGAATGGAAACCACATTCACAGAAAGATAGACAAGATGAAAAGGCAGAGGGCTATATACCAGATGAAGGAACAAGATAAAACCCCAGAAAAACAACTAAATGAAGTGGACATAGGCAACCTTCCAGAAAAAGAATTCAGAATAATGATAGTGAAGATGATCCAGAACCTCGGAAAAAGAATGGGGGCAAAGATTGAGAAGATGCAAGAAATGTTTAACAAAGACTTAGAAGAATTAAAGAACAAACAAACAGAGATGAACAATACAATAACTGAAATGAAAAATACACTAGAAGGAATCAATAGCAGAATAACTGAGGCAGAAGAACGGATAGGTGACCGGGAAGACAGAATGGTGGAATTCAATACTGTGGAACAGAATAAAGAAAAAGAATGAAAAGAAATGAAGACAGGTAAGAGACCTCTGTGACAACATTAAACACAAAAACATTTGCATTATAGGGGTCCCAGAAGGAGAAGAGAGAGAGAAAAGACCTGGAAAATATTGGAAGAGATTATAGTCAAAAACTTTCCTAACATGGGAAAGGAAAGAGCCACCCAAGTCCAGCAAGCACAGAGTCCCATACACGATAAACCCAAGGAGAAATATGCCGAGACACATATTAATCAAATTTGCAAAAATTAAACACAAAGAAAAATTATTGAAAGCAGCAAGGGAAAAACGACAAATAACATACAAGGGAATTCCCATAAGGTTAACAGCTGATTTCTCAGCAGAAACTCTACAAGCCAGAAGGGAGTGGCATGACATATTTAAAGTGATGAAAGAGAAGAACCTACAACCAAGATTACTCTACCCAGCAAAGATCTCATTCAGATTTGATGGAGAAATCAAAAGCTTTACAGACAAGCAAAAGCTAAGAGATTGTAGCACCACCAAACCAGCTCTACAGCAAATGCTAAAGGAACTTCTCTAAGTGGGAAACACAAGAGAAGAAAAGGACCTACAAAAACAAACCCAAAACAATTAAGAAAATAGTCATAGGAACATACATATCACTAATTACCTTAAACATGAATGGAATAAATGCTCCAACCAAAAGACACAGGCTCATTGAACGGATACAAAAACAAGACCCATATATATGGTGTCTACAAGAGACCCACTTCAGACCTAGGGACACATACAGACTGAAAGTGAGGAGATGGAAAAAGATATTCCATCCAAATGGAAATCAAAAGAAAGATAGATTAGCAATACTCATATCAGATAAAATAGACTTTAAAATAAAGAATGTTACAAGAGACAAGGAAGGACACTACATAATGATCAAGGGATCAATCCAAGAAGAAGATATAAAATTATAAATACATATGCACCCAACATTGGAACACTTCAATACATAAGGCAACTGCTAATAGCTGTAAAAGAGGAAATTGACAGTAACACAATAATAGTGAGGGACTTTAACACCTCACACCAATGGACAGATCATCCAAACAGAAAATTAATAAGGAAACACAAGCTTTAAATGACACAATAGATCAGATACATTTAATTGATATTAATAGGACATTCCATCCAAAAACAGCAGATTACACTTTCTTCTCAAGTGTGCACAGAACATTCTCCAGGATAGATCACATCTTGGGTCACAGATCAAGACTCAGTAAATTTAAGAAAATTGAAATCATATCAAGCATCTTTTCTGACCACAATGCTATGAGATTAGAGATGAATTACAGGGAAAAAAATGTAAAAAACACAAACACAAGGAGGCTAAACAATACGTTACTAAATAACCAAGAGATCACTGAAGAAATCAAAAAATACCTAGAGACAAATGACAATGAAAACAGAATGATCCAAAACCTATGGGATGCAGCAAAAGCGGTTCTAAAAGGTAAGTTTATAGCAATACAAGCCTCCCTCAAGAAACAAGAAAAATCTCAAATACGCAATCTAACCTTACACCTAAAGGAACTAGAGAAAGAAGAACAAACAAAACCCAAAGCTAGTAGAAGGAAAGAAATCATAAAGATCAGAGCAGAAATAAATGAAATAGAAACAAAGAAAACAATAGCAAAGATCAATAAAACTAAAAGCTGGTTCTTTGAGAAGATAAACAGAATTGATAAACCATTAGCCAGACTCAACAAGAAAAAGAGGGAGAGGACTCAAATCAGTAAAATTAGAAATGAAAAAGAAGAAGTTACAACAGACACTGAAGAAATACAAAGCATCCTAAGAGACTACTACAAGCAACTCTATGCCAATAAAATGGACAACCTGGAAGAAATGGACAAATTCATAGAACGGGATAACCTTCCAAGACTGAACCAGGAAGAAATAGAAAACATGAACAGACAAATCACAAGTAATGAAATTGAAACTGTGATTAAAAATCTTCCAACAAACAAAAGTCCAGGACCAGATGGCTTCACAGGTGAATTCTATCAAACATTTAGAGAAGAGCTAACACCCAACCTTCTCAAACTCTTCCAAAAACTTGCAGAGGAAGGAATACTCCCAAACTCATTCTACAAGGCCACCATCACCCTGATACCAAAACCAGACAAAGATACTACAAAAAAAGAAAATTACAGACCAATATCACGGATGAATATAGATGCAAAAATCTTCAACAAAATACTCACAAACAGAATCCAACAACACATTAAAAGTATCATACACCATGATCAAGTGGGATTTATCCCAAGGATGCAAGGATTCTTCAATATACGCAAATCAATTAATGTGATACACCATATTAACAAATTGAATAAAAACCATATGATCATCTCAATAGATGCAGAAAAAGCTTTTGACAAAATTCAACACCCATTTATGATAAAAACTCCACAGAAAGTGGCCATAGGGGGAACCTACCTCAAGAGAATAAAGGCCATATATGACAAACCCACAGCAAACATTGTCCTCAATGGTGAAAACCTGAAAGCATTTCCTCTAAGATCAGGAACAAGACAAGGATGTCCACTCTCACCACTATTATTCAACATAGTTTTGGAAGTCCTAGCCACTGCAATCAGAGAGGAAAGAGAAATGAAAGGAATACAAACTGGAAGAGAAGAAGTAAAACTGTCACTGTTTCCAGATGACATGATACTATACATAGAGAATCCTATAGATGCCACCAGAAAACTACTAGAGCTAACCAATGAATTTGGTAAAGTTGCAGGATACAAAATTAATGCACAGAAATCTCGTGCATCCCTATACACTAATGATGAAAAATCTGAAAGAGAAATTAAGGAAAAACTCCCATTTACCATTGCAACAAAAAGAATAAAATACCTAGGAATAAACCTACCTAGGGAGACAAAAGACCTGTATGCAGAAAACTATAAGACACTGATGAAAGAAATTAAAGATGATATAAACAGATGGAGAGATATACCATGTTCTTGGATTGGAAGAATCAACATTGTGAAAATGACTCTACTACCCAAAGCAATCTACAGATTCAATGCAATCCCTATCAAACTACCACTGGCATTTCTCACAGAACTAGAACAAAAAATTGCACAATTTGTTTGGAAACACAAAAGACCCCGAATAGCCAAAGCAATCTTGAGAAGAAAAATGGAGCTGGAGAAATCAGGCTCCCTGACTTCACACTATACTACAAGGCTACAGTAATCAAGACAGTATGGTACTGGCACAATAACAGAAATATAGATCAATGGAACAGGATAGAAAGCCCAGAGATAAACCCACGCACATATGGTCACCTTATTATTGATAAAGGAGGCAAGAATATACAATGGAGAAAAGACAGCCTCTTCAATAAGTGGTGCTGGGAAAACTCGACAGCTACATGTAAAAGAATGAAATTAGAACACTCCCTAACACCATACACAAAAATAAACTCAAAACAGATTAGAGACCTAAATGTAAGACAGAATACTATAAAACTCTTAGAGGAAAACATAGGAAGAACACTCTTTGAAATAAATCACAGCAAGATCTTTTTTGATCCACCTCCTAGAGTAATGGAAATAAAAACAAAAATAAAGAAATGGGACCTAATGAAACTTCAAAGCTTTTGCAAAGCAAAGGAAACTACAAACAAGACAAAAAGACAACCCTAAAATGGGAGAAATTGTTTGCAAACGAATCAATGGACAAAGGATTAATCTCCAAAATATATAAACAGCTCATGCAGCTGAATATTAAAAAAACAAACAATCCAATCCAAAAATGGGCAGAAGACCTAAATAGACATTTCTCCAAAGAAGACATACAGATGGCCAAGAAGCACATGAAAAGCTGCTCAACATCACTAATTATTAGAGGAATGCAAATCAAAACTACAATGAGCTATCACCTCACACCAGTTAGAATGGGCATCATCAGAAAATCCACAAACAACAAAGGCTGGAGAGGGTGTGGAGAAAAGGGAACCCTCTTGTACTGTTGGTGGGAATGTAAACTGACACAGCCACTATGGAGAACAGTATGGAGGTTCCTTAAAAAACTAGAAATAGAATTACCATATGACCCAGCAATCCCACTACTGGGCATATACCCAGATAAAACCATAATTAAATAGACACATGCACCCCAATGTTCATTGCAGCACTATTTACAATAGCCAGGTCATGGAAGCAACCTAAATGCCCATTGACAAACGAATTGATAAAGAAGATGTGGTACGTATATACAATGGAATATTACTCAGCCATAAAAAGGAACGAAATTGGGTCATTTGTAGAGTTGTGTATGCATCTAGGGAGTGTCATACAGAGTGAATTAAGTCCGAGAAAAACAAATATCATATATTAACGCATATATGTGGAACCTAGGAAAATGGTACAGATGAACCAGTTTGCAGGGCAGAAATTGAGACACAGATGTAGAGAACAAACATATGGACACCAAAGGGGGAAAGCGGTGGGGGTTGGTGGTGGTGGTGTGATGAATTGGGATATTGGGATTGACATATATGCTCTAATATGTATAAAATGGATAACTAATAAGAACCTGCTGTATAAAAAAGTAAATAAAATAAAATTTAAAAATTCAAAAAAAATGCAGTGCTTTAGAGAAAAAAATAATAATAGTAACAAGAGTTATTAAAGAGTTAGCAAAGATGTAGAGAAATGGAAATTCTCATGCATTGCTGGTGGGATTGTAAAATGTTGCAACCACTGTGGAAGATATAATGGCAGTTCCTTAGAAAGTTAAACACAGAATTACCATGTGATCCAGCAATTTCACTCCTAGGTATATACCCCAAAGAACTGAAAACAAGAACTTGAACAACTACTTGTACAACAATCTTCATTGCAGCATTATTCACAATAGCCAAAAGATAACAATCCAAATGTCCATCAGTGGATGAATGGGTAAAGAAAATGTGCAAATCCTGATACATGCTACAACTTAGATGGATCTTAAAAATATTATACTAAATGAAATAAACCAAACACAAAAGGACAAATACTGTGTGATTCCACTTATATGAGGTACTTAGAATAGTCCAATTCACAGAGACAGAGAAGACTAGAGGTTACCAGGGCCTGGGGATGGGGGAAGGGGAGTTAGTGTTTAATAGGTACAGAGTTTCAGTGTGGGATGATGAAAAAAGTTCTGAGACAGTGGTGATGATTGCACAACAATGTGAATGTACTTAGTCCCAATGAACTGTACACCTAAAAATTGTTAAAATCGTAACTTACGTATATTTTACCACAGTAAAAAAGGGGGGAAAAAAGAAAGAGATGCCGTTCTATCTTGCTCTTTCTCATTCCTCAGTGCCCAATACATCGTTATCATTTACTGTCTATTGGATGAGTATTGAATACAAGCAAAGAGTAACGGGAACAAAAAAAAGACTGACAAGTTAATTCTGCATGGAAAGATTTTTTTCTAAATAGACCTCGTAGAAAGGATGACGTTTGATCAATACCTTCACACAGGTTGGATTTTTCCATCAATTCACATAAGGTTGGATTTTTTAAACAGCTTTATTGAGGTATAATTTACTTAGTATAAAATCTATCCATTTTAACTGTGACATTTATTAAATGTATAGAGTTGTCAACCACATCACATCTAATTTTATGACATTATAAAGAAAATTCAGAGAGACAGAGTCAAGATGGCATACTAAGAGGACACAGAATTCATGTCTCCTCACAACTATGGCACCTACCAGGCACCAGTAGGGGACCAAGGACACCTAAAGGGACTGGAGGAACCCCCAGCGACCAGTTGTTTCAAATATAGTTTTATTTTTCCTAATATATTTTTTATCTTTCTAATTTTAGTTTGTTTTTTATTCTTTGATATTGTACTGCTCCTTTTCTTTCTTCCTTCCTTTTTTTTCTTTTTTAATTTTTTTACTGTGCCACGAAGCTTGCAGGGTCTTGGTTCCCAGGGCCGAAGTCAGGCCCGAGCTCCTGTGGTGGGAGCTCTGAGTCCCAACCTCTGGACTAACAGAGAACCTCACACCCCAGGGAATATCAATCAGAGTGAGGCCTCCCAGAGGTCCTCATACCAGCACCAAGACCCAGCTCTATCCAACTGTCTGCAAACTCCAGTGCTGGACGTCTCAGGCCAAACAACCAGTAAGATAGGAATACAGCACCACCCATTAAAAAAAAAAAAAAAAAATCGACAAAAAAAATTTGTTACAGACGAAGGAGCAAGGTAGAAACCTACAAGACCGAATAAATGAAGATGAAATAGGCAACCTACCTGAAAAAGAATTCAGAGTAATGATAGTAAAGATTACCCAAAATCTCGGAAACAGAAGGGAGAAAATACAAGAAACATTTAACGAGAGTTTAAAAGAACTAAAGAGCAAACAAATAGTGATGAACAACACAGTAAGTTAAATTAAAAATACTCTAGAAGGAATCAATAACAGAGAAACTGAGGCAGAAGAACGGATAAGTGACCTGGAAGATAAAATGGTGGACATAGGGCTTCCCTGGTGGCGCAGTGGTTGAGAGTCTGCCTGCTAATGCAGGGGACATGGGTTCGAGCCCTGGTCTGGGAAGATCCCACATGCCGTGGGGCAGCTGGGCCCGTGAGCCACAACTGCTGAGCCTGCGTGTCTGGAGCCTGTGCTCCACAACAAGAGAGGCCACGACGGTGAGAGGCCCGCACACTGCGATGAAGAGTGGCCCCCACTCGCTGCAACTAGAGAAAGCCCTCGCACAGAAACGAAGACCCAACACAGCCAAAAATAAATTTAAAAAAAAAATGGTGGACATAAATGCCAGGGAGCACAATAGAGAAAAAAGAATGAAAAGAATTGAGGACAGTCTCAGAGATCTCTGGGACAACATTAAACGCACCAACATTCGAATTATAGGGGTCGCAGAAGAAGAAGAGAAAAAGAAAGGGTCTGAGAAAATATTTGAAGAGATTATAGTCAAAAACTTCCCTAACATGGGAAAGGAAATAGTCAATCAAGTCCAGGAAGTGCAGAGTCCCATACAGGATAAACCCAAAGAGAAACATGCCGAGACACATTAATCAAACTATCAAAAATTAAATACAAAGAATAAATATTAAAAGTTGCAAGGGAAAAGCAACAAATAACATACAAGAAAATCCCCAAAAGGTTACTCTGCAAGCCAAAAGGGAGTGGCAAGAAGATAAACAAAATTGATAAACCTTCAGTGAGACTAATCAAGAAAAAAAGGGATAAGACTCAAATCAATAGAATTAGAAATGAAAAACGAGAAGTAACAACTGACACTTCAGAAACACAAAGGATCACGAAAGATTACTACAAGGAACTATATGCCAATAAAATGGACAACCTGGAAGAAATGGACAAAATCTTAGAAAAACATGACCTCCGAGAGTGAACCAGGAAGAAATAGAAAATATAAACAGACCAATCATAAGCACTGAAATTGAAACTGTGATTAAAAATCTTCCAACAAAAGCCCAGGACCAGATGGCTTCACAGGCAAATTCTATCAAACATTTAGAGAAGAGCTAACACCTATCCTTTTCAAACTCTTCCAAAATATAGCAGAGGGAGGAACACTCCCAAACTCATTCTACGAGGCCACCATCACCCTGATACCAAAACCAGACAAAGATGTCACAAAAAAAGAAAACAACAGGCCAACCAATATCTCTGATGAACATAGATGCAAAAATCTTCAACAAAATACTAGCAAACAGAATCTAACAGCACATTAAAAGTACCATACACCATGATCAAGGGGGGTTTATCCCAGGAATGGGAGGATTCTTCAATATATGCAAATCAGTCAATGTGATACACCATATTAACAAACTGAAGGATAAAAACCATATGATAATTTCAATAGATGCAGAAAAAGCTTTCAACAAAATTCAACACCCATTTGTGATAAAAACTCTCCAGAAAGTAGGCATAGAGGGAACCTACCTCAACATAATAAAGGCCATATATCACAAACCCACAGCCAACATCGTTCTCAATGGTGAAAAACTAAAACCATTTCCTCTAAGATCAGGAACAAGACAAGGTTGCCCACTCTCACCACTATTATTCAACATAGTTTTGGAAGTTTTAGCCACAGCAATCAGAGAAGAAAAAGAAATAAAAGGAATCCAAATCAGAAAGGAAGTAAAGCTGTCACTGTTTGCAGATGATACGAATCTATACATAGAGAATCCTACAGATGCTACCAGTAAACTACTAGAGCTAATCAATGAATTTGGTAGAGTAGCAGGATACAAAATGCACAGAAATGTCTTCCATTCCTATACACTAATGACGATGAAAAATCTGAAAGAGAAATTAAGGAAGCACTCCCATTTACCACTGCAACAAAAAGAATAAAATACCTAGGAAGAAACCCACCTAAGGAGACAAAAGACCTGTATGCAGAAAACTACAAGACACTGATGAAAGAAATTAAAGATGATATAAACAGATGGAGAGATATACTACGTTCTTGGATTGGAAGAATCGACACTGTGTAAATGACCATACTATCCAAAGCAATCTACAGATTCAATGCAATCCCTATCAAACTACCAATAGCATTTTTCACAGAACTAGAACAAAAAATTGCACAATTTGTATGGAAACACAAAGGACCCCAAACAGCCAAAAAAATCTTGAGAAAGAAAAACGGAGCCGGAGGAAAGAGGCTCCCTGACTTCAGACTATACTACAAAGCTACAGTAATCAAGACAGTATGGTACTCACACAAAAACAGAAATACAGATCAATGGAAAAGGATAGAAAGCCCAGAGATAAACCCACGTACATATGATCACCTAATCTTTGATAAAGGAGGCAAGAATATAAAATGGAGAAAAGACAGCCTCTTCAATAAGTGGTGCTCGGAAAACTGGACAGCTACATGTAAAAGAATGAAATTAGAACATTCCCTAACACCATACACAAAAATAAACTCAAAATGGATTAGAGACCTAAATGTAAGACCGGACAGTATAAAACTCTTAGAGGAAAACATAGGAAGAATACTCCTTGACATAAATCACAGCAAGGTCTTTTTTGACCCACCTTCCAGAGTAATGGAAATAAACAAAATAAACAAAATAAAAACAAAAGCAAACAAATGGGACCTAATGAAACTTAAAAGCTTTTGCACAGCAAATGAAACCATAAACAAGATGAAAAGACAACCCTCAGAATGGGAGAATATATTTGCAAACAAAGCAACTGACAAACGATTAATCTCCAGAAATATACAAGCAGCTCATGCCTCTCAATATCAATAAAACAAACAACCCAATCCAAAAATGGGCAGAAGACCTAAATAGACATTTCTCCAAAGAAGATACACAGATTGCCAACAAACACATGAAAAGATGCTCAACATCACTAATCATTAGGGAAATGCAAATCGAAACTACAATGATGTAACTCCTCACACTGGTCAGAATGGCCATCATCAAAAAATCTACAAACAGTAAATGCTGGAGAGGGTGTGGAGAAAAGGGAACACTCTTGCACTGTTGGTGGGAATGTAAATTGATACAGCCACTATAGAGAACAGTATGGAGGTTCCTTAAAAAACTAAAAATAGAACCAGCTTATGACCCAGCAATCCCTCTATACCCTGGGCATATACCCTGAGAAAACCATAATTCAAAAAGAGTCATGTACCACAATGCTCACTGCAGCACTATTTATGATAGCCAGGACATGGAAGCCACCTAAGTGTCCATCGACAGATGAATGGATAAAGAAGATGTGGCGCATATATACAATGGAATATTACTCAGCCATAAAAAGAAATGAAATTGAGTTATTTGTAGTGAGATGGATGGACCTAGAGTCTGTCATACAAAGTGAAGTCAGTCAGAAAGAGAAAAACAAATACCGTATGCTAACACATATATATGGAATCTAAAAAATAAAAATGGTTCTGATGAACCTAGGGGCAGGACAGTAATAAAGATGCAGACGTAGAGAATGGACTTGAGGACACGGGGAGGGGGAAGGGTAAGCTGGGACCAAGTGAGAGAGTGATATGGACATATATACACTACCAAATGTAAAATGATAGCTAGTGGGAAGCAGCTGCATGACACAGGGAGAGCAGCTCAGTGCTTTGTGACCGCCTAGAGGGGTGGGATAGGGAGGGTGCGAGGGAGACGAAAGAGGGAGGGGTATCGGGATATATGTATACGTATAGCTTATTCACTTTGTTATACAGCAGAAAGTAACAAAATATTGTAAAGCAATTATACTCCAATAAAGATGTTTAAAAAAAAACTATAAAAAAAAAAAGAAACTTCATGCCCAGCTATAGTTCTTCCTTTTTCCCATCCTGAACCCCAGGCAATCACCAAACTACTTTCTGCCTCTATAGACTTGCCTTTTCTGAACATTTCATATAGAGGCAATCCTATAACATGTGGGCTCTTTGTAGGACTATTGATGACAAATATACCATGCCAATGAGTTCTATTACTCACAAGTTTAAAGGTTACAAATTCGGATGGCCATCCTGGTGCCAAATAATGATTTGCAAGTCTCTGTAAGAGGGGGTCTGTTAACACATGTTGTTAACAAAGCTGATAACACATGTTCTCCAAAGTTGGAGAGCCATCCTCTTTTCCTGACATTCCTGATGTTTTTACTCTTCTGCTCTACTATTTCTAGTTTTACTATTAACCCTTTTCCTTTTCTTTTTCTTTTTTAAGGACTTAGAGATTGTGTGATTATACAGAAAAATTTCTTCCCACTTTTTTTTTTCACAAATTTGAACTCTATTCATATAAATCTAAGCTTGATTTTTTAAAGTGGTAGTACTAATCACATTCTGTCAAAAGAAACAATGAGACTCATTAAAATCTATAACGTAGTTCTTCTCAAAATTGTGGCTAGTTCTTAAAATAGGGACCAGATGACACTGTTTCTGTGTCTTGTGGATCTGGGACCCTAGGCAGCCTTTATTATCTCCTGGTCATCTGGGCTCATTTTCAAAAACCATTGAAAACATCAAGTCTACTCAGTGGCTCCACTCATCCCCCAGCGGGGACAACACTGCCTGGAGCCGTCTTTGCAAGCCAGGAAGAGCAGCAATGCTGTGACAGGCAGCCAGAGAAGGTTGTGTCTCAAATGGACGCAGTTCAGCCTCTGCACCTCTAACCTGTCATGGCAAAACTGGTACGGGAGTGAGTCAGGATGAGAAGGAAATAATGTAACAACCATCACTAGATACCAAGGCTGACTGTAGGCTGCTTACTTTTATCTATATTATCTCCTACAAGTCTCACAACAGTTCCGTACATAGGTATGATTGCTCTTCCTCTTTTACAGAGAGGTTAAGCAACTTGTCTGAAGTCACACAGCTAGTAAATGGCAGAGTGAGGATTTGAACCAGGATGGGCTGTCTCCAAAGCCCATGTTCTTCACTATTAAATTACACTGTGGGGCTGTGTGCTGACTTAAAAAAATGAAATATAGATAAGTAAGTGAAATAAAAGATAACCACACACACACACACACACACACACACACACACACACACACACACACAAAAGAGATACCCTGGACCTTGGGAAAAGGTCTGGCAATACATCAATTCACAACATTTATCACCTACCATGTACCTTGCACTGTCTGCTGAGGCAATCAGACCTTGTCCTCAAAGAATTCCAGATGTCTGTGCTAGAGCAGAGGACAGACAGACACAGCCTGGGTTCACCGTCAAGTGAAGAGGCTAGCCTGAGTATAGGCCATCGTGAATTAAGAATTGCACTGGCTCCCTGTGATTCCTTAAGCAAGTCCCTTCCCTTTCTAGGCCTCAGCTTTCTTGCCTGTGAAATGAATGCGCTGGGTGCTCTGGTCTCTGAGCCCCTGTGATTTCTGCACTCACTGCAGCCTGTGGTCTTTGCTTCCTGTGTTTACACCATTTCTGCATATCAAACCCTGACTGCAGAACTTCTGCTGATTTCCACAGCTTCGAGGACAACAAAGCCTCCCATATTTCTTAAACACCCAGCTGTATTATGTAGCACAGCTTTCTCTTCAAAATGGGCATAGATAAAGATGAATTTTCCTTGGTATTGCTTTTCACTTTCACCACACGCTGCCCTCCCCTCTCTCGCTTGATCTCAGCCTCTCTGTGGTTTCTCCAAGTTCGATCTCAACTTCACTGCACTGGGCGCCTCATTCACCACAAACTGCCATATTTCTTTTTTTTTTTTAATTTTTTTTAACATCTTTATTGGAGTATAATTGCTTTACAATGGTGTGTTAGTTTCTGCTTTATAACAAAGTGAATCAGCTATACATATACATATATCCCCATATCCCCTCCCTCTTGCATCTCCCTCCCTCCCACCCTCCCTATCCCACCCCTCTAGGTGGTCACAAAGCACTGAGCTAGTCTCCCTGTGCTATGTGGCTGCTTCCCACTATCTATTTTGCATTTGGTAGTGTATACATGTCTCAAGAGTGCAAATGTATATTCAGGGTTGACATATTTTCATTATGGAAAAGCCAAGCTCTCAAACATATGCTGCCCATAGAGATTAATGGGGGGAATGGTTATTTATTCTGCCGCTTGACATTTTGTGCGTGCAGAGGAATTCTGAGTTGTTTTATACTTTAACAAATAGTTCGCCAAAAAAGGATCTTAGCACTTTGGATGAGCACCAAGCCAGGATTTAGGAGCTGCCTAACGTTAACTGATAGAAATGAAGCCACATTCCAGAATCACATTGAGTGTAACGACACTACTTAATGTCACAGCCAGCTGGCCATCCGTTCCTGACACCAGACAGTCCCTGCTCACCTGAAACCAACTGTACCAGTCACTCGGAGGGGAACTCTAGAGACACCCTGAAACCGTTCTACCCCAATGTAAAATGTCTGGCCTGTGTATGGCCTGGGTTCAAACACCTCTGTTAACATGAAAATATCCTGGGCCGTTTTTGATCAGAAGTCCAGAGTTCCCTTTTGCTACGTAAATAATATATAAATTCCACAACTTCTCTTCAGTGTACTAACACTATGGGCCCTGACTTCCTTTACCATCTTAATCCTTCCCCTCAACATGCTTTACCTGTATCCTACAGTAGTTTTCTTTGTTTCTGGAATATTCTCACTTCTTACCATCTTTGTGCTTGACTGAAGCCCATGCCTCATCCCTGACATCTTTCAGGTGATGGTCTAACCACCTGCTATGGTTCCCCTCAACCATCAGAAGGTGCCAATTCTCTATTGCTCCACAGAAACATAGCCCTGGGCCTTTTGGCTGCTGCATGCTTAGGGACCATTTTCTGAACTGAATATAGCAAATATCAAGTTTATTTTTATGTGGTTTGCACAGAACAAGGTATAGTACATGTTGCTCAATACAAACATCTTGAAAGAACAAAGAACTGGTAATAAACCAGGGCCCATCATGGACTAGAACATCTGGTAATATTCCAAGGCTCAGAGAAATCTCTGCAAATTCATCCATTCGACAAATATTTATTGTGCTCCTATTTCGTCCTGTATTAGTTGATGGGTACTTTTTTTTCCACCCTAGGATCTATGACACTCAGAGCAGAGGGAATGTCCACTCTCTGGGGCCACATCTGTGGGACTGCAGTCTAGATCTAAGATACTCAGTGTACTGTTGCCGCTACTCTATGGCTTCTGACCTGCAACCTTCTTGTTTGTGCTTCCCTGACATATTAGGGCCTGACCCTGCTGAGCTGAGATAGAAGGAAAATTTTCGGCGGTATGACCCCGAAAGGCCACCTCCTTCAAGTTGGCTGTCAGGTTATCTCGGGTCAGGACACTTTGAGGAAGCCAGGGTGAAGTTTGGGCTCTTTTGGACAAAATACCTACAGGCCACCCAAGGCATTTGAAAGTGCCTACCACCCCATCTCCCGAGCCTATGAGCAAGTGAATTCTCCAAACTATCCACTGAGTGCTGGGGCCAGCATGGTCACTAGTTCCAGGATGCTCGATGAGGAGTATGGATACTGATAGGAGGGGTTAGAATAAAATTCAAGTGATCTCAACGTTTGGCAATAGGGCTGACCAGGTGTTCAGAGAAATTACTCCTGATACAGTATTTCCCAAAATACTGAATAAAATTCATTTACCTTCCTGATAGCTCAGCCATCAAGCCATCCTTGATCAGTTATTGATCAATACACTAATTCTTTAATTGGCAGGAAAAAACCCAAAAAAACAAAAAAGCAAAAATCCACAGGGTTAACCTAATATTAGAGCTAGCTTTTGCTTACTTTTTGGCTGTCTCTAGCTGTGTTTTAATAGTTCATAGGTACAGGAGATAGAAGACAAAGACTAGGCCTCAGCAGGATGGGGTTAAGCTCAGAAACACCATGGAAGCCAAGACCTTCAAAAGGCAATGACCTCAGGGGATTAATTTTTTTTTAAAAAATTAGGAAATGAGGGGAGGAAGCTAAGCATCCAAGTCTTAGCCTTGGCTCACTTTAGAGCAGAATGAGAAAGAAAGAAAACATTCCCATGAGAATACCTAACACAATCTGAATTCACATGGGTTTGAGGGTAGAATTCATATCTCTTATGTGGTCCAAAACCCCAAGATGTAAATCAAATTTAATGTGCCCCAAGCAGAAGCAAATATAAATCATCTTTGGGGGGTAACTGGCAAAATGACCCCAAATATAATAAAGATAACAAAGACATATAAAATGTGGGTAAATAGTTAAAAATAAGGACTATGAAGTAAGAGGGTCCAATGTAAGTCTAATGAAGTTCCAGAAGAATACAGTAGAGGAAAATGGGTAAAAGAAATATTTAAAGAGGTAATGGGTTACAGTCTTCTGGGATTAATTGAAGGCACAAATCCTTAGATTCAGGAAGCCCAAGAAATCTTAACCAAAATAAATTTTTAGAAATTCCTATACTCATCATAATCTATAGAACACCAAAGACAAATAAGAAATCTTAAAAGCAGCCAGAAATAAAAGATTACTTTTCCCCTTCAAAGGAATAATGTTATATCAACGGCTCTCAAACATCAGGATACATCAAAATCACCTGGAGGATTTTTTAAAACACATATTCCTATGTTCCAACCACAGGGTGTGGATCCAGTAGGTCTGGAATAGTTTGAAAAAAATGCATATCTAATAAGCTGTAAGGTGATACAAATGCTACTGGTGTAGGAGCCACCCTTTGGAAACCACTGAATTAGACTGATACTTGCATTATAAAGAGCAAAAGTGTCAGACAAAAGAAAACAGAACGATATCTGTAAAGCACCAAGAGAAACATCATGGTTAACCTAGAATTGATACCCAGGAAAGTTATCCTTCAAGAGCAAGTGCAAAATAAAGATGTTGTTAGACAAACAAAAACTGACAGTTTATTACCAATAGACTTTCACTGAAATGACTTCTAAAATATGTGATTTTAGAAGAAAAATTATCCTGGAAGGAAGGTCTGAGATGGAAGAAAGAGTGTGGAAGTACAGAAAGTGGTAAATGTGTACCAACATTAATTGTGCAAAACAAAAATATTACTCTCTAATCTGTAGGGCTACAAAAGTTAATTTAGAAGTAGTATCCAAGAATAAAAAAGCATACAAAATTGGAATGATCAGATTTAAAACATTCTAAGATCCTTATTTTTAATTTATTTTTTTATACAGCAGGTTCTTATCAGTTATCTATTTTATACATATTAGTGTATATATGTCAATCCCAATCTCCCAATTCATCCCACCCCCACCTTCCCCCTTGGTATCCATTTGTTTTTTCTCTACATCGGTGTCTCTATTTCTGCCTTGCAAACCGGTTCGTCTGTAAAATTTTTCTGGTTCCACATATATGCGTTAATATACAATATTTGTTTTTCTCTTTCTGACTTACTTCTCTCTGTATGACAGTCTCTAGGTCCATCCACATCTCTACAAATGACCCAATTTCATTCCTTTTTATGGCTGAATAATATTCCATTGTATATATGTACCACATCTTCTTAATCCATTTGTCTGTCGATGGGCATTTAGGTTGTTTCCATGACCTGGTTATTGTAAACAGTGCTGCAGTGAACATTGGAGTGCATGTGTCTTTTTGAATTATGGTTTTCTCTTGGGTATATGCCCAGTAGTGGGATTGCTGGGTCATATGGTAATTCTATTTTTAGTTTTTTAAGGAACCTCCATACTGTTCTCCATAGTGGCTGTACCAATTTACATTCCCACAAACAGTGCAAAAGGGTTCCCTTTTCTCCACACCCTCTCCAGCATTTGTTGTTTGTAGATTTTCTGATGATGCCCGTTCTAACTGGTGTGAGGTGATACCTCATTGTAGTTTTGATTTGCATTTCTCTAATAATAGTGATGTTGAGCAGCTTTTCACGTGCCTCTTGGCCATCTGTATGTGTTCTTTGGAGAAATGTCTATTTAGGTCTTCTGCCCATTTGTTGATTGGGTTGTTTGTTTTTTTCAATATTGAGCTGCATGAGCTATTTATATATTTGGAGATTAATCCTTCGTCCATTGATTCCTTTGCAAATATTTTCTCCCATTCTGAGGGTTGTCTTTTCATCTTGTTTATGGTTTCCTTTGCTGTGCAAAAGCTTTTAAGTTTCATTAGGTCCCATCTGTTTATTTTTGTTTTTATTTCCATTACTCTAGGAGGTGGATCAAAAAAGATCTTGCTGTGATTTATGTCAAAGAGTGTTCTTCCTATGTTTTCCTCTAAGAGTTTTATACTGTCCTGTCTTACATTTAGGTCTCTAATCCATTTTGAGTTTATTTTTGTGTATGGTGTTAGGGAGTGTTCTGATTTCATTCTTTTACATGTAGCTGTCCAGTTTTCCCAGCACACCGCTTATTGAAGAGGCTGTCTTTTCTCCATTGTATATCCTTGCCTCCTTTGTCATAGATTAGTTGACCAAAGGTGCGTGGGTTTATCTCTGGGCTTTCTATCCTGTTCCATTGATTTATATTTCTGTTTTTGTGCCAGTACCATATTGTCTTGATGACTGTAGCTTTCTAGCATAGTCTGAAATCAGGGAGTCTGATTCCTCCAGCTCCATTTTTTTCCCTCAAGACTGCTTTGGCTATTTGGGGTCTTTGGTGTCTCCATACAAATTTTAAGATTTTTTTGTTCTAGTTCTGTAAAAATTGCCATTGGTAATTTGATAAGGATTGCATTGAATATGTAGATTGCTTTGGGTATCATAGTCATTTTCACAATTTTAATTCTTCCAATCCAAGAAGACGGTATATCTCTCCATCTGTTTGTGTCATCTTTGATTTCTTTCATCAGTGTCTTAAAGTTTTCTGAGTACAGGTCTTTTACCTCCTTAGTTAGGTCTATTCCTAGGTCATTGTTCTTTTAGTTGCACTGGTGAATGGGACTGTTTCCTTAATTTCTCTTTTGATCTTTCACTGTTAGTGTATTCTAGATTTATGAAAGATCTAGATTTCTGTGCATTAGTTTTACGTCCTGCAACCTTACCAAAGTCATTGATTAACTCTAGTAGTTTTCTGGTGGCACCTTTAGGGTTCTCTATGTATAGTATCATGTCATCTGCAAACAGTGACAGTTTTACTTCTTCTTTTCCAATTTGTATTCCTTTTATTTCTTTTTCTTCTCTGACTGCCATGGCTAGGACTTCCAAAACTATGTTGAATAATAGTGGTGAGAGTGGACATCCTTATCTTGTTCCTGATCTTAGAGGAAATGCATTCAGTTTTTCACCATTGAGAATGATGTTTGCTGTGAGTCTGTCATATATGGCCTTTATTGTGTTGAGGTAGGTTCCCTCTATGCCCACTTTCTGGAGAGTTTTTATCATAAATGGGTTTTGAATTTTGTCAAAAGCTTTCTCTGCCTCTATTGAGATGATCATATGGTTTTTCTCCTTCAATTTGTTAATATGGTGTATCACATTGATTGATTTGTGTATATTGAAGAATCCTTGCATCCCTGGGATAAATCCCACTTGATCATGGTGTATGATCCTTTTAATGTGCTGTTGGATTCTGTTTGCTAGTATTTTGCTGAGGATTTTTGCATCTATGTTCATCAGTGATATTGCCCTGTAGTTTTCTTTCTTTGTGACATCTTTGTCTGGTTTTGGTATCAGGGTGATGGTGGCATCATAGAATGAGTTTGGAAGTGTTCATTGCTCTGCAATTTTTTGAGAAGGATGGGTATTAGCTCTTCTCTAAATGTTTGATAGAATTCACCTGTGAAGCCATCTGGTCCTGGACTTTTGTTGGAAGATTTTGAATCACAGTTTCAATTTCATTACTTGTGATTGGTTTGTTCATATTTTCTATTTCTTCCTGGTTCAGTCTTGGAAGGCTATACCTTTCAAAGAATTTGTTCATTTCTTCCAGGTTGTCTATTTTATTGGCATAGAGTTGCTTGTAGTAGTCTCTTATGATGCTTTGTATTTCTGCAGTGTCCACTGTAACTTCTCCTTTTTCATTTCTAATGTTTTTATTTGAGTTCTCTCTCTCTTTTTCTTGATGAGTCTGGCTAAAGGTTTATCAATTTTGTTTATCTTCTCAAAGAACCAGCTTTTAGTTTTATTGATCTTTGCTATTGTTTTCTTTGTTTCTTTTTCATTTATTTCTGCTCTGATCTTTATGATTTCTTTCCTTCTACTAACTTTGAGTTTTGTTTGTTCTTCTTTCTCTAGTTCCTTTAGGTGTAAGGTTCGATTGCTTATTTGAGATTTTTCTTGTTTCTTGAGGTAGGATTGTATTGCTGTAAACTTCCCTCTTAGAACTGCTTTTGGTACATCCCATAGGTTTTCGATCATCCTGTTTTCATTGTCATTTGTCTCTAGTTATTTTTTTATTTCCTCTTTGATTTCTTCAGTGATCTCTTGGTTATTTAGTAACATATTGTTTGGCCTCCATGTGTTTGTGTTTTTACATTTTTTCCCCTGTGATTTATTTCTAACCTCATAGTGTTATGGTTGGAAAAGATGCTTGATATGATTTCAGTTTTTTTAAATTTACTGAGGCTTGATTTGGAACTCAAGATGTGATCTATCCTGGAGAATGTTCCATGTGCACTTGAGAAGAAAATGTAATCTGCTGTGTTTGGATGGAATGTCCTATAAATATCAATTAAATCTATCCGGTCTATTGTGTCATTTAAAGCTTGTGTTTCCTTATTAATTTTCTGTCTGGGTGATCTGTCCATTGGTGTAAGTGAGGTGTTAAAGTCCCCCACTATTATTGTGTTATTGTAGATTTCCTCTTTTATAGCTGTTACCATTTGCCTTATGTATTGAGGTGCTCTTATGTTGGGTGCATATATATTTATAATTGTTATATCTTCTACTTTCATCGATCCCTTAATCATTATGTAGTGTCCTTCCTTGTCTCTTGTAACATTATTTATTTTAAAGTCTATGTTATCTGATAAGAGTATTGCTAATCCAGCTTTCTTTTGATTTCCATTTGCATGGAAAATCTTTTTCCATCCCCTCACTTTCAGTCTAGGTCTGAAGTGCGTTTCTTGTAGACAGCATATATATGGGTCTTGTTTTTGTATCCATTCAGTGAGCCTGTGTCTTTTGTTTGGAGCATTTAATCCATTCACATTTAAGGTGATTATAGATATGCATGTTCCTATTACCATTTTCTTAATTGTTTTGGGTTTGTTTTTGTAGGTCCTTTTCTTCTCTTGTGTTTCCCACTTAGAGAAGTTCCCTTAGCCTTTGTTGTAAAGCTGGTTTGGTGGTGCTGAAATCTCTTAGCTTTTGCTTGTCTGTAAAGCTTTTGATTTCTCCATCGAATCTGAATGAGATCCTTGCTGGCTAGAGTAATCTTGGTTGTAGATTCTTCCCTTTCATCACCTTAAATATATCATGCCACTCCCTCGTGGCTTGTAGAGTTTCTGCGGAGAAATCAGCTGTTAACCTTATGGGAGTTCCCTTGTATGTTATTTGTCATTTTTCCCTTATTACTTTTAATAATTTTTCTTTGTCTTTAATTTTTGCCAATTTGGTTACTATGTGTTTTGGCGTGTTTCTCCTTGGGTTTATCCTGCCTGGGACTCTCTGTGCTTCCTGGACTTGGGTGGCTATTTCCTATCCCATGTTAGGGAAGTTTTCGACTATAATCTCTTCAAATATTTTCTCAGGTCCTTTCTCTCTCTCTTCTCCTTCTGGGACCCCAATAATGCAAATGTTGTTGCATTTAATGTTGTCCCAGAGGTCTCGTAGGCTGTCTTCATTTCTTTTCATTCTTTTTTCTTTACTCTGTTCTGTGGCAGTGATTTCCACCATTCTGTCTTCCAGGTCACTTATCCGTTTTTCTGCCTCAGTTATTCTGTTATTGATTCCTTCTAGTGTATTTTTCATTTCATTATTGTATTGTTCATCTTTGTTTGTTTGTTCTTTAATTCTTCTAGGTGTTTGTGAAACATTTCTTGCATCTTCTCAATCTTTGCCTCCATTCTTTTTCTGAGGTCCTGGCTCATCTTCACTATCCTTATTCTGAATTTTTTTTTCTAGAAGGTTGCCTCTGTCCACTTCATTTAGTTGTTTTTCTGGGGTTTTATCTTGTTCCTTCATCTGGTATATAGTCCTCTGCCTTTTTATTTTGTCTGTCTTTCTGTGAATGTGATTTTCATTCCACAGGCTGCAGGATTGTAGTTCTTTTTGCTTCTGCTGTCTGCCCTCTGGTGGATGAGGCTATCTCTAAGATCCTTATTTTATTTGAGGATAAATAATACATTTTTATTAAATTTAGACTTATAAATTTAAATATAAAATGTCCAGTATATTCACTATAAGAACAGTAACAGAATATATACTAACAAAATCAGTAGAAGGGAAAGTATAGAATGTAATGAAAAGAAAAAATATAATCTAAGGGTATTTATAAAAAGAAAAACATTAGTAGAAAAGAATGCAAACATATCAATAATCATAGTTAGTATACATGGACTAAACTCTCCAGTTAAAATATAGACTGTCTGATTGGATAAAAATTAAGACTCAGGCACCTGCTGTATATAAGATACAGCTAAAACACAAGGATGTAGAATAGTTGAAAGGAGAATGATAGTAAAAACTGTATGAAGCAAATACAAACCAAAATTTTGTTACTAAAAACTTTACTACTGGGCTTCCCTGGTGGCGCAGTGGTTAAGAATCCACCTGCCAATGCAGGGGACATGGGTTTGAGTCCTGGTCCAGGAAGATCCCACATGCCACGGAGCCACTAAGCCTATGCGCCACAACTACTGAGCCTGTGCTCTATAGTCCGTGTGCCACAACTACTGAGCCTGTGCTCTATAGTCCGTGTGCCACAACTACTGAAGCCCACATGCAGAAACGAAGACCCGACGCAGCCAAAAATAAAATAAATAAATTATAAAAAGAACTTCATTACTCTCAGACTAAATACACTTTACAAAAAAGAAATTACTGGGTTTTATAGGATCATAGATAGATAGATAGATAGACAGATTAAAATATCAATTTATCCACTCAATAAACATTTTTTAGAGTTTACTATGTGCTAACCACTATTTTAGCTACTAGGTATACAGCAGTAAACAAAATTAAGAAACTCACAAGAAGTGGATTTAAAATTCTAGGTTTGTATATACCTAATGACATACTTCTAACCCTAAAAAAGCGAAAAAAAAATCAATGAGCTACAAGATAAAATTCACAAATTCACCATAATAATATGAGAGTTAAATAAAAACACACCTCTCTGATAAATCAAACGTGGGGAAAAAGAGTTAGGCTATAAAAGAATTGTATGCTATAATTAACAGCTGGTTTAATAGACAGGTACATAAGTAAATCCTGCATGAGAAAAGAAAATACATAAGCCAGGCCATAAGGCAGAGCTTAATAAATTTCAAGCAGCTGCTCCCACCTCGTTGGAAGTGAGCGCAGCTGGCTGCCACTGCCGCCGAGGGTCCCTCAACCAGGAGCCAACTGCTGCCACTGCCTTCCTGGGAGCATGTGTGGGCTGTGCACCTGCATACCCCCTATCAAGGGCCTATCTTCCAGCACACACTGAGGAAAGAGACGGCAAGCATGCAAACCTAAAACAGCCCTCACGCCGAAAAAATATTAAACCACACAAGCTATGCAGGGATGCTCCCACATATAAACAGCCCTCCAAGACTACAGTAGATAATTGTTTCTCCTACACTCACAGAGTAAGAGAAATATAAGCAAAATGAAGAAGCAGAGGAACCACTCCCAGTTAAAAGACCAAGAGAATTCTCCTGAAGAAACAAACAATGAAACAGACCTCTTCAGTCTAACAGACACCAATTTCAAAATGGAGGTAATGAAAATACTGAAGGAATTAAGAAAGGCAATTAACAGAAATGCAGATTACTGTAAAAAGGAACTAGAAACCATAAGGAAGAGCCAAAAAACTTAGAAAATTCATTTGCTGAGATGAAAGCTGAGTTACGGTAATGAATAGCAGAATGAATAATGCAGAAGAAAGAATAAGTAATCTGAAAGATAGAATAATGGAAATTACCCAATCAAAACAGCAGACAGAAAGCCAAATGAAAGCAATATAAGAGATCTATGGGATAATATAAAGCATGCCAGTCTATACATAATAGGGATTCCAGAAGGAAAAGAAAGAGAAAAGGGGATTGAAAATGTATTCGAAGAAATTATGGCTGAAAATTTCCCAAACCCAAAGAAGGAAACAGGTATCCAGGTACAGGAAACACAGAGGGTCCCAAACAAGATGAACACAAACAGACCTACACCAAGACATATTATAATAAAAACGGCAAAAGTTAAAGAGAGGATTCTAAAGGCAGCAAGAGAAAAACAAAGAGTTAATGAAAAAGGAACCCCCATAAAGCTGTCAGCTGATTCCTCTAGGGGACTTCCATATAGGCCAGGGGACTTCCCTGGTGGTCCTGTGGTAAAGAATCCACCTTCCAATGCAGGGGACATGGGGTCGATCCCTGGTCAGGGAACTAAGATCCCACATGCCACGGGGCAACTAAGCCCTTTTGCCACAACTACCAAGCTTGCATGCCTCAATGAGAGAGCCCGCGTGCTGCAAACTACAGAGCCCACGTGCTCTGGAGCCGCATGCCACAACTGGAGAGAAGCCTGTGCACTGCAACCAAGAGCCCGAGTGCTGCAATGAAGAGCCCATACTGCAACGAAAGATCCTGCATTAAGCAACTAAGACCCAATGCAGACAAAAAAATAAATAAATAAAATAAATAAACATTAAAAGGAAAAAAAACCAAGCACTACAGGCCAGAAGGGGGTGACAAAATAAATTCAAAGTCTTAAAAGGGAAAAATCTGCAACTTAGAATACACTACCCAGCAAGATTATCATTTAGAATAGGAGGAGAATTAAAGAATTTCTTAGACAAGCAAAAACTAAAAGAATACAGCAATACTAAACCTATCCTAAAAGAAATATTGAAAGGCCTTCTCGAAATAGAAAAGAAGCAAGAAGATATAGGATAAAGGAAATCACATTTGGAAAGTAAATCACTTAAATTAGCCAGTATACAGATAAAAAACCAAAACAAACAAACAAACAAAAAAAACCTATTTGTGAAAGCAATGATCAACATAAAGAACAGCTAAAGGATAAATATGAAGATGTAAAAAAGGACATCAAATCATAGATATGGGGAAAGAGAGTAAGAATATGTAGCTTCTTTTTTTTTTTTAGAATGTGTTTGAGCCTAAATGACTCTCAGTCTAAAGTAAGCAGATCCAGGAAGGGGTTAACATACAGGGCAACCACAAATCAAAAACATACAATAGAGTCACAAAAATCAAAAAGAAGAGAACACAAGCATAAAATAAAAGGAAATCATCAAACCATAAAACAAAAAACAAAAAAGAAAAAGGAACAAAGAAGAAACAAAGAATCAACTGGAAAACAAAGTTTAAAATGGCAATAAATACATATGTATTAGTAATTACCTTAAATGTCAATGGACTGAATGCTCCAAAAAAAACACAGAGTGGCAGACTGGATTAAAAAAAAAAAGAGCCTACAATATGTTGCCTACAAGAGACCCACCTTAGGGCAAAGGGCACACATAGATTGAAAGTGAGAGAATGGAAAAAGATATTTCATGCGAACAGAAATGACAAGAAAGCAGGAGTTGCAATACTCATATCAGACAAAATAGACTTTAAAGCAAAGGCTATAAAGAAAGATAAAAAAGGACACTATATAATGACAAAAGGATCAATACAAGAAGAGGATTTTACATTTGTCAACATATATGCACCTAATATAGGAGCACCCAAATACATAAAACAAATAGTAACAGACATAAAGGGAGAAATTGATGGGAGTACAATAATAGTAGGAGACTTTAACACCCCACTCACATCAATGGACAGATCTTCAAGACAGAAAATCAGTAAGGCAACAGAGATCCTAAATGATACAATAGAATAGTTAGACTTAATTGATATTTTCAGGACATTATATCCAAGAAAACCCAGAATACACATTCTTTTCAAGTGCACATGGAACATTCTCTAGGACTGACCACATACGAGGGCACAAAACTAACCTCAACAAATTTAAGAGTGTAGAAATTATTTCAAGCATCTTCTCTGACCACAACAGCATGAAACTATAAATCAATCCAAGGAAAAGAAATGAGAAAAAAATAAATGATTATATGGAGACTAAACAACATACTACTAAAAAACCAATGGTTCAATGAGGAAATCAAAAAGGAAATTAAAAAATACCTTGAGACAAATGACAATGAAAACACAACCATACAAAATCTATAGGATTCAGCAAGAGCAGATCTTAGAGGGAAGTTCATAGTGATACAGGCCTTCCTCAAAAAACAACAAGAAAAATCTCAAATAAACAACCTAACCTACCACCTAAAAAAATTAGGAAAAGAAGACCAAACAAAACCTAGAGTCAGCAGAAGGAAGGAAATACTAAAGATCAGGGAGGAAATAAATACAGTAGAGATTTAAAAAAATAGAAGAAATCAATAAAACCGAGAGCTGGTTCTTTGAACAGGTAAACAAAATTGACAAACCTCTGGCCAGGCTCACCAAGAAGAAAAGAGAGAGAACCCAAATAAACAAAATAAGAAATGAGAAGGAGAGATCTCAACTGATACTGCAGAAATACAAAAAACCATAAGAGAATACTATGAACAATTATAGGCCAACAAATTTGACAACTTAGAAGAAATGGACAACTTTCTAGAAACACACAGCCCACCAAAATTCAACCAAGAAGAAATAGATAATTTGAACAGACTGATCAATAGAAGTGAAATAGAATCTGTAATTTAAAAAAAAAAAACAAAAAAACTTCCTACAAACCAAACTCCAGGACCAGATGTCTTCACAGGTGAATTCTACCAAACATACAAAGAATAACTTACAGTGATTCTCCTCAAACTCTTCCAAAAGACTGAAGAGTAGGGAACACTCCCAAAGACATTCAGTGAAGCCACCATCACCCAGATACCAAAACTACACAAAGACACCACCAAAAAAGAAAATTACAGGCCAATATCTTTGATGAATATATAATAGATGCAAAAACCCACAGCCAATATAATACTCAACAGTGAAAAGCTGAAAGCCTTCCCACCAAAATCTGGAACAAGACAATGATGCCCACTCTCACCACTTCTATTCAACATAGAATTGAAATCCTAGCCACAGCAATCAGACAAGAGAAAGAAATAAAAGGTATCCAAATTGGAAGGGAAGACGTAAAATTGTCACTATATGCAGATGACATGATACTATATGTAGAAAACTCTAAGGACACCACACAGAAACTACTAGATCTAATAAATGAATTCAGCAAAGTAGCAGGATACAAGATTAACATTCAGAAATTGGTTGCATTTCTTTACACTAACAGTGAAATATCAGAAAGAGAATGTAAAAAAAAAATATCTTTTAAAATCGCACCAAAAAAAAAAATACCTAGGAATAAACCTGACCAAGGAGGTGAAAAACTTATACACTGAGAACTATAAAACATTAATAAAGGAAATTAAAGAGGATTCAAAGAAATGGAAAGATATCCCATGCTCTTGGATTGGAAGAATTAATATTGTTAAAATGGCAATACTACCCAAAGCAACCTACACATTTAATGTGATCCCTATCAAATTACCAATGATACTTTTCACAGAATTAGAACAAATAATCCAAAATTTTATATGGAACCATAAAAGAACCAGAATTTCCAAAGCAATCCTGAAGGGAAAAAAAAAAAAAAAAAAGCAGGAGTCATAACTCTCCCAGACTTCAGACAATACAAACAAAGCTACAGTAATCAAAACACCATGGTATTGGTACAAAAACAGACATATGGATCAATGGAACAGAATAGAGAGCCCAGGAATAAACCCACACACCTATGGTCAATTAATCTTTGACAAAGGAAGCAAGAATATAAAATGGGAAAAAGTCTTCAGCAAATGGTACTGGGTAAGTTGGACAGCTGCATGTAGATCAATGAAGTTAGAACACACCCTCACACCACGCACAAAAATAAACTCAAAATGGCTTAAAGACTTAAACATAAGACACAACACCATCAAACTCCTAGAAAAGAGCATAGGCAAAACATTCTCTGACATAAATCGTACCAATGTTTTCTTAGGTCAGTCTCTCAAGGCAATAGAAATAAAAGCAAAAATAAACAAATGGGACCTAATCCAACACATAAGCTTCTGCACAGCAAAGGAAACCACACACACACACAAAAAAGCAAAGACAACCTATGAAATGGGAGAAAATATTTGCAAATGATGCGACCAACAAGGGCTTAATCTCCAAAATATACAAACAGCTCATACAACTCAACAACAAAAAAAGAAATAACCCAATTGAAAAATGGGCATAAGACCTTAATAGACATTCCTCCGAAGAAGACATATAGATGGCCAGTAGGCACATGAAAAGATGCTCAATGTCACTAATTATTAGAGAAATGCAAATCAAAACTACAATGAGGTATCACTTCACACTGGTCAGAATGGCCATCATTAAAAAGTCTACAAATAACATATGCTGGAGAGGGTGTGGAGAAAAGCAAACCCTCCTACACTGTTGGTGGGAATGTAAGTTGGTACAGCCACTATGGAAAAGAGTATGGAGGTTCCTCAGAAAACTAAAAACAGAATTACCATATGACCCAGCAATCCCACTCCTGGGCATACACCAGGACAAAACTCTAATTCAAAAAGATATACGCACCCTTATGTTCACAGCAGCACTATTCACAATAGCCAACACAGGGAAACAACTTAAGTGTTTGTTTAGGTCAACAGATGAATGGATAAAAGAAGATGTGGTACATATATACAATGGAATACTACTCAGCCATAAAAAAGATATAATGCTATTTGCAGCAAATAATGCCATTTGCAGCCATAAAAAAGAAATAATGCATTTGCAGCAACATAACTAGAGATTATCATATTAAGTGAAGTAAGTCAGAAAGAGAAAGACAAATACCATATGATATCACTTATATGTGGAATCTAAAATATGGCACAAATGAACCTATCTGCAAAACAGACTCACAGACATAGATATTAGACTTGTGGTTGCCAAGGGGGAAGGAGAGAGGGAGAGGGGTGAACTGGGAGTTTGGGGTTGGTAGATGCAAACTATTTCATTTAGAATGGATAAACAACAAGGTCCTACTGTATAGCTCAGGGAACTATATCCAATCTCCTGGGATCAACCATAATGGAAAAGAATATTAAAAAAGAATGTATATATGTGTATAACTGAGTCACTTTGCTGTACAGCAGAGACTGGCACAACATTGTAAATCAACTATACTTCAATTTAAAAATATTTAAATATAAAAAACAAAAATAAATTTCAAGCAATAATTATCAGACAGACTTCATTCTCTGAGCTCAAAGTTAGAAGTCAATAACTAAAAAGTAAATAGAAAAAAATTCATTTGTTTGGAATTTAGGAATAATAGAGAAAAAAGATACAATAGAAAATGTGAAATTGAATTAAGATGAATTAATAGTTATTCTTTTAAAATATATAAATTTGACAAATTAGTAAGAACAAAGAAAGAAGGAAAAAATACAAATACATACTATTAGGAATGAAAATGGGACATAACCACTGATGTAGCAGAGATTTAAAAGCTCCTATATAAGTAATAAAAATAATTATGAACCTTATGCTAACTAATTTTACAACCTAAATGAAAAGGAACACTACTTGGAAAAAATATAAACTACAATAGTTGACTCAAAACCTTAAAACTATTTTTAAAAATTGAATAATTAACTTTAAAAATAACAACTTCCTTTAAGAATACCCAGGCTCAGATGATTTTATACAAGCATTCTATGAAACACTGAAGAAACAGATTATAATCTTAGGCAAACTTTTTCAAGACTAGGAAAGAAGACTGCTTCCCAATCCTTCTTATCAAGTTAGCAAAATCTTGACACCAAACCTAGGGAAGGATATTACAGGAAATAAAAAATTGAAGACCAATTTTACTCAAGAAGTAGACATAAAATTCATTTTTAAAAAATGCTAGCAAACCAAATAAAGCAATGTAAGAAAATAATATGACACCAAGTATTAAAACTCAGATTTACCTCAAGTAACCAAAGCAGGACCAAGATTGGTTTAATACTAGAAATTGTTAATCCATTTCACCATACTAATTAATTAGAGATGAAAACCCATAGGACTTTATCAATAGATACAAATAAAACATCAATAAATTAATATCCAGTTTTTTTAATATATATTTTTAATTAGCAAACTAGGAGTAAAAAGAAATTTTCTTAAGTTGATAAAGAAAATCTCCCCCTCATAAAAAATGTACATGTACACACATCATATGTAACAGAGAAATACTAGAAGTTTTACTTTTAAAATCTGTAGCAAGAAAAGAATACCACCCTCACCAATGTCATCAATTCTATCCAATGTTATATGAAGGGAAGTAACCTGATCAACTAGACAACAAAAAAAGACATGGGCCGAAAGGAAGAAATTAAATTGTCATTAGTTGCATATGATATAATTGAACTGCACAGTGTCCCCCCAAAATATGTACAATAAATTATTAAAATTAATAAGAGCTCATCCACTTATTTAACAAATATTTATTGAATACCTACTATAAGCAGAATACTACTCTTGATGCTGGAGGAAAAGTAGTATACAAAATAGAAAAAGTACCTGCCCCAGTGTAGCTTACATTCTGGTGAAGGAAAATGTACAATAAACAAAATGAGGAAGAAAATTATACAGTATATTAGAAAATGATAACTACAGAAAAAGCTCAAGTAGGAAAAAGGATAAGTACTCGGGATAATGTGAAAAGAGAATGGTTTAGCAACCTAATTGCATTTCTATATACCAGCAACTTCTTAAAAGATGTAATAAAGAAAGACATCATTTGTAATAGCAACCAAATATACATTTCTTATATAAAAGTAAATAAAAGGTGTGCAAGACTCTTTTGGAGTACATTAGAAAACTCTGTTGAAAGACATTCATAGAGGATCTAATACATGGAGTGATTCCACATGTAGAGGTTGAAAAACTATAACCATAAAGATGCATTTCTCCTTAGATTGTTCTATGGTTTCAATTTAACTCCAATCCTTCCAAACTTTGATGAAATTTGAGAAGGCATTTCAAAATGTTTACAGGGAAGAGCAAAGGGGGAAGAATGGACAAACACTCCTGGAAATAAAGAACCAGGCTGGGGGCAGGAGAGTAGACTTACTCAACCAGATATCAAAATTTAGAATACAATTATAGTAATACTATATGGAAGGCACTGTGTAATTAGTACAGTGATTGATAACAGAACAGAGAGCCCTAAAGCAGAGCCACACTTACATGGACATATGACAAAACTGACATATGACAAAACTGACATTGCAAGTGATTGGGAATGGAGTATGGAATGCAGGAAAGTATATGGGAACAACCGGGTACTTTTATGGACAAAAGTGAATTCGGATTCCCACCTCACACTATGCTTTAAAATAAATTCCAAGTGGATTAAATAGAGGAGATTAGCCTATCAAACTTTTAGAATATAGGAAAACATACACAAGAACATCAACTATAAAAGAAAATATTTATACATTTGACTGTATTAAAATTAATAATTTTATTCCCAAAAAGGTTTCAGAAAGGCCATGAAAAACCAAACCACAAACATGAGATGTTTGTAATATTTATATCTGACAAAATTTTAGTATCCTGGCTGTAAGAATCACTAGGCAGAGGACAAGCAACCCAAGAGAAACAAGGATAAGGGAGTAGGACAGGATTATCATTGAAGAGGAAAACTAAATGGTAATAAACATAAGAAAAATGTTTAGGGAAGTGTGAATTAATCCCACAAGATAGCCTATACTTCCCCCAAATAGAGGAAATGAAAATGTTAGACATTATCCAGTGTCACTGAGGACAAGGAGTAAACAGAGCTTGTATATACTGAAGAATACATTAGTGCATGCACTTTAGAAAACAAACCCATCCTTGCGTGCATACCTAGGATGTATTCAGGTGTGTGCACAAAATGGACATATAAAAATGTTAATAGACAGGAATGTAGAATGACACAGTCACTCTGGAAAATAGTTTGGCAGTTTCCTACAATACTCAACATGTGCTTACCATACAACCCAGCTATCACACTCTCAGGCATTTATCGCAGAGAAATAAAAACTACGTTCACACAAAATCCAGTACACAAATGTTCATAGCAGCTTTGTGAACTAGCCCCATCCTGGAAACAACCCCAATGTCCTTCACAGGTGAATGTTAAACTGTGGTACATCTATGCCATGGAATACTACTCAGTTAAAAAGGAACAAACTGTTGGTGCATGCAACAGCTTGGATGGATCTCAAGGAAATATGATGCCTGAAAAAAAAAAAAGCCATTTCAAAAGGCTGCATACTGTGAGTTCCCATTCATATAGCAGGTTTGAAATGACAGAATTATGGGGATGGAGAACAAATTGGTCGCCGGGGGTGAGGGAAGAAGAAAGGGAGAGAGGTGGCTATGGCCATCAAAGAGTAGCATAAAAGAGTGTTATAATGGAACTTTTCTGTATCTTGACTGTGTAATGAAATGTCATGGAACTAAACACACACACACACATACACACACGTGAGTTCATGAGAACTAGTCAAATCTGAATAAGGTAAATGGACTGTATTAATGTCAGTTTCCTGGCTGTGATATTGGGCTATAGTTATGCAAGATGTTGCTATTGGGAGAAGCTGGAAGAAGTCCATAGAGATCTCTTCGTATGATTTCTTACAACTGCAGGTGAATGTAAAATAATCTCAAAAAGTTTTTAAAATATTCATAGAAAAAAGTTATTTTTTCTTTTTTTGGCCACACTGCGTGGCAAGTGGGATCTTAGTTCCCTGACCAGGGATTGAACCCGTGCCCCCTGCAGTGGAAGCACGGAGTCCTAACCACTGGACCTCAGGGAAGTCTCAGAAAAAATTTTTTAATAGTGAAAAAATCTTGTGTACAATCTAGATGTCACTTTGGTAGGAGAATGAATTAATAGATCATGATATATTTAGGCACCAGAAAACTGTACAGCAGGAAAATGAAAAATTTACAGCTTCACATATCAACACAGGTCAATCTCCAAAAAATTCTAATTGTGGGGAAAAAAATTGCAGAAAAATTAATATAATGTATTCTATGTATGGTTCATATGGGTCAAACTTCAGGAAATATTTTGGTTAAGAATGCATCCATGTGTGGTAAAATTATGAAGAGAAGCAAGAAAATGATAAATACTATATTCATGAAAGTAGTTACTTCAGGGTGGTAGAAGGTGGGACATAGATCAGAAAACAGACTTAGGGGACTGATACTCTTTGATGTTTGGGTACCTACCATCCAGTTTAACTACTTTTTACTTTATGTTCACGATACAGTCTTTGTATGTATTTGATATCTAATTAAAACAACATAAACAGCTTATAGGGAAAGAAAGCTTCTGGGGAAAAAAGAGGGCATGTGAAAGACTGTGGAATCTATGAAAATATGATATTAGTGCAATTAAGTTCCAATTCCAAAGCCCCTTACAGGAAGGCATTAATAACACAGCAATAAACAATTTCCATTCACTTTACAATGGGGATAGACTAATGTGTGTGCACCCACACCATATACACCTGCCCTACTTTGGCAAGAGAACACTTATAGTTTCTCTGTGATACAATCAGTTAAATAAAAATAAACACTTGCAGATACTAGAGAGATGGCTGCAATACAGGAAAACAGTATGCATGGTGGTTGTGTACACAGCTCTGCAGTCAGATTCCATGGGTGTGGCTCTTAGTGCCATCGTCCTCTAGGTGAGACCCTGGGGCAAGAAGTCTCACATGTGAAATGGGACTAATACAGCAGTTCTCAAATGTTTTGGTCTCAAGACCCTTTTATTATTAAGGACCTCAAAGATGTATTGTTTATATGGGTCATTATATCTATCAATATTTTCTGTTTCTTCATTAATCAAATAACAAGAAACCTATTGCATGTTGATATCAATAATATATTTTATGAAAAACATATATTCTGGGACTTCCCTGGTGGCGCAGTAGATAAGACTCTGTGCTCCCAATGCAGGGGGCCTGGGTTCGATCCCTGGTCAGGGAACTAGATCCCACATGCACGCTGCAACTAAGAGTTCGCATGCCATGGCTGAGGAACCTGCGTGCTGCAACTATGGAGCTGGCAAGCCACAACTAAGGAGCCCTGGAGCTGCAATTGGGGAGCTTGCCTGTCACAAATAAGGAGCCCGCCTCCCATAACTAAGACCCAGTGCAACCAAATAAATAAATATTTAAAAAAGAAAAATATATAATCTAAAACAAAAAATAATTAATGAGAAGAGTAGCACTATTCCACATTTATGCAAATCTCTTTAATATCTGACTTAGAAGACAGCTGAATTCTTATAGCTGCTTCAGCATTCAATCTATTGCAATATGTCGTTTTGGTTGAAGTATGTGAGGAAAATCCAACTTCACACAAATACAAAGCTGGAAAAGGAAGGACTTTGTGGAATCCGGAAAAGGTCTCAGGGACCTCTCTACCCAGGATCCTTGGACCATACTTTAACAAGCCCTAGACTAAAAAGTTTCCAGTTTCGAGATTGCAAAGTGAACACATGTTGCAATCTTCTGTTTCCTACACAAAACTGAACTACAGAAAATATGTTAAAATAAAAAATGTATGGCTGGGCTTAAAAAACAGAACATGACAGAACTGGGGGTAGGGATAAATTGGAAGTTTGGGATTGACATATACACACTACTATATATAAAACAGATAACTAATAAGGACCTACTGTATAGCACAGGGAACTCTACCCAAGACTCTGTAATGGCCTACATGGGAAAAGAACCTAAAAAAGAGTGGATATATGTATATGCATAACAGATTCACTTTACTGTACACCTGAAACTAACACAACATTGTAAATCAACTACACCCCAATAAAAATTTAAAAAAAATAAAAGAACGGGGTTGGGGGTATTCATTGAAGGAGCATTCAAGCATTAAAAAGTCCATGCATTGACATGATGGAATTCAAAACCTGAAGGTGACCCAGAAACAATTAACTGGGTGCTAGCTAAGTTGAGGCACTCCAGGCAGATAAAACCTTGTGCATCATTCCTGTCTTCTTCAGAGACCAGGCAGCAGCAACGAGGGGTAGCTGTCTATAGGTGGGAGCCAGGATCAGAGAGGCTAGACAGAACTTCTGGTGCCCAGAGAAACCAGCTGCTCAAGCACAGAATGACAAATACTCCACCCAGCCGTCAAGCCACACTTACCCATTCTCACCATACACAGTTCATTCAAAACAGTACACTTGGTAAGGCCCCATAGCACAGAGAAAACAGATAATTTAACAGGAAATGTTAATCACTGAGATAAACACAACCAAAAATCGTCCAATACTGCAGGAAATTCAGGAAAATCACCCAAAATTGAAAGAGGCAACAAACTCAACCAATGGCAGAATTTATATCTGAGGACAAAGAATTAATATTGCAGTCAGAAGAGGACTTTTTCAAAAAAGATAATTACTGTACTCAGAAACTTTAAAACAAAACACATTGTTTATTCACTCTTTCAAGTGACAAATATAATTGATAGGGTTCCGGAGTATTAACAATAGATGGATTAAAAAGCCAAATAAACACACAGAGAGAAAGAATTAGTGAGCTGGAAGACTGAGTTAAAGAATTCTTTCAGAACGAAGCCAAAGGGATAAGATGAAAAAGAGGACAGGTAAGTTAAAAAATGTGAAAGACAAATCCAGAAACCAAAAAGTTTCTAAGGGAAATTCTGGAGAGAATGAGAACTGATAATGGAGAGATAGCAATAAGAAAAGGAAGAACAGCCCAAAACTGAAGATGGACACTGATGAGTCCTCCGTCTGAAAGAAACCACTGAGTGTCAAGCAGGATAATATCAAGCATGCGTGTAAAACTCTAAAATCTGCTAGGAAACTCAGAATAAATACCTATACATGAAAAAACAGATTGACGTGGGAGACTGAATATACAGACAGTACTGGGCAGACTATACATAACTACAACTCTCACCCGCAATCTGCAGCAACCTGCCCAGGAAGCCAATCCATGATCTGTAGTACGTACGCTAGGAAGGCAGACTGCTTTCTGTAAGTTAGACTTGTGGGAAGCCAAACAATAACTTCTGTCATAGTCATCCCCAAACGACCAGGACTTTATTAACAACTGATAGCTTCCCTAATTTTACCCCTGTTTCCAACTAAGAACCAACCAGAGAAAGCAAAATATGTACCCCTAACCAACCACATAGGATGTCCCACTTCTAGTTAGCCTGCCTACAACTTCCCTGCACCAGCAGCCTCCAATCAGGGCGTAGAAGCCTTCCCCTTTTTTCCACTATAAAGCTTTCTTACTCCTCTGTCTGCCTCTGTAGCAACCTCTGAATAAATAACATTAGCTTATTCTCATTTGGTTGTATTTCCATAGTTATCTTCAACCATGTGTGGTACCCATAGGGCCTCCTTGTGCCTTGCTGCTGGTCTAGTCTATGACCCATCACCAGGTCTGAACTCTTCTCTCTTTGTGTTGAGTTGCTCAGCTATTTATTCTCTGTGTGGTACATAGGCTTTGTTATTGGTTTACATTTGTTGGCCTCCTTGGTTGAATGAGACCATTCTTTTTCATCTCTTTTTGCTTTCTTTTGTGTTACTGTTTGGTGTTGTGTTGTCTAAAAGTATTTTTTGTCCTATGAAGGAGGACAAAACTGCTCTATGAAGGAGACTCATAGAGCAGAATGCCTGTTATTTGAGCTGGCATCACAGACCTTTTGAGTTTTCAGTTCTCACCAGATTGGCATCCACTGAATAAACTTTGCTGTGTGTCACCAATAGAACCAGATAAGTTTTCCCTTCTACATTATGTCCTAAAAGGTTGGCTTTGATCTAAAGAGAGTATCCTCTTTGGTTTTCCACCTGCCAGGAGCACAGATTATTGGGTCTGCATTAGGAGGTGGTCAGCTCTCAGGTTGGTGCCCAAGACACAAGGAATATAAGTATTACATTCCTGCCAACCATCTCCAGCTCTCCTGGGGTCACCTAAGTCTAAATCCTCTCTACTACCTAGAAAAACTACTGATTCCTATATGTACTCTGATTAATATCCTAATTCTTGTGTCTAACTTTCTAAGTGGCATAGCCTCACGAAGGATGATTTGGGCCTTCACTGGCGTCTCTTGGGAACATTTGATCTGAACAAAACTGTTCATTTGAAAGGTGCCTTAGAAAAGAAAGGGAATAAGATTTCACAATCCCATTGAGCATCATTTTTTGATTGGTATGCAGAGGCCTCCGAATGAAATTCTGAATAAGCAATTACTTCACTAAAAGATTCTTTGCCCAAAGCTAAGGAAAATTTGACAAACTTGCAAGAACGAAGGAGAATTCGTTCCCTAATAAATCCTCCCCTCTTTGTCCCCTGGCCGCCTCTCTCCATTCAGCCCTCCCTCTTCCTTCTGTTCTTCTGCCCTCTCTCCTTCCACACTTCCTCCTCCCTCCTCCCCTTGTCCAGACACCCTACCTTTTCCCAACCACTTACCTAAAACCTCAAAATACCAGTTGCCTGTAAGGATCCATCCCTCCCATGAGCCAGGTGTACAAGAAACTATAGAATTTAAGCTTTGGACCTGAGCTGAATTAAGAGCTTTAATTAAAGATTTCCTTAAATCCAAACAAGATCACAAATATTCACAGAAGAATTTAAAATTCTTTGGGTACATATGACCTAGGATTACCTGACATGTCAACTTGTACACATGTTGGCTGGAACTTCAGATGCTAAATCCTGGGTGGCAAAAGCTGATTGGACTTATCTGGAAAGGGACCTACAGGCCCCCCTTTCCACAATAAACCACAATAAACTTAAAAAGAAAATATAGTGCCAGAAAAGAAATTCATCTCCTAAAAGCCATACCTGATGCATTTCCCACTCCAAAGTTGACTGAACCATAATTCAGGTATGCAAACAAGACGAAACTATAGGAGATTTTCAGGGTTGACTAGAAAATAACTCCTGACAACACTTGTGAGTTAAAGAAGGTGCTGATGTAGCAGCAGCTCTCCCATCTCATTTTGATGACAGAGTTAAATGTGAAATTGGAGATCTAATTCAAAAACAGAAAACAGAATGGAAAATAGGCACTTGAGCTAAACTGTAACTAACACCTAGCAGAATATTTTGATAGGGCTTTAGAACAAAAATGAAACAAGACTTTAACAAAGTAAACTTAGCCCTGCAGATCAAACACCTAGGTGGCTCACAACCCAACCAACCACCTACTGACAAGGACACTTGTAGATATTGTTTACAGAAGAACATGGAGGAAAGAATTGCCCCAGCTTATGAAAGAAAACCAAGACAAAGGAAGATCCCTCGTTTAGGATCACTGAGGGTCTTCTTATCCATGGAGTTATAAGGTCAAGGCCCTGGGAGGTGGGGGAATCATATCAGGAAGTTACCTTGACTTGTGCCCTTGCAGGCTATCATCTCTGGCATGCACTCCAGGGAGGGGCTAATGTCAGTTCAAGGCCCCTGCAGGCCACTTGGCCACACAAAACGAATGCCGAGGCAGCAATATTATGCAGTGGTTTTGTTAAACGCTGGACACATATCCTTAAACACTCAAGGCAAATTAACTATAAATACAAAGTCTTTCTCACCAATTCCTGCCACTCATATTCAAGGAGATATGGGTGCCACTCTTTCTGCACTATATCCTGCCACTTTTGCTCAACCTCTTCCTCAGAGTAACATATCACACGGATGGTACGTATTTCAAATAAGCCAACAGATTTCCCATATGAGCAAGCCCTTAACTGATAAAAACTTCTTCCTGCTCTGTGATATCACCCTTTCAAATTTAATAAGGAGACACTTACTTTGCCAATGGAATTGTAAAATCAAATGCACTCCAGAAGGACTATTTCTTGAGGTTCTAGAGGACTTGTCTATTCATAATTAAGTTGTGTCTGCTCTGGAGGAACCTTTGCTTCCTTCATTATATTTAGTGCATACCACAAACAGGGATCTTGACATTGTACCTGACACTCTACGGGCTAAAAATTTCACATACATAGGCAAAATAATTGGAATAGAATCTCTAAAAGTTCAGATACATCCAACCACACCATCATCTAAACTTCCACAATATTCCTTGACACCAGCAGCAAAGAAGAGGCATCAAATCTATTTGGAAGCCTTATATCCAAAGGTCTTCTCATACCCTACACTAGTCCTTGTAACACTTCCATCCTGCCAGCAAGGAAACTAAGTGGATGGCAATATCCATTTGTTCAAGACCTCAGAGCCATCAGCAAAATTATTATCCCTTGCTTCCCTATAGCACCTAGCCCAAATACAATCCTGTCATCAACTCTTCCTGAAGCCACTTGCTTCACCATAGTGGATCTTTGCTCTGCCTGTTTTCAGGATACATCTAGACCAGGACTATCAATTCCTCTCTTTGTCTTCGCCTGGGGAGCACAATAGTTTATCTGGACAGTCATGTCCCCGGGGTTCACTGAAGCCCCCCTCCTACATTTCCCAGGTCCTCAATCATGACTTAAAAGACCTAAATTCCCCCTTGTTTTTCAGTTCTGATACAATATGTAAATGATCTACTTTATTCAGAGAACAAAGAAGCCTAAGAAAAGGATGCCATATACTCGTTCTCAGTCTTAGCAGAAAAGGGACATAAAGGTTCAAAAAAAAATTTAAATTCTGCCAAACAGTTTATTAGTTAGGGCATGACCTATTTAAGAGGGAAAATCACTCTCTCCTAATGGACCGAAGGCTGTTCAAATATATCTTAGACCCTAACAAACAACAATTGAGGTTTCACTGGATATTGCAAACAAGGGGTGCCAGATTTTTCTGAAATTGCAACGCCTTTTACGAATTGACCAAGTCCTTGGTAAGAAGCTCTCTGCTCTGAGAGCTCAAACAAGAACCAGCTGTATATAATCTGGAGGAGGCTCTTCAACAACCTCCTTCCCCAGGCATCCCTAACCACAAAAAGCTGTTTCATCCATTTGCGTGTGAGCCACCTAAACAAGCTCTTGGGGTTTTAACTGAGCTCCATGGGAAACATCGGAAACCCATCTCTTAATATAGCCTTATCCTTGACCCAGCTGCAAAGACTTATCCCCCTTGTCTTAGGGTAACAGCTGCCACATCACAATGATGTTTCTGCCGGAACCAGTTCTAGGCTCCCCGCTTGACGTCATGGGTCCACGTGCAGTATATAGACATTACTGCTGACAGAGAACCCATGGCACTTTTCAGCCAACTGATTAACCTCTTAGGAAATTCTATTACTCTCTCCCTCTCACTTTACCATTCACCACTGCAACACCCTGAATCCTGCCCCTATGAGAAGGGGAGCTTCAACACTGGTGTACCTCAGTTAGGAAACTCTCTGTACCTTGCTTAGATTTAGTAAAGACTTCTATTGAGGCCTCAGCCTAATGTTATTTGCTGATGGACCAGACCTCAAAAGTGAAACTAGAGGATATCCAGCAGGATGTGCTACCACTAATCCAAGCTCTCCCTTAGAATACTGTACAGTCCTCTACCTGAGGTAAAACCAGCCCAGATGGCAGAACTTACCGTGCTCACAAGAGCTTGTCAACTAGCCAAAGACCAGAGAGTAAGCATATATACACATAGTAGGTATGCCTTTGGAGTAGTACATGGCTTTGGGATGCTTTGGAAACAAAGGGGGTTTCTCACCTCTGCTGGAACCCCCATCAAACATGAACAGCAAGTTAAGGAACTTTTAGGTGCACTCCTACTTTCTAGAGAGATGGCTATCATAAGGGTTGAGCCCATGTAAAAAGAGATAAAAGATAAAGCAAATGCTCTACAATCATTATGCCAAACAAGTTATTTAACCAAGGTTAGGATCCCATCTAAACCCTCAAAGGATACACCTCTCTGGAGAGAATCAAAAAGGCCATTATAAAATATCAACACAACAAATACCAATAAGGATCAACAAAAGCAGAGATGTGCTTTGACAAGGAGAACATCTGAAATAAAGTGACATAGGAAGATGGAAAATAAAGGAATGAAAAAACATGAAAGCAAGTATTAATAACCAGAAAGTCAATTGCTAATATATGATGAGGTAGAAAAGAAGGCAAAAAAGGATGAAGTATTTTATGCCGATTAAAGAAAAACCAACTACAAACCCATTTCAGTCATAAGTAGTCCTACCTTGTTTTGGGGTGTGTTTCTCAGAGTCTGCTCCCTGCTTGGTATTTCATCTTCCCAGTCTTCCCTTTGCCCTGCTTCCCAGAGAAAATCTCTCTCCTGCGCTTCTTGCGTGCATATTCCACTGCTATTTTTCCTTGATACTCATTAGTGTGGTGCTGAGAGATGCAGGGACGGAGATGTCCTCTGACCCTCGACTGACTGAGGCTCAGCCGTGGGCAATCACCGTACCCCTTGGGCTGGGGGCATGGTCTCACGAGTGATCTTGCCCCTCCTCCAGACCTAGTGCTGGGCTTTACACTATGCCTGCCCCTCTCCCTGGAGTAGAGCTTTTTCTCTTCCTTTCCCCATATCCAGCTGCAAAGGATTGGCTCCAGCCTCCTGTTCCTCAGCAAGATTAAGGCATTTGTTTCATGGGGAGATTGGTCTCAGCGGAGTTTCAGCAGGGCTGCCATCCCCCTCCCCCAGCCAGCACCTAGCTGAACGCCTGGTGCAGTTCTTGAGAGAAACACACCTGTAAGACTTTGCAAACCTCCCTATGTCTGGGATTCACACTCTTTAACAGAGCCCACCACCAGCCTTTAGGAATTTTTTTAAGTTTCTGCCTGGATCTCCTGTGCACTTCTCTGGTAGCTGGTAGTCTGTCCCTGGGAAGCAGCTGCAGACTGTTAGATGCCCTTAGCCACCTGTCGCTCCAGTGACAACGTTGAACTTTACCTCACCCTGTGCTCCCATCAAACAGTGACAGTAAGAAATCCCCCTACCATTCTTTGTTCCAGGAAATGGCTTAACACAAAGAACCACCCTTCCCCGTATGACTCAGATAAGACTTGCTGTTTACTCTTTGTCATGACTGGCATAACCCTCAAGGTGACTCCCATGTTTACCTGACAGGGGCCCAAACACAGACTTTTCCCCCTTTTGCCTGAACCTGCTGACAAAACCAGCCCTTCCTCTTTCACCTCAGGCTGACTCCCCGTTTTTTGTCTCATGAGGGAATAGCTAAAGTTAGAACTGTTAGTTCCCCCTGAAACCAGCCAGACACAGAAATAAACATTTCCACTTCGGCTGAGACTGTCCCTGACTGCAAAACAATCCCACCTCTAAATCCCCCACTTGTAACCTGTCTACTGCTCCCTATAAAAGTCTAAGGCAAAACCACCACTGAGAGGCCTTGATCTCTCAATCTGGGTGAGGCCCTATTGCAGCAGTCTGAATAAAATCATCTCCTTAATGGTCTGCTGCTTTATGTCTTTGACACCAGATTTCAGGTTAGTTACTTGCCCTGTGACCTCAGCCCACTATAAGTTCAAGAAAAGACACTCGTTTGCATTTATCCAGGTTTTTCCTGCTGTAAGTGTGGGAACAGCGCTGCTACCAGCTCTCTAGATCTCTGAGGCAAAACAGGAAGTCATGATACTTTTATTTACTACTTTCAGGTAACTAGTCAGGACTTTTTAAAAACTACCATTATGAACTAATGGATTTTAAGACTTTCAGGTTTTCATGCTATTGCAATTATTCTTTTTATTCTTAAATTTCCACATCTTTGCCCAGTGGGAGCCCCTTCAAGTTGGCCTCTTAGACCTTTTGAAACCAGTCAAGTAGTGTTTGACAGCTTCCTTGTTCTCTGTTTGGCAAGATGTTCCAGCCTCATCCTGTGCACTTCCCACCCCAGATCTGGAATCAGCCACTTCTCTAGGAAACCTTGTTTCTTTTCCTGGGAAATGGTATTTTAAGACCATAATCTAGGCTCCAGTGGTACTTTAACGCTTTATATGAAAAATACATTCGGGGGAAGTGAGAGGGAAGGAGCAAGAGTCAGGAGTAGCATCCAGGTGAACAGCCACCAACGTGGATGAGGAGGTGGCTGTGCCACCAAGGGAAGCGGACAGTATGGTGGAGAAGAGGGACATGCGCTCATTCCCACTGGCGAGAGCACCGGCATCACAACTAACTGCTGAACAGTCATCGACAGGAAGACACTGGAACTCACCAAAAAATATACCCCACATCCAAAGACAAAGGAGAAGCCACAATGAGATGGTAGGAGGGGTGCAATCACAATAAAATCAAATCCCATAACTGCTGGGTGGGTGACTCGCAAACCGGAGAACACTCATACCACAGAAGTCCACCCACGGGAGTGAAGGTTCTGAGCCCCACGTCAGGCTTCCCAACCTGGGGGTCTGGCAACGGGAGGAGGAATTCCCAGAGAATCAGACTTTGAAGGCTAGCAGGATTTGATTGCAGGACTTCAACAGGACTGGGGGAAAGAGAGACTCCACTCTTGGAGGGCGCACACGAAGTAGTGTGCGCATCAGGACCCAGGGGAAGGAGCAGTGACTCCATAGGAGACTGAACCAGACCCACCTGCTAGTGTTGGAGGGTCTCCTGCAGAGGCGGGGGGGTCAGCTGAGCCTTACCGCCGGCACAAGGACACTGGCAGCAGAAGTTCTGGGAAGTACTCCTTGGTGTGAGCCCTCCCAGAGTACGCCACTAGCTCCACCAAAGAGCCTGTAGGCACAGAGCTGGGTCACCTCAGGCCAAACAACCAAGAGGGAGGGAACTCAGCCCCACCATCAGCAGACAAGAGAATTAAAGTTTTACTGAGCTCTGCCCACCAGAGCAACAGCCAACTCTACCCACCACCAGTCCTGCCCATCAGGAAGCTTGCACAAGCATCTTAGATAGCCTCATCCACCAGAGGGCAGACAGCAGAAGCAAAAAGAACTACAATCCTGCAGCCTGTGGAATGAAAACCACATTCACAGAAAGATAGACAAAATGAAACAGCAAAGGACTATGTACCAGACGAAGGAACAGATAAAACCCCAGAAAAACAACTAATGAAGTGGAGATAAGCAACCTTCCAGAAAAAGAATTCAGAATAAGGATAGTGAAGATGATCCAGGACCTCTGAAAAAGAATGGAGACAAAGATAGAGAAGATGCAAGAAATGTTTCACAAACACCTAGAAGAATTAAAGAACAAACACCTAGAAGAATTAAAGAACAAACATATAAACAATACAGTAACTGAAATGAAAAATACACTAGAAGGAATCAATAGCAGAATAACTGAGGTAGAAGAATGGATAAGTTACTTGGAAGGCAGAATGGTGGAAATCACTGCTGTGGAACAGAATAAGGAAAAAAGAATGAAAAGAAATGAAGCCAGCCTAAGAGAGCTCTGGGAAAACATTAAATGCACCAACATTCTCATTATCGGGGTCCCAGAAGGAGAAGAGAGAGAGAAAGGATCCGAGAAAATATTTGAAGAGATTATTTTCGAAAACTTCCCTAACATGGGAAAGGAAATAGCCACCCAAGTCCAGAAAGTGCACAGAGTTCCAGGCAGAATAATCCCAAGGAGAAACACGCCAAGACACATAGTAATCAAATTGACAAAAATCAAAGACAACGAAAAATTATTAAAAGCCACAAGGGAAAAATGACAAATAACATACAAGAGAACTCCCATAAGGTTAACAGCTGATTCCTCAGCAGAAACTGTACAAGCCAGAAGGGAGTGGCATGATACCTTTAAAGTGATAAAAGGGAAGAAGCTACAACCAAGTTTACTCTACTCAGGAAGATTCTCATGCACATTCGACAGAGAAATCAAAAGCTTTACAGACAAGCAAAAGCTAAGAGAATTCAGCACCACCAAACCACCTTTACAACAAATGCTAAAGGAACTTCTCTAAGTGGGAAACACAAGAGAAGAAAAGGACCTACAAAAACAAACCCAAAACAATTAACAAAATGGTACTAGTGGGCTTCTCTGGTGGCGCAGGGGTTAAGAATCCACTTGTCAATGCAAGGGACACAGGTTCAAGCCCTGGTCCGGGAAGATCCCAAATGCTCGGAGCAACTAAGCCCATGTGCCACAACTACTGAGCCTGTGCTCTAGAGCCTGGGAGCCACAATGACTGAGCCCACATGCCACAACTACTGAAGCCTGCATGCCTAGAGCCTGAGCTCCACAGAAAGAGAAGCCACCGCAATGAGAAGCCTGTGCACAGCAACGAAGAGTAGCCCCCACTTGCCACAACTAGAGAAAGCCCATGCACAGCAACGAAGACCCAATGCAGTCAAAAATAAAATAAATTAAAAATAAATTTAAAAAAAAGAAAATGGTACTAGGAACATACATATCAATAATTACCTTAAATGTGAATGGATTAAATGCACCAACCAAAAGACACAGGCTCACTGAATGGATACAAAAACAAGACCCAAATATATGCTGTCTACAAGAGACCCACTTCAGACCTAGGGACACAGACTGAGAGTGAGGGGATGGAAAAAAATATTTCGTGCAAATGGAAATCAAAAGAGAGCTGGAGTAGCAATACTCTTATCAGATAAAATACACTTTAAAATAAAGAATGTTACAAGGAAGGAAACTACATAATGATCAAGGGATCAATCCAAGAAGAAGATTTAACAATTAAAAATATATCTGCACCCAACATAGGAGCACCTGAATACATAAGGCAAATGCTAACAGCTATAAAAGAGGAAATCTACAATAACAAGGTAATAGTGGGGGACTTTAACACCTCACTTACACCAATGGACAGATCATCCAGACAGAAAATTAATAAGGAAACACAAGCTTTAAATGACACAACAGACCAGAGAGATTTAATTGATATATATAGGATATTCCATCCAAACACAGCAGATTACAGTTTCTTCTCAAGTGCTCACACATCAAGCCTCGGTAAATTTAAGAAAACTGAAATCATATCAAGCATCTTTTCCGACCACAATGTTATGAGATTAGAAATAAATCAGTGGGAAAAAAACCGTAAAAAACACAAACACATGGAGGCTAAACAATACATTACTAAATAAAAGAGGTCACTGAAGAAATCAAAGAGGAAATCAAAAAATACCTACAGATAAATGACAATGAAAACAGGACGATCCAAAACCTATGGGATACACCAAAAGCAGTTCTAAGAGGGAAGTTTACAGCAATGCAATCCTACCTCAAGAAACAAGAAAAATCTCAAATAAGCAATCTAACCTTACACCTAAAGGAACTAGAGAAAGAAGAACAAACAAAACTCAAAGTTAGTAGAAGGAAAGAAATCATAAAGATCAGAGCAGAAATAAATGAAATAGAAACAAAGAAAGTAATAGCAAAGATCAATGAAACCAGAAGCTGGTTCTTTGAGAAGATAAACAAAATTGATAAACCTTTAGCCAGACTCATCAAGAAAAAGAGGGAGAGGACTCAAATCAATAAAATTAGAAATGAAAAAGGAGAAGTTACAATGGACACTGCAGAAACACGAAGCATCATAAGAGACTACTACAAGCAACTCTATGCCAATAAAATGGACAACCTGGAAGAAATGGACAACCTGGAAGTAATGGACAAATTCTTAGAAAGGTATAACCTTCCAAGACTGAACCAGGAAGAAATAGAAAACATGAACAGACAAATCACAAGAAATGAAATTGAAACTGTGATTAAAAATCTTCCAACAAACAAAAGTCGAGGACCAGATGGCTTCACAGGTGAATTCTATGAAATATTTAGAGAAGAGCTTACACCCATTCTTCTCAAACTCTTCCAAAAACTTGCAGGGGAAGGAACACTCCCAAACTCATTCTATGAGGCCACCATCACCCTGATACCAAAACCAGACAAAGATACCACAAAAAAGAAAATTACAGACCAACATCACTGATGCAAAAATCCTCAACAAAATACTAGCAAACAGAATCCAACAACACATTAAAAGGATCATACACCATGATCAAGTGGGATTTATCCCAGGGATGCAAGGATTCTTCAATATATGCAAATCAATCAATGTGATACACCATATTAACAAATTAAAGAATAAAAATCATATGATCATCTCAATAGATGCAGAAAAAGCTTTTGACAAAATTCAAAACCGATTTATGATAAAAACTCTCCAGAAAGTGGGCATAGAGGGAACCTACTTCAACATAATAAAGGCCATGTATGACAAACCCACAGCAAACATCATTCTCAATGGTGAAAAACTGAAAGCATTTCCTCTAAGATCAGGAACAAAACAAGGATGTCCACCCTCACCACTATTATTCAACATAGTTTTGGAAGTCCTAGCCACGGCAATCAGAGAAGAAAAAGAAATAAAAGGAATCCAAATTGGAAAAGAAGAAGTAAAACTGTCACTGTTTGCAGATGACATGATATTATACATAGAGAATCCTAAAGATGCCACCAGAATATGACTAGAGCTAATCAATGAATTTGGTAAAGTTGCAGGATACAAAATTAACGCACAGAAATCTCTTGCACTCCTATACACTAATGATGAAAAATCTGAAAGAGAAATTAAGGAAACACTCCCACTTGCCACTGCAACAAAAAGAATAAAATACCTAGGAATAAACCTACCTAGGGAGACAAAAGACCTACATGCAGAAAACTATAAGATGCTGAAGAAAGAAATTAAAGATGATACAAACAGATGGAGAGATATACCATGTTCTTGGATTAGAAGAATCAATATTGTGACAATGACTATACTACCCAAAGCAATCTACAGATTCAATGCAATCCTTATCAAATTACCAATGGTATTTTTTTTACAGAACTAAAACAAAAAATCTTAAAATTTATATGGAGACACAAAAGACCCCAAATAGCCAAAGCAATCTTGATGGAAAAAAATGGAGCTGGAGGAATCAGACTCCCTGACTTCAAACTATAGTAGAAAGCTACAGTCATCAAGACAATATGGTACTGGCACAACAACAGAAATATAAATCAATGGAGCAGGATAGAAAACCCAGAGATAAACCCACACACCTACGGTCCACTAATCTATGACAAAGGAGGCAAGGATATACAATGGAGAAAAGACAGTCTCTTCAATAAGTGGTGCTAGGAAAACTGGACAGCTACATGTAAAAGAACGAAATTAGAACACTCCGTAACACTATACACAAAAATAAACTCAAAATGGATTAGAGACCTAAATGTAAGACTGGACACTATAAAACTCTTAGAGGAAAACATAGGAAGAATACTCTTTTTTTTTTTTCATTTTTTTTTTTAAATTTATTTATTTGTGGCTGTGTTGGGTCTTCGTTTCTGTGGGAGGGCTTTCTCTAGCTGTGGCAAGCGGGGGCCACTCTTCATCGCGGTGCGCGGGCCTCTTATTATCGTGGCCTCTCTTGTTGCGGAGCACAGGCTCCAGACGCGCAGGCTCAGTAATTGTGGCTCACGGGCCTAGTTGCTCTGCGGCATGTGGGATCTTCCCAGACCAGGGCTCGAACCCGTGTCCCCTGCATTAGCAGGCAGAGTGTCAACCACTGTGCCACCAGGGAAGCCCAGGAAGAATACTCTTTGACATAAATCACAGCAAGATCTTTTTTGACCCACCTTCCAGAGTAATGGAAATAAACAAAATAAACAAAATAAAAACAAAAGTAAACAAATGGGACCTAATGAAACTTAAAAGCTTTTGCACAGCAAAAGAAACTATAAACAAGACAAAAAGACAACCCTCAGAATGAGAGAAAATATTTGCAAACAAATCGATGGACTAAGGATCAATCTCCAAAATATATAAACAGCTCTGCAGCTCAATATTAAAAAAACAAACAACCCAATCCATAAATGGGCAGAAGACCTAAAGAAGGTCCAAAGAAGACATACAGATGGCCAAGAAGCACATGAAAAACTGCTCAACATCACTAATTATTAGAGAAATGCAAATCAAAACTACAGTGAGGTATCACCTCACACCAGTTAGAATGGGCATCATCAGAAAATCTACAAACAACAAATGCTGGAGAGGGTGTGGAGAAAAGGGAACCCTCTTGCACTGTTGGTGGGAATGTAAACTGACACAGCCACTATGGAGAACAGTATGGAGGTTTCTTAAAAAAACTAAAAATAGAATTACCATATGACCCAGCAATCCCACTACTGGGCATATACCCTGAGAAAGCCATAATTCAAAAAGACACATGCACCCCAATGTTCACTGCAGCACTATTTACAATAGCCAGTTCACGGAAGCAACCTAAATGCCCATTGACAGATGAATGGATAAAGAAGATGTGGTACGTATATACAACGGAATATTACTCAGCCATAAAAAGGAACGAAATTTGGTCATTTGTAGAGACGTGGATGGACCTAGAGACTATCATACAGAGTGACAGTAAGTCAGACTGAAGTAAGTCATAAAGAGAAAAACAAATATTATATTAACGCATATATGTGGAATCCAGGTAAATGGTACAGTTGAACTGGTTTGCAAGGCAGAAACAGAGACGCAGATGTAGAGAAAAAACATATGGACACCAAGGGGGGAAAGCTGGAGGGGGTGGTGGTGGTGGGATGAACTGGGAGATTGCGATTGACATATATACTCTAATATGTATAAAACAGATAACTAATAAGAACCTGCTGCATACAATAAATAAATAAAATAAAATTCAATAAAAAAGAAAAATACATTCATTCATTCTTTTAAGTTAAAGATATGGGAATAATAAATTGTATTATTTATAGTATTTTACTAATTAAATGAGAGAAATATAATCAAGACTTAATAAAGATTAATAAATATTAAATAAAAGTTAATAAAGATCAATTGGTCAAAAAATATTTAATGAGAACATGCTTTGAGCCAGAATTGTTCCATGCACTGAAGTGTGGGGTAGTGGAAGAAAAGAAAAAAAAAAAAGACAAAATCATTTCCTGTATAGGATATATATTCTAGTGAAGGAAGGTAAATAATAAATAATAAAATAAATGATAAATATAATAAGTGTTATGGAGAAAACTAAGGCAAGGAAGGGGGCTTCACGGGACTGCTACTGTTATTTGTAGTAATACTATTATTATTATTATATTTATGTGACCCACTCCAAGTACAGTCATTCTTTGGTATCCTCAGGGGATTGGTTTCAGAACCACCTTGGATACCAAAATCCATGGATGCTCAAGTTCCTTATATAAAATGGCACAGTATTTGTATATTAACCTGTACATTTTCTCCCATAAACTTTAAATCGTCTCTAAATTACTTATAATACCTAACACAATGGAAATGCTATGTAAATAGTTGCCTGCGTACAGCAAATTCAAGTTTTGTTTTTTGGAACTTTCTGGATTGTTTTTTCAAATACTTTTTGATCTGCAGTTGGTCTGTGGATGGGGAACTGACTGTAATACAACTGGGCAGGCAGGTGTAACTTATGAATGCAAAAGTCTATTTTCAATGTCCTATCAAACCGCCTTATTTAAACAGATTATAGATGAATCATTTGGCAAAGTCTACATATCATCCTCCTCTTCAGCCACATCCAGTGGGTAAAAATACCACCATGGACTGAGTTTGCTTGAAGAAAGGGAAACCTTCATACTTTGGTGTCTGGAAAGAAGGACACGTGTGATCTGCAGGTCTCCTCTCCTGTGCTGCAGAGACACGAGGCACAGGGAAATGGTGATCCCCCTCTGGACAGGTGAGGGTACATCTTAATAAAATTCTATTATGCTCCCTCCTTCCCAATAAAGCTGAAGTGGCCAAGAGCAAAGCCATCCTTTTAAGAGGTAATAACCCCCCAGCTCTGCCTCCTCATCCCCCTTGATGGGTCCTTAGAGACCCTCCAGCTCCCCTTGAAAACATTCTGAAGGGAGGTATAGCACCTCAGTACAAGGAAGTTTTTAATTTAATGTCTATTGACGTATCATTGAAGAACCAAATAAAAACATTTTATTTGGTGATGCTTTCTGAAGGCAGCAACTCTTTGTGGAAAACATTTAAGTGCCAGGGATGAATGACAGCCCTGACCACATTTCCAGTGTATCCGCATAAGAAATAGGAACATTGCTGCCTGAATGCTATCAAGTATTTTTATTGAGCTCTAAATTCTGTTGGTGTATAGTAAACCAGGCACTAGAGACAAATTTCCGAGATTGTGTATATATCAATATAATAGACAGTCCAATCTATTTCTAGGGTAATCGTTGTATATATCTTAAAGATACATTTTTATTAAAAACGAGATTTATTCTATATGAACAGCATAGCAAAGTTGCTGCCCAATGGTATGGCATCAACTTTTTTGGAAAATTATGCATAGTTGGCACTACAGATTAATGTCTTCAGCCTGTTGTTTTGGATACCAGGTCACCCTAAAAATCCCCAAAGTTTTGGCCATTTGATGATTAGCTCTCTTTTAAAAATCTCCTTCAGGGCCCTTTAAAATGATAGAGACATAGGGGAAATGCAGTAGTTGATGTTCTGGATTTAATTCTCTGCTTTCCCTCTTTGCCATGGCAAAACATGGCTCATATACTGAGAAGCCAAAATCCACAGGTGATGTTTCCATGTCTGAAATGTGTGAAGAGTGTGCCTGTTGTTTCCATCACTTACCCCTCTGTCTGCTAGACTGTAGAATTCTCAGTTTGAGCTGCACCTCACTGGTCTCTTCATCTCCAGTGCCAAGTTCCTGAGCCTGCCATACCACCATAGGGATCAAGAAGTAAACCGAATAAATGAATGGTGGTAATTTCATTAGTTTGTGCCTTTACTGAGCTTCTTTTTTACAAATCCCACCGTTTCCAAAGCATTTTTCTGCTTCAGTTAGACTGGTCACCTGCCTCTTCCCTGCACAAACCACGGTCTCTCCTATTGCCAAGCCTTTGCTCATGCCATGAGCTCCAGTAGAATGCCCTTTCCTTGTATCCTCCAGGAAGTCTTCTCAGATAGCATTTATCTTACAGGGTTGTTGAGAGGCTGGAATCAGGCAAAACATGTAAACACATCTAACAGATGCTTGTCACGGTAAACACGAGTTTCCTTCTCACCAGTACAGACGCTAATCACCCTCTGAACTTCTGAGGACTGCACCTGGGCCATATCATTTAGCTCTTGAGTAACACTGTTCATATTGCTCAGGAATTGTCTCTTCTAGGTATTCCTGGTCTCCCCAACTAGGCCCTTAGAGGATCACGGTTTATTCCCTAGGCATTCATCAGGGCGTCTAGAATACATGTAAGATAACCCATAGGAACTCAACAAAAGCTGGCCAGCTGGCGTTCCACCTCTGTCCTCCTTCCTCTCCTTTTCCTGTGGTATACACTTTTGCGGGGGTTAGGGGGAGGCCTCTTTATCCCTAGCCCATTGCCTTGCTTACTAGCTTATTCTGTGATCATGCCTATCTGGGCCACAGCAACATGGACAAGGGTGGAATGCTCATCCAAGCTGGGTCAATCAGGTCCTCTCTCCTAGGGTGAAATGTAACTAAAAGATATTCCAAAAGTTTCTGGACATCTGAGATAAGAATATATAACCTTGACTCTGTGAGGCAACCATATTCCACCTTGCAGACTGGACAAAGCAACTGTCATATGGGAAGAGCAGAGAACAAAGCAGTTAAGCAATGAAGGGCAAAGAACAAGAGACGGAAGGCATTCTGTCCAGTTTCTACATCCTAGTTCTGCTAGTTCCCTTCCCAAGGCCCAGACACTTTTCTGCTCTTGGGTTGTGCGGGATAGCACTCTTCTTTCATTAAATTCCTCCCCACCCCCTTCCCAAGTGAGCTTGCAACTCAAAGATTCTGATTTGATATCTTCTCTTTCTTTGGCTTCCCCTTCCTCCAATACATCAAAGAGTAACCTTGGGGAGCTCTGAGGGCGTGGAGTGCTGGGATTTCTCTGTCCCCTTTGTCTAATGGATCCAGGTCTGGTGTAAGGGAGACTGGGGAGGCGTGGGAAAGTAGAAGTTGACAGTAGCCTGGCCATTTGGAAATCAACTTCATCTCTGCATTATACCTGTTCTTGGACAGCAGTGGCTCCTCTGATTATTGGTTCTTAAGAGCACCACAAAGTGGGTACAGAACTGTGCCAAGAGCAATGGCTTCAAGGCCAGACACACCCCAAATCTACTACTTACAGGAGATATGGCACGGGGACTCCTTTGTTGTGTTTCTCCTGATGCAGCGGATATGAGGATTAAAGGGGCTAATCTTGGGCTGTGGTGCTTGGCCCGGTATCTGACACATAGTGTCCTCACTGTTTCTTCCATGCACCTTCATGTGAAGAGAGGAGAGGAGAGGAGGAGGAATGCAGAAAAGGGATATTGATTCTCAGACAACAATAATGTCTGTGGTCCCTAATGCAGGGAAATGTACACAAGCCCTTGGGGCCCTAGAAGCCAGTTCAAAGGACACAAGAAACAAGCATTCTTCCCTGAGTGGGCCAAATGTCAAAAGCCGGAAAGAATGTTTAGATGGGATAAGGAAGATATGGGATGAGAGAGAGAGAGAGAGAGAGAGAGAGAAAGCTCTTCCTCTTCTTATAGGTTACTAGTTCTATTGGATTAGGACCCCACACTCATGACCTCATTTAACCTTAATCATCTTCTAAAAGCCATATCACCAAATACAGTCACATTGGGGGTTAGCGCTTCGACATATGAATTTTGTGGAGACACAATTCAGTCTACTGCACTGGGGGGTTGGGAGACTGGGTAGGGGATGGCAGGGAAAGAACAAAATGAATGCACCTATCCTCTCTGCCACAGTCATAAATAAACATTAGAAAGGAGCCAGAGGCAAATTTAGGAAAGAGCAAGATATCATTGCTATCCCAGGAGGGAAGAGACTGTTACATTTCGAATCATTAAAGATTCAAGCACATGCACAGAATAAATGTATCTCATTTAGGTCTGGAAGTTTTCTGCCTTTATTCTTATTTAATTAGAGCATTTGCTATGTAAAGACCTCATATTTTTGTGAGAAGCACCATCAGCAAATTTAACTCCAGAAGAAAAGTAATTAATTTCAAAAATGGAGGCTGTCAGTCAGTTACATGCTGGCATCAACCATGTCACATGTGAACAGCCACAGCCTCTGGGGGTTTGTTTCTGTTGCTTCTGTCAACGTTGTTGGGCTGAGCAGACTGCTCGGATTGCGCAGGAATGGTGCTTATATTGGTTTGAAGTCTTACGAATACTGATGTTACCCAGACTAACCTGGTAGAGATGGCCAGTTTACACCCCCTCTACACATACACACATGCTTTTTTTTTCTTTTGCTAGCTTTGAAGGTTTTCTGATTTGCATCATGATATTTGGTAGCATTAGAATTTCAGACAAACCAACCACAGCAATGATTAGTAAAGGAAACCCTTATTCTGAATGTTGAATACAATGAAAGGATTTTTCTTCCTTGTAGGATATGAGGATACAGTCTTTCTCCTTTGACCAACTGATAGGATAAATGATATTAGCAGATTTCTTTGTATCAATCTACCTTTGGAGTTTGTCCTTTTTCAAATGCTGCTGGATTTAATTTGCTAGCATTTTATTTAAGGATTTTGCTTTTTCATCTGCTCGCCTGTAGGTTGGATGTTTGTTCCACACTCATCAGTTTTGGTCAGATTAGAGCATCAGTTAGGGCAGCTTTGTAAAATGTATCAGGAAATCTGAAAAGTATCACGATGGATAAACAAGGTGTTTGACCAAGTCTCTCTTGATTCTGTGTTGGGGTGGGAACAGGAATAAGCCCGTGGACCTAGCCAGTCAGCTGCTCACTTGGCACTCCTCTGACTTCTTTATCTACATAGCCCCTCTCCCTCATTTCCTCTCAGACCATGCAGCTCATTCCCCTGTGTGGCTCAGCACATTTTATAGCTATATATTAATTGGTTTGCTTACTTGTTTTACTGTCTCTCACTGAATTTTAAGCTCAATGAGGGCAAAACCATGACCATTTCTCTGCCAATGGACACTTAGGTTGCTTCCACGTCTTGGCTATTGTGAATAGTGCCACAATGAATACTGGGTGCGTGGATCTTTTCAAATTATGGTTTTCTCTGGATATACGCCCAGGAGTGGGATTGAGGGATCATACGGTAGCTCTATTTTTAGTTTTTTTAAGGAACCTCCATACTGTTCTCAAAGATGTGGTATAGGGTTTCCCTGGTGGCGCAGTGGTTGAGAGTCTGCCTGCCAATGCAGGGGACACGGGTTCGAGCCCTGGTCTGGGAAGATCTCACATGCCGCAGAGCAACTGGGCCCGTGAGCCACAATCACTGAGCCTGCGCGTCTGGAGCCTGTGCTCCGCAACAAGAGAGGCCGTGATAGTGAGAGGCCCGCGCACCACGATGAAGAGTGGTCCCTGCTTGCCGCAACTAGAGAGAGCCCTCCACAGAAACGAAGACCCAACACAGCCATAAATAAATAAATAAATAAATAAAAATTTAAATGTAAATTTAGAATTCCTTTTAAAAAATGTGGTATATTTATACAATAAAATACTACTCAGCCATATAAAAGAATGAAATAATGCCATTTGCAGCAACATGGAGGGACCTAGAGATTATCATACTACATGAAGTAAGCCAGACAGAGAAAGACAACTATCATATGATAATCATCTATAAGTGGAATCTTAAAAAAAAATACAAATGAGCTTATATACAAAACAGAAATAGACCCACAGATATAGAAAACAAACTTATGATTATCAAAGGGGAAAGGGTGGGGGGAGGATAAATTAGGAGTTTGGGATTAACATATACACACTACTATATATAAAACAGATAACCAACAAGGATCTACTGTATAACACAGGGAACTATACTCAATATTTTGTAATAACCTATAAGGGAAAATAATCTGAAAAAAATAGATATATATGTATATGTAACTGTCTCACTTTGCTGTACACCTGGAACTAACACATTGTAAATCAATTATACTTCAAGTTTTAAAAAAATGCCCATTTTATTCACTCAAATATTATCCAGTACCAAGCATACTGCCTGAGCATAGTAGGGGCTTAAGAAATATTTATTGGATAAATTATGGATATTAGGCAACTTTCAATTTGACCCAAGGTAAACTTTACTGCTGAGCTAGAAGACAGAGAATTTGTATATTAGTAACTACTACTAATTACCATTTACTGAGTACTGACTATATACTATCTATACTATACATTATAACTATATACAATAAACCACATACTAACAGCCTTCTGTACTCATTAGTTGATATATGTTCTCTCATGTGATCTTTTCAAAAACTCTTTAAAGTAGGCTCAGTAATAGTAAATAATTTTCTTAAAGTCACCGAGTTAGTAACCTAGGATTTGAACCCATATCTTTCCGACTTCAAAGGCTGTATTCTTTACAACTATGAGAAACTGTTTTCTCCCTAAAACGTGTTGCAGCAGAGAGAAAACTGGGCTCAATAAGTTTTCACTAATGTGAGGCCATTTCTTGGTTTATTCATTCCAAATGTGAGGTTCTTGGGCCAATGTTACATTAACATTTAGAAGGATTTTCACTATATATAATGAAACTATTGTTGCATGTAGAATAAATGTGACTGTTTAAATGCCTAGGGAACATTGCTTAAAATGCAGCATTCATCACAAGAAAATAATCTTCCTCTCCCTTCTTTGTTCATGATAATGTGCCCAGAGTGGGAGAGAGAAAGGGGTGGGGTCTTCCTCCCTCCCACCCCCCAACTCTAGGTAGGGAGTCTGGTGGGTAGGGGACTGGAGGCTACAGAACTGTGTTGCCAGCTGTGACGGGAGCTCAGAGATGTGCTGGAGGACTTGAGTGTTTCCACATGATGGTGATTAGGGACCCACTCCTGCATTTCTCCCTCCTAAGCCAGCACCCACCCCCGACCACCACCACTTTGTGTTTCAATGATTAGCTTGGGTCAGCTCAAGAAAGAAGCAATTCTGTGGCAGAAATATTAATGATTTTCACTCCTTTGGGAGTGGCTCCCAGAAAATGAGTACGGTCTACGTAGTCAGGCAGATTGTATGGAGCTGATTCGTGCAGTAAATATTTATTGAACAATTTGTGGATGCTTGAATACAGGCATACAATCAGGGATGAAACCCAATGAAGTGAGTATCCAAAATTTTTTATAAGCACACTTGTGTTACACACTAAGATGGAAAAATCATGGGTGCTCTGAGAAGGTAAGCTACTACACTTGGGCTGAGGAGAGGTCTCCCTGGGGCAGTGACATTTAGAATAAAGTCGGAAAGAAGGGTAGTAGGTGGCCAGTCATAGGGTTTGGGACACAGTAATAGCATCCTAGGCAGAAATAACCTTGTGAACAAATTTTCTGATGGAGGAAAGACATAAGATCAAAATAAAGAAGAGAGGGGACTGGTGTTGGGAGAACAGGAAGCAAAAACAGGGTGAGTGGCAGGAGACACAGAGCCTTCTAGATTCTATTAAATCCTGTGACTGTCAGGATCAGCAGACATCTATGAAAGGGCTTGAACAATGGAGTGACATAGCCAGACATGCTACGCACTCCAGTCTGACTGCAGCCAAGAGAACCAACTGGAAGGGGTGCGGAGTGAGGGGTAATGTTTGAGACCAGTTGGCTCTTCAGTGTAGACAGAGAGCTGGTGTCTGGCGGTTGACAGCAGAGATGAAGAGAAAAGAGAAGGGTTACGTTCTGTCTTGGAGATGGAATTGTCACGTCCTGATGGCTGATTGGATGTAGGAGGTGAGAAATGGAGAGGTATAAAAGGTGATGTTCAACATTTTGAGGTGAACAACCAATCAGGTTGCTGGAGATGCCACTGTTGAGAAGCAGGACACGGAGGGGAGGGAAAATGTGCAGTGCTAAATGAAAACCTTGTTTTAACTGTGTTTTGGTTGAAAAGCTTGAGACATCATGTGGACCACTGGATATATTTATCTGGAGCTTAGAAGTAAGCTCAGGGTTGGAAAGTGAAATTAAATTTCATGTGATAAACACTGAACACTTATTCTGAGCCAAGCATCATGCTAGGACCTTGTCTTCCCAGAGAATCAGTCTCAAGCATAAGACCATATGTTGGAAATGCTGAGAGTAAAATAATCACGTACAATGGAAAGGACCCTAAAGCTCAAAACTATGGTAACCAGTGGCGAGGGAGAGGAGAGAGAAGGCATGAAGATGGGAAAGGAATCCAGAAAAGTTCTGTGGAAGGGGTAGGAGTCAGTCCAAGTCTCAAAGGTTGAGGAGGATTGTAATAGGCAAAGAAGTAGCAGAAGATCACTCCAGGCAGAAAGAAAATTCTGAACCAGGGCATCATGAAAGTGCAGGGTGTTACGATGAGGATAAAAGTTCTGTCTGAGGGACACAGCAAAGATAGGCAGTAAGGTTGGAAAAGCATGCTAGAGCCAGATTGCCCAAGACCTTCAGGTAAAATCAAGGAGTTTGGATTTTATGACATGCAGTGATTTCCAATCCTTGCAGCACATCAGAAATCACTTGGGGAGATGATAAAAATTCATAGACCCAAGCTCTGACAATTAAAATTCTGACTATAATCTTCGGAAGGAAACTAGAGGCCCCTGGAGGTTCTCACAGAGCTAATCTGGAGACTGTCATGGGGTACTACCGATGTCCATGATGGGAGAAAAAAGTCTACACCTGCTCTAGGTACCTCATATAAATAGAATCATAACAGTATTTGCCTTTTCATGTCTGACTTATTTCACTTAACAAAATGTCCTCAAGGTTCATCCATGTGGTAGCATGTAGAGTGACTAATATTCCATTATATGGATATACCACATTTTGTTTATCCATTCATCCACTGACGTACACTTGGGGTGCTTCTACCTTTTGGCTATTGTGAATAGTGCTATTATGAACATGGGTGTAACCTCCAGGGAGTTTTAAGACAACTCAGTGTTCAGGTTGCACCTAGACTATCCAAACAGTCTAGGGATCTCTGGATAGGATCCAGACATCAATATTTTTAAAAACTCTCCAGGTAATTCCAATGTGCATCCAAGGTTGAGAACCACCATTTAAAGTAAAAGGAGGCAACTCCCAGCTCGGGGTCTCTTCCCTCCGCCGTCACAGAACTGCCCCGGAGCCCGAGGGGAGGGCGGCCTCACTGAGGCTGCCGGCTCTGGAGGGGCCCCAGCGGCCGAAGCCGTGACAGTCATGGGGACGGCAGGCTGGTTGTTTCAACAAGTACCTTAAAGACAAAATGGAAAAACAAGGAGGTTTGTGCCTGAGACCACGTTGATGTGAAACCAAGGATGGCCAACATGTGCCAGGAGAAGATGGCGGAAGAGTAAGACGCAGAGATCACCTTCCTCCCCACAGATACAACAGAAATACATCTACACGTGGAACTGCCCCTATAGAACACCCACTGAATGCTAGCAGAAGGCCTCAGACCTCCCAAAAGGCAAGAAACTCCCCACGTACCTGGGTAGGGCAAAAGAAAAAAGAAAAAACAGAGACAAAAGAATAGGGTTGGGACCTGCACCAGTGGGAGGGAGCTGTGAAGGAGGAAAGGTTTCCACACACTAGGGGCCCCTTTGCAGGCGGAGACTGCAGGTGGCAGAGGGCAGAAGCTTCGGAGCCACGGAGGAGAGCGCAGCCACAGGGGTGCGGAGGGCAAAGCGGAGAGATTCCTGCACAGAGGACTGGTGCCGAGCAGCACTCACCAGCCCGAGAGGCTTGTCTGCTCACCTGCCAGGGTGGGCGGGGGCTGGGAGCTGAGGCTCGGGCTTCGGTCGGATCGCAGGGAGAGGACTGGGGTTGGCGGCGTGAACACAGCCTGAAAGGGCTAGTGCACCACGGCTAGCCGGGAGGGAGTCCGGGAAAAGGTCTGGAGCTGCCAAAGAGACAAGAGACTTTTTCTTGCCTCTTTGTTTCCTGGTGCGCGAGGAGAGGGGATTCAGAGCGCGGCCTAAACGAACTCCAGAGACGGGCACGAGCCGTGGCTATCAGCACGGACCCCAGAGATGGGCATGAGACGCTAAGGCTGCTGCTGCCGCCACCAAGAAGCCTGTGTGCGAGCACAGGTCACTATCCACACCTCCCCTCCTGGGAGCCTGTGCAGCCCGCCACCGCCAGGGTCCCGTGATTCAGGGACAACTTCTCCAGGAGAACGCATGGCGCGCCTCATGCTGGTGCAACGTCATGCCGGCCTCTGCCACTGCAGGCTCGCCCCGCATTCTGTACCCCTCCATCCCCCCGGCCTGAGTGAGCCAGAGCCCCCAAATCAGCTGCTCCTTTAACCCCGTCCTGTCTGAGCGAAGAACAGATGCCCTCAGGTGACCTACACACAGAGGCGGGTCCAAATCCAAAGCTGAACCCCAGGAGCTGTGCAAACAGAGAAGAGAAAGGGAAATTTCTCCCAGCAGCCTCAGGAGCAGCGGATTAAATCTCCACAATCAACTTGATATACCTGCATCTGTGGAATACCTGAATAGACAACGAATCATCCCAAATTGAGGAGGTGGACTTTGGGAGCAAGATATATTATTTTTTCCCCTTTTCCTTTTTTTGTGAGTGTGTACGTGTATGCTTCTGTGTGAGATTTTGTCTGTATAGCTTTGCTTTCACCATTTATCCTAGGGTTTTGTCTGCCTGTTTTTTTGTTTTTTTTGTTTTGTTTTGTTTTTTGTTTTTATTACTATTTAAATTTTTTTTCTTAATAATTATTTTTTATTTTAATAATTTTATTTTATTTTATCTTTATTTCATTTTATTTTATCCTCTCTCTTTCTTTCTTTCTATTTTTTCTCACTTTTATTCTAAGCCATGTGGATGAAAGGCTCTTGGTGCTCCAGCCAGGAGTCACTGCTGTGCCTCTGAGGTGGGAGAGCCAACTTCAGGACACTGGTCCACAAGAGACCTCCCAGCTCCACGTAATATCAAACAGCGAAAATCTCCCAGAGATCTCCATCTTAACACCAAGACCCAGCTTCACTCAAAGACCAGCAAGCTACAGTGCTGAACACCCTATGCCAAACAACTAGCAAGACAGAAACACAGCCCCATCCATTAGCAGAGAGGCTGCCTAAAATCATAATAAGGCCACAGACACCCCAAAGCACAACACCAGACGTGGACCTGCCCACCAGAAAGACAAGATCCAGTCTCATCCACGAGAACACAGGCACTAGTCCCCTCCACCAGGAAGCCTATACAACCCACTGAACCAACCTTAGCCACTGGGGACAGACAGCAAAAACAAGGGGAACTACGAACCTGCAGCCTGCGAAAAGGAGACCCCAAACACAGTAAGATAAGCAAAATGAGACGACAGAAAAACACACAGCAGATGAAGGAGCAAGGTAAAAACCCACCAGACCTAACAAATGAACAGGAAATAGGCAGTCTACCTGAAAAAGAATTCAGAATAATGATAGTAAAGATGATCCAAAATCTTGGAAATAGAATTGACAAAATGCAAGAAACATTTAACAAGGACCTAGAAGAACTAAAGAGGAAACAAGCAACGATGAACAACACAATAAATGAAATTAAAAATACTCTAGAAGGGATCAATAGCAGAATAACTGAGGCAGAAGAACGGAAAAGTGACCTGGAAGATAAAATAGTGGAAGTAACTACTGCAGAGCAGAATAAAGAAAAAAGAATGAAAAGAACTGAAGACAGTCTCAGAGACCTCTGGGACAACATGAAACGCATCAACATTAGAATTATAGGGGTCCCAGAAGAAGAAGAGAAAAAGAATGGGACTGAGAAAATATGTGAAGAGATTATAGTGAAAAATTCCCTAATATGGGAAAGGAAATAGTTAATCAAGTCCAGGAAGCACAGAGAGTCCCATACAGGATAAATCCAAGGAGAAACATGCCAAGACACATATTAACCAAACTATCAAAAATTAAATACAAAGAAAACATATTAAAAGCAGCAAGGTAAAAACAACAAATAACACACAAGGGAATCCCCATAAGGTTAACAGCTGATCTTTCAGCAGAAACTCTGCAAGCCAGAAGGGAGTAGCAGGACATATTTAAAGTGATGAAGGAGAAAAACCTACAACCAAGATTATCTACCCAGCAAGGATCTCATTCAGATGTGATGGAGAAATTAAAACCTTTACAGACAAGCAAAAGCTGAGAGAGCTCAGCACCACCAAACCAGCTTTACAACAAATGCTAAAGGAACTTCTCTAGGCAAGAAACACAAGAGAAGGAAAAGACCTACAATAACAAACCCAAAACATTTAAGAAAACGGGAATAGGAACATACATATCGATAATTACCTTAAATGTAAATGGATTAAATGCTCCCACCAAAAGACACAGACTGGCTGAATGGATACAAAAACAAGACCTGTATATATGCTGTCTACAAGAGACCCATGTCAGACCTAGGGACACATACAGACTGAAAGTGAGGGGATGGAAAAAGATATTCCATGCAAATGGAAATCAAAAGAAAGTTGGAGTAGCAATTCTCATATCAGACAAAATAGACTTTAAAATAAAGACTATTACAAGAGACAAAGAAGGACACTACATAATGATCAAGGGATCGATCCAAGAAGAAGATATAACAATTGTAAATATTTATGCACCCAACATAGGAGCACCTCAATACATAAGGCAAATACTAACAGCCAGAAAAGGGGAAATCGACAGTAACACAATCATAGTAGGGGACTTTAACACCCCACTTTCACCAATGGACAGATCATCCAAAATGAAAATAAATAAGGAAACACAAGCTTTAAATGATACATTAAATAAGATGGACTTAATTGCTATTTATAGGACATTCCATCCAAAAACAACAGAATACACATTTTTCTCAAGTGCTCATGGAACATTCTCCAGGATAGATCATATCTTGGGTCACAAATCAAGCCTTGGTAAATTTAAGAAAATTGAAATCGTATCAAGAATCTTTTCTGACCACAATGCTATGAGACTAGATATCAATTACAGGAAAAGATCTGTAAAAAATACAAACACATGGAGGCTAAACAATACACTACTTAATAACCAAGAGATCACTGAAGAAATCAAAGAGGAAATCAAAAAATACCTAGAAACAACTGAGAATGGAGACACATTGACCCAAAACCTATGGGATGCAGCAAAAGCAGTTCTAAGAGGGAAGCTTACAGCAATACAATCCTACCTTAAGAAACAGGAAAACTCTCAAATAAACGACTTCACCTTGCACCTAAAGCAATTAGAGAAAGAAGAACAAAAAAACCCCAAAGTTAGCAGAAGGAAAGAAATCATAAAGATCAGATCAGAAATAAATGAAAAAGAAATGGAGGAAACAATAGCAAAGATCAATAAAACTAAAAGCTGGTCCTTTGAGAAGATAAACAAAATTGATAAACCATTAGCCAGACTCATCAAGAAAAAAAGGGAGAAGACTCAAATCAATAGAATTAGAAATGAAAAAGGAGAAGTAACAACTGACACTGCAGAAATACAAAGGATCATGAGAGATTCCTACAAGCAACTATATGCCAATAAAATGGACAACCTGGAAGAAATGGACAAATTCTTAGAAATGCATAACCTGCCACGACTGAACCAGGAAGAAATAGAAAATATGAACAGACCAATCACAAGCACTGAAGTTGAAACTGTGATTAAAAATCTTCCAACAGGGCTTCCCTGGTGGCGCAGGGGTTGAGAATCTGCCTGCCAATGCAGGGGACACGGGTTCGAGCCCTAGTCTGGGAAGATCCCACATGCTACAGAGCAACTAGGCCCGTGAGCCATAATTACTGAGCCTGCACGTCTGGAGCCTGTGTTCCGCAACAAGAGAGGCCGCGATAGTGAGAGGCCTGCGCACCGCGCTGAAGAGTGGCCCCCACTTGCCGCAACTAGAGAGAGCCCTCGCACAGAAACAAAGACCCAACACAGCTGTAAATAAATAAATAAATAAATGAATAAATAAGTCATTAAAAAAAAATCTTCCAACAAACAAAAGGCCAGGACCAGATGGCTTTACAGGCGAATTCTATCAAATATTTAGAGAACAGCTAACACCTATCCTTCTCAAACTCTTCCAAAACACAGCAGAGGGAGGAACACTCCTAATCTTATTCTATGGGCCACCATCACCCTGATACCAAAACCAGACAAAAATGTCACAAAGAAAGAAAACTACAGGCCAATATCTCTGATGAACATAGATGCAAAAATCCTCAACAAAATACTAGCAAACAGAATCCAACAGCACATTAAAAGGATCATACACCATGATCAAGTGGGGTTTATTCCAGGAATGCAAGGATTCTTCAATATACGCAAATCAATCAATGTGATACACCATATTAACAAATTGAAGGAGAAAAACAATATGATCATCTCAACAGAGGCAGAGAAAGCTTTCAACAAAATACAACACCCATTTATGATAAAAACCCTACAGAAAGTAGGCATAGAGGGAACTTTCCTCAACATAATGAAGGCCATATATGACAAACCCACAGCCAACACTGTCCTCAACGGTGAAAAACTGAAACCATTTCCACTAAGATCAGGAACAAGACAAGGTTGCCCACTCTCACCACTATTATTCAACACAGTTTTGGAAGTTTTAGCCACAGCAATCAGAGAAGAAAAAGAAATAAATGGAATCCAAATCAGAAAAGAAGAAGTAAAGCTGTCACTGTTTGCAGATGACATGATACTATACATAGAGAATCCTAAAGATGCTACCAGAAAACTACTAGAGCCAATCAATGAATTTGGTAAAGCAGCAGGATACAAAATTAATGCACAGAAATCTCTTGCATTCCTATACACTAATGATGAAAAATCTGAAAGTGAAATTAAGAAAACATTCCCATTTACCACTGCAACAAAAAGAATAAAATATCTAGGAATAAACCTACCTAAGGAGACAAAAGACCTGTATGCAGAAAATTATAAGACACTGATGAAAGAAATTAAAGATAATACAAATAGATAGAGAGATATACCATGTTCTTGGATTGGAAGAATCAACATTGTGAAAATGACTCTACTACCCAAAGCAATCTACAGATTCAATGCAATCCCTATCAAACTACCACTGGTATTTTTCACAGAACTAGAACAAAAAATTTCACAATTTGTATGGAAACACAAAAGACCCCGAATAGCCAAAGCAATCTTGAGAACGAAAAATGGAGTTGGAGGAATCAGGCTCCCTGGCTTCAGACTATACTACAAAGCTACAGTGATCAAGACAGTATGGTACTGGCACAAAAGCAGAAACATAGATCAATGGAACAGGATAGAAAGCCCAGAGATAAACCCACACACATATGGTCACCTTATCTTTTGATAAAGGAGGCAAGAATATACAGAAGAGAAAAGACAGCCTCTTCAATAAGTGGTGCTGGGAATACTGGACAGCTACATGTAAAAGTATGAAATTAGAACACTCCCTTACACCATGCACAAAAATAAACTCAAAATGGATTAAAGACCTAAATGTAAGGCCAGACACCATCAAACTCTTAGAGGAAAACATAGGAAAAACACTCTATGACATCAATCACAGCAAGATCCTTTTTGATCCACCTCCTAGAGAAATGGAAATAAAAACAAAAATAAACAAATGGGACCTAATGAAACTTAAAAGCTTTTGCACAGCAAAGGAAACCATAAACAAGATGAAAAGACAACCCTCAGAATGGGAGAAAATATTTGCAAATGAGGCCACTGACAAAGGATTAATCTCCAAAATTTACAAGCAGCTCATGCAGCTCAATAACAAAAAAACAAACAACCCAACACAAAAATGGGCAGAAGACCTAAGTAGACATTTCTCCAAAGTAGATATACAGATTGCCAACAAACACATGAAAGAATGCTCAACATCGGCCTTCCCTGGTGGCATAGTGGTTAAGAATCCACCTGCCAATACAGGGGACATGGGTTCGAGCCCTGCTCCGGGAAGATCCCACATGCCGCGGATCAACTAAGCCCATGTGCCACAGCTACTGAGCCTGCGCTCTAGAGGCCATGAGCCACAACTACTGAGCCCACGAGCCGCAACTACTGAAGCCCAAGTGCCTAGAGCCCATGCTCCCAATAAGAGAAGCCTGCACACCGCAACGAAGAGTGGCCCCCACTCGCCGCAACTAGAGAAAGCCTGTGCGCAGCAACAAAGACCCAACGCAGCCAAAAATAAATAAATAAATAAATAAATAAATAAATAAATAAATAAAATTATTAAAAATAAATAAATAAATAAATATTTTTTAAAAAAAGAATGCTCAACATCATTAATCATTAGAGAAATGCATATCCAAAGTACAATGAGATATCATCTCACACTGGTCAGAATGGCCATCATTAAAAAATCTAGAAACAATAAATGCTGGAGAGGGTGTGGAGAAAAGGGAACACTCTTGCACTGTTGGTGGGAATGTAAATTGATACACCCACCATGGAGAACAGTATGGAGGTTCCTTAAGAAACTAAAAATAGAACTACCATACGACCCAGCAATCCCACTACTGGGCATATACCCTCAGAAAACCGTAATTCAAAAGAGTCACGTACCAAAATGTTCATTGCAGCTCTATTTACAACAGTCAGGACATGGAAGCAACTTAAGTGTCCATCAACATATGAATGGATAAAGAAGATGTGGCACATACATACAGTGGAATGTTACTCAGCCATAAAAAGAAACGAAATTGAATTATTTGTAGTGAGGTGGATGGAGTTAGAGTCTGTCATACAGAGTGAAGTAAGTCAGGAAGAGAAAAACAAATACCGTATGCTAACACATATATATGGAATCTAAGAAAATAAAAAAGGTCATGAAGAACCTAGCGGTAAGATGGGAATAAAGACACAGACCTACTAGAGAATGGACTTGAGGATATGGGGAGGGGGAAGGGTAAGCTGTGACAAAGTGAGAGAGTGGCATGGACATGTATACACTACCAAACGTCAAACAGATAGCTAGTGGGAAGCAGCCGCATAGCACAGGGAGATCAGCTTGGTGGTTTGTGACCACCTAGAGGGGTGGGATAGGGAGGGTGGGAGACGCAAGAGGGAAGAGATATGGGGACATATGTATAACTGATTCACTTTGTTATAAAGCAGAAACTAACACACCATTGTAAACAGTTATACTCCTAATAAAGATGTTAAAAAATAAATAAATAAAAAAAAATAAACTAAAAAGAGGCTGTTCACAGCAGAAGCAGAGAAAAGAAAAAGAGTAGTATTTGCGTCTTGGTTCCTCTTCCCTCTCTTCCTGCTAAGCCCTTCTTCCTGACTCCCCAGGACAGAAAGCAACAGCCTGAAAAATGCCCTGGGATGAGGTATATGGCAGTGCATGGCTTGGCAGTTCTCTAGATCCCTTTGATCCCCTTTGTCAGTCAACTGAAGTGCCTGTCAGGCACTTGAAAGGTGCATTTCACAGCCATTTTTAAGTGACTTGATTTTGATTGGAAACAGCCTTTTTTTTTTTTTTTTTTTACTGTTTCTCAATCATTTCTTTTTTTATTTTTATTTTTATTTTATTTTTTAAACATCTTTATTGGAGTATAATTGCTTTACAATGGTGTGTTAGTTTCTGCTTTATAACAAAGTGAATCAGCTATACATATACATATATCCCCATATCTCCTCCCTCTTGCATCTCCCTCCCTATCCCACCCCTCTAGGTGGTCACAAAGCGCTGAGCTGATCTCCCTGTGCTATGCGGCTGCTTCCCACTAGCTATCTGTTTTACATTTGGTAGTGTATATAAGTCCATGCCACTATCTCATTTTGTCCCAGCTTACCCTTCGCCCTCCCCGTGTCCTCAATTCCATTCTCTACGTCTGAGCCTTTATTCCAGTCCTGCCCCTGGAAACAGCCTTAATCTGGTCCTTGGTTTCCAGGACATCTATGACCCGAGACTGTCATACTCAGTTGGTGGTGGTGCAGGGTTCATGGGAATGGGACCCAGCTTTCATAAAGCCTACCTTCCTTCAGCAGGCATTCTGAGGCTTCAGGATAGGAGGAAAAACTGAGAGGGCCAGACTGAGAAGGCAGAAGTGCTTTCTAGAAGTGCTGCTCTGCATACCTACAGAAGGAATTCTTAATTTGACTACTGGGAGAGGGGGCATATGCCTACAGAGAATAATTAGATCAAAGGAACCTGGAAGGGTTTGCAAACGGATCTGGAGAGGAGAGAGTCATGCACACCTTAGTCATTTCCTAGCTTCCTAGATAGACAGCTGCAGCTGATGGGGCTAACAATCCAGTTCTAACAGGGTGGGTGGCACTGTAAACTCCCTACCCCTTTCCAAGTAATAGTTCTACTTGGGGAGAGCTAGGCTTTCTCAGGTAATTTTGGAAAAGTCCAGTTGTGGTTAGCTCAGAAGTTGACAGTCTTACTTTACTTTATTTTGCTCTCACATGATTACGTTGAGTTCATTCCTCATACATAACCAAGAAAATAATAAATTTTCCCAACTGTTTTTTTTTTTAATGTTTTTCTTCATTACACAGCCCAATGCCCAAACTCCCATGTTAATATAAAAGGTGAGAGAGAAAACAGATCAATATTTGTAATTTGCTACAAACACACAGTGGCTTGTTTAAAGACAGCAGCAGAAAAGGGTAAAGTGCAGAGAGGGAGAGAGTGCCTAAGAGTAAACTTGCTGCATCTCAAAATCCTACAGGGAAAAGCAATGAACCACAGCTACATTAAAGAAAACATATATCCTTCCAAACCAGGCGCAGGGTAGGGAGATGGCTAGACCAGGGAGAAGAGCATAAATCCAATGGGAGTAGAACAACATACAAATGACCTCATTCAAACTCTCTGCAGAAAGACAGCATCCTCTACAGTGCAGGGGAGTGGCTGGTCCAGGGTCCTGGAGTACTCCAGACTGAAGTTCAAGCCCCTGGTCTGTTACTTACCAGATCTTGGGAAGGTTACCCTCTGTCAACCCATTTCCCCATCTGTACAATGGGAATACAGCGCCTACTATTCAAGGGCTTGTGAATCTGAATGAGATAATCCATGTGAAGTGCCGGCACTGAGGGGTAGTTGGCTTCAAATGCTTCTCAGAGGTGGCAGAGGTCTCCTTCTCTAGGGCCAACTGTGTGCTGGTTATTGATCTTGGTAAGTGGAGGAAATCCTGTTTTGGTTTTTCTATTTCCATTTTCTAGCATTTTAAAGATGTGCAACCTCACTCCTAAAACAAATGCAAATTAAACTACCCTGAAATGGCATTTTTCACCCATCAGGTTGGCTAACATCCTAAAGTTTGATAACAAACTCTGATGTAGAAGCTGTTAAGTCTCGGGTACTCTCAAACTGCCAACTCAATGTAAACTGGTACAACCACTAGGAGGGTAATTGACAATATGTCAAAATTACAAATGCACAAACCCTTGGTGTACGTACAATATTAGCCATTAAAGGATTTTTTCTAACATCCAGAGATTAGAAATAACCCAAATATATAGAAACATGGGGGCATTTAATTAAATTATGTTACATCCATTCCATAGACTACTTTGTAATAGCTTAGTAAAGGTAGTTCTTTTTGTATTGGTATGAGAATTCTCCAAGATCAATTTTAAGTTAAAGAAAAAGCAAGGTGCAGTTGAGTGTCTGTAATATGCTACATTTTGTTTACCCAAAAAGGAAGTAAATAAGAATACTTATTCACATTTGGCTTATATAACTGTACAGAAACTGTGGAAGATACGTAAGAAACTAAAAAAGTACATACCTATATGGTGGGTGGTAACTGGCCTGGTGGGGGACAGGCAAGGGAAAGAGACTTCTCAACATCTATACCTCTTTATTCTTTTAAGGTTTCAAATCATGCCATTGTATTACCCATCAAAAATTAATCAGGTAATAATTTTTAAAATTCAATTTTCTGGAAAATACCTCTGTATTTTGTGGTCAGTCTTATGGGCTTGAACCTAGCTCTGTCAGGGTCATCAGGGTCATCTCTGCTTATTAAAAGATATTTTTCATGGAGTTGCTTTTTTGTGTCCCAATCCTTGGTCACTTGGAGAGAACTAAAACAGGCACTGCTTGTCTCTTCAGCAAGTGGTGCTGGGAAAGTTGGACAGCTGCATGTAAATCAATGAAGTTAGAACACACCCTCAGACCATACACAAAAATAAACTCAAAATGGCTTAAAGACTTAAACGTTAGGACATGACACCATAAAACTCCTAGAAGAGAATATAGCAAAACATTTTCTGACATAAATCATACCAATGTTTTCTTAGGTCAGTCTCTCAAGGCAATAGAAATAAAAGCAAAAATAAACAAATGGGACCTAATCAAACATACAAGCTTTCACACAGCAAAGGAAACCATTAAAAAAAAAAACAAAAAAACCTACAGAATGAAAGAAAACATTTGCAAATGATGTAACTGACCAGGGCATAATCTCCAAAATGCACAAACAGCTCCTACAACTCAACAACGAAAAATACAAACAACCCAACTGAAAAATGGGCAGAAGACCTAAACAGACATTTCTCCAAAGACATACAGATGGCCAGTAGGCACATGAAAAGATGCTCAACATCGCTAATAATTAGAGAAATGCAAATGAAAACTACAATGAGGTACCACCTCACACCAGTCAGAATGGCCATTATCAAAAATTCTACAAACAATAAATGCTGGAGAGGGTGTGGAGAAAAGAGAACCCTCTTACACTGTTGGTGGGAATGTAAATTGGTGCAGGTACTATGGAAAACAGTATGGAGGGTCCTCAAAAAACTAAAAGTAGAAATGCCATTTGATCCAGCAATCCCACTCCTAGTCACATATCTGGAGAAAACTCTAATTCGAAAAGATACATGCACCTCACTGTTCACTGCACCACTATTTACAATAGCTAAGACATGGAAGTGACCTAAATGTCCATCAACAGAGGAATGGATAAAGAAGATGTGGTACATATATACAATGGAATATTACTCAGCCATAAAAAAGGGAGAAATAATGCCATTTGCAACAACATGGACGGACCTAGAGATTATCACACTAAGTGAAGTCAGAAGGAGAAAGACAAATACCATAGATATCACTTATATGTAGAATCTAAAATACGGCACAAATGAACCTATCTACAAAACAGAAACAGACTCATGGACACAGAGAATAGACCTGTGGTTGTCAAGGGGAAGGTGGGGAGGGAGAGGGATGGTCTGGGAGTTTGGGGTTAGTAGATGCAAACTATTACATTTAGAATGGATAAACAACAAGATCCTACTATATAGCACAGGGAACTATAGCCAATCTCCTGGGATAAACCATAATGGAAAAGAATATAAAAAAGAATGTATATAAGTGTATAACTGAGTCACTCTGCTGTACAGCAGAAATTAGCACAACATTGTATACTTCAATAAAGAAAAAATAAAATAAAAGAAAACAGGCACTGCTTTCTCTGAAGGGGGCAGGAGTACTCACCAGGTGAGGATAGAGCAGTGTGCAGTGCAAACCAAGTTTCTGACCTTACCTCTGCCTCTAACTGCTTGATTGACCTTGATTGGACAACTTGCTTCCTTTGCCTGGGCCTCAGTTTACCAGTTGGTAAATTAAGGATGTTGCTCTAGAATTTGTTCCTTTTGGATATTAAATTTTAAGACAAATATCAAATGACATTTGCCCTGTTTCCACTTAGTCCCTAACTTCCTTTGATTTCTTCACCACATGCCTCCTTTTTCAAACATTTACTAAGTATCTATTATGTGCCCTGTATGGTGCTAGGTGCTTTAGGAATACAAAGATGAAAGACAAAGACCTTGCCATCAAAGAGTTCATGGTTTGGGGAAAGAGAAAGGCAAAAGGCAATTATAATACAAAGGGAAAGTTCTTGCATTAACTAAATCCTACCAAAAAAGCTCTCACAAATATAGAATGCCAATATGACCCAAAGGAGCATGGAGTGTCTTAGATGACTGCAGTCTCTGTAAGTAATAAACCAAACGCCTCTTTTCCCCTAAACCCACATATCCCTGCTGCCTTAAAACTTGAACATATTTGATTCCTTTTCCCTACTCTTTGGCTTCTTTCCTGGCCAACTTTCATTCTTTCTTTTGCTTCTGCTGCCCTCATGTTCCTCAAGACCCTCTTCATTTCTTGCGTGGGTTGATCCTGTAACCTCATTACTGGTCTTTTACCACTCCCATTTCCTCTTAATCCTTTCTATCATATATGTACTTGCCAGGTGAGTATTCCTAAAATATTTCATCCCATTTAGTCTTCTGAACAAGCAATCTCTGAATATGAAAATGGGAAATGAGCAAAATGAATGGTGAACCCTTGCTATTCAGCATTTGGATAATAAGAGCTCTCTAATGCATTTTATTTCCACAGATCTTCTATACAGTAAGGAATGATGAATGGTGACCCCTCAAGGCATTCTAAGATCTTGAGGTTCCTACTTAACGTCAAAGAAAAATACCAGTTTGATCCAGTTTAGTGATAGGCATTTTATTGTATTCTAATTGTATTGTATGTGTGGTAACATTTTATTAGCCAGTGTATTTGAAGAACCAGGAAGCCCAGTTCCATAAGTCCTAAAGCAGAGTTTATACTACCTAATTAATAATTTTGTACCGCAAGCAATTTTGAAGATTGTGGATTTGTACATTTTGTCAGTGGAGACACCAAGTTGATTCTGATTTTAAAAATCAGAAGAGATTTATCATTGTACCTTACATGTGATTTCTATTAAGATTTATCATTGTACCTTACATGTGATTTCTATTAAGTACCTTACATGTGATTTCTATTTCATTGTACCTTACATGTGATTTCATTGTACCTTACATGTGATTTCTATTTCTATTTCTATTAAATGGCCTCAAAAGAAAAAAACCTCGGCAGCAGATGCATAACAGCTACAAATAATCACCAATAACAAATCTACACAGACTAGAATAAATATCATTATAATCACCTGTTCAGTAAAAAAAATGTAAAACAATTGGGTAAATTGCTTAGCAGATTATATGATGGCTGTTTGGGAATTTTAAATGTGTCTCAACGGAAGTGCAAATATTTATCTTTTCTATTTCTCAGTGTAATAGGTAGTCAATAAACATTTCCCTGGAATGTGCAGCTACCTGCAGTGTCACTCACAGGAATTTAATTCATTTGCAAATCCTTTCCCACTGTCTGGGGATGATGTGCTTCCAACCTGACTATTGGGGTCCAAAGGTGATCAAATGTATTTTTTCCTTTGATACTTGGACAGTCCCTAACTTACCTTAGTGTCCTGCAAGGCACTCAATACTCTTACTCAACACAGAGAAAAAGTGGATATTTTAACCAGAAAGCTCGGGGAATTACAATTTGGAAAGCAAGGAGGACCATGGCTTTACTTACATTTATCAGAATTTCCCTTGGTGGGGGTATAAAAATGCCAATTCACAGCCACATTTGAAGAAATGACACTACCTTCAAATGGCAAAATTATAAGTTATTGTTTAATTTCAGACTGCCTGTGTTAGCCCCTTTATCCCCATCTTTGAGGTCAGAATCTTGCTAATTGTCCCTTGGTCTTTCAAAGCTAGCAATTCTGACACTGATCCATGTTCAGTGGGTCCCTCACTCCTCAGCAGGTTCACTCTGACCCTGCGAGGACCCAGGCTGCTGGGAGCCTGTTGGAACTCTGTCCAGGCAGAGCTTTGGGGGTCTGGGGAAAGCCCCTTCTCTGTGGTTTCTTATCCTCTCCCTGCTGAAGCTGGCAGAGGAAGTGCTCTTGCTTCCTCCTTATACCTTCTCTTTCTAGCCAAGTACCAAAGCCATGAAGAAACATCAGGGTGGGTGCCACCACCATTGCCAACCACCACCAGCCCTAGAGATCACTGATCTCAGCTAGGCAGTGTCAACAGCCCATTATAAAGACAATGCAGCAGCCTGGTTTCTACAGAAGGGCCAGATCTCTCTCATTTCCAAGTCTTTGCAAATGCTGTTCCCCCTGCTTAAACACCCCTGTCCCCCCCATTGTCTTACAAACTCCCACTCATCCTCTGTGATGCTGCAGCATGGCTATTACTTCCTCCAAGGAGCCTCTCTTAATCACAGTTTCTAAACCAAGTCCCATAGGGTTTATCACAAGACAAACAATTGCTTGTTTGTTTTCCCTACTAGACCTAAACTCCTAAGGCCCTCAGACTGCACCTGTATTGTCCACCATTGTATGCTCAGTGCTTAGCATGATGCCTGACTTACAACAGGCCATAAAACAAAGATTTGGGGGATAAATGGATGAGGGACCAAGGGAATGAACGAAGGGTCAAACGTACCACACCACCACGTGATTGACTATGATTTAGTCAATATCAAGGAGCGATCACATCTATTAGCATTGTTAAAGAAAGATTTATAGACTATGCTGTTGAGTGAAAAAAAAAAGTTAGCTATAAAAATGCATGAGTGTTAGAATCACATTTATAGAAAATTATATTTCTCAGAAAAGATAGAAAATGCACTATCTGGAAGCTGTTTACCAAAATGTTAATTAATATAGGGATCGAGACATTGGGGGAGATTTTTAAAAATTTCTTCTTAAACATCTCCATATGCTTGACTATCTCATATAAGAATAAGTCAGATTTATAATAAAACCTCCTAAACAACACTACCAATTTTGGAAAGATAAACAAATGCAAACGTTTGTGTTTTGTTCTTCTGAAGGTTGCAGGATTGAAGGGTAGCTACTTGACATCAGGAGCCATGAGCACAGCAGTGTAATTAGAGCACAGGGGTGGAAAAATTTTCCCTTCTTCCCTTCTAGGTTCTTTCACTGGTCTAATAATTAAATTGATACAAGACAGATTAACAGGAGAAAAACAAATTTAATTTTATATGTACGGGCTCTCCAAAGATATGATGAGCCCCAAGAGCAAGTCAGGCAATTGAGATTTACATGCCATCCTGAACTAAGGAATGTGAAAGGGGCCTGGGGCTTCAAAGGGGAGGAGCGTAACTCACAGGATGTTAAGAGGAGATGATTGGTAATTACAAGTTTGCTCTTCCACGTAGAGAGGTCTTTCAGATTAGAAAAGTTCTCTCTGCCAATAGCTCTCTTTCTGGTATAGGACCCCTGTCTAAATTCTTTTAGGTAGTTAAGGGAGAGGTAGAAGTTTCTCCTGAGTCTTTGGGGTCTTGATTGCCTTCAGCTCAAAACAATCCACATACCAAAGTGGCATATTTTGGGGTGGCATACTCTGCTTCCCTTCAAGAGCTTGTGGGGAGCACAGGAAGTAGCATTTACATGGAGTACCTGGAGAGAAACAGGCTCTCCACATACATAATACATGCTTCCTAATTAAGAATTTGTTTTCCTCATCTGTCCAGGAGATTTCTGCTGGTTTCCAATTAAAAACACAAAAAAGCCAAAATGAAAATAACAACTATGTGTTTCCTATGGTTTGGATGTCCTTTTTTATTGTCTGAAAAATATGTAACTGATCCCAGATGTGATATCTCAATAGTTATCATTTGTATTTTTAGCTTCTTTTTTTCCTCCCTTCCCCTCACCCCCTACCACTCTCAAAATAAAATGCAGATAATCCTGTCTGTACTCTAGTACTGGAACTGAGGTTTTGAAATCTGTCTGTGTGAGCTACACACTACACTTGGCTGACTATTGGCATCCTCTTATTGCTAACAAGGAAGCTAATAAACGCTAAATACCCCAATTATAGAAATTTACCCTTGTGTGTAATAGCAAGAGGGAAAAAGAAAAGAAAAAGAAAACAACCTAATTCTGCTTTAGTAGGGAATAACTAAATAAAATTTGGTGCTATGCTGTTATGGACAATGAAATAGGAGTTTAAAAGAAGGGAGCCAGAACTGTCTTAGCAACACAGGGAAATATCCAAGACATATTGTTGAGTGTGAAAAGCAAATCGCAGCATGAAACACAGTGATGATTCTATTTACAAAACAAACATACACACAAAACCACACTCCTATATCTATTTTACAGGAACATATGTATGTAAGTACATAGAAAATTCTGGAAGGACACAAAAAGGTGAAAAAGCTGTTACCTTTTGGTAGGACAGCAGAATCTTGGGTGAGGACAGGGACTGAGATCAAACTGGACTTCAGTGTTATTTAAATTATTTGAATTTTTATAAGGCGAATGTAATTATATATTATTTTTATAGCCAAAAAATTAGTTTATAAAATAGCACTTGTACAGTACCTAAGTATTGCCTGGCACAAAGTACACATCCAACAAATGGTAGCTGCATTTATTATTTTAAAAAATAAACAAGCAACGCTGATTGAATTAACTGTAAACGTGCATATAACTATGTGCCAAAAATTATGTTTATCAAAGGTGTGTGTTAGCAGAGAAATTTCATTTGCCCATTTATGTACTTTTTAATCCAAAAAGTAGAAAGCGAGATGGATAATAAAAGATTAGGCAGTGATGCTATCAGGAAGCAAACTGCCTCAGAGCTTCTCAAAGAACACACATTTCTATTCCAGCCTAAGCAAAGTCACATTTCACCTTTGCATCCCTCTTAATGGGCTATTGAGGCTGAAAGAATATTTTAAATATTCCATTCACTCCCCAGAGGAACCAATATGACATTTCCACAGAAAAGAAACTTTACACCGTATTACCTCTTAGAAGTATGTAAGCTCATGACTGTACAATTTGATAATTGAGAAATCCAATGGCTCTCTCTGAGGCAGGGAAAATGGATTTTAGAGGAGATGGAATTTGGGCAATGACTGTGAGGCAGCCGGTCAATAGCTCTCAGAGGCCAGATTGATTACAGGCAGGAGTGAGCCGAGGAGGTGGAGAGGGTCTGGGAGTGGATGGGAGAAACCAGGCTTCTGGTTGGTTGTCTCTTGCTGCTCAGCTATAAGGGGCTGGAGGAAACTGTCTGCTTCAGCCTCTTTCTCACTGAGTCCCTGCATCCAAATGTGGGCCATTTCCCTTTCTCCAGGTTAATGTTCTCTAGCCCTTGAGTGCTTTCACCCTGATGAAATGTGTGGGGATAAGTTATAAAGTGGTGGCTCTAGTAATTTGTTATGAATAATGATCAAGATACTGCAATGTGCAAATGACTTTTTCTTTTCTTAAATTAATTGAGATTCATGGTTAATTTTTTTAGCAATGGCAGTCTTGCCCATTTGCTTTTCAATTTGCTTTCTTTAATGGGTGATAAAGATCCACTATCTGTCTTACTTATACTATAGTAAAGATTGAGAACCTCTGATTCAGAAAATGGGTCAAAGTTCTCTCTCTTCTGGAGCCAAGCAGACCATGATTCAGACTGAATCTGCCACTCCCTAGCCATGAAATACTGGGCAGGTGATAAAAGCTGTCTGAGGTTCAATTTCTTTCTCTGCCAAAGAGGGGCCATAAGGCAGCTGTGGCAGCCCCAGAACATTGTGGGCACTCAATACCTAGCTGTCCCCGCTCCCTGGAACACATGTCCCAAATGGACCTATTGAGCATCCCTTTGTGTGCCCATAACTTGCTCCTGACTTTATTTCCCAGATGGTTCAGTAAGTCAGTAATAATAAACTCCAGTACTTTTTATATTTCTATTTCCCTATTTGAATTTCATGGTGGGTCCTTCCTGTCTTCCTCCAGCTTCCAGCCCTTCCTGATTAATTCTCCTGTGTTTGAGTTCTACAAGACCATACATACTATCCTTACTGGAAAATACTGGTGACAAGAGTCAGGGAAGTGTCTTACTCATGGAACAAGAGATTCTGATTTCCAGACTTAACTCACATCCTACTAAACATATCTGAAAGCCAAAAACTTTCCACATAGTTATTGTAGGCATGTCACTTTGAGGCCACCTGTTCAGAAGGCCAGTGTGTCTGGGCATTTTGGATAGAAAGAGAAGTGATCTGAGCCTATTGCCCTTATCCTAGTGTTAGAAACAAGGAAATTTACTGGTGAATTTATATCAAATGGAGCAATAGGCCAGTCTGGAGCCTGACTCACTGCCATTGGATTCCTCTTCTCCTCACTGTCCTGATGGAATTCTGAAAGAGGACTTCCACTTCTGGGTATGACTGACTAAGACATTCCCCTTCTCCTGCAGAAAACAACTACTAATCCTGGATGTAACTGAAAAGCCAACTACCTGAAGGTGCTGGAAAATGAACAGAAGCAGACTGACTGGTGAGGAGTGCATGCTAGCTTGGAGGAGGCAGCCAGAGAGCTATACAAATAAACTCCCACCTCCAAGGCTTTTAGCGTGGGGCTAAGCTTCATACACAGAGCAGGTAGGGTTGCATGAAACAAACAAACAAAAAACCCTATAGTTTTTCTGGCCTGGGGAACCAGAAAAGTGAGCCTGGGCACTCATAGGTGCTAAAGAGAGTGAAGGACCCTCAAAAGGGAAAGAGCCAGATGGGGGATCTCTAAGCTCTGTTTACCCCTATCTCTGTATAACCCCTGAATGACTCAGGCACAGAACAGATTCAGAGCACCTAAGCTAAAAACAAAAAATCTGCATTAAGACCAAAGTTGCTGCCTCCAAAAACAGAATTTGCAATCCAAACCCAGCCAAGAAAATTACTCACTAAAACAAAAGAAGAAACACAAATTGGGTAAAAATAATAGATTCCAAAATTCTCATAACTTAACATTCATAATGTTCAGGATATAATCTGAAATTACATGACTTTCAAAGAACCAAGAAAATGGAGCATATTCTCAAGAGAAAAGTCAACTGAGTCCAAATCTAAGATGAGCTAAATGTTGAAACCAATATAAAAGGATTTTAAAGCACTAAATAACTATTCTCAATGATGCAAAACAAAACATGTTTCAATAAAGGAACACCTCAGCAGAGAATAAAAATAATAAAAAAGAAAGAAATGGAAATTCTAGAACTGAAATATGCAATTTCCAAAGTTAAAAAAAAAATTCATGGGATGGACTTAATAGCCAAATGGACATGACAGAGCAAAGAGTAAGTGAACTTGAAGATAGATTAATTGAAATTATACAAGATGAAGAAGAAAGGTTGAAAAAGAAATTAACAGAACCCTATGGACCTATTAGATGATATCAAGGCGGAAGCATACATATATTTGAAATGCGACAGGAGAAGAGAGTGTCAAGGTGCAAAAAAATATATTTGAAGTCAACAATAACAATAAAGTAACCAAGAAAATCCCTAGTATTTAGAAGTTAAACAACATAAGTATAAGTAACCTTTGGTTCAAAAAAGAAATCACACGAGAAATTAGATAATATTGAACTGAATGATAATAAAAATACAAACATCAAAAATCTTGGGATGCAGCTAAAGCAATGTTTAGAGGAATGTTATTAGTTTAAAAGGCTATATTAGTAAAGAAAGGACTCAAATTGATGATCTAAACTTCCATCTTAAAAAACTAGAAAAAGAAGAGCAAACGAAACACAAAGCAAGCAGACAGAATGAGATAAAAACAAAAGAAGTTAATAATAACAGACCCAAGAAAAAATAGAAAACTTGAACAGACCTAAACTACATAAGATAATTTATAGACATAATTATATATGTAAAAGACCCAAAATAATCCACAGAGAAATAATTAGAATAATAATTGAGCTTAGAAAAACTGTTGGTTATAAGATCAGAACATAAACATTAATTGCATTTCTATGTATTCGTTAAAAAGTGAAATTTTAAAAGAAACAATTTACAATAATGTTAAAAGTATCAAATATCTATAAATAACTTATGTGTAAAAGCTTCACATAAAAAACTGTAAACATTACTGAGAGAAATTAAAGAAGACCTAACTAGAAAAAGAGATGTGCCATGTTCCTGGATTTGAAAACTCGGTATTGTACAGAAATCAGTTCTCTCCCAACTTCATCTATAAATTTAATGAAATTCCAACCAAGACCCCAACAGGTATGTGTGTATGTGTGTGTGTGTGTGTGTATAACTTGACAAACTGATTCTGAAATGTATACAGAAATTTTTAAAAAGAAAAGCCAAGAAACTTGAAGAAAAAAATGAAAAGGCAGGGTCTACTTGATATCAAGATCTGCTGTAAAGTTACAATTGTAAAATTACTACAGTAATTTTTACCATGTGGTATTGAATCTAGGAGAGACAAATAACTTGATGGAATAGAATAGAGAGCTCAAAAAGAGATCCATGTATATATAGACACTTGATTAAGGTAAAGGGTAACATTGCAGAGCAGCAGGGGAAATGATGGGCTTTTTAATATATGGTGACTGGCATCACTGGATATCCAGTGGGGGGACCCTAGACCTTACCTCACACATACATAAAAAGCAATCCCTATTTAGACTGTAGATCTAAATATGAAAGGCAAAATAACAAAGCTTCTAGAAAATAACAGGAGAATTTCTTTGTGACCTCAAGGTACATAAAGATTTCTTAGCCAGACACCAAAAACACTCACCATTGTAAAAAAAAAAAAAAGAATGATAATTCTGACTGCCTTAAAAGTAAGGACTTCTACCATCAAGAGACACTCCTATGGGGATGCAATGGCAAGCTATGGAGTAAGAGAAAGTATTTGGAACACAGTAAATAACAAACTATATCCAGAATACATAAAGAGTTCTTACAAATAAATAAAATAGATAATGCACATTTTTTAAAAAAGAAAGATTTGAGCAGGTGATTCACAAAAGAAGTTATCCCAATAGCTAAAATCCACATGAAAAAGCGCTTAACAACAATAGTAATCAGGAAAATGCTAATTAGCAGCACAAGGAGATACCACTGTTTACTCACCAGAATGTTACACAATGAAAACAAACACGTTCTCCACACAACAAGATGGCTGAATCTCACAAACATAATGTTGAGCAAAAGGAATCAGCTGTACAACAGCACATGCTAGATGATTCCATTTATTAAAAAAACTTTAGGGCTTCCCTGGTGGCACAGTGGTTGAGAGTCTGCCTGCCAATGCAGGGGACACGGGTTCGAGCCTTGGTCTGGGAAGATTCCACATGCCGTGGAGCAACTAAGCCCGTGAGCCACAACTGCTGAGCCTGCGCGTCTGGAGCCTGTGCTCCGCAATGGGAGAGGCCGCAACAGTGAGAGGCCCGCACACCGCGATGAAGAGTGGCCCCACTCGCCGCAACTGGAGAAAGCCCTCGCACAGAAACGAAGACCCAACACAGCCATAAATAAATAAATAAATAAATAAAAAGAACATGTAAAGTTGTGGAAAAGAACTTTAAAATAGACAATACTAAACTGTAGTGAACTGGGATAAACTGAATTGATAAAACTATAAAGAAAAGTAATGAACTGACAACTATCAAAGTCAGGATGGTAGTTTTCTTTTGGGGCGGGGGGTGTGTGGTGGTGAGGAGAGAGATTAGGCAGGAACCTGAAAGGGAACTTTGGGGATGCTGGCAATGTTCTATTTCTTGACCTGGATATTGATTATATGTTTGCCTGTCTTATGATAATGTATTGAGTTGTATATATTTTCTTTACATTTTTCTACATGTGTGTTATATTCCATAATGAATAAGTAAAAAATTTTTAAAAAAGAGTGAATGGCGGGCTTCTTCCTTCCTTCCCTGATGGAGGAGGAGGGCTACTCAGTACAGACAGCAGAGGGAAAATAGGGCTCCCGGTCATTGTGGAGACACCACGTCGGTCCTGGACTGCCCACCTCTGAACTCCTTTCACCCAACAGACAAACCAACCCCAATCTTGTTTAAGTCACCATTTAGGGGATCTCTGTTGCTTGCAGCCAAACCTACTCCTAACTTCTACAAGATAAGATTTGGGTTCAATTCAACTCACACATGGCAAACACCTATGAGACATCAGGCCCAGTGCTTAGTTCCGGGGACAGCAAGAGGAATAATGAACTTACAGAAGATAGGGGATCAAGAAAAAGTGAGACACACAATAAGAGATCACAGAGAAGCCTTTAGCCCATTATGATTTGAACGGCACTACAGTCAATTCTCTATTTCCTGGAAGAGCTTAGATTAGCTGCGAAATGTCCAGTTGCTACCCTGTCAGCTTCTCTGGCGTTATGGATGCTGGTCTTACATTCACTGCCCCAAAGTGAAGGTGTTTTTATTAAAACTGGCTGTAGGCCAACTCTCTGCATAAAATGGGCTTCTTGGGCCTTTTCAACTCTCCTTGGATCCCAAGCACAGTCAGACGAGGACCCTGAAAGATTTATTTTTCAGAACTGAGCTTCATGTCGCTTCATGTGCGGGGCATTGGGGTCTCGAACTGAACACTGGGCAGAAAGTGAGGAGAGGTCACGCTCATTTCCAGAATCAGAGGAAGCCCAGCTTATTTTAAAGTGAGCTATGAAGCAAATCAAAGTTGTTTTTAAATACATACATCCAATAAGCCAGTTGGATTCAGGACTAAACCTGTATCTTTTCTAGAATTATTCAACCAGAAAATCAAAATATTCCCTAAACTGAATCTGAATTGAATTGTACTGTTATTTCATTTGGTTCAAGTCCTCGCATTGCGGAAGGAGCAGAGGGCCGTGTTTGTGCAGGGGGAGCTTAGGAGACGGAGCGTATGTGGGTGGCAGAAGATTCCAGGAGCCTGCCTGTGTCTGGAATGTAAAACAAAACCCTGTCAGGGATCTGACATGTAGCAGCTCCAGCTGCACGCTAGCAATTCAGCCATCAAAGGGGAAGATGACCTATATTTGTCTGTACAGACTTTGCATTTGCCGTTTAATCAGTGTTCCAGAAATCAGCTGCGGTTCAGGGAAGAGAGCAGAGAGTTTGGTCTTGTGCTTAATGCTCCCACAGATGGGCAGCCTACCTGACAGGCATGACTTGTTACTCTGAGAATGCAGTGTTTTCTTCTTGAAATACACTCCTCAGGCATAGTAAAGAAAGCGCCATGCTGTTCCAAACGCTCAACAGTAGGTGTAGCATTTGATCAAGGGAAGGTTTCACCAGCACAGACACCTTGGCTGGGAACACAATGTATTGTAATTCAAATGGCTTCAGTCCTTCTTAGGGAATCCGGAGCTTTGCAAAGAGGTATAAGAGGAGGGAACAAATGGCTGCTGAGAGCAACATGCAGAAATAAAACTAAAAGCTGTGTCACAGCATCTTGTCCCTGTGAACCTCACAGTTTCCTAAAATCAGAAATAAATTTGACTCAGGCTGTGCCAGGGCTTCAGGGCAGAAACCCAATGGGCAGGCCCTCTGCCCCAGTCCCACCTGCCAGAGCCACAAAGACCAGAGTGAAAGGTGAGCCGGGCATGGTGTGATGACCTCCTGATGACGTCACCGTGGTGATGGTTCGGAACCACCACCCTTCATGGATGGACCACTTCATATCACACCTCACACTGTGTGAGGCACTGAGGGTGGGATTCGAGAAGGACAAGGATGTGTCATCATTTTCCTCCAGAGTATGTCCTCGTACAGGGGAATGCCAGACAGAATGGTTGAGGCCCTGAATGTCCAGCCCCTAGAGTTTTCTCACATGTGTTCCTGGCTTTGAGACTGCTGAGATGGATTAGCTAATGAAGATATGCAGAAGGAAAACATTAGGATGACCCAGTGGCCAGAGGGCCATGTCCTAATCTCACCTTGTAGCTCCAAAGAGAGAACAAGGCAGGGAGAAAGTGGCCATATCGCCCCCCTGTTTTAAAACCCTTGGTGTCTTCCGATGCTCTCTGAATCAAGCCTAACATCCTTACCTCGCCTCCAAAGTCTGCATACATCTCCCGCTTGGTCACCCTCTGTCTTCCCCACCACAACACCATTCATTGCTCACCTAGGGCCTTTGTACCTCTAGCTCAGATTCTGCCTTTGGCCTGGTCAACTCACCCTAATCCTCACAACCTGGTTGGACTGTCACTTCACTGGGGGAATCTTCCCTCAAGCCTTTCTCTACCCATTTCAAGTCCCTGCTCCACTGGCCTACTGTTGTTCCCTTTCCACTGCCTTCTTAGCACTTACTACAATGATAATTATATTTGTATAATTATTTGTAGACCATCCTCTCTGCTAGGTGGTAAGCTCTGTTAGGTCAGGGATGTATTTTTACACACCACCATATTCCACACCCTAGCACAGTACCTGGCTCATAATCATAACAACAGTTAATATTTGTTGGATACTTTCCACCTTTTTAACCCATTAATTTAATCCTCATAATCACCTATGAGATAAATACCACTGGGACACTCTCTTTGCAGATGGGAGTTTGAGGAATTGAGAGGTTAAGTAACCTGCTCAAGGTGACCCAGCCAGCAAATATCTGAACAAGAATTTAAACCCAGATAGTTGACCTTCAAAGTCTGTGGTCTCAGCAACTACACTGCAGTGGCTCAAAAAAAGATGTGTCAGGTGAATGAGTTTATAGAAGAATGAATGAAATTAAGTTTGCATAATGTTTGTGAGACTAACTGGACAACAGAGGTAAGTGTGGGAGGGGCGTTTTTTCTCCCCCTGATAGGCAAGCTAACATTTATTGTATGTTTATAGCAAGCCCGCTCCCTTGCTTTGCTGATAAAAATACTGAGGCTTAGAGAGTTTACTAACAGGTCACAGAGCTAACAAGTAGCAGAATTTGGATTCCAAACCCTTTGAAACACTGTATTATTCTGCCTCCCACAAAAATCAGGAATAACAAATGCTGGTGCAAGAATGAAGGGAGAGCACCACACTTGTAAATTTCAGTCACGTGCAGCCAGGCACACAGACAAAGCCCTTTCAAATGAAAGAGTGAAGTGGATGGGATTTAGATTCCTTTCTTCCCTTCCTTTACGAATTCAACCCAAGTTAAGGCATAGAAAATGGCCATCTCAGAAGCCCTTGGCATCTCAGATCAAGAGACTACTATATAGGGCTTCCCTGGTGGCGCAGTGGTTGAGAATCTGCCTGCCAATGCAGGGGACACGGGTTCGAGCCCTGGTCTGGGAAGATCCCACGTGCCGCGGAGCAACTAGGCCTGTGAGCCACAATTACTGAGCCTGCGCGTCTGGAGCCTGTGCTCCGCAACAAGAGAGGCCGCAATAGTGAGAGGCCCGCGCACCGCGATGAAGAGTGGCCCCCACTTGCCGCAACTAGAGAAAGCCCTCGCACAGAAACAAAAGACCCAACACAGCCAAAAATAAATAAACAAATAAATAAAATTAAAAAAAAAAAAAGAGACTGCTATATAGATAGTAGGTATTCTATCTCCTCCTTTTGTGAGGTCGTACCTCCTTCCCCACATCCTGACCCCTCTTCTCCCAACTGCTCATCCAGGTTTCCCCAGCTTCTCTCACCAGTTCTGGCGCATGGATGAGGACTCACCAGTTAGCCCTCCTGGGTTGACAGAGCTCACCTTTGTGGGCAGGCAGGTTCTGATCTGGGGCACTGGTGTGATGGCTCCTTCATTCATTCAGCAAATGTCAGCTGAGCACCTGTGACAGAGTGGAGAGTGTTGGGGATACAACAGTACAATCACCGCCACCACAGAAACACAGCCACAAAGCAAATGGTTACATAGTTGATTATGGAATGCTGGGACAAGATGACGTAAAGTGTCACCTGAAAGATGCCTTCCCTTCTCTATCCTGTTAGCCACTAGTCCCTTCCTCCAACCAAATACCCCCATTATAGAAGAGCAAGCTCATAGCTGATAACCAGAGAGGTTAAATCCTTCGTCTCCTAAATGACAAGAGATATACTTCCTAGGGCCAGACTCTCCCAATCTGTGCCAAGTAGAAAATAAAGCACAAATGATTTGGAGGTTTTTGCCACCAAGACAGAGGTTAAAAAAAGACTGGGGGGACTTCCCTGGTGGTCCAATGGGTAAGACTTGGCGCTACCAATGCAGGCGGCCCGGGTTCAATCCCTGGTCGGGGAACTTGATCCCGCATGCATGCCACAACTAAAGATCCCACACCCCACAACAAAGGATCCCGCATGCCGCAACTAAGACCTGGTGCACGATGAATGAATGAATGAATGAATGAATGAATAAATATTACCGAAAAAAAAAAAGACTGGGAAAGAGAGGAGAGGGGCTTTGGGGAAAATTGACAAGGAGGACAAACTACATCTCTGGGCTGACCCCTCCTCTCTGGGTGACCTCAAGAGAATGTTCTTTTTAACCTCAGGGGTGACTATGAACATAGGGTCTGGTACTTGCTTCTCAACTGGTATTTCCTGAGCAGAATCCCTGTGGGGAAATGAGCAAAACAGCAATGACAGTAGATTGGCAGAGTGAGGGAAGAAGGTGGCAAAGCTTGGTCCCTAACCTGCAAGCCCGATCTGGCACAGCAGATTCCTGTGGGCCTAGAGTGGGCAAGAAGGCAACAGGGACATGGGCCAGCGTAGCAGGCAGCACCAAGGTCACTCAGCAGGGCAAGACCAAGCCAGAGAGCATAACAAAGGATGGTGGAAACTTCCACACCTCCAGTTCCAGGAGGGTGGAGAAGGAGGACCCAGAGAGGCACCCATAGGTAGACCCCTCCTCCTCCTTCTTTCTGGTCTTTCTAATGGTGTGAGGTCTTATACAGATTGCCAACAAACACATGAAAAGATGCTCAACATCACTAATCATTAGAGAAATGCAAATCAAAACCACAATGAGGTATCACCTCACACCAGTCAGAATGGGCTTCATCAAAATATCTACAAACAATAAATGCTGGAGAGGATGTGGAGAAAAGGGAACCCTCCTGCACTGTTGGTGGGAATGTAAATTGATACAGCCACTATGGAGAACAGTATGGAGGTTCCTTAAAAAACTAAAAGTAGAACTACCATATGACCCAGCAATCCCACTACTGGGCATACCCTGAGAAAACCATAATTCAAAAAGAGTCATGTACCAGAGTGTTCAATGTAGCACTATTTACAATAGCCAGGACATGGAAGCAACCTAAATGCCCATCGACAGACGAATGGATAAAGAAGATGTGGTACATATGTGCAATGGAATATTACTCAGCCATAAAAAGGAATGAAATTGAGTTACCTGTAGTGAGATGGATGGACCTAGAGTCTGTCATACAGAGTGAAGTAAGTCAGAAAGAGAAAAACAAATACCGGATACTAATACACATATATGGAATCTAAAAAAACGGTACTGATGTACCTAGTGGCAGGGCAGGAATTAAGACGCAGATGTAGAGAACGGACTTGAGGACACAGGTGGGGATGGGTAAGCTGGGACGAAGTGAGAGAGTAGCACTGACATATATACACTACCAAATGTAAAATAGATAGCTAGTGGGAAGCAGTCACATAGCACAGGGAGATCAGCTCGGTGCTCTGTGACCACCTAGAGGGGTGGGATAGGGAGGGTGGGAGGGAGGCTCAAGAGGGAGGGGATATGGGGATATATGTATTCATATAGCTGATTCACTTTGTTATACAGCAGAAACTAACACAACATTATAAAGCAATTATACTCCAATAAAGATATATATATATATATAAAAGAACTTCCAAAAGGAAAAAAAAAGAAGCTTGGAATCAATTGTATGTGTGTGTGTAAAACCTGGAGGGAGAACTCTCAATTGAGAAAAGTTCCTAAATAATGACAGAATGTAAATTTGACTCAATACCTCGGCAAGACTTTTAAACTACAAGTGACTAAAACACTATAGGTTGAACTAAATATAGTGGATTAGGCTAAATGGAATTTTCTCTTTGTCAAACAGAAGCATGAGGGCTTGCCTGAACTGGTCTTTTCCTGCCCTAGAAGCCAGAATGTGTCCCCTACCAGGGACCAGCCCCATCCCTCTCTGCCAGCACTGGCCTAGCCTCTGTGTGTCCAGTGTTGGCCACCTGTGGGTACCACCACTGTATCAAGATGGGCCAAGGCTTTGGGTCTCTGGCTTCAAAATAAGCCCAGTCTCTACACGTGCCAGAGGCTGAGGATATGGGGAGAAGCGAACAAACTAAACTTTCAGGAGCGGTTTATGCATTTAACTCTGCGGATCTAAAAATGCAGCTTGTAGCAAAAAGTGTCCAAAATTTCCAACATGGCTTCTCCAGAGTGAAATAAGAACTCTCCTCTGCTTAAAAGAATCTCATATTTCTAATTCTCCTGAGGATACTAAATGGAACAAAATGAACCCAACAGGGTGCCCACTGGGCAGGTAGGGCACAGCCTAGGAATTCATTTACATAAGGAATTCATTTACATTCATTTGCTTAGAGACTGCAAAGTCCTCTTACAAGTAATGCTTTGTCATAAAAATGACTACAGGCTCCCTGAAGGCCAGATCCAATAAAATGCAGAAATAAAACAAACCTTCAATCTCCCCTTGCTCCCAGGTTTATCAGGGATGTGAGAAGCAACTGTATGGAGAGAAGAAAGACGGTGAGGTTTGAGAGAGGGAGGAGAGGTGGAAAGAGATGGAGGGGGAGAGCAGGGAGACAGCAGAATTGAAGGCAGATAAGGTAGAGTGGAAGAAAGAATAATGCAGAATATGAGACTTAATTATGCATTCTGGTTTTCCCATCTAAACTGTGATATTACAGGAGGCCCAGTTTTATGCCCATGATGAAATAATAATGATAATATTTATGCTAGAGAAACAAAACTATAAATAGCCTGACTCTCCATCAATAGGAGGCTGGTTGAGGCAATTACAGCAGCAATATATTATGCACAGATTATATTATTAATAAGCTGTTTAGGGTAACATGTGGCTCTTCCAAAGAATATGTTTATTTGGAATACTGACCTAGAGAAACATTTGTGACATCAGAAAGAGTAAGTTTGAGCCCCGTATGATCCCATTTTTACAAAAAACTACAGAAACCCACATACACATTTAGGGGGGGAAATCCCTGATATTTATGAATGTGTTAGTACGAATAGAAAGAAGGGTGTGAGGGGTACCCACAGAACTTAGCAGTGGATACTTTCTGGAAGGGCGTGTGAGGTGGTAGAAGGGAGGGAAGGAGAAAAAAAGATTTTATTTGCACACTTCTTACTGTTTGACTTACGACGAGCACACATTACTGGAATCTGAGATTAAAAAGAATAATAAAATGGTTAGAAATATTAAATTGCTTAGCATCTAAGATAACAAACAGTACTGAATGATAACAGTAAGCACTGCCTTGCAGCCTATTATGCATCTTGCCCACTGCTGAGTGTGTCAAAAACACCCGTTTGCATCTTATGACAACACTATGCTTCCATTTTACAGACTCAGAAATGCTCAGTAAGTTGCCTAAAATTGCACCACTGGTAAGGGACATAGGTGACTTGAATCCAGGTCTGGTCTACTGCAGAAGCCTTGGGGAAGGATGCAGCTGGAGGGCTGCCTCGTCGTACCAAGAGGTCAAGCTGGAGGCTACGGAACAGGGGCATCGGGTGAGATGGTGAGCAGTTTCCTTCCGAGCCCGGTGGTGGGGCAGAGAGAGTAAGAGCTGCGAGCTGGACTCAGGGTTAGAACTGCTTCCCTCGCATATCAAACTTTAATATCTCAATTCTCAAGGCTGGACTCCGCTGAGCGAGCCGCTATTACCCATCAGCTTCTACACAGCATTTCCCAGGCAACGGGCTGTTGGGAACATTCTATACCTGGAAGCATTTTATCATTGAAGAGTCTTAACCAAGACGCAGTAACGCCGCCGAGCTCACTTTCCTACTCCCATGGGCAGGGCTATTAGGGGCACTCAGGTCCAGCTGGAGTGCGGTGTTACGCAGTCAGGTCTTATTAATGTGGGGTTTTGTGACAATTTCACATAAGCCTGGCTGAAGTTTGCCTCTGCAACATCTGTAGATAAAAGGCTTGCCAGATATCTTGATGAATAAGGAAAACGGACAAGTGAGGATGGAAAACGTTTAACCTACTTGAGAGATTAAAGTGACTTCTTTTGTTTTATTTGTGAAGAACTTAAGCAAGGTGTCTGCCTGAAAATGCCAGCTCCTAAATAGTTGTTATTAATGGCAAATGCAGATTCAGCAAGATTTCTAGGTCATAATTTTTTAGAAGTAGCCAAGTAACTCTAACTGCTTTGAAATAACAGTCTGTCTCCAACAAGGCTGTTTCCCCAAATGACGAGATATTCTGCAATCAGAGTTGATGATGTCAACATCATCTCTCTGAGACTGAAAATGTGAACCTAGTAGGTGTCTCCATCTTTCCTGCTGTTCATTCATCTCTGTCTTTTAGGATGACCATAGTCCTGGTTTGGGTCTTAGCTTGAAAACTTCAGATTCCTCTGTCTCTCCAGGCCCCAGCAGATGCGAGCCTTACACCGCCTCAAGGAGGAAAAACACCTCCTTCTCTTCCCACAGGACAAATCTGCGTGTTCCTTCCCTCTTAGCCCCTTCTGGGTTTTCAAAATGACATCTTCTCTGGCCTTTTCATTTTTCCTGGACTCCATTTCCTTGTCTCCAGGGCTGCTCCTGTCTCCTCTTAAAGCTACCCTCCCTTCTCACCCCTCTGGAGATCTGCAGCTGGGAGAAGAGCCATCCACATCTGCAGCCTCCACGGCTCAGACCTACTCACTCCTTCCTTCTCTGTCTTCCATCCCCACCGTCACAGAAGCCACTCTCCCAAAGGTCGCCAGTGACAGCCCATCGGCAAATGCAGTGACCTTTTCTCAGTCTTCGTCCTGCTCGACCTTTCTGAGTGTCTCACACTGTAGGCCATCTCTTCTCCGCTTCTTTGGAAACTCCATTTTTGCTTCCATTACCCTGTAGTCTTCTATTCTTTCCCTACATCTGGTTAAGGTTTCTGTTCTCTTTCTTGACTTCCCTTTTCTCCCTCTATTTCTTTAAATACAAACCTTTTTTTCCGCCAAATTCTCTTTCTTCTGACTATAAATGAATCTCTGTGGGTGACTTCCAGATCTAGAGCTAAAATCAAGTCTTGCTTTCCTACTAAAATCTTACCTTGCTCTTCTTCCTAGTGGCACCATCACCTTCCTGTTCCTGGGCTTGACATCTTGAGATTATTTTTACAACTCTCCCTTCTTTCTTGCCCACTCACCCCAACAGTAAGTAAAGCCCTGTTGGTTATGACTGCAATGTCTATGGCAAACCAGCATTTGGCATTTCTTTGCTGAGTGACATCAGATCAACTTCACAGTTCTGAGCTTCAGTTTCCCAACCCTTGCACATAGATCATGGCAAACACACTGCAGTGCTGTAAGGCTTCCTAGCCCTGACACTAAAACACAGAGGGACTGGGGCAGGGTAGACACTTCCAGGTGCCATTGCTACAAGAATTACAGTTGAGTCTTATTTTTCCTGACAGTTAATTACAGTTGAGTCTTATTCTTCCTGATAAATGCGCTCTCTGACGTCACCGGGAACACTGAATTAGTGAACACTGAGCCACGGCTCCCGGGGAAATCCAGGGTTAGCTTCCTACCAGCCTCTGATCACAACATTCTCATCAACTGATCAATACATAACTTTGTTAATGCTTGTTTCTGTTTTAAAACACCTTAGTTAATATACATGGTTGATTCTTTAACATTGAACTCATGCCCACCCACACTCTCATTACTGCCTGAGTGAAGTCTACCTGACACGTATTTTTTCCCTAAGGCACATCACAGCCTTCTTGTGCTTAGGAACCTAGACAGTGCCTCACTGCTACACTTGGGGGTTATTTTAAACAGAGAAACCACCAACAAAAAGCACAGAAATGCAAAAAACAGGGCACTACTAAGTAGACCACAAAAAGGACATGTATTTATAGTCTTAGAGCTAAAACAGCAATTGCCTTGCTCCACCTCAGCTGGGAACATGCACGCTGGGCACCTGGATTTTTTCACCACTCTGTGCAAGTCTGTGAATATCAGCGAAAGCACCTTGAGTATTGATTTGCAGGTTACAGATCCATCTCAGCTAGCAGGTGAAACTGCAAATACGGAATGCGCGAATGACGAGAACCGGCTGTACTTTCTCCTTCTCGTACCCAGCACTCTTGCCCTCGCTGAAGCCTTCACTTCCCCTTGCCTGGATGAACTTTCCTGCGCAATCTTTCTGCCTGAGCTTCAGACTTTCCACGTCCACCTTACACTCTCCATTCTCTGGGACTGGATTTACAGGTTCTGGCTGTAAAATTCTCTTCCCTCTACCTGCCGAGCTCCTTCTCTCTGAATAATACCTTAACCAGCTGCCACATTATAAATGTATCATCTTCTGTAAAACTACTTAACCTCTCCTCTGTTCATCTGCCTAATTTCTGGTATGGGCTGATGGTGCTGGCTCTACCTAATTTATGGGATTTTTTGGAGGATCATGTAAGATAGTAGTTCTCTAATTTTCGTGTGTGTAAGAATCACCACAGAAGTGGACCAGAAAGGGAAGAGAGAGAACTTCTTTACAGTTCAGGTTTCTGTAGCCTAAGCTCAGAGATTCTGACATAGAAGGTTGGGGTCAGCCTCAGGAATCTACTTTTAACAATCTCTCTGTTTCTCAGATCACACTTTAAGAAACACTGATTTAAGTCAATGGTGTCTTGTAAACCAGGATGCATGCTACCTTCATCCATCAGCAAATAACAATCGGATGCCTACCACGTGTTGCTCAGGGGCAAGTGTAGGGACATAACAGTGAAAGGGATAGAAAAATAAACTCAAATAGGAGATGAGAAAGGGTGGTTAGTATTTTTTTGTGTGCGTCCCTTTTTCACAAAAACAACAAAAAACTAAACCATACTTCCATAAAGAAAAAGGTAGGCAAGCACAGAGTTCCAGAAATAAGTGTGCCACCACACCCCAAACTCAAGCTCAGCTGCTCCTTCCACTGACCACCTTCTGTGAAAACGGTTTGCATGTACCTCATTTCTCCCCTGTCAGACGATGCTCTCCTGGAGGACAAAGGGCCAACAGTTTGTGCCTCCAAGAAGTACACTGTGGGCCTTTGTACCTGAAGTGTGCTCAGCAGATGTCTGAATGGATGATCTGTTTATACAGATGTCAGGTGGATAAAGCCCCATTCAATACAGCGAAAGAGATGGCCATTTAAAAAAATAGTTAATTGCTAACTTTTTATTTTTTAACTGGCTTGTGGACAGGGATAGCTGCTGGCCACTCAAAGAGGCAGGTAAAGAATGGAAAGAGAGAAGATTACACACCTATATTAAAATGCTTACTGTGTGCCAGCTGCTGTGCTCACACTCTTGTAACTAGAAGCTCTGTGACCCATCTTTCAACCTCAAGGCAAGACACCTCATGGAGGAACTTAGAAGAGCAGAGATGCCTTCCGAATGGCCAGAGCTGTCTGATCTACAGATTTTGCATCAGAGGCACTTAGCCGATCGTGTGCCATGGACTCTTTTGGCACTCCAGTTAAGTCTACTGACCCCTGTTCAGGGGCATGTTTTTAAACACCTAAGATTAAGAGACACAGGATTCCAAAAGGAAACCATGATATTGAAACATGGTTAGCTTAAAAAAAAAAAAAAAAAAGATACGGCAGTATGTATTCTTCTTTATTATTGCATTAAATAATAAGACTAAGGAACAGATCTGTGAAGCATTATCTATGATAATTTCAAAGTAATAATAAACATAACAATAAAAACATCTGGGGACTTCCCCGATGGTCCAGTGGTTAAGACTCTGCCTTCCAGTACAGGAGACATGGGTTCGATCCCTGGTCAGGGAGCTAAGATCCCACATGCTGTGGGGTGTGGCCAAAAACTAAAAAAAAAAAGAAAACTCTGTAACATGACGTGAAAATACATGGGCTTTCTATTGGTGACAAAGTCATAGGCGCCACTAATAGTGGTTTTGGAAGGAAGTTCTAATGTGTAGCTGGACAGTTAAGAAGATTAAGATGCAGTTTCCTTCTACCCAAGTTCATGGACATCCCTGATTCTATCCAGGGACCCACGGAGACCCAAGTTTAGAATCCCTGTTTTAGGTTGGAGTACTTGGGGAAATGACTGAGCACTTGAGCTTCAGAGAACCTCCTTCTTGCTCTGTATAAAGCCATGTAGCTCTAAATCTACCTCTGCTGAGTGCTTCAATTTTTACTCACTACTAGTCAAGAAAATCTTTAGAGAGTTCAACTGAAACCGATTTCTCTTCAGCCTGCTTTGTTTTATTGTCCACTGAGCACACTGCCCTTGGATCTTCTATTTTCCACTTGAGATAAAAATGAACAACTATTAACTGACTTTGCTCTGTTTTTCAAAGACTTCAGGGTGGGGAGCAACCTTTTATATTAAACAAGTAAAAATGTGTTCAATGTAGAAAAAAATAAGAAGCAATCAACAAAAAGAACAAAGTAAATGCCAGGCACAAGCCCACCCTCCAGACATAAATTCTATTAATAGTTTGATGTATAGATTTTGAGACTTATAAAGATGTCTGTATATACACAGGAAAATATACAGATACTATTTTTTAAACAAAAATGAAATCATATTGTATACACTCTTTTGTAACTTATTTCTCACACTTAATACAGCAGAGACATCTGTGTATGTTAAAAATATTCTACACCATTACCTTCAATGTCAAGATGGCTGAATTCCATTGAATAACTGAGACATAATTTAACAAATTCCTGTATTAGAATTTTAAGCTGTCTCAGTTGTTTTTCAGAATTAAAACAATACTTAACAGGAAGCAACTATTTTATTTTCTAACTGCCTACTAGTTGGGTGACCTTTTCTTTCCCCAGACGAAGAAATAATAGTACCTAACGGTCCCTGTCTCACAGGATTGTCGGGAAGATTAAATGGATAAAGCAGGAAAATTGCTTGGCAGAGGGCCTTGAACATAGTAAATGTAGAGTAGGCATTAGCTATAAGCCAATTTTTAAAATTATTCTATAGGGTAAATACTTAGGTGTAAAATTTCTGTGTCAAAAGACCCAAATTTGAAAAATGCTACCAAATTGTGACCCAGGAAGACTGCTTCCCTGAGGCTATATGTATGCTCCTGTTGAACGTATTCTATTTCTCTAAATTATGTCAGTGATCCTCAGCCTCCATAGTTCATGCCACCTGTGAACTCCAAGGGTAACTCAACAGGCAGGTAACTTACAGGCAGAGCTGAGCTCTTTAGAATTCAGTGCATTTTTTGGTCATCTGCCTATGACATCCAAGCCATGTATCACAGAGTCAAACTTCAAATGGAGAAGTAGAGGGCCATTAAGAAAATGCCACTCTTCTCTCTTCCTTCCAGCCCACACTTCTCTGATTTGTGTAGGACATACCCCAGGTCTCATAAAAACAAACTTGTTCGTATGTCTCAGCTATGATTGAGCCCAATGTCCAGACTGTATTCAAGATCTCCAAATCCTATGTCCTACCTTCAGCAACTGGCCCTCTCTCCCACTGCCCTAACCCTTACCAGAGTATGCCATGTTCAGACAGAAAGGAAACTCTCCAACATTGAATGTATTTATTGGTATGTTCAGCCAGTGATGGGAGGAAAACTACAAACCAGGTAAATAAATCTAAAAAGTAGACGGAGACAATGACAGCCAGAGAATCAGTGGTACACTCTAATATCCCCAACCCTCTTCCTTCTAACTCATCCTTCTCTGAAGTGTTGGCTGTTAAGAGGGGCAAAGAAATACATTCTACTTGGAAGCCAGGTGGGACGAGAGGAAGGTTTAAAACTGAATTTGTCAAAACTCGGAGAATGTCCACTGTGCATATCCAAAAATGGACAGGGGCAAGTGGAGACCAAGGGAGCTGCTCAGCTTTTCCTGTCTACCACCGGCCGCCTCTCTAAATCATGTCTCTTCCCAACCCCAAAAGCCCAGATCATATCTGGTGTACAACCTTCATGGTGTTATTTCTTGGTCTCCTCACCTCAAGTCAGACACTGGTAGAGAGAGGTCTTTTCTCAGTTATCTGAACTGGCATCAATGTTACCCTTCCATTGGGTGCAGGATTGGTTTTATTTCCTCAGCTCTCTTCCTTCCCAAAGATTCCCTTGTTCCCCTTTTTGTCCAGGTCCTACTTTCAAAGGTCCAGCTATGCCTTCACCTCTTCTAAGAAGCCTTCCTTGGCATACCGAGATTCTCATTATCTGAACTCCCTATGCTGGTACCATACCAGAAGAGACCCTATAACACATCAGCTCCATGCTTTTTGTCCTCTGTCTTACTCTTTGAAGAATATACATGGAATTCTCATGGTTCCTCGACCTAGTGAAGTCTGCGAAATCTTGAAACCAAAATCATAATCTCTTCTTTACCCTGAGACCTCAACTCCAGAGTACACTAGAAATAAAATGATGTACCATGAAGTCCAACAGGTACCAGGGTGACCCCCAGTGCTAACAGGAGCTAAGATTCCAGGGCTAGTAAACTATTGACTCTTTCTAAGTCTTAGTTCCCTCGTGTTAAAAGATGAGTAATTACAGTCCGTACCACATGATATCCATTTGTAAGATAAGATATGTATACACTAAATACAGTGCCTGGTTCAGGAAAACGTTAATTGCCATATTTTCCCTCTTCCTTCTACTCACCACTCCCCACTGTTTTCCTCACCCACTTTTACTGAAAGCACACTCTCTACTGACACTTAACTTACTACTTTCCACTTTATTTTCACCATTTAAGGCCATGACTTAACACTTCTACTCGACTATAATTAAGCCTACCACGGGCATGGCCCACATCTAGTTCTCCTGGAACTGCCCGCCTCCATTGGGGCCCCTGCCTTATGTATGATATGGACTGGCGTGAATGAATAAAAGAATGAATAAATACCAATGCCTTTCTTTTTAAAACTAGTATCTGCTTTAATATATGTTTGGCTCAAAACTGGCCCTTGTTTTGTCTGCCCACATCAGTGGTCTCTGTGTTCCGAGAACAGGGACTGTCAGAATAATTGGTTTTGTACCACAGAGCATGCAGAGAAGACCGAATTCATGATGACATTTCAGTAGCCAGCAACTCGAAGTCAGGAAGGATTTTCTTTAGCATCATCTTTATATTTAATGAAACGTTCATCCCTCCGCCTTAAGAGTTTTATTTTCTAATTTCCTCAAGCCACATTTCTAGTCTCTGCATGTTGCCTGTCTCATGGTGACAGTTTCTGGCATTTTCCCAAATGCTAATGATACAAAGGAGGAATGATAACGTGGGTAAATAGCTGTGGAGCCAAGCTTTTGAAAAGATAAAACAGAACAAGAAATGGGACTTTTCTAGCTTCTGTTCAATTTCAGTGACACATTTCTTATTAGGTTCTTTTGTTTTTACTCTGTGGGTATTTAAATTTTAGCAAATTGAGTAGTTTCTCCCAGAGAACTACCAATTGAGCATTTTTCAGCCATGGCAAACAGCATTCTTCTCATAGGAAGTAGATTATAGTATTGCCCCAGAATAACTGAAAAACACCGTTCAACTGTTAACTTGGTTCCTAAATGGGCTTTTACTTGCAGTTAACATGGAAAAGCAAGAGTGTTTGGAGGGGGCCATTCTTCGTTCTAGATTCTATTTCCGGCATCTTTATGGGTCTCCCCTGCCCTCCCTTCCATGGTAGTCCAGGCTGCTATCACCGTGTGTTTTCTAACCTGCATATCTGAGCATGTCCCTCCCCTCCCAACACTGTAATGGCTCTCCTTTATCTTCAGTGCAAAAGCCAAACTTCTACCTACAGGCTCAGCTACTATCTGCACTTTATGTCCCAGCCATCCTGAACTAACTTCCATTATCGTTCTCGAAGTGTGCCACACTCTTCCTGGCCTTCGGAACTCATATATGTGTTCCCGTTGTCAAGAAGCCAGAACTCACTCTCTGTGTGCCTCCCCAATCCTCGCCCAGCTCACCTCGAATTCTCTTAACTCCTGTTCATCGTTTAGAACTTGACTTTGATGTCACTGCTACCAGACATCTTCTGTCTCCCCTGCTAGACTAGGTGCACCTCTCTGTGATCCTCCAGTTCCATGGACATCCCATACCCTAACCACACCGTAACCCTGTATTGTCATGACCTTATTTTTTGCCATTACCTATTTCATATCCCTCAGAAGACTGCTCAGGGGAAATGAATGTCTTATTCACAACCGTGCTCTGCAGGATCCAGTATAAGAATGGCTCACGTATTTGTTGAATATTGCTGTGCTGGTGGTATATTAGGGATAAAAAGTAAGACCTAGAAATATTAGGATCCTCGGCTCATTTTGCTGAAGGTAAATCCAGACATTTAGCTTGAACCCCATTTGTACTTGATTACTTCATGAGTTGTTTCCCTAACAAAAACATGCAAGGACCTGCATGCAGTAGGTAATCAATATATGCTGTTAGCTATGTGGATCATACTTCTCTATAAATAGTTACTCTCTCTCAATGGCCTACCAATAATTAATGAAGTTTAACAACCCAATCAAAAAATGGGCAGAAGACCTAAATAGACATTTCTCCAAAGAAGACATACAGATGGCCAAGAAGCACATGAAAAACTGCTCAACATCACTAATTATTAGAGAAATGCAAATCAAAACTACAGTGAGGTATCACCTCACACCACTTAGAATGGGCATCATCAGAAAATCTACAAACAACAAATGCTGGAGAGGGTGTGGAGAAAAGGGAACCCTCTTGCACTGTTGGTGGGAATGTAAATTGATACAGCCACTATGGAGAACAGTATGGAGGTTTCTTAAAAAACTAAAAATAGAATTACCATATGACCCAGCAATCCCACTACTGGGCATATACCCAGAGAAAACCATAATTCAAAAAGACACCTGAACCCCAATGTTCAATGCAGCACTAATTACAATAGCCAAGTCATGGAAGCAACCTAAATGCCCATCGACAGATGAATGGATAAAGAATATGTGGTACATATATACAATGGAATATTACTCAGCCATAAAAAGGAATGAAATTGAGTCATTTGTAGAGATGTGGGTGGATCTAGAGACTGTCATACAGAGCGAAGTAAGTCAGAAAAACAAATATCATATATTAATGCATATATGTGGAACCTAGAAAAATGGTACGGATGAACTGGTTTGCAGGGCAGAAATAGAGACACAGATGTAGAGAACAAACGTATGGACAACAAGCGGGGACAGTGGCGGGTGGGGTGGGGTGGTGGTGGGATGACCTGGGAGATTGGGATTGACATGCATACACTGATGTGTATAAAATGGATACCTAATAAGAACCTGCTGTATAAAAAAATAAAGTAAAATTCAAAAAAAAAACTAATGAAGTTTGAGCACCTAGTTCCTAGTTATCTTTGCAACCAAGGATAACACATGATGAAGAATAAATTTCAATTATAAAGGAAGAACTTGTTGATCATGAAGACTATGAACATTGGGAGAGTTTGTATAGGGAGATGATCAAATATTGCCTTAGTCTATTGCATTTGTAGCCATGGGTCCTATTGATAAATGAAGACTCAATCTGTCCTTGGCTTTCATGATGGATCACTACCTTGGAACAAGCAAAGGTCATCACTATAGTCACAAATGGCCACCTAAGTTAAAGTCGTGATAATGTCCAGGACAATATTCCGCATAAACTTAAGGATTTATCTAAGAGGTTCAAATGCATTCTTAATACTCGTAGAATTCCACCTGGGTGCTCAAGATTTCTAAAGCAGCAGCTGGACCAGAAGGAGCTGTTAAGGGTAAGAATCAGATCACAACAATTATCTACTTAATGTGGCATTTATCTGAACACTAACTCAGTGCAAGGTCACTTATACTAACCACCAATTATTTCTTGAACATTTTCCTGAAACTAGCAATAATCATAAAGATAATAATTTATTGCAAACATAATCAATTCAAGAAAGATAATTAGCATGAACAATTACTGTAGGGCAATATTAGCTGTCCGTAAAACATATGCCTCAATCTGTTTCTTGTTCCCTTTGGAAGAGATTAGCTACATATGGTTTATGTGGTATGCCTCTTGCAGATGTTGATACTTAAAAAAAAAATACGAACTAGCTTTATTAATCTTTTTGTGAAGAACAAAAGAAGTAATTGAGAACCTTATTATCATAGATGATTGAGGTTTTAGATAATAATGCCATTTTATTTCAAAAGTCCATCAAACAGAGGATTTTAATTGTGAGGCTTGACTAATCATGACCACTTTGACTCCTGATAATTATGTATCAAGATGGAAGTTTTTAATGAGTCTTCTTGAAATTAAGAGTACATTCTGCCATTGTGCATTTGATACAGAAAAAAATATGCTCCAATTCTAATATTTGAAAATGTCAAAAACCTACTTCTAAGCATACTTGTTCTAAAAATACATTCGAAGAATTTAGATTAGAAGTAGATGAGCTGAGAAACAGGAACGTAGGAGTGGTTTCCAGCCATTGAGAGGGGAGAGTCATGGGGCCTACTTAAATAATTAACAGTAGAAGTCAACACGTGCTCTGTGCAAGGAAAGGCCCTCTAACTCAAAGCAAAGGGGTTAAGGTGCAGGTCAGAGGATTCCAACTGCCCAGCCACTAGTTTGAACCCGAGGAAAGCATTGTGCTGCAAGTTTTTCTATTCCTCAAGTTCCCCATGACAGATGACATAGAAGAGTAAGTCCACACTCATTTCAGAATATTACATAGGTGGCATTAAGCACCATGGCTGATGTCTAACATCTGCGATGGGAGCATACAAGTGTTCCTGTAAACAAGCTTCTTTTGAGCCTGTGTAACCTTCAGAGCTGAAGCTAGATAAGGATGACACTGATTTCCCTGCAAATTAATGATCTCTCTTTCACCCCCAATTAGGGGGGAAACTGATCTGCTACTAGAAAAGCTTTCTGTTACAGGTTGCATTTCTAAAATGGGACTCAAGAAGTGAAGTTATCTCTCCTTTTACATAAAGAAAGAGAAGCTCAGAAAGAGTATGAAGGATTAGAGAGCTCTAGGCCCTCTAAACCTTTTCCTAGGGTCCCACAGCTCTCTGAGCACAATCATCATTTCAGTGGTAGGATATAATCCCTGATCAGCGACGTTTCCAACTAACTATAACCAAGTCAAACATCAGAAGAAATTTAGGGCATATTCAGGGGCTAACTGATACTGAGACACGTCACTAGAGAATAGTTTTTTTTGCCCATGGAATGTTTGTTGACACTTCCCTAAACTGATACCTTTTTTGGAACCTTGGTTTCCAGAACCACAGAGAGAAATTTCATATCACACAATACACTATTTTCTTTAAACAGCACACATCCTTCTGAGGCAGGACAAAGAACCCGAGAAATAAAGACCCTAGGTAGATGAAATAGGCTCTGTGAGCTAACATGCGGAGCAAGTCCACTCAAAGGCTGCAACAGGAGAACATCAGCTGATTACAGAAGAGGGAAGAAAATGCACGTTAAGTTCAAACACTCCTTGCCTGAGCTCGGTTTGCATGGAGGTGGAGGGGGTGATCAAGGATCTGTTTAAAAGTGTCCAGGAAGATGCAGAGTCTCTCACTCCATCTCTGTTTTTAGCCATAGCTGCCAGAGGGGACAGAGGTACCAGGATGAGGGTGAAGACTGGCAAACACTTCTATTAGGAAAAGGGTGATCAGCCCAATTTGAATTGAACAATAAAGTGGACACCGAGTCAAGACTTCTACTAGCCTACACAGTGTTTTTGTGAAGACTGGAAAAGGCACAAACCCAGTGCCTGGGAATCCGACCTCGGCAAGCTGAGCCAAGTGTGTGAGATGGCACAACTCAGAAAATACAATGTGAAGTAAATTTAGACGACATGGGCTCAGTGCTGAGACCACAATTAAAGTCAAGGGAAACAGACACACACTCGCTTATCTGTGCAGTTACCTACTTTCAGGGGGAAGAACAAATAGGCTCACAACTGTAAAGCCAACAGCTCATATTTGACTTGAGCATGTAGCATTTCACATTGATTCTAACAAACCTGTGGTCTGTCTGGTCCCTGTAAGTCACATGAACTCACCCAAGCATGCACCAATACACCTTTCCCCACCAGAGTATAAAAGAAATCTGTGTTCAACTCTTTCACCTTCCAATTCCAGCCCTCACCCATCTACCACATGCACAGACACTGGTCTCAGCCTGATCACTCCCGGATCCCCGTGTCACCAATTTCTGCTCTGTTCCTCACCTCTGGTAGATGATAACTACCTCTGGACCTTTTAGTTGCCTCCTTATGGTCTCTTGGCCTCACCTTCTGGTCCCTTTCTCAGCTTGTCTCCATCTCCTGACTTGCCTTAAACTTCCTGCCCTAGCTCTGACCCCCACAGTGGTCATCTTTCCTAATTATAGTCTACTCAGACTGACCATGGCTGAGTTGGCATTCCCTTAATATCCACCTTTGACAAAGGAGATAGTCCTAGGCTTGACATGCATAAAGTAGACACACAATAAGTATTTGTTGAAATATTGCTAGATGAATTGGATAACTGAATATTGCCAATGGTCATCTCTGGACTGCTGCTTGATCTTACAGACTTTTGGATTTATCTAATTTATTGAGCTTCAATTAGGGCTTTGTTAATCAATCTCTCTCCAAACCATATTAGCTGCATGGTTAAGCCTATGATGAGGACAATTTATGCATTGGTGAATGAGAAATGATTGAATTAGCTAAAGATGGTTGGACTACATTAGCTGAAGAAAAGAAGAGCCTTAGACACTTGGGGTTAGTTTGTCATCCCCTGAACAACTCACCGAATCTTCTAGGCTAAGACCTCATCAGAGCCACCAATGGGATTAAGCACCAAATAGCTACCATTCATTGAGCAGGCAATAGGCTCCGTGTGCCTTAGTAAAGAAACCTCACAGCTGAAAGATAAGCCTTATTTTGCCAAGATATGAAGAGACTTGTCCAATATAAAGAGGTTGGTAGATTCTACAGCCTGACTTCAAACTCGGATCTGATTAATTCCAAAGACCATACTGTCTGCATATTTCCACTTAGCTTCTCTGTTGTGGTGAGGCACAGGGCAGGAACCCAAACTTCAGAATCTAAAAAATCAGAGCTCTAGGTCCCAAGGATCTAACTCACAGTCACATTTGAAACAGGCACATGGCCAGAAAGAGGTAGGAAGATAGTCATGAGGTATGAAGTGGTCCACCACCTGGAAGAAACTCAAGGATGGTCATTGCACACTCTCTGGTGCCTTTCTGGTTTCCCCCCTTCTACTCTGCTATGCAAAGCCCTGGGATCCCCTTTGGGACAGCGGCCTGAAGACACACCATTCCCTGTTGGCTGATTTCCCCTGCTGGACTCTCTGCTCCGTGCTGCCCGGTCATAGGTGTAGGTGAGATTCACTTCACCCCCCTCAATCTCTGGACTTCCTGTGAGCCTCCCAGACCCTCAAATAACAAACAGGTCCCGGAACTGCACCAATCAGCCCTCAGACCTGGGCTTCCTGTACTGCCAAACTCAGCATGGTTCTTAAAGTTCCAGATCTTAAACTTGGTTATTTTTCTTGCTGGTTAAGTGCTACACCATTGGAGCCAGTTTATACTCCTCCATCATGAGCCCCGCTACTTGCAAGAACCCCATTTCCACCAGTAACAAGGGTGCTTATTTGCTGTGGGGCTTCCAGTCAATGCAAAAATGTGATCACCACAGGGGAACTAGGGTGCGAGAGCAGTGAAAGGGACTTCAAAGAAGTCAGCCCTCAGGGTTTGAAGGGAAGACTCCATAAAGTAATTCGAGAAGGACACAGGCAGAAGAGAACTAAACGTGAGAATGGTTGGAAGTGATGGGATGATGATAGCAATAATCGCTCCTTGAATATTTACTATGGGCCAACCACTGGATTATCTCCAATCCTCACAGTAAAGGTATTTTATCTCCATTTTACTGATGAGAAATCTGAGTGTGAGAGATGAAAAAGCCTCAAGTATACAGTTTACATATGGCAAAGTCAGCTTACAGACATAGGTCTACTAGCACCCTGTTCATGTTGGTCCCACCATACCATGCTGCAAAAAAAAGGGTGAACAGAGCTGGGCCTGCACATCTCAGTGGGGTTTTAGAAGGCAGGTGAAGGCACAGCATGAAGCTGGAATGTGCATCTGTACCCAGGAGACTGTCCTGAAAACCAGGCAGGACACCTAGGCGTTAGGAGGAGGAATATAAGCTGAGGGAGGAGACGCAGGGGCTGTAGTCAGAGGTCAGACCAACCTTCAGCCTTGAGTGGTCCTGCTACCCTTCTCGTTTTGCACAGAGGACAAGGGGACCCGCAGGCCTGAATCCTCTGGCGGGCACAATGCCTTGCTACATGGAGTTCAAGCTGAGCCACAGAGAAGATGAACTGCCTTGGCCCCAAAGGCAGAGCAATGAGTAAAATCCAGCTTTAGTTTCCATCCACTGGAAACCAGACCTAATCAAACGTCCACCACAGTTTTAAAGAGAATGTTAGTTACAATCCAGAGCTAATGAAAACTTTCCATAAAATGACTCTTTAAAATTGAAGTGGCCTTGAATGCTAAAAGCTCAGGCTTGTCCCTAACTGCAGATTTATTATTAACACATTAGCACAGCAATACCAGCCATTGACTTTGCTCAGCAATTTCGAAATAATGATGTTTTGAGTGTTTCCAGCTGAAATGATGTGTCCCTTTAAATTCTTACCCAGCAGGTCATCAACTTCTTCCCTCCATCACTTCCCCAATACCGATATCCTCCTCCCTCTGAGGCCAACAGAGTTTCTGTTTCTTGCAGCTCTGTCTGCATGCATCTGTCCACAGCTCCTAGGTTGATCTCTGCCATGATGCCCACCTGCTTAGTGTGGACTTTTTATGTTTATCTCCCCCTGAAAGCAGAGACTGTTCATGTGGGATACAGTGTAATGTATAGGGAGGGTACAGACATTAGAAATGGACAGAGTTCATTCCAGTCCTAGTGCTTTCCCTTACTGGCTCTGGGACTTTAGAACAAGTTTTTACGGCATTATCACTACTAACAATAATAACTGTTAACATGTGTTGAGGCTTACTATATGCCAAGCACAATTTATACACACTATCTAAACCCCCCCAGCAACCTTTATCTATTCTGTTTAACAAAAGGCTTTAAAATACTCACCGTAACACTCCCTATGTGCCAGGCACTGTTGTGTTTTATGTACATTAAATCCTCAGAGGGATCTCGGCGAAGTAGGTACTATTATTATATCCACTTTCAAAGGTGTGAACTCAGATTAAGTAACTTGTATCACACAGCTAAAAAGCAGAGTCTTGCCAGGATTCAACCCATGGAGTCGGGATCCAGAATCCATGCTCTTAACCTCTACACAACTGGTTTTCCAACTCCAAAAATCAGAATCACCTGGAGGGCTTGTGAAAACACAGACTGCTAAACCCACTCTCTGAGATTCTGGTTCTGAGGTGGAGTCCGAGAGTAGGCATTTCTAAAACGTTGCCAGGTGATATAGATGCTAATGGCACCAGGCTGCTCTAGATTATGTTGCCAATTTTCCTATTATCCTCCCCTTTTTACAGATGAGAAGACGGAGTCTCAGGTTATCTGAATTACCCAAGATCACACAGCTAGTAAGGAGCTGAACTGCAATTTGAAATAGGTTGATCTGACATATACCTGAACCACCCAGAACCTCAGCTTCCCCATCTATATAATGGGGATATTGATATTACCTCACTACAAACCTGTTAATGCTAACTGAAATAATGAACAGTATAGTCTATGGCATATAGTAGGTACACATGGAGAGTTTGCTTTCCAAGTATCCTGCAGAACTTTGTATACAGTGTGTGCCAAATAAATGTGGGTTGAATGGAGTCGAATCCATCCAATTGCTCCAAAACAGATTTTTGTTGTTGATGTTGTCCAGATACTCCTGATTTCTCCAGTCCGTAGTGACACCCTTCTTTTTGGTGCCCAATGTCAATGATCTGAATAGCTCTATCCCTCTCTGTAGTCCAAGTTCCCAGGGCTGTCACATGCCATAACTCCTGGGGGACACTATTCAATTTCTATTCCATAAACACAGCACCCATGGAGTTGGCAGTATGGCAACCATGCTGGTTCCCAGCTCTTTGTTTATTTTGAGGTCCAGAGTGAGAATAAATCTAATTTCCTCATTACTTCCAATTTTAGGCCTGCCTCCTGATGGAGATCTGCAACAGTTAAGTTTAACTTTTAAATTATTATTACACTCAAGAGTTTGACTCCTCATTGCCTCAGTTTTGGTACTTTTACATAACCAAAATATTCTTATATGCTTCCCCACACCTCCACAATACAAAAAAATAATAAAACCTGCTTTCAAAATTGAGTCTAATTGTTCATGGCAAATGAAAAAAAAAAAAAACCTGAAAAACCCTTTGTTTCAACTTCTAGGAACTTACCCTAAAGATTTATCTGCAATAATATCAAAAAGAAACAAACAGCATGTGAGCAAGATTATTCACTGAGGCATAATTTATTGTAGCAAAATACTGGAAATGAACTAAATGCCTATCCTTAGAAGTTTGGTTGAATAAACTATTATACATTCACATAATGAAGTACTATACATCCGTAAAAATAAACGAGGAGGCTATTTATGAACTGATATGGAGTGATCTTCAGGATATGTGTCTTTAGGTGGAAAGAAGTAACATGCAAAAGATTATATATATTATTTTACTCTTTATGTAAAAATATCAGAGAATAAGAAAATGTCTATTATTTTTGCAAAAAGAAATACTAGAAGGATAAATAAGCCAGAAACTAATGAAATTAGCTACCTAATTAATAACCCAGAGGGGATGGGTGGGAATAGGGTGCCAGAGCAAGAGAAAGAATCGGTACATCTCTGAGCATATCTTTTTATTTAGTTTTTCCTTTGATTCTAGGTTTACACGCTCAAACAATCAAAATATATTGACAAAGATAGGAAGGATAAAATTTAATATAAACAGGCAATTTATCTTTTCTTTATAAAAAAACAGACATCAAAATTACACAAAAGATAAATAGGATTTGTTCAAGTAAGTTTTGAACACACTACTCCAGATACCTTCACTGAGATTTATTCTAAAGACAAAAAGAACAGCAAAGAAATCTTGAAATTTATTTAGGAGATTTGTTGTTGGTAGTGGTATTGATGTAGCAACTCTGAAACTATTTATTTTTGTGTATTGTAGATTTGAGCAAATGAGCAAATATATTGATGCTGGGAACCAGAGCTATTACTATGCCTATTTGTACAATATTGGTTCTCACAATGAGAGAAGATACAAATATGGAATACAGGAAAAAGATGAAGAATTCTGTGATACTGGATTGAATTAAAGATATTAGAATGAATGAGTTTAAAAATATGTTCTAGATTTGTCCACCAAAAGGGGATAGGAGCAATGGCACCCCAGTAACAATGAGCACACTTAGTGCCCAGATTTTGATTTCTAAATACTGTTTCTCACTAAAAGGAATCTGGGCTCTTTGAGAAATGATTGATTCTAGGTCTTCCAAATAGAAGGAATAAAGCAAACCTGGAATATCTAGTTGTAACAGAAAATAAGAACTTGTTCAAAGACTAAAGGGAACGTGTCAAAAGGATTCCACAGCCAGTTTTAAGAGGTAATCACTGGACAAATTAGAGTATAACTGAGTATAAAAATAACAGGAATGGATTATGATACACTAAATAAAAAGGATCCTAGGAGCTCATGCTGATATTATCTATAGCTGTAGGTGCTAGGGGCTTCAAATTCCTTTAATGCCCAGTATGTATACACATATACATACATATATACATGCATTCTTACTAGTATTAAAAAATAAAGAGAGAGGAGGTATGAAGCTCTATTTTACAGAAGAATGCCAAGTAATAAATATAGAGAAAATGACAGAAAAATTACCACCATTCTATAGCTAAGGACTAAAAATTGGTTCAGGAAGGAAACATCAATGATGTTTAAACTACTGAGGAAAAGAATTCTGGGGAACCAAAGATTCACAACATCTCAAAATGTTTCCCCACAAATTACTTATTAATTACAAATGTGAAAAGATTCCTGCATAATAGAAAACTCTGGTGGATCACTTTAAACAGGTGATCAAATGTAATGTCACCAGTGGAGGTAAAACCTGATGTCCTGTGTCCCCTGAAGTGATTCCTTAAAAGAACACAAAATAACCAATGTAGAATCCCTGCCTGAGATGTTCAACCTGAATCAAGTCATCAGAAAACAATAAGACAAATACAAACACAGGGACACTCTGAAAAATATTCTGGATTCTTAATAATTGCTAATGTCATAAAAGAACCCCTGAAAAAAAGTTTGGGCAACTATTCTAGATCAAAGAAAACTTAAGATACATGCCAATTAAATCAAGTCATTATCTTTGATTGAATAATGGATCAAAACATTGCAATAAATAATCTCTTGGGAAGAATTTGGAAATTTTAAATGAATTGGATATTAGATAATCATATTGAGTCTATAATAAATTTTCTGAGTGTGATTATTATATTGTAGTTATTGAGGAGAATTCCTATTCTTAGGAGATATATAGAGAGAAGCATTAAGAAGTCTGCAATTAACAAATAGTTCAGACAAAAAAGGATCTGTCTATATATAGTGGATGATTAAGCAAATAATACAAACATTAACAATGAGTTAATAAATTTCTGCCTTAATAAAAGAAAAAAAAAGAAAAACACTAGCAAATGAGAACAGTATGTTTTCCAGCTTTGGGCCATCTGCTAGAGCACCCAGACATAATATGACATAGATATCATGAGCAGTTCATGCCCTCCCTCCATGCCACATCAGATGAAAGCCTAAGAAACCTGCCTTCTCTGAGTTTTAGTTACCTCAAATTGGTTGAATGGATGTCTCACCATCTCTATGGCTGAACATCTTATGCTGTATGCTCACAGACTCCTTCATTTGATGGGAGAAAAAGTAGGACACAGCTGAAAATCTTTTTTGAGACTAAAAATATAAAATTATAAATCTGCACCTCTCTTGTAATTTATTTCCTTGCCTCATTCTCCCAAAGTTTTCTGGTTTCACTTACATCATGTAAAAAGCTTGGGAATCATCACTCCCATACTCACAACAATAACAACAAAAAAAGCTTAACAAACTGAAAATCAACAACTTTTCTTGGGCTTAGCAGATAATTGAGGTTGCAGGGCAAATCACCATCCCAAAATACAGAAAATCATGGCCAGGGGATTCTTCAGGAACCCAGGGGATTCTGCTTCCCTAGTGTGAAAGCCCTTGGTGTCATAAACTGGTAGGAATATTTAAATGGCAATTTTGATGAATTGCTGGAGGTGGAATGTGGGTAACTTGACAGTGAGAAACCCCTGGGGGCTGTTTCTTGAGTGGGCTAAACTTTTGTGGTTTTTAACTTCAGGTACCCACCAGGTTCTCATGATGAAGAGCCAAAAAAAAAAAAAAAAAAAAAAATCACCTCATGGTTCTGGCAGGAGGAGGGGAAAAGTGAACACTTTGAAATGTACTCTGAGCATTCTCTATAACAAAGGCCTACTCTCCAATGAAAAAGAATTTATCATCACCTTAACTTACCAAGGCAGAAGGTAGAAGGGCAATTACCCAACCTCAGCCCCCTGTAGCCTTTCTGTCTCACCTAAAGGAACAGAAGGTAAAGCTAAGAAACACTTGTGAGGGTGTTAGCCCACGGAGAAAGGCCCACTAAAAGACTGAGACCTAATTGTAAGATCATAGAACATTTTCTCTTCCCTGTGCCTTACCACCACATCACCAGTGCTCCAGTACAATAATAGTGCAATGCAACTAGAAGAGTTGAAAGGCACAGACTCTATTTAAGAAGGAGTACTTAGGGAAACCCAAAGACAACAGGGAGGAAAACCAAAGACACTAGAGAGGAATTTGAAGCCCTTGCACCCATAGATGCATCAAACATTAAACACAACTCGAGTCATAGACAGATTAATATAAAGCCTCACACTGAAGGCCAATTTACCTCAGTTTCTATTGCCCAATATATCATGTCCAGCTTTCAACAAAAATTACAAGTCATGCTAAACAGCAAGAAAAAAAGAGTCTAAAGAGACAAAGCGAGCATCAGAATGAGACTCAAATATGACACAGATTTTGGAATTATTAGACTGAGAACTTAAAACATTTATGATTAATCTGTTAAATCCTCTAATGGAAAAAGTACACAACATGCAAGAACAGATGGGTAATGTAAGTGTAGAGATGGAAACTTTAAGAATTAAAAGGAAATGCTGAAATAAAAAACACTGTAACAGATATAGAATGCCTTTAACAAACGGTTTTAGACACAGCAGAAGAAAAAAAATCAGTGAGTCTAAAGATACGTTAGTAACTTCCCACACTGAAATACAAAGAGAAAAAAGGAATGAAAATAAGTCGGAAAATAATACCCAAGACCTACAAGATAACTTAAAAAGGTATATAACCTATGCTTAATTGTAAAAAACAAATGAAGTAGAATAAATACAGAAGTAAAAATTACTGAGAACTTCTCTCAATCAATAACACCAAACCACAGATTCAGCAAGCTGAGAGAACACCAAGCAAAATAAAAATAAAAATTCTACACCAAGGCATATCATATTCAAATTTCAGAAAACCAAAGACAAAGAGAAAATGTTGAAAGAAGCCAGAGGGAAAAACACCTTATCATTAGAGGAAAAAGAAGAAAAATTATAACAGACTTCTCATAACAAACCATTTAAGAAGTTAAGTGTGTGGAGTAAAATATTTAAAGTGTTGAAAGGAAGAAAACCTCACCACCCTAGAATTCTGTATCCAGTGAAATAAACCTTCAAAAGTGAGGAAAATAAAACTTTCACAAACAAACAAACAAACACAGAGCTAATTCATTGCCAGCAAACCAGCCTTGCAAGAAACGTTAAAAGAAGTTCTTCAGGGATAAGAAAAATGATAAAGCTCAGACAATGGGACCTGCATAAGGAAGGAAAAGCATCAGAGAAGGAATAATTGTAGGTTAAAAACCTTTTTTTTTTTCTTATTCTAAATTGGTATCATAGATAACTGTTCAAGACGTATTATGTGATTATACCATATATATAAGTAAAATGAATGACATCATTTTTATAAAGGATAGAAGGGAAGGATTAGGAATACTCTGTTATAAAGTTTTTGCACCATCTGGGAAGCAGTATAGTTTTATCTGAAAGTGTACTTACACTAGCTGTAAATGTATATTGCAAACTATAAGGAAACCACTAAAATTTTTTCAAAAGAAATGAATTGATATGATAAGAGATGAGAGAAAATGGAAGCATATAAAGTGCTCAGTTAAAACCAGAAAAGGGGGGAAAAAGGAAGAAATAAAGAAATACAATGAAGAAGAAATAGTTATAACCATAGTAAGTATTATCCAACTAGATCAATAATCACTTTAAATGTAAAATGGTTTAAGTACATCAATTAAAAGACAGAAACTGTAATATCAGATAAAAATCCAACATCCAACTACATGTAGTCTATGAAGAACCCACTTCAAACATAAAGACAGATAAATTAAACATAAAGGATTGGAGAAAGATATACCATACTAATACTAATTTCGAAAGGAATCTGGAGTTGCTATATTAATTTCAGACAAAGCATATTTCAGAGCAAGGGACATTATCAGGGCTAAAGAGGGTCATTACATAATAATAAAGGGCTCAATTCTTCAAAAAGATATAACCCTTAATGTATATGCATCTGAGAACAGAGCATCAAAATACATGAGGCAAAAACTGATAGAACTACAAGGAGAAATAGGCAAATCTACTATTATAGTCAGAAATTCAATAACCCTTTATCAGTAGTTTACAGATCTACCAAGCAAAAATCACTAAGATAGTTGAATTAAACAGTATCATCAATCAACTGGACCTAATTAGCATTAATAGAATACTTTATCCAATATCAGCAGAATACATATTCTCATCAAGCTCATATGGAACATTCACCAAGACAGACCACATTCTGGGTCATAAAACATAACCTGACAAATTTAAAAGAACTAAAATCATACAAAGTGTGTTTTCAGACCACAATGAGATTAAACCACAAATCAAAAATAAAATATCTCCAAATATTTGGAGATTAAACAACGTTTTTAAACAACAAATATACCAAAGAAGGCATCTCAAAGAAATTTTAAAATATTTTGAACTAAACGAAAATGAAAATGTAACATCAAAATTTGTGGGATTCAGCAAAGCAGTACTTGAGGGAAATTCATAGTACTAAAATGCATATATATATATATATATATATATATATATATATATATATATATATGCATATATATGTATGGAAAGATGAAAGATGTAAAATCAATAATCTAAAATTCCACTTAAAAAACAGAGATAGTATAATAAATCAAGCCTAAGGCAAGAAGGAGAAAATAAAAACTAGAGCAGAAATCAATGAAATTGTACAGAGTGAGGGAAAATGATTATTTGGCTAACCAAGGAAAAAAGGAGAAACAGAAATTACTATATCAGATATGAAAGAGGGGGTCATCACTATAGCTCTCTTGGACATTAAAAGAATAACAAAAGAATACTATGAACAACTCTATGCCCATAAATATGAGAACTGAAATGAAATGGACCAATTCTTTGACAGACACAAACTATTAAAACTCACTCATGGAGAAACAGACAATCTGAAAAGGTCTATATTGAAATGTAGTCAATAATTAATAATGTTACAAAAATAAAGCACCAGGTCTACATTATTTCATTGGTAGATTCTATTAACCATTTAAGAGTAAAATAATACCAAATCTCTTCCAGAAAATATATAGAATCAGAGGGTACACTAATGTGATTGTTAATTTTATGTGTCAACTTGGCTAGACTATCATGACCAGTTGCTTGGTCAAACACTAGTCTAGATGTTGCTATGAAGATTTTTTTAGATGTGATTAACATTTAAATCAGTAGACTTTGAATAAACCAGATTACCCTCCATAACATGGGGAGACTTCATGGAATCAAGTGAAGGCCTTAAGAATAAAGACTAAGGTTTCCCACAGAAGGAGGAATTTAGCCTCAAGACTGCAACACAGAAACCCTCCCAGAGTTTCCAGCCTGCTTTCCTTGCCCTGAAAATGTTGGACTTAAGACTGCAACATCAGCTCTTACCTGAATTTCCAGCCTACCAGCTTGACCTACAAATTTTGGACTAGCCAGCCCCACTAGAATCCTGTGAGCCAATTCTCCCTTTCTCTCTCTCTCCCTCCCCCTCTCCTCCTTCCTCTCTCTCTTCCTCTCCCAAATCCCCTCTCTCTTTCATATACCAATGTAATCTCTCAATTCCAATGAACAATTGGAATTTTAAAATTTAAAAACACAACACCATTTAGAGTAGAACAAAAATGAAATACCTAGTTATGTATTTAACAAAATATGTACAAGGTCTGCATGCAGAAAACTATAAAACTGATAAGAAAAATAAAAGAAGATCAAAATAAATGGGGAGAGATTCTGTGTTCATCAATAGGAAGACTCAATATTTTTAAGATGTCAATTCTTCCCAAGGTTTCTTCTAAAGATTCAATTCCATACCAGTCAAAATCCAGGCAAACTATTTTATAGATATCGATAATCTTATTCTAAGGTTTATAATGGAAAGGCAAAAGATTGCAAATAACAAAACACTGAAGAACAAAATTGGAGGACTGACATGATAGGATGTCAAGACTTTCTACAAAGCTACAGTATGGTATTGGTGGGGGTGAAAAAGACACATTGATCAGTGGTACAGAATAGAAAGCCCAGAAATAAATCCATACAAAGAGAGTTAACACATCAATGGATCAAAGGCTATTGAGTAGAGAAAAGATAGTCTTTTTAGCAAATAGTACTGGAACAACTGGATGTCCAAATGCAAAAAAAAAAAAAAAAAAAAAGGCTCTGGACATGACCTTGCACCATTCAGAAAAATTAACTCAAAATGGATTGTATATCTAAATGTAAAATGCAAAACTATAAAACTTCTAGAAGAAAATATAAGGGAAAATCTAGGTGACCTTGGGTTTGATGATGAGGTTTTCTTGATGCAACACAAAAAATATGATTCATGAAAAAAATTGATAAATTGGGCTTTATTAAAATTAAAACATTCTGGTCTGTGAAAAACACTATTAAAAGAATGAAAAGACCGCCCCAGACTGAGAGAAAACATTTGCAAAACATGTATCTGATTAAGGACTTATATCCAAAATGCAAATACTTTCAAAGCTCAACAAAAGGAAAACAATCCACCCAATTAAAAATTGGGCAAAAGATCTGAACATACATCTCATCAGAGAAGATAAGCAGGTGGAAAATAACCATATGAAATGATTTTCAACAATATCTATCATTAAGGAATTTCAAATTAAAACAACAACGAGACACTACAACATACCTATTAAAATGGCCAAGAAAACAAAACAAAAACCAACCTGACAATACCAAATGTTGGCAAGGAAGCAAAACAATAAGAACTCTTTTTTATTGCTGGTGGAAATGAAAAATAGTACTGTCACTTTGGAAGACAGTTTGGCGTTTTTTTAATAAAACTAAACATATTCTTACCTTACAATCTAGGAATCACACTTCTACGTATCTACGCAACTTAACTGAAAACTTATGTCCACAGAAAAATCTGCAACTGAATGTTTTATGGCAACTTTATTCATAATTGACAAAAACTGGAAGCCACCAAGATGTTGTTCAATAGATGAATGGATAAACAAATTGTGGTTTGTTCCCAATGGAATATTATTCACTGATAAAAAGAGATGAACTATCAAGCCATGAGAAGAATGGATGAACCTTAAATGCATATTACTAAGTGAAAGAAGCCAGACTGTAAAGGCTACGAACTGAATGATTCTGGTTATATGACATTCTGAAAAAGACAAAACTATAGAGATGGTAAACAGATCAGTGGTTGCCTGGGTTTTCAGGGGAGAAATAGAGGGTTATATAGGGGAAGCACAGGGAACATAGGGCAACTATTTTGCATGATTCTTTAATTGTAGATACATTACTGTCAAAATTATTTGAAAATTATTGAAGATATTATTTTCAAAACCCACAGAATTTTACAGAACAAAGAGTGAATCTTAATGAAGACAAATTTAAAAACAAAACAAACAAATGAGGTCAAGGAATTCCAGGAAAGAATTCAGACTGTGACAAGAGAATCTAACTGTATCAAAAATAAATGAAACTACCTCATTAAAGGGGTGAGAGGAAAGGTGCTGACCTATGTAACTTTGGAGTCTGCAAGACTAAAGGCAAAAGGAGCCACACATAAACACTGTACACTAGCTGAAAAAACTGTTTCCTATGGGGGTTCAGATGAACAATTCAGACACTGGAATTGAACAATTAAGTAAATGGATGGTGGACTGAGGGAGCCAGGTTTCTTACTGTTCAAGTGGGGATCACAGTTAAGCAAGGGGAGAAGGCTGGAATAGTCCATGTGGTAATAGATGAGAGTTGAAGACATCAGTATGAACTCAGTGTTAATATACCTACAGATAGCTACATATGGAAATATTTATGGATAAATGTATACAAGTGGTTTAATATACACACATATGTGTCCTTGTTTTGTCAGCGGAGATGGTGCAAAAGCAAGAAGAACCCAGCAGCAATGAACACATCTAGCACCCAGATCTTGGTCTATAATACCATCTTCTGTTAAAAGGAGCCAGGACTCCCTGGAGAAATGGCTGATGCTAGTACTGGGGCAGTAAATATACAAGATGAGCCTGGAGCTTCTTCAAGTGCCTAAAAGTAAGGAAGTGCTCAAAAACGAAAACAAAACCTACACTGATGAGTTATGTTGAAAGAGCACAGGAGCCAACTGAAAGAACTCCCAGGGGTCAAAGCTAGAAGAATTTGAGCAACAAAATAAAGTAGTATTGGATTACAACCCAGAGTATAAAATGAATATCCATGAGTCCTTGCTGATATAAAAAAATAATTGAATAAATAAATAATTGATGAAGAGACAAATTTCCCTTGCAGAGGACTTCCAAATGAATTATGTAGATACTCCACTCTCAGGGGATGGGAAGAGAGCATAAATCCCACTCATTAAGAGTGGGCTTCACACAGTGACTTCCTTCCAAAGAGGACAGCAAGGAAAAGTGGAGAAAAGTGACTTTACAGGGGAAAACCTGATAAACACTATCCCAGTCAGGTGATCGAGGTCAACAACAACAGTGATAAACTACATATCATATGAACCCTTGACATGAGATGATAAAAATGGTACTTTATCTCAGTGGTTTTCCTCCCCCAAACCCATAATCCTAGTCTAATTATGAGGAAACATCAGACAAGTCCCTTTGAGGGGCATCCTACAAAATATTTGACCAGTACTCCTCAAAACTGTTAAGCTCATCCAAAACAAGGAAAGCATGAGAAACTTCTGCAGCCAAGAGAAGCCTAAGGAGACATGACACCTAAGTGGAATGTGGCATCCTGGATGGGATCCTGGAAAGGCATTCGGTAAAACTAAGGAGATTTGAATAAAGTATGGACTTAAGTAAGCTAACAATATTGTGTCAATATTAGTTCACTAATTGTAATAAACGTACCATACTAATGTAAGCTATTACTATAATAGGGGAAATTGGGTGTGGGGTATATGGGAGCTCTCTGTACTATCTTATCAATTCTTTGGTACATCTAAAACTGTTCTTAAAGTTTATTTTTGTTTGTTTGTTTTAAAAAGCCTCTCCTTGTTCTGATTCCTTTTTTATAGAGAATTTGAATCAGGAAAAAGAATTCAATTCCTCACCCTTTGACCTAGCTCTCTTTTTTCTTTTTTGTCCCAAATGGGTCTTTCAGCTGCTATGTCACATCTTGTTCTGCTGCTGCCACCCCGATTCAGTCACTGGGCAGTTCTGATAGCTTGGAAATTCTGTCATTGTGCTTTACTTCTTTATGGCTTCTGCCCTCCTAGGACAACACAGGAGGAATTTACTTCCACAAAGGAGTTTTTCAGTCATTCAAAGACACTTTTTCTGAAGGCTTCCTCCCAGGATTAAAATTAGGCTAGGCAGCCTCTGTCGTTCCTCACGTGATGCAGTTTCTAAATACTTCACCACCCTGGACACTTTTCCATGAAAATTTATGTTTGTTAAGAAGAGGAGCCCAGATCTAAATGCATTTTTTCCCATTGTATCTGATCAGAATTGAGCAGAAGGTTATTTCTTGGGATGTGTTTACTTTTATTTACTGCTTAAAGTCTATGTCACTCTGGTTTTAGATCTCCATTTCAAGCAAGTGAGCTAAATAACATGACGGCTCCTTTATATATCCTCCCACTCCTCATTAAAACCACTGCATTAATGAATTTCAAACAATTCATTTAAATTCCATACCTCATGCAGATGTTCTGTTTGAAATCAACAACTGCTTTGACCAACTTTCTAAATGAACTGACAGCTTACATCAGCAACACGACTGAATAAGGCATACCCTGTCATGCCCCTCTCCCAGCAATAACAATTTGGCATCCATCCATAGACAAAAGTGTCATTGTGAGAATTCTGGGATCCAGCACCATATGCCATGGGACCCGAGACAAGTCTCGCCCGCCCGTGCATCAGGTAATAGGCATACAAGACCTCTGGTCCTAGCAGCGGACCCTACAGTGGCTCATGAACCAGCTCCAGCCCCTGTCAGGTGTGGTCCAGAAGACCCTGGAAAACACTGGCTTAAGCAATCACCCACAGACAAGAAAGCATTTGCGGGAGTCAAGGTTTCCAGTGGAGAAGTCCTAGCACACCAATGGAGCAACAAAAGAAAAAAAAAGGAGTTTGGACACATTGGAAACTTTTTCTGCATCACCCCTCCCCGAAGGCAGCATAGCTCAGGGCCAAGAGAGACTTTCTCAGAGTATGATTTCCTCTCAAGGGAAAGTGAAATCATGCGAGAGAGAACCCAGCCTCCCCAGTTATGCAGGACCCTGCCAAAGATACCCGTTTCTCTCTCCCTTCATCCAAAAAAGAAGTGGCGGTTATGTGAGGTGATGTAGGTTTTAACTAACTCTATTGTGGTAATCATTTTGCAACATGTAGGTGTAGCAAATTAACACAGTTGTGTACCTTAAACTTACAGAATGTTATACATCAATTATTTCTCAATAAAGTTGGAAAAAATAGAAAGTTACCATTTTAATAAATAATAAATAGGCACTTTCCTCATTGTATAGAGAGCCTTACACTCATGCCAAGGATGCATCATGAACACACTCAGATCCATGTCTTTTGCTCAGCAGCGTGCTTTGTGTAATTAGCACAATCATAGCTCTCTCAAATGGGAATACAGCTCAAAAGTACTTTCCCCAGAGGAGTTAGCTAAAGTATAAAAAAAAATTGAATCAGCATTATGGAATCTGGTGGCTCAAAGTTAGCTTTTCATGCTGTGCATAGAACTGAACACAGTAATGAAATAAAACTATGATGGAATAACTCCCAGGGGAATATAGAAATTATAGTACTCAGATATGAAAGCTGGAATTAGCTGCTTACATTTTGTGTTTCAGAGTAAGCCTTTCTGAACATTGCAGAGAAGTAACTCGTGTTTGGAAAAATGTCTTTACCTGTTTCAATGATCATCCTTTCAAGATCTGCCAATCTGAGGCATCCTTGACTGTCTCCTTGGGAAGACTGTTCTAGATGTAAGGTGTATTGTGTCAACTCAGAATTTCTGAACGTGCTCAAGGAAGCCACTGGATGACTTGCTCAACAGCTCAACTTTTTTTTTTTTCAACTCCTAGCATTCAGTTTATGTCTCCCCCTCTTCCTTTGAGCCTGCAGCCTTGGTTAGCAATACTGTGCTATACTGTTACTCTATATCCCATTGTACTGTAGTGTTATGTACTGCATCGTTAACTATGCCTTGTTGGTTTTTCCTCACTACCCAAATCCTTCTGTTTGGTCGGTCGATGTTAACTCTGTTTATTAGTCTGCCATGTGTTTGCCTCTGCTGATGTCACATGGATAAAATGTCACTTAATGATGGCAATGATGTTGAGGACTGCAGCTGTGCCCTGAGTTTCTTGCTTGTCCCTCTTACCACTAGGCTTCAAAGGAAACTCAAATATGGGAGTGTCCAGCGGTCTTTTTGAATCTACCAAGTGGATACAAACTAAATGCTGATCTAGGCCAAGTCCACGTAACTCCAGAATAATAAAGTTGATCCATTCAGACACAATCTCATGTGATCACAGCCCTGTATCTGAGTGTGCAGAAAAATGCTTGTTCTTGAAAGGACTGACCAAATATTGGATTTGGGACAGTCAGTGGCAAATCCAGTTTTATCATTCACCTCTATGCATGTGTTGGGGGGAGAGAAAGATTAGTTTCTTCTTTTATAAATAATTTGAGGGAAAAATGAAGCTGGACACTCATGCTGCTGGGAATCTTGCTTGGTTCAGAGACTCAGGATTAATTTTTGGTGTTTGACAACCTATCCGTCTCTGTCTAAGCTTGTGGTAGCTGAAGCTGCCCAGCTCCTAAGTTGCCCTTCTGAATAGCTTCCAGCCATCCTTCTTTGCAGACCCAGAGGCAGCTCTGATGGTTCAAAAAGACAAATGCTTTCTTGGAGAAGTCTCTGCTGTTCCTCCCTGAGCTGTTGCTGCCTTTGCGAGAAGCAGGCTCTCTGAGCTGGTACCTCTTCCTCCTTTTCTGGCTGGGGAGCCTACTGTGTGACCCTCACGGCCCCTCGTGGCCAAGCTCCAAGGGGCTGCGATTCTGCTCCCCTCCTGGAAAGGTATTCCTAGAAATTAGGCTTGCAAGCCTAAAGGATCCTGGGCAAATACATCTGAAGCTTCAGAAATGCTGATTGTTGCAGAAATTCGTTTTCATGCCTTGCCCAAAGAAATTGAGGGTGGGGAATTGATCTAATCTTGCAATTTAGATCAATTGGTATGCACTGGTGAACTGTGTGGAGAGAGTCTCAGGCCATGTCTAAACGGAGGGTAAAAAGAAGGCTGATCAGTGAGAGGTGTCTGACTGGGGTGGGAGCCGGCCCCACCAAGATGCCTGAGCCATGTGCCACCATGGAGAGAGGCTTCCTTGGGCCACAATGATCATGGAGCATAATAAACATATTCAGCACTGTCCCAAGTGCACAGAGGGGCTCTGACACAGTAGAAAACGCTCTCAAGGAAAGCGTTCACAGGACAACAGGACACACGCTACCATTAACCAGGTGTCTTTGTTGGGATTTATTATCGTCCCTGTCTAACACACACACACACACACGCATGCACGCACACATACTAAATAACACAAATGTTTCCTGTAGATGTTCCACACTGTGCAATTCCTACACGACCTGAAAATGTTCTACGCCGGTGTTTCTCAAACTTTAATATGCACGCCAATCAAGTGGGGAAGAGCTTCTGTTTCAGCAGTAGGTGTGGGCTGGGCCTGAGCTCTGCTTTTCTAACCTGCCCGCCCTGTGGCGCCCATGTTGCTGATCCATGAACCACACTGTGCTGCAAACTTCTCAGCTTGCAAGTGGCTTCTCATTTCTCTTGGGATAAGGACGAAACTTAACGTGGCTGACGAGGCCCTTCATGGTCTTGCTGCCGTCTCACTCAGCAGGCTCCTCCTCCCTCTGTGCCTTGCCTTTGTTCCTCCAGAGCACTGGTATTGAGTTCGACTCTATCCTTTCTACTAGTCAAGCCCTGCTCATCTCAGGGCCTTTGCACATGCTGCCCGTGCTGTCTGGAATGCTCTTTTCTCCCCTATTCACTGAGATAAATTCAAATCTCAGCTCAGACATCCCTTCTTCAGGACAACCTCCCTCACCTCCCCAGCTAGAAAAATTCTCTCTATTGGCTACTCTCTTAGTACAAAACATTTTCACCTTCAATTTGGTGATGATCAGTTGATGTCTGTCTCCCCTGTGAGAATAAAACCTTATCAGGGCAAGGATCTCGACTGTTTTTCTCACCAGTATATTCCCAGCACTGAGCACACTGCTTTTTGCTTCAATTTCTAGACTCTAACTTCCTTGGAAATGGCAATCTTCAGAGTAGGCTTATCAGGAAAATGAAGCCCTTTATCCTCCAAACTGCCCCGTAAGGGCACTAGGCTGGGGACAGGAGGTGAAATGACCTTACCACTACTTGGTAAGAAACGTGTTCCCTGGCTGTAAGATAAGACATAGGTTTGTGCTGTTTCAGAATGTTACTGATTTATCTCTCTTTTCAACCTTCAAAGAATGAGGACAGGATCCTATCATGCCTCACATCAGTTTCTTGTAGACTTATCTGACTGCCCTCCACTCACTACCCTACTACTGGCCTAAAAGCTCTTTATGGACAGAAATTGCATCCTTCCTTATTTCTGCTACTGTTAGTCTTACACACGGTAGAAATTTAATAACATGTGAGGCTAAATCAAATCTGGAAACATATACAGGAAAACTCTGGGTCCATGGGAGTGTACAGTTTGGCCCACCAGTATCTCCCCTAAGATTGCCAGGATAAAATTGTGATAATTTGACATTCGGATGGCCAAAAAGCTCATGAAAAGATGCTCAACATCACTAATTATTAAAGAAATGCAAGTCAAAACTACAATGAGGTATCACTTCACACCAGTCAGAATGGCCATCATCAAAAATTCCACAAACAATAAATGCTGGAAAGGGTGTGGAGAAAAGGGAACCCTCCTACACTGTAGGTGTGAATGTAAATTGGTACAACCACTATGGAAAACACTATGGAGATTCCTTAAAAAACTAAAAACGGAACTTCTATATGACCCAGTGATTCCACTCCTGGGCATATATCCAGAGAAAACCATAATCCGAAAGGATACATGCACCCCAATGTTCATTGCAGCACTATTTACAATAGCCAAGACATGGAAACAACTTAAAAGTCCATGACAGAGGAATGGATAAAGAAGATGTGGTGCGTGTGTGTATGTGTGTGTATACACACACACACATACACACAAACACACAGACACACACACTCTCACACACTCAATGGAATATTACTCAGCCATGAAAAAGAATGAAATAATGCCATTTGCAGCAACATGGATTATCATACTAAGAGATTATCTAGAGATTATCATACTAAGTGAAGATCTAGAGATTATCATACTAAGTGAAGTAAATCAGACAGAAAAAGACAAATATCATATGATGTCGCTTATGGATGGCATCGAAAAGGATGATACAAATGAACTTATTTACAAAACAGAAAGAAACTCACAGACTTCGAAAACAAACTTATGGTTACCAAAGGGGAAAGGCTGGGGGAGGGATAAATTAGGAGTTTGGGATTAATATATACACATTACTATATATAGAAGAGATGATCAACAAGGACCTACCATATAGCACAGGGAACTCTATTCAATATTCTGTGATGAGCTATATTGGAAAAGAATCTGAAAAAGAATGGATATATACATACATGTATAACTGAACCACTTTGCTGTACACCTGAAACTAACACAACATTGTGAATCAACTGTGCCCAATATAAAATAAAATTTTAAAAATTGTGATAACTTGCCCTGTGGTTATGTGAGTTATATAAAATGTCATTATTCCCTTTTTGCATTGGATGTTGGAAAGCTTAGCATTAAATTCTGTGCAAGTGCATCATGCTTTATGACAAGAATTTGTTAAGCCATCTCAGTTTCTTTTCAGACCAAGGCAGGATATAGAAAGAGGTAACAAATATTTAGTGAGACGCCTATTAATGTTTATGATGTACTAAGTGCCCTACACATGTTAACTCTAATTCTCTTTATCAAAATATTAAGTTATAGTACCTCATTTTAAGATGAGAAAATTGATTAAATAACTTACCAAAGTCATAGATCTAAACTCTGGTCTAGACAAAGAAACTGAGGCTCAGAGAGAATAACTAACTAGTTCAAGTTTACTCAGCTAATTAATGACTGTATTCATTTTCTAAAGCTGCCACAACAAATTACCACAAACTGGATGGCTTAAAACTATAGAAATTTATTCTCTCACAACTCTGGACACTAGAAGTCCTAAAACAAGATGTTAGTAGGGCCACACTCACTCTGAACCCTTCTTGCTTCTTCCTTACTTTTGGTGGCTCTGGCAGTCCTTGGCACTCCTTGGTTTGTAGCTTTATCACCCCAATCTCTGCCCCTGTCTTCACATGGGCTTCTTCCCTCTGTGTGTCTCTGTGTGCCTTTCCTCTTCTTATAAGGATATCAGTCATTAGTGTGGCCCACCCTAATCCAGTATGATCTCATCTTAACTTAATTAATTATATGTATACAAAACCATACAAAACAATAAAAAAAAAACCCTATTTCAAAATAAGGTCACATTTGGAGGTTCTGGGTAGACATAAATTTGGGGGGCACACCCTTCAACCCAGTACAGTGACTGAGCTAGTACTAAAAGTGAGATCTAACTCAAGGCAATGTCCTTTATATTATACCAAACCAGCTACCTCTGAAATTCCTTTGCCTTAGTGATATTTCCCACAATGCCTCACACCTGACTGAGCCGCTCTACGGGGAAGATGACTGGCAAACTCGAGAGTTAATCTGACAGCTTCTCTTAAAAGTGGACAGGTGGTTTACCTGTAAGGAAGAATTGCTGAGTAGTCAGTTTAGAGATGTCATTACTGCGCTTAGGTTTAGAAAAGAGTTACGTTTTGAGAAGCCAAATATTCAGAGAATAGGGCCTGGTGTAGTCAACATAGAGTTTCTACCCTCACAGCAACAGCCTCTTCATCCATAATCATCTTCCCTCCACCCAGCATCCAAACCCCCCTGGCTAGAAGAGTGCTTACCTTGAAAAATACTCTCTCCCTTGCAGGGCCAGAGCAATGCTGTCTCCCAATTGCTTGTTTGATGTTAACATTATTCTGAGAATTACATCTCGTCCAACATGATATTGTAATGAGCCTTTGTCTGTTCTAGTTAAGTCAGTTGATGCTGAGCTAATGAAACACAGGAACAGGGAGAGATGGCCCTCAGTGATGTTGGCTGTTTTTGTAATTCCATGGCTTGGAATAGCAGTTCCCTTAGCTTCTCTGTTCACCCCAGCAGTGAGAAGCTGCAATTTCTGAGAATATCTCTGGGAATGTTCTTTTCTAGGTGTGATCCCCGCATACAATTTCTTGTGGTGAGGAAGGTGGAGGGAGGGAGGAATGGTGTTCATGAAGACTCCTCGTCCAGGACCTGGATAAATCAGTCACACCACAGGATAGGAGGAACTGCTCTGCCTTGAGACGCATGCTGGTCAGGACATGCATCAGGATTCTGGGTCAGCTAAAGAAGGATGGCAAGAGCGGGGTGGAGAGAAGACAGCTTGGCCATTTCCTGGGCTGGGCTGTAGGGAGGCAGCCTTGGGAGAAGGACCACTGCCAGCTGGTGGTATGAAAGTCAACTAAGGAGGTTCATATACTCAGTCTACTAGCCATTTCTTCTCCCCACACCCCCGTCTGGCCTTGATGACACCTTCAATTTTTCCTGGTGACTGATTCCTTTCCTTGGTGACTTAATCTCCATTTTGATCTAATTTCTTCTGTGGTTCTTGGTCTCTGGGTGATATTTCTTTATGGGTAGGTCTTGGCACCTCCTTTATGAGACTCGTCAACCACTTACACTTTATTGTAAATGTTAGACCCTTGAAAGTAAGTTCTGATAAGCGAAGAGTTGGAAATTACAAAAGGAAAGGAAAGAGTGTGACTTTTGGCCCCAAATAGAAAACTTTTTGACACACAGAACCAAATACTGGCTTCAACAATATTGTTTGGGGCAAGGAGAGCTTCAGTAGAGATGTAGAAGGAAACAAAAACAGAATGAGAAGAGAAAGAGAAAAGGCGAGAGAGAAGGAGGGAGAAACAGGACATTCCAGAACATCGTAGATTCCTTTTAAGTTGATCAGAAATCCTGGGCCCTCTGAATGACCCCGGCCGCATCTAAGCATGGTTAGCAAGAGGGTCAGCAAGTTCTTGTACAGCAAACGCACTGCAAGAGATAATTAGCCTAATGATTTAGACTGTGGGTGCTAGAGTCAGAGAAACTTTGGTTTTAATCTTGGCTTTTCTCCATGACAAATATGTAAATTGGGGAAGATTTTTCACTTTGCAGAGTTTGCTTCTTCATTTGGAAAATAGGGATAATAACAGACTTTGGGAGAAAATTAAATGAATGCCTAATACTTGGAAAGAGTGCCCAGGATAGCACTAGGGGAAATGCCAAGTGTTTCTTACTATTTGTACCAAGCAGTGTGCAACAGAGCTGGGAGGGTTTGGGACAACCCTCCCCCTTTCCCCCTCAGGAAGTACTTGGTCCTTAGAAGGACCCAGCTCAGGCTCAAAGCACATGCTTAAAGGCTGGTCCTGTATTTCTCTCATGGTTGATTAGTTTCTGTTTCTGAAGCCTTGCTTCCTTCATCCCAAGGATTTACAAGCTGTGTGCATGCCTTCAGTTCCTTCCTTTTGGCGCTTTCCACCTACTTACACTAGCAGTAGCAAATGCCGGTGCCCTGGGCAGGAACATGGCAGGGAAATGAGATTTCTTGATGCTCTTGAACTTCTTGCCCACCAGCTCCAGTGCTTCTGGCCATTGCCAAGTGTCTCTCCCTCTTGACTCTCTTGCTTCTCCTGGGCTTGTTATTCTAGTTCTTTTGTAGTCTTTTGCCTCCAAACAGGGTTGCTCCTCAAATGTGGTTGGGGATTTGAGATGACAAGCCAGGTGAAGCTGAGTGGATCATGTCTGTTTGAGCTAATATTGTGCTGGCAGGTCAGAGACTCAGAGGGTGGACAAAGCAGTGGTTTGAAAAGTGGCAGCCTTTCTCTTTTTCTAAAACTACTTGCATTTCTCAAGCTAGGTCTCTGAGGGCCTGGAAACATCCTTCTTTACAGAGCCCATCAGTGATTCATGAGAGCATTTGTCCTAGATTTACTTGGCTCTGTAACTGAAAAGTGTAGCGGGCAGAAAGCTAACTTTGGAACAGTTAGAGGGTTTACCTCCTGACACCAGCATACATTTTCTTTTCTAGCTGAGGACCAATTATATAAAGAACCATATGGAAAAACTTCACTGGAAAAGAAAGAAAGTATGTCTAAGTTTAGATCCAGCCAGCCAAGAGAGGCCTGTCACAGCCTGGGATGGAGTGAGCATTGGCAAGATAAGGAGACTACCCGAGGAAAGGGGAGTGTCATGGGGCTTGACATTTCAGGACACCTGAGGTCCAGTCTAGCTTTGTCCTGCATCACTTTGTGACCCTGGGTAAGTAGGTCAGTTGACCTCTTTGGGCCTCAGTTTCTTCATCTGTAAAGAAAAGGATTGTAACAGTTTAGGTCCCTTACAGTGTAAAGATGCTGCAAGGCAAAGGCAACAATGCTGCTGGCCAGAGAAAGACAGGTGAGAATGGGACCTGTATTCAACGTGACCTTGTTTTAGATAGAACATCCCTAAAATTTTGTGTATTAATAAACCTTATTAAACATATACTTAAGGAGCTCAGTTTCTAGAGACCAACTCTTCCATTTAAAATTGTTACCATCTGGTAATGGGTATGTGTCTTTACTGGTGGAGAACACACAGAAGCCTGGAGAGACTACGAGCGGAACTCTTAGAGGCCGGAGACGGAGGCGAGAGCGTGTACACACACAGGCACATACACACAAACACCCCGCACCAGCAAGTATTACTCAAAAGATGGCTTACTTTCATCAAACAAAAACGTCTTAGTCAGAGATTACTGATAGCAAGGAATAGACATCCACCTAAATTAGGACCCTTTTTAGGGCATTCATCATCAGGAGGCAATCTCCCAGTTGCCCACTGGCAGGTCACTATACATAGCTTTGGAGTCTGTGTGTTTGAATATCTTGATCTTTTTTCTCCTGTCTCTCACCCACCACAGACTCTCACTCAGCCTGGCTGCTTCTGCTCACTGTCTAGGGCTGCCCTTGCAACAGGCTATCTGTGGATGGAGGGACTTCCTAGAGAATAGGGCTGTGGGCAGAACCACAAAATTCAAGGAAGCTTATTGAGAAAAATACAATGTGCACAACAGAAAAACTTGGAATCACTTTTTTGTTTCCCTACTTTCTGGTCTACCCATCCCCTCTCAAAGGGGAACGACTGATAGACAGTAATCCTCTAAGAGTAGAGTAATAATGAGCCTAAGACTTACTTCCTATTGAGCCTCTAGGTCTCCAATGTTATTTATCAAATAGGGCAAAAATCATATACCAAATCCTAAAGAATATTTCAGAGATAAAAAACGTTTTGTCTTTTTTCCCATCTTCCAAAGCCATATCATTTTCAAATAAAGAACCAGCTCATGCTTTCCATGTTAAAAAAAAAAAAGCATCTAATATTATCAGTTCAATAAACTTCTTTGGATTGCCTACTACATCCCGGCGACACCTGGACCGGAGAACTGGGCAGTTAACAGATTCCCGCGGATTGATGAGACAGACAAGTGCACAGGGAATTCCAGCTCAAGGGGTGAGCGTGATATTATACATTTGCCTGGTGATTTCATGTCATTTCTCTCACAGGGCTTTCACAAAGCCCACAGATGCATTGCCTGCTAGAAATACATTCAAACGTGACCAGAAGCAGGCTTGAAGATTAAGACAAAGACAAGAGGGTTCGCTTTACCCAGTTTTCTTACAAGTTCCATCTGTCCTTACCACATGGCATTCTTCCTCCCAACACCCACATACAGCTTTATCCCTCTCTGAAAACTTACACATAGTGATAACTTATCTACTGAAGATTTTTATGTTATACCAAATGTAATTTCACTGGAATGGATATCCTCTCAGATCCATTCCACCCGTGAGATACGGGGTTTCTCTGGTCATAATATATTATCTGTATTTACAGGAAAACTGCGTTTCCTCCATCATTTATCTATGTTTTGGAACCCAAATTCCACATTATCTTTGCTTGCTTGCTTTCTTTATCTTTAATAAAAAATTGAGGTGCCAGTATTCCCCTGATAAACTGTAAAAAAACAAAAAACAACAAAAAAAACTTCTTCTATCCACTGTCCTGTCACTTCTCCTTTGAGATTTCACATACCAAATGCATGGAGAGGATGCCAGGTGAAGTCTAGGCTCATATCCATACTAAGTGAGGACAAACAGCTGACCTCTTCTCATTACCAACTAGAGAAAACAATGCTGCATGTATCCTTGGAAGAGGGGGTGCTTATGAAACAGCCCCCCACTCTTCACCTGCAAATTTCCTATTCTCCTCTAATCAGTCATTTGATAGAGGAGATGTGAATTTATTGGTCATTTTATTTATTAATTACCAATGTATTGATGTATTTCAATGTTGCCTTTTTACAAAGGAGTTATTTATCATTTGACAAATATTGAGTTCCTGCTGTGTGCCAAGCACAGCGCTGGGCCTTGGGGCTAGCATATAATTAGTCCCTAATATGTAACACACCAGCATTTCATGCATTGTCCCTCTCTTCTGGAAGCTAGTGTTAAAAAGAGAGTTTGAATCAACAATTATGATATAGACGGGGGAAGTGGAAGTACAGGGTGCTATGAGAACACAGAGTAGGGAAAGAAGCTTAGAACCTAATTCGGATGTAATGCTCTAAGTGGTGTGTGCACGTGCATGTGTGTGTGTGCGCACGCATGCTTTTATTTTTGTGAAGGGGTCAGGGAGAGATGGGGGAATTGTTAGCTTTGAGAGAGAGAGGGAAATGTAATAGCCATTCTTCCACTCACGGATCCATGAAAAACAAGAATTTTTGTTTTTCCTTTATATAATGCAAATCATGCCCTATGAATCGTTTACTGACTGGCCTTTCTCACTGACAAAGAAAAATGCCTTGGAAAAAATTTTGTGTCAGTACATATGTATTTACCATATTCTTCCTAGTGACTATAGTTTATGTGTATCAACAGTTTATTCCTCTAACAACGGGCATTTCCCCCAATGTTTTTACATGAATCTTGAAGCAAATGTGTCTTTCTTTGGAATAAATTTCGAGATATAGAATTTCTGGATTAAGGGGTGTGCACATTTAAAATGTTAATAATACTGCCAGGTTGCCCTCCCAAAGACTTTGATATGAACAGTTCAAACAAGGAGGATGAGTGTCTATTTCCTTAACAACACAGAGTATGATCAATATGTTTAAATATTTCCAATCTAACGGATAAGAAATGTTAGGTAATTGTTGATTTAATTTTCATTTCCCTGATTACTAGTCAATTTGAACTACTTTTCCTATGTTTATAATCTGTTGGCATTTCTTCTTAATTGCCTATATGTATTCTTTGTCAATTTTTCATTTTTTGGCATTTATTGGTGTTTTTATATATTCTGAATATTAATCCTGCCTGTAATTTGTGTCATAAACATTTTCTCCTAGTCTGTTGCTTACTGTTTTCCCAAAATTTTATTATGAAAAATTTCAAACATTCAGCAAATTGAAACAATGTTGCTTACTTCTTTTAACTTCCCTTATGTTTTTTGTATACAGAGTTTAAATTTATTTCACAATCTGTTAAAAGTGTTTTTGTTTTTTTTTAACTTCTGGCATTTTGCATCCTACGTAGAAGCTCTAACTTACTCTAGGGTTATCAAAATATTCTCATTCATTTTCACCTAATATTATTATTGCTTTGCATAAAGAGCTCTTTAGCCCATCTCACTGGCACTGGGAGTGGTGATTTGGGGCACGTCTAGCTTCACTGAACCAATGATATTGGGATAACTAGCTCTCAGTTTCAGGGGAAATAGTTCATCCTCTTTCTACCCATGTGAAATTCCACCTTTCCCACAATCTAAATTCCTCTATATACATGGAACCATTTCTGTATTTTGTTTTATTCCAATGATCTACTCACTTAATTTCTCCTGTTTTAGTTACTGTCTTTGTTGTATATTTTGATAAATGTTAAGTCAAGTAATCCATCGCTGGTCTCTTTCAATTGTTCTTTATTTCTTTTTTTTTAAACAGCTTCTCTTCCATATAAACTTTATAGTCATTTTGACAGCTTCTATGAAATATCCTGTCGGGATTTTGATTTGGAATTCAGGGAGTGTTGACATTTTAACAACACTGGATCTTCGTATACAGGGACATTGTGCATCTTAGTCTTGGCTCTCTGTCCTTGAGAAGGAGGCAGCTCTGGTTCTCTAAGGGGAATATGCTGGGGGTGGGGTCTGCACCTTGTGTGACTGCCTTGTCCCCGCGGGCCCAGCATCCTTCCGTTCTCTGGCTTAGAGATAGGGAAACATCTCCCAGTCTGATAGAAATCATCCCTTCCCCCTGGAGAAGAGACAGGAAAGAGCTACCCCATTAGACCAAAGCCAAAGTGCCATGATACCCTCTGTGCAGGACTCTGGAGCCGTCCAAGGAAACAGGGGCTGCTGGAGACACTGCACTTTGGCCTCTCGATGCCCAGTAACTTGAGATGGTGACCACTGCTTCACAGATTCACAGAGAAGAGTGTTACCTTGTTGATGCTTAACTCAATTTGCAAGAAAAATTTAAAAAATGGGCAGAAGAACTAAGTAGACATTTCTCCAAAGAAGACAGATGGATGGCCAATAGGCACATGAAAAGATGCTCAACATCGCTAATTATTAGAGAAATGCAAATCAAAACTACAATGAGGTACCACCTCACACCAGTCAGAATGGCCATTATTAAAATGTCTACAGATAACAAATGCTGGAGAGGGTGTGGAGAAAAGGGAACCCTCCTACACTGTTGGTGGGAATATAAATGGGTGCAGCCACTATGGAAAACAGTATGGAGGTTCCTCAAAAAACTAAAGATAGACCCAGATATGACCCAGCAATCCCACTCCTGGGCATATATCCGGACAAAACCATAATTCAAAAAGACACATGCACTCCAGGGTTCACTGCAGCGCTATTTACGATAGCCAAGACATGGAAACCACCTAAATGTCCATTGAGAGATGAATGGATAAGAAGATGTGGTACATATATAAATGGAATACTACTCAGCCATAAAAAATAATGAAATAATGCCATTTGCAGCAGTATGGATGGACCTAGAGATTATCATACTAACTGAAGTAAGTCAGACAAAGATAAATGCCATATGATATCACTTATATGTGGAATCTAAAATATGACACAAATGAACAATCTACAAAACAGAAACAGACTCTCAAATATAGAGAACAGACTTGTGGTGCCAAGGTGGCAGGGCTGTGGGGGAGGGATGGGTTGGGAGTTTGAGATTAGCAAATGCAAACTACTATATATATACATGTAAACTGAATCACTTTGCTATACACCAGAAACTAACACAACATTGTAAATCAACTATACTGCAATAAAATCAACTAAAAATTAAAAAATAATCGTACCTATCTTAAAGAGGTTTTGTGAAGATTAACATAGTACATGTAGTATGCTTAGAATCGTACTACCTTATTCATAGTTAAGTACTCCGGTTAGTGGTTATTATTCCATAATTAATGTTAGCTATTCTTCTTCTATAATTATCACTTCTGGGTAGGTCATAAGACTCAAGTTTGGCTCCCAGAACGTAATGATGCCGATGGCTAACATCCGATGCCTGGCTCTTCGGTCAAGGCTGCACCGCGATCCAGGCAGGTGTTCGGATCCCATTAAGTGTTCCTGCACAGCGCACACTGCAAACAGCCCACATGGATCATAGGTGGTGATTGGTTTACAGCACTCAGAGAACTGATTAAACCAGAAACAAATGGAGATTCTCTGCAAATAAGCCCTGCAAACATCACATGCACACTTGCTTGCTCGGAATGGCAGGGGCCCTGCGATGAGAGGGGAAGAATGCTGCCCAATTTTCTAAGCAGTGAGAGCCTTTAGTTCAGTTGAACTAGGAGATGGTTTATTACAGTGTTACCAGAATCTTCTACCGGCTGCCTGTCTCAGCTAGGTTATCACCACTCTCAAAATCCCTTTGTCACAGTTTCCATTCCAATAATGAATTGCTAATGTCTATGCTCTCTCAGGCTGAAGCCCTATATAATTTTCTCGTTCTCTAATTGCCCTTTTCATTCGACCCTGTAAAATAACTGGAAGGTTGCCACAGTGCTACCAGAAGTGAGGCAAGGTTCTCCCGTTGTGGAATTCACTCCAGTTCAGCCAGTCTGTGTGGTGCAGGCCATCTGAAAGTGCACTCAGTGAGTTATAGCAATCCCTAGGATCGAAAATGGGAAATCTCAGCTACAAAGTTGGTGAGATGCTCTCCAACTCCGGGGGCTGCCTTGACGTGGCTGCTCGCAGGAAAGCATGTTGAGGATTTAAACGCCTAATGGACACTGAAATCCCAATTCATATGTACCTTATGTCACCTCCAGGTTTGCTTGTGCTGATGGTTCCACTGGAATGCCTTTACCTCACCTCCTTTCTGCTTTCCCATTTCCTCACTCACCCTTTAATTTCTTTCTCAAATGCTACCTGAGGAATAATAATCTTTATTTTTTTTCCATTATTTTCAAAGTTATCTTTTATTGATGGGAATACTAGCAAAGCCTTATCATCAATATAAAAATATTTTAAAATATAATGAGATTTTACCTACACAGTAAAGTAGAAAATTAGGGAGCAAATCAGGAGAACATTTTAATTCCTGTTCAGATAGTATTAACCAATCCATAGTTAGATATAGAGCAAGAAAATGAGGCAGCTCTGGCATGGATTATGCAAAATAAATATCTCTGAGAAAAAAAACAAAACCCAAAGTCTATTATTAGGTAACGATTTGTTGATTTAAATTGGAAATACTTTACTGCTTAACCGTAGAAATAAACAATAATTTAATGTGTAAAGTATCAAAAAATCATTTGTCCATCATTATATACTCACATATTTATTGAAAAGAAAATATATTTTTTCAGTGTATTTATGGCATTATTTGACAGCATCTTATTGCAAGGTATAAATACACAGACATATTGAAAGTACTTTGTTCAGGAATAAAATACATGAATAAGTGAAATCTTTAAGGGATACCCAATCTTTATTTAAATTAAGGGCTTTTCTTAATCCCCAACTATACCTAAAATTCAGGTTATCATTTTACACAAAATCAACTAATTTTGCTTCCAAGGCCATTGTCTCTCCTTTTTGCTAACAATGGAAAAGAAAAGACAAATATTGAGAAACAGGACATGGAAATAGATTAACTGGACAACCAGCTTCTGAAAAGTTGATTCTAATCGACATCTTTATAGTCTAATGATGGTTCACAGCTGGAACAGACCATTGAAACACCTTAAAGTATCCCCATCTTTCCACCTTGGTACATATTCAAAACTGTAAGGAAATGGTACTTATCTATTCAGTAGTTTAATCACAAGTGATACCTTTAGATTGCTGAATAACTGAATTATTTCTCTATGACTACAAAAATTGGAGTTTTTAATCCTGATAACTTGCCCAAGATGTAAAAATTATTTCTCCTTTACCCTGTTATTCATAGTCACCTAGCTTCTCTCATAACTGACTTTCGCTTTTGTTTGTTCTTCACAGAAGTACCCACTGTGTATAACTCATACCACAACCATTTCACTTTTTCACTCTGTACCTGGTTATGAACTAGCCAATAATAGTTAAGCAGAATTATAAGCGTCCCTCCCTTTCTAATTTTCCAATTTACTTTCATCTTACATTTTGTATTGTTTTTTGATGACTAAGAATAAAAGAATCACTGAATACCATACTGAATTTCTAATATTACAACATAGTTAGCAATATTTCAGTGTATTATTCACTAACCTAAGGTATATAGACACTTACTGACACTTTTTTTTCCTTATAAAAGTATATTTGTAAGGTAGAAAAACATTTTACTTGGCAGCTTATTGTCTTGGTTTATAAATTTTATTGATTTTTATCCAATTTATTTAAACTTAAAAAAAAAAGTTCACCCATTTCTCCTACCCCCAGCCCCTGCCTCTGGCAACTACCCATCTGTTCTCTGTATCTATGAGCTTGATTTCATTCATTCATTCATGTATACATTTCTCATATAAGAAAGATCATATTGCTATCTTTTTTGTGGGCTCACTCTCAACACCACATGGATATAAACTCAGTGGTGGTGCAGAGGGGAGCATGATTTTTCTCCGCTTTTATTCCCTGATGTATACTGGTGCTTAGAACAGGGCCTGGCACATTGCAAGTGATCCATATACACTTGAATTATGAATGAACGAATGAATGATACTAAGTACCCTACATGGATTACCTACCTCGCTGCACCCTATAGGAATCCCACAAGGTACGATTATCATCCCCATATTACATGAGGAAACCAAGGCTTAGCCAAATTAACTTACCTACAATCACACGGCCAGCAAATGGTGCCAATGGCCCTCAAACCAAGCTGTCTGAACCCAAGCTCTGAGCCTCTCTAACTATGTAGTCAAACTCCCAGGCTCTGAGCCACCGTCTACACCACTTTGGGTTTCTCCCCACATCTGTGCTGACCTGTCCCGCAGGATTTATCGGGCTGAATTTCAACTGATTGCTTACGTGTGTAACTTGAATCACAGGGACATGTATTCCACCAGCTCTTCTGTCAGGAAATGCCTCTTCCACCTGTCCCCCGATTCCTCAGGGGCCCCTTCACAGGGGCTCGTGTCTGAGCACACAGAGCCTTCATGCCTCCTGCCCCAGCTTCTATTACCACGCGGCCTCAGAGGACTCTCCGCCCCGGTCTTGTCTGCTTCCCCATGACAGGGGACCTGCTCTTCCCTTCACTACCTGTAGTAGGGCATGGACCAGGTGTAACTTTGAAATTTTAGCAAAGTTTCAAGAATGATGACAGAGATGCATAATACAGAGGAATAGCATTCAACGGCAGGGCAGCAAGCCCCCATCCTTGGGGATTCTCATTCCACTGCTTCTTTTACTCACAAGGGAGTGGCTTCCTTTTGGCAGGTTAAGCTCATCTCCCCTCTATCTACCCCTCAATCAGGACCCCTCCATGCCTCAGAGTTGTTTTCACAGAAGTATGGACCCTGGGGTGGGGGGAGTTTTGCATGACGCCAACCTACAGCCTGCCTTCCCAATCACCTCCTGCCCTAGATGATGCGTAGTGCATAGTTTCCACCCCTTCGGGATTCCCTCCATCACCAGTCTGATCCTAAGGGCCTCAGACGAAAACCACACAAGAGACCAACATCAATATACCCCAGAGTCTGGGTTATTCAGTCTCAAGACAAACCCGTGAGATGCATCCCCAGACAGTCCAGTCCAGGCAGGGCCACAAACCCAGGTCAATATGTTTCCAGCCCACTCCCCTCAGCCTGAATCTCCTCACTGCCCACCTAAGTCTCTCAGAGTCACTCTAAGGCCCTCGGGGGCAGAGCTCCCCCTCCCCCGTGCTTTGCTCAGCCCCCAGCACATAGTTCTCTTCAGAGACTGGATGCGGGAACCAAAAGCCCACTGTCTCTCCACCACCTCTGAACCCTGGATGAACATTAGCTTTCTGCAGCAGAACATCTGTGGACTCAGCAGCCTGTAGCCAGAGGAATCAGTCTGAACAGTTAAAGCCCTGGAGAGAGAAAGCCTTTTCCTCATGTTGCCCTGAGGGTAGGTGCCAGGCACACTCTGGGATTCTGGAGACGATGTATAAGACAAGATGTGGAAAAGACAAGGTTGACAGAGCTCGGTTTTAATGTTCTTTTCCTGGTCTGTGTTGACAAGACAAATAATGGCTTTCAAACAGTATTACCCAAGGATGGGACAGAGGCAGACTCAGGTAAACAGACAGGTTCAGGCTGAAAGTCTGACTTCTCTGCCAGTTAGTTCATTGGAGGATACCCAGGGACCTGCCCTGATTTGTGCAAAAGGAAGAGGCCAGTGTGGTCAACTTGCCTGCACTGTGTGTGAATTCTTTAACGCATTTGGCATACATAAGCACTACCCCAAAAAATTGCAAAGGAGGATGGGAAAGAAGTTTTCCCTTCACAAGAAAATGGTTGCTTAGAAAATAAACTATGGAGATGTGACCAACTTGAGAATCTTCTACATATATTTATTTTTATGAGTCTCCATTGATTCAAGAGCCATTAGAGGGTGTTATGGGTTGAATTGTGACCCCCCCACACAAATTCACATGTTGAAAGCCCAGACCCTAGGACCTGAGAAGGTGACCTTATTTGAAGAAAGGGTCTTCACAGAAATAATCAAGTTAAATGAGGTCATTAGGCTGAACTCTAATCTAATACAACTGGTGTGCTCATAAAAAAGGGGAAATTTGGACTCAGAGACACATATAGAAGGAAGACAATGTAAAGAGACACAGGGGGAAGGTGGCCATCTACAAACAAAGGAGAGAGGCCTGGACCAGATCCTTCCCTCACAGCCCCAAGAAAGAACCAACCGTCTGACACACAGGTTTTAGACTTCTAGCACCAGAACAACTGCGAGACAATATATTTCTATTGTTTGACACCCAATATGTAGTGCTCCGCTATGGCAACCCTAGAAAACTAATGCAGAGGGCATCTGGGTATTGATAGTTTATATCATTAACTTGCTGCTAACCCTGATGGTAGTTAGACTTTACTTAAGAGCTGTGACTTTATCACATCACCAATAAGGAACCTCTCCTGACCCTTAGGGCCTGAGGATTGTTTACACTCAGGACACAACTGGAAGAGGTCAATGAACCATAAACATGCACACTTCATAACTAATCACACCCCAAAACAGGCAGTCTTTTTCAGATTTGTCTTTGGCTCCTTCTCTGTGGAAAACTTAACACGACCATTCCTAATTGGATTGGCTGCCCAATTTTGGTGCTGCCTTTGCTAACAAACATCATCCTTCACCTGGATTCCTGCAGTCTGAGTCAATCAGATAGTTAAGATAATTTGCTGGCCATGGCCCCTGGGTTGACCACAAATGAAGGGCATACTGGTGGCCCAAGGCCGTGCACCAGACCAGCTTTCTGGCCCTCCAGAAGTGTCCAGCACTCTGAGAATGCCCATCACTGCACTTATCTTTGTAAACCAAACTAAAGTTGAATGAGGAAAAGAGCTATCCAGACATATTTGCAGACAAAAGGGAAGAATTCCTTGGAGAGAATGAAGTTGCAAAAGCGAGAGGGAATATCGATATGATTAAGGGCACACAAGAAAAGACTGTCCTGGTAAGGATATATGCCATTTACTAAGGCTTCCTATGTGATAGGCCTCAGCCTATGGACTTAATACCCACAACAGTCTCATAAAAACCCTGTATTATCATCATTTTGCAGAAGTGAAAACTGAGGTGCACACAGATTAAGCGGTTTGCTCAAGGTCATACAGCAGGTAAGATTAAAACAAAAATGTCCATCCATTATACTGTGCTCCCTTCAGTGGGATAAAATAGTCCCTCTATTCTTGGATTGTCTTCTCCTTGCTCCTCCAGACCCATCCCCCATCTCCCATCACCACTCTGCCCTGTGCCCAGGGGTTGGACCTCTAAGTATTGCTTCAACAGGCTCTCTTGCCTTCTGGCCTCTGGTTGAGGTCACCTGCGTTGGAAAATCATTGCACTGATCTGTGGTGGTGGAAGCCAAGGCAGGAGATCAGAAGACAGGAGGAGAGGGATGTTGGGGCAGCTTTCCTTGCCTCTGTCTTTGGTGAGTGGCCCACAGGTTGCCTGTGTCCCTTTACCACGGGCCAGTTCCCATCCTCACCGCAGAGGCCCCTCTCCAGGTGCCAGGAACATTCATCTCTGTCTCCAGTCCTAGATGACTGTACCATCCCTTGATTTTTCTTTATACCCTGACTGTACCTTTGTAAAACATCCCGTTATCAAATTCTTCCTAAATTATCCAGCTTGTATATGCTATTTTTCCCTGTTGGGACTCTTACTGGTACAGAGAACACAGAAAGCTTTAGACAGAGAAGAGGAGGGGCTGTCAGTGAAGTAGGCCCGTGAGCATCCCTGAAAGAGGGGGCTGAGGGTGGCAGTGGGGTCTGTGGTAGGTAGAGAAGGTCAGAGAGGTGCTGCAGGTGCTGGGTGGGGAGGGGGTCCTCTGGACTGGAGTAGGGGTCATGTTGAATGGCGCTGCCAGCCCCTTTCACGTTCTGTGGAAGGAGCTGAAATAGAACGAATCTGTCTGACTTCTGAGCATGTTGAGTCTGAGAACAGAAATAGAAAAATGAGTGCCACGAGGTTGCCAGGGGTAAAAGGAAAAAGAGATGAGCTCCTATTCTAGCAGAGGAGACAAGACTGAAAGACACCTGCAGCCCAGTATGTCACACACTGTAACAGCTGTGCCCCCAGCCTGGTAGGTGCCCTGAAAGATGTGTGGCTTGGGTTAGCCTCAAGTCCTGGGTGCTTTCTGTCCCAGATCAGGGTCTCCCATGTCTACAGACTCTGGACTCTGCCTTCAGATCCTGTGGTTCTGGGACGCAGCATGAGAGAAGGAACACGCCTGCCAAGTTGCAATGGTGCCTGCAGGTGGCACTGATGGTGACTCTGGGGTACTGTTAGATACCGTTTTTGCTAAGCACTCTTGGGGACTCCTTAACCCTGCCCTGCCAATCCATCTTCCTCCCTCTGAGGTCTCAGAGAGAGAGAGAGATAAATATGGGAAAATGCCTGGCAAAAATAAAATACAGCAAATATAACAAAACAATATATTATTAGCTGTGGGTTCTGCCTCAAACCCCAAAACAGAGAACTCTAGCAATCTGGTGAATACCTTTTTCCTGAGCCAGTTAGGCCTAAAGAACTGCAGACCAGAGTTTGATCCAGTACAAACCCATCAATAATGCTACCAGAGAGAAGTGGTAGCAGAAGAAAGGGTCCTTAGCATTGAGCCATCCTGGTCCTCAGCTGAGGCAGATGTCCCGGGTACACTGCCTAGCGGGAGAAAGAAGAGCATCCCGGGAAAAACAGATATTGGCTGAATGAGCTGGAGGGAGTGGACCTGTGTCTGCCGGGCCCTTTGCCACAGGAAGGGAAGCAGCTAAAAGGAGAATCATGCCCATGTACCAAGTGTTAACTCAGCAATTCTACTCACAGGGTCCTGGAAGCTGTATTAGTATTATTCCTTCTTGGTAGGACCCCAGAGGGAAGTGAGGATGAGGGAAGGAGGAAGCTTGAGAATGTCCCCTCCAATGTTCCATGCCCCTTCCTCTCCCCTGTGACTGGATAGCTCCTGATGACGCTATCTTCCTGCAAATAACAACTAGACCTAACAAAATACCAAAAAACAATGATCCAAAGGCACTGGAGAGTGAACAAAATCAGGCAGATTCTGGAGGGGACATGACACTCAGAACAAAGGAATGGCATCATGCGGTCGAGATTTTTAAGGGGATTTTTGGTCTGATGGCCAGTGGGGATCTGCTCTCTGTGTTTTCCGGGGGTGGGACGGGCATGAAAACGCCAGTGGAAACCAGACAGCTGAGTATGGGACGACCAGAGCTGCTGAAAAGTGAGGGGGGTACCCAGAAAGGAGAAAGCCCCAAATTCTACGTTTAAATTCTGCCCAAGTCTCCGGCTGAGCCCTGAACCACACACATACACAGGACAGACTGCAGGAATGCACTGAGCTGCTGCCCCAGAGACAGAGCTTGCCTTTTGAGCCCAACCAAGTGCACTGTCTACTGGTGAACAAAAACGAAGACAGAAACCACTCTTCTTAGGATATAACATAACCCAGAGTCTCCTCAACGCAACATTCCAAGGTCCAAGGCACAATCCCAAACTACTCCACACATGAAGACCTACCAGTATCTGACCTAGAGGCCTGACCTCCTGCTGGAGAGACAGTGAGGTGCAGCAGTTCTCAAAGCGGGGGTCCCTGAGACGCTTTTAAGGCCTACAGTGTCGAAACTATTTTTAGAATGATGCAAAGATGTTATAAGCCTTGTTTCTTTCTCATTCTCTTTCAAGTGTACAGTAGTTTTCCAGAAGCTACATGACATCTGATGTTAAGACAGACTGAATATGAAAGTAGATATGAGAATCCAGCTGCCTTCTACTAAGCCAGACATTGAAAAATTTCACAAAAATGGAAAACAATGCCACTTTTCTTACTAATTTTCTTCTAATTTTGAAAATCTAGCTTTTTCCATAAAATTATAGGCTTTTATTGTTATTTTAACAAACCGATAGACTATTTTTAAAAAATCTCTTAGCTTTAATTTCTAGTGTGGTAAATACAGGTAGATATTACCCACATAAACAAAAGCTCTTTGAGGTCCTAGGTAAGTTTTAAGACAATCAGGGGGTTCTGAGACCAGAGTTTGAGAACTGCTGGTGTGAGACAGTTACTCTCAGACACCAGGCTGCAGCAGAATCACCTGCGAAACCTGTTCAAACAGATTGCTAGGCCCGATCCCCCGAGGCCTTAAAAGCTTGCATTTCTGACAAGTTCCCAGCTGATGCTGCTCTGGGGCCCACTCTGGTGTAAGGGAGGGTTGGCGTGCAGACCAGACCCCTGTAAGGCCAAGCATTCATTTCCCATCCCCGCTGCCATGAGTGTTGCCTGCTGGGCGGCTCACAGCCACGGCCCTCCTCAGGCACTGCCCTTGGCAGAGGGGGCTGCCGGTCCAACACCACCTCCGCTCCGGGGACAGCCCGCATCCCATGACCGGGGTGACGCGGCCTGCAAAGGCCTGGCCCTGTGCCTCACAGCAAAACAGCCCTGAAGAGCCCGCCCAGTGCTGGGGCTCCCCAGGGGATCACTGGGGCCCTCACTGCACCTGCATCACAGCTCAACTTCTCCCTGCCCGGTCCTGCGGCCTCCACTCCCTCCCAGGTGGTGTTCCCAACTGCGCGCCCCAGCAAACACAAATCTCTGTTTCAGAAACACCCTGACCTCCAGCAACCCAGCCTCTAGCAAGTGGAGGAAAGGACGGACCTGTTCGTAGCCTCTGTGGTCTCCAATCTCTCTGACGGCAGAGTGGCAGTTCTCCAGCCGGCCAGACTTTCTTCGCTTTTCTGTGAATCTGAGCCAGTTTGAGGCTCAAGTCTCTAGTCCTGGGAGCGTGGATTCTCCTACCAAGCGTTCCCTTCGGTGGGCGGAGTCCTGGAGGGGTGGTCCTGGCAGTGATCAGGGTTAGTTACCCTGACAATGAGGCTGGAGCTGGCCCACGCCCCCTCACAGGTGCTGATTGTTAACATTTTTAGGCATTTTCCAAGCTGGTTGTTAAACACAGCCATGTTAAATATGAAGTTATATAAATTTATGATTAAATAAAGTATATTAAAACAAAAGTAATATATAGTCAAAACATCACTTCATAGTTATTTTGCTGCATTTTACTATTATCTTTGCTTTTAAGGTTATTTACATCTATTGTATCTCCATGGTGTACCATTATATAGTATTTTCACCTACAGATACAGTAGATGTACATAAGCTTGAGAGATTAAATAATAGTAAAGTGTAGTAAAATAATTAGGAAAAAAGCAAAGCCAGGTAGCAAGGAGGTAAAAGAGTCGCTAAGCATTGTGGGAAAACAGCCAATAAGGGGTTGAGTTGATATCTTCCATCTCAGCTCAGAAACTGCCCATTTCAGCTCCTCTCACCTGGAGACTATCAGAGGCTCCATTCCTCTATTCACAACTAATTCCAACTCCATGCTGAGCATTGGGATAGGGAGGACACGACATTGCTTTTGGGTAGTTCAAGTCTAACAGAGACATGTACACACGTCATCAAATGCAGTGACACATGCACATCGTAATAAAAAGAGAACCTCATAAATGCCTGTTGAACAGAACTGGAAGCATCAGGTGATGGACGGTCTATTAGGGAAAACCTCACAGAAGGGAGGACACATAAGCTATGTATTTCTAGAACAGTAGGGATCTTGCCAGGTAGGGTGTCAATTGTAAAGAATATTATGGGCAAAGGCACAGAGGTAATTCAGGATATAGCCTTTGATTTGGGGTCACAGGGACTCTGCAGAGCTGCCCATGCTCTCCCCTGCTCCCTGAAGACCACATGTTGTCCAATCAGCATTAGGTGTGCAGGCATCAGAGAGAGGCCAGCTGGCTTATGTGGGAATCACAGCCCTGACCAAGGCCAGGCTCACAGGCTTTTGTAATCCTCTGAGCTAATTGGACACTATTTCTATATTTGTGTGCTCTCACATCTTTGTATGATGATTCAGAGGCTTTATGAATAATCTCATACTGGAAGGGGCATCCGTGAACTGACTCCCCTGAAAATCTTCCAAAGATAGAATTTATTCCTTGTTGGGAATGGTTCAGACAGATCTGCTGGGTGGAAGGTGTTGAGAGGGTATCAGGGGACTGCCAAGCTTTGCTGTCTGACTCTAGGATCAAGTCCAGAGTTGGCCCACTGACCCTCAGCTTGGAAGAACTGGTTTGGATGGATTAAAATCCTGGTCAAGTTCCTAGAAGCTCCAGCAGGCTACGTTGAGAAGTTCTTCCATTTCCCACACAGTAAAACAGGAGGTTACTGCGGCCTTGGAATCAGGATAGAGCACAGGTCCCTCCAGACCTCAGTGTAGCCATAGCTTACAGCTTTTCCTCTGGGACCAAGAGGCTTCAGTGAGCAGCCAGGATCGATGGGCAGAGAGCACACTGCAGCCAAATGAGAATGCTCTGTCTTAGCTGCCGCATCAATGGGGAAGTTGGCAAGTCCTAAGCCTTTCAGGTATATCACATCATAATCAGCGTGCTCACATTTCTGTCTCCCTAGTGAGACTGCCAGCTCCTGAGGGCGAAGATTGGGTCTGGTTTGCCTCTGGGTCCCAAGTAACGGATAGATGGATGAGTGGATGGATAGATGATCAATCTTGTCATATAGGAGCTTACTTTGAAAAACGTTAAGCAACTTAAAAGATGTTTACTAAACACTTAGCTATGTGCAAGGCACTTTTCTGTTTTTTAATTTAATCTTCATAGCACTTCTATGGGGCGTGTACTATTAGTACCCCTACTTTACAAGTGAGGAAACTCTTCCTTAGAAAAGATCAGTCACTTTCTCAAGATCACACAGCTAGTAAGAGGAAGAGCCAAGATTCAGATCTATTCTGTCTGGCACCAGCGTCCTAATTCTCAAACACAACTGAGTAAGGGGAGTAACTAGTGCCACAGCTGTTGACGGGAGGTAGGGAATGAGGTGGGCTGGGCCAGGGAGAGCGAGATTCCTCAGGCAGTGAGATCAGAACGAGGACTAAAGGATGGCTACCACCTGGAGAGCTACAAGGGGATGTAAGAATGCTCCAGAAGGGAGGGCAGGGTGGTCTATGCCAGTCAGTGAGAAGATGAGAGGAGGACAGGGCTGAAGCAGTAGTCTGGGGCCAGCTACGGCTCAAACTCAACCTTCCTCCTTCGCCCTTGCCTTGGGGTCTGAACAGAGATGTCCGTCCTGCATGTGAGGTAGCTGTCCGCTCCCGTGGTTTAGCCAGCCTGGCTGAGGTCTCCACAGGGGCTAGTGCTGCCACTGTGAGAGGCAAAGAAAACAGGTTGGATCAGAGGCAGATCTGCAGGGAGCAGGACGCCACTGAGAGCTCCTGCCGAGAGGGACTTAAGTGCTCAGTATTCAGTTAGAAAGCGCAATAAAAGGGGGCGCGTGGAGCAAGTTACAGGGCAAAGGGAGCGGGTCCCATTATGTTTGAAAACAGGGCATAGAGTGCTGCCCGTTTCAGATTAAGAGGTCAGCGTGTCGAACGGACCATCAGTGTGGATGCTGAAGATTCTGTGACAGGGTAGAGAGAGTCAGTAGACATAAGCAGGATCTATATGCCAGGAAATGTGCCTCGCGCTCCATATGCCTCATCTGATTAAATTCTTAGAACACTTCTGTGAGGATAGCGATTCAGAAAGGTTTGTTGACTTACCTAAAATCATCCAGCTTTTAAGTTGCTGAGTCATATGTGAAAGCCAATTCTGTCAGACTCCAAGCACTTTGCATGAAAAGTCTCCTTCTGCAAAAATATGCCACATATTCTCCTCTCCCGAGTAGAGTACGATCTACTCCAGTGAAAGCCAGGTGTCTCAACCATTAGTCCTGTGAGAACGCTCCAGGTCATGCAAAGTGTGGGGAATTAGAAAGGCTATTAGACCAGTTGTTAGAAAACCTGAGATATAGTTTCTTGACCTTTTGATGAATAAATAAATGTATGACACTTTTTAAACTTGGAGTGGTTATATTTAAAGAAATTATAGTGACTAGCACACAACCAATGTGTAATAAATGTAGTTTGTTATTACTTGAAGCACTAAAAATGGCTTGAGGAGTTCTAAAATGGGCTCATGGTTGGGAATTACAAGAGTAGATAATCACTAAAGTCCTTTCGAGTTCTAAAATTTTATAATTCTTTCTGTCTTCTCCATCCTGACCTTCATGGTTTTCCTAGAAAATTTAGAAACTGCACAAAAGTATAAAGCTCAATCCTAATCCCCCTCCTTAGGGACATCCACAGTTGACATTCATTATATTTTCATCTAATCTATTTTCTTTGGTGTTTTTCACATCATAAAGGTTATTCTACACAAACTCCTACCATGTTTCCTTCATTAAACTTTGTGTCATAAATATTTTCTCACATCCTTAAAATTCTTCCTAAATATCACTTTTAATGATCCATCATTTGGATATTTCTATGATGTTAAACATTTAGCTTGTTTACAACTTTTGCTTAAAGAAATAATGCTTCAATTAATATCTTTGAACAATAAAATGTAGAATATAAAATTATTTCCTTAGAACAGAAACTTCAAATGCAGCAGAAATGCCAGTGCTTTTATACATGTTGTCCTAATTCTTGATTTATGAGATTCTTTTTACCAATTGAAGCCATATCTTCAAGTTGTGGGGTTTTTTTTAATGGGATGGCTTTGTGAGTGGTACACTTACTTAACATCAGTGTGTCTTAGAGTATTTTCCTATTGCTTTCACTTATGGATTACTGGAGCTCACTGTTTTCCCCTCAAAATTTTTGTTCTCTTATCCTCTGTTATTTAGTATCAGAAAAACAGAAGAAAAGTTTGGGGTCAGCCAGACATATGTTTCTTTGTGGGTCATTTGTGTGTCATCTGAAAGGATGCTTGCAGAACTATGTTCTTTTTATTTATAAATACAATAAATAAAATAGTTAATTTCAGGTTTATATTTAGGTATAGTCATTTTCATTGATTCTATGTGGGAATGTAGTAACTTCTGTCTCCCCTACCCTGGGAGATCTTCCTATTAAAATGCCTCCTTTAAAAAAAAAAACAAAACTGCAGTATTTTCTTTGCTTATGTTCTTGATTAACAATTCAATACCAATTATTCTGGATTTTTCCTCAGAAATTCTTATCATTGTTAAGTGGGATGTCTAGTGTTTTTTTTCTATATATATTATCACTCCCATTTTAATATTTGTTCCATTCTTCTAATTATCAAACATGTTTTAAAGTATATTGATTTTTTTTGCAATTTCTGATTATTGATGTCTCCAATGTAGATTTAATTCTGCATTTTTAGTTTACCTGAAACCTCTTTCTATCTTTATTTTCTCTATCGTCCCTGAAATCCTTATTTTGTTTATGTTGTATTTTCGTTTTAGCTTATCCCATCCTTGAGGATTTCTGCTTCTGTTTCGCAGAGGTCATATCTCCTGGCATCTTATAAGGTAGTCTAATAATTTTCTAAACTTTTTTTCCGATTCCTGTAGTAATTTATCTTCAAAGATTTGCTATTCCCCTGTACCTTCAGAATAATATACCTTTCACCAATCCTAGAGACTATTCTCATAAACCCCATAGTGTTTTTTTCTCTCATGTGCTTGAATAAGTGAGCTTTATCCAGAGCTAAATATTGCTATATGTGTTATCCATCTCTGGTCCCTTTGAACACCAGTCAACTTTTCTTTCTTTATTTTATAACCAAAGAGCAAAATGATATGCAGAGCTGCCAGCCCAGTTGCTTGTTTCCATGGGGCACTCAGCCAGAGTCCTTATTTAGCCTGAGAAGGCATCTACTAGCCTTCCTGGACTTCTTACATTCTGAATGAATGGAGAATGTGACAAGCTATGACTCCAAATATGCCTTATTACCAGAATACCTCTTTCATGCGTATCTGAATAATTTTACTTATGACTGAGAATTAAAAACAAAGCCCCCCCCCCAAAAAAAAACCACTCGAGGAAAACATGCTTGTACATACAAAGAGAGAGTTGTACACACCATACACACTCCCTTCCTAACACACATTTTCTTTAGTTGTTTTCTCAGAGTTTATGTCCCTGAATAGTAAAAAATTTGCTGAAAAAAGTGTGTGTGTGTTTGTGTGAATAGTGCACTGAAGAAATAAAGGAGCAATATTTTGTCTACCCAAAAAACAACATCCAAACAACTGAAAGAGACTGCCCCCTTTTCTTTGTTGTGTTTTGAACCACGTGGACAGTGGTGAACAAAGATTCTATCTACTTCCTTTAGGATGAGAAGAGCTTTTCCATAGGTGGGTTAATGGAAATTTGAGAAACACCGTGTCTGGCTAAGCCAGAAGCCAACATTTTAACAACCAAAATGTCTACCTGATTTTCATAGGTCATAGAGGCTATGCTAATCAATTCTAGACTGTATTTAATTTCCCTAAGCTGAGAAGCAAGTTTTACTGGCATAACCCCTTTTTTCTACTTGCCCTTATCATCAGCTTCCTAGTATCTCTGTCTCCTCTATTTTTCCAAGAACCTCTTTGATTTAAAGTCTTTACTTCTTTCCTTTGAACCACCAAGTTTTCAAATATTCCTCTTACTAGGATACATTTTATGCGATAATGAAGAGATCTTTCTGTAGCAATGAGTTGTGAGAATAATCATTTTCTCCTACATGTCTCTAACTTACAAAACACAGATATCATCAATTTCTAATGGAATGGATAGTTACATTTAATTATTTTTTACATCATTTCCCACTAATGTATTTAGGGGAAGTGATTATTGGAGATGTGATTGAAGCAGTAGAAATGCCATTTGGTAGACAGATGGTTCATCTCAAGCTAAGAACTCTATCCATCAATAGGAAAATGGAGTCATGCCCCATGTGGGATAGTGGATGTGTGAAGCCCCATGTCTGCATGCGCGTGCACGTGCAGGCATGTGCTTATATAGGCTATTAGTTATAACTCTCTGTGTGCGTATAGGACCAGTACAAAGAGTTTCAAGACTCATTAAAATAGTGTACACTGTGAAGTGACAAGCTCCATAGATCTCTGAGTGAATAATCTTCCCTTTAGTGACCTTCTACATTTCAAGATGTAATGATCATTCAGAACTCATTACCATATGAAAGAATATGGGGAGTTGGTAGAAACTTGGCAATTGACTTTCACCAATGTTAATTCCTGCCACTGGGAGCAAAAATAGAAGCTGTAGGAGGAGGAATAAATGCCCATACTCACCCTTCTCTCTCCTTCCTAACTCACTCTTGTTATCTCCCATCTCGCCTGCCCTAGAGTGTGACAAACCAGCTCTCAAGGATCCTTGCTTCCCTCTCCACTTTAATCTTTCTGTTTTCTTCTGTTAAATACTCGGAGCGAGTTTCCCTTCTTACCCACTAGAAACTCTCCTTTCATTGAAATTACACCTCTGTCAAGAAACTTATGCTGGTCTTTGTCCAAATTCTAGCCTCAGATATCCTCTTTCCAAATAAAATCATCCAGAAGAAAGACATAAAAGTAAGCATAAACAAACATTTCCATCTCAAGTATGAAATTATAAAATTATGAATGATAGCTTAGAACCTCTAAAAAATTTTAGAATGATATATATATGGCATGTTGCCAGATTAGTGAAGTTGATGGAAAGCCTCTCTATTCCAAATGCAAATGCAAATAACAATAGTTGATTGAGGATCTATTACATGCCAGGCATAAGCTTAGCTAAGCTTAGATGAGGTGATATATGAAATATGGTCCCTTTCCTGTAAGAGCTCTCTGTACAGAGGTACTGATGGACAAACAGAATGAAAAACAGCAGCACGATGTAGACCTAGAATCACCCATGAGAGTACCAACAGAGAAGTGACTGTGCCTGGAGATTTGGAGACAACATCAGGAAGAAGTGGCTTGTCAGCTGGGTTTTGAAGAATGAGCAGGAACTTGAGAGGTTGAAAAAAAATGGTGCAGAACTTCCCAGGCAGAGGGAATAGAGGTGTGAAGCATGGAGATGTTAAAGGGCAAAGCATGTTGGGGGGAAGGCAAGAAGTTCAGCGTGGCTGGAACACAGTAGTAGGAGGGGTGCAGGAAGAGTGGCATAAAATGGGGTTGGGAAAGTGGGGGGGGGGGCTTGATTTTGAAAGTAGGATAAGACATGCAAAGACTTTTATCTGAAAGGTGGTGGGGAATGACTACGGGGTTTTCAGGACAGAGGTGATGGGATCCAAGTCTTTCTTAGAGAGTCCATTCAGGCCGCAGTGTGGGACAGGAGTGGGGTTGGAGATGTGGCAGTGGGGGAAGGAAAACCAATCAGGAAAACTATGGCCACGGTCCAGGCAAGAATAGAGCTCAGATAGCAGCAGAGAAGAGATGGCTCTGTCCATCCTCAGTGAGCACAAACCTGCTTTCAGCTAACATTTACGGAACATCAACAGTTGTCCAAAGAACAAAATGGGAAAATGTCCAGAGACGGTTTCTTATCTTTTCTAACACACTCAACTCTATTGCATGCTAAAAGGAAATTTTGTATTTAGCCCTACTTCTCCATTTGCATTTCACTGTTGTCTGCGATGGTGAGAACTATACTAAGAAATATCTGTGATGGTTTCCACTTAAAACACCTTAGGGTGACTCCCGTTTCATTTTGAAACAAGGTAGTTTGTTTGTGTGGCTAAATCACCTGAACAAAGAACCCCGATGAGTCTCACTGGAAAACAGCTCTGTATGCCACACAACAGCTTAATTTCCTTCAGGAGAAGGTCTCTCTCTCTCCTAGGGAAACCATCTCAAAAACTGTCGGCCTCCTCTTGAGTTTTTTTCTGTTTATTTCTAAAGCATATTATGGGCCAGCAGTGCCCTCTCCTGGCAACTTCAGGTTATAGCTTGACATGCCCTTTTTCAAACACTGAGGAGGTTTTTCCCATAGAAAGAAGCCATTGTTAATACTACTTCTCTCTACTTGGAGACCTAAATTAATTAATTAACTAATTAATGGGACGAGTGGTGGCTGGAATAAAGGTCAAGGAGAAGGCTATTTTTCAACAGCAGTGTAAAGGAGACAGCTGAAGCATTAAACAAAACAAACAAACAAAAAGCCTAAACTTGTGGTCCAAAGCTGGGTTCAAGGGTCAGGATTGCCCCTTACCTACCATGTGACCATGGACAGGTCATTTCTCCTTTGCTCACCCTCTTGAGCACTAAAGTGCAATAATGCATCTGAGGGCATCTGCACATGCTAAATGCCCAATATTATCTTACATAAAAATCTGAGGGCTTCCCTGGTGGCGCAGTGGTTGAGAATCTGCCTGCCAATGCAGGGGACACGGGTTCGAGCCCTGGTCTGGGAGGATCCCACATGCCGCGGAGCAACTAGGCCCGTGAGCCACAACAACTGAGCCTGCGCGTCTGGAGCCTGTGCTCCGCAACAAGAGAGGCCGCGATAGTGAGAGGCCCGCGCATCGCGATGAAGAGTGGCCCCCACTTGCCGCAACTAGAGAAAGCCCTCGCACAGAAATGAAGACCCAACACAGCCAAAAATAAATATAAAAAATAAATTAACTAACTAAAAAAAATGTTATAAAATCTGAAACTTCCCTAAAGGAGTATAATTGATACAATTCTTCTGGAGAAAAAAAAAAAAAAACCTGTTAGCAAATATCAAGAAACCTAAAACAAAGCTTATGGGTCTTTGACCCAAAACTTACACTTCTAGAATTTTTCCTAAGGAAAAATAATTGAACTGTGGAAAAAGTTGAATGTACAAAGATGTTCATTATGTTATGTATAACCTGAGTTATAAACAATCCAAATGTCAAATAAACTAAGGAAATGGCTAGATAAACTTTGCATATCTGTACCATGTTTTTACGCTGCCACTTGAAATCAAGGTTTATAAAAGTTTTTAATTAGATTAAAATATTTATGATGTTAAAAAGAACAGCTATTTTGTCAAGTATAATATCAAAAGGTAAATACAAAAAAAAGAAAAAAAACTTTTAAATGAAAAATTTAATGATATCAAATATTGGTAAGGATATGGAAAAAACAGTTACCTTCAGATACTGCTGATGGAAGTGAAAATTTGTACAGTCCATCTGGACAACTTTTTAGACATATGTGTTAAAATGTGTTCATATAATTTTATTCTTGGGTAATTACTCCACAGAAAAACTTGCATATGAGCACCAGAAATGCACATAAGGATGTTTATCAACACACTTTTATGACAGTGAGAAACCTGAAACAACTTATATGTCCATCCATAGGAAAATGATTACATGAGTTAGGATATGTTCCTGTCTGGATAGACCAGGTGATGCTGTAGGAACAAACAACATCCAAATCTTGATGCCTTAAAACAACAGAAAAGACTTATTTCTCAGCCACACTGTATGCCTATCACGCTTTGGCTGTGAGCTCAGCTCTGTGTCATCCTGAGATCCAGGTAGGACCGTGCTGTCCCATATGGAAGCTGCTATCTATTGAGGCTATTGCGAGTGCCTACTGAGCCCTGGGAATGTGGCTGATTGGCACTGATACGCACTGTGAGTGTAAAATACACACTGGATTTCAAAGGCTTTGTCTTAAAAAAAAGTTAAGTATCTCAATAATGTTTAATCTCGATTGCATGGTGAAATGATAATAGTTTGAATATATAGGATAAATAACATATAATCAAAATTAATTTTATCTATTAAAAAAATGTTTAAAATGTGGCTTCTAGAACATTTCAAATTACAGAGCAGCTTGTATTACATTTTTACTGGACATCACTGGTCTGAAACATTCCTAGTCCCGGTGGCAGAGGAAAAGAGAGAGATGGGGAAGCTTTTGTTGGCTCTTACAGCTTGTCCCTGGAAGTAACACATGGGACTTTGGTTTATATGTCCTTGACTGAAGGAAACTGCACTGGCACACCTGAGTTTAATAGAGAAGGGAACTGCAATCTTGCCATGGCCCCAAAAGTCGAGAGCAAGAAGCACGATATTGGGAAACAGGCTTCCCATGGACCACACTGGGGAACACCTTGTAGCGGGTTAAAATAACATGTTAGCTCTACATGAGCTGACACAGAAAGAGTCCAGGATATACCGTTGAGTGAAAACGCAGGTTGTCTAACAATACCAGCATCATACCATTTATAACCCCTGCCCCACATATACACAGAACAAAACTGCACATTTTATGATGGCATATAGTATACAGTTAACTACCTGGAAAAATGTCTGAAGGATCTGGACCACACTTAAACCAATGGTCACCTCTTTGTGGAGAGGGGTAGCTTTATCCATAACGTTTGAATATTAGACCACAGGAACGTGCTCCTGTTTGGGCTGGATGTCTGTCTGCTCCTCCAGATTGGCCCTCTACCCTTGCCCACCCTGGCATGTGCTTCTGCAACCATGCTGACTGGTTTCTGGGGCCCCTGCAGGGAGGCAGAAGCTGGAGGACAAGGTATTTACTCCCTTCCTGTGATGTCCCATCACCCCTCTTCTTCTCAAGGGGTCCTCCCCCAACGCAGCCTTCCAGCCCACTTTCTGTCTTGGGTGTGATCACTGTTTCTCCCCCATCCTCTTTAGGCTGGGGGTGGGGATGGTGCCTCCCTGTCACTAGACCCCGGGGTGGGTGCTGCACCATCTCTTGCGGTTTCCTTACACCCTGCCCACTCCCTTATTAACAGTAACTTTACTAAACTCTCTTCAAGTATCGCTGATTTTTTGGTGGGACTGTAATACGACACATTACTTCTAAAAATAAAAATAGGACTTCCCTGGTGGCGCAGTGGTTAAGAATCCACCTGCCAATGCAGGGGACATGGGTTCGATCCCTGGTCCGGGAAGATCCCACATGCCACGGAGCAACTAAGCCCACGTGCCACAATTACTGAAGCCCACGCGCCTAGAGCCCGTGCTCTGCAACAAGAGAAGCCACCGCCATGAGAAGCCCGTGCACCACAACGAAGAAGAGCGCCTGCTCGCCACAACTAGAGAAAGCCTGTGCGCAGCAACGAAGACCCAACGCTGCCAAAAATAAATGAATCAAATAAATAAATTTATAATAAAATAAATAAAAATCACGGAAGATAAAAAGCCTTGACAAAATTATGATAAAAACATCAAAATTGTTTACTGCACTCTCTTTGGCAGTAGGATTATTGTGAATTATCTTCTGTGCCGTTGCACTTCTTTGTATATAGTTACTTTTTCTGTAATAAATATTACATTTATCATTCATTTTAAAAGAGTCTAAAATGAACAAAACCAGTAAACAGAAAATGTTACTCTAAAATCGAATTTGTTCAGAAATTGCCGACCTTTGTTTTATGAGACTGTGACTAACAGGGAGTAGGTCCTCTCTTATCTGGCAGAGAACATGCTGCCTCCTTTGTCATATCCAGAAGAAAAGTCCTGACCAGCAGTTACTGAAAGTTCATAATGGGCTAAACACTGTCTTGCTCTCTGCCTGTGACTTTGTTGTGACCTGCTGTTAACAGCTCCACTGTTTTGTCCTCACGGAGGGGGTGGGGGGGCAGGGTGGCTTTCTGATGCGTTGAGGTGACTCTCATACACACCAACCCCCAAGGACAGGCTGGAGCATCCCCAGTATGGGAGTTTGCAAAGTCCGTTTCCCACGGAGGAGGCATTCCAGCACGTGTGTGGCCCGCTGCACTGAGACACACCTGCCAAGTCCCTTCACTGAGACATTTCTGGTAGGTTATCCAAGAGCTAGGACCACAAGATTCCCTTTAGTGGCCTATCTGGGGCCTGGGCCCTCACCAACCACTTGTAACATCTATTTAATTTCTTCATTAATTTACATCACTGAATAACACACTGCAAATGTCTTATAGCTCCCATGGGGCCTTCCACATACAATAAAAGGGAGATGTGGGGTGAGTCTGGGATCGGAATTGCTCCCTTCTTTAATTCAGCGTGTACCATTCCTGAATTATAGGCTCAGCAGCACACTGAGCAGGCAGGGGCAGGAGAAAAGACTAGCACACCAAGGAGGGCTGAGTACCTGAATGAATCAATCCCTCCCCACAGAGGTCTTCCCTTAGGGCAGTGGTTCTCAACCAGGGGAAAATTTGCCCCTCGAGGACATATGGCAATTTCTGGAGAAGCGCTATATTAGGGCAATGGACAGATGCTGCATTAGAAGGAATGGTAGCTGCCTAGCCTCACGCACTCATCCACTCCCCTGGGATGGAGAAGGTACAGCTGAGGACTAGACTACTGGAGAAAAGCTAGTCTTCCTCCTTAGCTCAAAAGAAATCCCATTTCGGGCTTCCCTGGTGGCGCAGTGGTTAAGAATCTGCCTGCCAATGCAGGAGACACGGGTTCGAGCCCTGGTCCAGGAAGATCCCACATGCCGCGGAGCAACTAAGCCCATGTGCCACAACTACTGAGCCTGCACTCTAGAGCCCGTGAGCCACAACTGCTGAGCCCGTGTGCCACAACTACTGAAGCCCGCGCACCTAGAACCTGTGCTCCACAACAAGAGAAGCCACTGCAATGAGAAGCCCGCGCACCGCAACGAAGAGTAGCCCCCGCTCACCGCAACTAGAGAAAGCCCGCACATAGCAACAAAGACCCAGTGCAGCCAAAAATAAATAAATAAAATAAACAAATTAAAAAAAAAAAAAAAAAAAGAAATCCCATTTCATGTGCACCATTATTTGTATAGAGCTCTTGTTAGCAGAAGATCTGATTGGCCCAGAGAGCATACGGATTTGGTTAGAGCTTTCCTGTTATCTTAATTGTGACTGCTTCCAAAGTAAACTCAGTCTTCAGGTCCAGGAAACCTTGGAATCTCATTAAAACTCATCTTCAAATGACAGCTGTTACTCCACCCCAATCAGGGTCTGCTTGGACTGAGACTGCTTTCCCGAGGGGGAGCCTGCTGGGATGCTTACATCCGAGTTCAAGGACCTAAGTTCAAGGCCAGACTCTACCAGTGTGGAGCTGACAGGAAAGCACTTAAGCTCTCCTCTTCTGTGCAAAAGAGAAATAATAGCTTCTATTCTGGTGGCAGTGGAGTACACAGAGTACACGGGAAGGTATTATTAGTGCTGAGAATCAGTATCAGTAAGTAATCAGCCACAGCATATCATCAAGAAATGATTTCTCCGTTTGTATCTTGCAGGTCTGTCCCCTCTGACTATTTTCTAAGCTCTTGTGACAGTGCTTGGTTTCCCAGGATATTTACTTTTTTAATTTAAAAAATATTACTTTTTATTGTGGTAAATATACATACCATAAAACTTACCATTTTAAACCATTTTTAAAGGGAACAATTCACTGGCATTAAGTACATTCACAATGTGCAACCATCACCACTATCTACATCCAGAGTTTCTTAATCATCCCAAACAGAAACTCTGTAAACATTAAAGACTAAACCTCCTCCCCACCCCCTAGTAATCTCTATTCTACTGTGTTTTCTTTATGTATGTGACTATTCTAAGTACCTCATCTAAGTGGAGTCACACAATATTTGTCCTTTTGTGTCTGCTTTATTTTATTTAGCACAATGTTTTCAAGGTTCATCCATGTTGTAGCATCCCAAGATATTTGAAGTCAGGCCAATGTAATTGAACTCTAGCACCTTCTCTGTGCCAGATGCTAAGGGCAAGGTGGTGAACCTGCTTGGCCCTGCCTCGGGGAGCTTCATCTCCCCTGATGTGGCCTCACCCCTGCGGTCCATCATCACAGAGGGGGCAGACGCAGGATACAAGCCCTAACCTTCTGACTCAAATCCAGATTCATTCCATTCTACCACGACGCTCACTATGTGCTAGACATTTTACTCAGTATTTTCTATATCCTCTCTTTTCATCAGTTTGGGCCTTAGAGTCAGACAGAAATGGACGTGGTTTGAATCTTTAGCTCTGCTGCCCACTGGCTCCTCTTCAAATAATGCATGAAACTGCACAGCGTCTGGCACATAGTAAGCACTCATAAATATTAGCCATGTTTTTATTCATTCATCAAATGCCTATCTTCGAGATGTAACCCTGAAGGCTCCATGAAGCAGGGACCATGCTTATCTTGTTACCATAACATCCCCCAGTGGCAGCATGGTGCCTGTCAGTCAGTGTTTACTGAATGAGCGCATAGCCAAGGCCCCAGAGCTGGGCTGTAACTCCAGGGTCTGAACTCTCCCCCTGATGACTCCTCACGGTCTCTCCAGGACCCTCCAACCACCCCATGGGGAAACTAACAGGCCAGCAAACAATGGCCACAGAATGTGACGTGAGCCACTCTCTTTTGACCCATGGGTCAAAGGTGCTGCCTTGGAAGCTTAGATGGGAAGGAATTTCACAGTGCTTGCCCTTGGTCCCTGCTCTGATGTTGACGAAGAAGGGTTTATACCTCACTGACCCTATGCTGCCAGTACTTTCTACACTGGTTTACGAGAGGAGGAACTTCTGCAATGGTAACAACAGAAAAAAGAAAAGAAAGAGTGAACCAACCCAAGAGACTGGGAGGGGTCCAGGCGGAAGGATGCAGAGAGGAAAGGTATTTGATCATCTCCGACTGGCTTTGCCTCTGCTGTGGTTCTGCTGTGTAGCTCTTGGCTTCAGCATCTCAGTGCCTCATGCCTCAGTTTCGCCACCTGTAAAATGGGACATAAAATTCCCACCTATATCTTTTTAAATTTGTTTTGCTCTACTTCTATCAAGCTTGAGGACCACCCCATAGATTTGAAGGCAGAGGATTCAAATGTGCTTGAAAAAGGGAATGGTGAAGGCCCAATAACTTATTTGGTAAGCATGTAATGATCACCTATGATGTGTCAGGCACGGCGCCAGGCACACAGAGGGTACTAAGATATAGCCTCTACCCTCCAGGACTCACTGTTTAGCAGCTTTCATTTTAAAAGGAAGACACTGACAGGAGAGGTTACTGTGTGACTGTAACAGCCTTCCCACAAACTGCCACGGGGAAAGATAATGAAAGTCACTCTGGAGCCGGAGCTGGAAATTTTGAAGAACTAACTATTCCAATAGAGAAGTTTGGGATATGCTGTAAGGCAGATGAACTTTTTTTGCCCTTTCATGAAAAGGATTTTAATTCCACAGAAAAAGTAATGATGATATAATGGGTGACAATTAGGAGCATTAAGATCTGTCACTTGGAGAGTGATAGTGCCCTGAAAGCGTTAGATGTGCACTTGGCAGAGAGAGCTGCGAGCAAAGGCAGGGAGTCGGCAGGGCAGGGCAGCCTGTGTGGAAAGACAGGGGCCCCCCAGCGAGCTCCACGGGTGCTGTGCTATGGGTCCATCAGGCTAGAAAATCAAGTCCATCATCTCCCTCTTCAAAACGGGGGAACAGGCCAGACTAAATTAGTAAGACTATTGAAAAGAGGAGACGAATCAATGGGAAGAGAAAATGAGTTCGGTGTCAGAAAGATGTGGGTTCTGATCTGATCCTAATAATTAGTAGGTGTGTGTCCTTCAGCAAGTCATGCAACCATTTAGTACTGTTATTGTGCCTATAAATGGGAATATCCTAACTACCAACCTTACAAGGTAGTAAAAGGATATCTTGGGGGCTTGATCAAGGTACAAACTCAGTAAGTAGTTTTACATGCATATATATTTGATCATCTCTGACGTATATACATATATATGACTGTAGAGACTGGCAAGTCCAAAATCTTCAGGGTAGGCTGGCAGCTGGAGACCCAGGGAAGAGTCCAAAGGCTCTCTACTGGCAGAAATCCCCTGTTCTTCTGGGGAGGTCATTCTTCTATTAAGGCCTTCAACTGATTGGATAAGGCCCACTCACATTATGAGGGGTAATCTGCTTTACTCAAAAGCTACTGATTTAATGGTTATTCTCATCTAAAAATTACCTTCACAGAAACATCTAGAATAATGTTTGAATAAATATCTGGGTACTGTACCTAGTCAAGGTGACACATAAAAATTAACCATCACAACCTTCCTAGTTAATTGAAACTTTTATCACTATATTTCTTGATCTTTAGCAGTGCTTTTTGCCTTAAAATCTAATTTGTCTGATATTAGTATTGGTATACAAGCTTTTCTTCTGCACACTTGCCTTAGTCCATTCAGGCTTCTGTAACAAAATATCACAGACCGGATGGCTTAAAAACAGCAGAAATTTACTGCTTACAGTTCTGGAGGCTAAAGTCTGAGATTGGGGAACCAGCATGGTTGAACGAGGGCCCTCTTCCAGGTCACAGACTTCTCACTGTGACCTCACATGGTTGAAGGGGTGAGGGATCTTTCTGGAGCCTCATTTATAAGGTCGCTAATCTCATTCATGAGGACTCCACCCTCCTGACCTAATCACCTCCCAAAGGCTCCCACCTCCTTGTACCATCACCTTTGGGAGTTAGGATTTCAACCTATCAGTTTTGAGGGCCACAAACATTCAGACCATAGCAATACTGCTTAGAGAGTCTTTCTTTTTTCATCTTTTTACTTTGAATCTTTCTTTACCCTTATATATTAAAGTGTGTCTCATGTAAGTGACAAATAGTTTTTAAAACAATTTTCACCCAGTCTGACAATCTTTGTCATTTAATTGACATATTTAGTTTATTCATATTTAATGTGATTGCTGACATATTTGGATTTAAATCTGCTATCTTTCTGTGTTGTCTATTTATTCCATCTGTTCTACAATCTTTTTTTTTTTCTCTTTTGTCTTAGTTTCTCTTTAGGATAATTCTTTTTTATTATTTTATTTTTCTCCTCCATTTGCTTATTAGCCATATATTTTTTTACCAGTCTTTTATTTATCATTCTAAATATTAAAACATAGCTTGGTATTTTTTTATACAGATTGGTTATTTTTTATACTTCTTGGACAATACAAAGACCTTAGAATATTTAATCTCCAGTTTAACTCTGTCCTGCCTACTGTATATTGTTGTTGTTTACTTTAATATGCATGTATTATAATTTTCTAATATGTTTTATATATTAAAATATTTTAATAAATATGCATACATATATAAAAGGGTCTGTATATTCACATATATTTAAATATCACAAGGCAGTATTATGATTATAGCTTAATGAAACCTTTTTATAGATTTAACCACATTTTACCTCTCATACTCCCATTACTATTATCCCTCCAAAGTTAACCTCTGTTCTGATTTCATTCACTATAAATCTATGCTGATTTTGTTTCTTTTTTGTACTTTAAGATTTTTAGGGACTCAAAAATATATGCCCTTTGGGGACTTCCCTGGTGGCACAGTGGTTAAGAATCCACCTGCCAGTGCAGGAGACACGGGTTCAAGCCCTGGACCGGGAAGATCCCACATGCCACGGAGCAACGAAGCCCGTGCGCCACAACTACTGAGCCTGCGCTCTAGAGCCTGTTAAGCCACAACTACTGAGCCCTCGTGCCACAACTACTGAAGCCCATGCTCCTAAAGCCTGTGCTCCACAACAAAGAGAAGCCACCACAATGAGAAGCCCACGCACCCCAATGAAGAGTGGGCCCCACTCACCGCAACTAGAGAAAGCCCACGTGCAGCAACGAAGACCCAACACAGCCAAAGATAAATAAATAAATTTATTTTAAAATATATATATGTGTGTGTGTGTGTGTATATATATATATATATATATATATATATATATATATATACCCTTTTGTGTCTGGCTTCTTTGCTCAGTGTTATGCTTAGAGATTTTAAAATGTTCTTGCAAGTAATTATAAATTGTTCACCCCTACTGCCGTATAACATTCCATAGTGTGAATCTATCACAGTTTATTTGTCCATGCTTTTTTGACACTGTTCCCAGACACTTTGCCTTTGTTTTTTTTTAATGAGACTTATTATGATGTACTTAGATGTGGTTTTCATTGTATTTATCTTATTTTGTGTTTGCAGAGCTTCTGGAATATGTGGCTTGATTTCTTTCATCAGTTTTGGAAAATTCTCAGCCATTAACTCTTCAAATATTGCTTCTGGTCCATTCTTTACCATCTCAATTTTTGGGACTCGAATTATATGTATGTTTCCTATGTTCTTTTGTGTATTTGACATTATTTTGTCTCTCTGTGCTTCAGTCTTGATATGTTCTTCTGATTTATGTTCTGGTTTATTAACTATCCTTAACTATATCAAATCTTTATTTCAGCTATTACTTTTTTTTTATTTCTTAAATTTCTATTCTTTTTATGTTTTATGGTTTTCTACTGTAAGTCTCCATTTGTTTTTTTAACTCTTTGAACACATGACTCATGGCCCTATTAAAGTGGCTGTCTGATAACTCTGTTTCTGGATCTCCCATGAGTCTTTCTATTGTCTAGTTGATTTTATTTTGGGTGATATCTTATATTCTGTTATGTCCAGTTAATTCTGACTGAGTATGAGGCTTGTGCATTTAAACAACTATAGAGATCATTTGAGGCTGTGGATAGTGTTCTCCTCCAGAGAGGATTTACTGTTACTTCCAGCAGGCAGCTAGCCTAGGGGCAAATCATCTTAATGCAGTTACGGATTAAGCTTCATTCTTTTTGGAGGTTAGCCTAACCCATTGTGAAGTCCTCAGGGGTAAGGAGGTCAAGACTGAAGCTCTGGGATATTTACCAGGGCCCCCTCTCTATGGCAAGCCCTGAATTCCAATTTCCCCCCAATCCTATGAGACAGATAAAATCTCTGCTCAGATTCTCAGCTTCTCACCTACTGCGTTCTGCTCATCTTTTTGGTCTTTGTCACGGCTTTCCAATTTCTAATTGTTTCATGCAAGGAGCCTTTGCAAACGTTAGGTCACCTCTCTGGGCTTCCTATGTCCTAAAAATCTTGAATCTCTCAAGTTTCACTTGTTTTTATAACTCTCTTCTAATATCGTCAGCAAATTTTTCTCAAATTTTTTTTCAGACTTTTTAATTGTGGGAAAAGGGTTGGCCTGAAATACGTTAGTCAGATATTTTGAGAAGCAGAAATTCACTACAACAGGCTTTTATCTTTGTCAGTTTGATAGCATAAGTGGTATCTCATCATGATCCTCTCCCCATGTCTAAGGTTAGTACTAGAACAGTGGAGAAGTCCACCTTCAAGTGATTGGAAAATTAAATCACTGTGTTTAAAAGTGACCAGAGGTCATTTTTATATCGGAAAGTCACCACAAACGTCGTAAGACCCAACCTAAATTTAAGCAATGTGTGAAGGGGAAAAAAAAAAAAAAAAGAAATAGCCCACCAAGCAGGTATAAAAGTACAGTAACTGGGAGAGAGTTTTCTTTTATGCTGGTATCCTGTTAAATTCTGCCCTTTCAATGAAATGCTTACATACCCATAGCAATGAGAACAACAACAAAAACACCACAATTAACATTGCAACAAATTATCCTTCCATTCATTAGTTGGTTGACTGCTTCAATGAATACTGATTTAACACATAACATGTGCCAAACTCTGTAAAGTACTTGGAACAGAGTTGTGAGTGACAAGAACCCAGGCTTTCCTCTCTCCTAAGGGATATAAAGGAGTTGAGGGACAAAGTTTGAATTAAGAACTCTGGCTCTGGAGTCCTCAGGGACTTCAGAGAAAGTGATATAACGTAGGGAACAAAGAATACAATTTATTTTTTCCAATATTATACAAGAAAAGGAACACATGCTACAAGTGAATGAATGTATGAATGAACAAATGAATGAATGAGATGATTAATCCTTGCTATGCTGCCTCTAATTTTCGCAGGTTGAGCCTGCCTTTCCTCTCTGGCCCCCGGTTTTCCACCTATACAAAGGCTGATGATGTTCACTAGACTATCTCTAATGGTTTTTTCATTGAGTTCTAATATTTTTCCAGTGACTATAAAATCCATAGCCAGTGGTGAGAAGGCATTTTTAGGTTCAATAAGTCCTTAACACTCTGAGACACTGGAGGGCAGTAAAACCACACTCAATTAAAAATGCACATCCTGTTGTTGTGGGTTCCACAGTGAAAAAAGGCTCTTGTAAAATGCATACTTTCTTCTTGCCTAGGTTGATTCTGCCCTGACTACTACACATGGACTCTCCTCATCACTTGCATGTCTGACAGGTCAATTTCACCACCATTTTCCTGCTCTTAATCTTCACCGAAGTGACTGTTTTCACAATAGACATTTAAAACTCCTGATTTGGAAATAGAACGTAATATTTGAAATCGGGACTCTGCTAGGGGATCCCTGACATGAGGTGGTGATATTTAAGAGCCTTTTGTGTCTGATTACAATCCCTTCAGGTTCAATGCATGTACTGAGTCAGAGTGGAAATAGGCAAACTTGTATACTGTGTACCAAATCCTTGTTTGTGTGAAAGCAACGGAGAAAGGACACAGAACCAAAGCATTTCAGGGATGACGCGACATCCATGGTGCCGACAGCCAGCACCCTGGTTGTCACAGAGCTGAGGCCGGGAACTTCAGTGTGAGTGGGCAGCAAGAAATCAGAAACCAGAGGAAGGATGGTTCTGGGAGCTGGCAACAGTGAAAAGCTCTTCCTTCTCTGTTTAAAACAACAACAACAAAAACATACTTCAAATACAGCAGGAATTATTTTGATTCAAAACCAAGGGAAACATTCCCTGATCCTGAGGTATGTTTCCATGTGCAAAGGTTTACACTATTGATTGACAGAGTACAAGACTGGGGAGGGTCCTTTGTGCAGACCCAGCCTACTCAGTGCGTAGGTGCACAGAGGAGGGCGCAGCAAGGGGTGGTCTTAAATGAACTCTCACTACAAGCCGATGACAAGGGCACCCTATTGCAAGTCTTGGTCCAAGATAATAATTCCTTAGACTAAAAGTCCAGGTTTAGGGAGTAAGTGATTTGGGGGCGACCAACTGGTATTCAGTTGCTGCTGGCATGGTTCCCAGAATGCGTTGAAGTGGCCCACTCAAACTTAGGATGGGCAACTTCCAGCTAGCCATGATTTTGAGATCTATAAAACCATCATGCTTCTAGAACATACTTTCAGACAAAGGTCTTTGCTCAGCAGGTCAGCTCTTATGTATTCCAATCCTCCCATCACCCAGAAGGTTCAGTGATCACTAGGAGAGGTTGGAGGGCTTCTGTGTGATGAAACCTCTCACCCTTTGCTTTATTAAGGAACTGAAAGCTACCTTGCCCAAACTGATATTTCCACCTTTTGTCATACCAACCCCTGCATTTTTGCCCTCTTCTATTAGTGAAGATGAGCTTTTCAATTAGTTGAGATCACTCAGAGGGAAATGGAGGTGAACTAATGTATATCTTACACTCATTGTGAACCAGATAGTAAGAATGCTACTTTGAGCACGCAGCTTTATTCAGTTCTCAAAAACATCCTTGTTAAGGAGAGATTATTGTTCCCGTTTTACAGATGTAGAAACTGAGGTTCAGAAATGTTAAGAAACTGGTCAAGGGTCAAGGAAATTCTAAGCCCCAAAGCCAAATGGGTTTCATTCTACAATCCATTTTTGTCCAAAGAGAATGAGGACCTTGATTAACGAAGTTAAGTTCTAGAATATTAGGCACCCAAAGCAGGTTAGAGAGAGCCAGAAAAGAAGGGGTTTCCAGATAGACAGAGGATCTCTCCAGGTGGGCTCAAGGCTGAGCCCAGGCCCTGTGGTGTAAGCTCAGGTGGACAGGGTTGTGATTGGAGGCAAGCTGACTTAATCATGCTGGATACTAATCCTGCACGATGCCTTGTGCTTTATGGAGAAATTTTATGTGCATTATCTCATTTGTTTCTCACCGCAATTCGGCAAAACATGAGGAAATGGTGTCGCTGATGTTAGGCTATGTTTGAATGGAGTTTTATATAATTTGATACAGCTTGATAAATTTTCAGAAGGAAGGAAATACCAGGCCTGTGTTCAAGATGGGAAAACTTGGGCTCAAAAGAATCAATTTCTCCACTGTGATAGGAGAAGGCATTGTGGATAAATGAAGGGACCTTGACTGTCAGCCTCAGAGAAAAAAGCCACTTGGGGCAATACCCAAAGGACCTTCTATTTAGCCAGGTGTCTGGGTGATGCTGTGTGCGATATATAGCATGAAGCTCTGGTGTGTCCATTCTCATTCATTTATCCACCCATTCATCCATCTACAGAGGGGCACTGAGCTACATGTCTGGCACTGTGCTAAACTTATAAATAAAATGGTGAGCAAAAACAAATACTGTCTCTGCCTCATGGAGCTGTGACTTTTCATTTTGTGCCATGACGATAGGTATGTACTGATCTCTAATTGTGGTTGCAATTTTCATTTCTCAGGTTGCTAATGAGATTGAGTACCTTCTAATGCGGGCAGCCATTAAAATGTCTTATGTGAGGGGATGAAATGGACACACTTGTGTTTCTATGAGGTCTCTCCAAAGGGGATGGCAGCTCAGGTCAGGGTTATAGATAGGGCACCAGACTCTAAGAGAAATTTAGGATATATAGTTGAGGGCAAGGAAGAATTCTCGGGAATTCTCTGGAATTTCTGAAATCATAAGTTTTTCTTAAAATACTTCTAAGACTCTTTATACTCAATCAATATTATGATAATCTGAAAATTTGTTTGATATATAAGAATAAATAAGAAGAATAAGAAATTTTAAGTTTAATGTCATTATGAAGAACTGTAGCTTACAGCAATATTCACATCCTGGATAAACACAAGCAAACATTATAAGATAGCGTTCCAATAATGTAGCATTCAGATCTCCCAGGAAGAGTAATGACATGACACAGAATCACATATTAAAATTGCTAATTTAAGGACTTCATTTGTTTGCAAAACTTATTACTTCTTGGAACATCACTCATAGGATTTGTAGAAAGTATACTATGTGTATAATCTTATTAATATTTATTTTATTTGCAAGAATGACTCACCATTAGCAGCAGACAGGTGCAGGGTCACCCACTTACAAGCACGGCCACCCACTTACAAGCATGGCAAAAGCTACAAGGGGAATGGATTAGATTGTCAACGACTAGGTTCTCAGAAATGTCCCCCTCAAACTTTCACTCCCCTTGTCAGCTTCTCTGCTCTTGCTTTCAAGTTGAAGTCAGTGGATTCCTTGCGACCAGCAAAGTCTCTACAACTTGTTAAGCTTTAATTCTCAAAGGAGATTTCTAATACTTGTTTCCCCTTTTCCAGACTTCTTGATCCATTTTTCTCAGAATTGGGAATTCAGGAAACTGGTGGAGAAACACCATTAAGGAATTCTGGTATGGAAATACAGGGCTTGTGAAAGAGCGGCATATTGGGACAGTCTAGCTGAGAGGGGGCTGATGAATCTTGTGTCTGTTTTTACCTGTGTTCTCTCCAAACTGATTAGTCTCCTTAAGACTGGTCATCATGGGGCAGGTCAACAATTAATACAATCAGATAAATAACCAACCCCACCCTATTAGCCAAAACAAGAACTAAATTTCCAAACAATGCACTTTTACTCCTCTTTGAAAAAGTAATACACCTTCGGAAAGAGCAGAGAACAGACTGAAAAACAAGTCTTCCCAAAATCTAGGGTCTTTTCCACGGACCGTCAAACCCTGGACTGGGGAGGAGACAAGCTGGGTCCACTAAAGATTTGAGCGTGATTCCTGGTGGTCGATTTTCTTTTAGACATACGAAACATATCTTTTAGACATATTTGATTTAAATCCTGAAACAAAACATTTTGCTCAGTCATTAGCTACTCCTAAAGATTAGGTGGTTGACAACCTGAAAGCATGCCTAAGTGTGTCATACTAAAGGATGCATGGTTTAAAGATAGGAACAAGACAAAAACATGAATGCAGAAATTAGGTGAATTGATTGAGATAAAAAATAAAAATAATTTGATTATCTCAAGTGGCAATAAATAAAGTCCCTAAGTCAACAAATGATCTCAGTTCTTTTCATTTCGTTCTGAATCCAAGCAGGTTTTCCCCAAGATGCATTAGAGATTCAGAGCAGAGATGAAAGCGGAGATTGGACAGTCAGTCTATCTAATGGCTTATGGTAGTGGCTGCTGGCAAAGTTTATAACAGCACAGTTTTCTCTAGGTATTTCTCCAGAACTGTGACATATATATTTACCTAGGAATGTGTGGTGATTCCTAGTGCTGAAATCTATACCTGGGCTAGAAAGACACTCTGCTATTTTTCCATTCATTCATTAATTATTAAGCATTCTCTGAGCACTTGGCATGGTCGCTTTTGTTTTAGGGCATTTGTCATAACTTTCCCCACAGGGAAATATTTTTCAGGCTGTGTAGGTATAAAAAAACTGGGAAGAAATTGAACACTGCAGAGAGAAGAGGAATACAATATGCTAGAAGAATCTTAAAAAAACCAAAGCTATTTATAGATCTTGAAATAAATGGCCGTCCTTTGATTGGAAGAGGCACTTCTAAAAGAATTTTTAAAAAAATAAGACAAGAGAATGGTGGTGAAGTGGGAAAAATTATCTAAGACCTGTCTGTCTGGTGTAATTTTTCTTAGAAAAAATTCAGAATTACCACATTCTCACACGTACCAAAAAAATGTTACTTGAAGAGGTAGCAGATCTCCCAAAAAGGTGCTTTGTTTTTTGGTTTTTTTGGCTGTGCATGATCTGAGCAGCTGGAGGTGCAACTCCACAGACAGACAGAAACACACACACACACACACACACACGTACACGTACATCGGGTTGGCCAAAAAGTTTCTTCAGGTTTTTCTGTAACATCTTATGGAAAAACCCGAACGAAATTCTTGGCCAACCCAATAGTTTTTCTCCTTTTCTTTTGCTTTTCATTCTTTTTTGTTTTGTTTTGCTTTGTATTTACCTTGATTTTAAAATTTTGTGAATCTTAAATAGACACAAAACAAATGGAATTGTGACTTCTGCTTCCTAATCTACGTGGCCGGCTTCCTGTAAGGTCATGTTCCATATACTAAGACATTTTTTTTGAAAACCATTTCTATCTTCCCATTGGATATTGCCATGTGACCCACCAATGCCCCCCATCCCTGTGCAGACATGTGACACGCAGGCACCCCAGAAGAGTACCATGTAGCTGCTGCAGAGCAATGAATTTTCAACACAGGCTTTTAGACAGAGCTCCTACAAATTCCCTGCTTCCTTGATTTTGCACTGCTCCCATAAGGAAGATCCAAAGTGTGGAGTCATGGGAAAGTGTGTCTGCCAGCTGGATGACTCCTTGCACGCACAGTATAGCTGCATTTGGACTGTCTGTCCACATGAAGAGCCCAGGGTCAGCCCGACCTGCAGCAGAGCACAGAGAAACAGCCACACAGGAAAGGATGGTAACTGTTCTTTTACTGTGAATTTCAATCTCTTGCCACCACCTGCAACTTGACCTTGGCCAGGCCTCAGCAGACAGTGCCTCAGATAAGAAGGGGTCAGGTCTTCTGAGCTCCCACGTTCAGCACCTCCCCGCAACCTAGCTGCCTCTTCCCCCTCCCTTTCTTCCTCCTGCCAACCATCATTGTCTCCCGGTGGGCAGGGCTGGGGAGGAGGCTGCCTGCCCTCAGAGCTGCAGGCAGAGCAAGTATGCTTTGCTTCTTGATCCTGCGACACTGAAACCAAACCCCCAGGGACTCAGACTTTTGTGGTCTGGACAAAAGGAGGAGTAGAGTTTGGCTGCCCTGGTCATGCTCAGGGCTGGTGAGGTCTCCCTCAGCGCAGCACCCACTGGCCAGGCAGAGACCCTTAAGACCACCACCGTGGTGCTGTCCGCGTCTGATGGGTTAGCCAACTGGAGTCCCTGTTTGGGCTCCTTAAATGCTCAACAGTGCAGAGCCCATCTCCCTGTCCTCTCCACGGGAGCCAGCCCTGAGGGTGAGGGTCAGGTTCAGGGTCGGCTACTGCTACAGCTCAAGAAGCCCTCTGGCATCACCAGATGGTACATATTGAAGGAAACAAATCCCTTTTGCCATGCACTTGGGTTGGTTTTGAGTAAACTCTTCATTAAGCCATCCAGCCTCCAGAGCAGTGGTTCTCAATGTTCCCAGGTCACCAGGGAACTTGTTAAAAATGGAAATGACCATCGACTGATGAATGGATAAAGAAAATGTGGTATATTTATACAGTAGAATATTACTCAGCCATAAAAAAGAATGAAAGAATGCCATTTGCAGCAACATGGATGGACCAAGAGATTATCATACTAAGTGAAGTAAAAGTCAGAAAGACAAATACTATATGATATCACTTTTATGTGGAATCTAAAAAAACGATACAAGTGAACTTATATACAAAATAGAAATAGACCCACAGACACAGAAAACAAACTTATGGTTACCAAAGGGGAAAGGGACGGGGGAGGGATAAATTAGGAGTTTGGGATTAACACGTACACACTACTATATATAAAATAGATAACCAACAAGGATCTACTGTATAGCACAGGGAACTGTACTCAATATTTTGTAGTAACCTACAAGGGAAAAGAATCTGAAAAGAACAGATATATATATATAGAGATATAGATATATATACACACATATATATGTATATGTACAACTGAATCATTTTGCTGTACCCCTGAAACTAACATAACACTGTAAATCAGCTATACTTAAATTTAAAAGATGCAAATTCTCAAGCTACCCCAGACCTATTCAATCAAAAATTCTGTGGATAGGGCCTTCCAGGTGATTCTGAGAGCCACTGCTTTAGGTACTGTATCAAAATGATTATGAACAGAGAGGAAGGAATCAAACTGACCAGTTTATGAGCCCTTGAGCAAATTACCTAAGCTTACGAAGTCTCCCTTTTCTCATCTGTAAATCAGGAATATGACAATTCTGCCCTCACTGGGTTGTGATGATGTTTATATTGGAGTGGAGCACATCCAGTACTTAGCAGGTCAAATCCTAGTAAGCATGAGCCCTGGTTTTGCCCCTGAGTTGCTCGAATGCTGGCTTTGCACTGCCTCTTGTGTTTCTGTTACTCAGTCATCCTGGGCCCACACTCAGGGAGTGGAGATCATTGCCGTCCCATCTCTGGATGTGTGTCTGACCTGCTGCTGAGTTATTTCTCCCCCAAAGGCAAGCCCTCAAAATGAAGGGAATGCCCGTAAATGTTCAGCTCCAGGGGAAAAGGGTTCTCAAGGGAGATGGCAGGGGTGATTTTCAACAGGACATGCTGAGGGGCTCTAGCAGAGATCTCAGGGACATTTGTTCCTAACCGTGGCCTGTCACAGGACCTGGCAGTGGAGATGCTCAGGGGAGCAGGGACAAAACTGACAATAATACCAGCCAGGCCTGCTGGTGGGGGTGGGGACTGCGTGTGGCACTTGACTTCCTTGGAGTGCATGTGCTCTTGACTGCCTGTGACAGGGCAGATGTTTAGGGATGGGGAGGGGGGCTTAGGTGATAGCCAGCTTCGGCTGGGAGACAGCAGAATAACTTTTCCAGGAAAACTCTCAGACACCATATTTTAATGGCAAAAGAGATAAATACCAGAACCTTGTGATATCATAAAGGATCCTGGGTTACCAGACACACCACTGCTTAAATTTTAAATCATAGCTCAGCCACCCATTACACAATGAGTCATGGGTATGTTACTTCTTCGGGATTTTATTTTCTTATCTGTCAAATGGAAACACCACCTCCAGCTTCATGGGGTTGACAATGAGGATTAAATTTACAACATATGAGAGCACCATGCAGATTATGAATTCACACGCAGGGTTAGCTGTTGTTGTTATTAAGGGGCAGCCAGTTGTGGAATCTCAGAGGGGTTTGAAGCCCTGCTTGGCCACTTACGAGCTGTGTGACCTCCTACTTGACCTCTTTGAGCCTCAGTTTGGCCGTTTGTGAAGTGGGGACAATTTTACATGCCTCCCACACAAGACCACTGTGAGGCTTAACTAAGCCAGCAGGTGATAAGACACCTCACATGGATCAGACACATTCAGGCCATCTTGGGTGTCAGTACCTCTCCTCCTCCATGGATGAGCTACTTCAAGGAGGCGGGGGCAGGCTGGACCTCTGAAGGGCTCCCTTTATGCTTATTACTCCTGGAGCCTGTTGAGTTTACCAACGCCATGCTCAGCTTCAGATACATCTTGCATCTGTTTTGAGATTCCTGAGATTTGAAGGGGAAAATCTCCTTTCCTCTGGCCTTCAAGATGTTCCCTATGCTAGAAGACTCAGCCAGGGTCACTGTGCCCCTCTCCAGTGGCAGATAAAGCTTCCCAAACTATCCTTTGGTTTTGCAACAATAAGGTTATATGGGGTGCCCATGTGAAAGGGTCCCCCTCAACCACAACAGTTACCATGACCTGGGTAAGAGGCATATTCAGCAGGTGAATATACCAGTCATCTTAAAATCAGTCCCACGTGGCTTGCATGGGAAGCATATCAGCTGCTTCCTCTGGGGTTTCCACTTGGCATTCACAGGGGGAGATGGGCAGTCCCCCTTCTCAGGGTAAATAGACCTCACAGAGTTCCCTTTGGGAGTAACCTCCTGTATGTCCAGCTCATGTACAGACATCTGTGATTGTTCCATAGTGAGCTGTGGGTTCTGTGTCAACCCAAACATGCTCTTCCACTCTGCAGCACTCAAAACCAAAGACAAGGCTCCTAAATTAGCTACTCTCACAATCCATTTCAGTAAGGGTTCCTCAGGAAGCTGATGATACTGATACAAAATGAGATAGTTCCTTACATTACACTCCTTGGTTTTAGGAGTTTCTTGGTTTTGTCCTCCCCCTACACTGACTACTTTCTTGGTAACCAGAGGTCTTGGAGGTACTTTCTGTTGCCCCTGCATAATTTTTCCCTGTCTAGGCAGCTTGGAGGCTAGTGGCCAAAGCTCAGATGGATCCAAATCTGAGCCTGGTTTAGCATCAAGGTCCAACCCAGCACTTTCTTCCACTTTTGTTTTAGCTATTACAGATAACAATAATCAAGCAACTATATCTTGAGCATGCTTATTATTTTGCATTTCCTTATATATCCAGTGATTCCATGCCCCAGGATCTGGACCCATCTCTAAATTCCACTGGTAACTTTTACCTTCAGTAACTGACTGCAGCACCCCTGTGCTCCATGCCACAGGTGACCATGTGGCCCAAGAATCAAAGGTTCTTCATTCCTCACTGTTTCATCCTTTCTTCCCAAACCATGTTTCTATGAGCCAGGGATGATCTAGCAAATCCCACTCCTGACACCAACTGAAAGGGTTCTGGAACCCAATGCCCATATGTGTGTTGGGGGAGAGGGGTGGTTTCCTCTATACCATCAAGCAATTCTCAGACTCCAACTGAGTGTCCTGCAATTCAACTCAATCCTGACACTAGCCACCCAGAGAGGGCATCAAATCACATAGGTTAAGGGCTCAGTCCCACAAGACTGCTGCCCCTCAACTTCAGATGTCAGTCACAAGCCCAGGTTGTGACCTGCACTTCTGACTGACAAGCTATAGATGGGAAGTTCCAGGGGCCCCTTCCTTGAGTTCAAATAATTTGCTAGAGCAGTTTACAGAACTCCTAGAAACATGTTACTTATTAGATCAGCAGTTTATTATAAAAGGATACACTCCTATACACAGCTATATGGAAGAGATGCCCAGGGAAATGTATGGGGAAAGGGTGAGGAGCTTCCATACCCTCTCCGAGTGCACCTCTCTCCCCGAACCTCCACGTGTTCACCAACCTGGAAGGTATCCAAACCAGTCCTTTTGGGTTTTATGGAGGTTTCATTACTTAGCCATGATTGATTAAATCACTGGTGATTAATTCAACATCCAGCCTCTCGTCTCGCCCTGGAGGTCAGAGGTATGGGGCCACTCTGGAGGACTGATGGGACTGAAAAGTTTCAACTCTCTTAATCACATGATTGGCTCTCCTGGAAACCAGCCCCAACCTCGGGTGCATTTGAAAAGTCACCTCATTAACCTAACAAAAGACACCTTTACCACTCTCATCAATCAATAAATTCCAAGGGTTTTAGAGCTCTGTGTCAGCAACAGTGGACAAAGGTCAAATATACATTTCTTACTGTAAATAATAATCTCACACTTTTCTGAGAGTACATACTGCCTTATTTGGCTTCAGTGTCCCCTTGTGGGTATGCCTTCACCTCCTGGGGAGTTTCTGTTCTTTTTAGGGCAAGCACTGCATCTCTTACAGCCCTAGGGAGAGGGTTAGTTGTATGGCAGGAATGCAGTGTCTAAAGTTTAAGGGAATTAAGGGAAGGCTCAGCAGTCAGGGTGTAGTGAGCCTAGTCAGACACTGGGGGGCAGTGGAGGACAAGACTGTGACCGTGTCTGGGGCTTCTGGACAGGAACCCAGGTGGGTATTCAGGTAACAGTGTCATCATCACAGCACAATCAGGGAGGATGACCCAGAGAGAGCTCTCCAACAAAATTCAGAGGAGGGTGAAAAACCCAGGAGAGGAAACGACCCAGAGCCAGGTCCTTCCAATCTTCCCACACTTGTAGGCATGCCCCCTATAACCCCAGAAGTGCCTGCGGCTGACACTGGGGTACCCAGAAATCTGGTGGGGGGGCATTTCTTCCATTTGAGTATTCCCCCTTTGTGCCAGACACAGTGTTGATGCAGTGGGGGCCTGTCCTTCAGGGAAGACAGCTTAACCCTGGTACAGACCCCAGCCAGAGTCATGGGGAGGAGAGACCACACTAAGGCCTCAGGAAGCCAAGAAAAATACCCCAGAACAGAGGAATCCATGGGCTCAAGCAAGCTTTGCTCTGAAAGCTGCTGCTAAACACAGCCAGCACCAAGAGTTGCCAGGAAACCTGCCAGACTGGCTCTATCCCTGCTGGAGTCCCCAGCACAGCTGTCCTGCCCCACCACAGGCCCCTGCTCTCTGCTCTGAGCTGACACAACCCGCCTCCCTCTGCTAGTGATGTGGAAAAGTTGCTCCCCAGGGCCTCACCCACAGACAGCCTCCTAGAAACCTTCTGGGCTGGGGAGGGGAGGGTCCAAGGGGGTGGGTGGGGTATGAAGCACAGAGTGTTTCAGTATTTTTAGCAGCTGTGTTTCCTTTAGGCCTTATCCTTGGCAGGAGGGCTACTTTCCAACTGTGCTCAAGGCAAGGGTTTTTGAGGACAGGACTTGTCAGCAAAGAAGTTTGATTGCAGTTGCAGGGGTCCAGCAGGGGCGCGTGGGGCTAGAACACACAATGGACAGGTCCTGATGGCTGAACCCAGTGGGGTTTCTTTCCTCTGGTGTCTGTAAGGGGAACTACCCTCTGCGTGACAGCTGCAATTAATTCTGATTTATGGTCCCTGCACGTCCCTCCGCCCCCTGGAGAAGGAGCTTCTGGAAGGGCTTTGTGGCAGGCGATGCTGATCGTTCCATGCTTGGTGCTCCCTGCCCTGGCCCTGGCCGAGCACTGCTCACTCTCCCTCTGCTAGCTGCGGAGGAGAAGAAAAGGCCAGCCTGGCCTACCCTGCCTGCCTCTGCTCCCCTCCCACCGGGCCTGGCCCACCTGCCCTGGGTCTGAAAGTCCACACTGCCCCCTCCTGCCTGCACCTCACAGTTCCCCACCTGCTCCAGCTCTCTTCTTGAGCCAGCCTTGCCCAGGTGCTTCGGCCAGACTCCATATCTGCCCCTTTGTCACTAGGTGTTCCTTTGGCCCTGTCTGCACTGATTCTTTCTTACATGTGACTAATAATTAGTGACATCTCCTCCTTTCCTGGGCTGTGAGCCCCTGGAGTATAGTGACGGTTCCTGTTCTTTGTTAAATTAATTTAACAAATGTTTATTGAGCAACCACAATGTGCCAGGCACTGAGCTAAGGGCTAGGAGCAAGAGAGCCACGGTCCCGACTCTCATGGAACTAACAGACTTGCAGATAAACAGAGGAATAGAAAGGTTATGTGTAGTGATAAATGCTACCAAAAAAAAAAAAAGCAAAAACAAAAGCAAAACACCAACTTATGTGACTGGGAGGGGATGGGAGCTACTTTCAACACATGAACAGGAAGTGACAGCCGTATTGAGATCTGCAGGAACAAGGTGCCTGAAGGTCAGAGCCCTGTCTAGCCGACAGCTGCTCCCCGCTGCCTAAGCGGAGTCAGGGAGCAGCTGGCCAAGGGAGCAGCAAGTGCAAAGGCCCTGAGGTTAAAGGAACTTGATCTTCTAGAATCTGACCAACGGCCAGTGTGAGAGTGCAGTGAGTTCAGGGGGAGTGGTAGGAGATGAAATACTGAACTTGACATGCCCAAGTGGAACTCCAGTTCCCCATACAAACCCTGCCCCTCCCCCATTGTTTTCCCCATCTCAGTAAAAAGAAAAGCTATCCTTACACTGTACAGGTCCCAAGTTATCCTTGATCTTCTCTCACACCCTATAGCCAACTACTGCCAAGTCCAGTCAACTCCACTGTACGTGTAGCCTCCGACTGCCTCTTCCCACCTCTGCTGCTGCCATCCTAGTCTACCCTGACCTGGAGTATGCCTACTGGTCTCCTGCTTCCCCTCTCACCCCCCACCCCCCAGCAGCCAGAGGCACCCTTTGAAATCGTAAGTCAGATAAGGCACTGCTCTGCTCAAACCTCTCACAGCTCCCACCTCCTTCAGAGTGTAATTTAAAGCTCGTGTGGTCACCCATGAGACCCTACATGCTCCTGAACTCTTCTGCTACCATTTCTCCTCACTCACTCTGCTCCAGTAGCCACCTTGCTTCCCTGAAACACACCGAGCACGCACCCACCTCAGGGCCTTTGCACTGGCTCCTTCCTCTGCTGGTGCATGCCCCGCCCCGCCCCGCCCCACCCACACATACCGGATATCCACATGGCTTCCTCTCTTAAAGCCCTTTATGTCTCTGCTAAAATGTCAATTTATTATGGACACTCTGTCTCCTTGCCCTGCTGCTGCCCCCCTCACTCACCCCAGGCACTTTCTTTTTTTCCCTCCATGACACTTGGCACTATCTGACACATTTGTTATTTGTTTGTTTGTTTGTTGCCTGTTGCTCCCCACTATGAGGGAACTTCGCTTTGTTTGCTGCTGTCGTCTCCAGCACCTAGCACAGTGCTTGGCATGTGGCAGACCCTCAAAAAAATATTAATTGAGGTCAGAAACATAGGCAGGGCCAGACCATGGAGAATATCACAGACCATTTAACTGGTGTAGATTTTATTCTAAAAGCAGTAAGAAGCCATTGGAAAGCTTTAAGCAGTGAAGGAAGTGCTCTGCCTTGTATTTTGAGTTTACTGTGTTTGCGGAGAATGACCGGAAGCAGGGGGCTAGAGATGGAGCTGGCAGGATAGCCCAGAAAAGAGGCTGGTGGATTGGACCCTAATGGTGCCCATGGATACAAAGGGAAGGCTGTGAGAAATAATTGGTGGATCAGCCGGGACGAAGCTGGTGTCTGGGGCCAGAAGGACGCCTCATGTGGCCCCAGCCCTCTGTGACCATCCCTCTGCAGGCTGGGCACCAAGGATGGCCTCACTGTGCTGGCTCTTGGGCAGAGGCAGGAGGACTCAACTCTGAGCTCATCTGCAGATGGGAGTCTCAGCTGAGCTACCCATATTTCTCCCCTCGTGCCCAATGATGAGCATCTTCTGAGCAAGGGCTGTGCTGTATCTCTGTATCACTCTCCCCCACCCACCCCTCACACACACGTACCCCTACAGGCTTCAATACTGTTGCAGACTCGAGTCTCCCAGAGCAGATGCTGAGATAGACGGTGGAGTCCAAGATGTTTATGAGGGATGAACCCATGAAAGGAATGGGAGAAAGCAGCGCTGGGCAGAGGAAAAAGTCGAATTATGATGGAGGCTCCACAAAGCCTTGGCCAACCTGGTGGGGAACCTGAGAGCCAGAATCACCCATCCCATGCTGAGCTGAAATAGCCTGGCCTTGCACCACTGAACACGGCTGCCCCAGAAGGGTGTGGCCCCAGGTGTGATGGCCCCCTGCAGCTGGGGCTGACAGTGTGGGGTATCTGTTGCCTGCACTCCCCCAGCTGGACAGCAGGTCCTTCCCTGAAGGGATCGGGGTGGTGCCTCTCTGTGTCTTCCATGGAGAGTATCTAATTGCTGTGGGCTGCTCAGGCGAGGCCTACAGTCCCCGCCTCTGTGATATGAACTGGCTCCCAGGAAGGGTTTCTGCAACAGCTCGGCTCTTTCTAGGTCTCTGAGCTAACTGGCCCAATTGGGCTCACGAACAAGCCACTGGCTTTGTATCAGCGCATCTCTTCACACTCCTGAGAATGCTTACAGATGGAGGCAGGTCATGTGAAATTCACTTAGAGGGCCATTTCAGAGTCACTTCAGCATCTGTTGTGTCATGCAAAGATAGATCTAGGCTTTGTGGTCAGATAGTCTAGTGTTCTAGTCCTACATCTGCCACACGCCAGCTCCACGACCCCAGGCAAATTAACAAGCCTCCTGGAAGTATTTTTTCTCTTTTATAAAATGTGTGGAATGATGACGAAAAGACAGGCCACTTGCGATTAAGGGCTGTGTCTAACTAGCCTTGTCTTCTCACTGGTCTATAGGTGCTCCGTGAATGGAGGAGTGCTATGTGCTGTCAGGTATTTGTGCCCTTGTCCTATGCAGGTCACAGCAGCCGTAAGCTCCGGAGGGCAGTGAGGACCTGTTATTTACACTTGCAGAGGTGCGAAAAGGAGCTACCCCTACTTTAGCACTTCTCACGCTGCGCGACCTCTATTCGCTTGACTGCCACTTCACCATCCCCTGGGCACTGCCAGTATCATAGCTGAAAACTTAGCCCAGCCCACAGCCTGGCACAGAGGTAGTGCCTGCCACACGTTAGCTACCATGATTGAAACCCGCCATCACACACTGGGGTCTCAAGAGCACCCCAGAAGTCAGCTCACAATATCCTCTGGGAATAAGTCCCAATTTTCCCTGACCTCAGCCCATCTTCCTGGCATTTCATCTGCATGGCAGGCAGCGTGCCGCCCCCCCGCTGGATTATAAAGTTGTTCATGAGTGAAGCATTTGCCGTAGCTCTCTGGCTCACCGGCGATTTAACAGTACCCTGGTAAGCCCTCCTGGCCTCCTTCCTGGCAGTTCTGTTCCATGGGCAAATATTAGTTTCTTCTTTAGGTTGTAAGAGGAAAGACTGCAGTTCCACAGAGAAATACCACAGCCGTCGGTAAGACTGCAAAGAATTTCGGTTTGTTCATTTCAGCAAATGGCCCCAACTGGTTTTCCAAATTGGAACCCTTCATTTTCTTCCATAAAGTCTGATGTAGTGGGATGAACACCTGCTATGGGTCTACCAAGACCCGAGTTCAAGGCCTGTGTGGTCTTGAGTAAGTCTGCACAACTTCTGAGAACTTCCGTTGTTCGCTTATCTGCGATGCTTATCTTGCAGTTGGGTTGAGGGCTTAGAAAAGTAATTGCCTGAGATACAGCACGGGCTCAAAAGCAGGCTGTTATCATTTCCTTTCCCCAAGGGCAGGGAACAAAGGTGAGCGGTGCTGGGGTCGGTCTTACATGATACTATGTGACGTGCACTCAGTGTGGAGAGACGGAAAGTTCTGGCATCTGCTGCACTAGATCATGACCGAGGAGGTCAGCAGGAGAGCAGGCACCTGGAAATGTGAATAGCTGCAGTGTGGCCTTGAGAGCAACTGTCACAGGCAGTAGGAGCCTCTGGATAGCAAAGCAGAAGACAGAAACATATGCTTCTTTCCCACCACTGCCATCCATTTTACATGATCCTTTCTCCAGGGAGGACTGGGAATGTGGCCCAGACCCCTACTCTGTCCTCTACACACAGGGGAGGCTGGCTGCACATCCCAAACACCGAGAAAGAGACTCTGAGGCGGGTTTCCCCAGGTGGGGAGAAGGAAGGGAGTTGGGGCTCATAAACTTATAAACCCAGCTAGAAGCTCCTTAAAGGCAAGAACCCTGACTGTCTGGTGACTGTTGAACTCTTAGCACTAACAAAATGCCTGGCACATAAAAGGTATTCAATATCTATTTTATAAGCATTGTGTGTAGATTTTTATCCATCCATCCATGTATGTGACAACCATTTGCTGAGTACATCCTCTGCTAGGCTGGGTTCAACTTAGCAGAGATAAATAAAGCCAGTCTCTTTTTTTTTCAGATTCTTTTCCATTATAGGTTATTACAAGATACTGAATATAATTCCCTGTGCTTTACAGTAGGACATTGCTGATTATCTACTTTATATACAGTAGTATGTATCTGTTAATTCCAAACTCCTCATTTATCCCTCTCCCCACCCCCTTTCCCCTTTGGTAACCATAAGTTTGTTTTTTATGTCTGTGAGTCTGTTTCTGTTTTGTAAATAAGTTCATTTGTATCACATTTTTAGATTCCACATGTAAGTGATATCATATGATATTTGTCTTTGTCTGGCTTACTTCACTTAGTATGATAATCTCTAGTTGCATCCATGTTGCTGCAAATGGCATTATTTCATCTTTTTTTTTTTTGGCTGAGTGATTTCCATTGCAACTATACACCACATCTTCTTTACCCTTTCCTCTGTCAATGGACAGTTAGGTGGCTTCCATGTCTTGGCTATTGTGAATAGTGCTGTTATGAACATTGGAGTGCATGGATTAGAGTTTTCTCTGGATATATGCCCAGGACTGGGATTGCTGGATCATACGGTAACTCTATTTTTAGTTTTTTAAGGGACCTCCATGTTTTTCCCCACGCAAGCCAGTGTCTTGCGACTCACAGCCTAACAGAGGGAGACAGGTATGTTTAACAGACAACCCCAGTGCGGGGGGCAGAGGGGGGAGGAGTGGTCCGACAGAGTGAAACCCAGGAATCTATGGGGGCACAGGGGAAGATGCTCACCCCGTTATGGGGGAGGGAGGGAGGGCAGGGAAGCTCTTCCACAGGAGGAGGCATCTGGGTCACGCCCCAAAAGAAAAGCAAGCAGAAAGAATAAAGACTCTGGGGTAGGTGACTCATCTAGTCCAAGCTGTGTTTCCCCATTGCCTCTTTATAAAGTTTCTTTGGATATTAACACAATAAAGTCTGTAAAATGGCTGGCACATGGTATTTGCTCTCCCACGTTCTGTATCATCATCACCATCATCATGATCACTGTTCCTTTTGCAGGGAGAGGAGAGTGCCTGCGCCTTCCTGGTCTTTGCTGCGCTATTTGCATCATCCTGCCTCAGCTGCGCTCAGGGTTAAGACTCTTAGTTCCGTCGAAGGTCAGAAGGGCTGGGAGAGATGAGTGTCCTGGGCAGGGATGGGAGTGGGGGAACTTCCAGGGCCCACCTGGGTCATCCTTGGGATCTGGGGGAGCTGTGCAGGTAGTGCAATTCCCTGAGGGTCCAGGGCTTGATCTTGGCTCCACCTTCTTTCTCAGGTCTTCCCCTCCTCAATGACAGCTGGGTCCTCTGCCCATGAGCTCAGAGCAGCCTTGAGAGAAGTGGGGAGGGAGGCTGGTTCTGCTGCAGACTTGTGGTTGCAGGGAGGGGAACCGAGGGACACCATTACTGGTTTCAGGCAGCACACTTTGTCCAGGGAGCTGGACACATGCCCAGCCATCTAGGTTCTTTCCAAAGCTCCCTGTTCTGAGTCTTGGCCCCGTGGTGGATGTGAGACACTGCAGGCAGTCACATGAGGGAAGACTGAAGGGGAACCCAAGATTCCAGCCTTCCATCAGACCAGATTGCCTCAGCCTCAGCATGGTGAGCACGAGCTCACCATCAACCCACTTCTGCTGCTTCCTTTTGGCAAGGTGGCACTCGGATGGGGAGGTTTCCGATTGACCCAAATTCCAACGTACCACACTCAACCTCTGGTCAGTGGGCAATCTAGCAGTGAGTGAGGTCTCACAGGACTGGCTGTGCTCTAGTGACAGGCAGAATAGGATCTAAAAGATCTAATCAAACTATTCAAATAAATTTACTTCTGCTCAGTTCAGAACAGTGGGGTTATAGTATTCAACACTTCTATTCTCTTGGCATCTGGTTTCTAAAATCAGTAACATGGCCTTTGTGAATGCTAAACGTGAATTATTTTTATACACTCGATCTGTGTGTATGTGTTTTACAAATTATATTTTGTGTTTATAATCACCTTCGATTTAAATGCATGCACTGATAGAATTTACACATTTGGGCTAAAGAGCTTAGAGACAAGAGACCCAATACTCAGCCTTTCTACAGTGAATTAGTGAATTATCAAGTGAAGAAACAGTTCCAGCTGGAGGAAAAGGAAACCGGCAGAAGCCACTGGCAAAATTCACTATGTTTTGCTTTCTCATATTCACATGATCTCATGCTCATTCTCAGTCTCTTGCTGGCTGGTGTACGTGGCAGGAGGTAAAGAGAGGAGGGGGTTCTGGAAGGTTCTGGAAGTTTAAGGAGTTTGTTTCCCTTATTTAAGTTTTCAGAAATGGAGATAAGGCAAAATATTATGTGTTTTTGATTGTGGCTAGATTTGACTGTGGCTCTGATAGACGCACACTGTATTTTTTTAAGGAATCTTCCTCAGACCTGTGCACCCTAGTGAGTTACCCATTTCTATGTAACAACTCTGAAAGGTCGTATACTTATTCCAAAGATGCTTTGGTTGCTCCAAACAGACCTTTCAGTAACTCTTCTATTCTTCTTTTAAGATAGTTCTTAGGGTCATTTTACAAACTGTACAAGAAATTTAGCTTCATTACCTCACAATCACTTTGCAGAGGATCAGGGGAAGTGATGGGATGGTATAATTCAACTTACCCAACAGATGAGACTCTTAATGACCTTTGTCTGTTTTACAAAATTTAAATTCATCCTCAAAAGACAAAGACTTGGCATCACTAAGGAGATATCAAAAGAATGTATCACAAGCTTGGGAAGTAATTTTGAAGCTGGAGTTGGCCAAACATTTTGAGCAAAGAAGCATTTTTAGAATAAGTATCAAGTCTGCCAATAAAACTACTTTGAAGAACAACACTCACTTGGTCGTGTGATTTTTCATTGTTAAGTTCCCAGATTCTTTTCACCCTAAACAGCCACTGTGTTTTCAAGTCTTCATTTTCTGCTGTTCTGTGTCATAAAAATCCTGAGAGTTCATGGCTCATAGTTTGACTTTTCTTCTTCCTTTCTCAGAGTTACTAACATTCTTAATCATTCCCCTTCCTCTGCAGTCAAGACTCATGTGTGGATATGGATACGCTTTGTCTATACCTGCCAGTGATCACCTGGGATAATAGGCTAGGAGATATGGAGCTTCTGAAAGGTTCCTTGGAATCTTTCCTACCTGCTTGGGCAGAAGCAGGCATTGCTGGTGAGCCAGGCTTTGATATACACTGCCATTTGAGACCTGTTGCCTTCTCCTGGCCCTATCTAGAGGAGCCAGTCAAGCACTGGGGTAAGGGGAGGGGCCGTCGCAATTAACAAATGCCAGAGAACAAGTGAACCTATCTATGAAACACAAACAGAATCACGGACATAGAGAAGAGACTGGTGGTTGCCAAGGGGAAGGAGGGTGGAAGAGGTATGGATTGGGAGTTTGGGACTAGCAGATGCAAACTGGTATATATAGAAGGGATAAACAACAAGGTCCTACTGTAAAGCACTGGGAACTATATTCAATATCTTGTGATAAACCATAATGGAAAAGAATATGAAAAAGAATGTATATATATGTATAACTGAGTGACTTTGCTGTAATTAACACAACATTGTAAATCAACTATACTTCAATAAAACAACAACAACAATAACAAAAAAATGCTAGAGAAGGTTATTGTTAGCCATTGCCTATTTGAAGTTAGTTCAAGAACCCCCAGGTAATCTTCCCTCTGGTTACCACAACACTTAGATTGGAATACTGTGTCAATGGACAACCTAAAAGAAACAGGTAAATTCCTAGAAATATACAGCCTTCTAAGACAGAATCATGAAGAAGTAGAAAATCTAAACAGACTAATTACCAGTAGGGAGATTTAATCAGTAATCAAAAACCTCCTAAAAAGCAAATGTCCAGGACCAGATGATTTCACTGGTGAAGTCTACCAAACATTCAAAAAAGAATTAATACTAATCCTTCTCAAACTCTTACAAACATGAGAAGAGAAGGGAACACTTCCAAACTCAGTCTATGAGGCCAGGATTACCCTGATACCAAAACCAGAAAACAACACCACGAGAAAGAAAAATTACAGGCCAATATCCCTGATGTAGATAGTTGCAAAAATCCTCAACAAAATATTAGCAAACCAAATTCAATAATACACTAACAGTATCAGACACTATGATCAAGTGGGATTTATCCCAGGGATGCAAACGTTCAACATCCACAAATCAATTCATGTGATACAACATATTAACAAAATGAAGGATAAAAATCATATGGTCATTTCAACAGATGCAGAAAAAGTATGTGACAAAGTTGAACATCCATTTACAATAAAAATTCTCAATAAAGTGAGTATAGAGGGAATGCACCTCAACATAATAAAGGCCATATAGGATAAGACCACAGCTAACATCACACTCAGCAGTGAAAAGCTGAAAGCTTTTTCTTGAAAATCAGGAGTAAGACAAGGATGCCCATTCTCACCACTTTTATTCAACATAGGACTGGAAGTCCTATCCAGAGCAATTAGACAAGAAGAAACAAAAGTCATCCACAGTGGAAAATAAGAAGTAAAACCGTCACTATTTGCAGATGACATGATAGTATAAATAGAAAAGACTCCACCAAAAAACTGTTAGAACTAATAAATGAATTCAGTAAATTTTCAGGACACAAAATCAATATACAGAAAATCTGTTGCATTTCTATACACTAATAATGAACTATCAGAAAGAAAAAATAAGAAGACAATCCCATTTATAATTGCATCAAAAAGAATAAAATATCTAGGAATAAATTTAACTAAGGAGGTGAAAGACCTTTACACTGAAAATTATAAGACAATAATGAAAGAAATTTAAGAAGACACAAATAAATAAAAAGATATTCTGTACTCACAGATTGGAAGAATTAATATTATTAAAATGCCCATACTACCCTATAGCGATCTATAGATTCCACACAATCCCTATCAAAATACCAATGGCATTTTTCCATAGAACTAGAACAAATAATCCTAAAATTTGTATGGAACCACAAAAGACCCCAATAGCCAAAGCAATCTTGAGAATGAAGAACAAAATTGGAAACATCACACTCCTTGATTTCAAACTATATAACAAAGCTACAGTAATAAAAACACTATCAAACAAAATAGAGAGTCCAGAAATAAACCTATGCATATATGGTCAATTAATTTACAAAAAAAGGAGCCAAGAATATACAATGGGAAAAGGACAGTCTCTTCAACAAATGGTTTTGTGAAAACTGGACAGTCACGTGCAAAAGAATGAAACTAGACCACCATATTACACCATACACAAAAATTAACTCAAAATGGATTAAAAACTTGAATGAAAAACCTGATCATAAAATTCCTAGAAGAAAACATAATCAGTAAGCTCCTTGACACTGGTTTTGGTGATGATTTTTAAAAATTTGACACCAAAAGCAAAGGTAACAAAAAACAAGTGGGACTATACCAAACTAAAAAGCTTCTGCAAGAAAAAGAAAACCATCAATAAACTGAAAAAGCAACCTACCAAATGTGCAAACATATTTGTAAAGCATATATCTGATGAGGGTGTTCATATCCAAAATAAATAAGGAACTCATACAACTCAACATCAAAAAAACAAACAATCCAATTATGAAATGGGCAGAGGAGTTGACTAGACTTTTTTCCAAAGAAGACATACAGATGGCCAACAGGTACATGAAAAGATGCTCAGCATCATTAATTATCAGTGAAATGCAAATCAAACCCACAGTGAGATATCACCTCACACCTGTAAGAATGGCTATTATCAAAAGGTAAGATGAGGATGTGGAGAAAAAAGAACCTTGTGCTCTGTTGGTGGGCATGTAAATTGGTGCAACCACTATGGAAAACAATATGGAGATTCCTCAAAAAATTAAAAATAGAACTACCATACGATCCAGCAATTCTACTTCTTGGTACTTATCGATGAAAATGAAAACACTAATTCAAAAAGAGGTATGCACCCCAGGTTCACTGAAGCATTATTTACAATGGCCAAGATGTGGAAACAACCTAAGTGTCTGTGCAGGGAAGAATGGATAAAGAAAATGTTGAACAGTCATCTCTCAGTATCCATGAGGGATTGGTTCCAGGACCCCATGCCATATATCAAAATCCTTAGATGCTCAAGTCCCTTATATAAAATGGAATAGTATTTGCATACAACCTATGCACATCCTCTGTATACTTTAAATCAACTCTAGATTACTTATAATACTTAACACTATGTAAATACTATATAAATAGTCATTGACATGCAGAAAATTTGAGTTTTGCTTTTAGGAACTCTCCAGAATTTTTTCTTAAATATTTTCAATCCATGGTTAATTGAATCCAAGGATGCGGAGCCTGCAGATACAGAGGGCGAACTGTATATATATTCAATGGAATATTATTTAGGCATTATAACAATGAAAATTTGCCATTTGTGATAACAAGAGTGGACTTTGAAGGCATCATGCTGAGTGAAATAAGTCAGAGAAAGACAAATACTGTAAGATCTCATTTATATGTGGAATCTAAAAACAAAAAACAAACCAAAAACCCTCATAGATACAGAGAACAGATTGGAGGTTGTCAGGGGTGGGGGTGGAAGTGGGCCAAATGGGTGAAGGAAGAAAAAGATACAGACTTTCAGTTATAAAATAAACAAATTATGGGGATGTAAGGTGTATCATGGCAACTACAGTTAATACTACAATGTTACATATTCGAAAGTTGCCAGAAGAGTAAATCTTAAAAGTTCTCATCACAAGAAAAAAAATTCTGTAACTATGTGTGGTGATGGATGTTAACTATATTGTGGTGACCATTTCACAGTATATACATGTATCGAATGTGGTACAACTGAAACTAATAAAACGTATGTCAATGTTATACCTCAATAAAAATGAATAAAAATTAAAATTAAAAAATAAAATAGTAGCAATTACATGATTTTAAAAAATAAATAAATAAATTAGACATTAGTGATAAATGCCAAGAAAAATGTGATAAAGATAAAAATTTAAAAAGAGAAGTATATATCAGATCACATATATTTTGGGGTCCTTTGGGAAGTATTTTGGTTACATTGAGACTTTTGGGGGAATTCACAGGGAAGAATCAATCACATCAAAGAATAAAAATTGGAAAATGACTTATTCAAAAGGAATTGTTTTAGAACTGTAATTATTTGATTTACAGAGGGGAAAACTAATGTGTAAAACCTCAATGATTTTCTTCTTTTACATAACTCCTCTCTTAATCAAAGTAAGACATGTAGTTAGTTTCAAAAGGCAAACAATTTTTCTTAAAAAAGATGTTGTCTCAGCTGTCTCAAGAAGCCCTTGCTAAAACAGGAATATATCACCTGGTAGGTAGAACACATTAACCAATACCAGTTAGGGAGAAAGTAGCTCAAGTACTCACCAGGAAGCTGCTTCAAGATTCTTTGGAGACAGAAGCCAGGGTGGGTCTTTTCCAGGAGTGAAGGTTGGGAGGGAGACGGCAAAAATGGCAAAGGAGGAGCAGACAGGGCTCTGCCCAGCAAGGCCTTCCTGGGGGCAGAGAGGGAACAATGCATAACTATAGGCTAAAGCTTGGGAAAGGAGGCCTCTGGTAAGTCAAATTCTTCTCCTTGTTTATCAAGGGGTGGCCTTGACCCTTTTGCAGCATTAGTGTTTCCCCTTCAACCCACCTACCTGGGAGAGCTGCAGAGGATGGAAGTGCTAGAAGGGGATTAGGTTTGAAAACAATCCTACTTCCCACTCTTTCCTAAGATGGACTCAAGATGGTATTTTTCAAAGGGTTGATGCCAAAATGCCATATTCTCTGAAATGGCAGTCCAGTGTTGCCAAAATGCTATCTTTTATTCAAGCCAGGAGGTGCCTAGAGCCAAAGGGGGAACTTCTTTGTGTCTTTTCAGCATGGTCTTAGGATTTCTGGCAGTGCCATGGGCCCAGGCAAGCTGCCTTCTGGGAACATAAACCTTCAAACGTCAACAAACCGCTATCCTAGAGAGATGAGGGGAAGAAAGTCAGCCTGGGCATGGCATTCGGAATTCCCCTTGCCACCACTGCTAAGCTTTTTGAATGCCTTTATTTACAGTTAAAATTTTCTCAGTCACCCAAGTATGCAAAATTCTAACTATATTTTTTCATTAAATATCTACTCTCAGAATCCAGTCTCATCTCATTCAAGAGAGTGCTTCCTTAGCTGTATAATGGTGGGATAACAGCACCCAACTCGTAGAATGAGAATTCGATGGGGTAATGTTTCTAAAAATCTGGAATCCAGTAGTCTGGTCTCTGTAGCTATCATACTATACGAGAAATTTTGTGTAACTTTCTTCTGACTCACCTTTCTCAAAGGCAAAATAATAATTATTATTATTCAGGGGGATGCCATTCAGTTTTATTTCATTGTTTAATGCTTGTATTTGTGTAGTGTTTTCAAGTTCCTTAGTGTTAGGGGAAGTAAAAGCATGAAAATGAGAATTGCAAAGGTAATGATTATAAAACCTTCTTCAATAACAGATGGAAACCAGGAGGGTGTAGACAATCATCGGTGAGGCTTCCTCATAGCTCATTTAGATGCAGCCCAAACAGCCATTTCAGCATGTAATAAGACCAGGCCTTTAAAAATTCATACTAAATCTCATAGCTTCTGTCCATGTACAAATTCCATGCTGGCTCGTGGTAATTTCTGCAAAATGACTGTGCCTTTCCCATAATTTATGTTCTCTCTTCACTCCGTGGGGGCTGAACGCCGATGCCTGCAGGAGTCTGAGTTTGATTAAGTCATTGCAGGCTGTAGCCCGCGTGGGTGGCTCTGTGCTGTTCCTGGCTGGGCTGGTGCTTCCAGATCCCCCTGGGAAGAAGGGCTGAAGGAGGACAGTTCTCAGTTTGTGTTATCAAAAAGAGTGTGATGGCTCAGCTAGTAACACCAATAACAAACAAGGAAAAGAGTCGCATTACATTCTCTCAGCCAGAGCAAGCTCTTTTATATTCCTCCAAGGGATATCCTGAGCAAAAGCTTGGAAACTCACCTTGTTAGGAAACTGAAAGGCTGATCCCTGGGGTCAGTGTAATGGGCCTCAAGGCTGCTGAAGAATTTCCTGGTCCAGGAAGAATGAGGATGGGATGGAGAAAGGGGTGTGTGTGTGTGTGTGTGTGTGTGTGTGTGTGTGTGTGAGAGAGAGAGAGAGAGAGAGAGAGAGAGAGAGAGGTAGGGATGGAAGGGTCTGCCATTACTGAGAACCCATGGTCCTTTTGGGACTAGGCTAATTGCACCTATGATGTAATGAGGCCCATGTTGCAGAAGGCTCAAGTCAACAGCCTCCTTCAGGGAGCACTAGGTCCAGTACTTTCACTTCCAGACATTTCAGGGGGAAGTTCTCTCCTGGCTTTAGGGTTAAGTCTCTCTGGGTAGCTTATCTCACTATCAAGACGTTGCTCTTTTATCTCCAATTCTGGTCTGAGAAAAGGATGGTTCTCAGTGGGTCAGGTCACAAGTCAACTCAAGTCACCAAAAGATACTGAGCACTTAATGTCAGGCATCCTGCATCAGAAACTGAGGACAGTGGTGAACAAGATGGTGGTTCTGATTTCAAGGAACTTACCAAACAATAACAGCTTCCCACGTTCTAGCCATATACCAGGCCCTTTCCGAAGCCCTTAACATTTAATCCCCACCACAACTCTATGTAGTGGTTATATTAATATTATCCTCATTTTTAGATGAGAAAACTGATTCACAAAAAGATCAGTTAACTTACCTAAAATAACACAGCTAGTTAGCTGCAGAGCCAGGATGTGAATCCAGGCAGTCTGACTCTAGAGTTGATGCTTAAACTATTACAGTTTGCTGCATTAGACCATCAACGGGGGTCTGTATAAGGCAAATTTAATGTATTAAGTGCTGTGGCATTAATTACAGAAGCTATAAGAGCAGAAAGTCACATGTGAGAAGATGAGGCGACTAGACACTACTTCCCAGAGAACGTCATGTCTAAGCTGAGACCTAACGTATGACTGCTTGTAAGCCAAGCTGAATGGGGGTGTGGATTCTAGGCGGAAGGAAAAGCAAATGCAAGTCTCATGGTGAGAGAGAACATGCCTTGTTTATATTTAAAGAAAAGAAGGAAATTGGTGTGGTTGAATCACAGATTTCATAGGAGGAAATATTTGGAGATGAGGTTGCAGGGGTTTCTTTATCCATTCAACAAACCTGCTAGGTGTCAAGTATTGTGAAAAGACAACATTAATTGATATAAATAAGGTGATGCCCTCATGGAACTTATTGTTTGTAAAATGAAATGATATTTCCTGTCTCGCCTGTTGAGAAAAAATTAATTAAACTTGGAAATAAGGCAAAAAGGTGAGTGGCATGTTCTTTCAATGTCAACTGGGGTATTGTTTAACATACTTACTCAAAGATTATTTAATTATCTAGAGTAATGTACCTGTGTTTGACTTGGCTGTTTACTATTAGCTATGAAATTAGATTCTTGTGAAGTTAAATGCACCATGTAGGGATCTATCCGGTAGAAAAGATAACCTCAAAGGTTATCATTTTATTGGCCTATAGGATATTAACAAATTTTATCTCTGTCTCACTGTGTTAGTTTTCTACTGTTGCCATAGCAAATTATTACAAACTTAGGGGCTTAAGATAACATAAACTTATTATTTTACATATTTGGAGGTCAGGAGTTCAGCACAGGTCTCATGTGACTAAAATCAAGTGGTAGGCAGATTGTGTTCCTTCCTGGAGGCTCTGGAGGAAAATACTTTTCCTGCTCATTCCAGTTTTTAGAAGAATTCAGTCCCTCTCAGGTGTAGGACAGAGGTCCCTGTGTTCTTGCTAACTGGAAGTTGAGGGCCATGCCCCGCTTGTAGAAGCTGCCATGTTTCTTGGCTCATGGCCCCCTTCCTCCACCTTCAAAGCCAGCGGTAGCAGGTCCTTCTCACATAGCATCATTCTGACCCACCCTTCTGTTTTCCTCTTCTACTTTTAAAGACTCATGTGATTAAACTGAGCCCATTCAGATAATACTGGATGATCTCTTCATCTCAAGATGCTTAGCCTAAATAGCATCTCCAAAATTCTTTTTGCCATTAAGATAACATTCACAGGTTCAGGGGAGTAGAGAGTTGACATCTTTGAGGAATCATTTTTCAGCTTACCACATTGTAAGAACCATCATTATTTAAGAATGCTTTTGGGGGAGGGGGTGGTAAACTATATAACCTCTGTCCCTCAAAATGCAATTTTAACTAGCTTTACTATCTTACCGGTTCTCTTACTGATAAGTCAGTAAATCTTTGACACATGTTCCTTCTATAGCTATATGTTTTTAACTTTTTGAAAATTGTAATAATTATAATCATCAGTTTGGGAGACTTCAATGAGATTGCCAAGTGGACTAACCTATCAGGGCCAATTCAGCTGTGGTGCAGGGAAGTGCACCTCATGTTCAGCCTAGCATGCTTTTTTGGCCCCTGGGATGGATCCCAAATGGTAATAAAACTTCATCTTCCCTGACACACTCTCTCTCTCTAACTTAGCTCTGTGTTTTTCTTTTTACTTCTGATCCTTGACCAGCTTTAGTCCTCATTCTGATTTATGCATCACCAGTTTGTTATTTGCCATTGGTGACTGCTGTGATTGGGACTCCAGTCTTATGGTCTGACCACTTCTACTGGGATAATGGGATCTATTCTCTGTTGGGTGAGAAACAGATAATGCAGTTTTGCAGTCTTTTCTGTTTGTCTATTTGGCTAATTGTGAGCTCAAAACAACAAAAAATAAATTTTGTTCATCCTTGAATAGCCCTTTGAGATCTGGACCAATGAATTTTTGTGTTTCTATGTGTGTTCTTGATCTATGACCGAGTTTGTAGAACTGAAGCTGCAAGTTCACTGTAGGTTTGTGTGTCTGAAATTAAGAAAGGCCTTTGCTTCTTATTATGAGAGCATGAAATATTTTCCTTCTCCCAAAGGGCATTAATAAATTAGAATACAATGTCTGTTAAATTCAGTTAATTAATTGGTTCATAGAAATTTTAAACACACAAATAATATTGCCAGAATTCCCCAAAAATAAAAAAGCTGAACTTCTAATATTTTAAATGGGCTGGCTTACAAAAATCCTTTCTTACAGAAAATCCTAGCTAAGAGGCATCTTTATAAAGAATCAAAAATCTGAAGATGGTGGAGCAGAAGGACGTGACCACACCTCTTCTTACAAAAACACCAAAATCACAGCTAACTGTTGAACAACAATCAACAAACAACAACAACAACAACAACACTGGAACCTACCAAAAAATGTCCTACATCCAGAGACAAAGAAGAAGGCACAACGAGACGGTAGGAGGGGTGTAACTGCGATAAAATCAAATCCCATACCCACTGGGTGTGCGACCCACAAACTGAAAAATAATTATACCACAGAGGTTCTCCCACAGGAGTGAAAGTTCTGAGCTCCATGTCAGGCTCCCCAGCATGGGGGTGTGGCAACGTGAGGAGGAGCCCCCAGAGAATCTGGCTTTGAAGGCCAGCGGGGTTTGATCTCAGGAATTCCACAGGGTTGCAGGAAGCAGAAACTCCACTCTTGGAGGGCCCACACAAGGTCACATGCACACCAGAACCCAGGGGACAAAGCAGTGACCTCATAAGAGTCTGGGACAGACATATCTGCTGGTATTGGAGGGTCTCCTGCAGAGGGCGGGGATGGCTATGGCTCACTGTGGGGACAAAGACACTGGCAGCAACAGCTCTGTCAAGTACTCATTGGCATGAGCCCTTCTGGAGGCCACCATTTTCTTACCAAAACCTGGCCCCACCCAACAGCCTGTAGGGTCCAGTGCGGGAACACCTCAGGCCAAACAACCAACAGGGCAGGAACACAGCCCCACACAACAGCAGACAGGCTGCTTAAAGTCTTCCTGACCACCCAGCTGCCTGCTAAACACACCCCCTGACATGGCCCTGCCCACTACAGGGACAAGATTCAGCTCCACCCACCAGTGGGCAGGAACCAGCCCCTCCCACCGGCAACCTGCACAAGCCTCTTAAATAGCTTCATTCACCAGGGGGCAGACAGCAGAAGCAAGAAGAATGACAACCCTGCAGGCTGTGGAACAGAAACTGCAATCACAGAACGTTAGACAAAATGAGATGGCAGAGGAATATGTCCCAGATGAAGGAACAAGATAAAAACCCCAGAAGAACAACTAAGTGAAGTGGAGATAGGCAATCTACCTATAAAAGAATTCAGAGTAATGAGAGTAAAGATGATCCAAGATCTCGGAAAAAGAACGGAGGCACAGATCCAGAAGATACAAGAAATGTTTAACAAAGACCCAGAAGTACTAAAGAACAAACAAACAGAGATAAATTATACAATAACTGAAATAAAAAATTCACTAGAAGGAATCAATAGCAAAATAAGTGAGGAAGAAGAACAGATAAGTGAGCTATAAGACAGAACGGTGGAAATCACCGCTGTGGAACAGAATAAAGAAAAAAGAATGAAAAGAAATGAAGACAGTCTAAGACATCTTTGGGACAACATTAAATGAACCAACATTTGCATTATAAGGGACCCAGAAGGAGAAGAAGGAGACAAAGAATCAGAGAAAATATTTGAAGAGATAATAGCTGAAAAAATCCCTAACATGGAAAAGGAAACAGTCACCCAAGTCCAGGAAGTGCAGAGAGTCCCAGGCAGGATAAACCCACGGAGAAACATGCCGAGACACATAGTAATCAAACTGACAAAAATTAAGACAAAGAAAAGATTTAAAAGCAACAAGAGAAGAGCAACAAATAACATACAAAGGAACTCCCATAAGGTTATCAGCTGATTTCTCAGCAGAAGTTCTGCAGGCCAGAAGGGAGTGGCATGATACGTTTAAAGTGAAGAAAGGGGGGCTTCCCTGGTGGCGCAGTGGTTGAGAATCTGCCTGCTAATGCAGGGGACACGGGTTCGAGCCCTGGTCTGGGAGGATCCCACATGCTGCGGAGCAACTGGGCCCGTGAGCCACAATTACTGAGCCTGCGCGTCTGGAGCCTGTGCTCCGCAACAAGAGAGGCTGCGATAGTGAGAGGCCGGCGCACCGCGATGAAGAGTGGCCCCCGCTTGCCACAACTGGAGAAAGCCTGCGCACAGAAACGAAGACCCAACACAGCCAAAAATAAATAAATAAATAAACAAATGTGGGGTTTAAAAAAAAAAAAAGAAGCCCTTGTCTTTCTCTCTTCCTTGGTTTAAAAAAAAAAAAAAAAAAAAAAAAATAAAGTGAAGAAAGGGGAGAACCTACAACCAAGAATACTCTACCCAGCAAGGCTCTCTTTCAGATTCAATGGAGAAATCAAAAGATTTACAGACAAGCAAAAGCTAAGAGAATTCAGCACTACCAGATCAGCTTTGCAACAAACACTAAAGGAACTTCTCTAGGCAGGAAAGAAAAGGCCACAACTAGAAACAAGAAAATTATGAATGGAAAAGCTCACCAGTATAGGCAAACATATGGGAAAGGTAGGAAATCATCCACACACAAATATGATATCAAAACCAGCAATCATGGGCTTCCCTGGTGGCGCAGTGGTTGAGAATCTGCCTGCTAATGCAGGGGACACGGGTTCGAGCCGTGGTCTGGGAAGATCCCACATGCCGCGGAGCAACTGGGCCCGTGAGCCACAACTGCTGAGCCTGTGCATCTGGAGCCTGTGCCCTGCAACGGGAGGGGCCGCAATAGTGAGAGGCCCGTGCACCGCGATGAAGAGTGGCCCCCGCTTGCCGCAACTAGAGAAAGCCCTCGCACGAAATGAAGACCCAACACAGCTAAAAATAAATAAATAAATAAATAAATAATCTATTAATTAAAAAAAAAAACAGCAATCATGAGGAGAGGAGAGTACAAATGCAGGATATTGGAAATGCATTTGAAATTAAAAGACCAGCAATTTAAAACAATCTTGTTTATATATACACTGCTAGATCAAAACCTCATGGTAACTGCAAACCTAAAATCCACAATAGATACACACACAAAAAGGAAAAAGGAATCCAAACACAACACTAAAGTTAGTCATCACATCACAAGAGAAGAGAACAAAAGAGGAATGGAAGAAAAAAGACCTACAGAAACAAATCCAAAGCAATTCACAAAATGGCAATGACAACATACATATTGATAATTACCTTAAATGTAATGGATTAAATGATCCAACCAAAAAACATAGACTGGCTGAATAGATACAAAAATAAAACCCATATATATGCTGTCTACAAGAGACCCACTTCAGATCTAGGGACACATACAGACTGAAAGTAAGGGGATGAAAAAAGGTATTCCATGAAAATGGAAATCAAAAGAAAGATGGAGTAGCAATACTCATATTAAACAAAATAGACTTTAAAATAAAGACTGTTACAAGAGGCAAAGAAGGACAGTATATAATGATCAAGGGGTCAATCCAAGAAGAAGATATAACAGTTGTAAATATATATGCACCCAACATAGGAGCACCTCAATATATAAGGCAAGTACTAAGAGCCATAAAGGGAGAAATTGACAGTAACACAATAACAGTGTGGAACTTTAACACCCCAAAAATAATAATAAAATAATAAAAAAATAATAAAATACCTAGGAATAAACCTGCCTAAGGAGGCAAAAGACCTGTATTCTGACAGGTCATGTGCATTATAAAAAAAAAAAAAAAAAAAACGACAGTGATGGAAGACATCAAAGATGACACAAATAGATGGAAAGATATACCATGTTCTTGGATTGGAAGAATCAATATTGTCAACGTGAGTATACTACCCAAGGCAATCTACAGATTCAATGAAATCCCTATCAAACTACCAATGGCATTTTTCACAGAACTAGAACAAAAAAATTTTTAATTGGTATGGAAACACAAAAGACCCTGAATAGCCAAAGCAATCTTTTTTTTTTTAAGATTTATTTATTTATTTATTTGGCTGCGTTGGGTCTTTGCTGCTGCACAGGCTTTCTCTAGTTGTGGCGAGCAGGGGCTACTCTTCGTTGCAGTGTGTGGGCTTCTCATTGCGGTGGTTTCTCTTGCTGAGGAGCACAGGCTCTAGGCACGCAGGTTTCCATAGTTACAGCACGTGGGCTCAGTAGTTGTGGTACACAGGCTTAGTTGTTCCATGGCATGTGGTATCTTCCTAGACCAGGGATTGAACCCGTGTCCCCTGCATTGACAGGCAGATTCTTAACCACTGCGCCACCAGGGAAGTCCCCAAGGCAATCTTAAGAAAGAAAAACGGAGCTGGAGGAATCAGGCTCCCTGACTTCAGACTATAGTACAAAGCTACAGTCATCAAAACAGTATGGTACTGGCACAAAAACAGAAATATAGATCAATGGAACAGGATAGAAAGCCCAGAGATAAACCTAAACACACCTATGGTCAACCAGTCTACGACAAAGGAGGCAAGACTATACAATGGAGAAAAGACAGTCTCTTTAATAAAATGGTGCTGGGAAAATTGGACAGTTACATGTAAAAGAATGAATTTAGAATATTCTTGAACACCATACACAAAAATAAACTCAAAATGGATTAAAGACATAAATATAAGACTGGATACTCTGAAACTCTTAGAGAAAAACATAGGAAGAACACCCTTTGACATAAATCGCAGCAATACCTTTTTCAATCTGTTTCCTGGAGTAATGAAAATAAAAACAAAAATAAACAAATGGAACCTAATTAAACTCAAAAGCTTTGGCACAGCAAAGGAAACCATAAACAAAACAAAAAGACAACCCACAGAAGGGGAGAAAATATTTGCAAATGATGCTACTGACAAGGGATTAATCTCCAATATCTACAGACAGCTCATGCAGCTCAATATCAAAAAACAAACAAACAAACAAAAACCCAATCAAAAAATGGGCAGAAGACCTAAACAGACATTTCTCCAAAGGAGACATACAGATGGCCAAGTGGCACATGAAAAGAAGCTCAACACTGCTATATTAGAGAAATGCAAATCAAAACTATTATACAATGAGGTATCACCTCACACCAGTCAGAATATCCATCATCAAAAAGTCTATAAACAATAAATGCTGGAGAGGGTGTGGAGAAAAGGGAACCCTCTTGCACTGTTGGTGGGAATGTAAATTGGTACAGCCACTTTGGAGAACAGTATGGAGTTTACTTATAAAACTAAAAATAGAGCTACCATATGATCCAGCAATCCCACTCCAGGGCATATATCTGGAGAAAACCATGGTTTGAGAGGATATGTGCACTCCAATGTTCATTGCAGCACTGTTTACAAAAACCAAGACATGGAAGCAATCTAAATGTCCGTCAACAGATGAATGGATAAAGAAGATGTGGTTCATATATACAATGGAATATTACTCGGCCATTAAAAAGAATGAAACAATGCCATTTGCAACAACATGAATGGACCTGGAGATTATCATACTAAGTGAAGTAAGTCAGACAGAGAAAGAAAAATATCATATGATATTGCTTATATGAGGAATCTAAAAAATAATGATATAAATGAGCTTATTTACAAAACAGAAACAGACTCACAGACACAGAAAACAAACTTACCAAAGGGGAAAGGTGGGGGGTGTGTGTGTGATAAATTGGGAGTTTGGGAGTGACATGTACACACTACTATATTTAAAATAGATAACCCATAAGACCTACTGTATAGCACAGGGAACTCTACTCAATATTCTGTAATAACCTAACTGGGGAAAGAATTTGAAAAAGAATAGATACATGTATATGTATAACTGAATCACTTTGCTGTACACCTAAAACTAACACAATACTGTTAGACTATACTCCAATATGAAATAAAAATGAAAAAAAAAGAATAAAAAATCAGGTAATCAAGGTGAATCCTTGGTCAAATCAGATTGATTTAAAAATTTTAGCTTAACCATAGTTATCTATGTTTTCTCTGGTTTTATCACTATGAGGTATCATGCAAGATCTTTTAAAAAGTAAGGTTTTGGTATGTTTTCATGAAAAGACTAGTTAATCTGAACTTCTTAAACTTTTTAGACTAATTTACTGATCAGATAATCTAAAGTTACTCCACATAATATTTAGGATTGTGAAAAATGCAAAAATTACAACTAAAATGAATTATAATTCTGACAAACCTTTTATATCAACAGCAATTACGACTGTCGTTTGCCAGTTTGAACATAATTTCCAACACTCTTAGTTAACTTTAAAACCATAGGCTAATATTAAATAGAGTTAATTGATAAATAATTTTTAGATACTTGGATAAGTTGTAGGTGAAAGAGAATACAGAAATCTTGGTTACAGAGTATAGTCTTATTATATAAATAAATATATGTACTTTTGCTTCTTATTTTCATATGTCATAGAGCAGCTATATCTTTGCATCTTATTAATGAATGTGTTCCTTTTTGTCATGTGAAGAGGGTATAAAGGAATGTGGGTAGCTGTTGGGGGTCATAGTATGTGTTCTGTGAGCTTTTTGGTCTGCTGAAGTCCTTGTGTATGATGGGAAATTCTCAGCTACTTACCTACCTCACAGTTCTTTCTTTAAAATAGAATTTGGTTACTTTAGTTAAAAGTTTTAATCAATATGAATGGTTAAGACTATACTAAGAGTAATGGCAAGGAAATTCAACTACTTGTAAGATAATGGAATGTGTCTCTCAAGGGAAAAAAAGGTTAGATTTGACCTAAAGTATAGTATCTGGCTGTTCTTGAATGTGGAAAAGAATAATTAAAGACAAAACTTGGATACAGAAAGTTGTAGAGGGTTTGTAGAAATGAAATTTTATTTACCTTGGTTTATAGCACCTGCAAATAATGATTCTGCAAGAAGTAAAGAAGTACGCTAAAATTTTGGAAAACTGTGTTCAGTGTTGATGGGCTTATTTGTAAGCTAAGTTCAATAAATGGAGTGGGAGGAGCTAGAGAGTTCTTACTGTCAAATCTGATATTAACATACAGCTGGAATCTGATTTTTCTCTGTTAAAAGGTAAATTGATCTTAGAGCATTTAGTCTGCTCTTAAAAGGGGAATAAAAGCTTATTCTTTACATTCTGTTATCTGCCTGGATAGCAAGGATTACAATTCTCATTGGAATAATTTTCCGTGCTTTGTGCTAACTTTTTTATGCCCTTGATTCTCAAGGCGCTCAGGTTCCATGAAACTGTGTCACCTTCCTCTCTGTTTATTTAAAATATTGTATTGCCACTTTGATTAATGGGTAACCAAGCTATTATCAGGTGCCCAAATTTCCTCTAATCATTCTTGATTTTGCCACCCCCAAATTGGACTATAACTTATAAAAAATTAGCATTTCTTTTACACATAAACATCTTTGTGATGTTCCAAAGTTCTGCTGGGAACTCATGAAGATTTATTCTTTAGTTTTATAAAAAGAGGGATGCTTCAAATAATTAGGTTTGTTTTGCATATTTCTTAGTCTGCTCAGCACAGTTGTAAGAGCTGAATGATGAAAATTGATCTGTCAAATCAAATAGTTTTGTACATATAGATAAAATGTTATTAATAATAATGTTCCAGAGGTCTATACTTTACAGAGGGGAATGGCAGGTGCTAGAGGTTTTCCAGCACTCTCATTGTCTATAACATGATCTTGTCCAAGATGGACATTGACTTCTCAGAAAAAAGTTATATATTATATCCCAACGAAGAATTTAATTGTCCTCTATTTTGATATTATTCACTAAAAAGTTAACCACAAACATATGGTCTCATCTACAGGTGGCTTCCACTTTCCTCTGATATTTTCCTGAAGGCCCACAGGCTAGAATCTGTATCTTCAACAAAGAAGAAGAGACTCAGAGTCTTGAGGAAAGGACTGTACCAGGTACCAATAACTACTGATGTTTCAAGGACTAGACTCATGGGTACAAGCTCCACAGTGTAAAGCTGACATTACTTAGACAACTGTCAGGCTGTATCAGGGGTCTGGTCAGAACATCCAGAATTCTTTGGTTAAGAAGCAGACAATTTCAGGAAAGCAGCTGCTGACTCAAGACCCAGTGAAATAAACTTAATTACATAGGACTGAATTAACTGATGAGAGAAATATAATTATACTTATTTACTTTGAATATTGTTATCATTTTTTAATATTCTTTCTTTCCTTTTAATCTATTTCTAGTTTAGTAGACGAGGCTTTGGCAAACTGAAATATGACACTTTTAATGGTATCTGTTTCTCACTGATACCTCAGAACTCAAAAACTAATACTGAGTTTCTTCATTTTACACATCAATATTGTTGTTTGCATATGCTCAGTGAGAATTTGGTCTCCTTTTCTACCAAGATGTACTTTGATAAATCAGCTGTGCAACCAAGGCCATATCTGGAGTTCCATGTTGAAAGTTGACCTCATTTAATCAAGCATGACAAGCTCACCTTTAAAAAGGTACACTTAACATGTGGTGCCCATGTTTACAAAGCCCACTTAGGACATCTGTCCTGAGACGTGTCTGTGGCTTACAGGATCCCAGACTCACGGGAGGTGTGGAAGGGCACTTTCTGCATGCCAGTGACCTTAATAAAATTCGGAGAATCTAGAAGAGAGAAGAACTCACCAGTATTGATTGATACGGCATATGAAGTCTGGTGGTGTTTCCTGGGCCTTGTTTCTAGCCTCAAAATAGAAGAGCAAATAATCAAACCTTCTGAATAGCCCACCCTTAAGGAGATTTCTTAATGAAATTTCCAGATAGAAGTTAATTCTCTGGCCTAAGTATTTGCTCAATACTATATGCTCAAGGAGGATTATATAGTTAATTAATACCTCTTGCTTCACCTTTGTAAATAATCAAGCTAAAATATAATGAGACCGGCCTTTTTTTGTGATCAGGAATAATTTTTGCATATTATTTATTATCAAAATAGGGGGGCTGTTAGGAATAATCTTTTGATACTTTTAAGTAAGGCAAAGAGGGGGCAACATGTCTCTTTAATGTTATTTTGGAGAATTGTTTCACAGCCTTATCTAGGGGTTAATTACCTATCTAGAGGAATATGCCTGTATTTGGCTCTGCTATTACAGAATTAGACCCAATGAATTTACCATGTAGATTTCTCTCAGGTGAAAAAGATAACCCTAGAGGTTGTGTTTTGACTGTAGGATATTTCGGCTTTGTGTCTAACACAGCGAATTTATTTCAGAATGCCTTTTCTCATAGACCATATAACCCTTGTTCTTCAAAATGCTCTTTGAACCAGCTTTACCATCATCATACCAGCTCCCTCATTACTTTAGTTTAGAATCTTTGACACATATTCATTCTATATTACAAGAGTTATTGCTTTTAAATGTTTGAAAATTATAATTGTACACAGCTTCCCTTGCAGGATGGAGAATGGGGAGACAGCCTCTCTTTCTTTCCCAGTTCCAGGAGTGTGTTTGCCCTGGCTTCTGATTTAATGGCACTTCCGCCTATCTGTCTCTTTCCCTTATCCCTACCGGAGCTGGGCAGCACCTGTGGGTCAGTCAGTCTCTTTCTGGGTCTCTTGTTAACTGCCTCAGAGAGTCCTGTGGCTGCATCACAATTTATGTCTCACTTCTACAAGAGTAATCAGCGGTGGCTCTAAGCTGACCCACACATAGCTAAGAAGACAAAGGGAAGAAGACATTTTTGCCATCTTACCCACTCCTGACAGCACTGTTTATTTATTTATCCAATGTTTATGTATCCATTGTTTATGTATCCGATGACTTATTCAATATTCATTCATTAAGACCTCAGGACCATAGTGGATGCTTTATTGACTTAATTAGGTGAAACCCTAAAAGCTGCCATTTAACTGACTGTATGCCATGAAATAATCAATAATGCAAATACCATTTTTGTATGTAGGCAGGCATTTTTATATGCAGCTAGCTGCTGTAACAAATAAACTCCAAATTTTCTGCAGGTGAACACAAAAGTTTACTTCTTACTCTTGCAAAGTCCAACCTGTAGTGGAGACATTCATTCAGGAACCCAGGTTACAGGTTTCCATCTTTCAATGTGTGACTTCTTTCAAAGTTGCCCTGGGCATGGGTACTCAGCTGACAGATGGGTAGAGAGAGAGACTTGAGGGTCAGGTGAGAAGTTTTCATGAGTCACACTAGAAAAGGTATCTTCTATCCACATTCCATAGGACAGAGCTCAGGAGCAAAGTCACACCTACCTGCAAGGGAGGCGGGGATACTTAATCCAGCTGTGTTCCCAGGAGAGGAAAACGGCCTTGGTAACCAGCTAGTGAGTCTCTGCCACAGCTTCCAGGACCCAGAATCCCAGAACCCATTCAGTCCTCACTGACACTGACCCTGGGGGCGGTCCCTAGAAGGGAGAGGTCATGCCTGTTTAAAACCTCTCATCACTCTGTTGAACTGCTGGCTTAGCAGAAATTGCTATGTTAGAAAGTACAATGGTGAAAGTGACTTTATTTCTCACCTACAGATCCGGGGGGCAAAGATAGTCCCTTTCCTTTCTTTCCTTTATCCTCAGAGATAAAAATATTTCAATGTTATTCTCAGAACTTTGTTCCAACAGGGATTGGGAAATAGGTTGAAAGTTTGGGGGAGGGGATTAATAATATTACACTTGAGCTTCTTGAAGATAACTCTTGGTTGATGCCTCTGGCTTCACCTGCAGTACTTGGTAGATGATTTGGTACAAGGTAGGCACCAAGAACTACAGGGTTTCAAATTGTCTCTAATTTGATCCTTAATTTTCCAGGTCGGCACTCTGAGACTCAGAGAGGTTACACAGTTTCCCTAAACCACCAGACTAATTCACAGCAGAGCAAAAACAAAGCTGAGTTGCTTTGTTTCCGCCCACTCTATTATGCCAGGCAGCATTTCATCAAGCAGGGCATGATTGATCTTCCTTTTTAATGCAAAACGTAACAAAATGTTGAGTCACCAGGAATATCAGTGAATATAGTATTTTCTGAACTGAATTTTCTGGTTAACTCTATTTTAGCCATAGAAGCTTTTAATTTCAACCTGCGGGGTTGAACATCTTCCTAAGATGTATCAGCTGGCTGTCCTGCTTTAATAAGCAAACAATGGTTGTTCATATGGACAATTATTATTCCGAAACAGGGAAGGAAATGACAATTTTCAATAACCTAAAGCTCAATCATGGTGACCTGAATAAACTGTAAAAAGCTGTTTTCAGGTAGTTTCTCGCTTCAACAACCTTTAAATTTCAGAATTCAAATCAGAGTACAAACTGTTTACTAAATGTACTAGACAGAATGTTCTTGCTATTAGCTAAGGGAACCTGGGAAATTAATACACCTGGGCCTCTGCTACTTCATCACCCACAGTTAGGGAAAAGGGCTATATAGGTCTCTGAGTACTTAGAAAAAATAACAGTTCACTTTGTGCCTTGTTTTTGAATAACATTCATCAAATAAGAACCATGCTAATTATGGTTCCCATATTCATATTTCATGATGACAGTGTAAATAAGAATTAGGCCATAAACCCATATGGTGACTGTGTATATGGAATAATAATGATAAAAACCTTTTCTTACAGTTATCCTTATTTCTAACTATTTTACATTCCTCTATTCTTAAAATTATATTATCTTACTACTATAAGAGACTGTAGGCATGTTTCCTTCTAACCATGGAGAAAGTGAGAGAATCTGTGATAGCCCAATTCTCCTGACTCCAGTTCAGTGTCTATCTTTCCATTTGGAATAAGGACTGCACAAAATCATCTGTTTTTGACTAAAGTCTTGGAATATGCCATCTCTCTTTCCCTGGTACTTAGACCAAAATCATTTGTAAAGCAAAAATCCCATGGCCATAGAGTTGAGTACTGGGATATTCTGATGGGATTTACCCTTCCAAGATGGGAAGGATGCCAAAGAAGAGAGAAAGAAGAAATGTTTGGTGCCTTCTGTGGACCACACAGCTCTGCTGGGCTATATACCTCTTCTTTTATTTTCACAAAGTTCTAAGAGAGATGTCATCTCTCCAGGAAACAGTGGCACTGAGTTACAGAATTTGCCCCAAATCAGAAAACTGATACATGGAGAAATCAGCCTGGAACCCAGCCAATCTGGCTCTATTTTGGGGGGAGACTCCTCCCTCCATTCAAGACCCCAGAGGGTCCTATTTATTCCCTAGTTCCTGTTAGGCCTCTATTCCAGCTATACAGAGGATCTCCTAAATAGTGACTCTCTCCCAACCTGACAGTTAGGCCCCACTGAGATGGAACACCCCCTGGGTCCCACAAATCATCCTGCTGCCTAAAGAAAAATATGGGTAATTTTTAAAGTGCCCGAGAGGTTGGATCAAGATGGCAGAGTAGGAGGACATGGTGCTCACCTACCCCCACAAACACATCAAAAGTGCACCTACATGAGGAACAAATCTCACAGAAAACTAGAAACTGGCAGAAGAACTCCTATACAACCAAAGCTGAAAGACAGATTTCCACATAACCAGGAAGGATGGAATCAAGGCATAAGACTGGGATCTGTGCCCCCTGGAGGGATCTGAAAGGAAGAGAAGGTCTGCATAGGCAGACTCTCACCCTGGGTAGCGAGCAGGTGGAGCCACAGACTGTGTCCCAGCCTGGGGTCCTACAGGGAAGAGACAAGCCCCCGTGGCTGCTGGGAGAACCACTCCCTTCCCCAAACCCCTCATCCTCTTGGGCTTACATCCGCCCTCTGTGACTGAGCCCCAGAGGACAGGACTGGATGCTGCCTTTGTGCCGGCTGAGCACAGGCTGGTTCCTCCTCTTCCCCAGGCAGTACTGGGCACTGGTAACCCCTTGCACCTCACTTGGCTTTGGGAGCTCTCAGGACCCAAATAAAAGACTGACCTTCCCCTGCTTTTGAGAAACAGATCCATTTTACCACCTACCCTTGAGCATAGGGTATCTCCAAAGGGCCCTGGAAGAGCTGTGCAGTGGATGAAAGGTCCCAGGTACCCACCTGCTCAACTAGTGCTGTCCCCCACTACACCAGGACAGATAGAAGGGCTAGAGAAGCCTAGTCTCTGCTTGTGGGGAGTGCATGCATGCTGGCCTGCCAACAATCAGGGTGGAGAGAGCCTTGCACTGGTGGCTGCCACGTCACTGCACCTCCCAATATGAAAAGGGCACACACCACAGCCCTGCTCACTCCACACCCCAGCCTGGCACAAGATCTGGGCCAGCTGAGCCCTGGGAAAAGACTCTGGTCTAGTTTTGCACGGACAGCCCGGGGACTTGGGGTGTGGTCCCGGTGGGGCTGCAGCGGCCGTTGTCAGAACTTAGTTGGGCAGTGCTACAAGAGACACCTCATCTCGCATGCCTGGTCCATCTCCCAGCCAAGCCAGTGTTCTGGCTCTGCCCACTGCATGCCACAACTTGGTGCTGGATCTGGGGCAGACAGGTCCTGGGAGGAGAGAGGCACAGAGGCAGCCCAGATCTCTGGCGGCAGCATGGCCACCTCAGTTCCTACAGGCACAACACCCTGACCCCCAGTCCCAGCCTAGCAAATGCTCCAGCCCTGCCCACTCCACACCACAGCCCTGTACTAGATCAGGGATGACCACAATGGGGGTAAAGACATGACCTTGGATGATGTCTAAGTGGAGCCATAGATGCCTACACAGGTGGTTTACTGGTCTTCTGTGACTGCACAGGCCTGGCTTGCTTCAGCACTCCCCTCCTTTAGGGCAGGGCATGCACTCAAGAGGGATGGAACCTAATCAAGCCCAACCCCCAGGGCTCCTACTCCAACAACTGGGGAGCGGATCCTGCTCCTGATAGGGCAGCAACAGCCACAGAGCAGAAAGGAAGTCCCGCCTCACACCCTGCACAGGCTTTAGATCCTCCAACACCAAGCACACCTGTATCAAGGTGACAGCAGCCAACACATCCTGAGGAAAGATGTGGCTGGCATTCATAGCAAAACCAGCCTTCTCACCAAAGACATCAGACACACGGTCTACACAGGGATGCTCCCACATAAAAACACTCCTTCAAGACCACACTACATAACTGTTTCTCCTGTATTTATAGACACAGAGAAAGTTAAGTAAAATGAAAAAGCAGAGGAACTACTTCCAATTAAAAGAGCAAGAGAAATCCCCTAAAAAAATAAATAATGAAATAGAGCTCACCAGTCTACCAGATTCTGAGTTCAAAAAACTGGTAATAAAAATGCTAACTGAATTAATAAAGATTATCAATATAAATGCAGACCACTGTAATAAGGAACTAAAACTATAAAGATGAATCAATCAAAAATAGATAATTCAATTTCCAAGATAAAAAGCAATCTAGAATCAATGAATAGCTGACTAAATAACACAGAAGAATGCATAAGTAATCTGGAAGATAGAATAATGGAAATCACCCAATCAGAACAGCAGACAGAAAGACATATGAAAAAAAAATGAAAGCAACATATGAGATATATGAGATAATATAAAATGTGCTGAAATCTGCATTATAGGGGTCCCAGAAGAAGAAGAGAGAGAGAAGATTAAAAAGGTATTTGAAGAAATTATGGCCGAAAAATTCCCAAAACCTAAAGAAGGAAACAGGTATCTAGGCACAAGACACACAGAGGGTCCCCCAAAAGATGTACCAAACAGACCCACACCAAGACATACAGTAATTAAAATGGCAAAAGTTAAAGAGAGAATTCTAAAGGCAGCAAGAGAAAAATAAAGAGTCATATACAAAGGAACCCCCCTAAAGCTATCAGCTGATTTCTCTGCAGAAATTTTGCAGGCTGGAAGGGAGTGGCATGATATAGTCAAAGTTTCAAAGTCCTGAAAGGGAAAACCTGCAACCTAGGATACTCTACCAAGCAAGATTATCATTTAGAATAGAAGGAGAGATAAAGAATTTCTCAAACAAGCAAAAACTAAGAGAATACAGCAATATTAAACCTACCCTAAAGGAAATATTGAAGGGTCTTCTCTAAATGGAAAAAAAAAAGCAAGAACTTATAGGAAAGGGAAAAACCCACTGGGAAAGGTAAATATATAGTAAGGACTGAGGATCACTTAAATAAGCCAGTACATAGATTAAAGAACAAACAAAACTTGTAAAAGGAATTATAGCTTCAATAAACAGTAAAAGAATAAGCATGAAGATGTAAAGTAGAACGTTAAAAATCATAAAATGTGAGGAAGGGGAGAAAAAGATGTAGACCTTTTAGAATGTGTTTGAACTTGAATAACTATCCATTTAAAGCAAGTATATATAGTTATGGGTCAACACACATGAACCTCATGGTAACCACAAACGAAAAACATAGAATAGATTCACAAGAACCAAAAAGAAAGCAACTGAAAAGAAAATCATCAAACCACAAAAGGGAAAACAAAAAGAAGAAGAAATGAACAAAGAAGAACTACAAAAACCACCAGAAAACAATAAATGGCAATAAGAACATACCTATCAACAGTTACTTTAAATATCAATGGACTAAATGCTCCAATCAAAAGACACAGAGTGGCTGACTGGATTTAAAAAAAACACAAAAACCTGCAATACTCTGCCTACAAGAGACTTACTTCAGGATGAAAGACACACAGAGACTGAAAGTAAGGGGATGTAAAAAGATATTTCATGCAAATGGAAACAACAAGAAAGTGGAGGTAGCAACACTCACATCAGTCAAAATATACTTTAAAACAAAGGTCATAAAGAAAAACAAAGAAGAGCATTATATAGTGATAAAGGAATCAATACAAGAAGAGAATATTACACTCATTAATATATATGCACCCAATATAGGAGCACCTAAACACATAAAGCAAATACTAACAAACATAAAGGGAGAAATTGACAATAATATAATAATAGTAGGAGACTTTAACAACCCACTGACATCAACGGACAGATTATCCATACAGAAGATCAATAAGGCAACACAGTAAACCAGTTAGACTTAAGTGATATCTAAAGAACTCTATATCCAAAAAAAGGAGGGGACACTTTCTTTTCAAGTGCACATGCAACATTCTCCAGGACAGATCACATACTAGGTCACAAAACCAGCCTCAACAAATTTAAGGGGATAGAAATTATATCAAGCATCTTGTCTGACTACAACAATATGAAACTAGAAATCAACCATAGAGGGAAAAACAGGAAAAGAACAAACACATGGAGACTAAACAACATGCTACCAAAAAACCAACAGGTCAACAATGAAATCAAAGAAGAAATCAGAAAATACCTCAAAACAAATGAAAATGAAAACACAGCTTTACAAAATCTATGAGATGCAGCAAAAGCAGTTCTAAGTGGGATGGTCATAGCAATACAGGCCATCCTCAAAAAACAAGAAAAATCTCAAATAAACAAGCTAACCTACCATCTAAAAGAATTAGAAAAAGAAGAACAAATAAAGCCCAAAGTCAGAAAAATGAAGGAAATAATAAAGATCAAAGAGGAAATAAATAAAAAAGAGATCAAAAAACAAGAGAAAAGAGCAATAAACCCAAGAGCTGTGTTTTTTGTTTGTTTTAAAGATAAACAAAATTGATGAACCTCTAGCCAGGCTCATCAAGAAGAAAAGAGAAAGGACCCAAATAAACAAAATAAGAAAAGAAATAGGAGAAACAACAGCTGATACCATAGACATACAAAAAAATCATAAGAGAATACTATGAACAGTTATATGCCAACAAATTGGGCAACCTAGAAGAAATGGACAAATTTCTAGAAACATACAGTCTCCAAGACTAAGTCCAGAATAAACAGCCAATTTGAACAGACTGATCACTAAAAGTGAAATAGAATCTTTAATTTCAAAAACTCCCTGAAACAAAAGTTCATGACTGAATGGCTTCACTGGGGAATTCTACCAAACAAATAAAGAATAAGTTATACCTATCCTCCTCAACTATTCCAAAAAATTGAAGAAGAGGGCACACTCCCAAATTCATTTTATGCGTCCCCCATTACACTGATACCAAAACCAGACAAAGGCACTACAAAAAAATAAAATTACAGGCCAATATCTTTGATGAATATAGATGCAAAAACCTCAACAAACTATTAGCAAACCAAATCCAACAATACATAAAAAAGATCATACACCATGATCAAGCTGGATTCTTTCCAGAGTCACAAGAATGGTTCCACATATGCAAATCAATCAATGTGATACACCACATTAACAAAGGGGAAGATATGATTATCTCAATAGGCACAGAGGAAGCATATGACAAAATTCAATATCCATTCATGATAAAACTCTCATCAAAGTGGGTATAAAGGGAACATATCTCAACATAACAAAGGTCATTTACAACAAACCCATAGCCATCATCACACTCAACAATGAAAAGCTGAAAAGCATTCCTCTAAAATTCAGGAACAAGACAAGGATGTCTACTCACATGGATTCTATTTAGCACAATATTGGAAGTCCTAGCCACAGCAATCAGAAAAGAAAAAGAAATAAAAGGTATCCAAGTTGAAAGGGGAGGGGTAAAACTGTCACTATTTGCAGATGGCATGCTACTCTATATAGAGAACCCTGAAGTCTCCACACAAAAACTCTTAGAACTAATAAATGATTTCAGCAAGGAAGCAGGGTACAAGATTAATATAAGGAAATCTGTTGCATTTCTACACACTAATAATGAAATATCAGAATGAGAAAGTAAAAAACCAATTCTGTTTAAAATCACATCAAAAAGAATAAAATACCTAGGAATAAACTTAACCAAAGAGGTGAAAGACCTATACCCTGAAAACTATAAAACACTGATGGAGGAAATTGAAGATGATACCAAGAAGTGGAAAGATATTCTGTGCTTTTGGATTGGAAGAATTAATATTGTTAAAATGGTTATAGTACCCAAAGCAATCTGTAGATTTAATGCAATCCCTATCAAAACACCCAGGACATTTTTCAAAGAACTCAGAGAAATAGTCCTAAAATTTATATGGAACCACAAAAGACCCAGAATTGCCAAAGCAATCGTGAGAAAAAAGAACAAAGCTGGAGGCATATCCCTTCCAGACTTTAGACTAAACTACAAAGCTACAGTAATCACAACAACAAGGTACTGGCACAAAACTAGACACATAAATCAATGAAACAGAATAGAAAGCCCAGAAATAAACCCATGCTCATATGGTCAATTAATCTTTGGCAAAGGAGGCAAGAATATATAATGGAGAAAAGACAGCCTCTTCATCACGTGATGTTGGGAAAGCTGGAAAGCTACATGTAAAACAATGAAATCAGAACATTCCCAAATACCATATACAAAAATAAACTCAAAATGGTTTAAAGACCTAAATGTAAGACATGACACCATAAAACTCCTAGAAGAGAACATAGGCAAAACATTCTCTGACATAAATCATATCAAGATTTTATTAGATCAGTCTCCCAAGGCAAAAGAAATAAAAGCAAAAATAAACAAATGGGATCTAAGCCAACTTAAAAGCTTCTGCACAGCAAAGGAAACCATCAACAAAACGAAAAGACAACCTACAGAATGGGAGAAAATATTTGCAAATGATGGGACTGACAAGGCGTTAATATCCAAAATATACAAACAGCTCATACAACTCAATATCAAAAAAAGGAACAACCCAATTAAAAAATAGGCAGAAGACCTAAATAGACATTTTTCCAAAGAAGACATACAGATGGCTAACAGGCACGGGAAATGATGCTCAACATCATTAATTATTAGAGAAATGCAAATCAAACCACAATGAGGTATCACCTCACACCAGTCAGAATGGCCATCATCAAAAAGTCTACAAGTGGGACTTCCCTGGTGATCCAGTGGGTAAGACTCAGTGCTCCCAATGCAGGGAACCTGGGTTCAATCCCCGATCAGGGAACTAGATCCCACATGCATGCCGCAACTAAGAAGTCCGCGTGCCGCAACTAAGAAGCCCACATGCCACAACTAAAGATTCTGTATGCCTCAACGAAGATCCCGCATGCCGCAACTAAGACCTGGTGCAGCCAAAATAAATAAATAAATAATTAATTTTAAAAAGTCTACAAGTAATAAATGATGGAGAGGATCTGGAGAAAAGGGAACTCTTATACACTCTTGGTGGGAATGTAAATTGGTATAGCAACTATGAAAAACAGTGTGTACGTTCCTTAAAAAAACTAAAAATAGAACTACCATATGATCCAGCAATTTCACTCCTTGGTATATATTCAGAAAAAAGAAAACTCTTATTTGAAAAGATACATCCACCCCAATGTTCACTGCAGTCCTATCTATAATAGCCAACACATGGAAGCAACCCAATTGCCCATCAAAAGAGGACTGGCTTAAGATGTGGTATATATATATACACAATGGAATATTACTCAGACATAAAAAAGAATGAAATATTGCCTTTTGCAGCAACATGGATGGACCTAGAGAATATAATGGTTAGTGAGAAAGTCAGACAGAGAAAGACAAATGCTCTATGATATCACTTCAATGTGGAATCTAGAAAATAATACAAATCAAACTATACAAAACAGAAACAGACTCACAGACATAGAAAACAAACTTTTGGTTACCCAAGGGGAGGGAGGGGGAAGAGGGACAAATCAGGAGTATGAGATTAACAGATACAACTATTATATACAACATAGATAAGCAAAAAGGATTTACTGTATAGCACAGGGAATTATACCCAATATCTTGTAATAACCTATAATGGACTATAATTTGCAAAAAAATGAAAAAAATAATAAAGTTCCAAGGAGTGGGGCAATAGGGTGAGAATATTCACCCAAATCTGATATCAGGTATGTATGCTAATGAGAAATCATCTTGCTGAGACAAACCTGTGACCTGGGTATGTGTGGGAGTCTTCAAACTAGCAGAAGCCTTTTCTTCTGTTCATTCTCTTTCAAAAGCACCTTATTATGAAATTATTTTGAACACTCACCTCTTCCTTGGTCTCAAACCTGCCGATCTTTGGATCAGGACGACACCAGTGGTCCTCCTGGCTCTCCAGCTTGCCGACATTCCCTACAGATCTTGGGACTTGTCAGCCTCCGTGGTCACATGAGCCAATTCCTGATTATAAATCTCTTTCTATGTATACATGCATCCTACTGGTTCTGTTTCTCTGGAGGTCCCTGACTAAAACACAAACAAAGCCGGGCCTTTCTATGTAAGGCTTCTGTACACCTAAGAAAGGGACTCTGGGACCATCTACCTTTATTTGCCCAGGATTCCCTCTTTCATTCAAGTTGTCATCCCTGTAAGCAAGGTAGACCCTCCATTTCCTCTGTGAAGCTTCATAATTTCCTCTGATTCCTTGGCTGTGTTGGCCTCTCCCTGGCAGCACTGGTGCCTCCTTCACGCTCTGCCCCAGACCTTCTCAGGTAACTGTTTTATTCTGTCCTGACACTCCCACCATCCCTTTCTCTTTCCCTTCCTTCCTTCCACCACCAGTGGCTCAATTACGGTGTTCCAGGCACTTCGGCAGTGCGGGAGATTGAAACCAGTGTTAACATAGCCCCTGCCCTTGAGGAGCTGAGTTCAGGAGTAGTGATAGACAGGTAAACCAACTACAAGCAAACCTGTAAGTTAAGGTCATGCCTGTCAAGAGAGCCATGCCAGGTGTGGGCAAGGCCCTGGGGAGAGAGTTGGGCCAGGCTGGCTGTCAGGAAGGGGAGGACAGCCATGGGAGGATTCTTAGAAGAGGAACTCTGCAGCCAGGTCTGAGGGATGTGTGGGGATTTCTCAGTTGCATCAGGGAGGAGGAGATGGAGAAGGGAGGAGACATTCTGGCAGAGAGGAGGGTTGGTACAAAGCATGGCGCTAGGAAACAGCTGAGCGAGATCAGTTCAAAATGAGCACAATGAGGATGAGGCCGGGGAGGTTGGCCAGGGCCGGATAGTGGAGGCCTGCTTCCGGTGACGAGAGGCTACCAATGAACGTAAGCCGGGCTCTGCTGGAATCTCCCCCAGCCCTGGGCCACAGCGGGTACCCCAGTCACACAGTTTATTTAGCTTTCACTTACCAAATAATTGTCTAACATTTTCAACAAAACTGAAATAAACTGTGTGATGTGTATGTCCACATGGATGAGATTCATAAATAAGAAAAACAAATGTAGCTAGAAACTATCTGAAGTTCTTCCTATTTGGTTTTCCTGATTTTCCTTAGCTTCACATTTCTGAGAGTCAGAACCACAATGAATCTGGTGTGGTTTTTGCTGCACTGGTTTTATGGTGAGGAGGGGCTTCCTTGGGCATCTGTGACAGGAAGAGATATAAGAGCTGCCTTTCAACAGAAAAGGGCCTGAGGCATAACTTCCACTGTCAGAGACATCAGCCTTCTTATTTCAGAAACAAAATTAACTTATTCTGCTCATTTGATCAGTGTTTTCTTGAAGAGTAAGGAGAAGAAAATTCATTTGGAGAAGCTGCTATTTTATTTGGTTTTCCTGGCTCGTTCTCCCAGAAAGGAGCTTCCCCTGTTTTAATTACATAACGTAGGGTTTCAGCACTGCTGCCAAGGAACCGAGGCTTTGCCAGGGGCAGCCTCTCTGACTTCAGGGTGCTTTGTCACCACAATCGAATTGATTTACTGAAGGAGCTTATTTTTGCCTGCTGTTAAAATCACCTACATTACGTCACGCTGAGTAACAAATACATTTTATGCGCTTATTTACTTTTTTTCCTCAAACACCCTTATCTGGTTGCTCCTCATAGTAGTAAAATGGGCAAAGTAAACATAAGGTGTTAGTGAGACCCAGCAAAGCTACATTTGTCTTTGCGTCTGTGTCCCTCCCCACTGGCGGTGGGTGACCTGTTTATATGAGTTTGCCTGGATTACTCTGTGGGACCCCCTGCCTCACCCAGCCAACTATAGAAGGGCAAATACTTTTCTTCTTTTTCCGTTTTCGGTCTCGACCTAGAGCTCAAAGTGTGAGAGCTCATTTTCAATATGCCACTCTTGCCACCGTAGGCTGTTCTGAAAAATCCCACTTGGAAGTTGAGTTTTGCTAGTTAGTTAAGTGACAAACATTTTATTGAACTCTTCCTGGGAACACTGTACTAATTACAGAGAAAAGAACAACGATTCTTGCTCTCTCTTTGGCTGCAGAAGACCAAAACAAGGGAGGGGCAGAATGATTTGTGAGACGCTTGCCTCCAGGTATCAGCTCTGGGGTAAAGGTCAGGTTTTTCTTGGTGATGGCTACAACCCTTAGCATTTAGCTCTGCTTTTGGCACAGAGAGGCTCTCAGGAAGTGCTAGTGGACAAAAGAAGGAAGCAAAGAGGCTGCGCAGGACAGGGCCCTGTTCTTTTTATCCTCAAAGCTACCGTTACGCACATTCATGGTTTTCAAATTCAGTTTTACGATAGGGGCGTTCTTTTTGTCATCTCATTTCTTCTTTCTGACAAAGCAGCAGGTTCAGTGATGAGGGTCTTGTGTCTAAAGCCACACATCTAGCAAGTATATCAGCAGTAGGATTCCATTCTGAGTGATTCTGTTGCCAAAAACTACTCTTCCCAGTGTACCAGCTGCCTCCCAGCAAAAAACCACTCGTGTGGGGGCTGCAGGTGGTTCTCAGGGGGGATGATTGCTGGCCTGAATGAGGCTGCACTCAGCATGCATGCGAGGACTCAGTGAGACGATCAGGGAGGCAAGCAGGGTTGAGCAGTACCTGGCCTCAGCCTCAAGATGCTCCTTGCAGGCGATGATGGCACAGGGCTAGGAACGGATATTTCAGGGAGGATATTTGCACAAAAGGAAGACAGTTATTCCTTTAATCAACACCCTCGACAGTCCCAGCATCAGAAATGGGGATTTCCTATATGATCATCTGACGGTTCCAAGGTTAGGCTGCAAACACTGATCAGAGCATCCCTTCTATCGACGTTCAAGGTCAGGTACAGGGCATTGCAAATCAAGGCCGTTAAAATTATGAGTCAGAGCACTCAGTGGGAGGCTAGACTGCCCACTACTTTTTCCTCTTGAATTACATATAATTTAATGTGAGAGTTGTTTGAAAGTTCTCCTCCAGGCAAAGAGACATCATGGAGAGAAAAAAAAAAATCCTAACATAAACATTACTCTTATCCAGCATTCCTGAGTTATGCAGATGGTTTATCTTCTCTTTGACCACTGTTTTGACTTAAAAAAGAATAAGGCCATTTTATGGCTTTTGTTCTTAACTTAGAAAATGAGTATGAAAAAATCAGTCAGCACTCTAGGTCTTTGGGGAGGTGGGAGACTGAGCAGAGATTGCCAGTGTGTTTTGAGAAGCCTGACTTAGAGTGTGTGTTCCACTGGGGGAAGGGCATCCTGGCTCAGGGGGTGCTCAGTAAGTACTCACAGAGGACAGGAGGAAGGTAAGAGATGGCATGTGGCACGGGTCCATAGCAAAGCTACCATGTTTGTGGCTTTCAGTTTTAGCTTTACGATGCCTGAGGATGAACAACTATTTCAAAATTCATCACAGAAATGTTAAATGTTTTGAAATAAAAGGCACTTGCCAATATATATGCCTATGACCCAAAGAAGGGCTGGGCTGTCCAGCTTATGCCTGTATCGCAAACCAATGAATAGTCAGCCCCACACAACAAGGTAATGATCACAGGTTTTCTTCCTCTGCTAAGATGTGGACAACCCTGGGTTCCCCAAACAACACTGATGTCTTGATTGCATAATGGGGGCTGGCACCTCAACCTATAGCGGACACTAGTTTTGGATGACTGTGCCTTTAAGACCAGAGGTGGTAGAAACTTTCAGAACAGTGGGGAGATTGTAGACAGGCTTGGCCTCTCTGGTCTTTTATCCCCAGAAGGGATTTTTTTTTTCAGCTGGCCAAGGATTTGATCTGAAGGCTGGCCCTGCCGTTCTAACAAGCTCTGTTTGCCCTTGAATCTGACTCCAAATTCCAATTTTCACACACTGCTCAGATTAGATGTCTCCTGTAGAGCTGACCCAGCCTCAGACTCCAGACCCCTCCATCCTCCCTGCCCCAGCTTGGCCTCATTTCACACTCCCAAGTCTGACACTGGCCCCACTCCCCTACACCTGACCTCAGCTCCCCGCTTTGGCTTCTCCTGCCTCAGTCCTGACAGCTGGCTGCGACAGCTTCCAATTGAACTGCTAAGGAAGAGAGGCTCCTTCCCAGCTGGGTACATCTGAGTTGCTTCTTAATCAGGCCCAGAGTCCTGGAAGGGGAAAAAGGGCAGCCAAGCTATGCTTTTGGCTTCACCCAGAAATGGGAACAGGCCAGCCTGCACTGCTGGGGCCTACAGCCCCATAATCCTATATAAAAGTAGACCCAGAATTCTCTGCTTGGAAGGAGACCCCATACGCACTTACTAAAAGAAAATCAGAATGTAGCATCCTACAAGGGTTTGCCTATTTTGCAAAACCCTTAGATATTTAAATTTTTTAAAACTGTTTTCTAGTTCCTTTTCATTTTTCTTCTCACCACAATAGCCTTCCCTGGAGAGGCTGAGGTATAGGTGGCCCTTTATCAGAACCTGAATTCTCTAATAAGCCATGACTCGTGGGCATGCGGGGGCCACTCTTCCTTAAGCAAGATCACTTTCTGATCCTTGTCCTGAGCTCTGAATGTGTTTCCTCTTTCCAAGAGCAGAGATATGATCAGATTCACATTTCATAAAATCACGATGGCTTCAGGATGCAGGATGCATCAGAAGAAGACAAGGCTGGAGAATGAGAGACTTTTGAAGAGTCATTTTAACAGTCCTGATAAAGGACGGTGAGGACACTTTTTGTCTCTGGACATTTGTGAGGACTGAGTTGAACTTAAGTAATTTTAGATAAAAGAAGCCATGAGGACATTCTGCCTATTCCCCACCTACCACTGCTTCCGCACCCAAGTCTTGAGAATCTTATTATTATCAGGCAAAACAGACATTCACCAGCTAAAAGGGGGATGAAATCAAAGAGAATGTGTCTGTCCACTAGGGCTTGTTTATGCCCTTAAGATTTGTCTCTTATTGGAATCTGACCAATCAGATTAATACCTCCCTGAGAGTGAAATCAATGGAGTTAGAAGGAAACACGGATTTGAATTCCATCCTCTAAAGGAAGTAGAAATTACTAAGAAACTAAGAAATTATCAATTCTTAAGAGCCTTTGGGCTTATGAGTAACTGAGGCCACTTATGCCTATGCACTAGCATCTTCCCCTGACTTCATGCAAGGGCACTAAAGGGAGATTTAGGCCCAGCCTGAGAAGCAAAGGGAAGATAAGATCAAGCAGAGAAAGTTTTCTAAAAGAGGCAGGAAGGTTTCAGACTTCACTGAGAGTAATATTATTTAAGAAGAGCCTCAGAAACAACATGAGATGGTGGGACATAAAATACCCCCAAGACAGTGGGTGACAGCATTTTCCGTTATAAATTAAGAGACACTGGAGTCAGAGGTACCAGCTCATTTGGCACATAAGACTCTCTATGTTATTAACAATGAAAGAGAAAGTTTAAATGACTCTTTGTTTAAACTTTCCAAGATATGATTTTTATGAAAACCATTAGAGTATATGAGCTGGCAGGGAGAGGATGAAAAAATTACAACCCAAGCAGAGGGTTGTGACTCAACTCAGAATGAGGGGAAAACACAAATGGAGGAAGATCAATGGAAAACAACGCTCTCTTATCATTGGCTGGTAGGAGTTAAGGAAGGAGAGGAGATACATGGCAGGGCTTCAGTGACCCGAATCCAAGAATGTGACATCTTTCTTAATAGCATGAAATCTGTGGGTACGCAGCCAAGCTTAGAACAGCAGGAGATCCTAGTAGGAAGCAGCAAGACAGGGACAGTACAAAGCAGTTTCACTCATCTTCTGGTCCAAATTAAAAAAAAAAAAAAAAATGCAAAAGGGCTTAATCTTTGTATTAATTTTATGAATTAGGAATGGCTTCTTGAAACTTTGTATTGAAAAGAAGTCTGAGGCTAAGTGTGGGAGCTATAGTAGAGTACCATTATTGATTAGCGATGTCTGCCACGGGCCCAGGGTTAGAGAGTGGGCACAACTAATGTGGCCCAGTCTAATTTACTGTCATTCTTATATTGGGGTTTAGGGTCAAAGGCCCAGCTAACACTAAACTGAGCCTGTCTTTTATCTTTGTCCTGTACATTACTTCTCTTGGGGATTCATACGGAAAGTAATACATTATGGGCAGGCAGTGTTCCTAGACCTCTTGGCCCTGAAAAAAATCTAACAGAATCTACCCTTGATGCTCCATGTTTTATACGCAGATATTTTTGGAATTTGGGACCTAAATCCCTTGTAGGGTCAGGTAGGGCTTCCAGAAGTCTTGTTGGTTACTTGGGGATTCGGATGGGGGTGGCACTTTTGGGTGGGCTTCAGTGAGCAAGAATCATTCCCAGGCTCCTGCCCTCTCTCCCACACAGAGAAGTGATGTTCAAGTTTCTTGTGCTATGGTCCAGGACATCATTAATCCTGGATGCCACTGGCCCAGGCCAGGAGGGCCTAGGGGAATGTAAAGACTTGAGTTGAGATGACATGATTCACCTTCACTTAACACCCAAGTGTCATGTGGGGGATGGTGACATTATCTATCTGGATCTAATCATTGCTTTTCCCTTTGACAGCCAGAAATAGATGTTCAAGCATCCATGTGAAAAGCTTCTCGGCATTAAAGTAGATTGAGTATTGATTCTCATTTATGGATTCGGAGGTCCCTCCAGGAGATAGGACAAGGAGTCTACATGACAGACCCAATAGCTTAACTACAAAGACTGACCTTTCTTAGAATGACAACTCATTTACATGGCCTAAGTGTGAGTACAAATAGAACAGTTCCCAACTGCCTTTGGGTCGGAGCTCATTTTATTTTGTTCATAAGAACATATTAATCGAAACCTTGGTCAAGTGCTAAGTACCAGGTCAATAATACTTTTGTTTTGTTGTAATGTTTGCACTTTGGCATCAGGAAAATACAACAAGCAAAACAAAACAATGATTTTTTTTTTCAAGATGAAATTACAAAGTTGAAAGGACCACATAATTATTTATGCCTGTATATCATCTCCTTTCCTATATAACATTTATATTCTGAGGGCAGCATTGTAGAGCTCATTTCCATGTTCCCCAATGTGCTTTGTGCATAGTAGGGATGCTTGATAGAATTGTTAACTTGAAAAGATGAGTTGCAGTGTTAAGTGGTGGAGAGAGCCCTGTACTTGCATTTGAATGTTTTCCTCTGTATTCCTAGCCCCTATAACAATATGTGGTAGAAGCTCTTTCTAGCAATTTGAACAGTACAGTTATAAGCAAACTTTTAACCTGTCCGAGCCTCAACATTTATAAGTAAAATGGGGATAAGTATGTCTACACTGCTTCATGCCTTTGCTCCAGGTAGTTTCCTCTTGAGAAGTGTCTTGACTCTCTCATTTCAAAACTTTGCTCAGGGTCACTTTTTCTTTGAAGCTTTCCTTACTTGACACCCTCTTGCTTCCCAGGAAGAAATGACATCTCCCTCCTTTGGGCTCTGCTAAATCCCATATTCAGTTCTTTCAAAGCACCTAAAGCCCTTTGTGACATTTATGTATTCACAAGTCTATATGCCTTTGCTAGACAGTGGTTTTCTAGAGGGTAGGCACTATGTCTTATTCACTCCTGTATGCCCAATGCTGAGAACAGCAGAAACTTGATATATAACTTCTAGAAGGATAAAGGAATGAATAATGAAGGACTATAATCAGCCAAGTGATGTGATCCATTTAGCATTTTAGAAGAATCCCCCTGACATGGTAGGGGAGATGGGCTAGAGTTCAGATGGGGGTAGAAAAAAAGCATCAAGACTCTTTGGGGTTCAGACGCTGTCTCCAGAATGCTTCTGTTACCTTCAGAGGCAACCCTGGGTCATGCAAGCCACTACCGTCCACCAGTACATTATCTGAACACTGAGTCTGCAGATCCTGAGACAGAGAGCACGTGTCATGAGGGGGTCCAGAATGGGCAGAAAATGCTGGAGCATGACGCCTTCTAGAAGAGATCAGCCTTGGTGGGTGTCCTGGTGTAGTGGGGACAGCACTGGTTGAGACCCTTCATCCACTGCACAGCTCTTCCAGGGCCCTCTGGAAATACCTTATGCTCAAAGATAGGTGGAAAATGGACCTGCTCCTCAAAAGCAGGGGCAGGTCAGTCTTTTATTTGGGTTCTGAGAGCCCCCAAGCCAAGTGAGGTGCAGGGGGTTACCAGTGCCCAACGCTGCCTGAGGAAGAGGAGGAACCAGCTTGTGGTCAGTGGGCCCAGAGGCAGCATCCAGTCGTGTCCTCTGTCACAGAGGGGCAGGTGTAAGCCCAAGGGGACAGGGGTTTGGGGAAGGCGGTGGCTCCTGCTCCAATTCTTCTCCTGAATAGCAAGCGACTTAGTCATTCAATCCTAGAGCAAGGACTAACTTGACATTTACGGTCTGCATTAAATCTAAAAGGCCACGTCTGGTTGTTTCCAGCTTCTTCTTCTATATATACATTTTAAAACAACTTTATGGAAGTTTAGTTTATCTACAATAAACTGTACTTAATTAAAGCATAGAAATTGATGAGTTCTGACAGATTTATACAGAGATTGCTATGGACTGAATTGTGTCCACCCAAAATTCATATGTTGAAGCCCTAACCCCTCAATGTGACTGTATTTGGAGATGAGGCCTACAAGGAAATAATTAAGGTTAAATGAAGTACCTGACACAATAAGATTATTCTCCTTATAAGAATAGAAAGAGACAGCAGAGCACTCTCTCTTTTTCCTTCTGTCTTTCTCTCTTCATGTCTCTCTGTCTCTCTTTGTATCTCTCTGTCTCTGTCTCTATTTGTCTCTCTTTATTTGCTCTACTTGTCTCTCTCTCTCTGTCTCTCTGCATCTCTCTCTCAGTCCCTCTCTTTCTCTCTGTCTCTTTCTGTGTGTCTCTGTCTCTCTCTGTCTCTGTCTGTCTGTCTTGGTCTGTCTCTCTGCCTCCGTCTGTCACTCTCCGTGTCTCTGCCTCTCTGTCTCTCTTCCTCTCTCTCTGACATGCAGGCACACGGTGGGAAGGTGACCGTCTACAAGCCAGGAAGAGAGCACACACCAGAACCTGACCGTACTGGCACCCTGATCTCAGACTTCCAGCCTCCAGAACTGTGAGAAAGTAAATTTCTGTTGTCTAAGCTGCCCAATCTACGGTATTTTGTTATGGCAGCCTGAGCTAAGACACTCATGAAGCCACCACCACTACAGTCAGGAAACAAAACAATTCTATCCACCTACCCCAATTTTTTATTCCTTTTACAACAGACTGAAAAACTTTAAACTTGAGACTAGGAAAGAGAAATCTGCTGTAGGAAAAAAAAAAAACATAATCCTTTCCAAAATGCCCCTTGAAATATTTTGTTGCCTATGATATCATTATGTCAAATTTTAACAAAGAAAAGAAGCCATTATGCAATTAAGGCAAAGAATTCACGGTAATTCAGCCCTGAGCATCCAGTGAGGCTGCACGCAGTTGCCAGCTCTGAACTGGTTCTCGTAACCTGTATAAACTTTCCAGCTGAAGCTTGACAGCGACTCCTCAGAAGCAACAGGTTCTCGGAGCATAGAGAATTCTGGAGTGTTTTGGAAAAGGAAGCCTTTGATGCTTTCTGGCCTCTTCCTTCCCTCACTTCCCAGGAATCAAATTCCCTTCTCCTTCTGGACACACTTTCTTAACCCTTGTCACTCCTCCCTCACTCCCACCACAGGCTTGGTCAGTGCAGCTCCCTGAGGGGAGGGCATCCTGTGGTTCCCTGCTGTGCCCCCGGGGCCCACACAGTGTCCAGCAAGAGTTGCTGCACAGGAAATGTTCGTGGAATGAACCCCCAGATTAAATTAAGTGAAAAGGAGTTGACCAAAGAAATGGCAGCCATTTGAGGTCGTAGATTTTGATATTTAATGCATATTAAGGCAGCCTGGAATGTCATCTAGTAAATTGCCTTTTGATTTTTATGAGATCTCTGGGCAGGCAGGGCTGGCAGAATAGAGAAATTATTCTCGCCGCCTAGAGGAAATGGCCGGAACGCAGTATCACAGGATGAAAGGCCCCTCTCTGGTCTAATCCACACTCCCAGCTACAGCTCCCACCTGCCCTGCACGCAACTGACGGTCCAGATACCACGGAGTGCTTATTGTGTGTCCTGTCTCTGCTTTTGCCCATCTTGTCACCCTCTGCAGAACCAAACTAAAATGGAGTCACTATGTCAGGGACAAAACGCAGTAGACCAACGCAGGCACATTAAGAAAATGCAACTTAACCTTACCTAAGCTGTAGGAATTTACAGCTCTTCTCAGAGATCAGCAGAGGATGCCAGCCAATCCCCAAACGCCAAGTCTGTTCACACCATCTCTGGACTTCCTTGTTCCCCTGACTCAGCTACCTGATGCAAATAAGGAAGAAGACCACCAGGTGACCAATCAGCTGAAAAAGCAAAAACTTTGGCATTTACCCCTTGAAAATCCCTTAGTCTGTGAACAACTCAGAACTCATCGCCTCTTGCAGCCTTGAGTTTCCTGGCTTGTGGATTGAAACCCTCGTGATAACCTCACCTTTCTGCTTTGTTTCACTCGGTGTGCAGTTGGTTTTGACATGTTTCACATATGCACTTCCCACTTTGTCTGCTGTGACCTCCAGCACAGTCTTCGAGTCCAAGCTCAAAGCCTCCTTTCCTTTGGAGCCTTCTCTGAGTCCAACTCTCACAGTGCATTGCTGCTTGTCTGCCATAGGCTCTCCCACATCACTTCCACCATCTGCCTCTTGTTTGTCTTTCACGCTACACAGTGAGCGCCTTGAGGGATGCTGTTGAGTATTAATCATCTCATAAACCCGCTGCCTAATCCGGGGCTATGCACCTAAAGCCTCTCAGTGAACACTTGTAGAGTTTAATTGTCCAATAAGCCCTTCTCACTTTCTCCCCCCGATGGAGTAGAGGGCAGAGGAGGTAGCTGCTGCAGTGGGACAAGCCCGGCCGTAGTCCTAACAGCCTTGGCTTTAAATTCTGGTCCATCACCTTCTCTATTCGTTTTCTATGGCTGTGCAACCAATTAACACAAGCTAGGTGGTTTTAAACAACAGCTGTTTATTATCTCCTGGCTTCTGTAGGCCAGGAGTCCAGACACAGCTGAGCTGCGTTCTCTGCTCAAAGCTTCACAAGGTTGCAGTCAAGGCGTCAGCTGAGTTGAGTTCCTTTCTGGGGCTCAGGGCTTTCAAGCGCAAGTGGTTGTTGGCAGAATTCAGTTCCTTGAGGTTGTAGGATGGAGGCCCCATTCTATTGTTGGCTGTCAGCTGGGAATGTGTCAACCCCTAAGGCTACCTGTGTTCCTTCTCACATGGCCTTCTCCAACTTCACAGCCAGCAATGGAGAGTGTCCTTCATGTCTAGCCTCTCTCATTCTTCCAATCTCTGACTTTCTCTGTCTCTGGCCTCTCCGCACAGATTTAAAGGGTCATGTGATTTGTCAGGCCCACCTGCATGTTTTCCCTTCTGATTAACTCAAAGTCAGCCGATAAGTAATCTTAATTACATATGCACAGTCCTTTTGCCATATAACATAACCTAATTAGGACAGTTCTGACCCATCACATCCACAGGTTCTGTTTACATTCAAGGGAAAGGAATTATACAAGGGCAAGGTTCAGTGGTTTCATTTTAGCTTTCTGTTCACCCCAGCTCCTCAGGCTACATTAGCTCCTTTTGAATGTCAGTTTCCCTACCGGAAAATTGGATAAATAAACCTATCTCCCAGACTTGTGGGGAAGATTAAATAAAATTCGTGAAAGAGCCACTTAGTAACTGCAGGTCTCTTCTCTTCTTCCTGTTTATTCTGGGCTGCCTGTCTCTTAACTGTTCCCGAGTTATCCTGAGAACATACACCAGCCGGACTGCATGCCTATGAAATGACTCTATGAGATGCTTAGTAACAAATGTAGATTTAAAAGCAAAAACTAATACATAATGTCCGGCTATCTGATTTTTGGAGGGCAGTGAGAGCTGAGATCATCCAGAATTAGCCCATGTCTCAAGTGAAGATGATTTTATAAAGACTGAAATCCAAACTCCTCACGTAGAAGATTACTCCTATAAAAGGCTTAGACCACCATTTGTCTTGATAAAACAAACAAACAAAAAAAGTCTTGTCCATGGTGCTTGAGTTTTAATAAATTAGATGCTATGAGAAAGAAAACCCATGGCACTGGCTTTTAAACAAACTAGATGCTCTGAGCCCAGAGTTAAGGGTGCTCTCAGCTTTCAGGATAGAGCTGATACAGGACAAGGCAAAGCTGGTGCTCTCAGCGCTCTTTCTCAGTCAGTCCTTGCTGCGGGCGTCTTCTGCTCGTGCCGACTCCCTGCCCAGCTGCCCGGTGACCTTCACAGTGGAGTCCCATCTAGGCACGTTCTCCTCCAGAAATATCTGATTCTTCCCCACAAAGCCCATCACTCCTAGGTTCTGTCACTTCAGTGCCTGGCTGGGTGCCCGCCTAATTAAGCACAGGAAGAGCGGCAAGGTCAGCCAGTGAGAACTGCTGAATATGACAGCCTCTTCCTGGTCACCTCTGCACTTTACAGAGGCGTTCAGTGTTATTCAACCAAAGGAGACTTCCTTCCCTCTGGGGACTCAGGTAGACCCCTCCGCTCCCCCAGCACACAGAGCCATAGCTCTTCCCCTGGTGGAGTGGAAACCTACTGCCTACAAGGCTCCGCCAGTGGCATATGGCACACCGCTCGCATGGAGGGTCATGTTCCATCACTCCAAACCCTGTGGGCCCTAAATGCAGAATGACTTGCGGTCCCTCACGTGGGTCATGTGCTTTCTTACACATAGCCCCAAGCGTGAACGATCCTCCTCACACTTCTCTCTGCTCCTTCCCACACTTCTCTCTGCTCATCCCCACTCAGTCTTCAGGATTCGACTTAGAGGTCACCTGCTCCAGGAAGCCCCTCCCCTCCGAAGTCTGGGATCGGCGCCCTTCCCTCTGCTCCCACAGCCCCGTCACGGTATTCATCACACTGGGGCTGAAACTGCCATACAGGGGGGCCAGTCTGTCACTCCCAATAGTTGGTGAACCTACACAGTCTCCAGTACCGTACTTGACATTTGCTTAACATGCAAGAAACTTTGTGGAAGGAAAAGAGGAAGGGAGGGAGGGAGGAAAGAAGCAAAGAAAGGATGGGAAGAGAAGGGAAGGCAAGGACCATAAGGATGTTATATTGACATGATGGGCTCGAGGCAAAGTAGCTGGTTGGGGAATATGGTGGAGTGACAAAGCCAACCTGAGCTCTTGGGACATCCTGAAGGAGGAGCAGTCACAGACACCTTGTATCAGCACTTCAGCCGGGTGTCAAGGGCAGGCAGCCAGTCCTGGTTACAGGCTCTGCCACATACTCACTGTGAGACCCTAAATAGGTCCCTTCCCCAGGAAAAGTCTCAGCTTCCTGCTTGAATAACGTGTGGCGTAGCTGGATTCTCTGGCTTCTGGCGTCTATGAAGAGAAGCTTGCTGAGAGTCGTGATGCCCTGAGCCACCAGATATCAAGCATCCTCTCTGCCCAAAGCCTAGCCCTGAGTTTTCTGCTTGTTACTTAGTCTGAGGGGGCTCATGTTTGGGTCGATGAATGAGCTTCCCAAAGCTGAGATTTCACCAGTTAAGACTGAAGTTCACTGCAGCCCTTAAGTGGTCAAACCATAGCAAATGAAAACTGACTGGGAGCGATCAGGAGATGTTTTCTGGGTCAGATCCATCACTTTCTCCGTTAATGTGTTCCACCAGCAGCAGTGATACAGGATTCTCAGGAGAGGAGTCACAGAGCAATGGAGAAGCACCCATGCTGGTTTCACTTAGCAGCATCTGACTCAGTGAACTGGTCCTCATCTGGCACAAATGCCAAAGTAGGGCACTTTGTGGGCAGAACATGGGTTGTCAGGTTTCTGCCAAGCCAGGGAAGGAGGGTAGACAGGCCCCCCCCAGTGCTCTCATATCCCTCAGAGGAGGAGCTCTGCAACAGAGCAAGTGATTCAAATTCATGGAGCTGAAAATCCCCAGTAGAAGGCAGTGAGAAAGTAAGCCAGGGACCATGCTCTCAGATTATGTCATTTACTTCTTAAAATGTTAGTTACAAAAACACAGATGAAACAAGGGAAAATGTTTATAAGGTAATGTTAAAAGAAAAAGCAAGATGCAGATTTGTATCTGTAGTGTGGTTATAATTATGCAAACCAACAAAAGCGAAAAACCCAGAAAACTCTGTATAAGGACAAATAATGACATAGAGATCTCCGCCTGGTAGAATGATTATCATTGAAAAATTCTATTTTCTCCACTTTTCTGAAAAGTGCCTATATTTTATGTTATTAAAATATAGTTAAATATTTTAAAAATAATCATCTGAGAAAGAGCCCTTAAGGATCATTTAGTTCAGTGGCTGCCAAGCATGTTTTTTTCTGAGTACCCAGCTGGCTGCCTCAGCGTCTCCAGGGAAGCTTATTAAATATGCAAGGGTCTAGGCCACAGCCCTAGACATCTTTACATAGCAAGCCTGGCATTGGACCCAGGAATCTGCATTCATTAAGCCAAAAATAAAAAGCCCTCTCATATATCTGGAGAAAACCATAATTAGAAAAGATACATGCACCCCAATGTTCACTGCAGCACTATTTACAATAGCCAGGACATGGAAGCAACCTAAATGTCCATCAAGAGAGGAATGGATAAAGAAGATGCGGTACATATATACAATGGAATATTACTCAGCCATAAAAAAGAACAAAATAATGCCATATGCAGCAACATGGATGGACCTAGAGATTGTCATACTGAGTGAAGTAAGTCAGAGAGAGAAAGACAAATATATGATATCGCTTATACGTGGAATCTAAAAAACAGGGTACAAATGAACTTGTCTACAAAACAGAAATAGAGTTACTGATGTAGAAAATAAACTTATGGTTACCAGGGGGTGAGGGCGGGGAAAGAAGAAATTGGAAGACTGGGATTGACATATATACACAACTATATATAAAATAGGTTAACTAACAAGGACTTACTGTATAGCATAGGGAACTCTACTCAATATTCTGAGGTGGCCTAAATGGGAAAAGAATATAAAAAAGAGTGGATATATGTATATGTATAACAGATTCACTTTGCTGTACACCTGAAACCAGCACAACATTGTAAATCAACTATACTCCAATTAAAAAAAAAAAAAAAAAGCTTGCCAGGTTCTTCCAAAGTGGACCCAGAGTTGTAGGTGGTTGTTCTGGTGCAGTCCATCCTCACACTTTGCAGAATGAGGAAACTGAGGCCCCAGAGAGCGGACTCCCCTACCAGGTATGAGACAGAAACAGGACCAGAGCTCAGAACCCATTCTGGCGGAGCACAGTGGGCTCCAGATAATTAGACAAAGAATTTTGAGCTGTGAGAACTCTATGCCCTTTCTGTGTTTCTTGTCATTGTGTGGTATGGCTCCAAAGACAGAGCCTTCCGGAATGCTCTGACCCAGGAGACTGCTTAAGAATGCTTACTGGAGTCAACATGCTCTTCTTGTGACCTTTTATGAACAAAGGCATCCGACCCTCTGGATCTGAAATTGATATGGAGGAATTGGATTAAAAGGCTCCGATTCTGCCCTCTCTCCCTAAGGGCTAGCATTACAATGTCTGTTTATTTTGGCCTTCAGGGCAGAAAGTGAAATTGCTCATCCTCCTTTGATGTACAAGGTTGGTGTGTCTAAATGGGATGCTGGAAGGGCGGGCTGGCCCCAGCCTTTTGGCCACACCTCTGCTCATGAAGGGGGCTAACCTTCAGCCTGGGAATGGAGCAGAAACGGCAGGAGCAGTGGGAGATCAGAGAGGCAGCAGCAGTCAGAGCTGCCGAGTCAGTTCTGCGCATGCTCCTAATCATTACCCCACATGCCGTCAGCCAGGTAGGTCCTTCCCTGCAGCGGCCTGTCAGAGCTGCCTTCTTTCTTATGTATTTCTCATTAAAAGATGACATTGGAGATGTTGGGTATCAACCTCTCCATTTTTTTTGCCTCCTGTGGACACAACTGGATGCTTCCTGTGGAAGCACCTGGATGGTGCTCCCTTCTCATCTCCTGCAGCATAAGCAGCCCCTGCCCCACAGTGTGAAGATCAGGGGGTTTGGAGAACAGCTGATGTCCTGGCCAGAGGCTCACTCATGCTACTTCAAAGGAAAAAAGGGTTTAGTGTTGGGATATCCAGGGTCTGGAGCAGAGACAGAAAAGCAGTCAAGCAGCAGGCAGTTCTAGGTGCCAGCAATACCAATGATAATGATAACAATAACAATACCTAACGCGGGCAAGATAGGGTTTCCTTTCATCCTCATGTCTTCCTTCCCTCCCCTCCTCCTCCCTAGTGAAGAGGGTATCTGTGATAAGACAGCGTAGAGAGACTGAGGCTTTGCTGAAAGTATCCCAAGTCCCAAGAGGCATCCACACTGCAGCATCTAAAGACCCACCGTAGATGGCCAGGAGGAGGGTCAGAGTGACCACGGAGCATTTGCAGCCCTCCTCCTGGATGAAGATGAAGGTCCTGAGGAGAGAACTGAGGCTTGGCTCAACAGGATATAAAGACAGAAAGACTCAAGGGCAGGGTGACTGGAGAACACAGGGAGAAAGGAGTCCTCTGGACAGCCCTCCAAGGCAGACTTCATTTATACTGCAAGTGAATCAGGGGGAAAGTCAAGAAATATTTTGCACCACCATCTGAATTCAGTGTGCTTAATCTACTTCTCTTTTTGGTGATGGGGTACCTACCTGTCATTTCCAAACTTGCAGATAGACTGAGGGGTTACACAATACCATTTAAGTCACCTAATCCTTTAACTTTTACTTTAAATTGGTTCAGATGCCAAACCCACATGTAATAGTAAACTCACAATTTCCACTACCACCTCCACCATCACCAACCAATTCATCTGGAAATTCCTGGGAAGCACTGCACTGCACCTGGCCACCTCTACTTAAACACTCTTACTCTCTGAATTAACTATCAGTTTGCTTCTGGCATCTCACAGCAGCAACCATAAATCCACTGCACATCAGTCTTACTTCCCTCAAATACCACCAAGATTTGCATACTCTCCTTTCTTTTAATTAATGGGCTTTACGTTTTAGAACAGTTTTAGATTCATAAAAAAACTGAGCAGATAGTATAGAGTTCCCATATCCTCCCTCTCCCTTACACACAGTTTCCCTATTAACGTCTTGGATGAATGTGATGCATTTGTTATAAGTAATTAACACATACTGACACATTATGAAATACTTTATATTTATACTATGAACTAGTTTATATCATGATTCAGTCTTTGTGTTGTACAGTTCTATATGCATGATAGCATGTACCCACTATTATAGTATTGTATGACTCAGGGTTCAACAGAACCAGTAAGAGATATATAGGTATAGGTTCAACAGAACCAATAAAATATATTTTAATTTATATTATTAATATTAAATATTACTTAATTAAAATGTTATTTTACATATACATACATACTTAAAATGAGAAGTTGGCTCATGCAATTATGGAGGCCGACAAATCCCAAGATCTTCAGCCAGCAAGGCTGAGACTTGGGAAAGTTGATTGTATTGTTCCAGTCTGAGTCCAAAGGCCTCCAGGTTCAAGACTTGAGAGCTGATGTTTCAGTTTCAGTCTAAAGACAGGAAAAAACTGATGTCCTAGTTCAAGGCAGTCAGACAGGAGCAAATTCCCTCTTACTCAAGGGAGGATTGGCCTTTTTGTTATACTCAGGCCTTCAACTGATTGGAAGAGGCCCACCCATATAAGGGAAGGCATCTGCTTTACTCAGTCTACCCAACTCAATTGTTCATCCCATCCAAAGCATCCTCAGAGACACAGACAGAATAATATTTGGCCAAATATCTGGGCACCCCCCGTAGCCTAGTCAAGTTGATACATAAAATTAACCATCACAAGTATCCTACAGAATAGTTTTACCACACTAAAAAGGCCCTGTGCATAAACTATTCATCCATCTGCCTTCCTCCAACTCCTGGTAACCACTGATCTGTTTTCCATCTCTGTAGTTTGAACTTTTCCATAATGTTATTTAGTTAGAATCATACAATAATCATATAGAGGACCCAATGACTGAGAGAAAATATTTGCAAAACACTTCTGATAAAGGACTTGAGTCCAAAATATACAAAAAACTCTTAAAACTCAACATTATGAACACAAATAATCCAATGGAAAAACAAACAAAATATCTGAACAGACACCTTACCAAAGAAGATGCAAATAGGCATAGGAAACCCATGATATTTTTCACAGAACTAGAACAAATAATCCTAAAATTTATATGGAATCACAAAAGACCCAGAATTGCCAAAGCGATCCTGAGAAAACAGAACAAAGCTGGAGGCATAACCCTTCAGACTTCAGACAATACTACAAAGCTACAGTAATCAAAACAGCATGGTATTGGCAGAAAAATGGACACACAAATCAGAACAGAACACATAAATGGAACAGAATAGAGAGACCAGAAATAAACCCACACACCTAAAGTCAATTAATCTTCAACAAAGGAGGCAAGAATATAAAATGGGAAAAACACAGTCTCTTCAGCAAGTGGTGCTGGGAAAGCGGGACAGCCTCTTGTAAATCAATGAAGTTAGAACACACCCTCACACCATACACAAAAATAAACTCAAACTGGCTTAAAGACTTAAATATAAGACATCACACCATAAAACTCCTAGAAGAGAACATAAGCAAAACATTCTCTGACATAAATCGTAGCAATGTTTTTTTAGGTGAGTCTCCCAAGGCAATAGAAATAAAAGCAAAAATAAACAAATGGGACCTAATCAAACTTAAAAGCTTTGCACAGCAAAGGAAACCATAAAAAAAAAGAGAAAGACAACCTACGGAATGGGAGAAAATGCTTGCAAATGATGCAACAGACCAGGGCTTAATTTCCAAAATATACAAACAGCTCATACAGCTCAACATCAAAAAACCAAAAAACCCTATTAAAAAAATGGGCAGAAGACCTAAATAGGCACCTCTCCAAAGAAGACTTACAGGTGGCCAACAGGCACATGAAATGATGCTCAACATCGCTAATTATCAGAGAAATGCAAATTAAAACTGCAACGAGGTATCACCTCACACCAGTCAGAATGGCCATCATCAAAAATTCTATAAATAACAAATGCTGGAGAGGGTGTGGAGAAAAGGGAACCCTCCTACACTGTTGGTGGGAATGTAAATCGGTGCAGCCACTATGGAGAACAGTATGGAGGTTCCTTAAAAAAATAAAAATAGAGCTACCATATGGTCCAGCAATCCCACTCCTGGGCTTGTATCCAGAAAAGGCAAAAACTCTATTTGAAAAAGATACATGCACCACAATCTTCATAGCAGCACTATATACAATAGCCAAGACATGGAAATAACCTAAGTGTCCATCAACAGATGAGTGGATAAAGAAGATGTGGGGTGTGTGTGTGTGTGTGTGTGTATACACACACACACACACACACACACACACACACACACACACACACATATGGAATATTACTCAGCCATAAAAAATGATATAATGCCATTTGCAGCAATGTGGATGGACCTAGAGATTATCATACTAAGTGAAGTACATGAGACAGATTAAAAATATCATATGATATCACTTATATGTGGAATCTAAAAAATATGATACAAATGAACTTATTTACAAAACAGAAACAGACTCACAGACATGGAAAACAAACTTATGGTTACCAAAGGGAAGCAGGGGGAGGGGTAAATTAGGAGTATGGATGAACAGATACACACTACTGTATATAAAGTAGATAAACAACAAGGACCTACTGTATAGCCAGGGAACTATATTCAATATCTTGTAATAACCTATAATGGAAAAAAGTCTGAAAAAAATATATATATAAAGCTGAATTACTTTACTGTACACCTGAAACTAACACAACACTGTAACTCAACTATACTTCAATTTAAAAAATAGGCATAAGAAAAGATGCTCAACACCATATGTCACAAGGGAATTGCAAATGAAAACAATAATGAAGTATCACTACACACTTAATAGAATGGCTAAAATCCAAAAAACTGACAGCACCAAATGCTAGTCAGGAGCAACAGGAATGCATTCAGTGTTGGTGGGAATACAAATGGTACAGCCACTTGGGAAGGCAGTTTGGCAGCTTCTTACAAAACTAAACATAAGAATCAGCAATCACCATGTTCCTAGGTACTTACCCAACTGAGTTCAACACGCATGTCCACAGGAGGAGGACCTTCAAGATGGCAGAGGGCTAAGATGTGGAGATCACCTTCCTCCCCACAAATACATCAAAAATACATCTACATGTGGAACAACTCCTACAGAACACCTACTGTATGCTGGCAGAAGACCTCAGACTTCCCAAAAGGCAAGAAACTCACCACGTACCTGGGTAGGGCAAAAGAAAAAAGAAAAAACAGAGACAAAAGAATAGGGAAGGGACCTCCACCTCTGGGAGAGAGCTGTGGAGGAAATGTTTCGACACACTAGGAAGCCCCTTCACTGGTGGAGATGGGGGGTGGCGGGGGGAAGCTTTGAAGCCACGGAGGAGAGTGCAGCAACAGGGGTGCAGAGGGCAAAGCAGAGAGATTCCCGCACAGAGGATTGGGGCCGACCAGCACTCACCAGCCTGAGAGGCTTGTCTGCTCACCCACCGGGACAGGTGGGGGCTGGGAGCTGAGGCTCGAGCTTCGGAGGTCAGATGCCAGGAAGAGGACTGGGGTTGGCTGCATGAAAACAGCCTGAAGGGGGCTAGTGCGCCACAGCTAGCTGGGAGGGGGTCCGGGAAAAAGTCTGGAACTGCCTAAGAGGCAACAGACCATTGTTTCGGGCTGTGCGAGGAGAGGAGATTCAGAGCACTGCCTAAACGAGCTTCAGAGAGGGGTGCGAGCCATGGCTATCAGCGTGGACCACCAGAGACAGGCATGAAATGCTAATGCTGCTGCTGCAGCCACCAAGAAGCCTATGTGCAAGCACAGGTCAGTATCCACACCTCCCCTCCCAGGAGCCTGTGCAGCCCACCACTGCCAGGGTCCCGTGATCCAGGGACAACTTCCCTGGGAGAACGCACAGCTCGCCTCAGGCTGTTGCAATGTCATGCTGGCCTCTGCTGCCGCAGGCTCGCCCCGCATTCCGTACCCATCCCTCTCCCCGGCCTGAGTGAGCCAGAGCCCCCTAATCAGCTGCTCCTTTAACCCTTTCCTGTCTGGGTGAAGAACAGACGCCACATGGCAACCTACATGCAGAGGCGGGGCCAAAACCAAAGCCGAACCCCAAGAGTTGTGCAAACAAAGAAGAGAAAGGGAATTTTCTCCCTGTAGCCTCAGAAGTAGTGGATTAAATCTCCACAGTCAACTTGATGTACCCTGCATCTGTGGAATACCTGAAGAGACAACGAATCATCCCAAAATTGAGGTGGTGGACTTTGGGAGCAACTGTAGACTTGGGATTTGCTATATGCGAATGACTAGTTTCTGATTTACATGTTTATCTTAGTTTAGTTTTTAGCACTTGTTATCATTGGTGGATTTGTTTATTGGTTTGGTTGCGCTCTCCTTTTTTTATTTTAGTACTTTTAAAATTTTTTATTTTAATAATATATTTTTAAATTTTTAATTTTAATAACTTTATTTTATTATATTATTTTCTTTCTTTCTTTTTTCTCCCTTTTCTTCTGAGACATGTGGCTGACAGGGTCTTGGTGCTCCAGCCGGGTGTTAGGCCTGAGCCTCAGAGGTGGGACGGCCGAGTTCAGGACATTGACCACCAGAGACCTCCCGGCCCCACGTAATATCAAGCAGCGAGAGCTCCCCCAGAGATCTCTGTCTCAACGCTAAGACTGAGCTCCACTCAACAACCAGTAAGCTCTAGTGCTGGACACCCCATGCCAAACAACTAGCAAGACAGGAATACAACCCCATCCATTAGCAGAGAGGCTGCCTAAAGTCATAATAAGTTCACAGACAACCCAAAACACACCAGTGGATTCAGTCCTGCCCATAAGAAAGACAAGGTCCAGCCTCATCCACCAGAACACAGGCACCAGTCCCCTCCACCAGGAAGCCTACAGAACCCACTGAAACAACCATACCCACTGGGGGCAGACGTCAAAAACAACAGAAACTACAAACCTGCAGCCTGCAAAAAAGAGACCCCAAACACAGTAAGTTAAGCAAAATGAGAAGACAGAGAAATACACAGCAAATGAAGGAGCAAGGTAAAAACCCATCAGCTAAAACAAATGAAGAGGAAATAGGCAGTCTACCTGAAAAAGAATTCAGAATAATGATAGTAAAGATGATCCAAAATCTTGGAAATACAATGCAGAAAATACAAGAAATGTTTAACAAGGAACTAGAGAAACTAAAGAGCAAACAAACAACGATGAACAACACAATAAATGAAATTAAAAATTCTCGAGAAGGAATCAATAGCAGAATAACTGAGGCGGAAGAACAGATAAGTGACCTCGAAGATAAAATAGTGGAAATAACTACTGCAGAGCAGAATAAAGCAAAAAGAATGAAAAGAATTGAGGACAGTTTCAGAGACCTCTGGGACAACATTAAAGGCACTAACATTCAAATTATAAGGGTCCCAGATGAAGAAGAGAAAAAGAAAGGGACTGAGAAAATACTTGAAGAGATTACAGTTGAAAACTTCCCTAATATGGAAAAGGAAATAGTCAATTAAATCCAGGAAGCACAGAAAGTCCCATACAGGATAAATCCAAGGAGAAACACCTTAAGACACATATTAATCAAACTATCAAAAATTAGATACAAAGAAAAAATATTAAAAGCAGCAAGGGAAAAGCAACAAATAATATACAAGGGAATCCCCATAAGGTTAATATCTGATCTTTCAGCAGAAACTCTGCAAGCCAGAAGGGAGTGGCAGGATATACTTAAAGTGATGAAGGAGAAAAACCTACAACCAAGATTACTCTACCCAGCAAGGATCTCATTCAGATGTGATGGAGAAATTAAAACCTTTACAGATAAGCAAAAGCTGAGAGAGTTCAGCACCACCAAACCAGCTTTACAACAAATGCTAAAGGAACGTCTCTAGGCAAGAAACACAGAGAAGGAAAACACCTACAATAACAAACCCAAAACATTTAAGAAAATGGGAATAGGAACATACATATCAATAATTACCTTAAATGTAAATGGATTAAATGCTCCCACCAAAAGACACAGACTGGCTGAATGGATACAAAAAGAAGACCCATATATATGCTGTCTACAAGAGACCCACTTCAGACCGAGGGACACATACAGACTGAAAGTGAGGGGAGGGAAAAAGATATTCCCTGCAAATGGAAATCGAAAGAAAGCTAGAGTAGCAATTCTCATATCAGACAAAGTAGACTTCAAAATAAAGACTATTACAAGAGACAAAGAAGGACACTACATCAATCCAAGAAGAAGATATAACAATTGTAAATACTTATGCACCCAACATAGGAGCACCTCAATACATAAGACAAATGCTAACAGCCATAAAAGGTGAAATCGACAGTAACACAATAATAGTAGCGGACTTTAACACTCCACTTTCACCAATGGACAGATCAACAAAAATGAAAATAAGTAAGGAAACACAAGCTTTAAATGCCACATTAAACAAAATGGACTTAACTGATATGTATAGCACATTCCATCCAAAAGCAACAGAATACACTTTCTTCTCAAGTGCTCATGGAACATTCTCCAGGATAGATCATACCTTAGGTCACAAATCAAGCCTTGGTAAATTTAAGAAAATTTAAATCGTATCAAGTATCTTTTCCGACCACAATGCTATGAGAATAGATATCAATTACAGGAAAAGAACTGTAAAAAATACAAACACATGGAGGCTAAACAATACACTACTAAATAACCAAGAGATCACTGAAGAAATCAAAGAGGAAATCAAAAAATACCTAGAAACAAATGACAATGAAAACTCGACGACCCAAAACCTATGAGAGGCAGCAAAAGCAGTTCTAAGCGGGAAGTTTATAGTAATACAATCCTACCTCAAGAAACAAGAAACATCTCAAATAAACAACTTAACCTTACACCTAAAGCAATTAGAGAAAGAAGAACAAAACAACCCCAAAGTTAGAAGAAGGAAAGAAATCATAAAGATCAGATCAGAAATAAATGAAAAAGAGATGAAGGAAACGATAGCAAAGATCAATGAAACTAAAAGCTCGTTCTTTGAGAAGATAAAGAAAATTGAGAAACCATTAGCCAGACTCATCAAGAAAAAAGGGAGAAGACTCAAATCAATAGAATTAGAAATGAAAAAGGAGAAGTAACAACTGACACTGCAGAAATACAAAGGATCGTGAGAGATTACTACAGCAACTATATGCCAATAAAATGGACAACCTGGAAGAAATGGACACATTCTTAGAAAAGAATGACCTTCCAAGACTGAACCAGGAAGAAATAGAAAATATGAACAGACCAATCACAAGCACTGAAGTTGAAACTGTGATTAAAAATCTTCCAACAAACAAAAGCCCAGGACCAGATGGCTTCACAGGTGAATTCTATCAAACATTTAGAGAAGAGCTAACACCTATCCTTCTCAAACTCTTCCAAAATATAGCGGAGGGAGGAACACTCCCAAACTCATTTTACAAGGCCACCATCACCCTGATACCAAACCAGATAAAGATGTCACAAAGAAAGAAAACTACACACCAATATCTCTGATGAAAATGGATGCAAATATCCTTAACAAAATACAAGCAAACAGAATCCAACAGCGCATTAAAAGGATCATACACTGTGATCAAGTGGGTCTTATCCCAGGAATGCAAGGATTCTTCAATATATGCAAATCAATCAATGTGACACACCATATTAACAAGCTGAAGGATAAAAACAATATGATCATCTCAATAGATGCAGAAAAAGCTTTCAACAAAATTCAACACACATTTATGATAAAAAACCTCCAGAAAGTAGGCATAGTGGGAACTTACCTCAACATAATAAAGGCCATATATCACAAACTCACAGCCAACATCATTCTCAATGGTGAAGAACTGAAAGCATTTCCACTAAGATCAGGAATAAGACAAGGTTGCGTACTCTCACCACTATTACTCAACAGAACTCTGGAAGTGTTAGCCACAGCAATCAGAGACAAAAAAAGAAATAAAAGGAATCCAAATCAGAAAAGAAGAAGTAAAACTGTCACTGTTTGCAGATGACATGACACTATACATAGAGAATCCTAAAGATGCTACCAGAAAACTACCAGAGCTAATCAATGAATTTGGTAAAGTAGTAGGATATAAAATTAATGCACAGAAATCTCTTGCATTCCTGTACACTAATGATGAAAAATCTGAAAGAGAAATTAAGGAAACACTCCCATTTCCATTGCAACAAAAAGAATAAAATACCTAGGAATAAACCTACCTAAGAAGACAAAAGACCTGTATGCAGAAAACTATAAGACACTGATGAAAGATGTTAACGATGATACAAACAGATGGAGCGATGTACCATGTTCTTGGACTGGAAGAATCAACATTGTGAAAATGACTATACTACCCAATCTACAGATTCAATGCAATCCCTATCAAACGACCACTGGCATTTTTCACAGAACTAGAACAAAAAATTTCACAATTTGTATGGAAACACAAAAGACCCTGAATAGCCAAAGCAATCTTGAGAAAGAAAAACGGAGCTGGAGGAATCAGGCTCCCTGACTTCAGACTATGCTACAAAGCTACAGCAATCAAGACAGTATGGTACTGGCACTAAAACAGAAATATAGATCAATGGAACAGGATGGAAAGCCCAGAGATAAACCCACACACATATGGTCACCTTAGTTTTGATAAAGGAGGCAAGAATACACAATGGAGAAAAGACAGCCTCTTCAATAAGTGGTGCTGGGAAAACTGGACAGCTGCATGTAAAAGAATGAAATTAGAACACTCCTTAACACCATACACAAAAATAAACTCAAAATGGATTAGAGACCTAAATGTAAGGTCAGACACTATAAAACTATTAGAGGAAAACATAGGCAGAACACTCTATGACATAAATCACAACAAGATCCTTTTTGACCCACCTCCTAGAGAAATGGAAATAAAAACAAAAATAAGCAAATGGGACCTAATGAAACTTAAAAGCTTCTGCACAGCAAAGGAAACCATAAACAAGATGAAAAGACAACACTCAGAATGGGAGAAAATATTTGCAAATGAAGCAACTGAGAAAGGATTAATCTCCAAAATATACAAGCAGCTCAAGCAGCTCAATATCAAAAAAACAAACAACCTAATCCAAAAATGGGCAGAAGATCTAAATAGATATTTCTCCAAAGAAGATATACAGATTGCCAACAAACACATGAAAGGATGCTCAACATCACTAATCATTAGAGAAATGCAAATCAAAACTACAATGAGGTATCACCTCACACTGATCATAAGGGCCATCATCAAAAAATCTACAAACAATAAATGCTGGAGAGGGTGTAGAGAAAAGGGAACCTCTTGCACTGTTGGTGGGAATGTAAATTGATACAGCCACTATGGAGAACAGTATGGAGGTTCCTTACAAAACTAAAAATAGAATTACCATATGATCCAGCAATCCCACTACTGGGCATATACCCTGAGAAAACTGTAGTTCAAAAAGAGTCATATAGCACAATGTTCATTGCAGCACTATTTACAATAGCCAGGATATGGAAGCAACCTAATTGTCCATCGACAGATGAACAGATAAAGAAGATGTGGCACATATATAAAATGGAATATTACTCAGCCATTAAAAGAAATGAAATTGAGTTATTTGTAGTGAGGTGGATGGACCTAGAGTCTGTCATACAGAGTGAAGTAGGTCAGAAAGAGAAAAACGAATACCGTATGCTAACACATATATATGGATTAAAAAAAAAAAAGGTTCTGAAGAACCTAGGGACAGGCCAGGAATAAAGACACAGATGTAGAGAATGGACTTGAGGACACAGGGAGGGGGAATGGTAAGCTGGGACGAAGTGATAGAGTGGCATTGACATATATACACTACCAAATGTAAAACAGATAGCTAGTGGGAAGCAGCTGCATAGCTCAGGTAGATCAGCTCTGTGCTTTGTGACCACCCAGAGGGATGGGATAGGGAGAGTGGGAGGGAGACGCAAGAGGGAGGGGATATGGAGATATATGTATACATATAGTTGATTCACTTTGTTATACAGCGGAAACTAACACAACTATGTAACGCAATTATACTCCAATAAAGATGTTAAAAAAAAATCGCATGTCCACACAAAAACCTGCAAATGAATGTCTACGGTAGCTTCATTCATAAGCACAAAGCAGGAACAAGATGCCCTTCAAGAGACGGATGGATAAAAAACTAAAGCAGCACAGGGAGGAGGGAGAGAAGTGGATGAGTTTGTGAGATCTCCACTGCTACATAAGAGGTCAAAGCCACACCTTCACCTGCGACTCAGTGGTATCACTGGAATCCACAGGATGGTCTGTCCTATTAGAAAGCTGAGCACGATCAGCACTGGAAAGCACTTAGCACTTTCTGGAAAGTGGTAGGTGCAGAATACATGTTATAATGCTTTCCCTTGCCGCGGATTCCATAAATCAGAGGGAGGGGCTTGTTGCCTTCCTGAGGTGATGTCTAGGCGTCGTCTGCTTTTTGTTTTATATCTTATCTTTCCATCTGCAGCAGGATGGTGGAATAGCCAAAGACTGACTTGGAAGGTACTAAAAGACACACCACGCAATTCAGTTCAGCTCACCCAACACTTGTTGATACCTGCTGTGTTACCAAACTAGTCTCAGAATATCTTTCTCATTGGCCAGGGTCACACTGTGGCCTTTAAGGACCTCAAATGCAGGCTGCACTGAAGTGAACTAAAGGCCCCTACTGAATGCAACTTTGTTATTAGGCAGAAGTAAGACATTAGTACCTGCTGACAAGAACCAGGAGGAATCAGCGTTCAGAGAAGAAGGGATGGAGGCATTAGGATTTGGCAATAGAAAGGTCTAGAGCTCAAAGGTGGGATGTGCAAATTTGAGGCTGGAGGGCTCCTCAGATCTAGAGGCAACATGTGGGCTTCAAATAGAGTGTGAATTTCTGAAACCTGATCGACTCTCTGTTTGCTAACATGTTATTTGCACGCAGGAGATTCTGAAAGAACATTTATCTTGATAATTTTAAGGGACTAGCAAGGAGACTTGCTTAGCGTTACCAAAGGAATTCATTGTAGGTCTAGGTCAAGGACTCAAGTGTCTACTCTCCACCCAGTGGTCTTTCATCTAGCTTGTGTGACTGCTTCTAACCTCACTTCTTGGGTGGTAAGTACGCTCTCAATGGGCCTCTCAGGATGTGATGGAGGAATGGAAAATGCCTTGAGATGAGAAGAGTAAGAGAACTGTGAAATATGAACTCAGTGATAGAGAAAAGATGACTTGCTTGAGTCTGAGAAAGGAAAGACTAGAATCTTGGGGGAAGCAGCAGGGTTCAGTGGGGTGGTGAGCAAGCAGTGCCCAAAGAGGTCTTAGGGAGTCACTCAGGGAACTGGGAGGAAGGCCAGTCTTAAAGGCACAGGTGCAGTGCAGGCTGCCACCATGGCTTGACTTTTGAGTTTGCTCACGCACATTTTCATTTCTAGTGACAGACAACTTGAGGCTCCAGAGAGGCATTTATTACACAACAGTTCAGGTTAGGTGTTTTTCATTCCATTCTGGCCAAAATTGATTTGATATTTTTCTGATGTAAATTAGGTTGGAGTACTCTGGGAAGCAAATTCTGTCTTCCAAGTTCAGTTTTCAACACTCATAATATATTAGTTTCTGCCATTGGTAGATCTAACGTGACTGGCTGAGTATGAATCACCATAAAATTGATAAAATTGAAAAAGGAAAGAGCAAGAGGCCAAATTATAATTCAGAGTTGGTATGTTTGTACAGTTATATCTACTAGGGATATGTATAACATATTTAGATGAATTGTAGGGTAAAAAGGTCCTTGGAAGAAATGCCGCATGTAGCTCTCTACAGAAAGACCTAACTTCTCAATCAGCTATGATAGCTTGTCTAAATCACACTAACTCACTGGGAATTTCTTTTAAGGAGTCATATCCCAAGACAAAGAGTCAATTACCAGATATGAGGTTAGTGGTCATGTTGTAGATCAAAGACCACTGAATGGAAAGTGGAGGTCGTTGACCCAGACAAACAAGTTCCTTTTTTAAACCTGAGCAAGTGCCCTCCCCTCTCTGCACTGCCTACCCCTCTTCTCGACTGAGGGGATGGAGTAGATGCAGGGAGAAAAGTAGGTTTCAGCTCTCATCCCTCCTCCAGTGATACGAGAGTAGCTCCTGGAAGTGGATGCAGACATTACTTCCAAAGTCGATGACAAAAGTGTCCTGATCATCTCCATCAGTTATGACTAAAAGAGAATAGATTTGACTATCCTGGACCATATAATCTTCATGGGGTCAGCCTTGTGATCTCCACACAAAAGGTGAATTTGTTATTTATGGGCTTGGTGAGTTATACAAACCTAGGTTGGAATTCTGGCTTCTTACCAGCTGTGTGGCTACCTCAATTTTCTGAGCTCTATAAAGTAGGAATGATAAGTGTACCTACTCTATAGGGCTATTGTGTAAATGGGAAAATAACTATATGAAGTGGCTTACCACGTTGTAAATGCTCAAAACTCCTATCTGTTATTATTATTGATGTTATTAATGATGAAGATATTATTATTTATATTAACATCAGTGCACTCTCTCCAAACTTCTTTTCAAAACATATCTCCAGGGCTGCCTCTACTATGCTGGGTACCGGACTAAGCACTGGGATGTAGTGATGCCGTCAAATGCCTTGTGAAAGTGAAGGAGCCCAAAGTCTACGTGAACGATTCCCAAAAGTGTTTTAGGAGAGGCTGGAAGGGGTACAGTGATGACTTAAAGGAAGGGAAGAGAAATCAGCTTTGCTCTGGAGATCAGGAAACACTTCATGGAGTTGGAATTGCAGCCTTGAAGGGTGAGTTCACCACATGTGTGAAGAACGAACACATTTTAGCCTGAGGTGACAACAAAGGTCAGCAGCTTGGTATCTTGCCTTGGTCACAGAGGGGCACTTGAGTCAGGAATCTGGTGGCAAAACTTGCATGGTGGGCCATGGAATAAACACTAAGAAGATGAAATTATTTATTAGTGACCCCCATCTTCCCATCAATACCCTCTGTTCCCTCCAGATAGAGGTAGTTTTACCCAAAGCAAAGGAAGCTTATGATTTAGGTCCTGGGAGGGATCTAGTAATCTCTACACATTGTCATATGTTTCTGTGAAATTTGAAAAATCAGCTATTTGAACCACAGATGGTTGAGACTACTATCTCTTCCCATGCCAACTTCCCTTCTGTCACTTTCCTCTTGTCGGATAGTGCTGGAGTAGCTGTGACAATTTCTTTTGGATCTGGCTCAGGAGAAGTTGGCTTCTGAACACATTTAGTTTGGGTCTAGTGGGATATGTTTATGGGGGGTGCGTAGTCATTGCTAGCCATCTGGTGGAAGAATACTATCCAGGTACACTGCTGCTCTGCTCACTCACCTGGGCCCATGACAGCGAAGGTGAGGTTGCCAGCACAGACACATGCTTCAAGGGCCTGGCACTGCAAGTATGTGAATAGGGAAGAGGGACAAGGTTTAAAATACAGAGCCAGAAGCCAAGTCAGGGCAACTTCATTAGATGTGTAAAATTCTAAGTGGAGAATTTGGTTCTCATCGACACCTTGTCAGAACGGTCAGGAATGCAATGACACTTACACCATACACATTTTTCCCTTTTCTGAATGGAATTGTGTGAAACAGAATTTAACCGAATGCCTGCGTTTGTAGGGCACAAGCCTGAAGCAGTGCAACAAGCAGTGAGGACATCTGTGTGTGACGTCATATGTTTTACGTATTCTAAGTATAATAAAAAATATCTTTTTTTAACCAACTATGCTAGAAGACTGAACTATCTTCCTAAGCTAGCTATGAAATATATTACAAAATCATCATCAGTATGAAGAGGTATTGAGTACACAGGCAAAAACTGAAGGAAAAATTATTCAAGAGGTGTGTCAGCCAGTTAATAAAAATAATGTCATTTTCTGGTTTTTGTCATATTTTTAAATTTGTAGTTTATTTAGATCTCTTTCCTCCTTCTAAATAAATATTCACTTTTATATCTAATTTTATACTTAGAATTTTTTCTTTTTCTTAAAGAAGACCCTTCAAATTGTATAAGGTTCAGACCCCCTAAGACCTGGACTGACCCCTGTCCACAGGATGAGTCTTTTTCCATGTACGCTCTCTTTCCCAGAAGAAAATGCTGAAAACCTTCATAACCTTTTCATTATGAAAATCTTTAAAAAGAAAAAAAAAATAGGCTCCTTTCTGCCTCCCTGTGCTCTCCAATTTCCCCTTTCCTTTGCCATTTTCCCTCCTCGATTCTCCATTCCTTTGCTCTACCCTTCCCCTGTTGTGCTGGGTTGTTTTTGTTCTCTGTTGTCTGTATCTCATGCTACGGCCCCTGAACCAGTGGAGCAGAAACTTCATGCAGGTCTTACACCCTTCCTTAGTATGTCTCCAAAAGGATTCCACAAATACTCCACATTTTCTGGGCACCACCTTCTCCAGTCTTCAGGTGTTTCTCTTTCTACAGATCTGTGGCAGACGCCCTTCCCTCAGCCACCCCTGATCTTCCTTATCCTGTAGGCAGCAGGTAGGCAGCAGTGGCCTCAGGGAAGACTGGCATTTTCACCTCCCCGGGGTGAGCGGTTTAAGCTGGCCAGGTAACGCCAGTCACCTCCATCAGGGATTGCACTGGATGGGGGTATGTGACCCAGTGTGGCCAGTGAGACTAAGGGGACATCTGCTGGGGGGCCTTCTCCTTCATAATAAAAGAGAGAATATTGCAAGAGGAAGGTCCCCTTTGCTACCCCTGCCCTACAGCCTGCCTGGAATATTACTTAAGAATATGTTGCTTAAAGCTTCAGTAATCATCCTGTTACTCTTAGTGAAAGGCCAAGAGCATTGCAGGGTGTAGACCCAGAGCCCTGGCATTGCTAGTCCTCTGAATCAACCCTGGAATCACTTATCTCCAGATTTCTTGTATTATTTTGTAAACAAGAAATATCCTTACAGATTTAAGCCACCTTTACTGTTTGTTGTTGTTACTTGCAGCCAAAACATCCTCATCGATATACGTACACAGCACAGAGTCTTATATTAGACCACAGTCACCTCCAGCTTGGCCTAGTCTTCTATGTTCCTAGAAGCAAATAGACTGGAAACTACTGAGTTTAGAAGGGACCTCTATGGCTAAAGAAAGCCCCAGTCTGGCTGACCATAGCCTACAAACCTAATTTCTAAGCAATCCCCTGACCTTGGAATTTGTCGTATTAGGAACTGGACGGCAGAAACTATGCATCCCCCAAAGGAGCACAAATCATCCCCCAGTACACATGTCAGGAGTAGCCATGGAGGAAACTGCAACAAGAGAAGTACTGTCCCAGACAGTAGAATCAAGGAATGTCAAGTTGGCTGGCCAAAGATTCATTCCATTCCCAGGGCAGAAGTTTCCTACCAGCTTTGTCGAGCAGCAGGATACACCACTACTAGGGACCGCTGCACAATGTTTCCTTTTTCTCCTTTCTAAATAGAAAGTGTTAGGATTATTAACCCATTCCTTCTTTACTATTGAGTAATGGTTTGGCTTGGGAATTTAAAAACATAATTGTCTCTTAGCCAAAGGCAGAAATACACTTACCGTGAAGATAGTGAAATTTCGGCACCAAGGATCCTCACTTGCATGGGCTCCTTCCAAGGCTCAGTGTGTTCTTCGTGTCATGGGAGAGAAAAGACACAGCAGCTGGAGGCATGGACTGCTGTCCAGCCTGGGGTTTTACTCTCTGTAGCCACGTGTGATCCTGATGCTTCAGGCGGGGTCAGTGGACTACCAGCTCTACCCCTTTATCTGCCTGGCCCCCAGGAACACCTCGCCTCTGCTGGACCACTTTTCAGCATGGGAGCTGTGATGGTTAATTGTATGTGTCAACTTGCCTAGGCCATGATACCTAGATATTGATCAAACATTAGTCTAAATGTTGCTGTGAAGGTATTTTTAGATGAGGTTAACATTGAAACCAGCAGACTGAGTAAAGCAGCTTACCTAAGATAATGTGGGTGGGTCTGATACAATTAGTTGAAGGCTTTAGGAGAAAAAAGAAGGAGGTCCCCGGAGGAAGAGAAAATCCTGCCTCCAGACTGCTTCAGGCTCCAAAATCCAGTATCGGCTCCTCCCTGAGTCTCCAGCCTGCCAGCCTACCCTGCAGATTTTCCACTTGGCGCCTCCACAGCTGCATGAGAAGACTGGTTAAAATTAATCTCTCTCCCTCCATATATATACACACATCCTATTGGTTCTATTTACAATACAAGAGCCTACCTTTAACCCAAAAGAGAACTACGTGATTGAGAGGCTGAGAGGCTGCTCTGCTCCTTGCTTGGAGGCCAAGACAACCGAGAATTCACCACCACCTGGCCATGCCCCTTACCCCAGGTCAAGAGTGGTGGGGACGCAGGCACTGGAGGTGCCAAGGACCAGGTTGAATTGGCTGCTGTGGGAGCTGCAATCTGGACCTGCGTCCTGGGAGAGCAAAGGCCTGGAGTTCTCTTGGAGTTCATCTCGAAGCAGAAAGACCTGCCTAAGTAAGAAAATGCAGAGAGTGTTACAACTGTGGTATTACAAACAAGAAAACAAGCTGTAGCGTTGAAAACATTTTCCTGGGGCTTTAGGATGAAGTTGACGCTGTGCATGGCAGTCCAGACAGATGAAAAACCCATGGCTCCACCATGATATGGCTGAACCCCCAACTCCATCAGCCCCAAATCCTGCCTTGCCTCTTGACTTGCTTTTATGCAAGAGCAGCATTTCTCTTATTTTTAAAGCCAGTTGACTTACTATTTCCTGCATTTAAAATCATCTTAACTGATAAATTATGTGGTTTAAATTCAATATATCAAGGTTCTTGTCAGCTTGTTTTCTTCAAACTATACCATTTAGGAATTTTACAATATTCACTCAATAGGTTTAGCTAAATTAGAGCCATTATTTCATTGCTATAACATTTATGATGATAAGATTGCTTTATAACTTGTAGATTAAGTATATGCATTTCTATACATCTTGATAATGCTTGGTATAGTGTTCATAGTTTATTTCACACACCATCCTTTTGGATTTTGAATAAGTAATATACCGTCATTTTTATTAGTAAATCAAAGTACTACACACTTTAATACTCATTGAAATGAAAAAAAACATTTATTTGCTTTCTGAAAAAATACTAGCATCTCTATTTTCAACTTAAAAAGTAATCTAGAGAAAGTAGGCTTCATTGTTGTTTCTGTAAATACACTCACTGTAAGATTGCATATTGTGAGAGATTTAAGCAATTCACTGTGAATCTAACAATCAATTTCCCTTAACTTGTTTCTGTAAAATGCAAACAGCTCCCAGATAATCTGGGACAGAAATAGGGAGCTGAATTTTGTGCTCCCAGATAATCTGGGACAGAATTAGGGAGCTGAAGACTAGAGATGACCTGAAGGAGGCAGGAAAGCAAATAGCTTTCCCTATAATCACAGTTGAACCTTTAAGACTTGGTTCAGATTCCTCAGGGGTTACGAAATCCAGGCCCCTGTCTGGCTAGACTAGACAGGAAAGGTGGTGTATCAGTTTCCTCCCTGAAAATTGCCAGTGATAGGAATCCTTGCCTCAACAGCATCCAGTTCTAGGGTTATAGCCCCTGACAACCAGGAGACTCTACCTCATGTGTCCTTGAAGTTTCTTCCTTTTTCACTAATATCTACTGCTCTCTTCTTTTGTTCCTCACAACCCCAACCTCAGTAATGGACAAGAAATGATTCCAAAACCTGCCATAATTCGTTTTTCTAAAATCACCTTATTTCAACAGGTTGACTACCTTAGGATTCTTGAGTCACTTCTGTTGTCACCTGTACCTAAGTATTCATTCAAGGCTCAAAACTATCAATGACATTAAAATGCATTTGATGTCTACTGCTGCCCTTCACCTTTGCTCATGCTTCTGTTTTGCTCTCTCGGACCATTTCTTCCCATTCTAGCACTGAGGCACATCATCCTCTGAGTTTCTTCTCAGAGTAAATTATATCTATGTTCTCTGTCACAGTTTGCATGACCAGGAAGTAGCTGGTCAAGGTGTTGCAGACAATTGTCAATGGCATCGCCGTCAAGAGGTCTCCCCAGGGAACTCAGTCTGTTCAATTAACCACAGTCCAGGGGCTGGCCTTCAGTCTCATAGGTCCAGATGCCTGATTTTGCTGGACTCTCCGAAGGAGAGCTGCCTCTTAGGACAGACTCACATCATTCCAGCTCTCATAGCCTGAAGTAGACTCACAGGGCCAATTTTATGATAAAAAAAAAAAAAAAAAAAAAATCACTCTCTATAGGCTGTGCCAATGCCAGTGCTGTCTCTCCCCAAAAGAGATAAACATAGGAATCCAAACTTAAGTTAGAAGTTGCTGTGGATATGAAATCTAACACTAAAAGCTCTTAGAGCATATCGCCAAGTCTCTTTTCAGGAGGGTGGCACATACCAACTTATGATCTCACTGGTTGTGTATCAGTGCCTGTTTTAATACACTCTTGCCAACGCTGGTCGTCACTAAAACAGTTTTAGTTAATTTGCAGGCTAACATCCATTCTCATTGCCTCAATTGGCACTAAATGACATTTTTGAAATGCTCTTTCCATCTTTCGGGTGTGTTAACAGTACCATGTCAATCAATGTCACACACAGTTCTAATGAAGAGGTTGTTTTGGGTCTCTGTGAGGCTCCACAGAAAGACAACTGGATAGAAAGGACCTTCATGGCTTTATCTGAGGGACAGTTCACTGGATACGCCTCAAGCTGAATTTGGAAAGAAACTTTTTGCCAGCGAACAATATGAAAATACTTTTGATTCTGATTCTGAAGCACTAGGTTGTAATCCTTCCCAAACCACTTGCCTATCCTGTGCTGAAAATACTAGAGTACAGAGCTTCCCTTGCATCAGCTTTTATACATCCATAAGGACTTCAGTGACAGCATATGAGTCACTTCTATTAGCTGTTAACATAAAAAGCAGAAATCAGGGCTTGAGAATAGAAAAGAACAAAGTAGAATGGAGGTTTTTTATGGTGAAGACTTGGGAGAGAGTAAAAAAAAAGCTAAAGGAGGTCAATCAGGGCTCAGAGCTACATTCTGACATGTGTTTGGAAGAGAGAGCTGAGTTGTACAAATCTCTAGGAGGATACTGATGGATGTGCTTGTACTTAGGGCTCAGTCCCTGGGACCACAATAAGACCAGAGGGATGGGAGTCAAAAAGTCTGAGTCATCTCATCAAAAGGAATTATACATTTAGATTGAAAATCAAATAGCAAAAAATATGTCTATGACAAAGCAAAATGAATTTCCAGGTATTCTTCTGAAGCCTCAAGGAAGGGTAATATTAAAATTTTCCATGACACATAAATTAATCATATAGTACCAGTTAATGTTATTTTTAAATGTATTAAACACAGCTGATATTCTTTTAATTGGACTGAGTTGGATTTATTTTGTAGTGATGAATGTGAAAGTTTTATAAGGGTGTTCATAGGGTTTCTGTGACGTTGGTCCTCTCAACTCTATTTTTCCTATGCTGTTAAGATTCTCAACCATGCATTTTTCTTCCCTCCTAAAATTTTTTAGAGGAAGGTATCTACATTGTGAGTGATGCTAAGATTACCATGGCTTTCCTCCTCTGGATGTGGTTTCATTTCTACAAGTATCACACTGTTAGAATCCAGTCAGCTTAGCACAGTGTGTTTCCACTTTTCACTAAGGAGCCTTTACAAGCCATTGGATCCATAGCTGCTTGAAGAAGAGACCTCTTGGGTGAATAGTTGGGGACTTTATCTTGCCTTCTAATCATCTGACTCGCTCAATTTCCTCAGTTCATTACTCCTTTGGCTTCATGTCAGTTTCCTAGCATCTATTCTATGTCCCTCTCTCCCACCCACACATGCACACACTCTCTTGTCTGAGTCATTTCACAGACAGCCATTTCAACAGAGTACTCCCTGGGACCATTAACTTTTCCCTCTCCCATCCTCCTGCCTCATCCATCCCTACCTTCAGTCAGCCTTCCTTCTGGATTCTCAGACCCCAAGCCACTGAGCATCACTGAAAGTCCTGCAACAAAGGGACACGTCAATTTGGCAGAGTGATTAAATTCATGAGCTTGAGCATCAAACTAATATGGCTTCAATTAAAAAAATGAGTATTTATTAGTTATGCAACCTTGGGCAAGTCACTTACCCTGTAAGAATTTCAGTTTCCTCATCTATCAAATAGATATAATAAAAGCACCTACTTAGAATGTTAAGCTAAGTGTTGGGCATACAGTTGGCGATCAACAAACATTAAATGTTATTGCTGCTACATGATGATGATGATGATGATGATGATGATGATGATGGTGATGATGATGATGATGATGATGATGATGATGGTGATGAACTAGGCACTCTGCTAGGCACTGTATTATCTCATTTAATCTTCACACCAATTCTTTGAAGGTAATGGCGTCTCCATTTTATAGATGAGGAAGATGAGGTTCCCAGGGTAAATGAAGAGGGGTTATTTTGTTAAGTACTGTCACTGGATCACAATTGTAGGATTCCAAAGCACATTTCCTTTCTTCCATACCACACGGTGCACTCAGTGTACATTTAAAAAGGAACAGAAAGTTTTTTAAACTAGTATTTACTGAGCTAAATACCAGGCTGTGCTGCCTGCTCTCCTTGCATCGTCTCATTAAAGCCTCACTGAACACCTCTTTATTAATGCACCTGTTAATTATCCATATAACTTTAGAGAACCCATTCATGACTCCAAGGAGAGGTTTAGGCACAAAGCAAAATCATTTTTCTCTTCAACCAGGGGAAAGTTCTATGGCTTTTGGTGCCACTTAACCCTGCTGCCTACCTAACAGGTGCTGACAACCAGATGCTGCAATTCCTAATTCCATTTTTTTCATGGTTTCACTGCCAGCTTATTTTGCGTTGTTTTCCCATCCCCCTCCAGTTGGAACGTTTTGAATTACCGCCACACAGACGCTAATGTTTCAGTGATTAGATTGTGCAATTAGACTGAAATTTACAGTGTGTCAACAGTGATGCACAATGGAAGGATTACTGGTGTTTTCTGGGAGATACTGTACTTTGTTCCATCGTGGGAGTCAAATTAACTCAAATATTGGATGGTATATGATAAATATCCCTTTTAAGTAAAGCATAGAGATTCTTCATAGACGAGATTTATGCACCTGCTTGGGAACACCCTACACTGGAGCTTTTATTCAGCGCCATGACTAACGCACAGCGAAGCCTCAGCATGGCAGGGAAGCCGCTCTCCTGAGCTCACGATTGTTCTAATAGAATTCAGGTGGGGGGTTTCAGGGCAATGCTAAGCTGGAGTACTGAAAGGCAGAGAGACAGAAGTCCATGTGCATGAGGGACTGGGGACCATGATGGGAAAGTACTCATCCCAAGGGAAAGAGCAGCTAGGTTCCACCAGCTTCACCCTGTCACAAAGCTTTGTTACTGGAGCTGGGTCTGAGCACGGCATGGTGGCCGCCCTGCCACTGGATGCCTCAAGCTTAGCTTTACCCCCATGCATTCACGTCTGGTTTTAGGGAGAGAGGACACTGGCAGCAAATGCTGAAAGTGCTCTATTGCTAAAGTAAAACAAAAAAACAAAATCCAAGCTGGGTAGCCCCTTTAGGACAATGTACCAGCATAGAGAGGTAGACATGTGCCCGCACGTCAACCCAATCTCCCACACAGCTCTGGCACCCAGCTCCAGGATGGTGCTGGCAGTCCCCACGCGAGTTGGTGGAAGTGGCAGCAGTGGATTATGGGAAATGGCAGTGCTTAATGAAAAGTAGAGGCATGCCTGGCAGGAGTGTCAATGGTTGAGAGATGATTTAGGTCTGGACAAGGCAGTGATAGTCACTGGACTTGGTGATGCCCAGTTGAAAGGGCACTTAACTACAGTGGCTGACCAAGTTTGCCTGTGAGCTCATGAGTGGGCCCTGCTGGTACTCCCAAGAATGGTGTCAGGGAGGGAATTCCCTGGTGGTCCAGGGGTTGGGATTCCGAGCTTCCACTGCTGGGGCCCCGGGTTCGAGCCCTGGTGGGGGAACTAAGATCTCACAAGCCACGTGGCCAAAAAAATAAAAATAAAAATATAAATATAAAAACAAATATCATTAAAAAAAAAAAGAATGGTGTCAGGGACGTTACAGGAGGTTGTAGCTAGAGAAGAACGATCCTGGGAAATGTAGCTTATCAGGGTAACCATGACTCCATGCGTAAGTGACCAGGTGAGGCCTGGCTGACTCAGGCCTCAGAGAACTATGTCACATGATAATATTAAATATAAAAGTGTGTATCACCCCACAAAATGGATCAAAGACCTAAACCTAAGACTTGAAACTATAAAACCGTTAGAAGAAAACATAGGGGAAAAGCTTCATGATGTGGTATATGGCAAGGATTTCTTGGATATGATACCAAAGGCATGAACAACAAAAGTAAATTGGACTACATCAAAATTAGGATTAATCTCCAAAATATACAAGCAGCTCATGCAGCTCAATATACAAAAAACAAACAACCCAATCCAAAAATGGGCAGAAGACCTAAATAGACATTTCTCCAAAGAAGATATACAGATTGCCAACAAACACATGAAAGGATGCTCGACATCACTAATCATTAGAGAAATGCTAATCAAAACTACAAAGAGGTATCACCTCATAGCAGTCAGAGTGGCCATCATCAAAAAATCTACAAACAATAAATGCTGGAGAGGGTGTGGAGAAAAGGGAACCCTCTTGCACTGTTGGTGGGAATGTAAATTGATACAGCCACTATGGAGAACAGTATGGAGGTTCCTTAAAAAACTAAAAATAGAACTACCATACGACCCAGCAATCCCACTACTGGGCATACACCCTGAGAAAACCATAATTCAAAAAGAGTCATGTACCACAATGTTCATTGCAGCTCTATTTACAATAGCCAGGACATGGAAGCAACCTAAGTGTCCATCGACAGATGAATGGATAAAGAAGATGTGGCACATATATACAATGGAATATTACTCAGCCATAAAAAGAAACAAAACTGAGTTATTTGTAGTGAGGTGGATGGACCTAGAGTCTGTCATACAGAGTGAAGTAAGTCAGAAAGAGAAAAACAAATACCATATGCTAACGCACATATATGGAATCTAAAAAAATCGGTACTGATGAACCTAGTGGCAGGGCAGGTATAAAGACACAGATGTAGAGACTGGACTTGAGGACATGGTGAGGGGGAAGGGTAAGCTGGGACGAAGTGAGAGAGTGGCATGGACATATATACACCACCAAATGTGAAATAGATAGCTAGTGGGAAGCAGCCGCATAGCACAGGGAGATCAGCTGGGTGCTCTGTGACCACCTAGAGGGGTGGGATAGGGAGGGTGGGAGGGAGACGCAAGAGGGAGGAGATATATGTATATGTATAGCTGATTCACTTTGTTTTAAAGCAGAAACTAACACACCATTGTAAAGCAATTATACTCCAATAAAGATGTTTTAAAAAATGATATATAAATGGAATCATGAAGTAAAAAAAAAAAAAAAAAGTTCTGTGCATCAAAGAACACAATTAACAGAATGAAAAGGGAACCCAGAAATGGGAGAAAATATTTGCAAATCATATAATTAATAAAGGGTTAACATCCAGAATATATTAAGAACTCATACAACTTAACAACAAAAAACCAAATAACTCTATTAAAAGATGTTCAAAGGATGTGCACAGACATTTTTTTCAAAAATATATAGGCCAACCAGCATATGCAAAGATGCTCAGCATCACTAATCTTTAGGGAAATGCAAATCAAAACCAAATGTGATACCACCTTACATGCATTAGAATGGCTACTATACAAAAAAAAAAAAACCGAAATAACAAGTGTTCACTAGGATATAGAGAAATTGGAATACTTGTGTGCTCTTGTTGTGAAAGTAAAATGGTACAGCTACTATGAAAAACAGTATGGCAGTTCCTCAGAAAAATAAAACTAGAATTACCATCTGATCCAGCAATTCCAATTCTGGGTATATACCCCAAAGAACTGAAGCAAGATGTTGAACAGCTATCTGAACATCCACGTCCACTATTCACAATAGCCCAAAGCAACCCAAGGGGGTCCACCAATAGATGAATGAATAAACAGTATGACAGAGTATTATTCAGCCTTAAAATGGAAGAAAATTCCGACAACATGGATGAACCTTAAGGACATGATGTTAAGTGACAACCAGTCACAAAAACACAAATACTGTATGATTCCAATTATGTGATATACCTAGAGTGGTCAAACTCAAAGAGAGAGAAAGCAGAATGGTAATTTCCAGAGGCTGGGTAGAGACAGAAATGGGAAGTTGTCCAATGGGCATAGTGTTTCAGTTTGGGAAGATGAAAAAGGTCTGGAGATTTGTTGTACAACAATATATATAGACTTAGCAACATCACACTTAAAAATGATTAAGATGGTAAATTATATGTTACATGTATTTTACCACAATTAAAAAAATGTGTGCCAAGTTGAGGGCATTCTTTACAAACTAAGCTTTCTTCACAGCCACCTGAGGTCAGGGTGGTGAAGCATCTGTTCCTTCCCTTACCCTACCCAACCTTTTCATAAATGTCTAGCTTGGTCTCCAGAAGTCAAGTAAAGGCAGTGTGGATGGTTTAGAGCAGTGATTCCCAGCTTGGGGAAATTGACAATGTCTGGAGACATTTTAGTTGTCACAACTAGGGAGATACTACTGGCATCTACTGATAAGAGGCCAAGGATGGTACTAAACATCCCACAATGCCCAGGATAGGCTCCCAAAATGAAAAACGATCTCCAAAATATCAATAGTGCTGAGGCTGAGAAATCCTGGTTTAGAGCAAGTCCATTCCTCCTACAGTGAAAACATTCCCATTGGTGATGGGTAACTGACTATTTTCACAGGCAGAGGTATGTGAGTATCTGCAGATAATTGGGACTATCTGTCCTTTCTCCCACAAGCTTTCAGCCAGATTTTAATGTGCCTCAGAATGATGTGTCCAAAGCACAATCTGTCTCTTTTTGTCCTCAGTGAATATGCCCCAGATCAGCCATCATCTTTCACTGATCTTCAGAGAGCTGAAGCCTGAGAAGAATAAAAGGAAAAAATTGCTATCTCTGCAGACATGCAGTGAATCTGTCCTGACCACGTGTGACAATTTTATCCACACATCCAGACTGCTTAGTCACACACTCAGCTTCATTGCACAGATGTGGCCTGTCCCTGTATGAAATCCTCACACTAACCTTCCTGAGAGTTAGAGGAAAACCATGGTTCGCCTCTAAATGATTGTCCAGAAGGAAGCTGGGTTGAATTATCTGACTATGTGATTCACAATGGGAAGTATTAGTGTTAACAGCAGCAACAAAAAAGCTATTTTCCCTGGCTGATGTGCAAATTCTCAAAACCAGATGATTAAATGAGTCAGGCAAATAATTTCCTGCTCTTTGGGGGTTTATGTTCAGGTGGAAACTAGGGGGTAAGTTTGCACTGGAATAAACTATTTCCCAAATGAGTGACAATGCAGGGATCAGGGACCCAGAAATAAGATGCCTCTTTCCTTTCTCCTGTCATAAGGTAATTATAAGTACGCTGATTTAAAAATTACAGATCTTTAGACTGTTAGAGCTGGAAGGGTGAATTGTGGCAACCTTTCTTTTTTATACACAAAGCATAGAAGCCCAGAGAGGGAAGTCATTTGCCTAGAAGTCACGGAGCTAGAAAGTGGGGCAGGACTTTCTACCCTCAGGCCACTAGGTTCTCATACATTAGTTCTCATACTGTTCTACTCACTGACAGATGCTGGGCAAGTCAGGATTTAATGACAGAGAGCAGGTAAAGTGTGTGCCACATTTAAGTGCCCAGTGTGTGATTTAATACTACTTAGAATTTCCCTAAGTAAACTCTAAGCTCAATAAAGTTAGAAGTAATGCTTTCTCCTTTGTAACATCATTCACTACTGGGCACGTACATTTTTTCCCAACATTTTAAAGTAAAATTTCAAACATATAGCAAGTTTTAATTGTCTCCTATTCACTCCGTCTGCCAGGGGGCACCCTGGAGTAATGGGGATGGCTAGACACACAACACCCGACACGGGACAGATGAGATTTTTTTTTTCATATTTCTTTTTTTTTAAACTTTTTATTTTATACTGGAATATAGCTGATTAACAATGCTGTGATAGTTTCATGTCCAAAGCAAAGCGACTCAGCCATACATATACATGTATCCATTCTCCCCCAAACTCCCCTCCCATCCCCATCCAGGCTTCCACATAACATTGAGCAGAGTTCCCTGTGCTACAGAGCGGGTACTTGTTGGTTATCCATTTTAAATACAGCAGTGTGTACATGTCAGTCCCAAATCAGTCACATATACTCACAGCCTGGGGAGGAGGACACCACACACTGGACAGGATCCCACAGAGGTTGCCTCCAGGAACAGAGTAGACAACCAGGGCTGGGAGCAAGCTTTGTAGTATCAAGGAGATGGGGTGTCCCTGGCCCCATGGGAGGATGGGACTGACTTGGTTGAATAATTCCTCAGACTAGCAGGGAACTGAAGCCCCCAACTCAGGGACTGCATCTACAGGCAGTGCATCTGGTCTCCTTGGTAAAGAGGATTGTTTGGCTGGGGACCTTATCCATGCAAGCAGAGTGGAGAGGGGAACCTGAGGTAAGGCCATTCGAGGCCCTCCTGATTTTACCAGGTGTCAAGGCAGCACATAATACTGAACCTTACTTTCAGGCCTTTCACCATACAGCAAAGTTGAAAGAATTTTACAATGAATACCTATACATCCATCATTTACGTCCTAGCATTGACACTCAACTATACTCGCTCTATCACATCTTCATCCATCTACCCATCCCTCTCTCCATCCACTGATCCATCTTATGTTTTTTGTTTCAAAGTAAATTGCAGACAATAGCATACTTCCTCCTAAATACTTCAGCATGAAAATCATTAAGGTTAATATTTGTGTACAGTTTTCTCTTTTGATGAAAATTTACATACAATGAAATGCACAAGTTTTAAGTGTACATTCTCAGTTTCCACAAATGCAGACACCTGAGTAAACCAAACTGCTATCAAGATAGAGAACAGTACCATCATCCTAGAAAGTTCTGTCATGGCCCCTCCCAGTTGATCCCTGCCCTCAGCTCCCTCAGAGGCAACCACTGTTCTGATTACTTCTATTATAAGTTGGTTTTGCCTGTTCTAGAATTCCACATAAATGGAATCACACAATATGTCCTCTTTTGCGTAAGGCTCCTTTCATTCAGCATCATGTTTTCCAGGTTCATCCATGTTGAGGTATATATCAGTAGTGTGTTCCTTGCTATTGCTGTGTCGTATTTCACTGTATGACTACGTCATAGTTTCTTTATACATTCTTCTATTAGTGAACACTTAGGCTCCTATGTACATCTGCGTAGAAGTCTTTCTATGAATGTGCTTTCCTTTCTCTTGGGGCAAAGCCTAAGAGTGGATCATAGGACAAACGTATACTTAGTCTTAGAAGATGAAAACCTTTTTCAGAGTGGTGGTTGTACAATTTTACACTTCAGCCAACAACAGATGAGAATTCCTGTTGCTCCAAATCCTCACCAATGTTTGGTATTGTCAGTATCCTCATAATTTCTTGTTGAATGGAGTTTGAAAGTTAAGAAGGTGTGTGCAGAGGAAGTCAGGACACTGGGGACAGTACAGACCTTTTGGAGAATCTTGCCCCATGCCTGTCAAGTTGTCATCAGACATTTCCCCGTTAAGTCCTGGGTGGCACTGTCCCTATTGTCTTTGACATTTAAGAGCTGTGACGTCCCTGAAGCCTAGGAAGGTCCTTGAGAACTCAGCAATCAGAAGCTGCAGTGTTGGAAGCCATGCCATTCAGGGGCCATGGTTATGCTTCCTGACACTTCATTAAGGGTACTCTCTGCATCAGCTAACGATCTGCTGATGCCCTATGACATGCCCACTTAACACGGCTCTGCAGACGTGGGAGCCTGTGAACCCACCAGGGACCCAGAGAAGGTAACACACATTCAAGGCTTTCATTCCCTTCAGTGGGGCTGAGTCAACCAACAGCTGGCTCACACTATCAATTTGTGGCCATTTGCAAGCAGAGCAGGTGAAAATGGAACTGGTTCTCTTCTACCTTCCCAGCACTAAGGAAAGGGACTTCTGGAGCTGGGGAGCTGGCACGGTGGAAGGCTTGCTGCAAATACTGTTACACTGGCTGAGAGAGAAGTCTCTCGAGCCCTCTATTCTGTTAAAAGAAAACACTGACTGACAAGATTGGTGCTGAAAGAGACAAAGCAGGATGAGAAAGCAAGTGAGCTTCTAGATGTAAAGAACAGAGGTGTCTCTCAGCTCTGATCCATTGCTAAACTGATAGCATCCCCCGAGGATGGGTGAAAAGGGAAGAAAATTCCAGGTGCACGTGTCCACGTGTGCTCAGTGTCTCCAGGCCCCATGACTAAGATGGGCAGCGACAGTGAGGAACAAGCTATGGTATCTGCCCTCCCGGAACAAGTACAGGGCAGAGCGAGGATGGAGGCTGGGGAGTAAATCACATGAGGACACGCTCCTGTCCCTCACAGAAGGGATCACTCAAGTCTGTCAGGCAGAGCATATGCCAAAGACAGAAGAGAGGAGACCAAAGGCCACGGGCCCGGAATAAAGAACGGTCCCATCTGGTCAAGAACCCAGGGAGCAGGAGACCTGAATGCAAATGAAAGAACTTCAGTTCTGCAATGATGAGCCGAGGAAAAATCAGGGGAGTGATGTTCTGAAGATTGGGGTTTGGAAGGATGAGTCAGATTTCAAGACAGGCCTGATTAGCAGAAGACATTGGAGGTTCTAAACCCAGTTGCGAGGGAAGTTAGAAATCTACTACAGCAAGCCAGGCGAAAGGAGGTCAGGGCCCAGACTGAGACACTGGCAGAAAGGCTGCAAGAAAGGAGACAGACAAGAACTGGATAGATGGGTAAATATATTCATACCAGGTGTTTGTTTATCACCAAAGGACAGAGACACGCAAGGGCAAGAATCCTGCTGGTCAGGTGGGAAGCAGACCTGCAGCTCTGCTGGTCCTAGAGGACAGTGCAGATGAGAATAAGGACACAGCGGCAGGGCCAAACTCCATTCTGGCCGCCTCATCCCTCCAGATACAGAAAACACAAGTGCTGACTTGCAACGGACATACCTGCCACTTCCTCTCCTCAAGGATACAGCCAAGAGACAGGTGAGGTTGATCAGAAGGGCAAAGATGCTGTGAGCCATCACCTCTCTCCTTCCCTCCTGTGTCCTCACATCCATTAGTGCTTCTCCAATCCTTTTTCCACCTGGACGGCAAACAGTGGTCATGTAATCTCTCCATCTACTCCCCCAGCAGACCCCCACTTAAACCACCCTCAAGGCTTCCTATGGGGCTCAGGATAAAATCCCAAGTTGCCCCCTTGGCTTCCAAGGCCCTAAGTGGTCTGTCCTTACCTCCCTCTCCCACCTTCCTAATATCCTTCCTGCCCTGGTTCACTGCCTCCAGTCCTGCTAATTCCTTGAGGGATGGGTAAGCATTCCCTCATAAAGCCCCCTTCCCGGATACTCCTCTCCCTCTCCCTTAGCCAGGCCTGACTCATCCCTCAGGCCTGGGGTGGCTGCTCTGTCCCTCCACCAGCGTCCAATCTCAAGGAGATCTCCTCTACTACTTTGTCTCACAGCATCTTTTTTTTTCTTTCTCAGCACGTATCACAATTTGTAGTTGTGGACTTATGTGACTTTATCATTTAACGTCCATCCTCCTCATTAGCCCATGAGCTCCCATAAGGCAGGGCCACGCTCGCCTTGTGTACTGCTAGCCCCTGGGGCCTGCCAGAGGCCAGGGCAGGTGCTCATGGCATGAACATGCTGGTGGATGGATGTGTGAGCGAATCCTGAGCTCTGGCTTTCCGTGGCCACCTTATCTCCCTCAGCAGCCTATCAAACAAAGCTCACTGGAACCAGTCTGCATTTCAGACTCTTTTCTGAAGAAACGGGGCTGGCTTTTCAGAAGGAGGAGCCAGTCACTTTCCTGGGAGCGGCCGAGCTTTCTCACAAGCCCTAGTGTATGCTACTCTGCCATGATTTTACTTGAGAATATAAAAATTCAAATTGCTAAATATTTTCCTGGCTCCACTAGGGGGGTAAGGCTATCCAGAAGCAATGGCAGGAGTAAAACAGAAAGAAGGTAAGCACGTTTTCACCTTTACTGTAGTTGCACCGGAGCTGTGTGCATTCAACGGTTCCAGGTGGCACAGACTTTGGAAGACAAAAACACTCTATTTTTAGAAAAGCCCTTCATATGACAATGGCGTTTACGAAGTGACAGTTTCACCAACTATAGGGATTAGTATAAATAGTCTGAGACACAGCACCGTGCTATTACACCTAAACACACACCCTTCAAGGGCCCAGTGGTGAAGGACATGCAAAAACAGGGATCCGGCAGCTACAGGCATGTGTGTGAAGCTGTGTTATGGGAATGTGATGGACCCGAATTTTCCCTTTGGCTGTGTGTCTAAACTGACACATTGTGAGTGTGCCTGCTTGTGTCACCAACACCTGGGAATAAAACCCGGTCAGATGGAGTGCGATGGTCCTTGCCAGGTGAACGTGCTACTGCTCAGGTCTGTTAGAGCCAGGCTTCTCAGCCGTGCTGTGCATCAGAATTACCTAAGGAGCCTTCAAAAACCCTCACGCTTAGGACGCAGCCCAGATCCATTCCCTCAGAACCTTCAGGATGCGACCTAGATATTACTACTTTTTGAAGCTCCCCAGGTGATTACAACAGAAAGCAAAGTTTGAGGCTCTCTGTGTAAGGGTTTTTGAGATTCAAAGGAGTGGCTTGCAATAAGGATTTCATGGCTCCAAACAGAAATCAAGGCCTTATTGCCAGTACAGACAGTTTATTATACAAAAGGAGAAAAAGAGGAAGTGACACTGGTTGAATACTTGCTATCAGAGGCAGTGACAGAGTAGTAACTAAGAGCACTGCCTCTGAGACCAGACTTTTTAGCATCAAAACATGGTTTTACTACTCACCAGCTGTGTGACCTTTGGCAACTTGCTTAAATTCTCTGTGCTGTATTTCTGCCTTGTTTCAAAGCAGAAGTATAGTCCCCAAGTGTTCCTATATCTGCCCCACATCATGCATCGAGGAAGTTCAGGAGCTGGTAAGAGGCCTGACTCAAGAGTGTAATGAGCCTTAATGGGCCCAAATGCACGAGAACAAAAATCAGGACACATGGATGAGAAGTTCAAGTACTCTCATGGGAACTACCTGGGAAATCAGAGACACGGGGTCTTGTACCAGAATAAAGTTCTGATCGGACTAGAATGATTGCCTGTGCTGAACGCCTGAAATGCACGGAGGCCCAGGGACAAAGAAATTACATGAAACCATAAAATAGGGTTTTATGGGGAAATGCATCCAATTTGTGACTGTGCAATCTGTACATATAAGCTTGGCACATAGAAGCTTCCCTCTGTTCCCTCTCTAGCTCTTAGAATGGTTCTTTATACGATAAATATGATGAGTCCAAATTCTACGGTTCATGTCATCGTAAATCCCTCCTAAGGGCCATTGAGTTTCTATTAAGTTGGACCGCTGGCAGCCAGTACACTTTACTGAAGGTAAACACAGAGCAGCTCTTCAAGAGCAGGCAGGCGGGCTTCCCTGGTGGCGCAGTGGTTGAGAGTCTGCCTGCCAATGCAGGGGACACGGGTTCGAGCCCTGGTCTGGGAGGATCCCACGTGCCGCGGAGCAGCTGGGCCCGTGAGCCACAACTACTGAGCCTGCGCGTCTGGAGCCTGTGCTCCGCAACAAGAGAGGCCGCGATAGTGAGAGGCCCGCAGACCGCGATGAAGAGTGGCCCCCGCTTGCCGCAACTAGAGAAAGCCCTCGCACAGGAACTAAGCCATAAATAAATAAATAAATTAATTAATTAAAAAAAAAAAAAAAAAGAGCAGGCAGGCAGAGACTAGTGGGGAAGGTGCTCCCCTACACCTCGGCTCCTGGGAGGCTACCAAGATCCTGGCTGCTGCAGAAAGGTAGTCTGGGCAGATTCTGATTTCTAGGGCTGTCTCTTTCACCTGGAGAAACTTCTGACTAGTGAACATAAAGTGGAGGAGAAAGTGACTCCACTGAAAAGAGGGAGGAGGAAGGGGCATGTGCTAACGTGACTGTGTGTGTGCATGCGACTGGAGATGAATGGGTAAGAGAGATGTAAGTAGCCATCCACAACTGTCCCAGCACATTCACAGGGGCATTGGACTAAAAAGAAAGGGCACGCTATAAGGCTGAATGAAAAGAAGTAATCAGAGACCTAAATTGAATCCCAGCGTATAAATTGTGTGATCTTGAGTCTGCTATGCAATCTCTCTGAGCCTCATCTGTAAAGTGAAGATGCAATAGTAGTACCTGCCTCCTTGGATGACTGCAAGAATTAAATGAGATGACATTTGTTAAAGAACTCAACACAGTGCCTGGCCCCCAGATATTCAATATTCAATAGTACCTAGCATATCAATATAACTATTATTCTCTTCATAGTAATTTGACTATTTAATTTTTTTTCCCTTTGTTATTCTTCATTTTTCACAGCCATCATATTGTTTGGTTATCACTATAGAAAAGTAGTGGGCAATACTCATCATTTCTAATATACAGATGAAGAAACTGAGGCTCAGAGAGTCTCGGAACGAGGGTTCAAACCCAGCTCTCATTGGGTGCCAGCAGTGCACTATGCCTCCCTTCCCCTTTCTTTTTCCCACTTTTCCTCTGTTTTACCTTGACCTCTCTCTACAGGGATTCAACCTTGGAAAGACTCGAACGTCTAAGAACTTTGTTTCCATTTAGACTTTAGAGGAAAAAAAAAATGATTTCAGGTCATCTTTTTCTCCTTTAGGAGATGATCCTCCTAACAAGTGATAGCTTATGATAAAGACAGGACGCAGTTCACTGTAAGAAATGGTTTATTTTCTAAACCATGATCATGTATTGAATACTTACTGTGTGCCTGGCGATTTACCAGGATTACCTCATTTAAGACCTGTGATGTCAGTCTTCATGTATTAGAGAGCTGCAGATTATTGGTCCTGTATTCTCTCTAGCTCTTCCTTTTGGTAGCAGCATTTCCTTTCTCCTCTGGAGGCCACACTATTCCCAGCCATGTGATGCATGTGGAGTTGATGTATCCTTAGCTCCAAAAGGTCATGGGACCCAGGCCTGGCCAATCAGAACATCATGTTTCCCTAGTCATGGTGACTGATTGAGGGATGGGCATTTGGACCAAAGAGAATGATTTACAACGAGATGCTTGCTGAGATTGCTCAGGGAGGCACGAGCATTTGTTCTCTCCCACTGGACATTATTAACCTGGGAAGATATATGTATAAATGGAGCTGCTGGCTGCAGCCACAGGGAGCTTGAGAATGGAGTCTACAGGGAGGAACACAGAGCCAAGAGATGGGGAGCAAATGGGTTCAGATGAACTCATTTGAATTCCTAGGTTCGACTCTGCCTGAGGCTAGCCCTACCACAGAGCTTTTGGAGTCAAGATATTCCTATGTATGTATATATGTATGTTTGTATGTATGTATGTATATATTTTGCCAGATTAATGTGGGTTTTCTGACTCAACCAGAGATTTCTTACCCATTGAATTTGTTACTTTTACTTTGCACATGAAGAAATTGAGGCTCAAAGAGAATAAGCAACTGAATTAAGTCCACACTGCTCAGAAGCTGCACACAAAGGATTCAAACCCAGGTCTGCCCAACTCCGAAGCCTATACTCAATCTTTTTACCATCCTATCTCCTTTCTTAAAGAGAAAAAGGAATTGCTGTGTTCTACAGATCACTGAGAGAGTCAAGATACCAGATACTGGTGCCCTTAATGACAGCTTGCTCTCAGAAAGGTGGCTTACATTCTTCCCAGGAGTGATCAGATGATCTGAAATCTGCAGGTATAAAGATAGCTACCTCTTAATATGAATAGCCTTGGTGATTTGGGTGGATTCAAACTTGGTCTGTAAACAGATATTTAATAAAATCCAAATATAAATTTATGAATCTGTAATGAGAAAGAAGCTAATAAGCAGAATGTCAACATGACCACCACGTTCTTTCCTAGTCAATGAGCAACTGGGAAATCAAGCGCTCGTATGTTTGGCCAGGAGAAAATGAGAGCAAGAAGGGTTGGATGATGTGCTCGCTGAGTGGCACCTGGCTCAGTGTTCCTCAGCGTGAGTGCTGGTGGATACTACCTGCATCAGGACCAGCCCAGTAGACTCTTCACAAGGCAGATTCCTGTGCCACACCCTGAATCTACTGAACCTGAATCTCTGGGATGGGGCCCAGGAATCTGTACTTTCAACAAACTTTACCACACTTTGAGAATCCCCACAACTATAATAGCAACGGCAGGGGCAGAGAGCCCAGCAGGAGACCCTCTCCCCCGGACAGAATGTGAATGGATGCAACCCATCCCAAATATGGGCCAGAAAGAAGCTAAATGTAAATTAAGTGCATATGGAGTCTTGTCCTGCTTTTGTCAGTAATCCTTCATCACGCCCCTCCTCCGGATTGGACTTGAGTGGAATTAAGCATGAACAGTTCAAAGTAATACAATTAATTATCTTCAGCTTCAAACAGTATCACCAATAAATCCAAATCTGTTACTTGATACCTACCAGAAGGAGATCATAAAATCGTAGCAGTGGGTATGTGACTTGGTCCTACTGATCTAATTGATTACTTGGGTAAAAACTTCAGAAAAATCATTTTTTATTAAGTCTCAGTAAACTGCAAGGTTGGATGCCAAGTGTTTTAAAGCTACTGAATAACATAAACTCTGAAAAATCTTCTCTGAGTTATTTCAAGGGAAAGAGTGCTAACTTATATTTGATGTTTATAGAAAGAAGAGATTTTTAGCACAACTACGTGTATGTAGGAGAAACTGTAACTATAAACGCTGCTGGAAATACAGCTTTACTAAACTGAGAAAAGTCAAGTCAATAAATAAGCTTTAATGACCTACTAGGTACCTACACCTATAGGAAGGGCACAGGGCTGTGTCGTGGGAACGAGGCCGACTGCTCTCTGTCTTTCCTCTTAGAAGAGGGCTACCTCCAGCAGGACAGCATAAAGAGCTCCACTGACCTGCTCCCCAGTGACACTGGTGGAAATGATCAAAAACAACAATTTAAAGCCTCTGGAAATAGTCTTACGTATAAACAGCAGAGGAAGAAACATATGTTCAAGAAAACCTAGAAAACTTTGTTAAGAAAGACTAGAGTTTGCGGTATCTGAGCAAAAACCTTCCTTCCTCCCCACCTCCTAGCTCGGCAAGGCCGAGGCTCCACTCCTGACTGCTGCCCTCAAGAACACAGGGCGCCCTCTCCTGCCAGCTCCCAGTTAGAGGGTTTTCTTCCCGGAGGGAGCAAGGCTTCAGCATTTCTCATCATGCCCCAAGCTACTCGTTGCTGATGCTAAGTCCCAGTTGAATCCAGTCGAGAGATGGGGACTCCCTTCTTCCACCCAGGCCCCATTTGTGGAATGCAGGTTCTACCTTGGGCACAGCATGCTGAGAATACTGATGCCCTCAACACTCTTGCTGGCTCATGACATCGTGGTTCCACGGCTGGGAGGACCTCAGGCTACTAGCCTCTCCTCTCCACACCCACACACAATGAGCATTCAGGTCCTAGAGCAGAAGTGTCACTCAGAGAGCAGCTTGTCACTGTCCCCACCTCTAGCTCCAGAGCCCTGGCTGGGCGATTATGCCTGGGAGGGAGAAGCAGACCGTAAAACAGACAGCTCCTAATATCTTTGCAAAGGAACTAACTACATTTGCAATAGAGAGTGAAGAAGTTCAAAGGTGCTCTCAAGAGGAGAGGAGGTTGAGATGAGAGGCAACTTGGGAGGAGATCTGTGGATTTACTGAAGATACAGCCTGGACTTTAGGCTGGCTAGTTGGTAGCAGAAAATCATGGAATAAAAGAGCTGAGAGCAGCCCCTCATCCTCTACCGCCCCCACCCCTGCCTGGGGACAGAGCAAACATCGAACACCAACCTCAGAAACTATGTCCTTCCGCGGAGCCACAATTTGACTGGATTCGTTTGTAGAGCAATTTATGCCCAGGGCTTTGTTGAAAACAATGGAGCAGTCAATGGCATGTACACGTGGATGTGATCAGGGAAAGGAAGAAAGAGAGCCCTGCCCAAACCACTGTCATCCCGGGGTGACTGGGCTCAGCCAAAGCTGCGCTTCCCTCAGGAGCAACACCAGAGGCTACACACTGTGGATGGGGAAGGGAGCGGGGGGCAGACTCCACTACAGTGATCCAGCCACTAAAATATATACCAGCAAATAACGGTAACAAGCCCCGGAGGAGGGAGACCAGTGCCCAGAGTTGCTACGCTGGTGGAGAAAAAAGCAACAACACAAACAACCTGTGAGAGAACACATGTCAGATTTACCAGAAGAAGACTTTAAAATAGCCATTCCAAATCTGTTCACAGAATTAAAGGAAATCATGATTAAAGAAGTGAAGGGAGATATAATGACACTGTCACATCAAATAGAGAATATCAATAAAGAAATACAAATTATGAGAAAAGAACCAAGTGGAAATTCTGGAGTGGAAAAGTACAATAACTGAAATTTTAAAAAATTCACTAGAGGGGTGCAACAGTAGATTTTAACTGGCAGAAAAAAAATTAGCAAACTTGAAGATGGAGCAACAGAGGTTGTGTAAGCCAAAGAACAGTGAAAAAAGAATGAAAAACAGTAGACAGAGCCTCAGAGAAATGTGAGACACCATCAAGTGCATCAGCATGCACATAAAATGAGTAAAAGAAGGAAAGGGGAGAGAGAGGAACAGAAAAAATATTCAAAATATAATGTCGAAAACTTCCCAAATTTTTTGAAAAACAATAATCTACATATCCAGGAAGCTCAATGAACTACAAGTATGATAAAAAACAGAGATCCACAAAAAGACATATCACAGTGTCTGAAATTCTGAAAGTCAAAGACAAGGAGAATATCCTGAAAACAGCTAGAAAAATGACTTAGTGCTTACAAAAATAACACAATAATATGAATAGCTGACTTGTCAGCAGAAACAATGGAGACCAGAGACAGTGGACAGCATTCAAAATTCTCAGTAAAAAAATCATCAACCAAGAATCCTATATCCAGTAAAGCTATCTTTCAAAAATGAGGGTGAAATAAAGACTTTCCAAGATAACAAAAACTGACAGAATTGTTGCTAGTAGGACCACCTGATAAGAAATAACTAAAGGAAGTTCTCCAGGCCGTAGGGAAGTGACCCCAGATAGTAATTCAAATCCACATGATAAAACAAAGAGCACTGGCAAAGGTATAAAAAACAGTATAAATGCATATTTTCTCATTTTTTCTGACAGCTGTTTTAAAAAGCAACTATATAATAATATGTAAATATCATAATGTTGGGCCTATAACATATAGAAATGTAACATACGTGTATTACAGTTGCCAATAATAGCACAAAGGTGGTGGGTAGGAGCAAAACTGTGTTGGGATAAGGAAACTACTGCAGATGGTAAAACAATAATTTTAACAATGTATTACTAGGTTTGTAACACTGATAGATGTAATATGTATAACAATAATACCACAAAAGGAGGGGAAGGGAATAGAGCTTTATAGGAGTAACATTTATATACATCACTGGAATTAAGCTAATATAAACTTGATACTGATTTTTATGAGTTTAGATATATATGATAAACCCTAGAGTAACCTCTAAAAACATAACTAAAAAATATACATTGCAAAGAACATAAAACAAATTAAAATGTTATTTTTTAATTTATAATGTGATAGTGATAAGACCTTAAAACTTAAAAACGGGTGAGGAGTAACATCAATTTAAAATTTTAGGAAGTCTGCTCTAGACAGGGGGGAGAGGCTGGGGCTCCTCTTAACATGGTTGAGCTTCTCCCAAGAAAACCAGATTCTGAATGTGTAGTATTTTCAAAGCTCCTCCAAATACTATCCTTTTATCTTGTGCTATGAAACAGTCTTATTTTTATGTAAAAAATGCCAAGTGGGAGACTGACTTACAAATACTTTTAAGTAATTTAGTAAAAATAGTTTTATTCACATTTTATTTGACTTTAAACATATAATAGGCAGATGCTGTATTTATCTAGTAATGGGTATGATCATCTTAACCTGTCCAACTTTTGAGAGATTTTAGGTTTATTGGATGATGGTTATCTTTCTTTTTTTCTAAAATTAGATTGTTTGCCACCTTGGCATCAGCAGAAAGTTCATAACTTTGAGGACACTGATGAAAGCTAAGTGTCTACTTGGATCCTGCTCTGTCTAATATGCATTAATATTTTTGAAAGACTGAGAACTGCATAATTAACTGACTAAATTTAGTACCGAAGAGCTGCTACTGACATCTGTATTGTACAGTTTTTAAAAAGCCTCTCTGATAATGCATAAAGGCAAATGCATCACTTTTCTAAAAATCTAATCATTTAGAGAAAATATTAAAATTAAGGGATAGAAACTACATGCAGAAATTAAAACAAAATACTGGGGAAAAATCAAATAAGACTTAAAAGATGTGTCTAATAAAATGCGGTCCTGAACAGGAAGTCACTATGTTATAAAGATATCAGCTCTTTACATTATTTTATAATCTTACTGTAATCAGCCCCACCTCCCCCAAAAAAACAAACCACCTAATAGGATTTGGGGGACATTTAAACATGATTAAACATGATTTTAAAACCCATACATAAAAAAGAAATCAGTGAGAGTAACCAAAAAAGTTTGCAAAGTAATAGTGAAGTTGGGCTTGTGTTGCCAGATTAACAAAATATATTAAAGAGTTACAGGACTTCCCTGGCGGCGCAGTGGTTAAGAATCCGCCTGCCAATGCAGAGGACACGGGTTCAAGCCCTGGTCCGGGAAGATCCCACAGGCCACGGAGCAACTAAGCCCGTGTGCCACAACTATTGAGCCTGCGCTCTAGAGCCCGCGAGACACAACTACTGGAACCCGCGAGCCACAACTACTGAAGCCCGCGTGCCTAGAGCCCGTGCTCTGCAACAAGAGAAGCCACCGTGATGAGAAGCCCGCGCACCACAACGAAAGGGTAGCCCCCGCTTGCCGCAACTAGAGAAAGCCCGCGCCTGGCAACAAAGACCCAATGCAACCAAAAATAAATAAATAAATAAATAAATAAATAAATAAATTTATTAAAAAAAAAAGAGTTACAATTACTAAAGTAGTATGAACTAGTATAAGAGGAGAACAGATAGATATTCACAAAAAAGACCAGGAAACTATCCAACAGGCCCGGGTGTAGTACAAATACAGATAAGGATACTATGACTCATAGGGGAAGTGTTGTCATTTTCAATAGTGTTAGGAGTTCCCTGCGTTCTTGGAAAACTTGATCTTTATTTCATATTATTCACCAAAATGTACATTAAAGAATTAATATAAAAAATAAAACCGAGAAATAACTAGGGCAAAATATAGATGAATATCTGTTCTCTGTGCGAGAAAATACTAAGCACAAAATCAAATGAAGAAAGCAGGAAAAAAAGATTCATAGGTCAAATACAGAAAATTTTAAAACTTCAATATGTTGAAAAGTTTGGAAGTAGTAACAATATTTGTAACACATACAACAGAGGGTTAATATTTAAAATTTAAAGAAAATTTAGTAAATCAATATGAAGGCAATACATTTGTAGGAAAATGGCAACAGACATAACAGATGGTTCACAAAAGAAGCAACATAAGTGGCCAAGTTATAAAAAAAAAGCTCAAGTTCAAGTTCAAAAAAAGCTCAAGTAATCAAGAAAATGAACATTAAACCAATTGTATATCATTTTTGCAGGTAGGATGTTTTTCATTGCAAATTACAGAAAACCTGGATAAATGTAGCTCAGAAAATTAGAACGTTTATTACCTCATACAGGAGTCTGGTCTAGACACGGTCCCTGGTGGTTAATTTGGTGTCTCCACACTGTCAAGGACTCACTTTTCTCATCTTCCCCTCTGTCATCCTCTGCACACTGTCTCTTGTCCTCTATGTATGCACCCTCATGATCACTCTCTGGGTGCAGAAGCTCTTTCCAGACATCCTCTTCCACTTCAAGAACTGGAAAAATGGACAGTTTTCCCTTCTGTGTCTCTTTTAATCAAAGAGGAATACATTTCCTAGATGCCCTCAAGGAGATGTCCCTTCAGTTTTACTGACCAGGACTGTGTGATGTGCCCATGACTAACTTAGTCACTAGAAAGGGATATGGAATTCACCACCACTGGTTTAAACTAGCTAAGATTTATCCCCTGAGTCTGAATTAAATCTTATAAGCTGCTAGTAGAGTATAAACTGATGCAAACTTCCCAGGCAAAACATCAAAAGCATTAGAACTACATATGCCAATTAACCCACAATTCTACTTCTTCCAGAAGAAATGCTCTTAGACGGGCTCATAGATGTAGCTAGAAGGCTGTTCATCACTTAGGTGTTTATAAGAATAAAAAAAAATCAGAAACAAGTCACATGTGCAAAAATAAGATGTAGGTTAAAGAACTAAGGATATCATTACAAGGTGGAGTACTCTGGAACCATCAAAATTATGTTTTATATCTAACTATTTATACGGACATATACTCATGTTCTATTCAGTGGGGAAATCATGCTAAAATATTATCCCACCTTTTTAATATATATGTAAAAGTCTGGAAGGACATATACCAATATCTTAACAATAATGTGATTATAATAAACTTAACTTTTTTACCGTACTTGGGGGGAATTTCCAACATTTGCTATAACAAATGTTATTTTTATAATTAAAATGGAGATAACTTTAAAAAGGAAAAATGTTTAATATTGTTACATTCTTTCTTTCCTTTTACAGATGAGATGAAGGATCTGATCACTACATTAGCCTGGGACGTTTGCCTCAGTGCAGAAGAGATGGGTTTGGCTCGGAGCTGCCTTGTTCCTGGAGCCAGGAGGAGCTTGTAGGGGGCCAGAATTCCAGCAGAGTGCCCTGTGCCTAATAGTGAGGATGACTCAGGCTCCTTCCGCCTGGGGTGCACCATTGTTTCCTCAGCTGATTCTCTCTCCCTTGTTCAGTTCTTAAAATGAAATGGGAAACTGGCTTTGCCTTATTTTTAAGTGGAAATGTAACTAGGTACACATAGCTTATTCTGAGAACCAGCTGGAAGCAACAGAAAGGAGCTGAGGGAGAGAATCTACAGAGGTGTCTAGCAATTTTGCTTTATCATTAAATACTACAAACCTCTGCCCTTCTTTCACCCTCCCTTCTGTGTGAAGTTCAGAGCCAATATTTCATTAACTGCAGAATCTCTCTATTTGGGAGAGTCTCAGTCACAACCACAATGAGAGCTAACAACTACTGCACACTTACTTTGTGCCATCTGGCTAAATTCTTTGCACATTTTATCGCATTTAATACACATGACTAGCTTGGGACGGTGATGCTATTTTTATGCTCTTTTCACTGAACAGGAAGCTGGTAACTTTTCTTTTCTTTTGGTAACTTTTTTCAGGTCACAGGGCTAGTAAGTAGCAGAGGTCAGACTGTATCCTTATCTGTCAGGCTCTGAAGCAGAAATTGTCCACCTCTTTACCATGTTGCTCTTTAAACTGAAGGAGAAGGGATTTAAGGTCATGATATGAAGCTGAAGAGCAGGGTCAGAGAAGGTATCTGTGACCTACATACCTCCCAGGGAAGTGTGCATGAGAGCTGGCTGTGAGAGATGGAGCCTTTATGTTAGGGATAAGAGGGCTGTGTTCAAGAGTGTGCACGAGTGTGTGTGTGTGTGTGTGTGTGTGTGTGTGTGTGTGTGTGTATAAGAGCACTGGGCCTGTTTCACTTGGGTGAGGTACTCAAGTGTTTCACTTGTCCTTGGATCTTAGAAGGAGAAGCAAATTAAATTGCAACTACATTTCTCAAATTCTATGGACAATTTCTCATTTTAAGCATCCATTCTGCAACTCCTGGCCCTTGATTCAGAGTTGTGAGCTGTGACCCTATAATCAAGGGTTTTCCCATGTGCTCCTCTAAACACACACACACACACACACACACACACACACACTCTCACACACTCTTACACATGCTCACTCACAAACCAGGACTTGTCACTTTAAATCGTTTGGGTCCAGGAAGGGTGAATTTAAAAGCCTTAACGAGGTCTGGACATGGGTGGGCTCTCTCTGATCTCCAGGGCACATTACCTTATGGTAGAAGTTTCCTTCAGAGGTTTTCATTTTAAATGCTAAGCCTAGAGGCAAGTTAAGCATGAAAGTCACCATGACCACCATCCATACAACAGCTTTTGTGAAACACCTACTATAAAACAGAAACAGAAATGATGTAAGAATGACCTTCTCATACATTCTCTCTCTTTTCCTCTCTCTCTCTGTAGATACATATATAAGTATATATATATATATCCTTATATATTGTATTTTTATATCCTCATATATTATATATATAATACATATGACCTTCTTATATATTATATATCTCTGAACTTCTGAGTGTCTTTGTATGACTATTAACTTAGTGTTCTACAAGTATGATTTGCATAAATGTCTTTCCAGACTTCCTGAAAAAATCTGGAAACTGGTCTAGGTAGCATTTCTAGGTGAGCCATAATAAACCTTTATATTTTAAGATGGAGGAGTTTTCGTTCATTGTCTCATGGTAGTTATTTGGGGGCTAAATCCTTAATTATGACTTTACTGTCAGAAGACCTTGTTCTAACCATTGTCAGACGTCCCCAACACACTTAGCGTCTCCAGAGATCACTGTGTTCTACTGGGCACAGTTCCTGTTGTGAAGAAGCAACTGTCTATCGTTGCTGTTACATTTACTTTACCTTCAGTCCTGAAAGCCAACAAAATATGTTAAGATATTGTATTCCCAACTTCATCCCACAACTTATCAATTTTTTAATAAAGAAAAAGTTTGGAAAAGCAGTTTACTAAAGAGGAAGAGCCAATAAATGTGTGAAAAGAATCAAAGATATGCAAATTAAATGAAGATTGATATACTATTTCCATCTTTCAAGTTGGCAAGTTTTTTAAATGACTATACCACAGTTAACGATGGTTAGGAGAAACCAGAATTCACCGGACAGGAGTATAAACTGATCTGGAATCTCTGATGGAAATTTGACAAGATGCAACAAAAGCCCTAAAATATGTGTATATCCTAGAACCCCAAACTTCTGCATCTAGAAGTTTTGATAAGAACATAACAGCAATATGTACACATATATATGTTTCAAGATCTTCATCAAAATGTCACTTCGAATATTTTTAAAATGGAAATAAATTTCAAACAGTCGATGAAGTCAACTTTTGACACCATACAGCTATTAATTAGGTAGAATGGAATAGTCACAGTATTTCACTCAGTGAAAAAAAAGGGCTACAAAATATTCTGTATGTTATCATCCCATTTGATTTTATGTAATACTGTGTGTGTATGTAAATAGAGGGTGGTGAGGGCGGAGAAACAGGTTGGAAGAACAGATATCAGAATATTACGTAAGGCTTTCTCCACGTAATGGTCTTAGAAGTGATTTAAGAATTGGCTGAGGAAAGTTGTAAGACCAAAATATTATTTAGTGGTGCAATTTTCTGTATTAAAATAACCAGTTGTTCAGTGACTTTAGTGATCCACTCAATGCTTTTTGGAAAGCTGATATTTAGTTTCCTGCAATTGTAAATCCGGATACAGGTTCACACAAGTCCTGACGTGGGGATCTCAGTCAATAATAGTATTAAGACTGGCCAGCCCCTTCACTGAAGTCCTTTGTAGTAATAACAGCTACGCTGTGATGAATACTTAACGTATCCTGGATTCAATGCTAAGCACCTATTGGTATATATATATATATAAATTCATATTATCCTTTCAGTAACCCTCTGATCTAGGGATAATCAATCTCCATATTCTGAAAACCCCAAGCTTAAGAGAGGTTAGGAGGCCTGCCCAGGTCACATATTCAGTGAGTACCAGAGCAGGCATTAAAATCCAGCTCTGCGGCTCTATACCTTTATACGTAACCTATCTGTAACACAGCCTCCCATCCACAAGTCCACTGTCGGACTGCAAGGAAACTTCAGGGCAATCATCTCATTAGCCCTTCAACTCCATTACTCTCCCAAAGCACACTAGCTTCCTGTTCTTCTGGCCAACTGAAAGTTAACTGAATACTAGAGATAATCTAACAAATATCTAGTGAACAAAGAAGAAAAGTGATACATTTGCTAAAATTCTTCAGGTATGTGTTTATAAAAACATTTGTACTGGAAATAGGAAAGAGGCCCAAAGAAGCTAATGTGTTTTGCATAAAGATCATTATTCCTGTACCTCGGAGCAAAGCAAATATTGGTTTATACATTGCCTAGAGAGCCTTCGGGGAGAAATTAGCATGAAAACCATTTGCTTCCTAAATACAAAGCTTAACTCACAAAATATGGCTGAAATAAAGATGGCACAGTGAAATAAATCTGACAGAAAACATCTCTGAGATGTCTTGGGAGAAACAGAGGAAACCTAGAAGAGTTGGTCAAACTGTCCAATTATCTGGTGTGTGGTCCCCTGAGGCCTGATGCTTTGCTCTTCGCTTTGCTGGCTTGCCCTGCAGTGAGCTCTTACTGAACCAGACAGGGGCAAACCATGATCTGGGTGGGCTGCCTACAGAGCCAAGGCATGTCACCAGGAGGAAAAAGGAATACACACTAGACCTAAAAACAGCTTGGCAAGACCAAAATGCTGATCATTCTCAAGGGCCCTTTGGCATTCACAAAACTTGATCCTGCCCCCAGGACCTAGTGTGAAACAATATAAGAAGAGCAGTTCTCTAGCATGTGCCCCCTGGCAGATCTATAATTGCTCACTGTCTTGAAGTTCAGTCGTGTTATGTTTGTACCAGAACAACCAGTCCAAAGCTAAGAAGGCCCTGAGTCCTAGTATGTCTCTGAATAGGCTACAGGTCTGGATCAGGTAAGGGAGTGGAGGTGGGAGGTGGGTTGGGAGCCAGAATCCTGGCCAGACTCTGTGAGGACCCCCAGCCTTGAAATTCCCTTTGGTCTTTCATCGCTTCGTCTTTTACACCAGCACCTCACACCGCTAGGGGCTGGCACTGTTGTCCTCATCCTACATTCAGCCAAGAGGAAAAGCATGTAAGATGAAGGGATAGAATTTCCCAGCTCCCGCTCAAATCCATTGTCTACCAGGGAGCAAATGTAGCCCGCTGATCACAGACTTGGCAAAGAGATGCAGACTAAGAACTGTTGCTCTGCGTCCGTCTCTAACAACCCTGGGAAGAATTCCCAAACAGCATCATTTATAAAAGAACCAGCAAGTGACCTTTTCCTGACATAGCCCACAGCTTGTCACAAAATCCATATGTGCTATTCCAAAAATCACTTTAATTTTATACGTTTTATATGTTTTCCTCTTCAACGATGCTATTTGGGTAATTTCGATTTTAGAAATACAAGTGCTTTAAATACTCTAAGATAGCTTTATATGTATGTTTCTGTGGCTGCTGTTAAAATTATGCTGTGCTCATCTTTATGGCTTTAAAACATCTTTACTCTACTATGCTACTGATCAACATGTTCCAAGGAAGCAATTTGAATTATACCAAGAAAAACTGGAATGGAATTTAGCAAACTTCAACTCATTTTTCTTATGGATTGTGAAGGAAATATAAAGTAAGTATTCTATAAGACTTTTGTAGAAAGAATTGATTTTCAATTAGTCAGAAAACAGAAGAAAATAAGGGTGCTTTCCTCAGAGTGCAAAGGATCAACCAAGTAAGCAAATTAAGCTCTAATTAACTGTCGCAAGATGTTTACTCGAAGACCTAGTTTTTTCATCCGTAAAATGAGAATAATAGCTGCTGCTGCATGGAGATCAAATTTTAAAAGAGGTACCTAGCCTTTCAAGCACTTCTTAAAGGCTCACCATCATCATCATCATCCTCACCATCATTATTGCCATTTTTCATTTCAAGTGTATGTACTTACAGACAACACTGAATCAAGGAAGATGGGAATGTTGTGCTATGGGAAGTCGGGTGGTTACAGGGTTAGGAGAATGAGGCAAGACCCATATTCTGTAGGTAGATTGATGGATCTTTTGATCACATATAGTACATCTAACCTCAGAGAGGTGTTCTGTAAACAGGTACATCCAGTCACATGAAGGTCTGGGTAAAGTCATGGTCTGCTCATCAAACTCATGGGTCTCTACCTGAAATACACCTATCTCTCAGGTGGTACACTGATTGGTACTAGGAAGCCAGCTAAGTGGCTGAGTTGGTCCCTCTAGCCACCATCTATCCGTATCTCTGGATGCAGGAAGTCTTGAGGGCCATATTTTCACTGGGTACAGATGGAGCTTACTCTAAAAGACACAATTTATAAACCGGCACCCAAGTCCCTTGAAACTCTGCTTATTGCTATGTTGTGATCCAAGTTACTTCCCCTTGAAGAAAAGCCTTAGTCTTCTCACACATGGATTCCTATGGACTTTTTTCATTTGCCATTCATTCATCTACCATTTTATTGAGTTTTCTCTTTGTGTAAGGTAGCGAGCTAATTGTTGGACCTATGGACTTACAGTGATCAAGGAATAGTGTCAAGGAGTCATTTGGGGGAGCAGGAGACACTTCATTACACTATACCTTGGGGTTGTGGGGTACCCACTTTCAGAATCATTGGTCCCTCTTATGCCTATAAACACAGGCAGCTCCTTATGAATGTCCCGGGCCTGAATCCTGCATCCCTCCATTCTATGAGGTCAGATGAGGGTTAGCTATTCTTGTAAGGTAGGCTTTTTAACTTCTCTAAAAGTGGAATGTACAGGTGGCTATGGTACCCACTTATTGGGAATTGAGAGTTTTTTTTGCAGGCAAGGCCTTGAAGGCCTATCGGTTCACACAATGTGACTCACTGCAGTGGTCAAATAAAGAAGAGCTGCATATAGCTTCCTGCCTCTGGATGTGTGGTGATACGCACACTTAAGAGATGGGATCAGGGTGCTGGTATGAGAAGGCGAATTGATAATGATGGCATCAAGAACTTCATCATCCTTGAGTGAAACGTTCGTGGTCATCCTTTGGAAAGAATGATAAAGTTTACCCTTTGCAAGGCTAATTTTTGGCATAAAAATATTTATCACACAGCTTGTGGAGCTGGAACTGGAGAGCGATTCTTGAAAGGGAAAGATTTTTAAGGAGGTGAAGTGAAATTTGAGGCTTACATTCACTCTGACATGGGGGCTGTCTGAACACCCAATCCTTGCTTGGCAGGAACATCCCTGGTGAGTCACCTTGTGAGCGTGCTGATTAACGCCTCTCAGTTGCAGCAGATGAAGGATACACGTCACCATATGAGCTAAGTCACTCATGGCTCATGAAAATAATCCTTTCGAGAGACTAGAGCACTAACGAGGGCAATTAAACAGGCAGGCACATCAGCACCAAAGTTCTATGTGTTTGAGAAAGTCACCTTGCTGGGGTTTTTAGTCATAAATTCCTTTTTATAAACCCAGTCCTTTTCTTTGCCAGAAGAATGGCCAGCATAACTCAGAAATGGCCTCATGTAAGAAAGAATCTGCATAATCACCAGGTAAAGCATACAGAGTCCTTAGCATGAGGCATTTGCTACATTGCAGGGAGTGGTGGTCTTATCATTATAATTTCTATTTCACATGTGTGTCAATCATGAAAACAGAGCCTCTACAACTATTATGAGAATAAAGGATTTAGTGGAAGAATCATCGTTCATACAAATGGTGATACAGGAAAATGAAAACCTTGAAGTAGACGTCAGAGAATCAGAGTCACAAGCCACATGCACCTGATACACTGGTGAAGGCGGACAGGTCAGAGCTTGTAGGAAAACATGAGAAGCTGCGTGCACCTGGCTGTCAACAAAGGGCTACAAAGGGGAAGCTCTTGGAGAGGGCTGGGAAACTCCTGCTCTGTAGAATAGCTGCCCCTTAGGAATTCACCTGCAGCCGGGGGCCAAGCACGTGGGAGTGCCCCTGAGGCTGCTGCTGGGTGGCAGAAAACAGATGAACTGCACGAGCAACAGGAAGAGAGCAGGGGCTGGCTGAGGCTTCCCAGGCACCTGGGCATCATTCGTCATCGTGCCTGGCTGCTCTCCCTCTGAGAGGACAGCCTCTGCTTCACTTCCACTTCCCAGATCTCATACAAGTTCCTCTGGTGGCCCTAACTCAGGACCACATGGAGAAGGAGGTCCCGGGAAATGTTCCCTGCCTTACACAGGAGAGGCAGTGCCAAGTTAATTAATAGAGCAATGTCTGTCTTAGAGTTTCGATGACACACATGGGCTCTGGAATGAGACTTCCGAACACGGCTCTACCACTTACCAGCTCTGCCAGCTAGACACATTTCTTAACTTGGTGACACTTCAGCTCTTCATTATGGAAAATGGAGGTAATAGAATTGATTTCAAAAGGCTGTTGGGAGGATTAAAAGAAATAAGACAGGTCAAGGGCTTTGCTCGGGAACAAGATAATAACAACAACAGCGATAACAATAATAAAAGTAGTATTATACCGTTTGCCTTGTAACAGCAAGGGTATTAAGTCCAGTATGGCCTTCTCCACTAAGTACTCTAGAAACTGGCCAGGACTGTACTGATTGATAGCTAGAGCAGTCTGGTGCACTCCATATTCACTCTTTGACAAGATGCCATGCTCTGTAGGAGAATATATTTTATCCTATTATTTTAAGCATGAGCCCTAGCCACTAAATTGCATGAGGAAATGTGCTTGGATGCCAAGAGATTCCTTTCGGCTAGCTGTGTGCTCAGAGTGGCATATGGAGAAAGTGGGGATGACTCTCAAAATGACTTGAGAGATGCCACAGAGAGGCTGACTCACTGTCAAGCTAGACCTGAGGAAACTGTTTTTAACATTGTGGGTTACTTCTGATAATGTCTAGTCAATTCAATTCTCTTCAATCCAACACCCATGTCTGAACACTTATTCTGTGTGTGTGTATGTGTGTGTGTGTTCAGTAAGCTAGGTTTCCATTTATTAGGCAACTATTAAGTACCAGGCACTATGTTAGGTATTAGCCATTTGATTAGATGTCATAATTAGAAACTAGAATTTAAAGCTACTTCAGTGAAAGGGATAAATAAGACATAGTTCTTTCCCTCAGGAAGCTCATAATCTACCACATTGGGCCAGGAGGTAGAGGGAAAACAAATATCACGTAGATTATGAGAAGTATTTTATAAGTGGTACAAACACTCTGCTGTGAGCCCTGGACGAAGGAAAGTGCACATATTCAAGTGTCAGCCCACGTGTTACCTTCTCAAAAAGGCTTCTTTCCAAATTAAAGCAGTCCACCTCCCTTTGTCACAATACTCTCTTTTCTTCACAGCTGTTACTACAATTGGTGATTTTAAAAACCTTTACTTTCTTTACTACTGTCTCTTTCAACTGGAAGATAAAATTCCACAAGATGAGAGAATTTATCTATTTTGTTTGACACTAGTTCTTCAGGGACTAAGACAGTGCTTCTCACTTAAGAAATGTTCAATAATATCTGTTAAATAAACGAACATTTAATTGATAGGATCAGAGACTTCGTAAAAGAAGTGGCATCATTCAGAATGTTTCCTAAAAAAGGAAGGATTTCAACAAGTAGGGTTTGGAGTTAGAGTAGAGGGGTCATCATGGCAGAAAGGAGCAGGGTGAATAAAAGCCCAGAGGTGGATGTCTCAATTCTCAAGGAAACTGGAAAGTCGGAATACGCACATGTCCTGGGGAATGAATGGACGTGTTAGTTTAAAGAAGATGTCACCAAAGTGGGCGATGGTTGAAAGGATAGCTGAGTTTCATGTCAGGAACTCACTAGCCTTGTAGACAGATTCATTCTCCTTGGGGGACTCACACAGGAGCCCACAAGGCACCAAGCTGCCGCATGAGGTACATGAGCTCCCTGATGGGAACAAACTGTTCCAGCTAGAATGCAACAATTCACTTCCTGCCTGTGGCAGAGGCTGTAACTCCTCACTGAATAGCCAGTAACTAAGCATCTTATTTTTTTTGGGGGGGGGGTGTCATATGAATTAAGAATGGGAGTGCTTTCTCTTTGGTCCCTCTCTCTGTCATCTATCTGAACAGTCAGAAGCAAAAGACTCCAAGATGTTGCAACAGCAGGATGGAAGCGGCCTTGGTCCCTGAGCCACTGCCTGTAGAGAAACCACTCAGGAAGTCTCCAATCCACATCAGACTGATGTGAGAGACAAACCTTTGCTGTTGTAAGCCTAAGACGTTGGGGGGGGGGGCGTTATTCTACTGCAGCATGGACGAGACTAGCCACCCTGATGAAGACACCCTTTTTTAAAAAAACTTTTACCCTTTGTTTCTTTTTGGGGGGCTGGGGGGAGGCGGGAGCTCAGCTTTGATTGAATCTTCATATATACTATAATCATAATGTGCAGCCACTTAAAAAATTTAGCCAATCAAACTAATGACCCTGCTTTAAACCTACTGTTCCCATTCAAACTTGGCACATTACAATATAATATTAGTAATATACAGTATTGATTTGATCACAATTTCCCATAACAGTAGAGTCAGTAGACCTCTATTTAGGAAGTGAAGCTTAAAACACTTGCTATTTTAAGGATTACAGAATCTGATTTGGGTAAGAACTGTCATATTTCCCCACATTTTTAACTACCTCCACCTCCTCCTCTGATGTCTATATTGACTGCTATTTCAGTTTCTGGTTAACATAAACAATTCCCAACTGAATTATGAAGTTAGATGGGAGAAGAGAGGTGAGAAGTCATGTACAGCAGGGATTTGTGTAAAATTCAGGGACCCTGCTACTCCAGGGGGCATTGTCCACCAGAATGCTATGTGGAAACTGCTTCCTAGAGGACAGTTATCAAGATGGCTTGCATGGAGTACTCCAGGGTGTGCTGAACACAGAGAACCGTGCCTCTCACAGTTGTACAGTCTGGTGGCAATGTGAGGAATGCAGCAATAAGCCAAAGCCCATAATGAATTATAAATGCCAACCCCCTCAAATATGAATGGATCAAATTAGAACTTGGTCTCTGAGCGGAATAAGCATTTATTTAGAGAAAGACAGAGGCTGATTAATGCACCTGCTGGAGTATCATCTTCTGAAGATGGAATAACATCTGACCTCAGACCCTCTGGCTCATTTGAGTTGTGTGCCTTTGCATTTCCATTTAACATGATTTCCAAATAATTGGTGGGGTTATTCTAGATATTGGTTCAATAATTGCATAAGAATTTAATGTTGAATTTAGGGGAAAAATTACATGAACATAAAAATTTATATTCATTTAAGCCTCAATTGCTCTCCTCAGAGTTTAAGTAAGCAAACCTCTAACTCCCAGGGTTTAAAGCTCCTTCTGATATGAATTTTTCAATGGATATGTGTGTGTATGTGTGTGTATAAACCATGTTCACTAAGGAAAAGTTAAACGAAGTAGAAAAAAAATATGCGAAAGTCACCCAGTATTCTGCCATCCAAAGCTACCTACTGAACATTTTTCTGTATATTTTACAGAATTATAATTATATTTAAAACATATTATATTGTGAAGAAAGTTTGAAAGTCACATTTTTCTTTTCACAGTACACACTGTGCTTTCACCCAAATCTTTAAAAACCCTTTAAAAATGTTTTTAAAGTCTGCATAATAGTTCACACTATAACTGTATCAACATCTATGTAATCCTATATATTCTTTTTACTGCATATTTAGATTATTTTTAAAAGTATAGCTCATTCACTGTTACAAAAACTAGTTTGTTATAGATCATCATGTTTATACATAACTATATTTCCTGTGTTTTAAATTACTAACCTAGGATATATTCCAAGAGGCAGACCATTGAGTCAGAGGACATAGTCCTTTACTGAAATATATTTTTGGCCATATCAATATATTTCTGAATATAAAAAATAATTGTGGAGTATTATAATAACCTATGCTCTATCTACCAGAAGATAATCACTGCTAATACGTTTACCTTTTTTACTGATACATATATTTCTTCTCATGTGCAAATACAAACTCAAATAAGAATGGTATTAGGACTAAGTAATTACCTCTTATACTAAAATTTTCTGGGGACCCTCTTATCCTAGAGTCCAGAATCCCAGGGTTGGGGCAGGTGGGGCAGGGGGGAATGAATGTCCAACTGCAGGACAGGACTGGATTTGCACATGAAGGAAAGGGGACACAGAAGTGGACCATGCTGGCTGTGTTTAAAGCAATCTGCTTTGAGCCCGCCACCTCCCTCCCTCACTCCTCCATATTCAACATTCTGCTCTGAGCCTCATTAGAAAGGGCCTGCCACTTCACTTCCCAATGTATTCTGCCAAGCAGGATTGGACCCTCTCCAGATACCATCAGATTCATAGAAATCGATGTGGTGGTGGTTGACCATTCCAAGAACAATCACTTTAGAGACCCCTGAATATATAAAATCAGTAGCAAGGCAAGTCACCACAATCCACACAGCTAAATCACTCCCAAACACCCTCATTTTTCTCTCTAAACAATTGTGATAAGAGTCCAAGTTGACAGAATCTCCTTTAGGTGCTTCATCTGAGCTCCAGAAGGGCCAACGCTTGATTCAGACCCATCATGTTCCGCAGTAGTCAAGGCTTCTGAACTCAGATAACAAAGCCAGAGCTCCAGATATAGAAGGAGAGAAGCCAGGTGGGAAGACAAGCACTCCTACTCTTGTGAGAGTGGCCAGCTGTGTGTCTGGTGGGGTAACTGCATCAAAGTCAGTCACTGACCATTGACCACCATTTCTCTACCAGCAGGCAGTGGTTGATGCCCCCTCGAGAGGCATGACCAGTGGCAGGCTAACCTGTCAGCCAGGGGCTGGAATACATCCGTGGCATTTCCTCCTACATGTGAGGTGCTGAGGTGAGGCATGGATGAATTAAAATACAGTGTCCTGGGTGTAAGCAGTGGTGGGAAGGAGCATGAATGCAAGCATAACTCCCATTGTCGGAAATACAGGAGCACATTGAGCAGTACGGAACCAGACAGGATATGCTGAGGGAAGAGAATGGAATGGGGATGATTAGAGAAAGCTTCATTGAGAAGTAAGTCTTTACAAAGTATTCAAAAATAAACAGGAAAGGGAGTTCTGCTTCTGGGAATTAGAGATTAAAGGCCAACCTCCCCACTGAGAACAAGCAGAAAATGTGTGTGTGTGTGTGTGTGTGTGTGTCTTAGAAGATCCCCATGCGTTTCAAAATTAGCAGGCATGGTTCCATATAAACCATGGGTCAATATGGAAATTATAGTAGAAATCTGAAAATATTTGAACAAAATAATAAAAAACATAAACATCAGAATTGTAACATGAAGCTAGAAGTGTATTTGAGACACATTAATGGCCTGAAATACATATAAGTGGGGTGGAGGGAGACGGTTATGAAATCAGAAGTCTAGGCATTAACAAAAGGTTTTCTCAAAAAATTAGAAAAATAAAAGTAAATTGAATCCAAAGTAAAAGGAAGTGAACAATAAAGGTACGAGCAGGAATCAATAAAATAAAGAGAAACAGTTGGTCTTATAAAGACTAATAAATCAGATAAACCATGACAAGACAGATCAAGTTAAAAAAATTGAGAGCAGACACAAATACCAAACATCAGGAATGAAAAAAGAACACAGGATAAGAATACTATAAGCTAATGTATGTAAATAGATTTGAACGTTTACATGAAATAGTCAGATTTCTAGAAAAATAAAAATTTCAAAACTGACGGAAGAAGAAATAGAAATATGAATGCTCCTCTAAATATTACTGGAATTTAATCCATAATTTAAAACTTGCCCCTCACCCCCACCACCAAAATGCAGACTCAGGTATCTCCTCATGTAAAATCAAACATTTAAGAAAGGGATACAAGAATTTTTAGAACAACTCTTCTTGATGATTAAAAAAAATGAAACACTTCCCACCTCATTTAATGAGGCTATAATAATTCATGTACACAGCTGCAAAAATTCTAAAAGACAAAATCTGTTAACCAAATTCAGCAATACAAAAAAGGGATAATACATCTTGATCACATTTATTCTAGGAATTCAAGGTTGATTTTGCATTTGGAATTGATCAATATATTCTACCACCTTCACAAACTAAAAAGAAAAATCATATGATCAATTTTATGGATACAGTAAAAGATTTCTTAAAATCCAACATCTATTCATAATAAAAACTCTTAGTAAAATAGAAATAGAAGGGAACTTTCTAAGTATCACATAGGTTATTTCTATACCTAATGGTAAAGTGTTGAAAACTTTCTCTCTGAGAGTGAGACAGTGATACTTGCTATAACTACATCGATTTCACATTATACTGAAAGTCCGTGTCATAAGGCAGAAAAAAGATAAATGTTTAAGGATTGAAAAGGAAGACGTAAAATAGTCATTTTTCACAATAGATATGATTTTGTACCCAGAAATTTCAGAAGAATCCAAAGAAAGTTTTTAGAGTAATAAGTGAATTAGTAAGGTTGTTAGATGGAAGGTCAACATGCAAAAATAAATTGTTCTTTTAAATACCAGCAAAAACAGCTCAAATGAACAATTTAAAAAGATACCACTTATGGATCTTACTGCTTAATTTCTGTCCCCTCTCACCCTCTGAAGGTGGGCTAGGCTTAGTGACTCATGTCTGAAGAACAGAGGGAAATGGGAAAACGGTAACTTTGCAGTGGAGAGATGTGGCAAACACCACCCTAACCAGGTGATGAAGGTTCACTTCACCAGTGTTGTCATGTGATGTCATGTGTCCCCTGGTATGATATTACTTCTTTAACCTCTGTTTATTCTTTCAAAAAACCCATAACAGCCATATAACAATGAGAAAAACATTAGAAACACTCAAGTTTGGGGGACTTCACAGGGTACCTGGCTAGTAATCCTCAAGATCGTTAAGGTCATGGAAAACAAGGAAAGACTGAGAAACTGTCACAGACCCCAGGAAACTAAGGAGGCATAACAACTAAGTGCAGTGTGGTTCCCTGGATTTCTCTGTAACAGGAAGAGGACATTAATGGAGAAACTAATGAAATCCAAACAAAGTCTGGAGTTTAGTTAACAGTAACGCAAACAAAGCCTGCACTCCTAGTCAGTCTTGATAGAAGCGAAGATGACATTCATCAAGGCCAACCTCTACCTAAAGTTTGATCCCTCAACATCATCATTAAGAGGTGACCTGCCTTCTTATGATGACAAGGAAGTCACTGCCTATAAGTAGCTGCTGACTAGGAACTTCCTCCCTATATTTTCCTAACTACTTTGGATCATGGGTTCTTATTCTGCCCTCTGGGGATGGGCATGTAGGGCTGGTGCTGAGAAGACAACACCAATTTCCAGCAATCTCCTGGATAGGTATCTTCCCCAAGATTGTCTCTGAATCTTCCTCACAATTATTCCCACTGCTGACAGCTTGGAAGCCTTGGGATCTTGGAATGTATATATAATGGGAGTGAGTGTAGAATGCAGCTTTTATTAGGACAGCTGCCAGAGTCACTCAAGTGATTTACAGCCTTTCTACGAATGCATGTGTAATTTGGGCTGCTTCTTCTTTATCCTGAAAGCTTGCAAACACCTTGTGTTGTTGTCAGGTGGGAAATACTGATTCATTTTTCATAGCGGTCTAAACAAAACATAATTTGGAAAGGAAGTCGAATCTTAGGATTACTGATACTTTGATTTTATCTGTAAGTTTTCCTTACTTCTAATACCTTAAAAGGAATTTTTGGAAGTAACTGTAGTACCTGTGTTAAGGAAAAATGATATGGTGATAAGATGCTAAAATTAACATATATGAGTAGTGGCCTTGAAATTAATATAGGTCTTGAGTATGAATATATAGTATCTTGAAATGACGGACTGAAGACTTCATTGAAATAAGTATTCTATGGGGGGTACGCCCATTCTGTGTGAGCGTGAAATGATCAGAGAAGCAACAGGAAGAGGTCCTTAGAGATAACCCAATCTAACCATCCCCTTTTACAGAGCAGAAAACTAGAATCCAGAAGATGGAAGGGATTTGTCTAGGTTCACACAGTGAGTTACTAATACACTGGGATTAGAACACATTTCCTACTATTCCCAGTCCAGGGCCCCTTCTGATTGGCCTTGAGATACAGTAGAAAGTACTAGCTTCTAATCATCTATAAATAATTGGCCACTGCCAGGAATAACAGAGGAAAAATTCCCTCCTATCCTAATCCTTTCACTTTACCTTCTGGGATTACTCCCTTTTTGCCCACAGATTTTTTCTAGGTCTCAGAAATCAAACAAACAAAACCAAAAAATAAAATAAAAACTAATAAAAAAAAACTTTATCTAAAAATTATTATAGTAGCTACCATTTAATGAGGGCTTCCGGTGTTCCATTCGGTACACAATTTTACATAATCCTCCCAACAAACCTTGACGTAGAACTTTTTCATCCATTTGGTATGGATACCTGTTGTTTTAAGAACATAGATTTCCAGAGTCAGATAATTCTAGGTCTGAATTCCTTTTTAGGCAACTTACTTGCCAACCTCAGCCTCAGTTTTCTCATCTGTACGATGGAGGTGACACTCGCTCTATGATGCATGTAAAGTAGGCAGCACAACTCCTGGCACAGAGTAATTAATGGCAATCAGTATTTATGTGATTACAAAGAAATGGAAATTCCAGAAAATTTAACTAGGCTATTTAAAGTCATAAAGAGCTGGAATTTGTAGCCAAGCTTGTCTGACATTATATTATAGGTCCATATCCACGCCCACACCCACTGTAAAATGGAGACTTTTTTCTCATGTAAAATAAACCCACAGTTGACAGTCCAGACAGCTATGGTGGCTCCATGATGCTTTCAACGGCCCAGCCTCCTTCCACTTTTCTCCCCTTCCTCCTTGGTGCTGGGCCCCATCCTCAAAGTATGCTCAGGGTCACAGAATGGTCGCTGCACCATCACCATGTTCAAAAAAGGCAAAAAGAGGAGGGAGAAAAGGGATAGAATAAAAGATGTCTTCTTTGGTAGTGTAAAATAGATAGCTAGTGGGAAGCAGCCGCATAGCACAGGGAGGTCAGCTCGGTGCTTTGTGACCACCTAGAGGGGTGGGATGGGGAGGGTGGGAGGGAGGGAGATGCAAGAGGGAAGAGATATGGGAACATATGTATATGTATAACTGATTCACTTTGTTATAAAGCAGAAACTAACCCACCATTGTAAAGCAATTATACTCCAATAAATACATTTAAATAAATAAATAAATAAATAAATAAAATGATATCATGGGGATAATTAAAAAAAAAAAAAAAGATGTCTTCTTTATATTTGGGTTCACATACACTGGCTGGCATTGTGCATTATGGCAGGTACTGAGACACTCCTAGTTCCCAAAGCAAAAGCTTATTAGCAGGGAAGTTTTCCCCATGCAAGGCTATTTATTTGTCCTGGTGTATAGTATTAGGTCTACTGGAAAGAGGAAACTAGGGGTTAAGAGCCGGGTTTCTTAGATTACACTGTCCCACCGAGTAGAACAGTCTTTGTCCCGTATTTCAGTTTCTCTACCTGGGTAACGAGGAAGCTGAGTGGGATGATCTTTTAAAGTCCTGTCCGGTATACTTCTCGGTGCCAATAGCTGCGGCATCCTCGGGAAGAGAAAGACGGCACTTTGCTGCTGACCAGGTGGCCACCTGGGGCACAGAGCAGAACATCACCGCCGGTCACACAACTGGTCCTTGGCTCTCACTGTATACTGCAGGTCCACGTCTTGCTCTGAGCCATGGTGTCAGGGATCCAAAGTGTTCCCTGGAGCCCTCCCATACTCATCCCTGCATTTCCTTCCTTCTCTATATGCCTCTAAGGCCTCCACACTTTACTGTTTGCAGCCAGTGGGGTGCAAGCCCTGGGGGCCCTGTGCCCCATATATTTGAGTGCTCCTACATTCTCAAATCCTTTTTTCTATTCCTCACCATTGCTCCCTGCCCCCACTCTGTGACAGGACTAATCTAGTGAATTACTCATCCTGGTGGTGTTACCAGCTGACTGTGGCTCACAAAGGGCAGGAGAGGCAAAATGCCCTTTTAAAACACCCTACCAAGTGCCTGCCACTGCACTTGCCACCTTCCCAGCTAATCCTCATATTAGGTGTGTGGCAGTAGCCCCACTTTATGGATGAGACATCTGAGGCTTAGAGAGGGTAAGTAAGGTCACAGAGCTTCCGTGTGGTGTCAGGATAAATACAGGTCCATCTGATTCCAAGTTCATGAAATATTTGCAATTCAATTTCAGGAAATACTGGTATTTTATTAAGCCCTCCCCATGGTAGACAAATAGTAGAATTTCCGGTTCCCTCTCAAGTTTGAAGTATGAAACATTTTGTGCACAAGGACATTTTCCTGTGCCCCAAGGTCATTCTTTGCCTACTCCAGGCTCTACTGTGAAGCTGAGCAGCAATGGATTAGCCTCACTTACTCTGGAGAGTGACACTGAGGTTGGAAGCTCTGTATCTCTTTTCTCTCTCTTCTTACCTGGTGGTGTGGATCAGGGAATGCCCTGGACATCTTTGCCAGCTGGCTTGACGGCCTCACTGTCACTTCTGAATTCTAAACAGGACATTTGCTCTCACAACCCAGGTACAGATGCCTCGAGCTGGCTCTGGGAAAATGCCGTCAAGCCTTCATGCTGTGATGCCCGCTGTGTAACTCACCTGAATTCACTGCCCATTGAAAAGGATCTTTTTCACCCCTCTGCAAAAAGACAAGACTGAAAACCAGTTTGCTAATAAAGAGACAGGAAGAAATACACCAAGAAAGAAGTTCCAAGAGAGAGAAGGAATCAATAGCACTGAAGAAAAACAGGATGAATGTGACACCTGGAAACACATTTTTCACAAGCAGTATTGTCATTGTAATCTAAAGAATAAGCAAATGAAAGATTCTTGCCTGGGGCTGCCAAAAACAGCTAATTACAGAGAAATATTAGCTTAGTTCAGCCTCTGAAATGTGCTCAGCAGAACACTAACTTTTAAAAGATGATTAAAAGGTCTTCTGCAGAGAAAAACAGACTGTAGTCAAAACAATTTGGAAAAACCTAGGTTAAACAAAATTAAATGGATTTCTTCACTTCTTTATTGAAGATTTCTCAGTCTTTAATATATTAACGAACATGAATTTCGAAGAGGGGAACTATAATATGCAGAATTTTTCAGACTTCACAACCTTCCTTGACCTTCACAAGGTAGGTCCCACCTGTTACTCTCTATCACCAAACCATGTTCATTTTTTCCCCAGGCTGAACCACAATTTGTAATGTTAGATTTATTTCTTGGTTTACTGGTTTGTGGGTCTTCCTCTCTGGACTCTTGGGACCTCCAGGGAGGCTGCGACCAGGTCAGTTCATTTACCACAGTATCCCTGGCATCTGGTGCTGGGTCTGACACACAGACAATGCTGTGTAAATATTGGTTTATAGCTTTTTTTTTCTCTTACTGTGTACTATTTATTGAAGGCTTACTACATGCTGGACACTTTGCTTTACATGGATTATCTCATTTAATCTTCATATCAACCCTACATTGTAGGTACCATTACTATCCCCTTTTTACAGATAACAAGACCAAGGCTCAGAGAATTCAAGTAACTTGCTCAAGACTGTAGTAAGTGGTGGAGACAGGATTTGAACCGTGGCATTCTGAGACCAGAGCCAGCATTATTACATTAACTGAATGGATCAAGTCTGTGCGATGCCCGGAAAGAGGCATAAGTGAATGATTACAGTACATCTGGGTTCAGAGGCCAGCCACGATCCTTTGAATTAAGAGGAGATGATCTGGTGAGTTCTCATTGATCATCCACTTTGTGGCGGACTTTGTTTTAAATGCGGTCGCTCACTTAATCCTCTAATGCACTTTAAACAGGAGGAATATCAACTCCTTCCATAGAGAACCAAACCGAGGCTCAGAGAAGCTAAGGAAGCTGTCCAGGGTCACTGGTCTGGGAAGCAACAGAACAGAGGTTTGTGTAATAGCAAAGCTCCTGGCCTGGGCGGCCCAGCTAGAGTTTGGAGGAGCACAGAGGCCTGTAGGGAGTTCTTGGAGCAAAAGCTGTACTCCCACATCCCTCCCTCTTCTGTTGCCTGCCATGGTCCCATTCCAGAAAGCCATGTGCCATCAACACTTCAGCACTGATGTTGCCCAGGTTCTGACCAAGGCACAGAGAGGCTTCACTCCCACTTTGCTACCTGGCTCACCTCTCCTTAGCGATCTGGCTGAAGTGTGGACTCTGGAGCCTGAGTTCACACCCAGTTCCACCACCTGCTAATTCTATGTCCTAAGCTATTTCGCCTCTTTGAGCCTCACATATAATAATAGGTCCGACTTCACTAGATCGTTGGGACCATTAACTGAAATGACACATATAAAGTTCTTTAGCTCACTGCCTGGCACATTTTAGATATGTATCAAGCAGTCGTTATTAATAAAATAGTTAATAATCCCTCATGATCTGAACTGGTGACTCATGCCCTCAGCTGGGGGCGCAAGGATATATGGGTAAGCACAGCACTTGGCACACAGGAGGTGCTCAGCAAACGCCTGTTGAGTGGACTGGGCTTCTTCCCCAGTAGGAGCAGAATGGAAAGGTAGGAGGGGGTGTGTGGCACATCCACACAGAGCAGGGTGGAGAAGCCACACAGTGGGAAGGAGACTTGTCTTCCTTCTCTGCTGTGTAAATCTCAAGGGCTCTGGTGGCTCTGAGTGGCAGCTTCCAGAGTCCTTTCTCATGAAAGCTCTGCTGTCTCCAGGAGACTGGTGTTTACTTGGCTCTTCCAAGGGGGATGAACAAGGTCAAAAGCGTCTCAGGTAGTGGATCAGCTCATCTAATTTTGTCACCTTTGTGGGCTCTGTCTCCAATTATGCTGTGAAGCAACCTTCTGCCAAGTAGTAAATTTGAGACCCCATTTTTCACAAAAATGCCACACCTGGGGCCAGAGTGATTCTGTCTGCTTGTTCAGAGATGGACTAATAAGTTGTCACTGTACTCAGCACTTACTGTGTGCCTGGATGCCTGCTAAACCCTCCTAGATGTGCTACCGTCAAGCTTCGAATCCAGTCTCCCGTCCCCTGGCCACGTAAGAAACTCTTGAGGATGTCTCTGCTCTTTTTGCTTATTTGAGACACACTAAGGTGACTGGGAATTGCTCCTCGACTCTAAGCTGCTGGCCTTGGACATGGCAGGTATGCACTGAGTCATGGGATGATGACCTCACACGCATATTCTACACCTGTGCCTGCAGGCTGCGTGCACGTACACATCCTCACATTGGGTGTGTATATGGTGTGGTAGTATACATCTTAACATTGTGTTTTCCAACAAATTTTAATTCATTATTTCCAAGCTCAGTTTCTTTTTGTAATTTTTACCACGTTCCACTCCTATCCTACTGCCTTTGAGGTAACTGAGGTCCATGTGGTCCCACAAAACCAGGGTAAATGGCATTGGCAGAACTGAATGACAAAGCAATGCAAACAGGGCTTCTCCATTCAGGGTTCTCAAATTCAGGGCAAGGGGAATCAGAATCAGAAGAGCTTCAGCTTGGCACAGCTAATAAGGATCCTCTCCCACTCTCTCTTTACCACAGGTTCTTTCAGCCTCTTCCAAAGAAGCCATGCAGAGGCAAAGACATGGAGAGGATGGTCAAGGACCAGATGGAGGGGCCTGGGATCTTCTGCCATGTCAGCAGCTCTTCCTCCAGGGGCAGGTGCTCGTATGGACAACTGCTACTGAGAGATATCATGTAGCTTCAGCTCTGCGATGAGGTCACTAAGGAACCAAGTCATGCACCTAAGATAGAATCTCATATGTCTGCTTAACGTTAATCAGACACCTCCACTCCTTACCCAGTGAGGCCTGCCCTATGATGGGACATTAGTAGAGTTTTATAGACACATTAACAGATGGTGGAATCCAAGTGCAGAAGGACCCTGTCAAAGGAACTTCAGAAAACACATGTCCTCGGTGGGTAATGGTCAGAAGCCTTTGTCATCCACTGGAGCTCAAGGCTATCTGGGCAGGGTGCAGAGTGGTCCCCCCTCCCCTGTACAAACCTTCCAAGAAATTAATAATGGACACATCGGGGACGTTGAGGACGTCTTCTTGGTATTAATGATTTGTTAAGTCTGGGAATCTGGGCTAGGTGGGAAGTCCCATAATAAGAAGAGGGCTAATGAGCTTAATCCATTCAATTCGGTTCAACAACCAACATACCTTGAGTCACCATGCTAGGCAGTGGGGATGCAGAGCTACAAGAGAGTGCTGTCACATTGAGGGTCTCCGAGAGTACTCATGGAGCAGGGACGGTGTGGGAGGTGCAGACTTTACAAAAGAGACAAGGGAATTCGAATCTGCTCCTCATGCACAATTAGACTGGGTGGAGACTCCACTGGACTTACGACCAAATCCCATAATTACCTGCGGTGGCTCTTTGAATACTGTAAAATAGTTCTCAAATGGCATAGAATAACATTCCTATTTTAGTTTCTCATTTACCAGTAAGTGATATCTGCTAGGGGCCTCCCCCGGTCCATGCTCTCTGCTGCCCAAGGTTGCCTTTTCCAGGGGTAGGTGGTTTAAGGAGATTTGACCAGCCTGCTCAGGAGATGCTGACAGCTTCTTGAGGAATCCTGAGGCTCATACTAAGGTGGTGGCAAAACCTTCTTCTCTTGTTGCTTTGCCCACCTCAACAGACCCTGCTCTCAGGAGGTGCTGCTCTTGCGTTTCTGTTTTGTGGATGGAAAAATTCATATTAAGGTGGTTCTGTAACGACCAGAAATGACAGAGCTCTTTTCAAAAGTAATCCCTGAACGCTCCCCACGTGATACCCAAGTGAGAGGCTATGCAATATTTCTTATAGGCCCACACAATACGTACTATGCTCAGGATGAGGGTGGCCCAGAGCCATCTTGTCTGTTGTTCAAGTGCCCAAATCCAATACCCTCCATGAAACTTCTCTCTGAAATGTCAGGACAGGAAGGGCTTTAGGAGGAACCATGAGCCACTTGCAGGTAGGCCTACTATGTGTCCACACCTCTGCTTTCCTCTTTAGGACTTAGTGTTTACTCTTTAAGAAAAAGAAAGGAAGCACAGGCCTGGAGCAAACCCCAGCTATACCAATTACTGGCTGTACGTCCCTAGGAAAGTGACTTAGCCTCTCTAAGCCTCTGTATTCATGAACAGACTGAAGATGATAATAATAACTATCCTGTAGGGTTGTTATCCAGGTCAGATTTGATAATGTTTAAAAAGTGCCCCATCTGCCAACACCCAATACATGGGAGCTATTACACGTGAAGATACAAAGACCGACGACTCAGTGAGGGCTATTCGATGCTGTCACCTCTCCCTAATTCTCTAAAGAAAATCTTATTACTGCAAGCTCAAAATCTCCCTTTGGCCTACTAAAAATTGGGGGAATGCCTGGGCTGCAAAAAGGCTCCACGGAGGAGAGTGGTGCCTCCTGGTAATGGCAAAAGACCGCTTCCGGAGCCCTGAACGTAGGCTGGGTCTTTCAACATGCCTGGCTTGATCTCGAAGCTGCTCCTGAGAGGAGCTGAGCTGCTCCGTCTCTGTGATCTGGCAGGTGCTGGCAGGCAGTGGAGCGGGGACTGGGTGGAGAGCTGCCCAGGACATGCAAACCTTCCAGTCTGGCTCACCTGTCAGTGAGGTTTCCTCAGTTAACTTAATGATGCCCTTGGAGCATCAGCTGGTTCTGTACCTGGCTGAGAGGGTGAGAGGGACACGGGAGTTTCTCCTGCCTTCTTAATGAAAAAGATGCTTTTTTTTTTTTTCTTTTTTGAAAGAATCTTCAAGGAGATTTTAGGGGCTCTCAGATGAGCAAGACTCCTTCTTTCTGTTTTTGATTGATGTACAACGCCTTCCCTGGTGTGTGTGTTTGTGTGTGTGTTTTGTTTGTTTTGGGTTTTTTGGCTGTGATTTCCTTAGTCTATTTGTCTTGCTGACTGAAATAACAGAAAAGGAAATATTTGGAGAGAGGGATTTTCTACTCAAAAAAATGGCAGAAAGGATTTAGATAACAGCATTTTTACATGCCACAAAACTAAAGAAAAATTTTATTTCTCACACACACGTATATTTAAACACATATATATGTATATATAGTGGGACAGAGTTTCAAGTTTATAAGTAGAGTGTATTTGCCTGTCATGTTTATCAAATAGGAGCTTAGAAATAGTGGCAAACTAGATCAGAAAGAAAGCAGAAAGGGAAAATAAAACTCTCTGAATGCCTATTATGTGCTAGGAATAGGCCAATGGTTTTCATATGTTATTAACCCACCAAAAACCCCATAAAATAAATGCCACTTTTATCCCCACTTTACAAATATGGAGATTGAGACTGTCCAAAATTATGCAGTTTTCAAGCGGTAGAGCCTGGAATTGTCCATGGTCTTGACCACTATTTTGTCTCTAGACCCCAAGATAATTGGGTAGAAGAAATTTTGCATTGCTCCAGTAAAAGAAAATAAATACTAGCACTCAAGTATACAAGGTCTTACTGGGCTTACTTTGACTATTTCCAACTTTGACATTTTAGAAGTTGTTTACAATGATTATACTCCACTGAGGTAGAAAGAAAATTAACTGGGGTAAGTAAAAGTTAATAAAAACATGTATTTTTAAATTATTATTATTATATTTATTGTATTATTATTAATAGCTACTCAATTGTTATCTACTCAGCTGTATAGAAACTAAAGAGAAGAAGAAATGTGCGGTGGACAAGATTTTAAAACTGAATGGATCTCAGTTCAAATCTCTGCTAGTTTACTAATCAGCTATGTCAGCTGAAGGCAAACAACTTATTTTTCTGCTCTTAAGTTTGCTTACCTGTTAATTGACACAAATGACACCTCCCTTAAAGGGTTCTTACGAGTATTACATACTCACATTTGAAGTATGTAAAACTCTTAGGTGCATGCAAGTGGCTGGAGCAGATCTGGGCTGCCGCTGGGGCTTCGTGATCCACTTCCTAGGTGCCAAGGGGCTGCTGGGCTGGGGCGAAGGCGGGCAGCAGCCCTCAGAGACAGGGGCGCAGAGGTGCCTCTGCCAGTTAGCACCACTGGAGACAAAACTGAGAACTGGGAAGAAGTACAGGGATTTCATATGAGAAAATCTTTGGATTATCAAGAGACACCACATATTACATCATCATCATCATCATCATCATCATCATGGTTATTATTATTAACTGTGGATGAATCCAATGAAGTGTAAAAGAAAAGATACCCCAGATCCTCAGTGGAGAGTCTTTCAGTCAAGAGCAGGAAAGAACGTCTGCCAGTTTCGCAGTAGCACGATTTCGTATCAGTTTCATGCCGTGTGGCTGACAGGGTCTTGGTGCTCCAGCCGGGTGTCAGGCCTGAGCCTCTGAGGTGGGAGAGCCGAGTTCAGGACTTTGGTCCATGAGAAACCTCCCAGCCCCATGTAATATCAATCGGCAAGAGCTCTCCCAGACATCTCTGTCTCAACACTAAGACCCAGCTCCACTCAACGACCAGCAAGCTCCAGTGCTGGACACCCCATGCCAAACAACTAGCAAGACAGGAACACAACCCCATCCATTACCAGAGAGGCTGCCTAAAATCATAATAAGGTCACAGACACCCCAAAACACACCACCGGACACAGTCCTGCCCACCAGAAAGACAAGGTCCAGCCTCATCCACCAGAACACAGGCACCAGTCCCCTCCACCAGGAAACCTACACAACACACTGAACCACCCTTAGCCACTGGGGGCAGACACCAAAAACAACAGGAACTACAAACCTGCAGCCTGCAAAAAGGAGAACCCAAACACAGTAAGTTAAGCAAAATGAGAAGACAGAGAAATACACAGCAGATGAAGGAGCAAGGTAAAAACCCACCAGACCAAACAAATGAAGAGGAAATAGGCAGTCTACCTGAAAAAGAATTCAGAGTAATGACAGTAAAGATGATCCAAAATCTTGGAAATAGAATGGAGAAAATACAAGAAACATTTAACAAGGACCTAGAAGAGCGAAAGAGCAAACAAACAATGATGAACAACACAATAAATGAAATTAAAAATTCTCTAGAAGGAAACAATAGCAAAATAACTGAGACAGAAGAACAGATAAGTGACCTGGAAGATAAAATAGTAGAAATAACTACCACAGAGCAGAATAAAGAAAAAAGAATGAAAAGAATTGAGGACAGTCTCAGAGACCTCTGGGACAACACCAAACGTACCAACATTCGAATTATAGGGGTCCCAGAAGAAGAAGAGAAAAAGGAAAGGACTGAGAAAATATTTGAAGAGATTATAGTTGAAAACTTCCCTAATATGGGAAAGGAAATAGTCAATCAAGTCCAGGAAGCACAGAGAGTCCCATACAGGATAAATCCAAGGGGAAACACGCCAAGACACATATTAATCAAACTATCAAAAATTAAATACAAAGAAAAAATATTAAAAGCAGCAAGGGAAAAGCAACAAATAACATACAAGGGAATCCCCACAAGGTTAACAGCTGATCTTCCAGCAGAAACTCTGCAAGCCAGAAGGGTGTGGCAGGACATATTTAAAGTGATGAAAGGGAAAAACCTATGTCTATAGTTAAGAAGTGCCCCAGGCATTCTGATGATCATCCATGTTTGGGAACTAAGACTCTAGAGCAGTGGTTCTTTCATTTTGGTGTGCATCAGAACTTCCCGGGGCTTAAATGGCTGAGCCCCACCCATCCCTAGAGCTTCTGGCTTGGTAAGGTCTCAGGCAGAAATAGAGAATTTACTTTTTTTTTTTTTTTTTTAAACATCTTTATTGAAGTATAATTGCTTCACAATGGTGTGTTAGTTTCTGCTTTATAACAAAGTGAATCAGCTACACATATACACACATTCCCATATCTCCTCCCTCCCGCATCTCCCTCCCTCCCACCCTCCCCATCCCACCCCCCAGGCAGTCACAAAGAACCGAGCTGATCTCCCTGTGCTATGTGGCTGCTTCCCACTAGCTATCTATTTTACATTTGGTAGTGTATATATGTCCATGACACTCTCTCACCCTGTCACATTTCGCCCCTCCCCCTCCCCCTATCCTCAAGTGCATCTACCAAGTTCCCAGGTGATACTCATGCTCCTGATCCTGGAACTGTAATAGGGAAGAACAAATCTGACTCCATATTAGATCTGTTTCTTTTACTTTAATCTTTGTATTCTATTGCTTTTGCTTCAAGTTAAGAATGTTGCCTGTAGCCTGAAACATACAGGATAGCCCATTCTCAAGGCTCTGACCTTTAAGGGTATAACACTTTTCCATCCATATAGAGATAAAAAGTTGCAGACCAGAGAATAATATTTGTCTTGCTGGAGATTTACAGGAACATTGTGACCTGACCTACATAGACAGCTGCAAGAACAAAGGATTCCAACACCAAGAAGTCTGCAACAAGCAAGCCCCTCCCTCACCTTGCCTTTAAAAAAATGCTTTGCTGAAACCCTTCGGGGAGTTCAGGGTTTGGGGTGGGGGACATGAGCCACCCGTTTTCCTTGCATGGCCCTACAATAAAGCTTTCTTTGCTACAAACTCTGACATTTCACTACTGTTTGGCCTCACTGTGCATTGGGCACACAAAGTTGCATTTGATAACAGAAACCACACCTTGGGAATCAGTGATCTAAGACAGAGGTCAGCAAACTATGGCCTGTGGGCCAAATCCAGCTGCCCCTTGTTTTTGTAAGTAAAATTTTATTAGATCACAGCCATGCTCATTCATTTATATATTGTCTATGGCTGTCATCAAAATATAATGGCACAGTTGAGTAACTACAACCATATAACACATAAAGACTAAATTGATTACTGTCTGGGCCTTTACAGAAAAAGTTTCTCAGTTCCTGATCTGGGAGAGAATGGTCTGATCTTGGGCTTTTATTTGGGGATAGAATTGCCTGCCAGATAAAATACAGGGCACCCAGTAAAATTTAAACTTCAGATAAACAAGTAGTTTTTTTAGTGTAAGTATCCCAAATATTTTATGCATAAAACCAGTTTGGAAAACAGTCCAGAAGTTTCTTGCAAAGTTAGATACACATGTGCCATATGATGCAGTCCTTATACTCTGAAGCATTTACCAAGGTAAATGAAAAATAGGTCCATACAAAGACTTGTATATACATGTTTACAGCAGAAATAAAGCCAAAATAAATAAATATAGAATAAAACAAAATAAAGCAATAATTGACAAAATCTGAAAACAGCTCAAATATCCATCATCAGGTGAATGGATAAATAAATTGTGGTATACAATTGAATATTATTCAGCAACAAAAAGGAATGAACGACTAATGCATGCAACAACATGAGTGAATCTCAAAATAATTATCCTAAGTGAAAGAAGTCTGACAAAAGAGTATACATAGCATGATTCCATTCATGTAAAATTCTAGAAAATGCGAACTATTCTACAGTGACAGAAAGCTAATCAGTGGTAGCTTGGGGATTGGGGAGAGCAGGGAAGGATGGAAGGAAGGATTTGCAAAGGGGCACAGGAAACTTTTGGGGGTGATGGATATGTTCATTACCTTGTTTGTGGTATGGATTTCACAGGTGTATACAGATCATAAAACATATCAAATTGTATACTTTAAGTACGTGTAGTTAATTGTATGTCAATTATCCCTCCATCACACTGTGTAAAAACACGTTCAACACTTCACTTTCTAGTCTCATTCACTCTCTACAACCTCCAGGTCCTATCTGAGAATTAAGGCTGGAGCAGATGCTGAGTCACCCTGGCAACAACTGCATTTATCTGAACTCTTTTTAGCTGGGAGACTAATCTCTCCTATTAGATTATAAGGTCCTGAAAGGCAAATTCTCATACTTAGATACCCCCAGTGCTGCACCTGCTGGCTTCCCACTCCCTGCTCTGCCACCTTACTAGCAGCTCCAATCTATTGTGGGTCCTGAGTCTGCTGTGTCATTAGAAGTCAGCCTGACCCCACCCTGGCAACTGCCTTCTAGCCCTGCCAGAAATGCCTGCTGGCTGCCCAGAGTCCCCAACTCTCAATCCTGGCCTGAACCAGCCTCAGGCCATGTCATTGAAAGGTGCACATGCCTTTTGCCCGTATGTATTTGCATCTCCCCAGGGGCTTCTGTTGGCTTTCTGGGTCAGGCTTCTCTACCATGTCCCAGAGGGTAGACTGAAGAGCAACGCTGATCTAATTTGTCTGGGAGAGAGGTCTGAAGGTTCAAACTTGAGGCTGGTGTCGCTGAAATGATGTCGTTTCCCTTGGCTATTTGCCCTGGCTAGCAGGATCTGATGAGAGCAGAAAGATGTCTCAGTTCTGTCCCTGCCCCAGAAAGAGGCAGCCTGTGAGCCAGACAGACACGTGGGCCTATCTCTCCAGCAGCAACTGAGTCAGGGAATTCCAGGGAGAAAAGACATCACTACATGGGAGCAGTGTTTCCCCGGCTATCTTTCTGAAACCCTAATAACTTCCCTCAAAACTGATCTCTGTGTAGAGCTCATCATGATTCTCAAATATTAAATAAATAAGTACAAAATGATATAGAAGATTGAAAAAAAGTTCTCATAAATGAGTGATGATGTGATATTGATACATTCCTTGCACTGCATGGAATTAGTAATCAGTACTAATGTCTAATTAATAAAAAGATGCCCAATCCAAATAGCCACACTTTGCTGTTCCGCAGCTCAGTTGTGCATGAATTGCTTGCAGCTCTCTGAGATCTTAAAGGGGTTTTCCCAGTTCAGATACTGGACCTCACAAAGTGAGGGAGACCAAGGTGGACTTCACTGGGGGGAGCGGGGGAGGGGATAGCTCAGCACGGCAGAGCACTGCAGCTCAACACACACTTGTTCTTTGCAGGGATCAAGGCCCCTTAAAAAGTACAGCAGACCTACTAGAGAATGGACTTGAGGATATGGGGAGGGGGAAGGGTAAGCTGTGACAAAGTGAGAGAGTGGCACGGACATATATACACTACCAAACGTAAAATCGATAGCTAGTGGGAAGCAGCTGCATAGCACAGGGAGATCAGCTTGGTGCTTTGTGACCACCTAGAGGGGTGGGATAGGGAGGGTGGGAGGGAGGGAGACGCTAGAGGGAAGAGATATGGGAACATATGTATATGTATAACTGATTCACTTTGTTATAAAGCAGAAACGAACAAACCATTGTAAAGCAATTATACTCGGATAAAGATGTTAAAAAAAAAAAAAAAAGTACAGCAGAGACCACAGCCCCTACTCAAACCTGGGCCACAGGGAGACTATGTACCCCTCCCAGTTCCCGCTGGTGGGCTGGGAAGCCTGCTCCACTACAGTGCTTAAGTCTCAATGGGGCAGACCCCAGAGCCCTTAATGTGGGCCACCGCAGACTCCTGCTTGCTCCCAGGGCAACATTCATTGAGCAGAAGCAATAAAAATGTTTCCTATGTGCTCCGTTCTGCAGTAGACTCTCTGAGCATGTTGCCTTATTCAAGCCTCACACAACCCTATAAGTTCGCAGTTACTATGCCCATTTCACTGCTGAGGAAGTTGAGGATTAGGGGCCTACTGATGCTTTTCAAACTTGAGCGTGCATCTGAATCACCTGGAGATCTTGCTAAATGCAGAGACTGGTTGGGGCGGGACTCAGGATTCTGCATTTCTAACCTGTGCCGGTGAGTACCACAGGCTCAGCGGTTGGGTATGTAATCAGCCATAAGAGCGGAGCCGGGACTGAACCGGGTTCTGTCCGACTCCAAGACCTGGGCCCTTCTACTCGCCAGTCAGTCGTGTGAGGCACAGGGATGAATGAGGACATGCGCTGCCCTTGAGGACTCCCCACCTGGTCAGGGAGGCAGACACCTCCCCAGGTGACACAAGCCTCGAAGTGCTGTCTTAATGCTGGGAACAAATTCCTGCTGGTGGGAGCCACAGGTGAAGAGGGAGTGAGTCGTCCCGTCTGCGGAGCAGAGGGTCAGGGAGGAACTCAGGGAGCTTAGCCTTCAAGGAGTAGCACAGCTCAGCCCCAGGGGAGGAGAGAGCTGGCATCAAAGGACATTTCAGTCTGAGAGGGCAGCACAGGCAAAGGCCCGAAGCTGTGACAGCAAGTGCTATGTTCCGGAAAGGTGAGAATTCTCCTGTGGTTGGAGTGTGTCCCCTGCTCCCCATCTGCGCAGTGTCTGGCTTTTGTTAATAATTTCTGCTCTCCTCCAGGCCCGAGTCGCTCACACTGCAGGCCCTGAGTAAGTAGGTCAGAAGGGTGGAGTGGGGCTGCAGCCAGGTGCTGGGATGGCTCAGGATCTGCCCAGCTTCTGCCCGGTTCTGGCCACCTGCCTGGGCCCATTGCCTCCTCCTTCTCTTCCCTGACCATCCCAGACCCAGTGAGACAGAGAGGAAGGCAGGGGCTAAGGATGTGCTCTCTGGGGCTCTGGTTGCACCCCGGAAAGTGAGGGCTCTGCGGATCAGGGGGAAGGGGCTCACCATCCAGGGATTCTCAACCCTGGCTGCACAAGAGAGTCACCTGGGAGGCTAACACACACACACACACACACACACACACACACACACACACACACACACACACACACACACCACACACACACACCCCCCTTCTGCTTTAGCAGGTCTCGGGGCTGGGGGGTGAGGCGCTGGCATCAGTATTTGAAACACTGCCCAGGAGATTCAGGTGTGGAGCCGGCACTGAGAGGCCTGATGCGCACAAACTCAGAAAAGCCTGGGGCAGAGGGATCCAGCATGATTCCTGGGGGAGGATTCAGACTCATACAGATGGAAAAAAAAAACAAACTTTGCTTCTTTTATAATATAAAGGACTGAAATGAAAAAGGGTAAGAGGAGTGTGCCTAACCTATATGCAGTTTGTCAGGATTTTCTAAGATTAAATTCTGTTTTTAATAATATTTATGGGTTTCATCTGATTATATCAGGAGTATATAGCTGCTACAGAATACTTGAAAATTTTCAAAAACGTGTAAAGAAGAGAATAAAAATCTGACCACCCAGAGATAATCACCCTTATGGTATGTGTCTTTATTTTTTTTTTTAGTCACATATCCACATGTAGCTATCAATATAGGATCACATTGCCTATACAACTCTCACTCCCTGATAGTAGATTTCACGTTTGTTTCATTGTTTATGGTTCCCCCCACATCCCAGAAGAAATCTCTGCAGGCAACAGCTTTGCCTATTCTCCTCTCCTCTACATCCCCAGTGTCTAGAGGATCTAGCACACAGCCAGCACTCCATACTTACTTGTTCAGTGGTGAGTATAGTATTTGTTTAAGGTCAAGGGCATTGAAGTTGGACCTGGATCTGACCCCACCTTTGTCACTTACTTGAACAAACTACCTAAATCTGCTAACCCTCAATTTCCCTCATCCATACAATGGGCATAAGAAGAAAACCAGCCCGACATAGCTTCTATAAAAATGCTTGATACAGGGCCTGGCACATAGCAAGTCCTGAGCAAAATATTAGCTATCACATCATGTATTTTATATTAGGCAAATCCTCTCAGAAGTTTGAAAAGAAGGGATAGGCCACACAGTCTACTGGTATGGAGGGAGGATTTGTATATCTTAGGGACACAAATACCCAAGAAAAAGAAGCACTGAACTTCAATTGACCTTATCTACGAAGTTCATTTTTAGAAGTCCAAGGGGAAAAAAAAGCAAATTCAGAGTACCCTATTTCCTTAGATCCTAGGCACTTTCTTCGAGACATGTGTAAAGCACCTCGGGATAATGCTCAATACAAAGCTAAATGTAATTCTATAACCATCCTTTCCCCTTCTCCCAAATCCTTATTCAAAGCGCAGAATCGTGTCCTGGCCCCTTACCTGATACTCCTGAAGACAGCCTTGCTGGTTTACAGCGTCCCCCTGCAGGACTCCTTGCACCAAGAGGCAGGCTTTGGCCCTCGCTCTGGGGGAAAGCTGACTTGGATCCCATGTCATCCTTTAATCATCACCGGTTGTCTTTAATTACATTATGATCTGAGAACTATAATAGAAGCTTAAGTGGAGAAAAAAATCTCCATCATCTAGGACAGAGCTTTCCACAAAGTAAACTAAATACTAAATATTTGTTGAATAAAAGATTGAAATCATGAGCCCTGATTTCATGTGATTGGGTTTCATTTTACTAAATGCTACCTGTTTTATCTATACTGAACACAAATGACTGGCCTTATCTGAATGTTAATAATTCTATTTCACCCTGAACATGACACGCTCGCTCACATGTATCTCTTCTTTCTTTAAAATGTTCAAAATCTTTAACCTGGAAAGCAGAGAAAGACCTTGAATTTTTCCCTTGGTTAACCCAGAGTGGTTCTTGTCTCAGTGCCTGGGAAGCATTCTTGATATGTCACTCTTACTTTTGGCGAGACTGTCCTATAAGTAATCATCACTCTGCTATATTATCCACGGTAAGGTTGGAGGTTGTGGCCTCAAAGAGCTATGGAAACCACAACAGACTAGAGCCTAGGACAGGCTGGTGGCAGCGGCCACTGAGTCAGAACTGCCAGTGCTTACCAAGCGATGTTTAACCTGCTCCTGTGGAAGCCACCACAGTGGTGAAGAATATGAACTTCTGGGCTTCCCTGGTGGCGCAGTGGTTGAGAATCTGCCTGCTAATGCAGTGGACACGGGTTCGAGCCCTGGTCTGGGAAGATCCCACATGCCACGGAGCAGCTGGGCCCGTGAGCCACAACTACTGAGCCTGCGCGTCTGGAGCCTGTGCCCCGCAACGGGAGGGGCCGCGATAGTGAAAGGCCCGCGCACCGCGATGAAGAGCGGTCCCCGCACCGCGAAGAAGAGTGGCCCCCGCTTGCCGCAACTAGAGAAAGCCCTCGCACGAACCGAAGACCCAACACAGCCAAAAATAAATAAATAAATAAATAAATAAAATAAAGTAGCTATAAAATTAAAAAAAAAAAAAGAATATGAACTTCTGAATCAGACAGACATAAGTATAAGTCTGTGACTTTGGACAAGTCATTTCATGTCTCTAAGCCTTAGGAATTGATGGAATGAGTGCCAAACTTACAGGACCACTGTAAGAATTAAAGGGGATAAATGCAGAGTATGGGTTTAGCACAGGGTCTGGGATATTGAAAATATGCAATAATGGTAGTAATCATTCAAATCACAATTACAAGTTAAAGTAACTCTAGCCAAGGTCCATTCTTAAAATAAAGATGGTACAAAGTTCTTCAAATGGCTCCCAAAGACCTGCTACTTAGCCCTTCCTTTTGGTCAGCTGATCAGTATGGAAGTTAAGATCAGAAGAATGCAATGAAGAGACAAGAGCTTGGCCTGGCATGGAAAACACTCCCTCCCTTGGACACCACCCTCCCGAGGCAGCAGTGAGAGTGCCTTCCATATTTCCCTACCTCTGCTTTAAGTTCCATTTTCACTAAACCCCAAGGCTTCTGGAAAAAGAGGAAAGTAAAGCCCTGCATGACATTTCACCTAAGGTGAAAATAGGTTCCTGGGATGAAACCAGTAAGACAAGCTGTTTTTTCATTGTAGGTTAAATTCTTTTCAGATTCAATGTAGAATAAATTTAGATCATAACATTCAATAGCTAAACAGCTACACAGCCACTAAATTGAATAAAAATCTAACGTCAGGGCACCTCCAATGAATGCAGTCTTTGTGCAAGCCACTTTTTATCATTTACTAGCTCATCTCTTTCAGCGTAGAATTGCCTTCAGGTTGAGTCTTGAATCATTTTTTTCCTCCCATGTATGAATGTTTCAAAAGCAAAGCTTGGGGTCAGAAAGAGATGCAGATGGAGAGAGGATCTACCTGAGGGAGGCTGCTGAAGAAACTGACCAAACTTGACTTCTCTCTCGAGAATGGACTCACTAAGCGCCCAGAGACTGATCTACATGTCAGAGCACCAGCTTATCACTTTGCAGTGAAATTAGAAATCCTAAAGAGATTACACACGTTCTTCTTTTGACTTGCACCCCTCTCCCTGTGCACCCTCTTGTCATGCGAAGGTCGATAATAATCAGCAAGTGTCTTCTAAACAGGGGAGCAGAACAATTTATTCATTCAATAAGTGCTTATTGAACAGTCACTATGAGTCTGGCTCTGTGCAAGGCACTGTGAACGATAAACAAATCATACTTCACTTTTGCCATCATATAATCCACAATCTATTAAAGGACATAAACAGGTAGAGAAGTGAGTATGAAATGATGTGGAACTTGCATAATGTGACATGGAAGGTGTATGATGCTATGGGAGCCCGGGGCAGAGACCTCTGTCCCAGTAAGAGGGGCTGAAGTGGAGGGGAGTTGGAAAGAGTTTAAAGGCAGTGATCCTGGAGCTAAGACCTAAAGGATGGCTTAAGAGTAGCAGATGAAGTTAAGAGAAGGCTTGTTGGGAGTGGTAGGGAGAGGGAGGCAGGGAAGAGTGTCCAAGTCTCAGTTCTCTCGGCTCGTTAACCGTAGGCCTTTTGCTCTGCAGGGTTGTTCGAAGACGATATTATTTCCACAGTAGAGATACAGTTTCCTCAAAGTCCAGACCAGGTGTCCTTGGGTACCTTTTCCACTGGACGTTGCTAGGAAGGCTAATTTCAGTGTCTCCCTTGGTGAGTATCCCATTGAGTAGCATCCTCTTGTTGAAAAATCAAACTAATCCCACTGGTCTAGAATATTTTCTGTCTTTGACTTTGTACCTGACTACCCTGATCTATTATGTTTTGATGTTTTGCTCATTTCTCTGAAGGCAATTAGATATTTGTTATGGCCAAATTGTTTGTCCAGGGAACATATCCCTTGATGTATATCTATGTATTACCTATATGATGACTTTTGCAAGTTATAAGGAAGATTGCTCCAGATTTGAGGTCCAGTGAAATGTAATAGGTTAAGAGCACACTGTATGTATTTCTCTTATATTTTAGTGGATACCACACCTCTGGACAATTATTTCTTCATTCTTCATTTGCTCATTGGTAAACTGATCATATAGGTATCCTGTCCCACAGAATACAGATAAGATGTTGAGCAAAAGGCAGACATAGTCAGGTCTCTAATGGAATTCACAGTCCAGTGAAGGAGAGGGAGAATAATCAAGTAATCAAGGTCTTAAATGTAAAATTAAAACTGTGATAACGTTATATATAAATAAGAGACTATAGAATAATGGTGGCAAGAGAGACAGGAGAAGCTAAAATATAAGGAATGTAGACATTTTCCACGTGATAGGAAAGGAGTTAGTTTCAGTCCAGGTAGGGTGAGTAGAACCAACTCAAATCAGGCAATACAACTGTGAAAGAGGTTTCAGTTTTCTAAGAACTAGGAAAGGATGCAGAGCCTGACTACAAAATAGGGCTCAGCTTTTAAATCTGAGGCTCAGATAGAATTATTCTGGACATGTAGCCAAATCCATCAATATCCCGTGTCCTAAGCCAGTGACCTCAGTTGACCAGAGATGGCAAATCTGCTCTGCTTATCTGGGTAAGTGTCTTGGCATTCTGTGAGGTCTCGAAATAAAGCCAAGAGGTGGTAAAATATGTAAAACACACCCATAAGTGTTAACACTTCTGTTATCTGGCTTTGACAGGTTTTGCAATCATAATAATTTGTGTGTTTGTTATCTGTGGCAGTGCTTCCCAACCGTTACCATGTCATGAGACAAATAATATTTCAAAGGAATCCTGGGGTTGCTAAGTGGAGGGATTTGGAACCCCATATGAGGCTGTTCTTGGCAAGAGGCAATCCGGCCATGGACTCTGACCACCTCAAGCCCCACCTGCCTCACAGATTGAAGACATCAATTCCTGAGACACACTGGGCAGACTGGGGGATAAACACTGATTTACACTGTATGAAATGGGTAAGCTGACTGACCCACTGGACTTGTTATTTTGATTTTAAATGGTTAACTGGTAACATGATTTTAATTGGAAATGTATAGGATAATGAGATTGATTGTATTTGTAAACTGTTTATTTGATACTCTGATCCCTTACATCCAAAATTTGAGATTTATTAGTTTTGAAAGTAGTGTTCAAGTGTCTAAGAAAATTGTGTTTGAGTTTTAGATCTGCCTATAACTGTGCCCTGGGAGAATCAGATCTATTACATTTGTGATTGTAATTTGAAACATCTAAGGAGATATGATTAATTAACTAAACAAGTTAGATTAAATGTTATGGAAAACGTAGTCTGTTAAATTTATAACTAACATTACTATTAATCAAACTATATTAATCAAATAACAAATAAGACATTTCTTATATTTATATAGAAAATAACTAGATCTGTAAATTTAAAAAGTGATTCATCCTTGAGATTAAAACTTATTAAGAGAAGCTAGTTTTTAAAAATTTCTATTTCAGTAATTTTAGTATTAATTAAAATATAAGTAATAGTAAATATTCCACTGAATGTGTAAAATCCACCCACATACATTACAAAACTCAACTGACAACATGAAGATAAGGGCATAATCAGTAAGAATACATGATAACAAAGTTTGATTTGGTCTAGGGGGCCAAAAAGGTTTTTCCTAGAGGAAGTGAGTTTAGCCTGGATCTGAAGATTAGGAGAAAAAGAGGTCCAGTGAGGAGAGGAGAGAAGAGCATTACAAGTACTGGAAGAAGAGAAAAAAGAAGAAGAAGAAGCAGGGGAATAAGAGGAGGTAAAGAGGAAGCGCTGGGGGTATGTGTAAAGGCCCTGGGGTAGCCTTAGGCATTGGGGAATATAAAAACTGTCAGCCAGTCTAGAGCACAGAGAACAAGGGAGAGCAGAGAGCTAGGGCCCCAAGTATGCTCTCACCCCCTATAGTATTCTGCACGGGAGTTCTCTCTTTAAAGAGGCTTCCTCCACCTCCTTTCTAAAATTACTCCTAGCTAGTTACTCCCTAATCCCTTATACTACTTAATATTTCTTCATAGTCCTTATCACCTCTGAAAATAAATCTCTATTTTTTACACTTTTTAATTGTTGATCTCCCCCACTAGAATATATATTCCATGCCTTCATGAGGACAGGAGCTTTATTTGTTTTCTTTACCACTGTTTCTGTGGTGCTTTGAACAGTGTGGGCATTCAAAACACATTTCTTAAAGGAATGAATCAAGCAATGCAACAATAAACACAAGAAGGGCCCTATAGGGACTTCTCTGGTGGTCCAGTGGTTAAGACTTCACCTTCTGGGACTTCCCTGGTGGCACAGTGGTTAAGACTCCATGCTCCCAGTGCAGGGTGCCCAGGTTCGATCCCTGGTCGGGGAACTAGATCCCACATGCATGCCACAACTAAGAGTTTGCCTGCCACAACTAAAGAGCTGGCGAGCTGCAACTAAGGAGTCTGCCTGCCACAACTAAGAGCCAGTGCAACCAAATAAATAAATAAATAAATAAAGACTTCGCCTTCCAATGCCGGGGGGTGCAGGTTCGATCCCTGGTCAGGGAGCTAGGATCCCACATGCCTCCAGGCCAAAAATCCAAAACATTAAACAGAAGCAATATTGTAACAAATTCAATAAAGACTTTAAAAATGGTCCACATTAAAAAAAAAAAAAAGCACCTTGTAGACCATGCTAAAGATTTCAGTCTTCCAGCTAAGAGTAGGCAGGAGGCCTGGTCAGTTTGCATTTAGAAAATACTTGGCTAACAATATAGTGAAGACAAATGAAAAATGATGGCTGCTTGGGCTAAGATTGTGACAGTGGAAAGAGGTATGCACAGATTTGGAAGCTGAGAGAGCTTGTTGATAGACTGGATATGCAGAAGTGAGGGAGAAGGAGGTCAAGTCTGGCTCCTAGGATTCTGGCTTATGGAACTAGACACATGGGAATGCTACTCACTGAGACAGAAGACAATGGAAAGGGACTAAACTGGATATTGTCCATATGTTGAGATCAAGGTACCTAGAAGTAATCAAGTGTACATGCCAGGTAGACAGGTCTACGTGTTGGAAGCTAAGCTGACGATTTATATTAATGGTTCATCATGTGTAAGTAATAACTGAATCCATGGATATCAGTGAAACTGAGGCAGAAAGTATAGAGTAAAGAGTACGGAGTGCAACGTAGAGGGGTCATGTGATTAAGCCTTGACTAATTCTAATATTTAATGACCTAAAGAGGGATTGACCAGAGATGTTAGAGGAACATCAGGAAAATGTCATGTCACAGAAGCCAAAGAGAGAGTGTGATTCAAGAGGGTAGGGAGTGGTAAGTTAACACCAAGAAATGCTCCAGAGAGATTAAATAATGGAGAGCTGAAAGGTGGTCACTGAATTTAGAAACGTGGTGGTTATTGGTCATTTAATAAGCACTGTGATGTTGGCTTGATGTGATCATAAGGCATTTTGGACTGGGTGAGCAGTAAGAGGTGAGGAAATGGAGACACGAGTAAAGGCAACTCTTACAAAAAGGCTGTAAAGGGAAGGAAAGTGGAGAGGGACATAGTATCAGGAGAGGAATTTTTAACGGGAGAATTGGTTTTGCTTGTTTGTCTTTTATAAGAGGCACTTGAACATGTTTAGATGTTGATGGTTTCAAGAAAAAGATTGAAAGGAGAAAGAGAAGGACAATCTATCGTCCACGTGCAGTCCTGGAGAAAAGGGAAGTAAGCATGAGAGAAGGAAGAGAGAGTGAGAGCAGGTGGAAATAGGTCTGTAGATTTAGGGTTGGGAACTGAGAGCATTTCCCATATGATAGCTGTACTGTCATGGATTATCCTCCAGCGATGTTATGTGTGTAATTCTTGTCACCTCCTCTACAAAGCCTTCCATGATACCCCTTAGGACTCCTTCAGACTTAACCAAGTAATCTCTGTGCTTCCCTGGTATCTTGTGCCTTTCTCTCTACTGTAGCAAGTAATACTGAATTGCATTTTAATTTACATGGAAATACCTTTTCTATTACACCATACCTTCTTGGGACTTCTTGAAGGCGGACTGTGCCTTACTCACATCTTGATTCCCAGGACTGGTACAGGATGGGTGCTAATGAACTGAACTGACCCATGCTCATATTATAAATCTTTAGAAGGTGGATACTGCTTTTTTTATTGTCTTTTGACTACTCTCTAATAAGGCTGAGTGTCCACGTGATAATGCTTTCTGTTTAAAGATGCCTCTTCCACTAGCCATCCTAATCATGTGATAACCACTGGGACACAAGTAAGGTGGAGGTTAGTAAGTGGAACAGGAATAAAGTTTCCACATCAAAATAAGTTTAATAGAATAGGTAACTTTCCAGAATCTTTCATATGGTAATATTGGTTATGACTCTTCAAGAAAGGGGTATAAGTGAAACTCAGTGCTCTTTCTACTGTAGGAGTAGGGAGTGGAGTCTTGTTTTCACATCACATTATTTTAGGAACACTGCAGAGACCAACGTGGCCATAGCCCATCAATGACATAATTCAGAGCTGCTGGGTTATTAGAGGCTTCTGACTTTTAAAATCACGTGGCTCTAATTTGTACGTTCCATTGAACTAGAGTTGTGATACTTGTAAGGCCATGGTTTACACACGTATACTCTATCTCTTGCTTGTTTCAGAGTTCTTATTGCTCCTTCCATCCCTCCCTCCTTCCCTCCTTTCTTTATAATTTCCTTTCTTTCTTCGTAGCCTTTGCTTTCTTCTCCTTCTCCTTCTTTGCCTTCTCCCTCTCTCCGTCTCTCTCTCACTCCCACCCTTTCTCTCCCTTTCTTTTTGTTAATTCACTCATTGTGGTTCTCCCCCAACATACCTACCATGAGAGAAGGAAGTTTATGTCTTTATACCACCAAAATCCCAGAACGTCACCTAGTGTAAACTAAGGCCTTGATAAAGCTTTAGAAATGAAAGAACTGTCCCTCTTTGATCATGCAAAGTTTAAATAAATGCTGATCCGACATCAGCCCTTGAGATCTGTTTGCTGAAATGACCCATTATTTGACTTTTTAAAGAAAATCACCTAGTTGTTTATGCACACAGCATAACAGTAGAGTAAATTTCCTACTGAAACACTGAATCAATTCCTAGACAAATTATATTTGCAAGAAAGGGAAATCCCTGAGGCCATGCATGGGGATGAAGCACAGACTCAGTGAAGCTAGGGTCTTGGGAGATGAGCTACTTGCCCATCTTGGAGAGAAAGAGAAAGAGGTACTTCTAGCAGAGACACAAAGATGTGACTGATGGGCCCATGAGGAATTTCTATTTTGCTTGAATTCCTTTTCCTAGTTTCAAATTTCATTTGGGGCTTTTTATAAGATGATTGATGGTAAATCCCTATTCATCTTGTTGGTAAGTCAATGAGTATTTGTATTTGTCACCGTCACTTAAGACTAAAGACCTAGTCAATCAGTGGATGGAAACACGATATGTGATGGTGTTCATATTCCATCATGTTGCAATAACACAGATAAGGTTTCAGGGACAGATTCCCCTGTCCTTTAAAGAGATTTCTCCTCACCTATGACTGTAAATGACAGCATCTATCCTAACATCTCAGGAAACTGGCCAAAGTAATTTCTTTTTGTATCTCTTGTTATAATAGCTTGAATGGTCAGGTATTGAAACACGTACAACTTAGATTAAAGGAAATGGAAGCATTATATCCCAATGCCAGGGAAGCAATTATTGCAAACAAGGACATTTACTAGAAAATGCCTATCTCAGAATTCACCTTGGCAGGAAAGATGATGTAAGACCTTCTGCCAGAGTCTATTCCTTTTTTAATATCACAAAGGGAGAAAAAGCTTCTGGAGCTCACTAAGAAAGCATATTTCTAAACACCTCTAGGACATTTGTTTCTTCACCTAATAATATGTGTATTTTATCTTTGGGCCTCTTAAGGTCTCTTTAACTTTTCTGAATTGTTTAATTGGTTCTGTATGGTGAGATTTCTACTGTCAATATTTAATTCATGACAACAGCAGGGGCATTACCTGAAGAAGGCCAGCTGTGATCACCATGGCCAGTCCCCATGGATCAGAAAATGGGAGGCTTCATTACTTCAATTTAAAGTTTAATATGCAGAAGGAAATCTTGTTTCCTTATTTCTTAGTTATTTGGAGATGGAAAAGAGTCTTATATACTAAAATTTGGTATATTCAAAATCCATGTGTTCTAAATTATGTTGAAGTTTATATTTAATAGATTGCAAAGAAAAAAGATGATTTAGTCATTTTAAGTTGAGGACTATGAGGGCTGGAAAAACTTTGAAATCCAGATAATATGCATCATTGATCAGAAGCATCATGTCTATTGGGTGATGGTTTTCAACAGAAATATGTCAGACCTAATATTCTACCCCCCATACTCCCTCAGTGCCTAGCACAGTGTTATAGTGAAGGTGCCTGCTGGTTTTTTGAATTTTGTTTGTATGAAAAGTGTGTGAGTGAATGAATAAATGAATGAATGATGCAGCAAAGTAGAAAATGAGGTGTCTTTAAGTTCAAAAGTGGTTATTTTTATAGCCAGCACCTATTGCCAATGACACATTATGGGCTAGGGGAAAATGCTCTTAAGTTACATATTTCCTGAGAGGATTTTTCTCTGCATCGAAAGGGTTTGTTCCATGAAATGAAGACCTCATCTGTTCTGCTCACCATAGTTTTCTAAAAGCTCTAACATGATATTTTTTGAATCAATGAATGGCTTGCTCTGCAACAGTCCATGAAAAAACATTACTCATTCTTCAATATTTCCTCCCAGTCCTCTACTTCTAAAAATGAACTAGCATCCATTCAAAGGCAATCTGCTCCCAGGTACTTTGTTTGAATCATCAGCCTTACTTTAAGGATTGTGATATGCCAAGTCTAGACTTAGTAGGGAACTTTTATGAATGGATGGCTGTCTAAAATCTTATGGGCTTTATTGTGAAAGGGGTTAGAGAAGATTGTGTAGAGTTTTAACATAAAATTAAGCCACAAATATTTTTGCTGACCTTACACATTCATTCCAAATTTTGGTCTCTAGGAGTCTACCTTTTTCAATTGCTCAGAGAAAGCAAATGTGGGCAGCAAATGTGCCCACCCAGAAACTGACGAACAGTGAGAACCTAACATAAAGGTAACCACGTGCCTAAAATCGGAGGCATTATGCCTCTTTCAGGTGCTTAATTCCACTTGGGGAGATAAGCTTATCATTTAGACACACAGGGAATAAAGTGAAAATAATTACAGAGCGATATATACACAAGCATGCCGTGTTGTCTTAAAATATTCTTATTATGATAAAACTAATGTATAAGCAATGTAAACATTCTGAAGAGAATAAAGAAGGGCAGGAAATTAAATGGTAATGCCATGATTCAGAAATTTTGAACTATTAATATCCTGACATGTTTCCCAGTATTTTTATGTCCACCTGCATGTGTGCATGAGGATAAGAATAGGATCATATTCGTGTTTAATTTTGTGACTTTTTTTTTTTTTTTTACTGAGCATGATAATACAAACATTTGTCTATATCACTCATTCTGACCTCTTATAGTATTCCATGGCTGGAAAATGGATGTGTGGCTCCCAGTGGTTCGCCATAGTGGTCCCACCGAAAGACTCTCTCAAAGCATTTTTTGCCTATTTTCAAGGCTAGATGTGATATGAAAACCTAGTGGAATCTCAAAAGAGTTCATCCAGGGACACAGATCCAAAGTAGCACTGCAGAATGTGAAGATCACAGCTTTTTACTCTGGCATATCTAAGTCTTCAGCATGTGTGTTCATTATATCTGTAACTTGATGAGATCTAAGCCTGTTTCCATTGTCATTCCTCCTCCCGACATTATCCTAAGTAGGTTACCTGGCCTTCTCTCTGTTCTTCTTGTTATGGAAACATAATTTATGAAGAGTGGCTAAAATAGTTTCTTTACTCAGAAGCTGTCCTATACATCACTAATTAAATGCAAACATAAGTTACAACAGATCCCTTTTCATGTTGAGTAATGCCACGATTACACTATCCACTCCGTGTTCTGTGTCTTTTCATGGCTGGAATCTTGGTAGAGTCCTGAAGAACTGAAAAATGGAGGAAGGGACAACATGCTAACAATATAATCATAAAAAACTCAGCCTTTAAACTCAATGCTTTACTTAGTTCCATGTTCACTTTTTCTTACCATAAAGGTATGTTTTCATTCATTACCTCATAAACTTCCTTAAGCATAACAAAAAATTTGTCTGCTGCTTGTCCTGTTTCCTGGTGGAGAGCTTCTAAAACCCTTGATATTCCCTGAGCAATAGGAGTGTCTTTGTTATGCTAATAAGGTGACTCATGGTGGAGCCCTTAGCTTCAGTTGTGCTAGCTGGGCTGGTCAACAAAAAGACCTACCATGTCATTAGAGGTTTGGGACTTGAGCCAGCCCAACCTCTGGAGAGAAGAGGGAGCTAGAGATTGAGTTCAATTACATGACCACTGATCTAATGAATCATCCTTACATAATGGAACTCCAATAAAATCTCTGGACACCAAAGCACAGTGGAGTTTGGTGATTGAACACATCAATGTACTGCGAGAGTGATACACCCTGATTCCGTGGGGAAAGGGCACAGAAGCTCTGTGTTACCTCCCAGACTTTGCCCTACGGTCATCTTTTATAACCAAACTGTTAACATAAGCACTCTTTTCCTGAGTTATGTGAATGGTTCTAGCAAATTATCAAATCTGAGGGGCATTGCAGGAAACTCACGGACTGATAGCCTGTTGGTCTGAGGTGTAGGTGGCCTGAGGATCCCAGTGGCTAGTGCCTGAACAGAAGTCTTGTTGTGGACCATGCCCTAAACCTGTGGTGTCAGATGCTAACTCCAGGTGGTCAGTGTCAGAATTCAATTGTATTGCAGCATTTCCAGTTGGGATGGAGACAAGAGTAGTTCCCAACTTTTTGATGTAGGAATTATATTTCTAGTTTTATAGGGGAAAATGCTAATGTTTAGAAACATTAAGTAATTCTCATCAGGTAATACAGGTAGTAAGTGAAAAGATATAGAATTTAAACCCAGATCTATGTGATTCCGAGCTCTGTGATCCTTCTATCTTATGCCAATCTTCTCTAACTTTCACAAAGTTCAGATATTATAATTGCTTATCCCAGTGCCATTACTGGGAATGGTGCTGAAAATAGAACTGCTAAGGGAAACACTTCTGGTCCTAGGTCTTCAGTCTCCTTAGTGTGAGAAGTGTTCAGAACAATGTAATTTTACAGAATAAACCTGCAAGCGCTCAGACAAAGGAGAATGTCCCGGGATATGGCCTGCATAAATAGCTTTCTTATGTGGCACAAAGTTTTCCTGATTTCCCTCCAAGGAATGAGAGTCCCACAATCTTGAGTAATAATCAATAATTACTGAGCCCCTGATGTTCAAGGCCACTGTGTTAAGCTCTGAGGATACAGGAAGCAGGAGTTAAGGCCACCTCCCTTGAGCAGCTAACAATCCAGTTTGGAAGACAGATTAAAGCAGAGCATGATAAATAATTCAGACAAAAAAGATCACCCAAGGAAGATATTGGGTACGGGTGATTGTAGAAGGCTTCCTGGAGGAAGAAGATCTGAAACTCGGCCTTGAAATGTGTACATGACTTAAAAAGGAGTGACTTCCAAGACTGGAATAGAACAGCACATGCAATGTGCCTAGTACAGTGTCTACAGTGAAAATGATGATGATGATGGTAATTCAAACAATTCTGCAGCTTGTAGGTAGATACACTTCTTACAGTACCCAGGAATAAAACAGCTAAGTATACATTTTGAAATGAAACACAGACTATTTAATTTTGTTGCTGGAAGTCTTTGAATTAGAGGTACTTTTATACTTGACAAGAAGGGGAGGTCCCTGCTAAGGGCAAAACATACCTGTAGATGCCCTAAAAGGAGGCATCAGTTATGTGATAAGGAAAATCCCAAAGCCTGGGGTTTATAAAACAAGGAAAGGACTGAATGTGATGCAATATTACACTTCTTAGGTCACCATCTACAGACAGTGATAGCAAGATGCTAACACAGGTGCCAGGCCAGTGTCCCCAGACCACGGTGGGGAACCATCCCTCCCTGCCTTCCTCTGACACTCTGTGGTTCCGGTAGGGTTGACTCACACTAAGTTCCACGGCCAGGCCCTGAGGGATTTAAGCCAGACACGGTCTCCTCCTCCCCTAACCACCATGATTGATTCAAGAGGGACACATGAACAAATGTGAGCCAATAAGAGATAGGATATCTAAGGATTTAGGCAGGAACAACCAGAGGGGACCCGTCCTCTTCCCTTGGACAATGTAGTTCAAGGCTGGTCATGAGCTTGCAGCTAGCAGCAGCCAGCTGTAAAAAAGAAAAGAGCTGGGAATGGGGACTGGGCAGTGTGTAGAGCCTGAAGATGAAGCCAACACTACAAAAGATGGAGCAAAAGAGAAAAATCAGGTTCTGGTTACAACACATATGTTATCGGATAAAGCACTGCTTGAATCATTTCTGAATCATTCAGATCTGTGAGCCAAGAACTACCCTCCTCACTCCCATTTTTTGCTTAATTTGGTTGGAGTCGTTTTTTCACTCTTTTACAACCAAAATATTCCTAACTGGTGATGACAGACAAGCAGGTTCTGAGATTATTCAATTTACTTCAATTTATTGCCTGAGAATGTTCACGCCAAGTATTAACCATTTGTGTAAAACAAATACCTAGCAATATTTTTTAAGCATAAGTCACTATGGATATTTGCAATTTCAGCTGATATCTGAACAAATGACTTGCAAATATCTGTCAAATCTATCAGATCATAATGATTACTGCATAATGGCATATTCTAATGAGGTTTCATTTACATTCACATATGGCAAATTTTAAAGCACTATGCATATGAAATAATTTAGATGAAGCACTTACCACTACTCATTCTCATTTTGAATTCAGTGACTCTCTTTTCATTCAGGCAGTAGGACCCTGCCTGATATTAGAAGGCTTAGGGTCTCCTCAAATGAGAAACTCAGTTCAGAATATGAGCTGGCAGTACCAGGGTGAGAGCCAGGGGTATGTGAAGCAAAGAGAGACGACAAGCATGCAAAGCACTGCCCTTTCTAATGCCAAGATACCCACACTTTGCACATCGCATCTTCATTCTCATTTCTGCCATAAAGGCCATAAGGCTATGTGATGGGAATAATGGAGGGCTGCTCAGAAGGACAGAGAGGACCATCAAAACCACCCCATCCTCACTGGTAGCTCTACAATTACATACCAAAAAAAAAATCTCTCAATCTCTCCAAGCCCCAATATTTTCACCAGTGGAGAGTCACTCCTGTAAACCAGATCATTCTTATCTTCAGAAGACCTCATTCTCTCTTTGCCTTTGCCCTATTCCATTTTCCTTGCAAAAGGTGAGTGATGGGTGGTATAAAGATCCATCCGTGATTTCTTATGCAGACTCACTGGATGCTAAAATTCAGAAGGTATATCTTTCTAATAGTGTGCAAAATCCCTGCTGAGCCTTGACAAAGAGCTTCCTGGGGCCATGGTAGAGAAGGAATGCAGTATGCCTATGTCTGAGCAGGGAGTAGTATTTTCTAAGCCCAGTATTACATGGAAGACTGATTTCTTTCCTTTATAGGGACTTTCCCTTTGCACTTAGCCTTCATCTCTCTGGTTGTAACAGCTAAGGTTAGAAACTGCTGCTTTAATGGAGGCCAGAGTCAACAGAACAGTATGTACGACTTGCCGAATGAAAATACATCATGTTTTTATTTACTTTTAATAATAGTAATAATGCATGTAGAAATAAATACGTTTATATATTTTTATATTTCTTTAAAATACCATATATCTTTTAATAATACTTTTATACATAATTGCTTAAAGACTATTAACTTTTTCTCATTTTCACATATCTTTAAAACATAACTGACTATTTAGGGTAAAACTAATATCAATATACTATAGGGTTTATAAACATATTTATTTCTACATACATTATTACTACAGGGTTTACTTTATGTAAAAGTAAAATATGTAGCAAAAAGAGCACAAAGGTCAGCTTGGGGTAAATGGAATGATAGTGTGGTAACATTCTTAGAATGTTCATAAGTGGTATAATATTTGAAGGTAGCTGTGAAAAGTTAAAGTTGCAGATAGTAATCTCTAGAGCAACCAACTAAAAAATAACACAAAGAGGTAAAACTAAGAAGTCAGTAAAAAGTATAAAATGGAACACTAAAAATGTACCTGATTTATCCAAAAGAAGGCAGCAAACGAGGAACAAAGGAACTAAGGACCTTTGAGACACTGTTATGGGCTGAACTGTGCCTCCTCGCAAAATTCATATGTTGAAGTCCTAAGCCCCAGTACCTCAGAATGTGACTTCATTTGGAGCTAGGGCCTTTAGAGAGGTAATTAAGTTAAAAGTGGGCCCTAACCCAATATGATTGATATCCTTATAAGAAGAGGACATTTGGATACAGACATAGGGATAGAGGGAAGACAATGTAAAGACAAAGAGACAAGATGGTCATCTACAAGCCAAGGAAAGAGGCCTGGAACAGATCCTTCCTTTATTGCCCTCAGAAGGAACCAACTCTGCAAACACCCTGATCTCAAGACCTTCAGCCTCTAGACTGTGAGAAAATAAATTTCTGTTACTTACCCAGTCTGTAGTACTTTGTTATAGCAGCTCTAGCAAACTAATACAGACATATAGAAAGTAAATACCAAGAAGCTAAACTTAAAATCCAACAATATTGATACTTACTTTAGGTGTAAATGGATTAGCACTATATGTAAAATGCAGACACTGTCAGACTGAATAGAAAAGCAAGATCCAACTATATGCTGTTTTCAAGAAACATACTTTAAACATAAAGTCACAGACAGGTTGAAATTAGAAGGGTTGAAAAAGATATACCATGCATACCACAACATATAAGAAAGGGACACAGCCATATTATATCAGAAAAAGAAGACATTAGAACAGGGAAAGTTGCAAGAGGAAAAATAAGGACATTTCATAATGATTAAAAGAGCAATTCACTGATAAATCATAACTATCATAATATATACCAATATATAATACATGGATTAATTGTATTGCATTATTCTGGTAATAAACAATTGGAAAATAAAATTAAATTTATAATAGCAATCAAAATATCAAACACCTTAGAATAAACCCAATGGAAGATATGTAAGACCTCTACATTGAAAATTACAAAACATCCTCAGAGAAATTAAATAAGATCCAAATAAATGGAAAAGTATACAATTTTCATGACTCATAAATCTTAAAATTGTGAAAGTGTCTATTCTCTTGAAATTGACCTATAGATTTAATATAGTCCTAAGCAAAATCCCAGCAGGCTTTGTTGAAGAAAATTGCAAAGTAATCTTAAAATTTATATAAAAATTCAAAGGGTCTAAAATAAGAAAAAACAATCTTAAAAAAGAACAAAGTGGTAAAACTTATACTCTATGAATTCAAAATAAAGCTACAGTAATCAAGGAGGCGTGGCCAAGATGGTAGAGTAGGAAGACCCTGAGCTCACCTCCTTCCACAGGCACACAAAAATTACAACTATTTACAGAGCAACTGTTGATGAGAAAAGCCAGAAAACTCACAGAAAAGATCTTCTACAACTAAAGATATAAAGAAGGAACCACCTTAAAAAACTAAAAATAGAATTACCATATGATCCAGCAATCCCACTATTGGGCATATACTCAGAGAAAACCATAATTCAAAAAGACACATGCACCCCAATGTTCACTGCAGCACTATTTATAATGGCCAGGTCATGGAAGCAACCTAAATGCCCATTGACAGATGAATGGATCAAGAAGATGTGGTACATATATAATGGAATATTACTCAGCCATAAAAAGGAACGAAATTGGGTCATTTATTGAGACGTGGATGGATCTAGAGACTGTCATACAGAATGAAGTAAGTCAGAGAACAACAGAGAAAAACAAATATCGTATATTAATGCATGTATGTGGAACCTAGAAAAATGGTACAGATGAACCAGTTTGCAGGGCAGAAATTGAGACAAAGATGTAGAGAACAAACGTATGGACACCAGGGGGGGGAAGTGGCGGGGGGGTGGGGGTGGGGTTGTGATGAATTGTGTGATTGGGATTGACATGTATACACTGATGTGTATAAAATTGATGACTAATAAGAACCTGCTGTATTAAATAAATAAATAAATAAATAAATAATAAAGATATAAAGAAGGAACCATAATAAGAGGGTAGGAGAAATAGAGACATGGTATAGTCAAGGCCCATAGCCATGGGTGGGCAACCCATAAACAGCAGGATAATTACAATTGTGGAGGTTCTCTCCAAGAAGTACGTGGTCCGAGTCCCACATTGGGGTCCACAGCCTGGGGGTCCTGCACAGGGAAGACGAGCACCCAGGACATTTGAAGCCCAGTAGAGCCTACTTTCAGGAGAGCTAGGGGCTGTGAGAAATAGAGACTTCACTCTAAAGGGTTCACATACAATCTCACATGCTCTGGGACCCAGGGTAGAAACAGTATTTTGAAAGAAGCCTAGATCATACCCACTTGCTGATTTTCGAGAGCCTCCTGGAGAGGCAGAAAACAGCTGGGGCTCGCCCCAGGGAAACAGACACTGGTGGCAGCCACTCTGGGGAGCATGTTCTAATACGAGCACACTGGTGCTGGCAAGTGCCACTTTGGAATTCTCCCTCTAGCTTATTAACATTAGGACCTAGCCCCACCCAATAGGCTCTTAGTACCAGTACCAGGTTGCCTCAGGCCAAGCAACACCTGGGCAGAGACACAGCCCCATCCACCAACAGGCCTGCTGCCCCAGGACCCAGCCCTGTCCACCAGAGGGCTTTGGACCTGGCTTTGCATGCCAGTGTGCTGAAACTAGCCCTGGCACCACCAGGGCCCTGCAGCCAGAGACCGTGAGACCGAGCTACACACACCAGTGGGCTCACACTAGCCCTGGAATTAGCCTCACAACCCAGTTGTCAGGCACCAGCCCTGGGACCCCCTGGGCCCCAACCCTGACCACCAGTTGGCAGACACCAGCCCCAGGACCACTAGAGCCCTTCAGCCAGCCACCCTGGGATTTGGCCCCACCCACCGGTAGGCCAACACCAGCTTTGGGACTCCCTGGACCCCATAGCCAGCCATCTCAGGAACCAGCCTTGCCCACCAGCAGTCTGACATTCTAACCGAGACCCCAAGCCCTACATCCACCACTCCAGAACCTACCTCTGCTCACCAGTGGGCCAGCACTTGTCCCAGGACCCCCAACCCTGGGCCCACAGCCAGTGGCCTTGTAACACAGTCCCACTCACCAGCAGCCAGCAGCCTTCACACAAGGCAGAATCTGGCAATCAACCAGACAGAGGACCAGCCATGCCTACCAGACCACCCACTGAGTAACCCTGCCACAACAGAAGAACCTATGCAGCCCAAATAAGGGGCACCCCTAGAGCATATAGCTCTGGTGACCAGAGGGGAGTGAGCTGATGGGACACACAGGACAATCTCCTACAAAAGGCCATTTCTCCAAGGTTGGGAAACATAAACAAACTACCAAATATTGATACAGAAATAAAATCAGCAAATTAGGCAAAATGAGGAGACAGAGGAACATGTTCCAAAGGAAGGAACAAGGTAAAGCCCCCAAAGAAGAACTAACTGAAGTGGATTTAGGCAACATACCTGATAAAAAGTTCAAGGTAGTGATTGTAAAGATGTTCAAAGAAGTCAGGAGAAGAATGGATGAACACAGTGAAAAGTTTAAAAAAGAGTTAGAAGAGATAAAGAAGAACCAAGTAGAGCTTAACAATACAATAACTGAAATAAAAAATATTCTAGAAGGCATCAACAGTAGATAAGATGATACAAAGGAATGGATCAGTGAGCTGGAAGACAGAATAGTGGAAATCACTGAAGCTGAATAGAAAAACTAAAAAATAAATAAATGAGGACCATTTAAGAGACCCCAGGACAACATCAAGTGTACTAAAATTCATATTATAGGGGTCCCAGATGGGAAAAGAGAGACAAAGGAGAAGAGAACATATATTTGAAGACATAATATCTGAAAAACTTTCCTAACCTGGGAAAGGAAACAGACATCCAGGTCCAGGAAGCACAGAGTCCCAAATAGGATCAACCCAAAGAGGACGATGCCAAGACATATTGTAATTGAAATGGCAAAAATTAAAGATAACAAGAGAATATTAAAAGCAGCAAGGGAAAAGCAACAAGTTATGCACAAGGAAACTCCCATAAGGCTATCAGCTGACTTTTCAACAGGAACTCTGCAGACCAGAAGGGAGTAGCATATATTTAAAGTGATGAAAGGGGAAAACCTACAACCAAGAATACTCTACCTGGCAAGGCTTTAATTCAGATTTGATGGAGAAATCAAAAGTTTCACAGACAAGCAAAAGCTGGCACCACCAAACCAGCTTTGTAAGAAATGTTAAAGGGACTTCTCTAAGTGAAAAAGAAAAGGCCACAACCTAATCATGAAAATTATGAAAGAGACAGGCTCATTGGTAAAGGCAAATATACAGTAAAGGTAGTAAATCAACCATGTATAAAGCAAGTAGGAATGTTAAAAGACAAAAGTAGTAAAAATATCTACATACACAATAAGTAGTTAAGGGATACACAAAACAGAATGATGCAAAATATGACACTGAAAACAGTAAATGTGGTGTGGGGGAATAAAAATGCAGGGTTTTTAAAATGTGTTTGAACTTAAGAGATCAGCAATTTAAAATAATCATATAGATATACATATAAATATACAGATATGTACACATAGATAGATTGCTAACTATAAACCTCACAGCAACTACAAACAAAAAATTTATAATATAAACACAGAAAAAAGAAAGGAATCTGAAAATAACAATAATGATGGTCATCAAATAACAAGGGAAGACAGCCAAAGAAGAAAGGAACAAAAAAGAACTACAAAAAAATTTAACAAAATGACAATGAATACATACCTATCAATAATTACTTAAAATGTAAATGGACTAAATGCTCCAATCAAAAGACACAGAGTGGCTGAACAGATACAAAAACAAGTCCTATATATATGCAGCCTGTAAGAAACTCACTTCAGATCTAAAAACACAAACAGAGGGAAAGTGAGGGGACGGAAAAAGGCATTCCATTCAAATGGAAATAAAAATAAAGCCAGGGTAGCAATACTTATACCAGACAAAACAGACTTTAAAACAAAGACTGTAACATGAGACAAAGAAGGACATTTCATAATGATCAAGGGATCAATCTAAAAAGAAGATATAGCCATTGTAAATATATATGCACTCAACAGAGGAGCACCTAAATACATAAAGCAAATATTAACAGACATAAAGGGAGAGATTGAGAGTAATGTTAATAATTGGAGGGGACTTTAACACCCCACTTACATCAATGGACAGATCATCCAGACAGAAAGTCAATAAGGAAACACTGGCCTTAAACTACACATTATTATCGGATAGACTTAATAGATATATATATAAAACATCCATCAGAAAATGGCAGAATACACATTCTTTTCAAGTGCACATGGAACACTCTCCAGGATAGATCACATGTTAGGACAAAAAATAAACCTTGGTAAATTAAAGAAAACTGAAATCATACCAAGCATCTTTTCTAACCACAACACTATGAGACTAGGAATCAACTATAGGGACAAAAACTGCAGAAAGCACAGGCATGTGGAACCTAAACAATATACTACTAAACAACCAATGAATCACTAAAGAAATCAAAGAAGAAATTTAAAAATATCTGGAGAAAAATGAAAATGTAAACATAACAATCTAAAATCCATGAATGCAGCAGAAGCAGTTCTAAGAAGGAAATTTATAGCAATAAAAGCTTACCTCAGGAAACAAGAAAAATCTCAAATAACCTAACCTTACACCTAATGGTAAGAAAAAGAAGAATAAACAAAACCCAAAGCTAGTGAAAAGAAAGAAATCATAAAGATCAGAGCAGAAATAAATGAAATAGAGACTAAAAAACAATAGAAAAGACTAATGAAACTACAACTTTTCTTTGAAAGTTAAACAAAATTGATAAACCTTTATCCAGACTCACCAAGATAAAAAAGAGGGCTCAAATCAATAAAATCAGAAATGAAAAAGGAAAAGTTATAACCAACACCCCAGAAATACAAAGGATCATAAGAGATTACTATGAACAATTATACACCAATAAAATGGACAACATAGAAGAAATGGACGAATTCTTAGAAATGTACACTCTTCCAAGACTGAACTATGAAGAAATAGAAAATATGAACAGACCAATTACCAGAAGAAAATTGCATCAGTAATTTTAAAAACTTCCCCAAAACAAAGGTCCAGGACCAGAAGCCTTCACAGATGAATTCTACCAAACTTTTAGAGAAGAGTTAACACCTATCCTTCGCAAACTATTCCAAAAAATTGCAGAGGAAGGAAGCCTTCTGAACTCATTCTGTGAGACCAGCATCACCCTGATGCCAAAACCAGAGAAAGATATCACACAAAAAAAGAACATTACAGGCCTAAAACATTGATGAACATAGATGAAAACATCCTCAACAAAATCCTAGCAAACCAAATTCAACTACACATTGAAAGGATTATACACCATGACCAAGTGGGATTTATCCCAGGGATGCAAGGATTGTTCTGTATCTGCAAATCAATCAATGTGATACACCACATTAACAAATTGAAGAATAAAAACCATATGATGATCTCAATAGATTCAAAAAAAGCTTTAGAGAAAATGAAACAACTATTTATGATAAAACTAACCTCCACAAAGTTGGTATAGAGGAAACATACTTCAAGATAATAATGGCCATATATAATAAACTCATAGCTAACATCATAGTCAACTGTGAAAAGTTGAAAGCATTTCCTCTAAGATCAGAAACAAGACAAGGATGCCCACTCTCTCAACATAGTATTGGAAGTCCTAGCCACAGCTATCAGACAAGAAAAAGAAATAAAAGGAATCCAAATTGGAAATGAAGAATTAAAACTGTCACTGCTTGCAGATGATATACTATACATAGAAAATCCTCAGGATGCCACCAAAAAACCACCAGAGCTCATCAATGAATTCAGTAAAGTTACAGGATACAACATTAATATACAGTAATCTGTTGGATTTCTAAACACCAACAACAAACTATGAGAAAGCAAAATTAAAAGTATAATCTCATTCACAATCATATCAACAAGAATAAAATACCTAGGGATTAATCAACTAAGGAGGTAAAAGACCTGTATTTGGAAATTGATAAGACACTAATTAAAGAAATTGAAGATGACACAAACAGATGGAAAGATATACCATGTTCATGGATTGTAAGAATTAATATTGTAAAAGTGACCATATTATTCAAGGCAATCTACAGATTCAATGTAATCCCTATCAAAATACCAATGGCATTTTTCACGGAATTATAATAATTATATAATTTGTATGGAAACACTAAAGACCCTGAAGAGTCAAAACAATCTTGAGGAAAAAGAAAAAAGCTGGTTTCAAACTATACTACAAAGCTACAGTCATCAAAACAGTATGGTACTGGCACAAAAATAGACACATGGCTCAAGGGAACAAAATAGAGAATCAAGAATGAACCCATGCTTACACGGGTAATTAATCTATGAAAAAGGAGGCAAGAATATTAAACGGGGAAAATACAGCCTCTTCAATAAATGATGTTGGGAAAACTGGACAGCTATATGCAAAAGAATCAAACTGGGCTACTTTCTCACACCATGCAGAAAAATAAATTAAAAATGAATTAAAGACTTAAATGTAAGACCTGAAACCATGACACTTCTAGAAGAAAATCACTAATGATCAGAGAAATGCAAATCAAAGCCAAAATGAGATATCACTTCACACCTGTCTGGATGGCTACAATCAAAAAGACAACAAATAACAAGTGTTGGTAGGGATGTACAGAAAAGGGAACCCTCATGCACTGTTGGCAGGAACATAAATTGGTGCAGCCAAGCCACTATGGAAAACATTTTGAAGGTTCCTCAAAAAATTAAAAATAGAACTACCATGTGATTCAGCAATTCCACTCCTGGATATTTATCTAAAGAAAACAAAAACACCAATTAGAAAAGATATATGCACTCCTATGTTCATTGCAGCATTATTTATAATAGCCAAGCTATGGAAGCATCCCAAGTGCCCATCAACAGATGAATGGATAAAAAGTATGAAAAGATGTGATATATATATAACACATACACACAAACACAATGGAATATTACTAAGCCATAAAAAAGAATAAAATCTTGCCATTTGCAATAACATGGATAGACCTAGAGAGTATTATGCTAAGTGAAATAAGTCAGACAAAGGAAAACAAACACTGCTTGATTTCACTTACATGTGGAATCTAAGAAACAAAACAAATGAAGGAACATAACAAAACAGAAACAGAGTTATAAATACAGAGAATAAATGGGTGATTACCAGAGGAGAGGGAGGCATGGGGAAGAAAGAAATAGTTGAAGGAGATTAAGAAGTACAAACTTACAGCTGCAAAATAAATGAATCAGGATTACAAAATGTACAGTGTGGGGTATATAGGCAATAACTAAGTAATATCTTTGAATAGTGACATATTGTGACTGGACTTAATGTTGTGATCATTTTAAAATGTATAGAAAAAAATCACTATGTTGTATAACAGGAACTAACATAGTGTTGTAGGTCAACTATACTTCAAAAACAAACAAACTCATAGAAAAAGAGATCAGATTTGTGATTACCAAAGGTTGTGGGTAAGAGAGGGGGAGTTGGATAAAGATAGTCAAAAGCTACTACGAACTTCCCGTTGTGAGATACATAAGTACTAGGGATGTAATGTGCAACATGAAAAATATAATTAACACTGCTGTATGTTATACATGAAAGTTGTTATTACTCAGCAATGAAAAGGAACCAAAGAATATATACTACCTTATTTCACTTAAATTAAGTACAAGAAAATAGAAAATTGACATATGGTGACAGGAATCAGAAAATCATTGCCTCTGGTGTGGGGGACAGTTAAAAATTGACTGGAGGGCTGCATGAGGGAGTTTTCCAGGGTGATGCAAACATTCCATATCTTACTTTGACCGTTAGTTACAACTGTCAGAACTTATCGAACTGAACACTTAAGATTTGAGCATTTTATTGCTTATAAATTGTACCTCAATTTTTAAAAAAAACTTGTTATTCTATGACAAAATGGTACATTGACAGAGCTTTATAATTTAATTATTTCATACTTCTACCTCAAGATGATAATAAGACTTAAAGAAATGTAACAAAGAATAATATATAGTCTTTGCCATTAATGAATTAAAATCCAGCAGAGAATTGTACGGACACTAGATTTCAAGGTCAATGAGACATGTATCTTAACAGCAGCAATGCAGGTACACCAGTGGGATTCAAAAGAGGGAGACATGAATGTAATGTTAGACAGCCATGGAAATAAATGAGGTGGATTTATGTTTGATGTAGAATAATCTCCAAGATACATGCTAAAATGAAGGAGGGAAGGGGCAGAAAAATGTGCAGAGGGAACTTCTATTTGCTGGTATAGGTGACTATCTTTGGAGAGATAGTTAAGAAACTGAAAACAGAAAATGCCTCTGGGGAGAAGGTAGAGGGCTGGGGTGGTAGGGAGATATATTTTCATCTTATACCCTCCTAGTAGTGAGTTTTGATTTTAACCCTATACAACTATAACTTTAAAAATTAAGTAAACAACAACAATTAGTAAACAAACACAAAAGGATGTAGACATTACTGCTGGTTTAGGGGGATGAAAAATAAGGAGGTTAGTAATGGTTTTATGAAAGAATGGGCAATTGAGCTGGGTCTTATAGGATAGGCAGGGGGTAGAACTTACAGAGAGGAAAAAAAGGAATGATAAGAATCAACTTTCCACACCTTGAAAACCAGCAAACAGCACACCATCTTTCTCTCTGCACCACAAATACCAATGGAATCTTCCCTGTGTAATCCCAAGGCTAAGAAACAAATGCATGTTCCATTCCTTGGGACAGACTACCTATCTTACTTAGGAAGTTTGTATTCTAAATGAATTGCATGTTCTGATTGAAATGTTTGCTGTAGGTAATGTTTTGTTACCTTCTTGACATCACGGATGGAGAGAAAAAAAATAAATCCACCCAGTTGCTCTTAAATTGCCTCTCAATATGCAGTCCACCTCCCCAGGGCTTTTTCCCTGATGGAACCTCTGCCTGCTGGGCTGACTGCTGTTGATTGACCCCAGTGTAGCAGGGGCTCTGAGGGAAACCCCTTTGTCCTGCAGCCTGCCTCACCCCACCCCAATGTGAGTCCAAATTAGAGGCTGTTAAGGATTCTGCAGATTCGTTTCTGCTTCGTTCCCTTAAAACTGCCCTACTTTCACATGTGATTTCTGTACCATATCAGAAATTCTTGCAAGTTTCTGACATGGGTATGGCACCATCTCTGGTCTCTTGTACTGATGCAAGTTTTCGTCCCCCTGTTTTTGGATCCTTTGGTCTTTTTGCTCAGTTTACGGGAAGGAAGAGAGGGGAGGGAGGGGTTTGATTTCTAAACTCAAGTCACCACCTTTCCTAGATGCCAGCCTGAGTTACTAACGTCACATTATTAGACAATACTAGGAACCTGTCAAAACTGGCCTGGTGTTCATACATTTTAGGCAATTAATATTATAGTATTGTATTGGAATTAAAAGAGACAGTGTTTGAAATGTATAAACAGGGTTCAGATCCTGGTTCTTCCACAATCTCAAGCACTGAATTAACCATTCTGAGTCTCATTTTCCTCACCTGTAAAATGGAGATGTTAGTAGCATCTACCTCATAGAACAGTTTACAAGGGTAAAATGACATAGTGCATCTAAAGCTGTGTTCGGCACAGTGCCTGACACACAATAACTCCTTTATAAATATTTAAAAGAATTTTCCCAATCTTCCCTCATTTTTAGATGTGGTAATTAAACTCAAATGTTCCCACTAAGGTTCAGATTTCACACCTGAATTTTTTCAAGAATAGGTTTTTTTAGAAATAATGGTTCATAGTCAAATTGAATTTGATCAAATCTGAAAAGCAATATAAAAACCCTAGAAGGATGCATCCTAGCTGCCTAGATAGGGCTCTTTGGACTGTTAGAGTCCCAAGCCCTCTGGCTCTCACTTTCCTCATCTGGAAAGTAAAATTCCATTTTCATCAAAATTTCACAAAGCTGTACTTAGCCACACTCTTGTACAAATGGAACTACACTCTCAGGTTATGGAACCGTGGGTTTCTTTTAATAAGTGAGGGGATTTGTGTCTTTCCAAGCTTGATATGTCGGGAAGGAGCTGTGGATTAAAAGGGAGATACGATGAGGATTTAAGCAGATTTATTGCAAATCATTATTGGAGTGCACGAGTTACAGGCCCAAGATTAAGACAAGCCTCTCTCTCAAGAACATTTTCTTCAGTAGTAACAGAGAGGCAAAGCTTGTTTTTTGTTTTTTTTTTTAATCATTCTCTAATGAGAAATGGTTTAAAACGGAGAACTTCTCTGCACAGTAAAATGGACAGATTCAGGGACATAATGGAAAGATCATTCAGTAAAAGAAGTAAAGCTGTTGGGCCTAACAAAACCTCATCCGTTAGAAATAGAATGAGAGGCTCACAGCAACTGACAACCAGCAGGCTGGAACATGTGCCACAGAATCGGCCTTAGACAGATATACTCATGTTAAATCCTGCCCCTGATCTCTCCCCAGTGCTGCCCCTCTGAACTCTGCTTAGAACCCTTGAATGGATTCCCATTTCTCTCAGGAGAAAATAGCAAATCCTTAGCATGCTCTGCAAGTCCAGACCCTGCTTACTTCCCTAGTGATTCTGCCCTCATTCACTGCGCTCCAGCCATGCTGTCCTCAAATGGAACAGACTTCCCTGCCACAGGGCCTTTGCAAATACTGTCCTCTCTACTTGGAATGCCCTAGTTGGCTCCTCTTCATGCTTTAGATCATAGCTCAAGTGTTTACAATACCATTGGCCATCTCCATAATCTTTTAAATTGAGATCAACGATTAACTGTATAATTCATTTATTAGTATTAACTGTGTCTAAATTCCCCATTAGAATAAAAATTTCATAAGGACAGGTAGTGTGTCTACTATACTGGCCATTCTCTTCCTAATACTTACACAAGGCGAATGTTCAATAAATATTCACCAACTAAGTGAACAGATGGATTCGCAACCTCCATCAACACCAGAAGCTTGGACTATGTACCTCTAAGTGCAACAAATCTTTGAGCTGAAACTTGTGAGTCACTTGGCTTAGACTTGACGTAGACTTGTGTGATATCTGTGGTATGCTCTGTGTGTATATGGATGGATAGCTATAGATATATGTTCTCACCCTTTCCTCTGTTCTCTCTTTCCCTGGGTCGCCTTTGTGCTCCCAGGTCCCCTGCCGTGTAGCCCTTTGTTTCTTCATTTCCTCCACTGTGCGGCTATTACTGGTCATTTTCACTTTTTCTCAATCCCCTCCTTCATAGGTCAGGACCTTCCTGTGATTCGGCAGCCTCACTGGTATTCACCATTCATGGCTCCCAGGCTCCTGATTTGATGGCTCTCTTACTTCCAAAGGCTCCCTAATTCCCTGCCAAGATATTTGGAAATTATTATTCCCAGAAAAATATTCAAAAGATAGATTTGTCTCTCTCTCTCGGTTCATAGGTCTCAGGGCCATGAACAAAGATGATTTTTTTTTAAACTCTGGGATGAGTTGTAGGAGCCGCATGATATTTTCCACTGAATATGCCATGTATCTCTTTAATAATCCCTTTTAAGACAATAATGACATTGCTGGCTTTTCAAGAGGATGAAAATTGTATAACTAGGACTTTGGAAATGAAAGCTGTTTGGAAAATAATTGAAAATTTCATGTAATGTTATTGTGTCTGGGAAATCATTATAGTACAGTTATTCATTTATTTGTTCATCAATTTAATGAGCATGTTTTGAGTGGCTAACATGAGCCAGGCACTGTGTTTCTATCTGGTTGGTGATAACAATGATGTACAGGGCAGATGGGAGTTCTTCCCCCAGGAAGCATACATTCATATTGCAAGAAATAGACAGTAAACAATAAATTTACATTTCCGGCAAGTGTATTATGAGTTAGTTATAAGCACTGAAAATCCATTTTCTCTTCCACAGCAAGGAAAGCATTGTTATTCTGCTTTGGCCATGCTATGTGCACTGTCCAATTATTTCAGTGTCTTTCAGTGTGAGTGAAGATCCCCCAGCGGGTCATGAAATTACATTTTACTAACATTTTAAACGAACAAAATAGAATAGAAAACATCAGAGATTATCTCACATATTAAAGGGAAGTACTGATTTTCGTTTCAGATTTAAATGTATGGATATACTGGTTCTTATGTAGAATATATCTTACAGCAGGTCACCATCAAAAATGTGTCAAAGCATGGCTTCTGGTGTCAGAATGTCAGTATTGTCCCACCCAGTGTCAGGTGCTAAGAGACCATTTGATGGCAAGAGAGTTAGCTGGTTCCTTTGGGTGACAAGAAATAGCCACATTCTAATTCAGTCCCATTTCATAGGACCTTTCAGTTTTTTAGACTACGAATCAGAAAATATTATTTGAACACATACTCAAGGAGAAGTGGAAATAAGTTATCACTCAGCACAGGCAATTTAAAAAATGACATTATGGGGGAGGAAGCTTTGGTAGGCTTCCCTAATTATAGATATGCCACAGCATTACTAAATTCATTCAACAAGTCTTTATTGAGTATCTATCATGTCCCAGATACCATGCTAAATAAATCATGCATGGTTCTTACTTTCATCAGGTATATAGTCTTACTCATCACTGTTTAAATTAGTGATCCTCAACCCTGGCAGCAAAATATAATCATCTGGGGAGCTTTTAAAAATACTGATTTTCATTCCCAGAGGTTCTGGTTTAATTAGTCTGGGGTAGGGACCCAAGATGAACATTGTTTAAGCTATCCAGGTGATTCTAATGTGCAGCCAGTATTGAGAATCAGTGGACGATAATGGTCAGTAAGAATCTTGCAAATCTGTATATTATTTAACTTTCCTTAAGACACCTAGAACATTTTCTGTCTCAGGGTGGTAAAATAAATTCTTCTTACAAAAGTAAGAACTTTACAAATTCTCCAAAAATGTCAGCATCTATAAAACACTTGAATTATTTTTATCACTACTGTATTCTCTGGCTGAATACTGTTTAACAATCAGGTTTTCATTGTTTTAATCTTAAAATCTTTACTTTTATTATTGGTGTTGAATCCCATTTATGAAAGTATTTCAATTCCCCATTATTAACCATTTCTCCTAAATGATTAATATTTAAGAATAGAAACTATCCTTTATTTTCCATTTTTAGTGTCAATAAACAAATTAAAATTCCATGCGTATACATTTCTAGATGAAATATTCAAATGGAAATCATTTGGATATTTGTTTCATTTTTGCTAACGTTTGTCCCATTAATACATTAATTAATTGCTCATTCCTCTTCACCTACCAATAGTGAATCTCCGTACAGCCAAAGTTTATAAAAAACCCAAAAAAAAATCTCTACCTGATTCAAGTCCCCATTTTCCTCAGCATCCCTTGTGTTTCATCTTTTCAAGAATTTTCAAGCTCTTTTTTTTTTTTTTTAAGCTATTCTCATCTCTAACACCATGTTTTGCCTTCCCTGAAGATAGGATTAAGGTAACTGATTGAAGAACTCCATTTTTCCTTATCAAATGAAAATGAGCAAACCAACTGAAATATTCGGGAGTTTCCCACCAACTTAAACTCACCGCCTACTGATGATATTCTTATTTATTCATTCCCTTCTTTGGAGACATCTAGAGGTAACTTTCATCTTCTCTCTTTTCTTGATTTGATCCTTATGACTGCATGTGGGCTACGGAAACATACAGTCACCTTGACTTGGGGGCTCCCAGCTCTGTGGTCTCAGCCCAGTCACTTAAATTCTCTGAGTCTCAATTTCCATATAGGCAAAATGGAGAGATAACATGGTTCAAGTATTAGACATAATGAATGTGAAATATTCAACACATATTTATTATACCTTCTAGGGTACAATAAATGGTAGATAGTATTAATATTGAAGTAGCAGGCTTCCCACATTTAATAACAATCCATTATGTTGCGGTAGGGCGTAGAGCATCCTTTCCTAGAGATAATTTCAGTCCATCTCTCACTAGAGAAAGAAGGCTTAAACACTGGAGAACTGGTTCCCTAGGAGCACATCTGTCACAGGAACATTTGTTCATCCATTTGACAAATATTAATCAGGTACTCTCTCTGTGCCAGCCTCTGGGCTGGGAGCCAGGGCCCCAGCAGGGATCAGGACAGACACACACTCAGCTCCTTGGAACTTACAGTCTTGCCAGGGAGACTAAAATTCTCATGTGTGTGCTCTTGTGTGATATGAAAAGTTGCCTTTCAGTGCCCCAGGGGCTCTGGGATCGATGAGCCCATCCCTGACAAGCACAGAATCAATGATGATTGATGACAATGATGATGATAATGATGACCTGTAACTTTTATTTGAAAAGGTGAGGGCATTCTCTATTATCACCCCCCTTTAGGGAATGTTAAGGCTCCTTTCCCTACTTATTATTGCAAGAGTATTTGGACCAAGGAAGGAATGAGGTTTATAGACCCAGTCTACAGTAAACATGTAGCCTTAGAATGTGATAAGTGCTGCCTGCTGACTTTGCTGAGGAGCTCTCATTTCTCACAGGCTGATTGGAGAACGGTTCTCAAACATTGGTTTTCATCAGGAGTCATAGAGTTTGCATTGCTGAATTTTCTCCCAGGTTTTCTACTAGTCATATATATAACCATTTTAAACACTCATTTGTTTCTTGCTTTTTAAAAAAACTTAACACTATGGCACATATTTCAAGCATTGATGTTTATTACATTTTTTTTCAAAAGCATCTTTTAATTTATTGTATGTCATTCAGCCTTTTCCTTTACATTTAGATATTACATATCCTCCTTCTTTAGCTACTTTAAATGATACTACATTACTATACTGTAAATATATATTTATGTATAAATATTTTATCATGTCACTAATCATTCCTCAGACTTAATATCTGCAAGGATGTGACAAAGAACTTCACAACTTCTAAGCTTCTTAAAATTTATTCCCAAATTTCTTTCCAGAAAAATAGTACCAATATATATTTCCACAAGCAGGGTATGAGAACCAGATCCATCATGTCTTAACTTGTTCTGAATACACACTCACACACACACACAGATTCAGATTCTATCAAAACTATAGGAGGAACACATGTCTGAAGTGTCTCTCATTTTATGATGTTAGCAGCCTTTGACACTGAATGCTTAGATACATTTTTTTAATTGGGTGTTACAAATGGCAACATTCTATCTTTTCATTTTAGTTTATGACGAGATCATTCTGAAGAGAAAGAATGGATCCCCATCCAAAATTGGTTTGGATGTCAAGACTGATAACATCACACACACATACCGAGAGGGAATGAAAAGGCTTATTATTTACATAATGAAGCTTCTAGAGCAGCATGGCTGGTCTTCTCAGCTAGCCCAGAAATGACCTGAGAGACCAAGAAAAAGGACACTGGCTTAGGGTTTTTATTTTGATTAGAAGGTGAGGCTGAGGTGAGGGTTTCTGTGCATGGATGGGACTTGTGTGGTTTGAACTTTCCATAGGTGCCAAAGGAGAGAGAACCCAGTCTTACCAGCTTGCCCAGACTCAGAGCAAAAGGTGAAAAGAGAAAGAATGAGGCTTAAAAGCTGACAGCAGTCAAACATCAAAAAAATAGAGTCAGACATTTTATTAGTTTATTTGTTGGAATATTTTATAAAGAGACACTTGTCCTCTTCTACTCTTTGACTACTTGTGGTACAGTTCATACGGGAAGGGAAGGAAGATGCTTGGTCCTTTTCATTTATTTACAGGTTTTCAAGACAATGAAGTAGTTTTCTGTCATTCTCTGAAGGTGATTAATTTTTTAATGCTATAAATTCATGGGTTTAAACATATTTATTGGGCTTCAACCCACTGTGATTTTTATCATTATTGAAACACAATTCGCCCCACCCTTATCCAGTGGGAGCCTCTTTAAGCTGGCTGGGAGAGTCCTTTTGTCATGACCCAAGTAGGATTTGGTAGCTTCCGAGCAGTCCCCTCTGGGCGTGAGACAAGATATTCCATGCTCATCTTAGCTCTCCTGCCCCAGACCTAGAATCAGCTATTTCTTTATGAAGCCCAAGTTACTTTTAGCAAAAAATTTTATTTCAAGACCACAGTCTGGGTACTAACTCATTGCTACTGGGTTGGTCATTATCTCTAGGCTTTTTCATTAGTACACAGAACTAGGAAACACACACACACACACACACACAGGACTTCATGAGTTCACTTTGCTACTTAAAATTCAAATTTAAGCCTGCAGAACTTTTACTTACCCTTTTCTATATTTCATATATATATATATATATATATATATATATATATATATATATATATATATATATATATACCTCCTTTATTTCACACTGAGAATCCTGGCATTCAAGGACAGCAGGGTTGACAGAATAAGAATATTTAATAATTACTCATTTCTCTTTTCACACATTATACATACGACAGTACTGGAATGACAATACTGATATAATTATAAACTACAACCTCTCCTTAGCTCTCATTTCATTTTAGTTCTATACGTACCTATGTATCCAATACTCACTACTGGCCCTTAGATCTATTCTCTCTCTAGTTACTTGGTAAAAAAAGAAAGTTTATATGGAGACCACAAGCTTTTATATTACTTTTAGTCCTTTCCTGAGTTTTGCCACTTCATTTCTGAGTTTTTCTAATTCCGATTTGTACTGTTCTTTAATATATCTTTTTCTTAGTCTCTTTAAGTTTGTTTTAAAATAACAGGTTATAGTTTTATTCCATTTTGAGAGCATATCTTTCTGGCATGCTTTCATTGTCTGTAGGGATGCTATTCTGCTCCTTATTCTTTTATCTTATAATAACTTGGTATGGATTTGACTTCCATATTTTTCTGTTGCTGATTTTTGTGTGCAGTTGGTTTCCTGAACTTTTAGAATGAGGCGTGGTTCGGGATAGTGTTTAAAACTTCTCACAGCACCCTTTTCAGCTGTGCTGTAATGTTCAAAAATAGGGCCGCTTACTTCTTGAGGCTTCCTGGCTCTTCCACTCCCTGGTTTTGTCTTTCCTTTTCCCTGTTGTCTCTGTCCTGCTCAGTTTTCATTCTACTTCCAGCAGTTACTCCTCAGCGTGGGACCCTGTCCTGATAGGAGCTCTGGCTGGCTGGTTTTGAGAATTCACAGGGGCTGGACTACTGCTGTTCCCTCAAACCTTTTTAGTGTGGACTCCTTGCACTCACCCAGTATTAGAGAAAGAAACACCCCTCCTCATTTCAGCTGCTGCTCTCAAATCAGCCTAGCTTGCTTTCCAGTGAATACCTATTGACTGTTTTGGGTTCTCCTACTCTCAGTTCTATCAGATGCTGCCCTGTTGTTTCCTTCTTCCACAAAAATGCCAACACCATGAAGATCTTGTGGCCATTGGTGGTTTGTCCCTATCTGCTTGTATTTAATACCTCTTAGGTATTAATTTGGCTTTGAGAGACCCAAAGCTTAGCTGAAGAAATGGGATCCTCAAGTTTCAAAGAATTGAATGTGCCACCTTCTGGCACACCTACTTACTTTATATTTAAGAACTGTGGTCCCAGAAGCTGTAGATATCCACAAAAATGGCAAAATCTTACTAAGACAACCTAGAATGACAATGGCCATTATGGGGAATGTTCCAATTAAACAAGATCGTTCTTTTAAGAGGTGCACTTGAAAGCAAGTTTCCCAAATCAAATTATTTTGGGCATGCAAAAGCCTCCAAAAATGTTTCAAAATTCCAAAATAGCTTCATTGAAAAATTCATTGCAAAAGGCTAATGCAAATTAAAGACACAAGTGGTACCTAAAACAAAAGACTGTTAAGACTGGCATGGCTCCTATTACTCCCTTCTACCCTCCTTCCCCTGAGTACACACAGTCTACAAATCCTCTAGCTCAACTGCCACTCCACTCTGAAGAGATCACAAGACTGTAAACAAAAGTCTGCCAAGTTAGTATCCTTACAGATGCCCCCATATCTCCCCTGAAGCAGTGACCCCATATGGGCCCCTCCCAGGGTTGATGGGACTCTGAGGGATTTTCTGCTAAATTGCACCAGTTATTCCCTTAAATAGCCAAGGGGAAACCAAAAATTAAATTAGTGGTAAAAACTAACAAATTCTGGTAGAATCTTGGGCTACACTCTCTACTTTAAACCCCACTCTCAGATCCTGGGGAAAGTGGCAAAAGCCAGTGAAGCGTGAGAAATCTTACCAGAGTCAGCTCTCATGGATCTTTGTAGTGACCAGTTGAGAGAGAAAGGTAAAATTTCAGGTTGTCCCTTCCTTTCCAAATTTAGACTGTTGGGAATTCAGTTTCGGGGTACCCATTGGTTGTTGATCCTTTCTCTCCCAGGGACAGCTCTTTCCTTCTTATCTGTCTTGTTTTGTATCCTGAGAACTTAGCTTGGCTTTCTGCCTGCCTGGGACATGCCAGTTGTTGGTTCTTGCATACACAGGCAGCTCAACCATCAGGTTGGGGGCCCAAAAATATGGCCAGACAGAAATGTGGGTTGCACTCCATTTGCAGTGAGGGTCCTACCACCTGTTGCCAGCTCTCAGGGGAACTAAGTCTTTCTTTCTTTTGACTATCTTTGGGGAATGGCTCTGAATCTTGGGAGAGAAGTCTCCTTTGCACCCTCTTCGGGGATGCCTCTTTGTCCAAAGCATTGTTCAGTACTCTAGGAATATTTAGCATTTGTTCTGGCTGAAACCTGACAAGATATTTGAAAGGATTTTTTATAAGTAGCTCTATGGTCAGAAGTTGGTCATTAGGAAGCTGATATTCAGAGTCCAAGGGGAAATTATTTTAGACCTTCTCCCCTAAGCTAAATGAAACGATGTACCCAGAGGGAAAGAAAAACTTTCCAAAGACAAACAGCTCTAAGTCTAGAACATAGGAACCACCAAGAAAATGATCTTCCTAAGACTAGAACCTTAGAAAAGGAACAAAGAATGACTAACAAAGAATGTGAACCCGATGTTGTGACCTGTGAATATCACACAAAGACTCAGCAAAACCTAAGCTACTGGGAGTAGCTTAGCTGGTAAGCTAATGCCTTAACTTTTTAAAATTAATTAATTTATTTGGCTGAGTTGGGTCTTAATTGTGGCACACGGGATCTTTGTTGTGGCGTGTGGGATCTTTCATTGCAGCGCATGGGCTCTTCACTGTGGCAGACGGACTTCTCTCTAGTTGTGGCGCATAGGCTCCAGAGTGCATGGGCTCAGTAGTTGCAGTGCATGGGCTCCAGAGCGCGTGGGATCAGTAGTTGCGGTGCTCGGGCTCTCTAGTTGTGGCATGCGGGCTCCAGAGCGTGTAGGCTCAGTAGTCATGGCGTGTGGGCTCTAGAAGGTGTGGGCTCAGTAGTTGCAGCGCACAGGCTCAGTAGTTGCAGCGCATGGGCTTAGTTGCCTTGTGGCATGTGGGATCTTAGTTCCCCAACCAGGGATCAAACCTGCGTCCCCTGCATTGGAAGGCAGATTCTTAACCTCTGGACCACCAGGGAAGTCCCACGCCTTAACTTTTTAATCACATGTCTCAGATAGGCTGAGAGTCTGATCAGGGGGAAATTTTTTAAAACAAGACAACAAGCCCCAAATGGAGTCACTTATGCTAGGCCCCACATCACCAAACCAACTCTTAAAGAGTCAGCTCTCCCAGAAATGCCATTTTAAACCAGTCAATCAGGAATCACCTAATCAGAGCTAGTTAGGTACTCTGCCCAATAGACCCCTACCATCTCCTAAAGGAAATAACCTTGCTATAGCCAATCGGTTTTTTTGTCCAATGTAACTTCCTTGTTCCTGCTCCCTCTGCCCATAAAAGTCTTTCATTGTGTACAGCTCCTTGGAACTTCTTTCTGTCTGCTAGATTGGATGCTGCCTGATTCATGAATCATTGAATAAAGCCAATATGATTTTTAGAATTTACTCAGTTGAATTTTGTTTTTTAATAGTAAAGGACCTTCTAAGCATAAAAGCAATGGAAACAGTCAGAAAAAAAGGTATTGATAGAGCTGTACATGTGAGAAGTATCCCTCTTAGATATTCACTTATCATATTGCCATAGCATTCAGCAATGAATGATGTAGATAACACAACTTGTCTGATACTTAGGATGAAATGACCTGAAAATGTCCTCTGTTGGCCATAGTCTTAAAACTGTTTTGGATTCAGGCTTGTACTGGCCAAAACTTACCTCATGATATACAAAAAAAAAAAAAAAAAAGATTAAAACCAAATGATTTGAATCCTGTTATCCAGATTGATATAGATGCCCTTATTTAGCAAGATGCTAAATCAAGGACCATAGAATGTGAGAATCCATTTCTCCAGGTGGTTAATAGTAGGTTCCCAATTAATTCAACCCTGAGAATACGGGATCAGTTGGGTACTGTAAGACCCTTAAATACAGCATATAGCTTTGACCTAGAATGTATGCATGATGAATGGGCAGTAAGATGAGTCATGGTAACTCTTATTTTGTTTAGCTTCCTGGTTGGTTGGAGGGACAGTTAACTGCAAAAATCCAAATTTATCACAGGTGGTCTCAAATTGTAGAAAATCAAACAGGAAAACAAAATTATAAAACAGGTAAATTTGGGAGGTGATCATTAACACCCAAGATTATTTTTCTTTTACCAATTCATTCAATGTTAACTTCTTGCAGTGCATTTAAGTTTCTCTGCATGAAGCAATAAGGTAAATAGAAAATTAACAGGGTTGGGGCCCTTGCCAGTAGAAGTTCCTAAGAAACAGATCAAGCTTCTCAATATTTGTGAATAATATTTAGAAACATACCTACTGGATAAATGGTGACCTAGTTGCATAAACTGTCAAGGCAGACATAAAATGTCTGGGTGTTTGTGAGTAGAACACTGAGGTTCTGGGCAGGGGCCAGAATGAGGCACATGGGGAGCAAAATTTAAGGAGGCTCCTGGGGCTTACTCTGCATTTAAATAACCCTTAGAGTGAGTGCCTCCTTAAATTTTAGCCTTAGGCACCTTACTCACCACAACCTTGTACTGGCCCTGCTGAGGCTGATCTTTCAGCTGCAACAGCAAATGGACTCTCTTGATCTTTTATTCTGCCCTAGACCTTTTTCCATGCAAATTTACGTTCCATAGCTCCCTACACACCAAGTTGGAGTAAGCTAGTTATGTGTTAGCCTAAGAGGAAATTTCACTCAGCCTGACAGGGAAACACTGTGGGCTCCATTTAGTCTCAGAAGAACATCTTTTCTAAATTCATCCCCATCTCCCATGAAAAGAGCTGTTAATAGGAATTTGAACATTAAAAGTGAGAAAGAGAAAAAAATAATCCTATTAAGGCATGTGCCTTGATTTATAAGACCTGAAACTTATTAGGGAGGGGATATTTCGCATCAGGTTGTGTCAAAAGGTAACTCCCACATTTTAAGATTTTTTAGCTTATAAAACAAATACCTGTTTCCAGTTTGGGGGTGGAATTTATAACGGTGACCCATACTCCCCAGGTTCCTTTGCTCTCCTAGAGGAATAAAACTGACTTTCTGAAAGAAGATAACTTTGCTTGATGTCTTTCCTATTTCCTCCCTCAAAACATTTGTGGGCAAATAGGGCTCACATATGGAGTACTTTATTTTGCTCTGTTTTCCATTAATTTGGACTCTTTCATGTTGTCGAGGGTTCCTTGCCATCTGTGGGGAGGCATGCTGACATGGCTCACACTCAGGCTGCCTGGCGGCTTTCAGACCGCCATGGAAGAGCACACCCCCTCCTTTCCAACAAAGCCTCAGTGAGCAGTGCTTTAGGGAAAAGGAGAGGAATTTATTGAGCTGAGAATATGGAACAAAAGTCTAGGGTGGCTCTGTCTCTGAGCCCAGGATGGGATATACAATTGCCAGGGAATCGATTTCTGTCACTTGATCCTCCATTTCATCTTGGGCCACCTTTTATCACCACCTAACTCAGCCTTTCTTTCCCTGTTACACTGAGACGAGAAAACAGTTATTTTCTCTGCTTCTACATTTCTTTCTTTAAGGAATGATGATCTTATTCTTCCCACTCACTACCTCTCTCCTGATTATTCTCAGCAGGTTCAACATCAAAACCTGCCTGAATCTGTCCCAGGAACTCATTCTTTTTCTGGAGAGTGTAGTTTCACATGTGCTATCTGCTTTTACAGCAAGCTTTGTGGTATATTTCTTGCTTAAAGTAGCAGCCCAGTTTAGCTACAAGGCCATAATCTGCATTATTTCTTCAACCACGTCTTAATAATTCTAATGAGATAGCAATTAATCATTTCCTCTGTGTGTGTATCATGTCAAATACTTCTACACTATTTGCATTAGGCCTCCCACAATCTGGCCCACTCCTTTCTCCAGCCTGCATCTCCTAGTTCGCCTTTCCCGTAGCTGGCTGTTCCCATTTTCCCATAAACACCCACATACTTTCCCACTTGAAGCATTTCCCCATGCTATGCTTTGCCATTTCCATAGCTCCACCTGGAGTGTATTAGCCCCCAAGTCCACCTTTCCCATGACAGCACTATGAAATCCTAGCCATTCTCATAGGCTGGGTCAAGATGTACCCTCCTCCATGGAGATGTTCCCAAGCTTGCATTACTCCCTGTAAACACCGAGTTCTGACTTTTGCCCTGAGGCTCTTTCCAAATTTACCTTGAAAGGCCACAATTTTGAAAGAACAGGATAAGCGCAGGAGACCCATTGTTCCTTGGGGCCACCCAGTGAAATGCATTTCAGTGCTAGATATTTGGAAATTAGAGTTTTTCACGCAGGACATGATGATGTGGCCCTTAGTGTTACAGGTGGCAGGTAAAGATACACACACAGAACATCAGACCAACTCACCTCAGTCTGTTGTAGAGGTCAGGTGAAGAATGATTTAAATTCAACAAATGCTTCTTGAGTACCCTTCATCCATGCCCTGTATTAAGCACTGGGGATACAAGGCAGATGTCTGCACTAGAAGACTGACAAATGGGCTAAGCAATTTGAGTTTATTTTCCTCCCTTATGATGAGTTAATGCAGTGATTCTCAAACCTGGTTGTGCAGCAGAACCACCTAGGGAACATGATTTATGTATTTGTTTATTTATGCATTAGTTTTGAATTTCATTTTGTGGGAATAAATAATACATTCACTGGATATAAAGCCAAAAGACTGAAAAAGGTATACAGGGAAAAGTATCTCTTACACCACTGTTCCAGTCACCCAGTTTCCCTCCCTGGATACCTTGCCAATTTATTTGACATCATTGGAGAATAGCTTAACTCTTCCTGTCTCTTCCCCCAGAGCAAAGTTACTTTAACAGAGTGGAAAGGTGATTGGGAGTTTGGGAGGGCACCTGGGGAGTCTGCCCAAGCCAAGCACAAACTGGGAAGCCAGGTTGCAGTGACAGAGGTCAGGCCTGTGCCTACAAGATCTAGGCAAGACCAGAAAATGACCTCCTGAAGGTGTATGGAAACAGGAGCTCCTGGTCGCTGGTCTTGCTAAGTAGCCGGCTCCCCACAAAGTCCTCAAGGTCTGTCCCTACTAAACCCCTCAGAATCCAGTGCCACACATTCTTCCATCCTTCTTAAACACGGGAGTGTAAATGCATCCATATCTGTCACTGTTTGGCTATTCTGTGCTAGAATATGGACATCAAGCATGATAGTAGAGCCTTGCAGATTAGAGCCAACATGTGTTCTCTCTTTTAATAATAATAATACAATATGTGCCTCCTGTGTACACAGATCAGTGTATGCAATATCTCTTTTAGTCCTCACACATCCCTGCAACATAGATACCATAATTACACAGGAGGCAGTATATAATAGAGGTTAAAAATATGGTGTGTAGAGACAGGCTGCTAGATGCAAGTTCCTGCTCCTCTGCATGTAAATGTGGAAACTTGGGCAAGTTACTTAAACCCCTGGTGCCTCAATCTCCTCATTTAAAAGGGATAAGATGGATGTAACACATTCTGTACAGCGCCCACAACACGGTTTATGCTCAATTCATGTTACTTATTATTTTTGGAGGGAAAAATATCAACACCTCTATTGACATCCAAGATACCAGAAGCCAGATGAAATAACACTAAGCCAGGGCACCAGAAATCAGTATCAAAGACAAGACATAACAGATAGAATTCAACAGCACATTAAACAGATCATAATCATGATTAAGTTGTATTTATCCCAGGGATGCAACATACGGAAGTCAATAAATGTAATATGCCACATTAATAGAATGAAAGATAAAACTTACAAGCATCTCAACAGATACTGGAAAAACATTTGATAAAATTTAACTTCTTTTCATGATAAAAACTCTCTACAAATTAGATATAGAAGAAATGTACCTCAACATAATAAAGGCCAATATGATAAGCCCACAGCTGACATCATACTTAATGATGAAAAGCTGAAATCTTTTCCTCTGAGATCAGGAACAAGATGAGGATGACCACCATTGCCACTTCTATTCAACACAGTACTGGAAGTCCCAGACAGAGCAATTAGGCAAGAAAATAAAAGGCATCCAAACTGAAGAGGAAGAAGTAAAATTGTCTCTGTTTGCAGATGACATAATCTTATGTATATAAAACCCTAATGACTCTACCAAAAAACTGTTAGAACTAATAAATGAATTTAACAAAGTTGCAGGATACAAAATCAATACACACAAACCACGTGCATTTCTATACAATAACAATGAACTATCAGAAAGAGAAATTAAGAAAATAATCCATTTACTACAGTATCAAAAACAATAAACTACTTAGAAATAAATGTTCTTTCACCAAGAAGGTGAAAGATCTGAACACTGAAAACTATTAAGATACTGATGAAAGAAACTGAAGAAGACATAAATAAATAGAAAGATATTCCCATATTCATGGACTAGAAGAATTAACATTGTTAAAATGTCCATACTACTCAAAGCAATATAAAGATTCAATTCAATCCCTATCAAAATTCCATTGATATTTTCACAGACATAGAAAAAACTATCCTAAAATTTGTATGGAACTAGAAAAGACTCCAAAGAGCCAAAGCAGTCTTGAGAAAGAACACGTTCTGACTTTAAACTATATTACAAAGCTATAGTAATCAAAACAGTATAGTACTGGCATAAAACCAGATACACAGACCAATATAACAGAATAGAGAGCTCAGGAAAAAAGCCACCATAAATGGTGAACTACTCTTGGACAAGGGTGCCAAGAACATATAATAGGGAAAGAATGGTCTCTTCAATAAATGGTGTTGAGAAAACTGGATATCCACATACAAAAGAATGGCATTAGACCACTACTTACACCACTCACAAACATTAATTTGAAATGGATTAAAGATTTAAACACAGTAGTCTCCCCCATCCATGGTCTTGCTTTCCATGGTTTCAGTTACCAACAGTCAACCGCAGTCTGAAAATATTAAATGGAAAATTCCAGAAATAAACAATTCATAAGTTCTAAATTGCATGCTCTTCTGAGTAGCATTATAAAATCTCATGCTATCTTGCTCCATCCTACCTGGGATCCCCAACCATCTACACAGTCTCCTCCTGACATCCAACCATCAACATCATCATGGCTCAATGATCCAAAAACATCCAAAGACATATTGTCAGAAGGTCAGTAGTAGCCCAACACTGTGTCACAATGCCTACGTAATTCATCTCATTTTATCTCATCACATAGGCATTTTATCATTCCACATCATCACAAGAAGAAGAGTATCATACAATAAGACATTTTGTGAGAGAGAGATCACATTCACATAACATTTATTGCAATATATTGTTATAATTGTTCTATTTTATTATTATTATTGTTAATCTCTTACTGTGCCTAATATATAAATTAAACTTTATTATAGGTATCTATCTATAGGAAGAAATGTAGCATATACAGAGTTTGATATTATCCATGGTTTTAGACATCCACTGGGGATCTTAAAATGCATCCCCCATGGATAATGGGAGACTACTGTATAAGACCTGAAATTGAAAAACTCTTAGAAGAAAACATAGGAAAAAAGTTCCTTGACATAGGCCATGGCAATAATTTTTTTGGATAGGATACCAAAATCACAGGCAACGAAAAGAAAAATAAGTGGGACTACAACCAACTAAAAAGCTTGTGCACAGCAAAGGAAATAATTGACAAAATGGAAAGCTAACCTGTGGAATAGGAGAAAATATATTCAAACCATACATCTAATAATGGGTTAATATCCAAAATATATAATAAACTTATACAACTCAACAGCAAACAAACAAAATAATTCAATATAAAAATGGGCAAAGGACCCAAGTAGACTTTTTCCCAAAGAAGACATCAAATGGCCAACACATACATGAAAAGGTGCTCGACATCACTACTCACCAGGGAAATGCAAATCAAAACCACAATGAGTTATCACCTCACATCTGTTAGGATGGCTCTTATAAAAAAGACAAAAGATAAGTGTTGCCAAGGATGTGAAGAAAAGGGAGACATTTTGCACTGTTGATGTGAATGTAAACTGGTACAGCCTTTATGGAAAACAGTATGAAGGTTGCTCAAAAATTTTTAAATGACACTATCATTTGATCCAGTAATCCTGCTTGTGGGTATATTTCTGAAGAAAATGAAATCAGTATCTCAAAGAGATATCTGCACTCCCATGTTCACTGAAGCATCATTCACAATAGCCAAGAGATAGGCAACCCAAGTGTCCATCAATGGATGAATGGATAAAGAAGATGTAGTGTGAACAGAAAGAGAGAGAATGGAATATTATTCAGCCATGATAAAGAAGGAAATCTTGCCATTTGCAACAAAATGGATGAACCAAGAGGACATCATGCTAAGCAAAATGAGCCAGATAGAAAAAGACAAATATTCTATGATCTCACTTATATGTGTAATCCAAAAAAAAAGGTCAAACTCATAGAAACGGAGAGTAGAGAATAAATTGGTGGTTACCAGGGGCTAGAGGTTGGAGAAGAGGCTGCTCAAAGGGTCCAATCCTTCAGTTATAAGAGGAATAAGTTCTGGGGATCTAACGTACAGCATGGTGATTACAGTTAATAATAATACATACTTAAAATTGCTAAAAGAGCAGATATTAAGTGTTCTCAACACACACACACAAAAGGGTGGGAGTAACTATGTGAGATGATGGATGTGATAATTAACCTGGTTGTGATAAGCATTTCACAAAGTTTATGTATGTTAAATCATCACATTGTACCCTTGAAAGTATATAATTTTATTTGTCAATTATACCTCAATAAAGCTGAGAGGAAAAATGAATGTTTTGAAAGGTTCTCAAATAATCATCTTGCCCATTTATTCCCTAGGGTCCTAGGATTATAAGGATTCATGCACTGAATTTAGAGCATCACAGACCCAGGAGGAACCTCAGAGATGGTCAATCAATCCAGGACCTTTGTCTTACAAGGAGAGAACTCCAAGTTCCAGGGATAGGGGACAGACTTAACCAAGTCAAAACCAAAATTGTCATCAGCCACAGCTGCCACCTTTCCAGTCCTCAAACAGAGCCCCACACACCCTAGGGCCTCAGCATACTCTACTCCTGTATTAGTTGCTAGGACTGCCAAAACAAAATACCACCCACTGGGTGGCTTAAGCAACAGAAATTTGTCTCACAGTTCTGGAGGCTATAAGTCCAATATCAAGGTGTTGGCAGTGTTGATTTCCTGAGGCCTCTCTCCTTGGCTTGCAAGTGACTGTCTCACATGGTCTGTGAGCCTGCACCCCTGGTAACATTTTGTGTATCATAATTTCCTCTTCTTAGAATAACACCTGTCACATTGGATTAGTGTTCATTCTAATGTCCTCATTTTAACTTACTCACCCCTTTAAAGTCTCTATGTCCAAATCCAGTCACATTCTGAGGTACTGGGGTCTAGGCCTTCAACATATGAATCAGAGAGAGGGACACAAATCAGCCCATAATGACTTCTTACGTCAGGAATGCTTTTCCCGTTCACTTAACTAACTCCTAATCATCTTCTGGATTCCAACTTAAATATTACTTCCTTAAAGAAGCCCATCCTGACTGCCTCCTCACTCTCCAACGACAAGCTCTGGCCCCTTTTCAGGCACATTTTTGGTACTCTTTTACTTCTACTTGTCATTACTGTTACCAAAGAAATACTTGTGTAATTAGCCGATTAGTATTTGCCTTCCTCCGTGAGACTTTCATCTTCCACAGGGCGGGGATCTGGCTGGTCCTAGTCACTGCTGCATCCTTAGAGCTTAGCCAGGCCCTGGCACAGGTAGCAACCCAGCAAATATTTGCTGAATAAACAAGTAAATGAATACGGCTTTAAGGAAGTAATTAAAATCACAGAACCCTCTCTGGAATTATTATTTTCAAACTATTCCTATGTTTTCTCACTTTTGCTCATAATGCTGCCTCTGCTGTAAAATCCTCCCCGTGCCCCAAAGCCCAACTCAAACAGCCTCCCCCCTTCATTCTCCTTACCCAAAGCACAATCAATTCTTTCTTCCTCAGAAATCCTGTAGCACATTATTCATGCAATTGGTCTCACGCTTAACCATGGCTTATTAAGGGTAGGCTGTTAACAGGCTTATCCCCCAAACACACTTTGCCTGAGCTATGATCGCCTTGAAGATAAGGACAGAGTTTCATTTACCTCTAAATCCCTGGCACACAGCATAATGCCTGGCATAATGAAGAGCTGATGCTTTCTAGTAAGCAAGACATGACTATAGCCCAACTAGCAGGGATGGAGTCAGTAGGGAAGGCTGTGCAGTCTTCATGATTCCAGAATCACTAGGGAGGCCCTTGGTTGCTCTGCCACCCTTCAGGCTTCAGCGGGTCTGGGTGAGGCTCTGCTCCCTGCATTTCCCAGAAACAGCTTGTGGAATTGGCTCTAGAGTAGGAAGGACTCGAAGTGACTAAACACATCAAGTCTCTGAGACCATTTTCCTAAAAAGGGGAAAAAAAAAAAAAACAAGAGAAGAAGAAATCAAGCCTGTGAACCCTCTGAAATTTAATTTAAATTCTGACAAGAATTGGCACTGGTTCTTTGGCAGGGTTACACAGACTGAAGCACAAACAACTGAACCAGCCTGGAGAACAGAGAGGGGGCAGGGACCCAGCTAGTCCAATTCCATGTAGTTTCCTATGGCTCAGACTCCTCATCTATGAAAATGGAGTAATTACATCTGCATCATACTTCACAGCAGCATGGTGAGATGCAGATGAGACATCATAAGGAGAGAGCTCTTAGAAGGTTAGCGAGCTTTTCCAGTTGTGGAGGTCCTGGTTTAGCTTCAGAGTGGTTGATGAACGAAGACAAGAAAATCAGGTTTCCATATAGAAGGACATATCCAGGTTTGACTGGCAGTGATACCCACCCCTCCAAGTATAGAGCTACCTGATGCACTAGAGTATTCGGAGGTTTGCAGAGAGCCTGGTTTTTTATAAAACTTGAGGATCCATCCTTCCAATTCTCTGTCTCCAAACGTGCAGGTACCTCTGCCTCTGATTACCTTCACCTCCTAGTGAAAAGCACTCTGTCCTATACCGCTTCCCTTATCTCAACCTACAGATAGAGATGGGGACAGCATGCCACTTGGTTAAATTCATGGCTTCTGGGGTCACTCAGGCCAGAGTTCAAATCCCAGATCTGCTGTGTATAAGCTCTGTGATCTACAGAAAGTATCTGATTTTCAGTCTCCTCTTCTTAATATGATAAAATTAATAGTAGATACCTGGTCAGATTGCCAGAAAGCTTAAATCAGATACTGCAAGCCCTGGGAGCTGCACAGGGTCTGACAAGTAGTAAGTGCTCAAAAGACAAGAGTCCTGTTGTAATATTGTAACCTCAGCTAGGGTCAAATGCTTTCTCTCCTTCCAGATTTGTTTTATCAGTCCATTATATCTTCTTCATTCCTCCTCCTTGGACCTTCTTTCTCAACCCAGAATGAACCCAATTCAGCCCCTGAATGACATTTCTTATTGAATTTCCTGTCCTGAGCACTGAGCAACTTGCGTGATAGATACATTTCTCAGACCACCTGAAGCTAAAGGATGAAGAAAACCAAATTCCCCTCCCTCTTATAGTAGGGGTACCTGACAGTGAAGGAACTTCATTATAGACACCTCAAGTACTAGCAGATGCCTACTTTTCTCTTCCGTCCACACCCAAGCAAATCCAGATGCTTTTCCTTTTTAAACCATGCTCACAAAGTACATAGTCAGGATGTAGGAGCTTTTGGCTCATAGTTCTCAACAAATTCCCAACTCAAGATTCTTTTATTTTTCTTAGGTAAGCAGCGTAGCTATTAGCTGCAGGATATGTAAAGGGCATGGAGAGTTACTGAAGCATTGAGTTGAGAAGTGCAAATGTCAAAGGCAAAAAGAAAACTGTAAATATAGTCACAGACTTGAAAGTACAGGCAGCAAAAACAGCTGTAAGATAAAATGTCCTTGAAAAATAACTAAGATGCTGATTCAGAGTGTGGTTATTGACAATGGGCATTGGTACCTATAAGTCTCTTCCCGTATCCTGGCACACGGTAGGAGCTCAACAAAAACTAGTTGAATGAATGAATGAATTGTAGACAAAATACATATTTATTTTAATGATATAACTGGAATGGTGAAGCTGAAAGAGTTTAAAAGTTATGTTCTCACCTCAAGCTCTTTCTTTCATGATATATGAATTCTACATCATTCTCCTTTTTTACTATTTTATCAAATGCCTCTCTGCTTCTAGTTAGCACGACTATCAGGATGGCTGGCTCAAGACAATGAACTAATAAGGTCTGGAGTTTTGTACACTTCATGCTGTAATGACCTCAGAATGCCTCACTCCCCTACAAGATCATAAAACAGTCTCAAATGCTAGAAGATTATCTAGGCTCCCATTTCTCTATTCATCTCCACCCCCTTGTAACTGTGATATGTGTTCAGATACACCATACTATTGTATTTCTATATAAAATCACCCCAGTCTCAGGTTTTATTCCATTAAACCTCTTCACCCATCTCACTTTGTTCTGCTCTTTCATGTCTATGGTGAGCACTGCCTATAGAGCCTCTTTCTTCCTGGTCCTCATATACACAACGTATTGAGTGTACTGAGTACACTCCACGCACTGATCTCTACTGAGTGTCAACATGACTCAGGCTTCCACACCATCAACGCTTGACCCAAGTGTACTGCTCCTAGAAACTGCCTCTTCTTGAAGCTGCCAATGATGTTTCAATGACTAAATACGCTTTACTGATTATGAACCAAAAAGGCAATATTTTCTTCCACGCTTGTCAATTAACAACACTACCTTCTTATTAGGAATCCCTGAATATTGCAAACCATTGTAGAGGCAGTTGAAAAGTGAAACTGCTCAGACCCAATAAAGGGCTGACTTGTCTGCCGATGTGAGATGAAGTTTTTCTGGCTAGATGATGTTCTCTCTCGCTTACTCTCTCTCTGTCTCTCTCTGTAGGATGAGATAAGATCATAGGATTTTTAAAAATTTAATGTATCTTCCTCTAGCGGTGATAGATAGGTTCTTTGCCTATCACACTGAGTAAATTTATGGTCATCCTGGCTACGATCCTTAAAAGGAAATGTGGTACAATGGAATACTACACAGAACAAAATAGAATAAACTAGTGCTACATGCAACATGGATGACTCTCACAGAAATAATGTTGAACAAAAGAAACCAGAAACAAAGGAATACACACTCACGATTCCATGGTTACAAAGCTTAAGGACAGGCAAAACAAATATATAGTGATAGAAGTTAGAATACGGTTACCTCTGAAGAGGTTATTGGCTAAAAGGGGGCACAATGGAGCTCTCTGGGGGTGCTGGAAATGTTCTGTATCTTGATCTTGATGGTGGTTACACAGATGTATACATATGGAAACATTTACTGGATTGTTCACAGAAGATTTATATGCTTAACTATATACATGTTATGCCTCAATTAAGAAGTTAAAAACAAAACTTTGCAACATAGACGCTTGATAATTAAATCACAGGGACACCACAAAATGAGACATCTCCAAGATAAAATCCAGAATTTAGCTTTCAAATTTGTCTTCCAGGTGGAAAGGGTGCTTACTTCGGATAACTACCATATACTGTGGTTATTAGCCAAAATGGATGTACTGACTGTCCCTTATGGAATTAATTCTGGGGAGATTACTAAGCATTATAAAGTAGCTCTTTTTCCTTCTCAATCACAGTGCATTGCTGACAACATTCTCAGGGAAAACTGTATCAGGAACAAGTGACATTAGAGGCATCTTAATTCACATTTCCACTCACAGAACACTATTTCTAACTTTGATTTATTTCAAACTCAAATAAATGTTTCTTTTTTTTAATAACAAGAACTTATATTTCTGGTAATGTCGACCAAATCTGAAAAAGAATCCATCTGGAAAAACTGCATTAGCTATAAAAATGACATTTCAATATTCAGAATGCAGTTGGTTCAAGAGGAAGATTCCCTCTGTGGCCACATGTAGGCTGTGTAGTTTTCAAACAGTTCAGCCTTTTGGAACTTCTGAAATCCATTTAGTCTGGAAACTACTAGGGTCTAGTTCAATCAAAAAATAAGCCTGGGTTGCTAAAGAGTACAAAAGCCATCACAGGAAAAAAATCAATTTTGGAAGGCCTTACATAGCTCTCAGCGTTGAAGTCTGAAAGCTCACTTTCCATGAAAGGCAGCAGCTACTGTCGGAGGACATTCCCAGGCACCCCTCTTGGACAGCTGTGCCTACCTGGGCAGCTGTTCTCAGAGGTCATGTCGTTTAGCACATTGGAACATGGAATCCTTAGTACCTTGTTTTCCATGATATTCGGTCCAATTCAAGTGACACTTTCCTTTAGTACTCACCATGGTGTGGTGGGAAGAGTACTGCAGGCTTCAGCTCACATCTCATCTCTACCACATATTACTATCTGTGACCTACAATTCAACATTCAGTTTCCTCATTTATAAAAAGGGCTGATATTCATACTTTTTTCAAAATTTCTGTGAACATCAGTGATTAAGGTAGAGTCTGTCTCTTGGAAAGTATTCAAAAATTTCTAGCTAGTGATATTATTACACAAACAGGCCTAATGAACTGTAGCAACCTCTGAGTATTGTTGATAGAAATAAGGATGAGTGAGTACTAATCTTTCAGTCAGATGGGCCACATTCAACAACTATCATTCATTGAGTACTACCTAAAAACCACTGTAGAGGTCACAAAGGCAATTCGCTCAAACTCTTTCCCATGAGGAACCCAGAGCCAAGGGGATGAGAAAGACATGGTGTTAGCTATACCTAGTACAATGCCTGGCACATAAACATGCTCAACTATATTTACTGAACGACTTTCTCTATCATTTTTCTATTTGCTCTTTAATCTATTTCTGCTCTAATCTTCATTACTTGCTGCTTTGAGTTACATTGCTCTTCATTTCCTAGTTTCTTAAGATGAAAGTTTAGGTTACTAATTTGATATCTATATCCTTTTTTAAAAATACAGTCATCAACAGCTATACATTTCCCCGTAAATACTGCTTTAACTGCAGCCTGTAAGTTTTGGTATGTTGTGTTTTCATTTTCATTCATCTCAAACTATTTTCTGATTTCTTTTATTCTCAGACTGGATAACTCAACTGACCTATAGTCATTCTAAATTTTTGGTATTGTGGACTTAGCATCATTACTACTTAATTCCAGAGATTTTCAAGAAAAGTGTAGATAACTTATCTCTGAAGTCTTACCCACCTCAAGTTTTTCAAGTCCTTTTCTCAGTGATGTTTTGTTTTCCAGTCACATCTTTTATGATACCTCATTATACAAGAAAAATAAAATTTGCCTTGAGTGCAGCTTTATAAAGACTAACACATTACCCATTAGTTGCAAAGAACAGAGCTTCTGCAAGTTTGCCGGAAAATATTTGCCAATGCTCACTTCCATTTTTCTTGCTGTTTCTCCTGCTAGAAGATCCATGTCCATCTCTCTGCACATCTCAATGGTTTTATTACCACCCTGGCAACTGTGCTCAGAGAGCAGCTTACTGGTTCCCACCAGCCCTTTAATCCAGTAGGCTGTTTACTCTCTCTTATTTCTTAGTAATCAGATTGTCAAACAAGAACTGACTTACCCTGTGCTCTTCAGCCTCCTTCCCAAAAACCTTCCTTCATTTTAGCATCAATCGAGTGCTGCTTCTGTGTGTTCTGTATTCCGTTATTCTCATTGCTAGTAGCTTTGTGGATCATGAGATTTTGGCCACTCTTACCCAACATCCTTTGAATTAATTTTTAAAAAAGCATTTTCCAGATGACTGTATTTGCATATCTCTGATGAGAAATATCTCCAGCAGAGATGATCTGAAGGGGTCCTGTTTTTGTACCAACCCACTGCATGAAGCACTCAAGCACTGTGCTTGCAATTATTGAGCAGTTACAACCTATTACTGCAGAGTTATTTTGTTCTGCAAATTCTATGGGAGGATAGTAATCAGAGAAAATAGAAGAAAGGAAGAGGCAGGGTATGAGTTGGGAGAAAAATTTTTTAAATACTCAAAGAATTGTATAAGAAATACAAATAAATTTTGCCTTTGAAATGTAGTTTATAAGAACTGAAGACAAAATTTTCTTGTCCTTTAGAAAAGAAACATGCACATTTATATACTAACCAGACACTGACCAAATCTAAAGGGAATCCTCCCACAGCTACTATAACAAATCTGAAGAGAAAGAAAAGCCTAATGTGTTTATAAGGAAGATCATTAAAAATATATACATATATATGTTAAAGAAACATCAAAAGATAAGCTCTTGATATGACCCTAATACTGATAAGGTCTCCCTCCTATTTTATCTGATGCCAAATTACTTTCTAAGTAAAGGATTTTTGCAATAAATTTTTCCCTGCTTAGGGAAGAGAGCTCAGCTACCACTGACATCTTGAAAGTTCTCTCTGCTCTGTAAACCAATGGCAAACACCTTGGCTTTTGTAGATCCCAGGCAACATTCTGACCAGGGCTGAGTAACAGTCACTTCCATCATAAACTTATAAATCTGTACCAAAAAAAAGCATGAGGAGAAGATATTTTCCTGCAGGATATATCAAGATAGCACTGAATGGTATGCTCATACGTTACAGTGCTAGAAAAGCCAGACCATGACTACAGATGGTCTAGCATCCTCAAAAAGGCCGCTCTCTACTCCTTACAAAATAGGGCTCTTAAACATTCCATTCACATTTGACACCCTCTGTATGTCTCAGAAAATGTACATCTGGGTTTTCTCCAGCCAAACATTTATAGTAGGAGCACAGTGACAGAAACAGCACCTGCAACATTCTTATACTCATCATGCAGTGGACAAGTCCACCAGCAGCCATGTTAAGTAGTTTGGAGCTTTCCTCACCTTTTAACTCAGTGTACAGAAAAGTGTTTTAGGCCAACTTCCACAGATTGAACATTACTTCTATTTTTTAAATTAAACCTCATTTTGAAATAATTGTAGATTCACATGCAGTTGAGAGATCCTGTCTACACTTTACCCACGTCTTGCCAAATCAGGGTATGGACACTGATCCAGTCAAGCTAGGGAATATTTCCATCACCATAAGGATCCCTCATATTGCCCTTTTGGAACCACACTCACCTCCTTGCTCCCTACTTTCCCTGACCCCTGACTTCTTCTATTTTGATACTTATATAGCCTTGTATTCACTCATCCATTCACTCAATCATTTATTAAGTGAACGGATATTTATTGAACCTTTATATGCCAAGTACTGAAGATACAATAATGTGCAAAAATCAGATGTGATTGAACTTCACAATCTAGTAGGTGAGGCAGATACTAACCAAACAAGTCTTCAAATAAATGTAAAGTTTAAAATGTGATAAATACCACAGTTAGGCAGTAAGTACTACGAAGCCATTAGAGTGAGATTTAATGGGGAGGAGGACAGAGTAAGCTTCCCAGAGGAAGCAAGGACTAGGCTGATATTTGAAGATGAGTTGAAGTAACTGAATGAAAAGGTGGTACTGAGCATTCCAGGCAGAAGGAATAGATGCAAAGGAGAGCAGGCCCAGGATAACTACAACACAGCCTTCTCACCAGATTTCCACACTTTAATTATTCCTCTCACTCCCACTTTTTAATCTCATAGTGGAGAATTTTGCGGAAGTTATAGCAGAATCTTAGAACAGGGACACAGAGAGCAAAAGACAGACAGCAAAGCCCATTAAAGAAATTATTACCAATCTCTGTGTAGGGTCTAATTTGTGAGACCAAGACACTGTCCATCGAATATGTTCCTGCCTCTCCTAGAAGAGAATTTCCAGTAGAGAGAACCATGGTGCTTCCTATTGAGAAGTTGTCTTTCACAGTCTGAGTTTCGCCTGAATTTAATGGGGGAGATTTAATAGTTAAGAAATGTCAAGTGCCTTAAAAAACATAATGGCTTTTGACCCTACAGTTCTATAAGAATATGTCCTAAGGAAAAAGCCAGAAATATAAAAGAAAATTTATACATAACACCTTTTTCATTCCATTGTTATTTACTAGATTAAAAACAAGATAGTATCCATGATAATGTCAAACAATAGGGCACTGATTAAATGATTATGGAATATGCATATGACATAGTATCACTGCAGCATTTTATAGTTATATTTCCAAAGATTTTATAATAGCATTGAAAAATACTCTTGATCTAAGTTTAAGCAAAACAAGCCAAACAACAAAAATCATGATAAAAATCTGTATACACATATAATTCCAGTAATACTAAAGACAAGAAAAAAGAGCCAGCCAATGACAGAATGACAGTGGTTATTTCTAGGTGGTGCGATCTTAAATAATTTTTAGTTTCTTGTTTAGACTTTTATTTATTTGTGCATTTATTTATTTGATATTCAGAAAATGATCCATAGACTATTACATATTTTTAAAAGCCAGCAATATGACAGGTGGAAGGAATTATAACAGGGGTTTTAGCTTCACTTTTGACTTAACTAAATTTGTGATTTTAGAATAGCCTCATAGTCTCAGCTTCCTCACTCAGACGTTGGAGAAATTGCCCTGGCTCTCTCACAGAACTGGGAATAAAGAAAGGAATTACAAGTAAGAATCCTCCATATAATAAAAATGTGAAGCTTCAAAAGCAGCATCAATGACAGCATACCGCTAAGTGTCACAAGGTACAAAAAGTAAGTGACTTTCCGAGAACCCTGCCTCAGATTCCTTGGCATGTGAAATGAAAAACTAGAGGAAGCACAGAAATGCAGTAGGTAAATAAATAGTGTATCACTGTGGTCATTTTAAGGCTGACATTCCTTCACAGTTGGCAATAATGATCTCTGATCCCTCTATGTATCCTTGAACTTTCTGTCCAGTGCGGAGGCTCTGTTCGATGATTTAATTTATTCACATTTCGTTTTTAAAGCATCCCCTTAGTAAATTTTCAAGATTCTCAGGTGGGTGGGTAGAACGTTCCTTTTTTTTTTTTTTTTTAAAGATGACTATTTAACAGCTCAAACATGTTTCCAGCTGAATTCAAAACTTCATTTGTGCTAGAGAACCATGGCATGCATACCTCATTTAATAGGATAGCTAGATGCTATAGATTTCTGAAGGAAACGGGTTTAAAGAATTTCACTATATATGTTTAGAAGCCATAAAAGGTCCCAGTCTGCTGCTACCATTTTATAGTGATATGGCTATTAGTCCTGCCCTTCTGAGGGGTACCAGCTGTACATACCAATACTTCTCCTTGCAGTGCAGCCCATCTAGCTGCTGGTATAAAAGAGCCCACTGAAAGCACATGTGGTATTTGTAAGCACAACTCTGTGGTTAGGGAGAACTGCATCCCAGACGAATGTGTGCTCATCTCCCATGATTCAGTGGTAGCCCTGAACCAGCAATCTTCCCCCTGAACCGGGGGAAGAACCAGCTTCAGTCTGATCTCAAACATGATACTAAATAAGCAGACCGACCTCTTGAAATAAATGGAATTCCTCATAAGAAGAGCACAGGGGACAAGCACAGGACTTGAGGTGCCCCTGTTTCATAGCTGTGGGACCCTGAGTGAGTCATTAACTTCTCTGGGCTTCTAATCCTTGATCTCAAAACAGGAAGTGACACACTTCAAAAGTCTGTCATGTAGATAAATGAAATACAGAACATGAAAGCAATCTGTTAATTCACAAGCACTAATCAGATAACAAGAGATTGGACAATGCCAGGGAAAGATGATTATTTTAGAATCAGAAGAGTTTATGCCTTACTGGTCCTCTATAAAGTGATGAGTTTGGGGGTTCCTGCTGTTATAGATTGAAAATGATCACAAATCTTTGCAGCTTTTCCCATCAAGAGATGGAGTCTATTTCTCTACTCCTTGAGTGTAGACCAGTCTTGTGACTTGCTTCGACCAACAAAATATAGCTGAAGTGACACTGTGGGACTTCTGAGCCTACTGTCCTCACAGCTTCCATCCTCACTGTCTTGTAACCCAGCATCCACAGGAAGAAGCTCAAGCTGGCCACCTGGCCTCCTGGAGGATGAGACCATGAGGTGAGAGAGAACCAGCCTTCCCAGCCATCCCCGGTGTCCTAGCTAAAGTCCCCAAGTGACACCAAGTGGAGCAGGAACACGCCACCCCAGCTGAGCCTGATTTCTGAACCACAGAATCACAGACGAACAGACAAAGATTGTCATTCTAAACTCTTAGGTTTCAGAGTGGCTTGTTATGCAACAAAAGCTACCTGATCCATCTTTCACGTCTCCTCTCTGACAAGAGTGGACTCTGGTGTAAACATCTCATCAAGAACAGCCTGTAAGAACTCAGTGATTTCTACTGATTTTTGTCAAGATGATTAACAGTCCATTGGAGGAGGAAAAGCAGCTGAGGAAGTTCAGTAAAATTTGAGAGAAATAAAATTTGTTTCTGAGCACAGTAACACCTCTTGTGTCTGGAGTTCAGCTCTGCCACAAAGCCCATGTGCTGAGATGCATTTTACTCACAACCAAAGCCTTCACTCTTGCTTTACACTTAGTTCTAACCAGCTTGACTTTTTGGTTTCTAAGCTGATAGAAAATTAGAAGAGTGATACAGTGTGCAGACACGTTTAGTGGTGAGAAGTGAGAGAAAACTACTCAAAGTCAAGGAAGTGGGGAGGGGGAGAACACTAAAAATGACAGAGGCACTCAAGTAGCACGGCAATTAGTACAGAGGCAAACAACTCCAGGGGGCCCAAGAAATGGGCACTGAGGGCACCGCTGCATTAGAGCTTGATGCAGAAATGTAAAACATATCAGTAAATTTTAGAAAAGGTTTTCAACCAAAGAGCATAAACTCAGTTTGGATGCTTAGCTGGGTGAGGCTTCAATGAGCTGATGAGCTCAGCCCACACTTCCCTGCAGGGTCCAGCCAGCGAGAGCTGCTCCGGAGACGCTGAATGAGTGCCACCCCACTGCTCATGCTGCCCACAGCTGGCTCCCTGGCTTACTTGTTTATGGGAGTCTTTTGTTTCTTTCTTCTTCTCTGGGGAATGTTCCCTTAAGCCTGGAAGCCTTCTGGAGAAGGGCCAGAAGGAATGGAAATGGTGTCTGTAGAAAGGCCAAAATTAAAAATCCCTTTTCAGATGCCCATCAATCAGACAGGGTCTGAGTTTGGGTTCTTGATTAAAAGCCATAGAAACTTATTTTGGCAAACTTCAGCAGAAAGGGAATTTTCTAGAAGGCAATGGGGACACTTGCAGGATCTAAGTAAAGGCTGAAGGGTTTGGCATGGAATATTCAACTGCAGATTGGGGGACACATGCCCTGGATTTACTACCACATCATGACTGCACACTGCGGAATGCAGTAATTCCCCAGAGGAAAGTGGGGTGCTCTTAAGAATGGATTATGTGTGGAGAAAAAACCAAGCAAAAGCCGCACACACTCAGGATGGCATGTTTAGGCCCCGACTGTGTCCAACCTGGAATCCTGAGGAGGGTCCTGGCAGTGCCCACCTACCTCCAGGGCTGGAGATGGTGGATGAAGGCAGACTCTCTTTGCTCACACTGCAACTCAACCGTATGCTTCAAAGCCCTCTGTTTGTAAAGCGTGCCTTTCCCTTTGGATCCGATGACTTGGACTAGATGCAGTTTTTCTGTTTTGGTCTCTGTGATGCCTCTGCTCTCAACTCCCCAGCTGCCCCTCCCACAGCCGCAGCAGAGGGGGATCTGATCAGACAGATACTGCAGGACTGTGGCGGACGGTCTGTCACACAGGCATCCAGTTCCAGTGAGAGGAAAGGCTTTTATCTCCTCGGCTGCCTTGGCTCACTTGAACCTGGGGGAGCGGCTCTGGCATGAAAGGAAACAGCTGGCACAGCAGCTGGATTGACAGCAGAGCATCTGAGAAGGGTCAACGGTTTGCCTGGATTACACAGTGCGATTAAACATACTTACGGTTTTACAGAGCTCCAAACAAATCCCCCTGTTATTGACCTAGTAGTTGGGGTTTAACAGACCTTAATGAAGCTTCCCATTGCCTCTGCCAGGTGGTCCTCTTCTCATACCCTAAACTGATTTATTTCTCATTCATTCTTCATACGCTATTCCTCAGGAGCACTGATGGATATAGAATTTTCCAGATTTTATTTAGGTTGAGCCAGTCAAAGAAATGGATATAGTCCCTATGACTCTTGTGTATTTAAATATGAATACTACATCTACAAATATATACTAAAATATACTAAAATACTATACATACAGATAAATACTAAAAACACACACACACACAAGAACACAATCTTCTCACTTTGGCTCTACCTTTTCACTCTTTTGAGATTCTGAGACCTTCACTCCAAAAAGGGCTGTAGGCGAGTTGAATATTAAAAAGGAAGAGTATGAAGGTACAAGAATTCCATCTGACAAATGTTCATTTTACCCACGGTGTGTGAGAGATTATGAAAAGCACTGAAGAGGATTTGAACAATGAACTAGACATGTTTCTTCCATGAGGGCGCTCATGGTATAACGTACAGAATAAGAAAAACAACAACAACAAAATATCAGACACGATAGGGTACTCGCTGTCCCCAAGGCACTCTGCTAAATGGTTTCCTTTACACACAGCAAAGCAGTAAATGTGCTACAAACAACCTGATGAGGTAAGTAATGCCTGGACTCCTGACCACGATGCTATGCAGCCTCCCTACAGACAGCAAGATGAACAGAGCAACTGGAGAATGAGGGAAGCAACAAGGAAAGGATGATGGGGTGGTGGGAGGGGAACACTTCCCGCTGGAGCAATCAAAACAGTCTTCAGGGAAGAAGCAGCAAATGGCTTGAGTAAGGTTTCAAGAGGTGGAGACGAGGAAGGGTAAAGTAGGCACAGTATGAGGACACACCAACACACAGAGACAGCTGCATGGGTTGTGGGACAAACAGCAAGTCCACAGGTGTGGTGGAGCAAGGGCAGGCAAGACTGGAAAGAGAAGTTAAGAAGAGGTTCCGCAGATCCTTAAGAGCTGGCTGGCGAGCTAGGACTCTCCTGAAAGCAAGAGGGATCTTCCAATGTGTAGGACCGGGATCTGAGCGGCAATGTGGGGAGACGGACCCAGAAGCCTGTGTCTGACAGCCAGGCTGGGACAACCAGGGAGGGAGAGGGGTTCCAACCAGACGATGGGGGAGAGACTTAGGGAGAGCAGGAGAGCGCCAGCAGCAGGGCAGTGCAGGCGACTGGCCGGGGAGGTGGGATTCCAAGGGGACTGGAACCTGAGATGCTGCTAATAAAGAGAGGAAGTATGGGAGGAGGAGCAGGTCTGATGGGAAAGAAAACAACTCGGGCCTGCGGTACCAACAGGAAGTGACCGGGAGTTGTCCTTTCTGCACCTGGACATGAAAGTGAGTCCAGGAAGTGCTGATGGGGGATCCGTTTCAGTGAGGAGATGGCTGAAGCTGGGCGTGGAATTGGATGCCCAGTGAAACTCCTGTCCTGTAGTTAAGATCTACAGTCTCTTGTCCACAATTCTGAAAGGCAAAGAGTTCTGAAAACAAGCCCATTTATTTATTTACTTATTTGTAGTCCCAGGCAAACTCACTTGCCACAAAAGACATGAGACTTCTTATCGTCTCTGCTTATCCCACTGAGAGTAAGAAGTGATACATTTTGCTGAAGAAATATTCCTGCATTTGATCGTGTGCTGTCCCAGGCCCCACCGAGGAAGCTACATCATAAAGCATATACAGTACAGACGCCCTGTTACTTTTCTAAAATCCCCCAAATTGTGACTTCTAAAGCACACCTGGCTGCAAGACTTCTAGGGAAGAGATTTTGGGAATGTAACTTACTTTCTGAAAACAGCAAGTGGAGAAATAATTCTAATATCTAATTCTGAGGGCTAACTCGGTGCTCAGAACACTTCTAAGTATTTTAATTTTCATAATAATCGTCCAAAGTGAGAACCGTGATCACCTTTATTCTACACATAAAGGATCTGAGGGTCAGGCGGGTTAGCTGTAAGACGCAGAGCTGATACTGATCCCAGGCAGGCTTATTCCTAAGGCTGTGCTCTTTACCACTACAGCATACTGCCTCCAAATTAATTTGTAAAACTATTTAGAAATAAATCAAATCAATCCCTGTTTAGATTAGCGAATAGCAGGGAACAAATGCCTTTTACTACATTTCCACAAATGATATAAGGGCATGGTTCAGCCAGGTTAGTCTCTCATTTACATTCTGGCAAAGCATAGGGAACAATACTAGAGGACAGCTCAAGTAAGATGTTTCTGTGTGGGCCCTACAGTCCGTATACACAGTTTTCCTTGCCAGGTAAAGAAGCTGGGCGTTGAGTCAGCAAAGCAGAGCTGATAAGAACATAGGCTCTGGGGTCAGACTACTTTGGTTCTACCACCTTGTAGTTTGTGATTCTAGTCAAATTAATTAACCGCTTGGAGCCTCAGTTTTCCCCTCTTTAAAATGGGATTAATTAAAAACTATATCATAGACTCACTGGATGATTTAAAGTGAGATAACTCTTACAAAGCTTTTGCCAGAGTGCCAGGCTGATAGTGACTCCTCAATAAGCTTTGAATTTTTGTAATTGGCAAGACTCCTGCAGGGCCAGAGCTCCTTGTGGGAATTTCTGACAACCAGTAAGCTTTGTGGATTTCCCTGAAGGTAAGGTTATTATTTGCCAAGTGTCATCCTATTCTCTTCCAGCTTTTCTGAGCTTCATGGACATCAGTCCAATTTAAGGATCCTTTCCAATTCCACAGTCAAAAGACAGACTGATTTAGGTCTATCTGTGGATAGTGTAAGCCCTGACTTGGAAAGATGCTTTCAGCTTGGTTATTCTCCAGTGTTTTCTCTGGCTGTGTAGTCAGTTTGACACATGACAGTATCCACCCTAGTACTTTGGATTCAGCCCTGAGAGTGAGCTGAAGTGGGCCTGCCTGGAGCATCAGGACTAAGCCTAATGTGTATCGTCCCATCTCAAGTGGATACCTGTATAGTCTCTGGGCATGGAATGGAATTATATTTCTGCTCAATCTTATTCCTAAGGTACATTTTGAATTGGAATGGGGGGTTAGGCTTTGTCCAAATTCTATTTAGTAATGATGAAGTTCATCACATGCTTTACACATAGTAGATATTCAATAAGACTCAGAAGGCACAAGATGTGACCAATGAGCACAAAATGGGGCTGATCCAGAAGTTTTGTGCTCTGCAGTCCTGGGTTACCATGGTAATTCATTCCGTGGATAGTAGTTGGTCATATGTTAAGTGACACTGGTCTTCTCTGATCAGAGTAGGTTGTTTCTCGTTCAGGGAAAACTGATCGTCCCTGAGTCTGTTTTCCTTGTTTGGCTCTCCACTTATCTTCCAGTCTGCAGTATGGCTACTTGGCTTGTGATGCTTGCCTTGATTCCGACACAAAGAAGAAAAATAGAAGAATCCAGCAAACAGTTAATGGAATGCTTGGCAAAGTAAAACTAGGGCTTATTCATGCAGCAGAGTAGCTGATAATTGCCTTTATTATTCTAGGCTAGACTGAGGTCATTGTCTGATGAAATTGGACAATTTGAAAAATGGGGAGAAATGAACACAATTTAAGTTTATTTAGACACAACTTCTATATTTTCTTTTACTTTCTTATCAACGTTTGGCTTTTAGTAAGAGGAAACAGGAAAAAAGAGAGGAGATGAAGCAGAGTGGTAAATAAGGAGGCATGTATTAAGGAAAATAATCTTTGACACATTAAGTAATTCTTTCATTCAAAATAGCAAGTGGTAGAAAAGCAAATAAACATAGATAACTTTAAATCAGTACAAATATATCCTATTTTATTCCTGGAATCTAGCACAGTGATAGTTTTATAACACTGCCATTTAATTGTCACACGTTGCACTCCCAATTCTGGCCTCTCAGACTTCATGAATATCTACCTCTGGCATAAGAAAGGGAAGGGAGGGAGGGAGGGGGAAGGGAGGGAGGGAGGAAGGAAAGGGAAGGGAAGGAAGGGGAAAAAGAAGGGAGGAAGGGAGGAAGGGAGGGAAGAAGGGAAGAAAACTGCATGGCTCACAGCTCTTCCTACAATGAATAAGACTCAGTGAACTAGAATTCAGTTAATCAGATTCTCCTCTACTCCCCACCTTAATTAATCATTTTGGCTACAGTCATTCGTAATTCCATCATCCCTTTCCTCTCCTCCATTCCCCTGATACTCAAATCTTGTCAATTCTACCTCAAATACATTGAGTTTAAGAAAAAAACTTTGAGGGCTTCCCTGGTGGTGCAGGGGTTGACAATCCATCTGCCAATGCAGGGGACACGGGTTTGAGCCCTGGTCCCGGAAGATCCCACGTGCTGCAAAGCGACTAAGCCCGTGTGCCACAACTACTGAGCCTGTACTCTAGAGCCCGCAAGCTGCAACTACTGAGTCTGTGTGCCGCAACTACTGAGTCTGTGTGCCACAACTACTGAAGCCCGCAAGGCTAGAGCCCATGCTCCGCAACAAGAGAAGCCACCACAATGAGAAGCCCGTGCACCTCAACGAAGAGTAGCTCCCACTCACCGCAACTAAAGAAAGCCCACACGCAGCAATGAAGACCCAATGCAGCCAAAAATAAATAAATAAATTTATTTTAAAAAAGAGAAAGAAAAGAAAAAAACTTTGAGAACAGCCCCTTGAGGCCAGAGTTCATGACTGATTCATCTTTGTATCTCTCAGCACATAACGCAGCCCATCTCACCTCGCCAGCCATCAATACCCGTGTTATTTATCACATAAAGATTTTAGGGAAGGTCAGTGTACATTTAGTTCCTTCTCTGCATTGGGAGAGGTATGTCCTCCGACTGGATTTTCCAGCACCTGTGTGACCCTAGGTAAGTGCCGTCCCCTCTCTGGTGGTCACTACAGCCTTCTATGATGCTCAAGGATACTAGACCACCCCCGCCCCCCAAACTGCCGCTGGTGGCCAAGAAGCCCTGTTTACTGTGCTTTGAGACCTTCAGCTATCTCTTTTATCATGAGAACTCTGTCAAAAGCAAAGGCCATAACCCAAGCCACACTTTCTTAAGAGGGAGAAAAAGGAAATTATTTGCTATGGTAATTGAAAAGTCTGAAGAATGGTGATAAGGAAAGTATAACCACAGGCTTGTCTGAATTCAAGTGCTAAAACCATGTCACTGAAATCAGTCCCTCTCTGTCTCTGTATCTCTTTGTTTCTGTCTCTACCTCCATGTGTCTTTTTCCTCTTGTTTTCTCCCAGTGAGTACTCTCCAAGTAAAGGCCAAGATGGCCATCAGAAACTCTAGGCTAGAGTAACTATGGTAGAAAGAGAATCTCTTTCCCAAATGTTCCAGCCAAAGTCCCAGGTGTGACTCTCATTAGCCTGGGCAAGTCACCTGTTTATCCTTTAACCAATCACTGTAGCCAGAGGCATTTGGTCCTGTGCCCGTTCCTGGGGCTGGGGAGAGGGCCAGCCCCATAAAACCGTATGAGCTGAAAATGGGGCGAGGTGATTCCTGAAGTGAAAGAGGGGCACTGGCACAGGACACCAGAAATTGTCTCCTACAAGGCCCTTTGTGACATCACCAGCTAATGAACAGTGACCAGTGGACTTCTGACCACAGCCTCAGTTCTTTCCTCCACCCCCATCCCCAACATTCTGAAGCTGATTACAGCTGTGACAATGACCTTCCCCAGCTAGTCCCAGAAAAGGAGGAAAAATTCCTTGGAAAACTATACTTTTCCCAGAAGGACTAAAGACAGGCAAGACTCTGGGCCTATGCTTGACGCATCAGGTCAGTCCCCTGAACAGCTGTTTTTGAGTTCTGAGTGGAGGTGTGGTGTGCCGCTCATACTCTCACGCAGCACCAAGGCACTCACTCCCCCAGCTGCCAGGGGTAGCGCCTGCCTGACAGCTCACAGCGGAGTCTCTCTGGGACTTGCCTTTGGGCAAATGGAGCTGCCTTATCCAAGGTTAAGTCACTATCTGGCCAGGGCCACATTCAATGACAGGGTTATGAAGGTCTGGCCTCCTGGCCGCAACTCAGGATGCTCTGAAGGACCTCCCACCCCAACCCTGGCTCCAGAACTCACTGAGGCCTTCGTCACAACTGCTTTGCTATTTAACTTCTCCCTCTGTCCATCTTGCTTCTCTGTCCCTGCCCTGAACCCATAGGGACTGTTCCCAAGAGCACTCCCCAATAATTCTCCTGCACACAGATCTCAAAGTCTGAATCCCTTTCTGGGGAATCAACTTAAGACAGATTATGTAGCATCTAAAAACTTATGCTATTGAAGCAGGATGGTTTTGTCAGTAAAAACTCAAACTTTGAAATCACACAATCCTAGTTTCAAATTTGCCACTTACTAGCTGTGAGAGTTTAGGCAAGTTACTTAACCATTCTTGTCTTCATATCCTCATCTAAAGGATGGGGATATTAATAACACCATCTCCCAGGATGGATGGGACTTTTAAGGGAAATGTTTGTGTGTAAAGCGTTCAGCTTAGGATCTGGCATTAGGAAGGGGCCAGTGTGTAGCTATTATTATTTTATAATCCTCTAGTGTAGCTAATTAATATGACTTCAAAACAGATATGAAAATGTACCAATGGTCAATATCTAGTGTTGGCAAAGGTTCAGTGACCAGACAGTTGCTCACACTGCTTGCGAGTCTGAAACTGAAGTCCAATTCTCTTTCTGGAGGGTAATTAGATAATATAAATAAAAAGTCCCGAAAATGTCAATAACCTTTGACCCAGAAAGTCCAATTAGAAGCATTTTCTCTAAGGAAATCATCATCGTGTGACCGCAAATTGATAGTCTGGGATATTTATATCAGTACTTTTAAAACAAAAATCTGGGAATTACCTAATGTCAAGTAACAGAGAACTGTTTCAATTATAATATATCCTTATGACAAAATAAAATGCAGCTATTAAAACTATGCTGTAGAAACAAAGTTAATGATATGTAAATAAATTCATGACAATCATAAGTGAAAAAACAGCCCACAAAATAGTAGTATGTAGGATGTGAGCCCAACTTTTATAGGCCTGGAAGAAGTATGTACTCACTCACTCACACACAATCTGGAGAAAAGGCTTGATGGCCACAAATAAGAATCCAAAATGTTAATAGTCATTATTCTTGAGTGGACCACTGATAATATTGTCTTTCTCCTTTGTGCTTTTCTGTATGTTGAAAATTTTCTACAGTGAAGATTTATTTATTTTGGAAAAATTTTTATTCCTTAAATGGCGTCTATTGGATTAAAAAGAAAACCAAAAGTACCAGTGGCTAAATGCCAGTAATTGCCCAATCTTACTAGGGGTCTAACTTCTAAAACTTTAAAGGCATTAGAAATGCCAGCTAAATAAGGCTCACACAGTCCCTAAGAAAAAAAATCCCTAAGCACAAGTTATTTCCAAGAAATCCCTGTCAACCATAATTAATTCAGAGAAGCAATCACCAGAGCTGATGTTGTCTATTGTATGATATGTAACTCACTTACTCTCAATAATAGGTTACGTTCAATATGTTCACCAGCACCAGAAGTTGATTGTCATACATGTCTGTGGGGTCCATGTAACTTGGAGGGCATCTATTTTCATGTGTTTTCCATCAGATGGCCATTTTTCCGAATTTAAATTTAAGATCCACAGCATGACAAAAAGAACAATGATTTAAAATCAAACTTTCTCTGGAAAATACAGGGCATAGGTCCTCATGTCCATTCAATTTAGGAAGCCAGAGAAGTTAAGGCTGCAACTGTGGACATCATTAGATGTCCCTTCCCTACCCTTCCCTATGACATGAATCTTTTTCTTGCCTTCTTTTTCTCTCTCTTCTCCTCATTCTTATTTTCATGCCCTTCTATTTTCTCTCCATTTCTTTTCCTCTTCTAGCACACAGTTGCTCCTGGGCACAGATTTTATCTGCCAGGGGCTTCTCAGGTTGTGGAAGCCCTTCATGAGGCTGTGCAGATGCTCAGAGAAGCCTTGGGTATAGTTAGTAACCAGATCAAGTTTCATGCTCCTCTCCTCATAGCAACCATAGAGCTCCATCATGTACCACTCCTTCCTTCCTCATCAAGCACTTGGGAAGCAAATTACTGAACAATATTGGTACATGGTTATCCCTAAACCATTCTGATGCATGCTATGGATGGACCCTAACAACACTCTTCAAGACCCTGAGTAGCCAAAACAATCTTGAGAAAGAAGAATGGAACTGGAACAATAATGCTCTCTGACTTCAGACTATACTACAAAGCTACAGTAATCAAAACAGTCTGGTACTGGCACAAAAACAGACACATGGATAAATGGAACAGGATAGAAAGCCCAGAAATAACCCCCCACCCACTTATGGTCCATTAATCTGTGACAAAGTAGGCAAGAATATACAACGGAGAAAAGACAGTCTCTTCAATAAGTGGTGCTGGGAAAACTGGACAGTTACATGTAAAAGAATGAAATTAGAACATTCTCTAACACCATACACAAAAATAAACTCAAAATGGATTAAAGACCTAAATGTAAGACTGGATAGTATAAGACTCTTAGAGGAAAACACAAGCAGAACACTCTTTGCCATAAATCGTAGCAGTATTTTTTTGGATCCATCTCCTAGAGTAATGGAAATAAAAATAAAAACAAACAAATGGGACCTAAGTAAACTTAAAAGCTTTTGCACAGAAAAGGAAACCATAAACAAAATGAAAAGACAACCTATGGACTAGGAGAAAATATTTGCAAACAATGCAACCAACAAGGGGTTAATTTCCAAAATATACAAACAGCTTATAGAACTCAATATATTAAAAAGAAAAAACCCAATCAAATATAGGCAGAAGACCTAAACAGACATTTCTCCAAAGAAGACATACAGATGGCTAACAGGCACATGAAAGGATGCTCAGGATCACTAATTATTAGAGAAATGCTAATCAAAACTACAATGAAGTATCACCTCACACCAGTCAGAATGGCCATCATTAAAAAGTCTAAAAATAATAAATCCTAGAGAGGGTGTGGAGAAAAAGGAACCCTCTTCATCCAATTTTGATGTCTTTGTGAAGCCGTCCATGAGCAAGGAATCCATGCACTGCCTCTGTAATTCCCTTGGCTCAGGAGCATCCCTTGTTGCAGCGTGGGGAGTGGCGTTGGGGCTTTAGACTGAGATGAGCAGGAAAGAAATATGACGCTCCAGTTTAGCCACAAAAACAGCCATCAAGTTGACTTACAATTGGACCAAGCCAGAATATACTGGAAAGCAGAGCAGTCACAGGCCCTGAAGATCTTATTCTCTCCACTAGATCAGAACCAGGGCAATAGGAGACTAATGACTGATGAAAAAATGTGGGCTGGCCAATTTTATTGCCTGTGCTCCTTGGTTGGAATGAATCTTGGGGGTGGGGGAGTACTTATTCACAAGACTGTTTAAATCAAGCTGTAAGTCTTTAATCCTGCTGTCATTTTTGCTGTGATTAAAATCCCAATGGGCTACATCACATGCAATTTTTGTTTTCCAAGGCGGACCAAAATATCTTAATAAAAACAGACAGCCCTGCATGTCGAGTCTGGGATAAAGTCAAGATTAAACCAATGGAGGAAAAAGGTCAGAAGGACCAGGAGTATTTAACTTAATGTGAAAATAACATAGAAAATTACATCTGTGTAGGTCCAAGAACCAAAAAGGCTTGGATGTGTATTAAACTCAACAGGCAGGGGGAATATGGATAAATATTAAAGAGCTCAGTAAATAGATTAGTCATTTTGTAATTAGGTTAGAATAAAAATTAGAGGCCAAGTGCCTTTTATCTGGGTTTGTTGTGATTGATTAAAAAAATGTAAATTGTAAATTTTTGAGAAATAACTTTTTCAATAAGACTCCACACTGTCATTCTGCATTTAGCTTCCTTACATATCTTATTTGCAAATGCAGCTGTAGCTATAGGAAGTGAACACAATTCTGCAAGCAATTAGCATCGCAACAGGCAAAATCTCCACTTGGTCTTCTGCAAGTTTCCCTAATTCCAAGTTTCCTTGATTGACTGATATGAGAAAATGCAATCTTCTCTTCCATGCTGTAGATCCTGTGTGTGGGATCCTTAGAGGAGGAAGAGTACAAGTCTCATTTCTGACAAAAAAAAAAAAGTCCAGCTGAACTCTTTTACCCTACTGTTCCCAGGGATTTAAATATTTAAACACTCACGCTCATCTGCCACTGCTTACTGGAAAACCTTCTTAATCTCCTTTCTTTCTGCATCAAGCTGGAATATCAGCCAGCCTTGCAGCCTTACTAGGCCCATCACATGAGCCAGCCTGACTTTCCAAGACCTTACAAAGTGCATTCTTCTCTCTGGCCAGCTGGTCTCCTCCTGGTCCCCCACATGCATCTCTGCTACTGCTGCTCGTCTCCGCTGGAATGGTTCCTCCCCTCCACCTATCATGATAGGCAGTCATCTACCACTTAATCTTTGCAACAACCTGTCATATAAGATTATTATTCCTATTTTACAGATAAGGAAAATGAGGCTCAGAAAGATTCATCAACCTGCTAAACCTCACAAGATGCGGAGTCAGGTTTTGCACCCAGGTCTGTTGCATGCCAGGACATGAGCACTTAACCAATGCCCCTCCTTCCATCTCTCTTGACTCTGGTTTAACTCTTCTTGGAAGCTCAGGCTAGTCAGCCTGGCCCATGTTGTTCCCATCCATCCTATTGATCAGAATCACAGAGCTGAGCTATAAATTGTTATCTGATTGCTCTGTATGCATGTGTTTCATCTCCCAATTAAATTTTCAACTCCTCAAGGGAAGAGATTGCCTCCTATAAGACAGACAGACAGACAGACAGACAGACACACACACACACACACACACACACACACACACACACACACACACAGAGCTCTTAGCTGACTGATGTCCATTCTAGTAAGGATCTAGGTATGCTCCCTGAGGAGAGAGAATATTATCTGCTCCTCCTTATTCTCTCCTCTCTCCCCCTGAAAAAAGGAAATAAAAATCTGATTGGATTGGTTTCCAAGACTCTGACTAGGTCTTGTTCACTAGCAGGTGGGGTCAGTGTGAATTTCTGGGATGACATCTTTTATTGTTCCATTTCTCCCCCTGGCTTAGGTGGTGAAGTAAGGCAGAGTCCACCCCCATGTGGGAGGAGACTCAGCCATCTTGCTCTCTCTTTTCTTCAAGCACATGGGCTTGGGTATTCTTGTTCACTTGTCTCCTGTCCCATGTGTCTGGCTGAAGGGTAGGTGGATTCTGGAATTTAGGTTTGAGTTAAAGATTTTGAAGAGCCCATTAGGTCTTTAGTCTAGCTTGGGTGCTCAAGCCCAGCCCAGCCTACTAGAAAGCTCTTCATTGAGTTCAAGCCAGCCAATAATAAACATAATAAACAATAAATTAGTACGTTATCACCCACTTGCTGTTGTTTCCTGTGTATGTTCTTCTCTTAAGGACCTAGAGAGAGAGAATTCAGGCTTCTTCGTTCCCTAGCCAAATATCACTTAACAGTGCCCCAAGCTTCTAGATCTCCCCAGCAACTCTCTCCCCAAGTTCCTGGTTGTTCAATTCCCTCTCTTAATTCACAGGAATTTTAAAGAAAGACTTATTAGAACTGACCTCTGTGGAAACGTGTGGTGTGCATGTTTGTATATGTGTTTTCTTTGTAAGTGACAGTCAGCAAAGTAATATTAAGCATATGCTTTTGTGTCAGTCTTCCAAGAAGAAGATGCCAAGAAGGATGTGCAGGGACTTTATGAGGAAAATGCCCACGTAAAAGGCAATAAGGAAGAAGCCAGGATAGGCTGGGAGAGCATCAGACTGTGATGCAAGTCAGACCCCAGGTAAGAGAGAGGGGGAGAGAAAGTTGGGTAGAAGTGTCTGAGACTCATGAAGTCAAAGGAAAGTTCAAAAAACCCATCAGGGAGTTCTTGAACAGAGGTAACTATCAGAAGCAGAGACATGCTCATGGGAAGTGTGGCCTCAGTGCAAAACCAAGACAATTTTCAAAGAGTAGCATCTGAGGCCCTCAGTCAGTTATGCTCGGTAAAGTAAGCAAATGGTAAAACACATTCTCCTACTATCACAGCTTACTTCTCTCATCAATAACTGCTGCCTGCCTTAACCTTTCATTGCAAAACCATTCTCATTTCTTCCTTAGGCGTCTATTTTCAAGCAGCAGGAGGAAACACATCTTTGAGCAAGAAGTACTTGGGGGGCTTCCCTGGTGGCGCAGTGGTTGAGAGTCTGCCTGCCAATGCAAGGGACATGGGTTCGAGCCCTGGTCTGGGAAGATCCCGCGTGCCGCAGAGCAGCTGGGCCCGTGAGCCACAATTACTGAGTCTGAGCGTCTGGAGTCTGTGCTCCGCAACAAGAGAGGCCGCGATAGTGAGAGGCCTGCGCACCGCGACCAAGAGTGGCCCCTGCTTGCCACAACTAGAGAAAGCCCTCGCACAGAAACGAAGACCCAACACAGCCATAAATAAATAAATAAATAAATACTTCAAAGTAGAGAGTTTTGTCACTGTTAAAAAAAAAAAAAAAGAAGTACTTGGAAAGAAAAACAGAACCACAGTTTATCCAGGAAGGCTTCAAGCTGAGCACATTCAGACTGTCCACAGTCTATTTTCTTAAGTCTTAGGAAAACTCTAGAGCATTACACTTCCTTCTAATGTTTCATATATTCTGAAAACAAACTGAGTTCTCATATCCCTCATGCCTATGCCTGACACCTAACAACTTCTACTGTTGTTGCAAAGGAGTGGCCCAGGCCAGGTATTCAAGGGCTATATCATATCCGAGGCCTTCATTCTTCATAGAGGAAGCTTCTGTTAGCCTGTCACTTTGTGGTAGGACTCACAAACAGGATGCTGGGGTCCCTAGAACATTCTCATGGTGAAAAGACCCATGACCCCTCCAGCACAGTGCCTTGCCAGAGTAGGTGAAAGTTTGCTAATTTGGATAACTGTGTAGATTCCTTTTAGTTAGAACTGTGAGAAAGCTGGTCCTCACCAAAAGTTGTGAGCTTCTTACTTCCTTGGCATAAAGCTTGGCATGAAGCTAATCTGGTCCTAGGACTAAATTCTGGCCAAAAGAAAGTGAGTGGCAGTGACATGTGCAATTTTCAATCTAGCCCTTACTTCCCATGTGTGTTTCTCTCTCTGCCTCTCCATTGGCTGGTGGGATGGAAAGAACTCCTAGAACCCAGAGGAGGGTGGTACTGGGTCCCTAAATGATCAACCCTCTCTAACCTGCACCAGGCTGCAACACGAGAAATAAATTGTACTGTGTAAAGTCACTGGGAATTCAGAGTTCTGTCACAGCAGCTATATTTATTTACCATTAATAATACAGCATTTTCCCTTAAGAGCCTTGACCTGTTACAGTCAGACTTTTCTATGTATCGACTGCATATGAAACAAGCTAAATTCTATACTTTATAAAAAAGCAATCATACATATTCCAAAATGCGTTTATGTGTAAAAAAGCTTCTAAAAGGGATTTCTTTAAAAACAAAAGAAAACAACTTTATTGCAGTATAACTGATACATAAAACATTTTTGGACCTATTTAATATATACAATTTGATAAGTGTGGAGAGATATGTTCACTCATGAAACCATTACAACAATCAAAGTAATAAACATATGCATCACGTCTATAAGTTTCCTTCTGCCCTTTGTTTTTGTATTGTGGTATGAATACTTTACATGAGATCTATCCTTTTTTTTTTTTAACATTTTTATTGGAGTATAATTGCGTTACATCGCTGTGTTAGTTTCTGCTTTATAACAAAGTGAATCACTTATACATATACATATATCTGCATATCTCTTCCCTCTTGCGTCTCCCTCCCTCCCACTCTCCCTATCCCACCCTTCCAGCTGATCACAAAGCACCGAGCTAATCTCCCTGTGCTATGCGGCTGCTTCCCACCAGCTATCTATTTTATATTTGGTAGTGTATATATGTCCATGCCACTCTCTCACTTTGTTCGAGCTTACCCTTCCCCCTCCCCATGTCCTCAAGTCAATTCTCTAGTAGGTCTGTGTACTTATTCCCGTCTTGCCTCTAGGTTCTTCATGACTTTTCTTTTTTAGAGTCCATATATATGTGTTAGCATATGGTATTTGTTTTTCTCTTTGACTCACTTCACTCTGTATGACAGAATCTAGGTCCATCCACCTCACTACAAATAACTCAGTTTTGTTTCTTTTTATGGCTGAGTAATATTCCATTGTATATATGTGCCACATTTTCTTTATCCATTCATCTGTTGATGGACACTTAGGTTGCTTCCATGTCCTGGCTATTGTAAATAGAGCTGCAATGAACAATGTGGTACATGACTCTTTTTGAATTATGGTTTTCTCAGGGTAAATGCCCAGTAGTGGGATTGCTGGGTCATATGGTAGTTCTATTTGTAGTTTTTTAAGGAACCTCCATACTGTTCTCCATAGTGGCTGTATCAATTTACATTCCCACCAACAGTGTATGAGGGTTCCCTTTTCTCCACACCCTCTCCAGCATTTATTGTTTGTAGATTTTTGGATGATGGTCATTCTGACCAGTGTGAGATGATATCTCATTGTAATTTTGATTTGCATTTCTCTAATGATTAATGATGTTGAGCATTCTTTCATTTGTTTGTTGGCAATCTGTATATCTTCTTTGGAGAAATGTCTATTTAGGTCTTCTGCCCATTTTTGGATTGGGTTGTTTGTTTTTTTGATATTGAGCTGCATGAGCTGCTTGTAAATTTTGGAGATTAATCCTTTGTCAGTTGCTTCATTTGCAAATATTTTCTCCCATTCTGAGGGTTGTCTTTTCGTCTTCTTTATAGTTTCCTTTGCTGTGCAGAAGCTTTTAAGTTTCATTAGGTCCCATTTGTTTATTTGTGGTTTTGTTTCCATTTCTCTAGGAGGAGGGTCAAAAAAGATCTTGCTGTGATTTATGTCATACAGTGTTCTGCCTATGTCTTCCTCTAAGAGTTTGACAGTGTCTGGCCTTACATTTCAGTCTTTAACCCATTTTGAGTTTATTTTTGCATATGGTGATAGGGAGTGTTCTAATTTCATTCTTTTACATGTAGCTGTCCAGTTTCCCCAGCACCACTTATTGAAGAGGCTGTCTTTTATCCATTGTATATTCTTCCCTCCTTTATCAAAGATAAGGTGACAATATGTGCATGGGTTTATCTCTGGGCTTTCTATCTGGTTCCATTGATCTATATTTCTGTTTTAGTGCCAGTACCATACTGTCTTGATTACTATAGCTTTGTAGTATAGTCTGAAGTCCAGGAGCCTGATTCCTCCAGCTCCGTTTTTCTTTCTCAAGATTGCTTTGCCTATTCGGGGTCTTTTGTGCTTCCATACAAATTGTGAAATATTTTGTTCTAGTTCTGTGAAAAATGCCAGTGGTGGTTTGATAGGGATTGCATTAAATCTGTAGATTGCTTTGGGTAGTATAGTCATTTTCACAACGTTGATTCTTCTAATCCAAGAACATGGTATATCTCTCCATCTATTTGTATCATCTTTAATTTCTTTCATCAGTGTCTTATAATTTTCTGCATACAGGTCTTTTGTCTCCTTAGGTAGGTTTATTCCTAGGTATTTTAGTCTTTTTGTTGCAGTGGTAAATGGGAGTGTTTTCTTAATTTCACTTTCAGAGTTTTCATCATTAGTGTATAGGAATGCAAGAGATTTCTGTGCATTAATTTTGTATCCTGCTACTTTACCAAATTCATTGATTAGCTCTAGTAGTTTTCTGGTAGCATCTTTAGGATTCTCTATGTATAGTATCATGTCATCTGCAAACAGTGACAGCTTTACTTCCTCTTTTCCGATTTGAATTCCTTCTATTTCTTTTTCTTCTCTGATTGCTGTGGCTAACACTTCCAAAACTATGTTGAATAATAGTGGTGAGATTGGGCAACCTTGTCTTGTTCCTGATCTTAGTGGCAAAGGTTTCAGTTTTTCACCATTGAAGACAATGTTGGCTGTGGGTTTGTCATATATGGCCTTTATTATGTTGATAAAAGTTCCCTCTATGCCTACTTTCTGGAGGGTTTTTATCATAAATGGGTGTTGAATTTTGTCAAAACTTTCTCTGCATCTACTGAGATGATCATATGGTTTTTCTCCTTCGATTTGTTAATATGGTGTATCACATTGATTGATTTGCGTATACTGAAGAATACTTGCATTCCTGGGATAAAGCCCACTTGATCATGGTGTATGATCCTTTTAATGTGCTGTTGGATTCTGTTTGCTACTATTTTGTTGAGGATTTTTGCATCTATGTTCATCAGTGATATTGGTCTGTAGTTTTCTTTTTTGTGACACCTTTGTCTGGTTTTGGTATCAGGGTGATGGTGGCCTCATAGAATGAGTTTGGGAGTGTTCCTCCCTCTGCTATATTTTGGAAGAGTTTGAGAAGGATAGGTGTTAGCTCTTCTCTAAATGTTTGATAGAATTCATCTGTGAAGCCATCTGGTCCTGGGCTTTTGTTTGTTGGAAGATTTTTAGTCACAGTTTCAATTTCAGTGCTTGTGATTTGTCTGTTCATATTTTCTATTTCTTCCTGGTTCAGTCTCGGAAGGTTGTGCATTTCTAAGAATTTGTCCATTTCTTCCAGGTCGTCCATTTTATTGGCATATAGTTGCTTATAGTAATCACTCATGATCCTTCATATTTCTGCAGTGTCAGTTGTTACTTCTCCTTTTTCATTTCTAATTCTACTGATTTGAGTCTTCTCCTTTTTTCTCTTGATGAGTCTGGCTAATGGTTTATCAATTTTGTTTATCTTCTCAAAGAACAGGTTTTTAGTTTTATTGATCTTTGCTATCGTTTCCTTCATTTCTTTTTCATATATTTCTGATTTGATCTTTATGATTTCTTTCCTTCTGCTAACTTTGGGGGTTTTTTGTTCTTCTTTCTCTAATTGCTTTAGGTGTAAATTTAGGTTGTTTATTTGAGATGTTTCTTGTTTCTTAAGGCAGGACTGTATTGCTATAAACTTCCCTCTTAGGACTGCTTTTGCTGCATCCCATAGGTTTTGGGCCATCGTGTTTTCATTGTCATTTGTTTCTAGGTATTTTTTGATTTCCTCTTTGATTTCTTCAGTGATCTCTTGGTTATTAAGTAATGTATTGTGTAGCCTCCATGTGTTTGTATTTTTTACAGATTTTTTTCGTGTAATTGATATCTAGTCTCATAGCATTGTGGTCAGAAAAGATACTTGATACGATTTCAATTTTCTTAAATTTACCAAAGCTTGATTTGTGACCCAAGATATGATCTATCCTGGAGAATGTTCCATGAGCACTTGAGAAGAAAGTGTATTCTGTTGTTTTGGGATGGAATGTCCTATAAATATCAATTAAGCCCATCTTGTTTAATGCAGCATTTAAAGCTTGTGTTTCCTTATTTACTTTCATTTTGGATGATCTGTCCATTGGTGAAAGTGGGGTGTTAAAGTCCCCTACTATGACTATGTTACTGTCGATTTCCCCTTTTATGGCTGTTAGTACTTGCCTTATGTATTGAGGTGCTCCTATGTTGGGTGCATAAATATTTACAATTGTTACATCTTCTTCTTGGATTGATCCCTTGATCATCATGTAGTGTCCTTCTTTGTCTCTTGCAATGGTCTTTGTTTTAAAGTCTATTTTGTCTGACATGAGAATTGCTGCTCCAGCTTTCTTTTGATTTTCATTTGCATGGAATATCTTTTTCCATCCCCACACTTTCAGTCTGTATGTGTCCCTAGGTCTGAAGTGGGTCTTTTGTAGACAGCGTATATACGGGTCTTGCTTGTGTATCCATTCAGCCAGTCTATGTCTTTTGGTTGGAGCATTTAATCCATTTACATTTAAGGTAATTATTGATATGTATGTTCCTATTACCATTTTCTTAATTGTTTTGGGTTTGTTATTGTAGGTCTTTTCCTTCTCTTGTTTTTCCTGCCTAGAGAAGTTCCTTTAGCATTTGTTGTAAAGCTGGTTTGGTGGTGCTGAAATCTCTTAGCTTTTGCTTGTCTGTAAAGGTCTTAATTTCTCCATCAAATCTGAATGAGATCCTTGGTGGGGAGAGTAATCCTGTTGTAGGTTTTTCCCTTTCATCACTTTAAATATGTCCTGCCACTCCCTTCTGGCTTGCACAGTCTCTGCTGAAATATCAGCTGTTAACCTTATGGGGATTCCTTATATGTTATTTGTTGTTTTTCCCTTGCTGCTTTTAATATTTTTTCTTTGTATTTAATTTTTGATAGTTTGATTAATATGTGTCTTGGCGTGTTTCCCCTTGGATTTATCCTGTATGGGACTCTCTGTGCTTCCTGGACTTGATTAACTATTTCTTTTACCATATTAGGGAAGTTTTCAACTATAATCTCTTGAAACATTTTCTCAGCCCCTTTCTTTTTCTCTTCTTCTTCTGGGACCCCTATAATTCGAATGTTGGTGTGTTTAATGTTGTCCCAGAGGTCTCTGAGACTGTCTTCAGTTCTTTTCATTCTTTTTTCTTTATTCTGCTCTGCAGTAGTTATTTCCACTATTTTATCTTCCAGGTCACTTATCCTTTCTTCTGCCTCAGTTATTCTGCTATTGATCCCTTCCAGAGAATTTTTAATTTCATTTTTTGTGTTGTTCATGATTGTTTGTTTGCTCTTTTCTTCTAGGTCCTTGTTAAACGTGTCTTGTGTTTTCTCCATTCTGTTTCCAAGATTTTGGATCATCTTTACTATCATTATTCTGAATTCTTTTTCAGGTAGACTGCCTATTTCCTGTTCATTTGTTAGGTCTGGTGGGATTTTACCTTGCTCCTTCATCTGCTGTGTGTTTCTCTGTCTTCTCATTTTGCTTAACTTACTGTGTTTGGCGTCTCCTTTTCGCAGGCTGCAGGTTCGTAGTTCCCGTTGTTTTTGGTGTCTGCCTCCAGTGGCTAAGGTTGGTTCAGTGGGTTGTGTAGCCTTCCTGGTGGAGGGGACTAGTGCCTGTGTTCTGGTGGATGAGTCTGGATCTTGTCTTTCTGGTGGGCAGGCCCAAGTCTGGTGGTGTGTTTTGGGGTGTCTGTGACGTTATTATGATTTTAGGCAGCCTCTCTGCTAATGGGTGGTGTTGTGTTTCTGTCTTGCTAGTTGTTTGGCATAGGGTGTCCAGCAGTGTAGCTTGCTGGTCTTTGAGTGGAGCTGGGTCTTGGCGTTGAGATGGAGATCTCTGGGAGATTTTTGCCGTTTGAGATTACGTGGAGCCAGGAGGTCTCTGGTGGACCAATGTCCTGAACTTGGCTCTCCCACCTCAGAGGTACAGCCCAGATGCCTGGCTGGAGCACCAAGAGCCTGTCTTCCACACAGCTCAGAATAAAAGGGAGAAAAAAAGAAAGAAGGAAGGGAGGAAGGATGGAAGGAAGAGATAGAATAAAATAAAATAAAAGTTATTAAAATAAAAAACAAAAAATTATTTAAAAAAATTTTTAAGTAATTAAAAAAAAAGAAAGAAGAGAACAACCAAACCAAAAAACAAATACACCAATGATAACAACAACTGAAAACTATACTAAAAAACACACACACACACACAAAAAAGCGGACAGACAGAACCCTAGGACAAAGCAAAGCAAAGCTTTGGTAAAAGCAAAGCTATACAGACAAAATCACACACAGAAGCATACACATACACACTCACAAAAAGAGAAAAAGGAAAAATATATATATATCGTTGCTCCCAAAGTCCACCTCCTCAATTTGGGATGATTCGTTGTCTATTCAGGTATTCCACAGATGCAGGGTACATCAAGTTGATTGTGGAGATTTAAACTGTTGCTCCTGAGGCTGCTGGGAGAGATTTCCCTTTCTCTTCTTTGTTCGCACAGCTCCTGGGGTTCAGCTTTGGATTTGGACCCGCCTCTGCATGTAGGTCGCCTGAGGGCATCTGTTCTTCGCTCAGTTAGGACGGGGTTAAAGGAGCAGCTGATTCGGGGGCTCTGGCTCACTCAGGCCGGGGGGAGGGAGGGGTACGGATGCGGGACGAGCCTGCGGCGGCAGAGGCCGGTGTGACGTTGCACCAGCGTGAGGCACGCCATGTGTTCTCCCGGGGAAGTTGTCCCTGAATCACGGGACCCTGGCGGTGGCGGGCTGCACAGGCCCCCGGGAGGGGCGGTGTGGATAGTGACCTGTGCTTGCACACAGGCTTCTTGGTGGCGGCAGCAGCAGCCTTAGCGTCTCATGCCCGTCTCTGGGGTTCGCGCTGATAGCCGCGGCTCGCGCCTGTCTCTGGAGCTCGTTTAGGCCGCGCTCTGAATCCCCTCTCCTCACGCAACGTGAAACAAAGAGGCAAGAAAAAGTCTCTTGCCTCTTTGGCAGCTCCAGACCTTTTCCCGGACTCCCTCCCGGCTAGCTGTGGTGCACTAGCCCTTTCAGGCTGTGTTCACTCCGCCAACCCCAGTCCTCTCCCTGGGATCCGACCTCCAAAGCCAGAGCTTCAGCTCCCAGCCCCCACCCGCCCCGGCGGGTGAGCAGACAAGCCTCTCGGCCTGGTGAGTGCTGGTTGGCACCAATCCTCTGTGCGGGAGTCTCTCCGCTTTGCCCTCTGCACCCCTGTTGCTGCGCTCTCCTCCGTGGCTCCGAAGCTTCCCCCCTCCACCACCCGCAGTCTCTGCCCGAGAAGGGGCTTCCTAGTGTGTGGAAACCTTTCCTCCTTCACAGCTCCCTCCCACTGGTGCAGGTCCCGTCCCTATTCTTTTGTCTCTGTTTTTTCTTTTTCCTTTTGCCCTACTGAGGTACGTGGGGAGTTTCTTGCCTTTTGGGAGGTCTGAGGTCTTCTGCCAGCGTTCAGTAAGTGTTCTGTAGGAGTTGTTCCACATGTAGATGTATTTTTGATGTATTTGTGGGGAGGGAGGTGATCTCCGCGTCTTACTCTTCCGCCATCTTGAAGTTCCTCCGAGATCTATCCTTTTAACAGGTTTTTAATTGCACATATAGTGTTAACTAACGGCACCATGTTATAAAGCAGATCTCTACAACTTATTCATCTAGCATAACCAAAAATTTATACCCATTGAACAACAACACTCCATTTCCCCCACATCCCAGCCCCTGGAAGATGTCACTTTATTCTCTGTTTGTATGAGTTTGACCATTATAAATAACTCATGTAGACGGAATCAAGCAGTATTTGTCCTCCTGTGGCTGGCTTATTTCACTTAGCATAGAGTCCTCCAGATTCATCCATGTTGTCACATATGACAGGACTTCCCTCTTTTTTCAGGCTGAATAATATTTAATTGTATGTATAGACCACATTTTCTTTATCCATTCATCTTGGCTATTTTTAAACCATGTGATAAATGGGGTTTCTTTAAATATTCTATTCCCCAGAAATGCTGAATTCATTCACAGGTATTTGGCATCATACCTATTTTCTGGAGTGAATTATCTCCGTAACTGAAAAAAATGATAAATTTCTCTCATTTACCCAATTCTTCATCTTCTTTCTGACCAGAGCCTTCTAAAGAAATGAAGTTTATGGCTTGCCCAAAACATACATATCTTCATTATTTTGTGGAGGCAGACTGATTGGGGAAGACTGCTGAGCTGTGAGTGAGGAGAACTGATTTGCAATAGATGTTCAGGACCTTTCTATCTGAAAGCCCAAGAACTTCAGAACAAAACAGAAATTGTTTTAGTGTGTAGCCACCTTTCCATAAAGCTCACCAGAACATGGTGATCAGCAGATTTAACTTCCAGTGCAATCACTCAAACACCAGTCACTACTAGTACTTATGTTTCCAATTTGGGCTCACCTTTACACTGTAAAAATCTCATTTTTAACCAGGGCTCTCTAATGGGCTCTACACAAGAGAAAAACAAAGAGTAAAATCCTAACTCTAATGTTTATATCTCACTTGCTAAATGAATGACAGCTTCTAGAAGTAAAATTTCTACACATTTCTGAAAAGAAAGAACACTAGGCACGGATCATCTACAGCAGAGCCTCCCAAATGCTGGATTGTTGCACTCACCACAAATGGATTATAAGGTCCCAACATATCAATCCCTCAGCTCTCTGTGGAGCTGATGTTGCCAAAGACCTTGGGGCCCTTTCCCTCTGATTCTGAGCAGTATTATCTATTTACACCAGTATGTTTCAGGTTTGCCATTTTTCTATTATAGCCATTAGATCAAAAAAAAAAAAAAAAAGAGGAAGCATGGATCTATATTAGTAACCTGTATCATCCATACTGAATCAATCATGATACTTTGGACTGAAGTGGCAGAGAGGTCAACTTAAAATGCCTGGTAGGAAATGCATTGGCTTGTGTAACTAAAAGTCCACTTAGAATTAGTTTAATATTTAATGCAGATTTTGCTGAACTTCTCTCAACTTTATCCTCACCATGGGTCTGAATTTGTCCTCTGGCTGCCTGCCTTTATGGTACCAAAGTAACTATAACAGTTTCAGTTTTCTTATCTGCAGCGTCAACATCCAGAAAAAGAGACAGAGGGGAGGCCATCACTTCTGACGGCTGGCTCTTCAGAGTGAGGAAATTCTTTCTCAAAGTCCCTGGTAGACCTCTTCTCAATGGACTGAATTGAACCATGTGCCTCTCCCTGAACCAGTCTGGCTAAGGGTGTGTGACTACCCCATTTATATTCTAATGATGCAGAATACCTATAATTATTCAGTCTGCATAAGTGAGATACTGTGGCATTACCTGCTCTAGACTAGCCTGGACAATGATATCCACAAAGTCATGAGTGTGATGTGATAATCTGATTATTCTATAAAACATATTTATTAAAAGTTTACATATTAAAGTTTTTAAAGTTTGGTCTACCACCTAATCATATCGTGGGACACCAGAGATACCCATATCACATGCTGTCAATACTGAGCTTGGTAGAAGAGGGAAAGAAAGTGAATGGTGTCAGAAGGTGAGCCACAGAAGAACAGAGGGTGTAGCTTGTTAAAGGGAAAAATGAGTCCCCTAATTTGACTGTATGTAAGAATTCACTGAAAACTGGTGGGAAATGAGAATTAAAAAGCTGATGGACTGTAAAGGACCTTAAGTTCCAGGGTGAAGAATTTTTGTATTACTGCATAGGTAGATGGGAGGCTTTTTGAGCTTTTCATCCTAAAATGATAAAAGAATTGCTTAAATGATATTAAATTGATTGGAGTGGGAGATCTTTGCAGTAACAAAGGAATAAAGGTAGCAAGATTCAAAGTAAGAAGGGAAACACCAGATGGGAACATTTCAGAGAGAAATGACTCGAGTGGAGAAATACGATATGCAGCATGAAAAGAATGAGTAGTCTAGAGTGATTCCAAGATTTATTAAATAGATTCTCTAATGCAAGACCCACTTAGCGAATTTAAAGTCACTGAACTTGCACGCACACACGTGTACGTGTGTGTGTGTGTACTCTGATTCAGATTTTTGGCTAGCCCAGACTCAAGTTCCCTATCCAGCAGACTCTTGAGCCTTTCCCAATACATCACTTCTCTAAAATGAAGAAGTCAGGAGTGGGAAGGCTTGGCCTTAAAAGGACAAGGAATGTGGTGTCACATCCCTCCTGCCTTTAGGAGTTCCAGCCCAAGGCCCTGCCCCATGAAACCGTGATGGGCCATTCATGTAGAGAACTACCAGAGCTCTGCAGAAATCTTCCTGATGCCTTCTGGGCATCTTCTTAGAAAAATGGACAAAAGGAACAGGTGCTGAAGAGAAGCTGCTGTGGGATCAGTCAACCTTGGTGCAGAATTTCATCGGCAGCCTTCCTGCTCACTCACTGTAGGATATTTTACAATAATTTCCACCCTGTATCCTGGATTCCATGACTCATGTTTCTCAGTATTGCTGGCTGCCAGCCACCATAGTCCTCTGGGAGCAGAGCCTGGCAGCTGCATCCCAGCGCGATGGTGAACAGAGGTCCAAGTGGATGCGGCTGCTATGCTGCTACCACAGCTGTGGTCTCAGAAGTCAGGAGCACGCCAGGGGCTATGCCTGGAATGAGGGCAACAGAGCACTTGGGCGCCCCAGCCAGGTGGTGGAGAGCTCAGGGTTCCAACCACTTTGTGTGAGATGCCAAGAAATGTAAAACTGTCAAAGTGACCTGGGAGGTCCTCTCTTGACGATGCCACTCAGGCAAAACTGAGTCTTGGCTTATAAACAACTTGATTCTCCTTTTATGAGACTATTCCACTATTTCCTGATTTGGGACGTTACTGGAAAATATACAAGTATAGATGGTCAAGTCTAACTTTCTGCTTCCTAATCTTTCTCACTGCTATGATTAGAAAGGAAATTCTGAGTACACGTAACAGTAGTAGTAATAATAATAATAATAATAATGTAATAGCTACTATTATATTCAGTTTTTCTCTGGGCCAGACAAGGTACTAGGCACCTTAAATATGTTATCTCAACACAACAGTCTTACGAATTACATGCTATTTTCATCCCTGTTTTACAGATAAGAAAACAATTAGAAATGTTAAATGCCTTGCCTAATGTAACACATAAAATAGGTGGCAGAACCAACATTTGAACTCAGGTTTGTCAGAGCCCAGAGCAAAAGCACTTACTGAGCACACCACTCATACCATTTGTAGGAACTTAGTCCATAAAACGCGCCCTGTTTTTGCAGTAGTCAAATGTATGGATTTCATGTAGTTAAATACATTTTAACATATCTTTCCTCTCTTAAAAGTTAAGAGAAAATTGTCATATACTGTTGGTAAGAGTGTAAATTGGGACAAGCACTTTGGAAAACCATTGGCATTATTTACTAAGTTGAAGATTTGCATATTCTATGATCCAGCAATTCTACTCCTGACTGTATGCCCAAGAAAGATGTGTGCACATGTGCATCAGAAGAAATCAAAAGAACGGTCATGACAGCATTATTTGTGATAACCCTAAACTGCAAATAACCCAGAAGTCTATCAACAGGAGAATGGAGACATAATTGGGGTATATTCACACAACGGAATGCCATACAGCAATAAAAAGTAATGAACCCAGTTACACACAACACGGATGAATGTTATGCTTAGGAAGCTAGACATAAAGAACACATGTTGTGTGATTCAATTCATTTAAACTTCAAACAGACAGACTAGTACAGTGTTTAGAGTTTCATACTTAGGGGATAAAATTATGAAGTAGAGCAAGGAAATGATTACCATAAAAGTCAGAAAAGTGGGGAGGAGGAGGGACGTGGTCATAATGGGTAGAGGCTGGGAGAGGCTTTTGGGGTGCTGGCAATGTTCTGGGGGTGTTGGCTTGAGAAGGTAGTTAAATGTGACTTGCTTTATAATAATTTGTTAAACCAAACATGTATATTTTATGTATTTTCTGTATGTGTACAATATTCTACAATACAAATGGTTTTAAAACAAGTTTAGAAGAAAAATGCAAAAAAGGTGCAACTTTTGCTTTCAAATTCAGCCTAAAATATCTTGATAAGCAGCCCATTTTAAGACAGATTTTAACTGACAAAATCTGCCACCTCTGGAGTCACATCCAGCCTCTTTGCTGATCTGAAGCTCTCCTATTCCCACCCTTTTTAATCATTAATATTTTTCTTGTTAAAGAAATATTTCCTTGTTCCCATTATAGTTGACTGCACTTGAATGTTATTTCCCTAAGAAGGAACAGATTGATTTTTCTGGTCTGCTACTGCAGGAGTAATTGTGAACCTTCTGCGTCATCCTTGACTCAAGGATGCTTCTACAAAAGGATAATGGTAACAGCAAGGTTTATTGTTTTAGTTAACACATCTGAATAAAGGCTTATCAGAACTAGAAACGCAGTATCCATGATACTAGGAAAGATGCTTGGACAGAGCTGGGATGGAGATGGGATGAGAGGAGGGACTGAGTCTAGTCCCAACAAATGACCAGCTGAGGTACCTCAGGCCAGAGCATGCAATGGGTTGAAGCCCAGCTTCTATGGGTTTCAGAGGTCTAAGTAGATAGCATATCAAGATATTCAGTTGGATTACCCTAAACTCTCAATTCTAAAGGACATGGCTTTTAAGCTAGGAGAATTCAACATATTAAGGATTTTTTTTTTTTTAGTTTCAAGTTCAACAACAGAGAAAAGTTAAGTAGTAGTAAGAAACTACGTCTCACGTTCTGAGAAGTATCTTGATGGATTTGCACTCTCCCTTCTTCTGTTAGTAATCACCTCCACGTTCAAGGGCCTAATTGAACTAAACTTAGTATCACCGTTCTCCTTGGTGAGGAACAGGAATGAATGAAACTTTTGCAAAGCTATATATGGCCCTGCATACTTCATTCTGAACAACAGAAGTACAGGTAGTAAACACTGACTGAACCCTTACTGTCTTCTAGGCACTTCTTCTGAGCTACTTAGATATAGAACTTCATTTAATTTTCACAATACTATGAAGTTGGTTCTATTTTTATTATCTCATTTTACCAAGGACAAACTAAGTAAGGCACTAAGAAGTTAAGTAGTTTGTCTTATTGTAACCCACACTACAATCCTCTGGAGAAGAATGTAGTGTGCAAATTAAACAGTCTGAGTTTTTCTTTCTTCCCTTTGCTTTTCTAGATCTTACCCATCTTTCAAGAGCCACCTAAAATTCTACTTCCTTCATGAACCATTCATTCATAACTTATCCTTCTCTGAAGTACATAATATCTTCTCGAACTACACATCTTGACAATATTTGTGATCCTGTCTTTGCTTTATCTCCCCAAACAGCCTACAAGCTCATCGAAGACAAGAGCTGTGGCACACATGTCTGTACACCCCCTGACCCCATTTGCCTCACTTCCCAAATGGTGATGCTTGCAGACACAAGGCATGGAATTTAATTGTTGAGCTGAACTGAGTTGTGTAATTAAAGTATATTTTTGTTATTTTCTTAAGAACCAACAGCAGAGCTATACCCATACATAAAAATTTCACAAATGAGGAATCAGAGAGGTTTTTACTCCATGTACTTTTGTATTATTTAGATTTTTACAGCAAAAGTTTTATTTATAACCCTGAGCTTAAAGTTTCTGGCAGGAAGAGAAGCGCAGTGAGTTGGATGAGCATGAACTGGAAGTAGAAATGTTGATTCCCAGTTTTGGTTCTACCTTGAACAAGGTTCAAAGCTTCCCTGAGCTAAAGAGAGGGAACTAAGCAGGGAGACTGTAAAGTGCTGCCCCTGCCCCTTGACTTTAAGCCTGAGAATATATTTAATTCTCAAAATTTCATTATTCATACATATTTTAGGTGGCATAATCCCATAACTTGGTACATTTTAGACCTTTCATATTTGTTGTCAATGTTATTCACTGTGTGCACGGGTGTGTTTGTGTGTATGTGCATGTATATGTTTCCTTCGACATTCTTAGGAGGAAATAAGATTTGTCAGGACCTCAGGGTAAATTTGTTACTGGAATTTAGGCACCAAAATTTTGCTCTGAGTTTTCTGACAGTCAAACCCAAAATGTAAGTATTTTAAGCCATAATTGTTTAGAATTGTTATTTCTATTCAAAGGGTATTAACACACAGCATTTGCTTCTTACAGAGGAACCGGTTCTGTAGAATGTGTTATTCCAGTCTGCAAACTTTCTTGGCCAAATGTTTGAGCTTGTTTAAAATGAGAATCTTGATCATCCACCAGTTACCTTCCAACATAGGTCTGAGTTTCTAACACGCAGAAGTATAAGGGAAACCAGAGATATTTTAGGGGTTTTGAAACTGTTAAAGACTGATGTCCACATAGCACTTCTGCTTGTATTTTATTCAAGGACGGTCATCCAAGAAGTGATAAAAAAAAACATGTGAATGTGTGTCCACAATATAAGTATTTCAGATCAATATGCTTTTTCTATTAGCTTTTAAAATCTGTTTGCATAAAAGTTTCTTTTCCAACCCAGCTCTTCTGAGGGCTTTTGTGGGCAGAGTGACTAGAGACATGATCTTTGCAATATTTCATTTTGTTATCTCTTATTGTTACATGGTGGCCCAGAGTATGGCATGAATAAAGCTGTCTTGTCATCAAAATGCATTCATTCATTTAACAAGTTCCTGAAAATAGTGGAATGGTTGCTAAGCAATGGAGAAATTATACATTCCCAGGGATTTGTGCAGATTCTAAAAGCAAAAGTAGTTCTGGGAATAGGTTAGTGTCTCCGGACCCCCGCTGAATTAAACTGAGAAAGTGACATGCTCTACCTAATGGTCAGGAGGCAGTATCTTTTTATTTTTCCTTCTTTCCGACCCAGGTTTTCGAAGTAACAATATAGGTAGAAAATTACCTATCAAAAAGTATTCTGTGTCCACTTATGGATTACAGATAGCTGGCAAGCCTGTATCAATTTATTTTAAAAGAACTATGGTATGAAAATATATTCTTTTAATTAGGAAGTAAATTTATCTTAGATATATTAATCATACTTTAATTACAGAAATACATGCTTAATGCAGAAAACTTAACACATAGATACACATTTTTAAAAGCACAAAGTTAAAATTATTTTTTAAAAATAAATCATCCATAATCCAATCCTTCTCCAAATAGCCAACGTCAATATTTGGGGATATGTTTATCTGTCCCTTTTATCGTCATATGCAAAGTTATTATTATTTAACACACTACACACACACTATACACACATGCACTCATTCTGAAGGCTATGGATATATCACTCTTTTTAGAACAGTGTTTAAACATTTAGGTTGTTTCTACTTGATCACTCCTTAAATAACTCAATTATACCGTACAAACATTTTAAAAAGTAAGTACTTTTTTCACTGCAAAGGTAATGCATGAAGAACCTCTGGAGTGGCAATAAACACCTTGGGGATATTGAGCAAGCTCTAAGGTCAAATAAAGACAAATGCTGTGAAGGGGGATTTTCCAAAGAGCAGCCAAATAAGTGAAATAATGACAATCTCTGGAGATGGGGCTTTTGGGGGAGCTCCAAACCCATTTTACCCCCTCCAGTGGCTGCGAGGCTGCTGGGTTTTCAGCATCTGTGATTGTGAGGCTGCTGTATCAAGGTTACTGTAACATATCTGGAGAGAAGGATGGGAAAAAAGCTTGCTGTTCTTATTGAGATTCAGTCATCTTTCTTAAATTGACTGTTGTACTGTTCCAAGTCTTTGGTTAATTTCCAGAATTCTCTAGAGAAATAGAGCAATTGGATATATGGAGATATATATTAGAAGACTGATTACAGGAATTGATTCATGTAATTATGAAGGCCTGTCAGTCCTACAATCTGCTGTCTACAAGCAGGAGAACCGGGAAATCTGGTAATACAATGCAACCTGGGTCTGAGAACCAGGAGAGTCAGTGGTGTATGTCCGAGTCCAATGGCCCAAGAACCAGAGCAGGAGCTGGGGGTCAATGAGGTAAGTCCGCGGCTGAGACCAAATGCCCAAGAACCAGAAGCATTCACGTCCAAGAGCAGAGGATGGATGTCCTAGCTCAGGCAAAGGGAGCAAATTTTCCCTTTCTCCACCCTGTTCTATTTAGTCCCTTAACGGATTTGATGATGCCCACTCACAGTGATGAAGGCGATCTTTACACGGTGTACCTATTCAGATGCTAATCTCTTCCAGAAACAACCTCACAGACACACCCAGAAATAATGTTTTACCACCTGTCTGGACATCTCTTAGTCAAGCTGATACACAAAATTAACCATCACAGTTGTCTTAACATCCAAAAATCATTTAACGTAATACACCATATTAATAGGCAAAAGGACAAAACCCACATAATCATATCACTAGAGGCAGAAAACACATTTGACAAAATCCAACACCCTTTTATGATAAAAATTCTCAAAAACCTAAGAATTTAGAGTTACTGCCTTAACCTGATAATGGACATCTACAAATTACGACAGCTAACATCATAGCTAATGATGAAAGACTGAATGCTTTTCTGCTAAGATCAGAAACAAGACAAGGATGTCTAAGTTTGCTCTCATCACTTCTATTCAACATTATACCAGCACTTCTATCCAGGGTAATAAGGCAAGAAAAAGAAAGAAAATTCCTCCAGATTAGAAAAGAAGACGTAAAACTATGTTTATTCAAGAAGACAAGATGTTGTGGATAGAAAAATCAAGCAATACACACACACACACACACACACACACGCACATGCACACACACAACTATTAGAGCTAATAAACAAGTTCAGCAAGGTTGCAAGATACAAGACCAACATACAAAAATCAAGTGTCTTTCTCTACACAAGCAATGAACAAATGCAAAACAAAATTTAAAAAAAAATTTTCATTTAAAATACCGTCAAAAAAGAATAAAATATTTAGCAATAAATTTAACAAAAGAAGTGTAAATTGAAAACTACAAAACACTGGTAAAATAAATTAAGAAGGCCTAAATAAACAGAGAGACATCCCGTGATCATGGATTGAAAAACTTAATACTGTTAAGATAGTAATAGTCCCCAAACTGATTTTCAGATTCATTGTAATCCCTATCAAAATCTCAGCTGGAATTTTTGCTGAAATTGACAAGTTTATCCTAAAATTCACAGGGAAACACATGTGACACCAAATAGCCAACAATTCTGAAAAAACTAAAGTTGAAGAACTCACACTTCCCTATTTTAAAACTAGGTTACAATAATCAAGAGAGTGTGGTATTGACATAAGGATTAACATATATATCAATGGAACTGAATTAAGAGTCCAGAAATAAACCCTTACATTTATGGTTAATTGATTCTGACAAGGTTGCCAAGATACTTCATTGGAGGAAATAAGTCTTTCAACAGCTGGTGCTGGAAAAACAGGATACACGTATGCGAAGGAATGATGTTAGATCATTTCCTCGCACCACATATAAAAATCAATTCAAAGCAGGATGATAGGCCTCAGTGTAAAACCAAAAAGCCTTGAAGAAAACTTATCAGTAAATCTTTGTAATCTTGGGTTATGAAAGCCTTTTAGATAAGACGTCAAAAGCACAAGCAACAAAAGAAAGAAAAAGATAAATTGGACTTCATCAAAATTAAAAACTTGGGACTTCCCTGGTGGCGCAGTGGTTAAGAATCCGCCTGCCAATGCAGGGGACATGGGTTCTAGCCCTGGTCCGGGAAGATCCCACATGCCGCAGAGCAAATAAGCCTGTGCGCCACAACTACTGAGCCCGTGAGCCACAGCTACTGAGCCAGCATGCTGCAACTACTGAAGCCCGCGCGCCTAGAGCCCGTGCTCTACAACAAGAGAAGCCACCGCAATGAGACGCCTGCGCACTGCAACGAAGAGTAGCCCCCGCTCGCTGCAACTAGAGAAAACCCGTGTGCAGCAATAGAGACCCAATGCGGCCAAAAATAAATAAATAAATAAATGTATTTTTTAAAAATTAAAAACTTTTGTTCTTCAAAGGACATCACCAGAAAATGAAAATACTACCCACAGAACAGTGAAAAATATTTTCAAATCATACATCTGATAAGAGACTTGTATTCAGGATACGTAAAGAAGTCTTACAGCTCAACAACAGAAAGACTAATGATCCAATTTAAAAATGGGAATATAATCTAAATAGACATTTAACCAAAGAAAATTTTACTCACTGATCATTTTACAAAAGATCAGTGAGTAAATGAAAAGATGCTCAACATCATTAGCTATCATGGAAATGCAAATCAAAACCACAGTGAAGTACCACTTCACACCCACTAATACGGCTACATCAAAAAGCCAGATAATAATAAACGTGGGGAAGGATTTGGAGAAATTAGAATTCTCATACACTTCTGGTGAGAATGTCAAATGGTACAGCCATTTTGGAAAACAGTCTGGATGTTCCTCAACAATTGAACATAGAGTTACCATATTACCCACCAATATCATTCCTTAATTACATACCCAAGATAAATGCAAACATTTGGCCACACAGGTATTTGTACATAAATGGTCACAGCAGCATTATTCATTATAGCCAGAAAGTGGAAAACAACCCAAATGTCCATAATCCCAATGAAGAGATAAATAAAATGTGGTATATCCATACAATGGAATACTATGCTGGCTCAAATAGGAATGAAGTACTGCTACATGCTACACACAGATGAACTTTGAAAACATGCTAAGTGAAATAATCCAGACCACATAGTGTATGATTCCATTTATAGGAAATATCAAAAACAGGCAAATCCACAGAGATAGAAAATATATTAGTTGTTGCCAGATGCCAAGGGAAGGGGGAAACGGGTATAGGGTTTCTTCTGGGAATGAGGAAAATATTCTAAAATTAGACAATGGTGATGGTTCCACAACTCTGTGGATATACTAAACCCACTGAACTATACACTTTAAAAGGGTGAGTTTTATGGTATGGGAATTATATTTCAATAAAGCTATTATAAAGAAAAGCATGAACTTGACTTTAAAAATCAGATTCTATAAAAATATATACAATGAAAATTCCCCATACCATCCCAAACCTGTATTGCCCCACCCCCTTTCCCAGAGACACAGTCAACACTTTTTTTGTGAGTCAGTCAATACACCTTCTCTGCATTTTCAAGCATATATAACTGCATAAATTTCTGAACACATTTCCTGTTATACGATAAATTTCTAAAAGAATTGTTGGAGCAACACGATTGAACGTTTTTAATTATCTACATACCTATTTATCATTAATATACAGCCAAATCACCTTGCAGAAATATCGTATCAACTTCCTTTAACTTTAGCCATGTTTAAGAGTTCACAATTCCTTATACCTTCTATAGTCCCAAATACTGTCATTCATTTTAATCTTTGGCAGTCACATGTGAAATACTTGTATCTTTTAATCTGTATTTCTCTATGCATGGTTAGAAATTCCATGTTTATGTTCTTTGCCCATTTTTCTTCCAGGGTGATTGTCATTTTCATATTGATTATTTCATTATGAAATTTTAAAAATACAGAATAATGCAGAGGATAATAAACATCAATGTATCTGCCACTCAGAGAAATAAATGCTAACATTTTTATCATATTTGCTTCATATTTTTTAAAGAAAACTCTAAAAATAAAGTTGATGTGTCCCCTGTTCTCTATATTACATTCCCATTCTCCTCCCCTGGATGTAACCCCTAACATAAACTTGGCATGAATCCAGGCCATTTTATACTTTAACTATGTATATATGCTTTAACAATATATTTCTATATAAAACATATTATACTGTACATGGCATTTGGCAATCTGGGTTTTTTTGTTTTGTTTTAACCCAATATTGTTTTTGAGATCTACCTATATTGATCAAATAGATCTATTTCTTCTTTTTTACTGCATCATAGTATGTCATTTTATGAACATACTTGAGTTAATTTCTCCTTTCCTCTAATGAAAGACATTTGGGTTGTTACCTGTTTTTGCTGAAACAAATAATTCTGTAATGACTAGATCTTCATTTAGGTCTCTTAGTGCATATGTGCATGAATTTCTCTACGATATATTCTCAGGAGTAGCGTAGCTGGCTTATAGGTTTTACTTATCTTCAATTTTAGCAGCTATTGCCAAACTGCTTGTTCAAATTCACACTCCCATTTGAACAAGCAAGGCTCCTGACCTTACGGAACCTGCATTCTGGTGTGTGTCTAGAGAAGGACGGGAGATGGCTGAGTCCTATCTCTTTGCCATCTTGACCACCCCTGGCACTGCCAGGCTTTAAAGCATCTCATTATTGTTTTAGTTTATTTTATTCTGATTACCAGTAAGATTGAGGGTCTCCTTCATTTGTTTACTAGTATTTTATTGATTATAAAACATAACTCCCATTTTTAAACATACACCTTTACGATTTGATACCATTCTAAACGAGCCAGACACACAGATCCAGCTGTAGAAAACACTATTTTGTAATAGGCATATGATTTTGCAATAGGTTATGACTGTCATAAACCAAGAGAGATGTTTTTCAGACATCTGGCCTTTTGAAGTAGTAATCACTGACAAAAAAAAGAATCAAAGTTTCTGATTAAGAGCACAATTTAGGAAATTGATTTCTAAAGAGAGTGGCCTACATTTTTAGTTCCTTTTTGATTGAAAGGATTTTTTTTTTAATCAAAGAAATAGGTCTATTCAATTCTGAAAAAGTCTTTCCAAAGGATCTTATACCTTGAAGATGACTGAACTACTTAGAATTGGGGTAGTTTGGTAAGAGTTACTTGGGCACAGTTGGGGATGCATAGTATGTAGTCTAGAGGATTGGGAGCATTCCTGGGAGTGACCCAGACCCCTCATGTTTCTGAAAGGAGATGGGGAGGAGAAGAGTTTTCAGATAAAATCTCTCAAACTCAAGTTCATCCTGGAAAGGATTTCCTCATTTGAACACTGTACAGAATTCTGCCCAAAGCCACTTAACTAGCATTGTGAGAGGATCTTTAATTTCAAATAAATGGGCTAATAAATTAGGAGGACTCAGTGCATAGCCCAGGATCCTATTCATGTCTTATCAATCATGACTTCGTCATGATTTATTAGAACTTTTCATGACGATATTAAATTGACAGATTATAGTACTTATACAGCAGTGATCACAGAACATAGCAGTGTGCTTTTAGAAGTATACTTGAAGGATTCTTCCGCGTGCCTTCATCCTCCCTGGCTGTTACATCCTGATGGGTGATATATACACACCCCTGCAGTTTTTAAGATTAGGCACACATTAGGGCTGAAGTAAAATTTCCTTAGAGCATGTAGATATTTCTACTGGACCCTTACATGTGGTTTATTCCTTTATAAAATAATGAATACTCTTTCAATTTTCTCAACCACCACTTTCAGACCTTTGAGGGCACTACATTCTGCTGCTTCTTCCTTAAAGATTTGCTCATCAGAAGCTCTGCTTAATACTCTGTCTCTTCACCCTATACTGCCAAACGCCTTTTTTAAAATGCTACGCTCCAAGAGGACAGAACTCACTTCTGCTTTTGTTCCCCCAAAGAAGCCCAGCGAGCAGCTCATTCTGTCTCATAACTAAACTAATCAGATATTCACTGGGTTTTCCCTGACCCTCAGTGTGACTGGAGTGTCCCGTTCTTACTCCCTGACTTGCCCGGGAACCTTAATTATCTAACAGGCTGCTGCCAACAGTTGGGGACATTTTTGCAATGAAGGCAGCCAAACTCCCCTGCCAATATGCCTCTAGGATCCTGTCCGAGTCCTGCTGTAGTGGATGCTGTTAGAACCATCCAAACTTCCTCAGATTCCCTTAATGGTTCTGTGGATCCATTGCTCAGCTTCTGTACTGTTTGCTCCTAGTGGCTCATATCTTCTAGAAATCTTCATCAGAGAACTAACTGCTGGTTACTGAAGCTGCTTCACCCAGATACTGAGAGCCTAAAATCCAGGGGAGTCACATGTTCCTGGAGTAAACCTTAGCCAATGACTGACTGTTGCAAGAAGATGAAAGCCCAGCTCCTTTGAGGGGAGAAAGACTCTCCCACCACTCTGCTGGGGAATCAGAGGAGGCTCAGACTTGACCTGAAATTGCCCTCTTGCCTGGGGAGAGGGACAGGAGGTCAGTGAGGTAAGGAAGACCCGGTCAGGTGAGGATTTATAGAACATGTGCCCAGCCCTTTAGATATTCTGCACATGACAGAAATCCACCAAAGGGTTTTGAGGAGGGGAGTGGTATAATTTATGTTTTGGAACAATCATTCAGACAGCTGGATGGAAACAAGTTTTTAGACAGCAATTTGGAAGCATGGGACCAGTAAGAGATCCTCTGTGGGGACCAAGCCACCTGTCTTGAGCAGGGACACTTTTTAGCACATGAGAATAGCTGTGACAGCCTATGAGAAGCTGAAACACAAGGAATATTGCTATTGGGGTGGGCATCCAAGTAAGCTGGGTTGCCAGATAAAATACAGGATGCCCAGTTTAAATTGAATTCCAGATAAACAATAAATAGTTTTTTCGTATAAGTATATCCCTATTACTGCATGGAGGAAAATTACATGGGACATTCTTACATTAAAAAATTATCCATTGCTTATCTGAAATTCAAATTTAACAGGGCATCTTGTTGTTGTTGTTTCCTATGTCTGGCACCCTACAAGTAAGGATTTCTAAATAAGGAGGCTGAGTTAGCTAACAAGTAAATAGTTGGAATGTACAGAAATCTCTTAAATCTCAGTATTTTTTTTTTTTTGGTCTGGGTCTATAGGCTAGAGTCAAAATGAAATCATCATGTCACTGAAGTTAGAAATAAGTCAAAATTATTTACATGCTATGCTCAAGTGCATATAAATAATTATAATTTATTCTACTTTATGGGAAGACTTAGGCCACTAAATGAAAAAGAAAAAAAAATCCCTGATGATTCAGATTCTGTACCGTCCAAATATGTCTCTTTCCGCCCAACAGAAAGTTCTGTCATATTTTCTTTCTCCTACAAAACTGTGCTGAGCTGAAAACAAGGGTAGTCCTTTAAAGGCAACTTGTGTAGATGTGAGAGTGATCCAGCAGAACACTGAGTCACACACTGCCTTGGCCGGTCAGTGCGCGTGCACCTTAGACTGTGCCCAAGAATGCCCCCAGGGTGCTGAGAAGAACTTCTGACCCTGCTGCAGAGCTCACCAAGCCTCTTATGAGGCAGAGTAGCATTGTGGTTACAGAACTTGGGCTCTAAAGTCTACTAGACTTGGCTTTGAATCCCACTTTGGCCGCTGAGAATCTATGTGGACTTAAGGAAATTAAGCTTAGTTTTCTCAACTGGGGATAAAAATAGATATGCTATAATATGTGGATTAGATGAGTTATTATGTGAAAAAACATTTAGTATAGTGCTAGATTCACAGTAAAGTCTCAACAATGTTAGTTACTGTAGCTATCATTAGCCATTAGAGCTCACAGTATGAAGGGACCTTCCTTGACATAATAGTATAAGTTCTAGATGTTGTTATATGTGCCTTAGGGGGCATTCCCCAGAGGCCCATCCAACAACCAGCATTTGTGTAAAACTGATGTAATGGTAAATATTCTCAGTAAAGTGGAGAAGGGGAAGTGGTAACTGAGAAGGAAAGAGGTCAGGCTAGGGTGTAAATCAAGCCAAGTCCAACGGAGGGTAGGTTTGGCAGTTCCACAGCAGAGCTACTAAGATGGGACAGGTCACACTGCAGACTTGCCCATCTCAGGGGACAAGGGGGCTGCACAGCCCCAGTTGTTGGTTAAGTAATGCCCCTAGGCGTGTGTCCACAGGTCCCTGCAGGGAAAAGGAGTTAAGACAGCAAGAGGGCAGCCCTTCCACCAAGAGACGCAGGTGCTGGCTGTCTGGAGTGAAAATGCCCTGGGAACTAGGGTGCACAAAAAAAGGTAAAGGGATCTAACCGGATGTGGGAGAAGGGCTAATAGCATCCCTCCATTCAGCTTGAAGCAAAAAGCCTATATGAGAGGAGAAGAAAGATCTGTGGTTCTCATTTATTTTACTATAGTACGCCTACTAAAAGAGAGATGGGGAGGCGGGCACAGATATTTTCTGGGATGGTAAGCTATGGAGAATTCCTTGTAAACTCTGCTTAATAAATGACAGTTATTAAATTTCAAATATTAATATAAACATCTTTAGTGTTCATTAACTATGAGTCCAGGATGGTTGGCTCACATAGTTTCTTCTTTAACTCTAACTTAACTCTTAAATAAATATTACATTGAAAATCATCTTGTTATTGATATCCCCCAAAATGATGACTACTTCAATAAGAGAAAGGTAAACATATCAATAGAATAATGGACAAAGGACATGAACAGGTGATTTACAAAAAAAAAAAAGGGTAAAAATGGACAATAAACATAAAATTATTGCTTAAACTCACCTGTAACCAAAGAAATTTTACCTATGAGATACTAGTTTTCACCTATCAGAACTGATATGGATTTTTTAAGTAATAATACTTAAAATTGTCAAGAATGTAGAGAAAATGATCACTCTTACACAATGTTATTGTAAGTGTAAGTTGGTATAACTTTCCTAAAAGACAATTTGACAACATATAACAAAATACATAAAAATGCAGACCCTTTGACAAAGCAATTAAACTTTAAGCAATTTTTACTAAGGAAGTAATCAATGTGTATAAAAAATTTATTTCAATAACGTTTACTGCAATGCAACTTAGTATATCTAAAAATTGAAAATACTACAAATGTTTACCAATGGAGGGTTCAAATAAATGAACAGGGGTATACAAAGTATCATAACGGAGTATGTAGCCATTTGTAAGTGTTATAAAAATATATCTATCAACAGAGGAAGTGTTTAATCATATATTACTAAACCAAAGAAAAATCATATTGTAAAACATGAACAGCATGATCCAATCTAAACATAGAAATAACTCTGAAAAGATATATATCAAAATGTTAATAACAGCTATCTTTAGGTATCAAGGATGACTTTTAATTTCTTCTTTCTGCTTATCTGTATTTTTCTAACTTTTCTACAGTAAACATGTATTGCTGGAATAATTAAAAAATGTTGTAAAATAACAAGATACTTCTTCTCTGTACTCAGTTAAAAATGAAGTACTCTCAAAGACTGGGCAGCAATACATATTTTTCCATTGTGTTAATTTCCTGTCCATTAAGCATATGTAATGAACAGTCTTCCATGACTCCAACTGGCTGGAGGAAAGCCAAGTGTTACATAACAAACAAAGCAATGGAAACCATCCATTCGGCCTCAGCCAGAAAACCACGGCCTCAGGACTGAATCTATCAGGCTTCACAGTTAGAAAAAGTCTTCAGTCATGTTAAGGACTTATGTGAGATAAAGTAGTCCCTGGAAAGGCACCCCTTTCTAGTAGTTGCTGCCTCACGAAATTCAGAATGTTATCAATGACTTCACAGTTGGGAAAACCTAGCAAAAGGCCCTGTATGTGGTAGATGTTCAAGAAATGTTTGGATTGCAACTTAATGACCTTCATCTTAGAAGTAACAGAACCAAAGTTAAAATGCTAAGATGATAAAATACTTTGTATATACCACTGTAAAGCCATCAAGTAGTCACATTAGTAAAGGTTTTCTTTTTTCTAAATTCAAAAACTGTGAGACAGTTCCTGCCCATTGCTACTGCTGCCCAACACATTGCTGCTTATTTCAAACTACAACAACATCTTAGTGCTTTAGAAAAGCTGTAGGCTAAGAAGCAGAGGAATAGACAAGGCCATGAAAATCAGAAACAACCACAAGGCATATCCTAGTGGCAGAGTCTGAAGTGATCCATGTGATCACCTCCTTGCCCAAAGTACACATCTTCTCATCCCCACCACCACCCACATTGAGTGGACATTTACACGTGTGAGAGTCTTCTCTGTCTGTTATCCTTCTCTTTTTTAAAAAGGTGACCTTTCATCAACTTCCCAGCCAAGGTCTTTGTAAACTTTATATCTAGAATGAATTAGAGCTGTATTTTGCCCACTAAGTACTGAATTTCAAAAACAATTTCATCTCCAGCCTACGTATGAATACATAAATTTCTTTGAGAAGTATTTTGTTTACCTAGCGAGCCAGAATGGAACCTATTAGAAGAAACTGTATTCCTCTATGGTGGCTTAACTAATAAATCCCATCACAAAAATATTTCTGTAAGTGAGGCATTGCATTTTAACCACCCCCCCCTTTTCCATTCCAATAACCTGCAGGAATGAAACATTCCATTAGCATGTCATCTATATATGGGTGTCTAAGTTTTGAAGTTTTAGTGATCAGTTTTCAGATGGAAAAGCAAACAGATGTAGACTGTATGACACCCACAGTGTAATCCAACCGTGATTCTGTGCCAGAAATCTAGGTTGGCAGCCTGAAGTGACAATTTGATACATACTCAGAATTAAATAATGGGCACGTTCCATCCCCCAAAATATGAGTGGATGAATGCAGATGACTTGGGAATGACCACCAAAACCATTACATGAGAGAGTACTTGGAAGTATGTCCGAAAACACAGAGAACTTTTGAAAGTTCACAAAGACAACCATGAATACTATTTAACACTGGTCACAGTTTCATTTGACACTGTCCTCCTTTCTCTTCTACCACCCTTCCTTCCCTTTCCTGGTTCAAGATGCCTGGGAGTGTTTGAACAGGAATCAGAAGAGCCCAGGTAAGGAAGTATCTTGGGATGCAGATGTGCTTTAAAGACAGACACAAGCATGCACCTGCACCAAGAAATTTCCGTCACGCTTCGCTTCAGTCCACCATTGTCACTTCCTCTAGTTAATGAATTGGTTTTCTCAAATTCTCTTGTCTTAAGGCATTTTTTCTTTAAGGAATTAGACATATTTGGAAAATCCGAATATCTGCAATGAATATTTTACCCTCCATGTCTAGATTAGTTTTTCCTGCTTTAATAAGGCTATAAGTTAAGGTCTTTCATCCCATAATACATCCTGTTATTAGAATATGTAGGAACTCAGTAAACAACAATCCCTTTAAGTTAAAACAATCCCTTTCCCTCAATACTGTGCATTATTCCTCCCCAACTTGTATGATCAGGAGTCAAGTGGTCTGTCTGCTGTAACATCCCAGAACACTTGCTCCAAGTCAGTTTCCTCACATTTAGGCCCGGTTTCCAGTCATCCCATATCCTCTAGAAACAAGGCAGAGGCTGCTCTCACTTACTCCCACCAAAGCCTCAGGTATAGCTGCTGCCTGGTCAAGCCTCAGCAATATAGAGGAGTCTGACAAATACACCAAGCAAAGAGGTAGGTCTCTACACCTCACTTCCTCCAGGAAACTTACCTCTCTGCCACATGTCACAGGAGTCCCTGCCTCATATGTTATTTCTTTTATCAGTGTGGGTATCCAGAAACTTCATCTCCCTGGAGGTAGGAAACAGAGTCTGAATGGACAGTAGTGGGCCGTTTTTAAATCTGGTTATCACATAATTAATCCTCGTATCTGGGCAGAATTCTTATTTTTTACCAGAACTATTTGGCTTAATTAAAGTTACTTATGCCAGGATATGTACTTTCAATGATAGAGAGAAATGAATAGCACAATTAAGAAACTGAGATTTCTTTAAGAAAAACAATTCACTTGTATACATCAATGTAGGGGACCACAGAAAAAAGTGATGGCACTAGCTAGCAGTGTGACGTCATGACTCCTTACATGGTTTTAGTCCTAGAACATTTTGTTAGATTTATTCATAAATATTTCATGTTTTCTGGTGCCACTGTAAATCACAGTATATATTTTTTTTTAAAGATTTATTGATTGATTGATTGATTGATTGCTATGTTGGGTCTTCGTTTCTGTGCTAGGGCTTTCTCTAGTTGTGGCAAGTGGGGGCCACTCTTCATCGCGGTGAGCAGGCCTCTCACTATCGCGGCCTCTCTTGTTGCGGAGCACAGGCTCCAGATGCGCAGGCTCAGTAGTTGTGGCTCACGGGCCTAGTTGCTCCGCGGCATGTGGGATCTTCCCAGACCAGGGCTCGAACCCGTGTCCCCTGCATTGGCAGGCGGATTCTCAACCACTGCGCCACCAGGGAAGCCCCACAGTATATTTTTTAAATGTTCACTTGTTCATTGCTAGTACTCACTTATACAATTCATTTTTGTATATCGACTTTGTATTCTGTAAACTCCATAAATTCACATATTAGTTCTAAGAGATTTTTAAAATACATTGCTTGGAGTTCTCTACATATATATTTACGTCATCTACTAATAAAGACAATTTTATTTCCTACTTTCCATTCAAGATGTCTTTTATTTATTTTTCTTCCCTTATTGCAACTGACTAGAATTTCTAGTACAATGTTGAATAGAAATGGCAAGAGAAAACACACTTGCCTTTTTTCTGACACAGGGAAAGTATTCAATCTTTCACCAATAGGTATAATACTATCCGTAGATTTTGGTAGATGCATTTTATCATATTGAGAAAGTTCCTTTCTATTCCTAGTTTGTTGAGGGTTTTTATCAGAATTTGATGTTGAAATTTATCCAATGCTTTTTTTGTATCTGTTTTTGTGATTAGAAACTTTTTCTTCATCTGTCTGTTAATAGATGGATTATATATATTGATTTTTTACTGTTGATTTAGCCTTTCATTCCTGGTAAAAACCCATCTGATCTTTGGGTCTTATTTTTTATTCATTCTGAAAACCTTTGTCTCTTAACTGATATTTATATGTGTTACATTTTATATAATTATTGATATGATTGAATTTAGGTCTACCATTTATTCTTTTCTGTTTGTTCCCCCTCCTTTGTTTCTATGTTCCACATTTCTTGTCTTCTTTGGGCTTATTTGAATATTTTTATTGCATATTTATTTATTGGCTATTTAACTATGTATCTTTGCATTATTTTTAATTTTAGTGGTTTTTTTCTCAGGGAGTAAATATACACAATTAAACTTTCAAAGTTCTACTTAGGGTTAATATTTTACCACTTCAAGTAAAATATGGAAGCCTTCCAAATTTATAGTTTCCTTTATCCTCTTCCTTCATGTTATGGTTGTCAGATCATTACATCAAAAACCCCACCAGACAACATTATATTTTTAATTATCAATGGTAATATTATTTTAAAGAATTTAAGAGAAGAAAAATGACCTTTTATATTTACCATTTCTGCTACTATTCCTTCATTCGTGAAGTTCTAAGCTTCCCTCTGGGATCATTTTCCTTCAATGTTTCTAGTAGAACAAAGATGTACGCAACAAATTCTCTCATCTTTCCTCCGTCTCATAATGACTTTGGATTTGTTCCTGATGGTATTTTTATTGTTTATAAAAGTCTGGGTCTTCAGTTGTTTCCTTTCAGTACTTTTTTTTCCTTACAAACATCTTCATTACAAGTGTTTTTTTTTTTTTTTAAATAATGATCCTCCCTCCCTCCCTTTCTCTCTCCGTTTGCTCTTCATTGCTGTGTATGGGTTTTCTCTAGTTGCGGTGCACGGGCTTCTCTTGTTGTGGAGCACGGCTCTTGGTGCGCAGGCTTCAGTAGTCGTGGCACGTGGGCTCAGTAGTTGTGGTGCACAGGCTTAGTTGCTCCATGGCATGTGGGATCTTCCCAGACTAGGGATCGACCGTGTCCCCTGCATTGGCAGGCGGATTCTTAGCCACTGTGCCACCAGGGAAGTCCACAAGTGTTCTTAAACATTTCTGTACATGCATTACAGAAAGGCTATCACATCCATTCACTGATATAGTACTGATTGTTCTCAACGTGGCAAGCAAGTACCACTCTTACAAGCATCTTTTTATATGTGTTCTTAAACGTTTCTCTGCATGCTTTCTTTTTATAGCTTTTTTTAAAAACATCTTTATTGGAGTATAATTGCTTTACAATGTTGTGTTAGTTTCTGCTGTATAACAAAGTGAATCAGCTATATGTATACATATATCCCCATATCCTCTCCCTCTTGCGTCTCCCTCCTAGCCTCCCTATCCCACCCCTCCAGGTGGTCACAAAACACTGGGCTGATCTCCCCGTGCTATGCAGCTGCTTCCCACTACCTTCTATTTTACATTTGGTAGTGTATATATGTCCATGCCACTCTCTCACTTTGTCCCAGCTTACCCTTCCACCTCCTTGTGTCCTCAAGTCCATTCTCTACATCTGCATCTTTATTCCTGTCCTACCCCTAGGTTCATCAAAAACTTTTTTTTTTTTATTTCATATATGTGTGTTGGCATACGGTATTTGTTTTTCTCTTTCTGACTTACTTCACTCTGTATGACAGACTCTAGGTCCATCCACCTCACTACAAATAACTCAGTTTTGTTTCTTTTTATGGCTGAGTAATATTCCATTGTATATATGTGCCACATCTTCTTTATCCATTCATCTGTTGATGGACACTTAGGTTGCTTCCATGTCCTGGCTATTGTAAATAGTGCTGCAATGAACATTGTGGTACATGACTCTTTTTGAATTATGGTTTTCTCAGGGTATACGCCCAGTAGTGGGATTGCTGGGTCATATGGTAGTTCCTAGTTTTTTTAAGAAACCTCCATACTGTTCTGCATAGTGGCTGTATCAATTTACATTCCCACAAACAGTGCAAGAGGGTTCCCTTTTCTCCACACCCTCTCCAGCATTTACAGTTTGTAGATTTTTAGATGATGGCCATTCTGACCCATGTGCAGTGATACCTCATTGTATTTTTGATTTGCATTTCTCTAATGATCTGAGGTGTTGAGCATCCCTTCAGGTGTTTATTGGCAATCTGTATATCTTATTTGGAGAAATGTCTATTTAGGTTTTCTGCCCATTTTTGGATTGGGTTGTTTGTTTTTTTGATATTGAGCTGCATGAGCTGCTTGTATATTTTGGAGATTAATCCTTTGTCAGTTGCTTCATTTGCAAATATTTTCTCCCATTCTGAGGGTTGTCTTTTCATCTTGTTTATGGTTTCCTTTGCTGTGCAGAAGCTTTTAAGTTTCATTAGGTCCCATTTGTTTATTTTTGGTTTTTTCCATTTCTCTAGGAGGTGGGTCAAAAAGGATCTTGCTGTGATTTATGTCACACAGTGTTCTGCCTATGTTTTCCTCTAAGAGTTTTATAGTGTCTGGCCTTATATTAGGTCTTTAATCCATTTTGAGTTTATTTTTGTGTATGATGTTAGGGAGTGTTCTAATTTCATTCTTTTACATGTAGCTGTCCAGTTTTCCCAGCACCACTTATTGAAGAGGCTGTCTTTTTTCCATTGTCTATTCTTGACTCCTTTATCAAAAATAAGGTGACCACATGTGCATGGGTTTATCTCTGGGCTTTCTATCCTGTTCCATTGATCTATACTTCTGTTTTTGTGTCAGTACCATACTGTTTTGATGACTGCAGCTTTGTAGTATAGTCTGAAGCCAGGGAGCCTGATTCCTCCAGCTCCGTTTTTCTTTCTCAGGATTGCTTTGGCTATTCAGGGTCTTTTGTGTTTCCATACAAATTGTGAAATTTTTTATTCTAGTTCTGTGAAAAATGCCATTGGTGGTTTGATAGGGGTTGCATTGAATCTGTAGATTGCTTTGGGTGGTAGAGTCATTTTCACAATGTTGATTCTTCCAATCCAAGAACATGGTATATCTCTCCATCTGCCTGTATCATCTTTAATTTCTTTCATCAGTGTCTTATAGTTTTCTGCATACAGGTCTTTTGTCTCTTTAGGTAGGTTTATTCCTAGGTATTTTATTCTTTATCTTGCAATGGTAAATGGGAGTGCTTCTTTAATTTCTTTCAGATTTTTCATCATTAGTGTACAGGAATGCAAGAGATTTCTGTACACTAATTTTGTATCCTGCTGCTTTACCAAATTCATTGATTAGCTCTAGTAGTTTTCTGGTAGCATCTTTAGGATTCTCTACTTATAGTATCATGTCATCTGCAAACAGTGACAGTTTTACTTCTTCTTTTCCGATTTGGATTCCTTTTATTTCTTTTTCTTCTCTGATTGCTGTGGCTAAAACTTCCAAAACTATGTTGAATAATAGTGGTGAGAGTAGGCATCCTTGCCTTGTTCCTGATCTTAGAGGAAATGGTTTCAGTTTTTCACCATTGAGAACGATATTGGCTGTGGGTTTGTCATATATGGCCTTTATTATGTTGAGGTAAGTTCCCTCTATGCCTACTTTCTGGAGAGTTTTTATCATAAATGTTGTTGAATTTTGTCGAAAGCTTTTTCTGCATCTATTGAGATTATCATATGGTTTTTATCCTTCAATCTGTTAATATGGTATATCACACTGATTGATTTGCATTTACTGAAGAATCCTTGCATTCCTAGGATAAACCCCAATTGATCATGGTGTATGATCCTTTTAATGTGCTGTTGGATTCTGTTTGCTAGTATTTTGTTGAGGATTTTTCATCTCTGTTCATCAGTGATATTGGTCTGTAGTTTTCTTTTTTTGTGACATCTTTGTTTGGTTTTGGTATCAGGGTGATGGTGGCCTCATAGAATGAGTTTGGGAGTGTTCCTCCCTCTGCTATATTTTGGAAGAGTTTGAGAAGGATAGGTGTTAGCTCTTCTCTAAATGTTTGATAGAATTCACCTGTGAAGCCTCCTTTCAGTATTTTAAAGTTAGTCAGTGGACTAACCTCCACTAACCTCCACTGAGGTTAGTCCACTAACCTCTCACCTCCATGTTTTCTCATAAGAAATCTATAGTTGGTCAAATAGTTGTTTTAATTCTGATGAATTATAATTAATCTTTTTGTCTTATATCTACCTGTACTTCTGGTATCATATCTAAGATGGCTTTGCCTAACCTAAAGCCACAAATATTTACTCTTATATTTCCTACTAATTGTTTTATCATTTTAGCTGTTATATTTAGGTCTATAATCTATTTTGAGTTTATTTTGTATATGCTGTGAGGAAGGGGTCCAACTTCATACTTTTGCATGAGAATATTCAGCTGTTCCTGCACCATTTGTTAATAGATTATTCTCTCCCCACTGAAATCTCTTGGTACCCCTGTCAAAAATCAATTGACCATAACTGTGGAGGTCACAACAAACTTTTTAAGAATGGAAATCTTTACAGTTACCTCCATAGGCAGTGAGGTTGGCAGTGGCACAGGTACATGTTGAGAACTTTTTTTTTTTTTACACTTTTTTATCATTTATATGTGTACAATGATCTTATATGATTTATAATTTAAAATTTTAGCTTTTAAAAATACCACATTTGATGCACGTTTTCTGATGAATAAAGCCTGTTGCCTAAATAGGTATTGTACCTCAGAGAGAGATATTTTCTAAAAGGAATTTTCTAAGATGATTTAAAGGTATTTTAAGATTAGTTTTTTATATTCAAATGTGAAAATATTTTGCAAAGCCACACAACAACACTTGTATTTTTACTTTTTGGTCTAAGAATCACAACTGATGATACTGGAGGGGCGTGTTTATATTCTGACAGTAGATAAGAGAAAGGGTTAAGTATTATTTGAAGTGCCTGTTGTGGTTCTCTTTGGTAGACCCTTCTGTTCTTTTGGATTTGTGTTGCCTGTTTTTATTTCTGAATTAGAATATTTTGGTTGATGCTTTTTGCTTAAGAATTTCCCAATCTCTCTCTCTCCTTTCATATTATTTAATGAATTTAAAGTGATTTAATTTGTCCAATGGTTTCCTAAGGAAATCTGGCATAATCAAATTCTTTTAATAATAGCACAGAAAGCTTCTTTTATCACCTAAGAGTAATGATGCCTTTCTTGTATTTATGGGCTGCCAGGAGCATCCAGCTAATTACGTTTCTTCTGGAACAGAAGAAAATCAATATGGTTTACCCAATACTTTTTCTCTTATTTTCTGAGCTCATAACTCTGTAACCATTTTCCAGTCCTCCCTTTTACCTTCTTACCAGAGTGGGAGGTATATTTAGTAACTACAACATGAAGGAGATATGGAATAATTGATTTAATAAATATATATTGTTCCCCTAAATCATGCCTTGTCCTCTTGGGATACAGTGGTCACTGAAAGCAGCTACAGTCCCTGCTTTCAAGGGACTTAGATCATGGAGAGACAGGCATTAATCATATTATGACATAAGTAAATGTGTTTGTACAAAGGGAGGCAAGAGGTTTGAAGGAAATGAACAGAGTGCTGCAAAAGTCTTTAGGGAAGCCTTCCCCGAAGAAGTGATGAGATGGAGAAGACTGATGAAGAAGGAGTCAAGAATATGAAGAGGGACAAAGGTTGTTTCAGAGAGAGAGAAATGCATGTTTCTGCAAAGGCCCTATGGAAGGGAGTGTAGACTGAAAGAACGCCAATATGACTAGAACCCAGAAAGGTAGGGAGAAGGTGGTGTGAAATGAGGCCACATAAGTGAGCAAGGGCCATTAAACTGCCAGCCTTGCAAAATTCAAGTCCAGCTCTGCCACTTTCTACCTATGTGACCAGGGCCTAACTACTAAACCACTATTAAGCTGACTTTCCTTATCTATAAAAATAGGAATAATAATATACCTCAATGATGTTACAAGGAAGTCTAAATGAGATATTACACATAAATATACATGAATACTCAATAATAATGGCTCAATAATTCACATAGTTTTCGAGGTTATTCCTAACTGGTCTTCCTACTCCTCTCTCCTCTACAATCAATCCTCTGGTCATTGATCCTCCTAAAGCATTGTTAATCATATACCTACATTGCTTAAAAAATAATAATCTTCCCTCATTGTTTACAGCAGGAATGGCAAATAGGCTTCAGCTCAAGAACCAATCCCAAGTCAATTACAGTAGATTTCTGGGCTGAGATTTCAGGACTCAGCAGTAGATATTCCTACAGTTGACTGGCAATCTCTGCCATGGGCACTGAATGCAACATGCAGCAGGTATGCCACTCCTCAGCACAGAACCCAAGTACTTCGTTGATCTACCTCTTTTCCTGTTTTTCAGTCTCCTCTCAACCACCTCCTGTCCTCTTTCCCAATTAGAAATGTACCCAAAAAGATGGACAAATTTATCCAAAAATTGTGTACCCCTAAAATACCAATGTGTTACTCCTTACACATACTGTGAGTGCCCTTCATTCCACTGCAGATTGGTTCATGATGTTTCATTTGTCTGGAATATTCTTTCCAACTCAGAGAACTCTTACTCCTCCACAAAATCCTTGTGTATCCTATTTGAGAGGTCTATGCCCCTGTTGTTCTAGGTCAGACCCCTTGAATAGATGCTGTCACAGAAACATACCTCTTCCCTTCAGAGACTGTATGTATCTTAGTTTGAAGTCACAGAGTTGGCAATGTGGTCAAGTGATTACCATCTGTGTCCCTCTTCACACTCCTAGCTCACAAGAGAGGGAACCGTACCTGTATGTGCCTTCTCCATCCACTTCTGTATCTCCAGCACCAAGCACCTAGTCTGCCATAGATGTCCAATGCACTGGTGTTAAATGAACTGATAGCCCCAAGGTACTTCCTTTCTCATGTACCCTTTAGAAAATTTCTCACCAACAGATTCAATATCAGTGCCAAACTTTAGGTAGGAAAGGAAGGAAAAAGACAGGTGAAGTACTTATTTAAAATTTCAATGATCTCTTAGTGGTTCTTACATTTCAGTGAGTAGCAACTGCTGTATACTGACCTTCCATGGCCTAAACTCTTCCATTATCCTTGACTAAAAGATCTGTCTAAATTCCCCAAATCATCACTGGAATGCATGTGTCAAAATAATCCAGAGATCTAAAGGAAAAATTGAGATGTCTCTCCTTTTCTCCTATTAGGCTCTTTTGATGTGTTCATTTGTTATATGCCAAAGTCAGAGGTGTTGTTTTACAGTGACTGCTAAAGACCAAAACGAGAATTCTAGTCTGTATCCATTCCTAATTCAGGATTTACACTGAGATAATTTTAGGTAGTGTATGGAGTCTATGACTAATATCCAGAGGTCTGATAGATTAAAATCTAGGAGAGAAAAGATAAAGAACATACTCTCCTCAGGAGAATTCTTGTTCGGTTCCTGTGTTTGCCAGCTAATAAAACCCCTCTACCAATAAATCTTAGATGTTATTGACAATAGAGTTCCAGTTCTTAGCAGAGAAAAATCAATTGGAATATTGGGTGAGACTTTATTGGAAAGTATAGGTTGAGAAGAATTTTGCTATTTTATACACTTAGGGTCACCTTGAGAATGACTTCCTCCAGCAGTACATTTTACATTATATGCATGTTATTTTGAAACTGACAGGGATCTCAGAAAAGTTCCAGTCTAATAATATTTTTATTCCATAGATGAGAAAACCTGGAAGAAGGTAACTCAATGTGGGAGACACTCTGTTAAACAGCATTTTTGAAAGAGTATTCCTTGGAGACTAAGTTTTGCCAGATGTTAATATTTGTTTCACAAAAGAGGGAGAAAATAATGTCACTGAATTTGTCTAGGAAATGTTGACTTAAGCAAAGTCCAATAGTACCACTACAGGAATTCTCAGAGCCTTTAATTTGTTAGTAGATGATGAAAGTCTCCAAGAGGGAGAATACTGCAAACAGTTTCACGATTAGAATCATTTTTCGTAACTGTTTCTCAGAACTGTGGTTGTTGAGAAGTGTTGGGCAAGAAATGCTGCTCCAGCCCAAGCTTAAAGGGATTACACCGGGAGAAAAATGAGAATTGGAAAAGGGAAAGACAGTCAAATTAGGTGAGCCTCTGAACAGACTGACCAGCAAAAGAAGACAAAAATAAAGAGAAAAATCTTTGGTTCACCAGGGTAGCCTGGGCCCTGGGGTCAAATGAACAGCTTTCCACATAGGGACTAGCATCACCTACTCTGATCCCCCCAAAAGGAGTCGGGATGGAACCCAAATAGAGAGTTGTGTGCTAACTGGACTCCTTAATGTCCCTTCACATGGCATGTAAAATGGAGATAAGGAGCATCTGAGGTAATTGCATCCTGCCTAAATCAATTCTGCCTTTGGTTACTATTGGATGATCCTCCCTCAAATTGTTCTGTAACGTATCCGTGGGTTGTTAAACAGCAAGTGCCTTTCATTTCATAGGAAATGGCTTTTGACTGTATAAAGCAATCTTTGTGGGACGTTTGTACTTCTCTTTATGCTTGTGAAGTGCTTTGGGACAGAGGTCAGTATAAAATCCAGATTTATTATTACTATTAGCAAAAGTAAAAGTGTTATGAAGCCATTTATTCTGCCTTTGATACTGATAGATGAAAAAAGCCAATTCTCCTATGTGGAATGGGAGCTCAGCCTCAAAATATAAACATCCATATTCTCCATGTGCGCTAGCTTCCAGCTGCAGGTATGTAGAGAGGAGCAAGGGTTTTGGCAACTGAGCTCTAGGGCTTGGGCTTTCTACAGTTGAGACCCACACCTCCCTAAAGTGCATGGAGCCATGGGATACATATACAGAAATGGAATATCAGAATGTATCCAATCCAATGTTCATTCTAAACTATCAGAAGCAGTTTTGTTTTAGGGCTCAGATTTTTTTTCTTTCCATATTTGTTTTATTTATCCTCACTAGAATGATGTTAATTAAGTTAGCTATAGGCTTTTTAATACAATTCAGAGTAGAGAGACAAAAAGTTATTTTACTGACTCACTGGAAATTAGATTTTAAAAATTCTATTCTTCAGATCTTTTGAGTCCAGGCTGGCCACGAACCATGCACTCTGACACTGGTTTTTCTTACGCATTCTTCAGCTTAAATTCTTACCTATCCTCCATGATTAAGTGAATACTTCCCATTCAAATGTGTGCTACGGGGCTTCCCTGGTGGCACAGTGGTTAAGAATCCGCCTGCCAATGCAGGGGACACGGGTTCGAGCCCTGGTCCGGGGAGATTCCACATGCGGTGGAGCAACTAAGCCTGTGCGCCACAACTACTGATCCTGTGCTCTAGAGCCCATGAGCCACAACTACTGAGCCCACGACCCACAACTACTGAAGCCCGCTCCCTAGAGCCCGTGCTCCGCAACAAGAGAAGCCACCGCAATGAGAAGCCCCCGCACTGCAACGAAGAGTAGCCCCCACTCGCCGTAACCAGAGAAAAGCCCACATGCAGCAATGAAGACGCAACGTAGCCAAGAAATAAAATAAAATAATAAAATAAATTTATAATAAATAAATAAATAAAATAAATAAATTTATTTTTTAAAAAAAGTGTGCCATTGAGGAGAAACAGAGAAAGATATGTCTTGCATGAAGGCCAACTTCTAGCAGCTTTTAATCACTTAATTTGTTGAGCTTGTTAATGTTGTCTACAGAAATGGAAGGGCCGTTTCAGTATATACTAGCAAGCATTTTCTATAAATCTCAGTCCATGAAGTCTTATAGTTCTTCACAGGAGTTATTAAGGCTGAAAGACACACATTTTCCTCAAAGTCCAGCTTGCATTAGCTACCTCAACAAAATCACTGTCCCTTACTTGGCATTATAGTAAACTAGAGGAAGCATAGTGAGGCTGGAGGACTGTTCAGGAAGAGTTGTTCGTAATTTGGGAGAAACCAGAACACGTTAAAGTGCTGCCAAGAAGATCGAGACATATCACATTGATGATATTGGGGAGAGGGGGAGTAATTAACAGCACACGGTTCCTGAGAAGACGGAAGAGAGAGAACGCAGACTACAGGTAGAGTTGAGAGGAGGGAGGCAAAGAGGCTTGCAGATAAGGGGCCAGGGACTCCTCTCCCATGCCTTCTACTTCCTCTTTAAGAGGAGATCATCTGCTGAGAGAATGAAGGGCAAAGAAGCAAATTTAGACATCTTATGCAGGTACGAGAACTGGATGGGCCAAGACAGGTCCACACTGAAGGCAGCTGAAGCTGTAACCATGAGTTTATAATGGAACCAACTGGTATAATTGCCAGATGGTATAATTTCTCCAGCCAGTGCTTGGCTGTCCAGGTACCAATCCACAGAATACAAGTGGATGGGTTACCGATTTCCAGCAGTACTCAGGGTCAGGAATGTTCAGTAGAGGAATGTCAACTTGCAGAGGTGTGAGAAGTGGACCAAAGTGAAGTGGAAAAGAGGGGAACCCTCACCTGTCTTGACCTTGAGAGTCTGTCTCTGACTCCACTCAGCAAGGGAAGCCGTGGGACAGAAGTGCCAAAGCCAGAGTTCATCAACGAAGAACCCCAGAAACTTTTTCCCTGCTCTGAAACTCTACCTCCCTCCTGGTGTGGATATGACAGGGAAAACGCCTAGAGCTTAGCACACAGTAGGTGCTCAAAAAACAATGACTGAATGAGTAACAAGTCTGTGATTTTTTTTAAAAAAAGCAACAGTAGACACTCAGAATTTTTAAAATTATTTAGTCTGAGCAAGGGATTATTTATATAGCAGCATTTTACCTTTGCTGTAATACTTCTTAAAAGAATCATGCTTTTTCTCCTTTGCTGGTAAAAATAAAAGGAAGGAAGAATAGTAGAAACAATGGAAGGAAGGAAGGAAGGATGGAAGGAAGGGTGGGGGGGAGGGGAGAAGGAAAGGAAAGAGGAAGGAAAGGTGAGAAGAGGAAGGGAAAAAGAGAGGAAAGTAAAAGACAATTTCTATATGTTTTGAAATATGCCTAAGAAAATAACTAATAACATGGTTAAATGAATTCTTAAGTAATTCCAAGAACTCAAACGGTCACCATTCATTATGGGTTTGGATTCGTTTTAAAGTCCTGTAAAGCTCTTGCTTGGCCTTATTACTTCTCTTTATGTACTCCATTTCTTGACAATATAGCTTTTCCCACATGGTAGCCTCTATTGCATGTCAGCTGTTTTTATGTGAATTTTAAAGATTTAGAGCCACAGGAGTTTGCTGGATAGAGAATGGTCCAAAAACTAAGGTGCATTAGATCATGTAAAGGAAATTCATATTTTATTAATTATGTTTTGATATATTAGCATATGAAATATTTTTATTGCCAGAGCAGCTCCTTTACCCCGGCCCTGTATTAGGTATAAATATAATAGATAACCAGACATTTAAGTACTTAACCATAATTCAGAACATTGCAATTTTAAAATATAAATGTGAGTATTTTTATTTTCCTGATTGTAAGGGCATTTTTTTCTTTGGCATGCCTTCCTTAGGAATTATTTTGAGTTACAGTGATGAGCAAATCAAGGAAAGCACTTTAAGAAGACACAGGATGCCCATTTCAAATGGGTTATAATTGCAGGAAAAAGAGTTGGCTCCACTGGATGTGTTTTTCTTTTCTATTATAGGTTATTATAAGATACCTAACATAGTTCCCTGTGCTATACAATAGGTCCTTGTTTTTTATCTATCTTATATATAGTAGTGTGTACATGTTAATCCCAGACTCCTGATTTATCTCTCCCCCCTTCCCTTTGGTAACCATAAGTTTGTTTTCTATGTATGGGAGTCTATTTCTGTTTTGTAAATAAGTTCATTTGTATCATTTTTCCAGATTCCACACATAAGTGATATCATATGACAATTGTCTTTGTCTGACTTGCTTCACTTAATATGGTAATCTCTAGATCCATCCATGTTGCTGCAAATGGCATTATTTCATTCTTTTTCATGGCTAAGTAATATTCCATTACACATCTACCCACCCACACCCACACACCCACACACACACTCCACATCTTCTTTATCCATTCATCCATTGATGGACATTTAGGTTGCGTCCATGTCTTGGCTATTGTGAATAGTGCTGCTATGAACACTGGGGTGCATGTGTCTTTTCAAGTTAGAGTTTTCTCCAGATATATGCCCTGGAGTGGGATTGCTTGATCATATGGTAACTCTATTTTTAGTTTTTTTAAGGAACCTCCATACTATTCTCCAAAATGGCTGCACCAATTCACATTCCCACCAACAGTGTAGGAGGGTTCCCTCTTTTCTACACCCTCCCCAGCATTTATTACTTGTAGACTTTTTGATGATGGCCATTCTGACTGGTGTGATGTAATACCTTATTGCAGTTTTGATTTGCATTTGTGTAATAATTAGCAATACTGAGCATCTTTTCATGTGCCTGTTGGCCATCTGTATGTCTTCTTTGGAGAAATGTCTGTTTAGGTCTTTTGCCCATTTTTTGATTGGGTTGTTTGCTTTTTTGATATTAAGCTGTATGAGCTGCTTGTATATTTTAGAAATGAATCCCTTGTTGGTCACATCATTTATAAATATTTTCCCCCATTCCATAGGGTGTCTTTTTGTTTTACATTTACTATTTTTTAATGTAAGATAAGAAGATGGTTTTTATGAGAGTTACTGGGTTTTTATAATTTATTGTACTATAGTTTCTAGTTTATTCTAGCTAGGTAGAATGTCTTGGTATTTGAGTGGTGAGTTTCATTGGTTCCAAATATCACTTTTATTTTTTTCTGGTTATAAAAACAATACATACCTGTGTTTTCATCTTTTCATCAACAATGACTGTATCTGTTTTGTACAGAAAAACTAACCATAGTGACTGAGAGCAAAAACTCTGGAGTCAGGCCAAAATTTGGTTAAGATCATGCCCCGTCATCTATTAGAGGGGTTACTTTAGACAAACAAGCAACTTTATCTTGCCAAGCTTCAGTTTTTTTATCTGTAAAAGTAGGCAAAAATACCTATCTCTTGGGATTATTGTGAATCCTCAGTTAAAGTGCTTAGCACATGCCGAGTACGTGATGAGCACTCAATAAATGCCCTATCTTAGCAGGGTTGGGGAGGAGCTTAGAGGAGCTTTTACCCTTCCTTTATTGAGCTGTCTAAGAACAACTTGGCAGGTTCTCCCTTCTTGGTTTCTCCAAGTATCTGGGATTCTCAATTGAAATAGCAGGGATGTGTCTGTCTTCTCAGTTCTGCAGCTTAAATCTGATGGGCTCTAGACATTAAGCCACCTTTTAGACATGAATAATCCCTAATTCATTTTCCTACTTGTTATTAAAAGAGAAAAATACAATTAGCATTGACTAGGCTGTGCCTGCTTTCCAATGCTATGCTGTTGATTTCCATCTTGATTCAATATATGGTCTCAGAAGTTCCCAATGTCCCTAGAGAAAAGCTTCCCCCTCCCCCCTGCAAACGATATCTTAATAAGACCACAATATCTTGAAATGCAAAGTGTTTTTCAGTTTATGAAGCATTTTCACATTATTTTATCACAACAGGTCTGAGAGGTAGTGGGAATGGTTGTCACCAAAACCATGGAAGCCATGAGAAATCCAAATATTGGAACTAAAATGACTAGCTCAGGATCCCAAAGCTAATGAGTGGCAGGCAACACCAGGCCCAATCTCAAGACCTGTGAAATAAGTTTTCTAATTTCTTGTTCACTACCTCTCTCCTCTAGCCCTTCAGTCTTAGGTCAACATCTTGGCCAGAAGTTCTCAGATTTGGGTTTATACAAGGATCATCTAAGGAGTCTGGAAAAATGCAGATACACAGGCCTTACCTCCAGAGATGCAGATTCACTAATTCTGGGATGAGGCCTGGGAATTTGCAGGTTTCACCAGCTCACAGTTAATTCTGATGTGGTACCACACCTGGAGAAACTTTGAATTCTTACAACTCTGTTGTTCTCTATCTAAGTCATGACACCACTCCTCTGAGAATGTTCTCTGAGAAGACCAGACTATGTTTTCAATACTCCTCACAGATACAGAGACAATAACAGTCAGCTTAGGCTAAGTTGTGCAACAATAACACGACTTCCAACATTACTGGCTTGCAAAAACAAAGGCTGATTCACTGACTCACATTTATGTCCCTATGAAATGGCTATGAATATACTACGTACCCCTTCCATTTGGGGACCAAGGCTGAAGAACAGTCCCTATATGGAACATCCTGACGTCACGGTAGAAGGAAAAGAGAAATGGCAGAATCTCATGATGGCTCTTTAAGCTTTTGCTAGTGTCATATGTCATTTCCGTTTACATTTCACTGACCAAAGAAAATCAGATGCCCAAGCTTGCTGTCAAGGAGTCAGGAAGTAAACTCCTCCCTTAGAAATAGGCTGGGAGTTAGTTCTAGTGCTTATTTTCACAATAATACAATGAATGGATCACAGGAACCTTATCTAAAGTCTTGAATAGGTCTAACTGTCCATTTTTCCTGAACTAACCAAGATTCCTTCTCCAAACTAACTATTTGCTGACTAAGCTTAATATTTTGCCACCCATAACACCCTCCCATTTTTATTATTTGTTTATTTTTAATTAATTAATTTATTTATTTTTGGCTGCATTGGGTCTTCGTTGCTGCACGCGGGCTCTCTAGTTGTGGCGAGCAGGGGCTACTCTTCGTTGCGGTGCATGGGCTTCTCATTATGGTGGCTTCTCTTTGTTGCAGAGCATGGGCTCTAGGCACGAGGGCTTCAGTAGTTGCAGCACGCGGGCTCAGTAGTTGTGGTGCACGGGCTTAGTTGCTCTGCAGCATGTGGGATCTTCCTGGACCAGGGCTCGAACCCGTGTCCCCTGCATTGGCAGGTGGATTCTTAAGCAGTGCACCACCAGGGAAGTCCATCCCTCCCAGTTTTAATTTAACTATCCTTTTCAGGTATTATGTTCTACCTTGTATTGTCTTATGTCTGAACACTTTTGATTATTTAAACATCTAAGCATCTAAATTCCAAATTCTAAAAATTCATAGCATTGTTAATATTTCTCCATGTTAAGAAATGTGCTTTAATATATTTAAAGATAACCTGGGTCAAACAGTGATCCTCTGTATCTTATAATGTCTATTTCTGCTTTTACAGCATACCAGTGGCTGCTGGCCACAAGCTTCAATCAAAGGCAATTTTCCTCTCTCTGCTTAGCTCTGGTTCCCAGGCAGCAGAAAGAATAACTCTGAAGCTTTCCCATTTTTGTAATAAAGAGGCACTTCAAATGCTAGTGTCCTGTTCATCATTATAATTCATCTTACATTTTTCCCCTTCCCTGCACCCTCCCAGGTAGATGATGATTGGTTCATGGTAAAGCTGAAGTGCCTGTTTTGTCCCTGGGTCTACAAAGAATGAACTCTGCAAGAGTAATCTTTCTTATTTTCTCTACGGAGTAAATGGTTGTTGGATTATATATGACTCCAAAACATCTATAGACATCTATACAGAATATGATTAGTACAGCCAAGACTTACAAGACATACCATTAAATGCACCTCACTTCAGACCGACTGATACATTAAAAAAAAAGGCAGCTGACAGGGAGTCTATATGAGTTTTCATGTTAAGCTATATTTATTCACAATTTGATTTTCTGTTCTTGGGGAATTGCAAATTTTGTTTGAAATTGTAGCTCTAACCTAATAAACCATATATAATCTCTGTAAAACCAATGTAAAATGAAAGTGAGCTCTATATACAAATACTTATTCATTCTCTGTCTTGTTCTTTCTTCTCTCCCTTTCTTCATGTCTCCTTTAAAAACCTAGTAATATTTCCAATCATTTTATTAATGAGCTCTGATCCATCCAATTCATAAAGGTATACTGAATGTCTGTTATGTATCAGGCCCTCTTCAGGGCACCAGGGACCATGTGACAAACAAAACTCAGTTCCTGCCCTCATGGAAATTACATTCTAATGAGTACACATGTCATCTTGGTTTTTCTATTCATAATACATATTTATTTACAATACATTTAACAAACTTTTACTGAACACTTACTATGAGCCAGGCATAGTTCCAAATGCTGGAGACAGAGTGGTGAATAAAACCAACAAAAATCCCTACATTCTTGGAACCTGCATTTAGTGAGAGAAAACTGATAATGAGCAAATAAATAAAGTATAAAATATGTAAGCGGTATGTAAGCGCCATGGAGAAAAGTAAATAACGGGAAGAGAAATAAGGATTGCTATGGAGTGCAATTTAAATAGGATGCTTGAAGTTGATGAGGAAGAGAATGATGCAAGCATCTGAGCTAAGAACATTCCAGGGAGACATACAGCAGGTGCAAGGGCCCTGAGGCAGGAGAGTGTCTGGCTTTTTCAAAGGGCAGCTATCAAGCCTTTTAGGACTGACGATTACAGGTATATAATTCCTACAGTTTTATCAAGGAAACTAATAAAAATATCAGGAGACCACAAAGCATTGTTTAAAAAAAAAAGTATGCCTTGAAAATGGACCAGAATTTGGATGCCAACACTCACACTTAGAAGCTGTTTAACCTTGGCAGTTGCTCAATTCCTCTGAGCGTCTGTAAATTGAGGAAAATCATTACACCCGCCCCATACAGTTACAGAGGAAAAGGGAATATTACCTGTAAGATGCCCTACATGGTCCCTATGCTCAACGGATGTGAGCTAATATTATGAATAAATAACTTAGAGATAGATGTTCATTTACACAAGGATCTGGCCAAAAGCCATATATGAGGGATATTATTTTTACATATATCTTTCTTTGGGCCATCCTGGGGTTTTTTGGGGGGGAAGAGAGGGGTCAGAGGGCAAGGAAATCCTTCTGGGTTTCATGAATAGGACATTGAGCACTGTATTAATTTCACCTTGGGCTGCTGATCACCTGAGTCACACTTTCCCAGACTTGGTTTTGTCCTTCCAGTAGCAACACATTTCCACTTCGTAAAAATGAGATTTGCCCTTTGTTAATAAAATTCTACTGTATCTCAAATCAGAATTCTAAAGTGTATTAGTTTTTAAATGGTTAAATCATTTCTTCAATAGTTTAACTTCTTTTAGGCAGAGAGCATGCGAGAGGAGAACCATTATTAAACACTCAAAAGGAAAAAAAAGTCTCTCAAAGCAGGACCGGCTGTTTAATAAATAATCCATTGAATTCTTGCAGCCCTTTCTTCCAGATAAAAAGCAGCAGCAAGGCCTGTTAAAGAGACCCATCACGGCAAAATCCACACCCAACAGAAAGTGCTTAACAGAGTGAGATGACAGCACAAAGGGCTGGAAGAAGCTCATCTTTGTAGAGAGAACAAAGATGTCTCTGGCAATTAGAAGCACATTTGTCTGCTTAACTGTGCTCGATGGGAAGTCAGGGGAAACTGTAGTGTTTGGGGTGCTGCTGGGGTGCCCTTGCTCCAAGGCAGGTGGCGGGAGCACCTTAGTGGAGGAGAAAATAACGATCAAATCAGCTAGCTTGGTATGGGACTATTTTAAATGCATTACAGCGTAATTGTGGTCTCATGATTTTTATTACCCAGCTGTTCTAATGTGTTATCTTTATCTATTATATGGATATGTTCTTGTATGCTGATGTTGAGATAAGCCTCAATAGAAGTAAAATTGTAAAACAAATTCATCTCCTGGGGACTTTCATTCATCTGGCAGCCAAGACCCTTCAGATCTAGGACTGTTCTCCCATTTTAGAGTCTCTTGTTTCTACTTTCACATCTGTACCCTACACTCTGGCCAGACCAACAAGTTTGTGGTCTCCAAATAAGACATGCCCTCTGAGAGTTTCAGCAGCTGTTTCCCCTCCTGGTCGCCCTCCTCCCACCCACTAGTATGCTGTCTTGCCAGGTACACATCTACCATCAGGAGGCCCTCCCACACCTCCCCACACAGAGTTCCTTGTTCCCTGCTTTTCCCCATGGTACTCAGTGCCACATTTTCCTCAGAGCTCAGAACCCCATAAGCCCTGTAACTATTTACTCATGTCTCCCCATGAGACTGGAGATAGTCACCTCCCTGTGCCAAGATCTAGCATAACCTTCACACAGAGAGAGCCTCAGTCAATATGTAAATGAATTAATCAATCAATGAATATAAATTAATGTATAAAATCTATCTCTGTAAAATAATACGGTGCCTTTGGTTTGTCTTTATCCTTCCTTAAATTGGCATTAGCACTAGCAATTCCTAGAGGTAAAGATGCTGTACGCTGTTTGGTCTGGGCATTTGAGGACCTGCGATACTGCTATCTTTTCCCATTCACCCAAAAAACAGAAAGACCAGGTCAGAAGCTGCTATCAGGGAGGGGTCTGGGACAGCGGGGCCAAAGCCAACCCTTTCTTTTCTGAATAGGTTTGAAAAAGCTCATTTGTGAAATGGAACAGAATTCAATCTGTAGTAATTGAGTTGTCCCATTCTGTTCACTGAAAAAAAATGTGTATCCAAGTCTTCAATAGATTGGTATAAATTATCAAATATACAAAATAATACAATTTCAGATGTAGGACTGCTAAAATGAATAACTTCAGGTCAAGAATGAAAGTCTTGAAAAGTGAAGGATAAAGGCATTCACCCGAAATCCAATCTGACTCAAGTGTAGCTCTCAAGCCTCAGCCCCTGAGAGCACATGGCAGCTGGTAAGCAGATGTCGGGCACAGACATTAGAGGCCAGCTCAGAAACACCACCCCAACAATGTGTCCTAAAACTGGGAAAGCCACTGACTGCTCTGGTGAAGTAGAGGGACTTCCTCAACACAATCCTTCCTCACTCCAGAGAAAAGTATTAGAAAAGGGGCCAAGGTTTAAAATGTTAGCTCTATTGACCACCCTGTTTTTCAGTCTACCCAAAAATCCTGGTGGTCTTAGTATTTCACATAAAAATATTTATTCAATATCTGCCCCCAAGTGCAAGCCCTGTGATGCCACCACCACGTGGTTGCCCTCTGCCCAGGAGGGGCTGTAAGTCTAGTAAGGGGAGACAGACAAATGAACAAGGTTAACGTAGTAACATGCCCTGGAAAACATTATAGAGTGGGTTCAAGTTGCTGTGGGGCCATTAAGAAAAACTCAGATATTTCATCAGGGTGGCTTAGAGGGTCAGGAAAGGTCCAAAGAGGAGACACGTCCAGAATGTAGGTTTGAGAAATGATGACGGTTGCTACAGAGCAGGGCTCGGGTGGAAGTAGGGTGTGGGTGGGTGAGGGGGTGCCACAAGGCAAGGTTTGCTCTCCAGGAGGGTATGTTTAGGGGACGTCCAAAAGTCGACGGGAATAGAGCACTGAGTGTGTGGGAAGAGGAGCTGGAGTAGGTAAGAGGCTGGGTGGGTAGGTGAGCCTGATATTTAAGGCTTCCACGTGCCAGACTGGCGGGGTCTGGCCTCTTGCCTATAGGTGGTGGCAGTCCCTTAAAAGGATCAAAAAGGTGAGAGGGCTCAGAAATGAAGGAATTTATTGTGACTTCCCTGGTGGCGCAGTGGTTAAGAATCCGCCTGCCAATGCAGGGGACACGGGTTCAAGCCCTGGTCTGGGAAGATCCCACATGCCACAGAGCAACTAAGCCCGTGCGCCACAACTACTGAGCCTGCGCTCTAGAGCCCGTGAGCCACAAGTACTGAGCCCACGTGCCACAACTACTGAAGCCCACACGACTAGAACAGGTGCTCCACAAGAGAAGCCACTGCAGTGAGAAGCCCGCACTCGCTGCAACGAGAAAGCCCGCATGCAGCAACGAAGACCCAATGCAGCCAAAAATAAATAAATAAATAATGAATTAATTAAAAAAGAAAAGAAATTTCTTTACTTTTTAATTCACATGTCAGCCATTGGCCCCAGACTCTCTTTAATAATAAGAATTTGAGGTAAGCAAGCACTTGTGCTAAGCACCAGAAGCTTCCAATACCTGTGACTCATTTCCACTCACTTCTTTCTGTCCTATTTAACCTGCCTGACACCTATATGCGCTTTTTTTTGACCTAAATTTTCCTTCATTTTATTTTTCTAGATAACAAAATTCTCTATTGAACAGTTTTTCAAACCAAACCTGTATATAAATTTTTTTTTCAGCATATGAAAAACATACAAATGGTTTAACAGAACCAAGCATTGTTTAGCTGGCTGACAACATAGAGCCCTGTGGAATAAGCCATGATACCATACATTAGTTAATCAATAGAGTTTTTATCCCTCTCTCCCTTTTTTTTTTAAACATCTTTATTGGAGTAGGACACAGGGAGGGGGAAGGACAAGATGGGATGAAGTGAGAGAGATGCATTGACATAAATACACTACCAAATGTAAAATAGATAGCTAGTGGGAAGCAGCCGCATAGCATAGGGAGATCGGCTCAGTGCTTTGTGACCACCTAGAGGAGTGGGATAGGGAGGGTGGGAGGGAGACACAAGAGGGAGGGGGTATGGGGATATATATATACGTATAGCTGATTCACTTTGTTATGCAGCAGAAACTAACACAACACTGTAAAGCAATTATACACCTATATGCTTTTAATTGTCTGAGATATTTGACTAGCTCAGCACCAAACCTGTCCCTTCCCTGCATGATGGTATGGTATCCGATTTGGTCATGGAATATTAGAGAAGATTTATCTTCCTCCTTTTGCCTCAACACCCAATGACATAACTTAAAGACTACTATGCTAAAACCTTGGCATGATTTTCAAACCCTCACATTTCACTAACTCTGAGTCCAGCTTGCTCCATAATATATCCAAATCCATGTACCAGGCATTTTATCCCTAGATGCACCTGCATCAGCATTAACTGGCCCCAGCCCAGACTTCCTGGATAAAGATGAATGGGAATTAGGGCCTGGGATTCTGCATTACAGCAAGGTCCCTAGGAGGTTTTTAATCTCACTGATGTATGCAACCAACTTATCTAGATTTAGGTGAACTTATGGAAAAATATAGCCTCCTGAGTATTTTGAAAGTGAGTGGCTCCAAATGAAGTAAAAATGATTTAGGCATTTTAGGGAAAAACAGGTTTATAGTGCCCCAAAATATGAAGTTCCTAAGCTGAAGACATATTATAGTAACTGCTATAAAAGCTTGTGTGTTGTTTTGTCAAATTAAATGATCCTTTGGTATCTCACTTCACCCTCCCTCACTACCCTCACTTCTTTTTTTTTTTCCAGGATTTGTGGCAATGCCTTTTTTTTTTTTTAAACATCTTTATTGGAGTATAATTGCTTTACAATGATGTGTTAGTTTCTGCTTTATAACAAAGTGAATCAGTTATACATATACATATGTTCCCATATCTCTTCCCTCTTGCGTCTCCCTCCCTCCCACCCTCCCTGTCCCACCCCTCTAGGTGGTCACAAAGCACCGAGCTGATCTCCCTGTGCTAGGCGGCTGCTTCCCACTAGCTATCTATTTTACATTTGGTAGTGTATGTATGTCCATGCCACTCTCTCACTTTGTCCCAGCTTACCCTTCCCCCTCCCCATATCCTCAAGTCCATTCTCTAGTAGGTCTGTGTCTTTACCCTCACTTCTGATGTTGAAGTTACTGACTTGACACCTCTTCTTTCCAATGTCAGTTTCTTTTACCAGAAGCCTTAATTGAAAGCATCAGGAAAGCACTGGTCTCTATTCTCTCATGGCAAAAGTCACCTATTCAGGAGGCTGTCGTTAACTCAGTCGTATACTCTTGGCTCAGCTAGCCAATAAATAAGCATGGGTGGGCATTAAGGGGGGTTAGGAGCTGTGAGTGACTGGGAGAATAAAGAACCTGGACCTTGGGGGGATGGGTTGGAATTCACTGAGAATGAGGAACGTGGGAGGACCCTGAGAGCTCATGCAAAGGACGCGCCCTGGCCAGGGGAGGACTGAGAGTATTGACCTTAAGATAGAATGTGGCATAATGGGAGTTAACAGAAAATTTAATATTGTTCAGGGTTCAAAGAAGCCTTTTTCTTTGTGGAATGAAAATGAAGCTATTTCACTGGATATAAAAAATGGAAATATTTCTGACTGTCCCTGTGTATTTTTAGCTGTCGAGATGAGATGACTATCTTATAACCATAGTTAATGCATGATTTTCAATGGTTCAGATTTTCCATGTTGCAGACTTGGGTATGACATTTTGGGATCTCTTTGTGTTGAGAGAAGATAGATGTCTTTCTTTGTTAATGATTTAGAATAAATTTTATCTGAGTTCTAACAGATTTTCTTCTTTTTGAAGACACTTTTTACTTTCTAAAATGACAAAGGAGGAGAAAAAATAGGGTTAGAAGGCATTTCAAAGCCATCTTGTCCAGTCCCCTTCCCACCTATTTCCTTTTGAGCCATTTCGGACGCTAATTTGTTTGGACACAAATGCCATGACATGCAAACAGAACATCCAAGTCTGGGTTGCTCCAGACACCCAGACACAAGAGGTGTTAAAATGAGGAACACATGAGGTCTTGAGCATAGAACATGTCAAGGCAAAAAGGCATAAAAATACTAGTTTACTGATTTTAAAGAGTTCATGCTCACTTCCAAGAACTGTGGTAAAAGGGCATCACTGTGTGATCAGTCATTCCAACAGACTGATACAATTTGGTATGCATCTTCGCATAGCACGATGTTGGGACATTGGGAACGATTTTATTTTGCAGTTCAACAAATGTGTATGAAAGATTTTTAAAGGCATTTTGGAAGGAGCCGATTCATATTAGATAAAAGACACTCTCATATTCTGCTTGCAGGAGGATAAATCAGACAAATTCATGAGATTATAAGCTTTGTGAGGATGGAGACTGTGTGTCTCATTCGCATGATTTTTCTTTAGTGCCTACTGCTGCCTGAAAATAACAGGTGCTTTAAAATATCTGCTAAATAAATATATAAATCAATGGGAGTTCGGCTCTAAGTTTGGACCCACCATTTCGCCTTTAGAAAGCTATTCTAAAGAAATAAACATGGATGAGATCAAAGACTTGGCTCTGCAGATTCTCATCATCATGCTGTTAGTGATGTCCGAAAGTGTATGAGGGATAAATGTAAAAACTGGGGGGGGGAGTAAATTATGGTACATCTGTGTAATGGAGTACTAATGAAGTTATTAAAACGGTATTATATAAAAGTATCTAATGACAGGAAAAGATGAAATAGGTTGATAAAAGTAGATTACCAACCTTTAACAACTACAATATTTATCAAAAATGACTGTAGCATTTACCACAGGGTCCTGTAATATTTCCTTATTTTTGTTTATTCTCTACTTTCTATCAAGAATATGTATTATATATATTTGTAGCAATAAAATATTATTAAATGTATAATACAATTAAAAATTTTCCCCCTCTCTCTACCTCTCACCTGAAAACTACACCATGATACCTGAAATTAATACCTCCACTGATTAAGCTGTATCAGAGGTCATTAATCAATTCCTTAGTCATTATTAGTTTCTGTTTAGTTTATCAATAGTTTAAAAACAATTCCAAGAAAGACTAAGAGTGTTTAAAAGGTACAAAGGGGCAGATGTTTTAATTTATATTAAGAAATGGCATTTCTGAAGTCAATTAAAAATTTTGGTGTCACTGGGAAGCATAGTAAACCAAAATTTAATCAAGCAAAAGGAGGTCTGACTGTAATTCAGAATGCTGAGGAAGGGAAGACTCCACTTTGTGTGGCATGTGCTAAGAACACCCACTCTGGTCAGCCAGGATCTGAAGTCCCCACCTACAGGATGATGACTCCGGTGGGGAGACATGGCTGTGAAGACCACTGTTAAGATACCTGGTGACTATGTGGGAGGATCGCTGTGCTCAGACCAATGAAATGGATGCATCAGCACCAATGGCCATCCGTTCTTATCAGATGGCATTAAGCTCACTGGCCTCGTCAGCTGGGGCTATTGTAACAAAGTGCCATAGACTGGGTGGCTTAAACAACAAACACTTCCTTCTCACATTCTAGAGGCTGAAGAGTCCACGATTAAGGAGCCGGCAGGTTCTGTTTTTGGCGAAGGCACTCTTCCTAGCTGTAGACAGCCACTTTCTCCCTGTGCGCTCACAGCTTTTCCTCATTGCATACGAGAGAGGAAGTTTTGGTGCCTCTTCCTCTTGCGGTGAGAGTACTAATCCCGCCATGAGGGCTCCACCCTCACGACCTCATCCAACCCTATTTACCTTTCAAAGGCCCCACCGTCTAACATCATCACACTGGGGGTTAGGACTTCAACTCATTAATCTGGGGGGATGTAAACATTCAGGCCATAGCACTCACCCTTCTTTTTGCTACTTTCTAGTCAGTTGTAGTTGAAAATACAACTCTGAGGAAGGGATGAATGAATTTTGCACAATGGGCACAGAACAAAGTCTAGGGTATGGAGCTGGCTGGTGTACAGCAGAGAGCAGGGAAGGAAGGAAGCCACTGCCTGGGAAAAGTAGGAGGTAGCTTTATTGAGGACCTTGTCGGTGCCAAGCATGGATACTTGCATCATTTGTTCCAAACCTCACATCATTTCTATAGCTGGAATTATGGTTTTTATGGTCCACATTTTACCCATGAGTAAAACAAGGCTCAAACAGGTTCGGTCCCACAGGTAAGAAGCAGTGGAATTGAGTTTAGAACCTAGAGCTGGCTGGCTCCAAAGCTAGTGCTCTTTCCACTTAATAATGTAAATCGTTGGAACTGAATGTCTATGAGAGCAGGGATCTTCGTCTGTCTTGTTTACCGATGTATACCAAGCATTTAGAACTATCCACATCGTGAGTGTTCAGAACGCGTTTGCTGAATGAATGAACAAATGAATTAATCAGGACAAAACTACAACTGGCATGGAAACATCAACAGTCTTACATCTTTATTCTTGAGCTGAGTCTTCACAGACATTGCAGCTTGAACTCATCAAAAATGGGTGGCTGTGTCTTGGTTTGCCAAGTGTTCAGAAATGACGAAGCACACATATCTCAATATTGTTCACAAATATAATTAATTGCTAAAAGATGACTTGGCTAGAGAAGTATTCATTCTGGTTGGAGGGATGATTCCCATCTGACAGTGATAACGGGCCACTCTGCAGACTCTTTTTCTCCTGAGGCGGCTCATTCAGACTTTCACCTGTCCTCCCTGCAGCTGCCCACTGGGACAGGACTGCAGCCAAGCAGAGTTAAGTCCAGGGCAAGCTGCCATCACTGATGCAGCTGACCTTATGTCTTCCTCCTTTGCAGCTGGCTTTACACTTTTTATTTCAGCCCTGTCCTTGAATATGGTTCAAGCAAAAGTGGTTTAACATTTTAGTCAGTCCCTAATTCAGCACATTCTCAATTCAATTTAAACGAAGCCAAACATTATTTATAGTCATCTCGCATAAGCAGCTCCTCCAAGCAACTTCATTGGAAATATTCCCCCATGCAATTTCTATTAGAGACTTTAGGACTATAGGAAAGACCAGAATTGACCGAATTCTGATAGATTAGTTCTCCTATATGTGTCTAGGACAAGGCTAGACCTCTCCAACTGCATACATTTGCTTTGGGCACCTAGAATCAATACCAAGAGCAAATTTTCTTTATGCCTCTGGATGCCGAAACACAACTCAACTGTGAACAAAGCACTTGAACTCTATAAGCTTCAATTCCCTATTCTATCAGTTAGGGCCAAGATAACCTTATAAAGTTCTTGTCAGCATTAAATGAAATAATGCAGTGCCTGGAGTCCTCTCATTACAGGAACAGTCATCAAGACCCTGAGAGGACACATGGCTTCCTCTATTACACAGCAGTAGGTGGCACCTCTGGAATTAGTACCCAAGTCTCCCAACTCTGTGTCCACTTGTCATCCTGTTACACTTCCCAGTTTTAGACAGGAATTAGAGCACATTTTGTACCTTTTCCTGGCAATTTTCAATCTAAAAAGCTGATCCAGTATTTTTTTATAGAAAGAATAATATACAAATTATATTTAAAATAACTTTGTTCTTTACTCTCAGGATGTTGAAATAGAGTCGGCCCTCCGTAACCAATTCAAGTAATATTTTGGATCAATGCAGATCCAAAATATTACTTAAAAAGAAATCCTAGGAAGTTCAAAAAAGCAAAACTTGAATTTGCCATGCTCTGGTTAACTATTTACATAGCATTTACACTGTATTTACAACTATTTACATAGTATTTACATATTAGATATTTTAAGTAATCTAGAGTTTATTTGAAGTAAATGGGAGAATGTGCTTAAGTTATATGCAAATATTATGCCATTTTACGTAAGGGATTTGAGCATTCACAGATTTATTTAGTCATCCTTGGGCAGTCCTAGAACCAATCTTCTGCAGATACCAAGGGACAACTGTACTTCACCCCCCCCTCATTTATTAGTCATAATATGAGCCTGGAGTATAATTATTATTTGTGTTTTTCATGGGATAGTAACTTGTCCTTAACTCAGAAAGTAGACATATAGAACTTTTCTTATTTTCCTACAAGAAAAAAAGCTGTGATTTTTTTTTTTTTAATTCAAATAAATGATTCCTAAGCCTGAACCTGCATTAGGGTAAATTTGTACTGCCAGATATTTTAGTAATTATTTTCATTCAATCAAAATATTACTCTAGGGACTTCCTTGGTGGTCCAGTTGGTAAGACTCCGTGCTCCCAATGCAGGGGGCCCGGGTTCGATCCCCGGTCAGGGAACTAGATCCCTCATGCATGCTGCAACTAAGAAGCCCACATGCCACAACTAAAGATCCCACATGCCACAACGAAGATCCTGTGTGCTGCAATGAAGACCTGGCACAGCCAAAAATAAAGAAATAATTTTTTAAAAAGAATATGGTTATCTTTAAAAAAATTATTATTCTAATAGGCTCACAAGAAATGGCTTTTAGTTAATAATAAAAAGAATCCATCATGGACTGTTCAGTTTTGTTGGTGGTCAGCATCACTGCAGAATTCCCAAATGAAGTGCCAAGTCACTTAGCATTTGAAATCATCAAGGAAATTCAAGGAACACAGGAACAGGATAAACATGAAAGTGGCTGCCAAGGATGATCATCTGTGGAGCTCTCAACGCTGCCCTGGACTTTGCAACTAGCAACGGTGCCCTCATATCTGAAGGGTAGTCTGTTAACATAGTCAGCAAGTAGATAGTGCTCTGAGGTTAGACAGGCCTGGATTCAAACCCTGGCTGTGCTTCTAACTAGCCCTATGACCTTGAGCAAATAAGCATTTAAATGCCAGTTTCCACACTCCTAATGGGGATTATACTGGTAGTCTTACAGGGTTACTATGAGAATTAGATGAGATAATATGAGATAAAACTTAAGGAACCTGTTAGCATGTGGCAAGTGCTCAAGAAATGCCATTATGTTTATTTATTTGATGTTTGTTTGTTTAAATAGCTGCTAAATACCAGGCTGGTTATAAATCCAGCTAGTATGTTCATGAAACACTGATGGATGACCTCCAACCATCCTGCCCAGGTGGTTGGACAGGATGAACTTCCTGCTCCAGAGTCCTACCAATGCTCGCTGACTTTATGGAGTGCCGCCTCCAGCATTTGAAAGGTGTTGTGGCACCAACTAGTATCAATTTACTTTTTGCTGGTAACTTATTAGCTCTTGCTGGGGCAAGTCATTTAAACTCTGAATTCTGGGTTTCCTCATCTGTGAAAATGAGGAAAGTCTCTGAGAGATGTTCTGAAGATTGATCAAAATAATACATACAAAGAACCTAGAACAGTGAAAACATGGTTAAGCTTTGTCAAGCCCTCTTCCAATCTTTTATTAGCATTATAATAAGAGTCACACCTGCATTATTTCTTTAATGCTTTCAACCATCAAATATCATGACTATTTTACAGGAGAGGAAATGAAAGCTCAGAAAGGTTAATTTCCATATCCGAGGACACATAGCTAATAAGCACCAGGACTAGAAACTGAACCCATTCTGTCTCACTCCAAAGGAAAGTGCACATTACCATCTCCTTAGACCACCTCCCCTGGGTCACAGTTCAATTCAGTGTCTACAATAGTAGATTCACTAGGCCTTTGACTGATTCTCTAAATTGTGTCCTCTACAAAATTTCTTCAGTCTGAAACCAATATCAATCTTTGGACCAGCGGAGGGTGTGCACCAGGACTTTCTCACTCTAAGTCTAGTCACAGTATTAAGTATAAAAGATGTGTCGGACTTCCCTGGTGGTGCAGTGGTTGGGAATCCACCTGCAAGTACAGGGGACATGGGTTCAAGCCCTGGTCAAGGAAGATCCCACATGCCGTGGAGCAACTAAGCCCGTGAGCCACAACTACTGAGCCTGCGCTCTAGAGCCCATGAGCCACAACTACTGAAGCCCGTGTGCCTAGAGCCTGTGCTCCACAACAAGAGAAGCCCACGCACCGTAACGAAGAGTAGCCTCTGTTCGCCACAACTAGAGAAAGCCCGTGTGCAGCAACGAAGACTCAACACAGCCAAAAATAAATAAATAAAATTTTAAAAGATAAAATATGTGTCATTCCCTTAGTCTGGGTATGTGAAATACATCATTATCGTATTATATCTAACAACTAATCTATTATGGACATGCTGGGAAGGGGGTCTCTGGAACTGCTTTCAAAATCAGTGTAGCACCAGGATGCACCCCCCACCACACACACACACACACACACACACACACACACACACACACACACACACACACAACACTACAAGGACTAGGGACTGGTTGAACTCATGGAAAATGGTACTTGCAGAAAGCAAATGCAATTTACTAGAGCTCTGGGAATCAGCTAAATTTCCTCTAAAAATCCTTCAGCATTTAGGATAAATAACAGGTTGTAGGATAATGAAAAGGTAAAATCTTCCTTCTACTGTGGAAAAATGTCACTATCTATCACTGGTGGAGAATGGGAAGGGCTTACACTACATAAAAGATGTTCCTGTGTTCTTAGCTTGCTTCAGTTTGGAGCACAGCAGTGTCTGTTTTGACCAGAGGAGTTTTCCCCCCTCCCCTTTGTACCCGCTGGCAGGAAAAAGATGGAGTTCTTTGGAGAAACACTGTGCTGAAATTGTCTCGATATATTAGGCTGAAATGTCTTATTGAAACTTATAGCTCCATAAAACCTGAATTAAAGTATGAGTACTACCTGATCCATCTTCCTGGAGAAGGACAACATTTTTCCTGGTCATTTCAAATCTCTGCTGTTTTTCCAGCAATCTAATTTGGAAGCTTTGATTGCAAACAATCAGTAAGAATTGGGCCTCTGTGGTTCTGGGTCCAGCCACACAGCCATAGCTTACTCTGACAGCTTAGAATCCATCAAATGGAAGATTGTGGAAGGGTGGCCATTAATCCCCACAGGGCTTCCTTTTCCAAAAAGTTTTAGTTCTGGCATTAACACCTTGGTTCGGGATATTGTATGCAGCCAGCTGGAATGACCAGGCAAACCCCTGCAGGGTGTGTACACATTATGTGCATTGGTATAATATTACTCCCTGTAAAGGTGGAGTGAAACATTACCAAGTATAAGCTATAAACTGTATGTAATTTAACAAATATCTGATGACTACCTACTAGCTCTGATACCAACCAGGGTTCTTGGCCTTCCCAAATCAATAGAAATTGACTAGAGGCCAGACAAGAAATCCAGGCAAGGCTTTACAGGGGCCCCTGCTATAGCAGGGGGGAGCGAGAACAAGCAACAGGTTCCCTTGTTCCCTCCCTGAGGGGGGGCGAGCTGGTTTCTTATATGGGGTGAGGGTAGTGGTGTGTCCAGGGGTCGGGCTGGAGGAGTGGCTTAGATGTTTTGCCCACCCCTTTGGTGGTGTTGAGTGCAGGGGAGCATGTGCAGTACCCTACTTTTGCTCCTGACACCCTGTTTTTGCTCCCGGCTCTTCAGCAGTGGCAGTTGGGTTTTGGGGTCTTTATGCATCTTTTTGTCCAGAATTTGCACCCACTGTATATGCATGCAGTTAGTTTTAGTCACATTTAGTTTCTTTGTAATTTGTAGCTCAAGGAGACATTTGTCCCGGTGCAAGCACTGCATGCAGCAAAGAGTCCCAGGTCCCAGCCTGTCTCAGCTGTACCCTACCTATTAGATGCGTGAGCACTTGAGAAAGCTACCTAACTTTCCCAATCCTCAGTTTTTTCAAATATAAGATGGAGATAATAGAGCTCCTCATAAAGTTCTTGTGTGGCTTAAATGAGATGATCTGTGTACATAAATTAATACTCGTAAGTGCTTAGAATAATACATGGCACATGGTAAACGCCATACAAATGACTGTTCATTAAATAAAATGCTTAGTCTAGCATTTAGTCTAGTGCCTGGCAGATAAAAAGCACTCAATAAATGTTTGGTGTTATTCTTAATTTTCATCATCGTCACTGTCTCAAGCACTATGTTAGGCATAATGAGAAGAAACAAAGATTAAAAACATATAGTTCTTCCTCTTAAGGAGCTTCCCTTTAGTGGGGGAGCAAAACATGCAGCATGTGAGAATGCATCCTACTGGTCACTGACCCTGAACAAGACTATGACAGCCCCTCCCCAACCCTGTTAGCTCCCAAAGACAATAATTAGCTGTAATACGATGACAGCACCCCTCAAATAACTAGATGTAGGACGTGATATATCTTTCATGTTTCATGGTGATAACAGAAGTGCAAAAAACAATGGACAAGAAAGGGAGAAAAAGATTAATTCTGACATTATCAGGAGATACTTCAAGGAAGAGGTGGCATTTAAGAGAGTCTTTCAAAGATGACAAGAATCAAAACATACTGTCACGCTGGGATTTCTTTTTCTAGCTATTATGGAGTTACTGGATTTCAGAAGACCCTCCCACTGAAAACAACTATAAAACTGGACAAAATATATGAGGCAACTGTTTACAGACACAGGCTGACAAGCATTGAAATTCTGTGATCCTTAAGGGAAGGAGAACTTATGAGGTGAGTCCCATGACAGCCCTAGTCATCTGCGTAGGAATGATTTCCTGACCACTGCACACTGAGCTAGAGTACAATCAGAGCATGGCAATCCCACTGGGCTGAGGAGAAAGAGATCACAGTTTGGGCATCTGGAGCTACTGAAATCTGAAGAGCAGAGTCCATATATGTGGGAATTCTGCAGGAACGTGCCCTGCAAGCCTCTTGAGAGTTTTCCACAAGGTTTTAGCTGAACACTGCTCTGTGATTATATCAGTAGTAGACAAAATGAGACATACGGCTGCTACAGAGTCAAAATATAAAAAAAAAAAAGATAATAGCAGTCAAGCATACTAGAGGACATTGGTCAAATCTAGCCTAAGAGGACAAAATTCATTAACACCTCAAGAGCATCCCAGATATTCAGCTGAGACACAAGAAAGGCTGAGTCTAAAAAGTAAAGACTGCATCCTAAAATAAAGTATATTCAAGACCTATCCTAACTAAAGCCTAAGACCAGGACCTGACAAGATCAAAAAGGGAAGATAAAATTTGGAGGCTGAGTCTCACCAAGTTAGAACAGCTAAGAAAACACCTCAGGCTTTTCACAGATCCACCCTAAATAAATTATAAAATCAAGTCTACACAGGTTGAAGGTGATCAACCAGTAAGTGAATCGCCAAATGGAACAAAAATTAACACTCCTCAGAGGAAGATTTCAGACTCCAGAGTTGCTTAAACATATCATTACCAATATCCAGCACACAATCAAAACTTACACACCCAAGGCAGGGAGGTGGGGGAGGAAAAATGGGAATGTGTGACCCATACTCAGTAAAGAAGCCATCAATAAAAACCAGCTCCAGATGTTGAATTCAGCACACAAAGATGTTAAAACACACATGATATGTTTAGAGAATTAAATAAAAATACGTTTAAAGAATAAAACAAATACTGTCTTAATAACTTTAACTCTTATTAGAAAATAAAATCCATTCTTATCAGTTGGCACCAAGCACTGTTAAGAGAACCAAAAGACAAGCCACAAATTGGGAGAAAATATTTTCAAAATATATATCTGATAAAGGACTTGTATTCCAAATGTACAAAAGACTCTGAAAACTCAACAATAAGAAAATAAACAACCAAATTAAAAAGTAGGCAAAAATTAGAATACCAAAGATTTACAAATAACAAATAAGCATAATAAAATATGTTTAGGGACTTCCCTAGTGGCGCAGTGGTTAAGAATACGCCTGCCAATGCAGGGGACATGGGTTCAAGCCCTGGTCTGGAAAGATCCCACATGCCGCGGAGCAACTAAGCCCATGTGCCACAACTACTGAGCCTGTGCTCTAGACCCCATGAGCCACAACTACTGAGCCCACACGTCACAACTACTGAAGCCCGCGTGCCTAGAGCCCGTGCTCCACAACAAGAGAAACCACTGCAATGAGAGGCCAGCACACTGCAACAAAGGGTAGCCCTCCACTTGCCGCAGCTAGAGAAAGCCCACGTGCAGCAACGAAGACCCAACGCAGCCAAAAATAAATAAACTAATTAAGTAAAAAGAACACAAAAGAGCATTAAGTTTAAAAACAAGAAAAAAAAAGAAACGAAAATATGTTTAACATCATATGTCATTAGGGAACTGAATATTAAAACAACAGTAAGATACCACTATACACCTATTAGAGTGGCAAAAATAAAAACTAAAATTAAATTAAATTTTTAAAGCCTGACAATACTGATGGCTACTGAAGACATGGAATAAAAGAAACTCTCATTCATTACCGGTGAGAAATGAAAGTGGTAAAGCACTTTAGAAAACAGCTTGGCAGTTACTTACGAAGCTAGCTATAGTTACAATACAATCCAACAATTATACTTCTGAGTATTTACCAAATTAGAAACTTATATCAACACAAAAGCTACACATGAATGTTTTTAGTAGCTTTATTAATACTCACCCCAAGCTGGAAGCAACCAAAATGTCCTTCAGAGGTAAACAAACTGGTACATCCATACAATGGAGTATTATTCAACAATTTTAAAAAATGAGGGTACAGGAAACCTTCAAGAAGGTGGAGGAGTTAGACGTGGCGATCACCCTCCTCTCCACAAATACATCAGAAATACATCTACATGCGGAACAACTCCTACAGAACACCTACTGAACGCTGGCAGAAGACCTCAGACTTCCAAAAGGCAAGAAACTCCCCAGGTATCTGGGTCCAGACATTTTACCGGACTCCCTCCCGGCTAGCTATGGTGCACCAACCCCCTTCAGGCTGTGATATTATCCACCAATGATAATAACGGCTAAATACTAAACAAAGATAAACAAAACCAAAACCAAATTACATGCAGAAAGCAAACCCCAAGTCTACCGTTGCTCCCAAAGTCCACCGCCTCAATTTTGGGATGATTCACCGTCTATTCAGGTATTCCAGAGATGCAGGGTACATCAAGTTGATTGTGGAGATTTAATCCGCTGCTCCTGTGGCTGCTGGGAGAAATTTCCCTTTCTCTTCTTTGTTCATACAAATCCTGGGGTTCAGCTTTGGTTTTGGCTCCGCCTCTGCATGTAGGTTGCCTGAGGGCATATGTTCTTTGCTCAGATAGGACGGGGTTAAAGTAGCAGCTGATTAGGGGGCTCTGGCTCACTCAGGCCGGTGGTGCCAGGGGTACAGAATGCGGGGGAGCCTGCGGCGGCAGAGGCCAGCGTGACTTTGCAACAGCCTGAGGTGCAAAAGAAAAAAGAGAAAACAGAGACAAAAGAATAGGGACGGGACCTGCCCCTCTGGGAGGGAGCTGTGAAGGAGGAAAAGTTTCCACACACTAGGAAGCCCCTTCACTGGCGGAGATGGGGGGTGGGCAGGAGAGAAGCTTCAGAGCCATGCAGGAGAGCACAGCAAGAGGGGTGCAGAGGGCAAAGCAAAGAGATTCCCGCACAGAGGATTGGTGCCGACCAGCACTCACCAGCCTGAGAGGCTTGTCTGCTCACCCGCCGGGGCAGATGAGGGCTGGGAGCTGAGGCTCGGGCTTCGGAGGTCAGATCCCAGGGAGAGGACTGGGGCTGGCGGCGTGAACACAGCCTGCAGGGGGCTAGTGCACCACAACTAGCCGGGAGGGAGTCCGGGAAAAAGTCTGGAACTGCCTAAGAGGCAAGAGACGATTGTTTTGGGGTGCCCAAGGAGAGGGGATTCAGAGCACTGTCTAAACGAGCTCCAGAGATGGGCGTGAGCCGTGGCTATCAGCGCAGACGCCAGAGACGGGCATGAAACGCTAAGGCTGCCACTGTAGCCACCAAGAAGCCCCTGTGTGCAAGCACAGGTCACTATGCACACCTCCCCTCCCAGGATCCTGTGCAGCCCGCCACTGCCAGGGTCCCGTGATCCAGGGACAACCTCCCCAGGAGAACACACGGCACGCCTCAGGCTGTTGCAAAATCACACTGGCCTCTGCCGCCGCAGGCTCACCCTGCGTTCTGTACCGCTGGCTGTTGCAAAATCACACTGGCCTCTGCCGCCGCAGGCTCGCCCCGCATTCTGTACCCCTGGCACCACCAGCCTGAGTGAGCCAGAGCCCCCTAATCAGCTGCTACTTTAACCCCGTCCTGTCTGAGCAAAGAACAGATACCCTCAGGCAACCTACCTGCAGAGGCGGAGCCAAAGCCAAAGCTGAACCCCAGGATTTGTATGAACAAAGAAGAGAAAGGGAAATTTCTCCCAGCAGCCACAGGAGCAACGGATTAAATCTCCACAATCAACTTGATGTACCCTGCATCTCTGGAATACCTGAATAGAAGGCGAATCATCCCAAAATTGAGGCGGTGGACTTTGGGAGCAATGGTAGACTTGGGGTTTGCTTTCTGCATGTAATTTGGTTTTGGTTTTGTTTATCTTTGTTTAGTATTTAGCCTTTATTATCACTGGTGGATTTGTTTACTGATTTCGTTGCTCTCTTCCTTTTTTTTTTTTTATACAGACTGCAGCTTTAAATTTATTTTATTTTTATTTATTTATGGCCGTGTTGGGTCTTCGTTTCTGTGCGAGGGCTTTCTCTAGTTGCGGCAAGCGGGGGCCACTCTTCATCACTGTGCGCAGGCCTCTCACTATCGCGGCCTCTCTTGTTGCGGAGCACAGGCTCCAGACGCGCAGGCTCAGTAATTGTGGCTCACGGGCCCAGTTGCTCTGAGGCATGTGGGATCTTCCCAGACCAGGGCTCAAACCCATATCCCCTGAATTGGCAGGCAGATTCTCAACCACTGCGCCACCAGAGAAGCCCTCTTCCTTTTTTTAAAAAATGTGTGTAGATATATATATTTTTTTCCTTTTTCTCTTTTTGTGACTGTGTATGTGTATGCTTCTTTGTGTGATTTTCTCTGTATAGCTTTGCTTTTACCATTTGTCCGAGGGTTCTGTCTGTCTGGTTTTTCTTTGGTTTGTTTTTGTCTTTTTCAGTATAGTTTTTAGTATTGGCTATCATTCGTCGATTTGTCTTTTGGTTTGGATGCTCTCTTCTTTCTTTTTTTTTCTTTTCTTTATTACTTTTTAATTTTTTTATTTTGAATAATTTTTTTTATTTTAATAACTTTATTTTATTTCATTTTATTTTTTTCTTTCTTTCTTTCTTTTTTTCTCCCTTTCCTTCTGAGCCGTGTGGCTGACAGGGTCTTGGTGCTCTGGACAGGTATCAGGCTTGTGCCTCTGAGGTGGAAGAGCCGAGTTCAGGACTTTGGTCCAGCAGAGACCTCCTGGCTCCATGTAAAATCAAATGGCAAAAGCTGTCCCAGAGATCTCCATCTCAACACAAAGACCCAGTTCCACTCAACGACCAGCAAGCTACAGTGCTAGACACCCTATGCCAAACAACTAGCAAGACAGGAACACAACCACACCCATTAGCAGAGAGGTTGCCTAAAATCATTATAAAGACACAGACACTGCAAAACCCACCACCGGGCATGGTCCTGCCCAACAGAAAGACAAGATCCAGCCTCATCCATCAGAAAACAGGCGCTTGTCCCCTCCACCAGGAAGCCTACACAACCCATGGAACCAACCTTAGCCACTGGAGGGAGACACCAAAAACAACAGGAACTACGAACCTGCAGCCTACGAAAAGGAGACCTCAAACACAGTAAGTTAAGCAAAATGAGAGGACAGAGAAACACAGCAGATGAAGGAGCAAGGCAAAAACCCAACAGACCAAACAAATGAAGAGAAAATAGGCAGTCTACCTGAAAAAGAATTCAGAGTAATGATAGTAAAGATGATCCAAAATCTTGGAAATAGAAAGGAGAAAATACAAGAAACGTTTAACAAGGACCTAGAAGAACTAAAGAGCAAACAATGATGAACAACACAATATATGAAATTAAAAATTCTCGAGAAGGAATCAATAGCAGAATAACTGAGGCAGAAGAACAGATAAGTGACCTGGAAGATAAAATAGTGGAAATTACTATCGCAGAGCAGAATAAAGAAAAAAAAATGAAAAGAATTGAGGACAGTTACAGAGATCTCTGGGACAACATTAAGTGCACCAACATTCGAATTATAAGGGTCCCAGAAGAAGAAGAGAAAAAGAAAGGGACTGAGAAAATATTTGAAGAGATTATAGTAGAAAACATCCCAAACATGGGAAAGGAAATAGTCAGTCAAGTCCAGGAAGCACATAGAGTCCCATACAGGATAAATCCAAGGAGAAACACGCCAAGACACATATTAATCAAACTATCAAAAATTAAATACAAAGAAAAAATGTTAAAAGCAGCAAGGGAAAAACAACAAATAACATACAAGGGAATCCCCATAAGGTTAACGGTTGATCTTTCAGTAGAAACCCTGCAAGCCAGAAGGCAGTGGCAGGACATATTTAAAGTGATGAAAGGGAAAAACCTACAACCAAGATTACTCTACCCAGCAAGGATGTCATTCAGATTCGATGGAGAAATTCAACCGTTACAGACAAGCAAAAGCTAAGAGAATTCAGCACCATGCAACCAGCTTTAGAACAAAGGCTAAAGGAACTTCTCTAGGCAGGAAACACAAGACAAGGAAAAGACCTACAATAACAAACTCAAAACAATTTAAAAAATGGAACATACATATCGATAATTACCTTAAATATAAATGGATTAAATGCTCCAACCAAAAGACATAGACTGGCTGAATGGATACAGAAACAAGACCCGTATATATGCTGTATACAAGAGACCCACTTCAGACCGAGGGACACATACAGACTGAAAGTGAGGGGAGGGAAAAAGATATTCCATGCAAATGGAAATCAAAAGAAACTGCAGTAACAATTCTCATATCAGACAAAATAGACTCTAAAATAAAGACTATTACAAGAGACAAAGAATGACACTACATAATGATCAAGGGACCAGCCCAAGAAGAAGATATAACAATTGTAAATATTTATATACCCAACATAGGAGCACCTTAATACAGAAGGCAAATGCTAACAGCCATAAAAGGGGAAGTCGACAGTAACACAATCATAGTAGGGGACTTTAACACCCCACTTTCACCAATGGACACATCATCCAAAAAGAAAATAAATAAGGAACCACAAGCTTTAAATGATACATTAAACAAGATGGACTTAATTGATATTTATAGGACATTCCATCCAAAAACAACAGAATACACTTTCTTCTCAAGTGCTCATGGAACATTCTCCAGGATAGATCATATCTTGGGTCACAAATCAGGCCTTGGTAAATTTAAGAAAATTAAAATCGTATCAAGTATCTTTTCTGACCAAAATGCTATGAGACTAGATATCAATTACAGGAAAAAAATCTGTAAAAAATACAAACACATAGAGGCTAAATAATACACTACTTAATAACCAAGAGATCACTGAAGAAATCAAAGAGGAAATTAAAAAATACCTAGAGACAAATGACAATGAAAACACGACGGCCCAAAACCTATGCAATGCAGCAAAAGCAGTTCTAAGAGGGAAGTTTATAGCAATACAATCCCACCTTAAGAAACAAGAAACATCTCAAATAAACAACCTAACCTTACACCTAAAGCAATTACAGAAAGAAGAACAAAAAAACCCCAAAGTTAGCAGAAGGAAAGAAATCATAAAGATCAGATCAGAAGTAAATGAAAAAGAAATGGAGGAAACAATAGCAAAGATCAATAAAACTAAAAGCCGGTTCTTTGAGAAGATAAACAAAATTGATAAACCATTAGCCAGACTCATCAAGAGAAAAAGGGAGGAGACTCAAATCAACAGAATTAGAAATGAAAAAGGAGAAGTAACAACTGACACTGCAGAAATACAAAGGAACATGAGAGATTCCTACAAGCAACGCTATGCCAATAAAATGGACAACCTGGAAGAAATGGACAAATTCTTAGAAAAGCAGGACGTTCCGAGACAGAACCAGGAAGAGATAGAAAATATGAACAGACCAATCACAAGTAATGAAATTGAAACTGTGATTAAAAATCCTCCAACAAACAAAAGCCCAGGACCAGATGGCTTCACAGGTGAATTCTATCAAACATTTAGAGAAGAGCTAACACCTATCCTTCTCAAACTCTTCCACAATACAGCAGAGGGAGGAACACTCCCAAACTCATTCTACGAGGTCACCATCACCCTGATACCAAAACCAGACAAAGATGTCACAAAGAAAGAACACAACAGGCCAATATCACTGATTAACACAGATGCAAAAATCCTCAACAAAATACTAGCAAACATAATCCAACAGCACATTAAAAGGATCATACACCATGATCAAGTGGGTTTTATCCCAGGATTGCAAGGATTCTTCAATATACGCAAATCAAACAACGTGATACACCATATTAACAAATTGAAGGATAAAAACCATATGATAATCTCAATAGATGCAGAAAAAGCTTTCGACAAAATTCAACACCCATTTATGATAAAAACCCTCCAGAAAGTAGGCTTAGAGGGAACTTTCCTCAACATAATAAAGGCCATATATGACAAACCCACAGCCAACATCGTCCTCAATGGTGAAAAACTGAAACCATTTCCACTAAGATCAGGAACAAGACAAGGTTGCCCACTCTCACCACTATTATTCAACATAGTTTTGGAAGTTTTAGCCACAGCAATCAGAGAAGAAAAAGAAATAAAAGGAATCCAAATCGGAAAAGAAGAAGTAAAACTGTCACTGTTTGCAGATGACATGATACTATACATAGAGAATCCTAAAGATGCTAGAAAACTACAAGAGCTAATCAATGAATTTGGTAAAGTAGCAGGATACAAAATTAATGTACAGAAATCTCTTGCATTCCTATACACTAATGATGAAAAATCTGAAAGAGAAATTAAGGAAACACTCCCATTTACCACTGCAACAAAAAGAACAAAATAACTAGGAATAAACCTACCTAAGGAGACCTAAGTCCTGTATGCAGAAAACTATAAGACACTGACGAAAGAAATTAAAGATGATACAAACAGATGGAGGGATATCCAACAGGTTCTTGGATTGGAAGAATCAACACTGTGAAAATGACTATACTACCCAAAGCAATCTACAGATTCAATGCAATCCCTATCAAACTACCACTGGCATTTTTCACAGAACTAGAACAAAAAATTTCACAATTTGTATGGAAATGCAAAAGACCCTGAACAGCCAAAGCAATCTTGAGAAAGAAAAACGGAGCTGGAGGAATCAGGCTCCCTGACTTCAGACTATACTACAAAGCTGCAGTAATCAAGACAGTATGGTACTGGCACAAAAACAGAAATATAGATCAATGGAACAGGATAGAAAGCCCAGAGATAAACCCACGCACATATGGTCACCTTATTTTTGATAAAGGAGGCAAGAATAGACAATGGAGAAAAGACAGCCTCTTCAATAAGTGGTGCTGGGAAAACTGGACAGCTACATGTAAGAGAATGAAATTAGAACGCTCCCTAAAACCATACACAAAAATAAACTCAAAATGGATGAAAGACCTAAATGTAAGGCCAGACGCTATAAAACTCTTAGCAGAAAACATAGGCAGAACACTCTATGACATAAATCACAGCAAGATCCTTTTTGACCCACCTCCTAGAGAAGTGGAAATAAAAACAAAAATAAACAGATGGGACCTAATGAAACTTAAAAGCTTTTGCACAGCAAAGGAAACCATAAACAAGATGAAAAGACAACCCTCAGAATGGGAGAAAATTTTTTCAAATGAAGCAACTGACAAAGGATTAATCTCCAAAATTTACAAGCAGCTCATGCAACTCAATAATAAGAAAACAAACAACCCAATTCAAAAATGGGCAGAAGACCTAAATAGACATTCTCCAAAGAAGATATACAGATTGCCAACAAACACATGAAACGATGCTCAACAACACTAATCATTAGAGAAATGCAAATCAAAACTACAATGAGGTATCACCTCACACCAGTTCAGAATGGCCACCAACAAAAAATCTACAAACAACAAATGCTGGAGAGGGTGTGGAGAAAAGGGAACCCTCTTGCACTGTTGGTGGGAATGTAAATTGATACAGCCATTATGGAGAACAGGTTCCTTAAAAATCTAAAAATAGAATTACCATATGACCCAGCAATCCCACTACTGGGCAGATACCCTGAGAAAGCCATAATTCAAAAAGAGTCATGTACCACAATGTTCATTGCAGCTCTGTTCACAATAGCCAGGACATGGAAGCAACCTAAGTGTCCATCAAAAAATGAATGGATAAAGAAGATGTGGCATGTATATACGATGGAATATTACTCAGCCATAAAAAAAACAAAATTGATTTATTTGTAGTGAGGTGGATGGACCTAGAGTATGTGATACAGAGTGAAGCAAGTCAGAAAGAAAAACAAATACCATATGCTAACACATATATATGGAATATAAAAAAAAAAAAAGGTTCTGAAGAACCTAGGGGCAGGACAGGAAGAAAGATGTAGATGTAGAGAATGGACTTGAGGACACGGGGAGGGGGAAGGGTAAGCTGAGATGAAGTGAGAGAGTGGCATGGACATATATACACTACCAAATGTAAAATAGATAGCTAGTGGGAAGCAGCCACATAGCACAGGGAGATCAGCTCGGCACTTTGTGACCACCTAGAGGGGTGGGATAGGGAGCATGGGAGGGAGGGAGACGCAAGAGGGAGGGGATATGGGGATATATGTATATGTATAGCCGATTCACTTTGTAATAAAGCAGAAACTAACACACCATTTTAATGCAATTATACTCCAATAAAGATGTTAGAAAATAATAATAGGGCTTCCCTGGTTGCGCAGTGGTTGAGAATCTGCCTGCCAATGCAGGGGACACGGGTTCGAGCCCTGGTCTGGGAAGATCCCACATGCCACGGAGCAACTAGGCCCGTGAGCCACAACTCCTGAGCCTGCGCGTCTGGAGCCTGTGCTCTGCAACAAGAGAGGCCGCGACAGTGAGAGGCCCACGCACCGCGATGAAGAGTGGCCCCTGCTCTCCACAACTAGAGAAAGCCCTTGCACAGAAACGAAGACCCAACACAGCCATAAATAAATAAATAAATAAATAAATAAAGTTTAAAAATAAAATAAAATTAAAAAATAAAAAATAAAAAATAAAAAAAATAATAATAATAAATAAATAAATTTAAAATTGATGGTAACTCCCAGGCTCCCCCAACTGGAAAGTCTGGGAAACTAGGAGTTGCCTTAAGCCACTACTCTCCTGACCACCCAAGCAAAGGAAGTGAGACACAGACCCACCACTGTGGCTCTTGGGCCCCATCTGACCAGAAAGACTGGTGAGAACTCCTAGAAGCTGTGCAGCTCAGTGTCACTCAAGTAGAGTTGGTAGCCTACAGACTTCAGAGCAAAGCCAGTGGACTATAGGTCCACTGACAAGGGAACTTAGGACATGGGTCCACTTGACAACAAACAAAGAGTTTTACCAGCTTTAGAGCTGCTTCCCCCACTGCACCCAGGAAGGGAAACTGATTTCTAGCCCCAGTCATTTCTGAATATATCATCCAACTGCCTGACCAGGGAAGCTAACCAGATCACACAGGAAGCTGCATAGCCCATGGAACAGCCCTGCTTACAGTGGCACTTGAACAGAGAGCACAGCTCGTGGCTTCCCCAAACTGCAGAGCAAAACCAGTGACCTCACCTGACCAGGGAATTCAGTGCACACTCTTGCCCAATTCAGGTCCCCAAACAATGAGCTGCAGAGGCCCTGGGTTCTGTCCCGATGCCCCACCAGGGCAAGGAATCTAATTCATAGCCCCACCTACTAATGAATATAGTATCCAATTCTAACTATCTATTAAGTCTGACCAGAGAATCCATGCAACCAAAGAGCCCATCTTACAGCCTCACTTCAGAAGGGACCCAAGCCAGAGGTCATATCCAACTACTATCAGCCATGTCACACTCCCTGCCACCCCCAATCTCAGAGTTCAGTTGCCTTGGCCAAAAATATACCATAATAGCAGGCCTCACCTACCCAAGGACTTACCAGGAGCCATGTCCAGAAACCCAAACTGAGTGGACTGCTGAAAATCTGTCTCTTCTAAAGCAAACCTGTAAAGTCTCGAAGAGGAAGAAAGGCAATTATTCAAATGTGCAGATGTCAATATAAGAAACCAAGGATCACAAAAAAACCGGTACATATGACAGTATCAAAGGAAACAAATAAAACTCTAATAACTGATCACAAAAATAATGGAGATCTGTGAACTGTCAGACAACAAAATCAGAATAATCCTCTTAAAGAAGTTTAATGAACTACAAGAACACACAAGCAACTAAACAAAATTTGGAGAATAATGCATGAACAAAATGAAATGTTCAACAATACAACAGAAATCATCAAAAAACAAAACAAAACAAAACAAAATTCTTAGAGAAATCCTAGAGTTGAAAAATACAATGAATGAACTGCAGAATTCAATAGAGTTTCAAAAGCAAACTCGACCATGCAGAAGAAAGAATCAGTGACCTAGAAGATAGGACATTAGAAATTACCAGTCAGAAGAAAAGAAAAGAATGAAAAAGAGTGAAGAAAGCCTACCAGATTCATGGGACACAATGAAAAGAAAATATCTGCATTATGGGAATTACAGTAGTAGAAGAGAAAGAGAAAGGCACAAAAAGTATACTCAAAGTGATAATGCCTGAAAACTTCCTGAACCTGGAAAAAGAAATAAACATCCAGATTCATGAAAAGAATATAAATAAAGAATCCTAAATAAGTTAAACTTGAATAGGACTACACCAAGACACATTATAATAAAACTGTCAAAAGTCAAAGAGAAAGAAAGTATTTTAAAAGCAGCAAGAAAAAAAACAGAATTTTCATACTGGGGAACACCTATAAGACAACTGGTGGATTTTTCAAGAGAAATATTTTAAGCCAGGAGAGAATGGGATGACATATTCAAAAGCTTGAAAGAAAACAAGCGTCAACCAAGAATACTATGCGTGGCAAAGCTGATCTTCAGAAATGAAGGCAAAATAAAGACTTTCCCAAACAAATAAACAAAGAAAGCTCAAGGAGTTCATATCCTCTAAACCTGCCTTACAAGAAATGCTTAAGGGAATTATTTGAGTGGAAGTAGAAAGACACTAATTAACATCATAAAAACATAAAAAGGTAGTGTAAAACTCACTGGTAAATATATAGTCAAAGTTAGAGTTTATAACTTGGTAATGGTGATGCATAATTTGCCTACAACTTTACTTTAAACTTTTTTAAAAAAATGAACATAGTAAAAATAACCATAACTACAATAATCTGTTAATAGTTACACAATATAAAAGTATGTAAATTTTAACAGCAGTAACCTAAGATGTGAGGGGGAGGAGAAGTAAAAGTGTGAGGTTTGGGAATTCTATTAAAGCTAAGTTGGTATCAGCTTAAAATAGGGTGTTATAATTTTAAGATATTTTATGTAAGCCTCACAGTAACCACAAGGGAAAAACCTATAGCAGTTAAACAAAAGAACAAGATAAAGAAGTCAAAACATATTAATACAAGAAGATGTCGAAACAAGAAAACAAACAGCAGGACAAAAATAAGGAGCAATGGATCTACAAAACAACCAGAAAACAATTAACAAAATCGCAATAGTAAGTCTGTAGCTATCAATAATTACTTTAAATGTAAACAGATTAAATTCTCCAATCAAAAGACAGAGAACAGCTGAATAAATTTTAAAAACAAAATCCAAAAACACACTGCCTACAAGAGACACACTTTAGCCTTAAAGACACACATTGATTGAAAGTGAAGGGATGGAAAAAGTCATTTCAAGCAAATGGTAACAACAACAAAAAAGCAAGAGTAGCTATATTTACATTAGACAAAACAGACTTTAAGCTAAAAATGGTAAAAAGAGACAAAGAAGGTCATTACATAATGATAAAGTGGTCAATCCATCAAGAAGATATAACAGTTGTAAACATTTGTATGTCCAATAACACAGCATATCTAAATATATAAAGCAAAACTTAACAGAACTAAAAGCACAAACAAATAGTAATACAATAATAGTTGGGGACTTTAGTACCCCACTCTCAATAATGGATAGATCACCCAGACAGAGAATCAATAAGGAAAAAGAAGATTGGAACAACACTATAGATCACAGGTACCTAAAAGACATACACAGAACGTTCCATCCACAACAGCAGAACACACATTCTTCTCAAGTGCACATAGAACATTTTCTATGACAGACCATATGTTAGGTGACAAAACAAGTCTTAGCAGATTAAAAAAGACTGAAATTATACCAATTATCTTCCCTGACCACAGTGGCGTCAGACTAGAAATCAATAACAAGAGGGAAACTGGAAAATTCATGAACACATGGAAATTAAACAGCACTGTTCTGAACAACCAATGAATCAAAAAAGAAATTAAGGGGGAAATTTAAAAGTTTCCTGAGACATATGTGAATGGAAACACAGCAAACCCAGAACTTATGGGATGTAGCAAAAACAGTTCTAAGAGGGAAATTCATAGCAATAAATGCCTACATTAAGAAGCAAGAAAGATCCCAAATAAACCTAACTCTACTCTTTAAGGAACTAGAAAAAGGAGAACAATCTGAGCCCAAAGTTAGCAGAAGGAAGGAAATAATAAAGATCAGAGCAGAAATAATTGAAATGGAGAAGAAAAAACAATAGAAAGGATTAATCAAACTAAGAAGCTGGTTCTTTGAAAAGATAAACAAAATTGACAAATCCTTAGCTAGACTAACCAAGAAAAAGAGAGAATCCAAATCAATAAAATTATAAATGAAAAACAGACATTACAAGTTATTCCACAGAAATACAAAGGATCATGAGGCTACTATGAACACTATATGCCATATATGCCAACAAACTGAATGACTTAGAAAAAAATGTAAAAAACTTAGAAATGTACAACTTACCAATACTGAAACAGAAAATAAAAAAAGAAGAAAATCTTAATAGAACCATTACTCGTAAAGAGACTGAATCAGTAATCAAAAATCTCCCAACAAAGAAAAACCCAGAACTGGATAGCTTCACTGGTGAACTTAACCAAAGCTTAAAGAAAAATTAACTCAAATGCTTCTCAAACTCTTCCAAAATATTGAAGAGGATGAAACATCCCCCAATTCATTTTATAAGGCCGGCATTATCCAGATACCAAAACGAGAAAAGGACACTACTAGAAAAGAAAACTAGACCAATTCCCTGAACAATATAGATGCAAAAATTCTCAATAAAATACTACCAAACTGAATTCAGCAACACATTAAAAGGATCATTCAACATGATCAAGTGTGATTTATGCCTGGGTTGTAAGGATGGTTCAACATACACAAATCAATGTGAAACATCACATTAATAGAAAGAAACAAAAGAATCATATTGTCATCTCAATAGATGCAGAAAAAGCATTCAACAAAATTCAACATATATTCATGATAAAAATTTTTAACAAATTAGGCATAGAAGGGACACATATCAACATAATAAAAGTCAATGTATGACAAGCCCACAGCTAACATCATACTCAATTGTGATGGTCTGAAAGATTTTTCTCTAGGATAAGGAACAAGACAAGGGTGGCTCACTCTACCACTCATATTCAACATGCTACTGGAGGGCCTAGCTAGAGCTGTCAGGCAAGAAAAATAAAAAGTATCAGAATCAAAACAGAAGAAGTAAAATTGTCTCTATTTGCAGATGACATGATTTTATTCATAGAAAATCAAAGACTCAACCAAAAAAACTGTTAGATGTAATCAATGAATTCAGTAAGGTTGCAGGAAACAAAATTACCATACAAAAATCAGTAGTGCTTCTATATACTAACAACAAATTTTCTGAAAAATAAATGAAGAAATTGATCCCACTTACAATAGCATCAAAACATAAAGTAAAATAAAATGCTTAGGAATAAATTTAACAAAGGGGATGAAAGATCTATACTCTGAAAACTACAAGACAATAATGAGACAACTTGAAAAAGACACAAATAGAAAAGTATCCCATGTTCATGGATTGGAATAATTAATATTGTTAAAATGTCCATACTACAAAAAACCATCTATAGATTTTTGCTTGTTTTTGTTTTTTGGCCGCACTATGTGGCATGTGGGATCTTAGTTCCCCAACCAAGGATCAAACCTGAGCCCCCTGCACTGGAAGCATGGAGTCTTAACCACTGGACCACTAGGGAAGTCCTAAAAACCATCTATAGATTTATGCAACCCCCATCAAGATTCCAATGGCATTTTATAGAAGTAGAAAAAAACAACACTCCAAAAACGTATGTGGAACCACAAAAGACCTTGATAGCCAAAGAAATCCTGTGAAAGAACAAAACAGGAGGCATCACACTTCTTGATTTCAATCTATACAATAAAGCTACAATAATAAAAACAGTAATAAAAACAGACACATAGACCAATGGAACAGAATCAAAAGCCCAGAAATAAACCCAAACATACATGGTCAACTAATATTTGACATGGGAACCACGAATAGTCAATGGAGAAAAGACAGTCTCTTTGATAAATGATGCTGGGATAACTGAATATTCACATGTAGAAGAATGAAACTAGATCCCTATCTTACACCACTCACCAGAATTAACTCAAAATGGATTAAAGACTTAAATGTAGGACCTGAAACTATGAAACTCCTAGAAGAAAACATAGGAATAAAGCTCCTTGACATGGGTTTTGGTAATGACTTTTTTTTTTAGATATGACGCCTGAAGCACAAGTAACAAAATCAAAAATAAACAAGTGTAACTACATCAAACTAAAAAGCATTGTACAGCAAAAGAAACCATCAACAAAGTGAAAAGACAACCTAGAAAAGGGGGAAAATATTTGAGAACCATATATCTGATAAGAGGTTAATGTCCAAAATATATAAAGAACTCATACAACTCAATAGCAAAATAACAAATAGCTCAAGTAAGAAATAAGCAAAGGACCTAGGCATTTTACAAAGAAAATATGTGAAAGGTCAACATGTACATGAAAAGATGGTCAACATCACCAGTCATTAGGGAAATGCAAATCAAAACCACAATGAGATATTACCTCACGCCTGTGAGAATGACCATCACCAAAAAAACAAGAGATAACAAATGCTGACATGGATGTGGAGAAAAGGGAACTATTGTGCACTGTTGGTGGGACTGTAAATTGGTACAGCTACTATGGAAAACAGTATTGAGAATCCTTAAAAATTTTTAAATAAAACTACCATATGATCCACCAATTCCACTTCTGGGAATACATCCAACGGAAATGAAAGCACTAACTTAAAAAGATATCTGCACCCCCATGTTCATGGCATTATTTACAGTAGCAAGACTTGGAAACAACCTAAGTGTCTGTCAATGTATGAATGGACAAACAAGTTGTGGATATATACACAATGGAATATTATTTAGTCATAAAAAATGAGGAAATCCTACCATTTGCAACAACATGGATGGACGGTGAAGGCATTGTACTAAGTGAAATAAGTCAGACGGAGAAAGACAAATACTGTATAATCTCAGTTATATGTGGAATCTTAAAAAACAAATAACAAAACAAAACAAAGTTAAAAGAACTAACAGGAAAAGAGATCAGACTTGTAGTTAAAAGAGGCAGAGGGTATGGAGAGGGGGAATTAGAGGAAGGTGGTCAAAACGTACACTCTTCCAGCTATAAGATAAATAAGTAGTAGGGACGCAATGCACAACATGATGACTATAGTTAAGACTACTGTATGACATAGAGAAAAGTTGCTAAGAGTAAATTCTAGGAGTTCTCATCACAAGGAAATTTTTCTTTTTTCTTTTCTTCTTTTCTTTTTACGGTATCTATATGAGATGACAGATGTTAGCTGAAGTTATTTTGGTAATCATTTCACAATATATGTAAATCAAACCATCATGCTGTATGCCTTAAACTTATACAGTGATTTATGTCAATTCTCTCTCAATAAAACTGGGGGAAAAAAAGAAATGAGTTATCAAGTTATGAGAAGACATGGATGAATCTTAAATGAATATTGCTCAGGGAAAAGAGCCAGTATGTAAAAGATTCCAATTATACGACATTCTGGGTAAGGCAAAACTATATAGGTGGTAAACATATCAATGGTTACATCCAAGAGGAGGGAACAGGGTTAAATAGATAAAGCAAAGGGGAATGCATGACATTACGCATTTGTCAAAATCCATAAAACGTTTCAGCACAAAGTGTGAGTCTTAATACATGCAAATTTCAAAAAAATCTTGCAAGAAATTGGGAGAGTCCCAAGATGAACCGCAAAATATGACAAAACAATTAAATGTATTACAAATGTATGTAACAACCTCACTGAAGGGGTTGGGGTGAATGTCCCTGACTTAAGTAACTTTTAAATGAGTGAAATGTATAATATAAGCCTAAAGGCAAAAGAAAACTATACATAAGCACTGTGCTCCAACTGATAAAGTTGTTCCCCATGGGAGTGCAGGTTATGATACTGCTACACATGTATACTGGAACTGAACAATTAAGTAAATTGTTGGTGGATTGTGGGATCCAAGTTTCTCAGTGTTGGAGTGGGAAGTTACAGATATGCAAGGGGAAGAGGCTAGAACATGTAGTAATGAATCAGAGTTGGAGACATCAGTGTGAACTCATGTTTACCTTAAAACGGTTAGAGATGGCTACATACAGATATATTTATAGATATGTATATATACACGTTACTATACACATCTATTTCCTTGTTCTATTAGCCGAGAGGATCTATAAACAACAGCATCCAGCAGCAGTGAATACACCTAGTACCCAGATCTCAGAATTTAACATCCTTCTCCTTAAAAAATCAGTACTCTTTGGAGAAATGATTTATTCTACATCTGAGGCAAGAAATACGCAAAATGAGCCTTGATCATCTTGTAGCACCAGAACATAAAGAAGTACTTTTTTTAAAAACAGTACACAATGTGGAGGTATGTCAAAGGGACACGGGAGCCAAATGAAAGACCTCCCAAAGCCCAAGGCTGAATGAATTTGAGCAACAAAATAAATAAAGTAGTATTGGATTATAACCTGAAGTTTAAAATAAATATCCATAAGTCCATACTGGAAAAAAATAATTAAATAAATAAATGTAACAAGACACAAATCTTCTGTGCAGTACAATTCCAAATAATGCACATGGATACTTCACCCTCAAGGACAGAGAGCAAAGCTTCCCACTCCTTATGTATGGGCTGCAATAGTGACTTCATTTCTAAGCCTGCAGTATGGAAAGAGGAAAAAAGAGTAACTTTACAGTAGAGAATCTTGACACACACTATACACACTACCTCCGCCAGCTGATCAAAGTCAACATTAACAGTGACAAATATGTTGATCATAAGTACACTTGGTAAAATGTGACTTTTATGGCAATTTATCTCTATGGTTTTCCTTCCAAGAACATGTAACCCCAAACTAATCATGAGAAAGACATCAGAGAAATCTCAATTGAGGGACATTATATAAACTATTTGACCAATACTCATCAAAACTGTCAAAGTCATTAAACAGGCACATGAAAAGATGCTCAACATCACTAATTATTAGAGAAATGCAAATCAAAACTATTTACAATGAGGCATCATCTCACACGGGTCAGAATGGCCATCACTAAAAAATCTACAAGTAACAAATGCTAGAGAGGGTGTGGAGAAAAGGGAACCCTCCTACATTGTTGGAGGCATTGTAAATTGATGCAGCCACTATGGAGAACAGTATGGAGGTTCCTCAGAAAACTAAAATTAGAGTTCTCTATGACCCTGCAATCCCACTCCTGGGCATATATCCCTCCAAAACTATAATTCAAAATGATACATGCACTCCTGTATTCATAGCAGCACTATGCACAATAGCCAAGACATGGAAACAACCTAAACGTCCACTGACAGATGAAAGGATAAAGAAGGTGTGGTACATTAATACAATGGAATAGCACTCAGCCATAAAAAAGAATGAAATAATGCCATTTGCAGCAACATGCATGGACCCAGAGATTATCATACTAAGTGAGGTAAGTCAGAAAGAGAAAGACAAACACCATATGATATCACTTATACGTGGAATCTAAAGTATGACACAAATACACTTATCTACAAAACAGAAACAGACTCACAGACATAGAGAACTGACTTCTCATTGCCACTGAACAGAAAGGGGGAAGGAGACGGATGGACTGGGAATTTGGGGTTGGTAGATACAAACTATTACCTTTATAATGGATAAACAATAAGGTTATCCATATAAACTTACAGATACAAACTATTACAAATAGTTGGTAGATACAAACTATTACATTTAGAATGGATAAACAACAAGTTTATCCATATAAACTTATAAACTTTATAAACTTCTAAAGTTCCTACTGTATAGCACAGGGAACTATATTCAATATCCTGTGATAAGACATAATGGAAAAGAATATGAAAAAGAAAGTATATATATATATATATATATATATATATATATATCTGAATCACTTTGCTGTACAGCAGAAATTAACACAACATTGTAAATCAACTATATTTCAATAAAACACATTTTTTTAAAAACCACAAAGTGTGAGGGAAGGGAATCAAAATGTAAACCTTTTAGAATGTGTTTGAACTTAAGGACTACCTGTTTAAAACAAGTAGATATAGTTATATAGGTCAACATATATGAACACCATGGTAACCACGAATGAAAAACCTACAATAGATAACACAAAAACAAAAAGAAAGTAACACAAGCATACCAGTAAAGAAAATCATCAAACCATAAGGGAAGAAACTATAAGAAAAAGAAAAGAACAGGAAAGAACTACAAAAACAACCAGAAAACAAGTAACAAAATGTCAGTAAGTATATACCTATCAATAATCACTTTAAGTGTCCTTGTACTAAAATCTCCAATTAAAAGACACAGGGTGCCTGATTGGATAAAAAACAAAACCCATCTATATGCTGCTTACAAGAGACTCATTTCAGAACTAAAAACCCAGACTGAGAGTGAGGGAATGGATAAAGATATTTCATGCAAATAGAAATAATGAGAAAGCAGGGGTAGCAATACTCAGATCACACAAAATAGACTTTAAGACAAAGTCTATAACAAAAGACAAAGAAGGGCATTATATACTGATAAAGGAATCAATACAAAAAGAGGATATTATACCCGTTAACATAAATTTGCCCAAAACATGAACACCTAAATATATAAAGCAAACATTAATAGACATAAAGAGAGTAACTGATAACAACACAGTAACAGTAGGGGACTTTAATACACCACTTACATCAATGAACAGATCATCCAGACAGAAAATTGGTAAGGCAGCAGTGGTCTTAAATGACACAATAGACCAACTGGACTTAATAGATATCTATCAAACATTCCATACAAAAACAGCAGAATACACCTTCTTTTCAAATGCAGATGGAACATTCTCAAAGACAGATCACATGCTAGTCCAAAAAACAAGTCTCAAGTGCCTCAAAAGATTAAAAATAGAATTATCATATGATCCAGCTATCCCACTTCCAGGTATATACACAAAATAATTGAAAGTGGGAACTAAAGCAGAAATCTGCACACTCAAGTTCACAGCAATACTACTCACAACAGCAAATAGGTGGAAGCAACCCAACTGTCCATCAATATGACACCTGGAGAAACAAAATGTGGCCCATTCATACAACGGAATGTTACTTAGCCTTAAAAAGGAAGTAAATTCTGACCTATCCTACAACATGAATGAACACTGAGGACATTGTTAGGTGAAAACAGCCAGTCACAAAAGGAAAAATAGTGTATAATTCCACTTATGTATAGTACCCAGAGTAATAAAATCCATAGAGCCAGAAAGAAGAATGGTCAATGCCAGGAGATGAGGGGAGGGTGAAATGGGAAGTTGAGATTTAATCTGAACAGAGTTTCAGTTTTGCAAGATGAAAAAGTCTGAAGTGGCTGCACAAAACTGTAAGTATACCTAACACTACTGAACTGTACACTTAAAAATGGTTAAGATGGTAAATTATGTTACATGTGTTTTACAATTAAAAGAATATAAATAAATAAATAAATATCAAGCATTTTTTTTTCTGACCGCAACAGTACAAAATCAGAAATAATTTACAGGAAGAAAAATGGGAAAAGCACAAACATGTGAAGACGAAACAATACGCTACTAAAAAACCAAAGGATCAATGAAAAAAGCAAAGAGGAAATCAAAAAATACCTGAAAACAAATACAAATGGAAACACAACTTTCCAGAATCTACGCAATGCAGCAAAAGCAGTTATAAGAAGGAAGGTTTCCTGCTTCAGGAAACAAGGAAAATTTCAGAAAATTTTTCCTGAAACTACTTCAGGAAACAAGAAAAATTTCAAATAATCAACCTAACCTTCCTTCTAAAGCAATTTTAAAAACAACAAACAATACACAAAGTTCACAGAAAGAAGAAAATTATAGAGATCAGAGAAGAAATAAATAAAATAGAGACCAAAAAGATAGAAAAGGTCGATGAAACTAAGAGCTTATTCTTTGAAAATATAAACAAAATTGATAAACCTTTAGGCAGGATCATCAAGAAGTGAGAGAGGACTCAAATAAACAACATAAGAAACGGAAGAGGAGAAACAACAACCAATACCACAGAGATTTTAAAAAATCATGAGATGTGGCACATATATACAATGGAATATTACTCAGCCATAAAAAGAAACAAAATTGAGTTATTTGTAGTGAGGTGGATGGACCTAGAGTCTGTCATACAGAGTGATGTAAGTCATAAAGAGAAAAACAAATACCATATGCTAACACATATATATGGAATCTAAAAAAAAAAACAAAATGGTACTGATGAACCCAGCTGCAGAGCAGGAATAAAGATGCAGACATAGAGAATGGACTTGAGGACACAGGGTGGGAGGGGGAAGCTGGGGCAAAGTGAGAGTAGCATCGACATATATACACTACCGAATGTAAAATAGTTAGCTAGTGGGAAGCAGCAGCATAGCACAGGGAGATCAGCTCGGTTTTTTGCGATGACCTAAAGGGGTGGGATAGGGAGGATGGAAGGGAGGCTCAGAAGGGAGGGGATATGGGGACATATGCATGCATATGGCTGATTCACTTTGGCGTACAAAAGAAATGAACACCATATTGTGAAGCAATTATACTCCAATAAAAACTTATTAAAAAAATCATAAGAGAATAATACAGTTATAAGCCAAAATATTGGATAACCTAGAAGAAATGGACAAATTTCTACAAACATACAACCTTCCAAGACTGAATCAGGAAGAAACAGACAATCTGAGCAGACCAATCACTAGCAGTGAAACTGAATCTGTAGTTAAAAAGAAAATTCTCAGCAAACAAAAGTCCAGGACTGGATAGCTTCACAGGGGCATTCTACCAGATAAAGAAGAGCTCTATCCTTCTCAAACTATTCCAAAAAGTTGAGAGGATACAACACACCCAAATTCATTCTATGAGGTCACAATTACCCTGATACCAAAACCAGACAAAGGCACTGCAAAAAAAGAAAAGTATAGGGCAATATCTCTAATGAGTATAGATGCAAAAATCCTCAACAAAATATTAGCAAATTGAATTCAACAATATATAAAAAAGATCCAACACCATGATGAAATGAAATTTATCCCAGGAAAGCAAGGATGGTTCAACATTCACAATTCAACCAATGTAATATACCACATTAACAAAAGGAAGGATAAAAATCACATGATCATCTCAATACACACAGAAAAAGCATTTGACAAAATTCATCATCCATTCATGATAAAGACGCTCATCAACACTGATACAGAGGAAACATATCTCAACATAATAAAGGCCATTATGACAAACCCACAGCTAACATCATACTAATGGTGAAAAGCTGAAAGCCTTTCCTCTAAAATCAGGAAAAAACCAAGGATGTCCATTCTCGCCAATTCTATTTAACACAGTAATGGCAGTCCTAGCCACAGCAACAAGACAAGAAAAAGAAATAAAAGGCATCCAAGTTAGAAGGGAAGAAGTAAAACTGTCACTATTTGTAGATTACATGATACTATATACAGAAAACCCTAAAGTCCCCACCAAAAACTATTAGAACTAATAAATGAATTCAGTAAAGTTTCAGGATACAAGATTAACAGACAGAAATCTGTTGCTTTTCTCTACACTAATAACGAATTATCAGAAAGAGAAATTAAGGAAACAATCCCATTTATAATCACATCAAAACAAATAAAATATCTCAGAATAAACTTCATCAAGGAGGTGAAAGACCTATACTCTGAAAACTATAAAACACTGATGAAGAAATGTGAAAATGATACAAAGAAATGGAAAGGTAGCCTACGTTCTTGGATTGGAAGAATTAATAACGTTAAAATGTCCATACTAGCCAAAGCAATCTACAGATTTAATGTAATCCTGTCAAAACACCGATGACATTTTTCACAAACTACAACAAATAATCCTCAAATTTACATGGACCACCAAAGACACCAAATTGCCAAAGAATCTTGAGAAAAAAGAGGAGAGCTGGAAGTATCATGCTCCCTGACTTCAGACTATACTACAAAGCTATAGTAATTAAGAGAGTATGGTACTGGCACAAAAACAGACACATAGATGAAAGAGAATAGAGAGCCCAGAAATAAACCCATGCACTTACAGTCAGTTAATCTACAATAAAGTAGATAAGAATATACAATGGAGAAAAGACAGTCTATTCAACAAGTGGTGCTGAGAAAACTGGACAGCTACACGTAAAAGAATGAGATTAGAACATTTCCTCACATCGTGTACAAAAATAAACTCAAAATGGATTAAAGACTAAAATGTAAGACCTGAAACCATAAAAGTCCTAGAAGAGAACATAGGCAGAACACTCTTTGACATAAACTGTAGCAATATTTTTTTGGATCTGTCTCCTCAGGCAAAAGAAACAAAAGCAAAAAAAAAAAAAAAAACAAAAAGGATCAAATTAAACTTAAAAACTTTTGCACAGCAAAGGAAACCATCTACAAAATGGAAAGACAACCTACTTAATGCGAGAAATATTTTCAAATGATATTAATGATAAGGGGTTATTATCCAAAATACATAAACAGCTCATAAAACTCACTATCAAAAAAACAAAGAACCCAATTAAAAAATGCGCAGAAGACCTGAATAGACTTTTCAAAGAAGCTACACAGACAGCCAACGGGCACATGAAAAAGATAATATTGTTAATCATCAGAGAAATGCAAATCAATACCACAATGAGTTATCCTCTCACACCTGTCAAAATGGCTATCATCAAAGAGTCTACAAATAACAAATGTTGGCGAGGAAATGGAGTAAAGAGAACCCTAGCACACTGTTGGTGGAATTGTAAATTGGTGCAGCCACTGTGGAAAACAGTATGGAGGTTCCTCAAAAAACTAAAAATAGAACTACCATATGATCCAGCAATTCCACTGCTGTGTATATATATCCAAAGAAAATAAAAACACTAATTCAAAAAGATACACGCACCCCAATGTTCATAGCAGCATTATTTATAATAGCCAAGATAGGGAAGCAACCTAAACGTCCACTAATAGATGAATGGATAAAGAAGATGCAGTATATATACATAAAAGATGTGGTATATATATGAAATACTGCCATTTGCAGCAACATGGATGGACCTAGAGAGTATTATGCTTAGTGATTTGTCAGACAGAGAAAGATAAATACTCCTTGTTAGCATTTATATGTAGAATCTAAAAAATAGAACAAACAAATGGATATAACAAAAAAGAAACAGACTCACAGATATAGAGAACAAACTAGTGGTTACTATTGGGGAGAAGGGCAGGGGACGGGGAGAGAGAAGTATGCGATGAACACAAGGGTCCCCAACCCCCGATCCGCAGCCTGTTAGGAACCGGGCCACACAGCTGGAGGTAAGCAGTGGTCGAGCGAGCGAAGCTTCATCTGCCGCCCCCCATCGCTAGCATTACCACCTGAACCATTCCCTCCCACCCCCACCCCCATCCGTGGAAAAACTATCTTCTACAAAACCGGTCCCTGGTGTCAAAAAGGTTGGGGACCACTGGATTAACAGATACAAACTACTATATACAAAATAAATAAGCAAGAAGGATATATTGTACAGCACAGGGAAATAGAGCCATTATTTTATAATAACTTTAAATGGAGTATAATCTGTAAAAATACTGAATCTCCATACTGTACACCTGAAATTAATATACTATTGTAAATCAACTATGATTCAATAAAAAACAAACACATACATACAAACATACAATGAGAAAACTCCCTGATAGGACTTGTATAGGTATTATGGGGACACTGCAGGGAGTGGCTGTGCCAGCAGGAGGGCTTCACAGGGAAGGTTTTGAGATAAAAATCAGATATATTCGAGGAAGGAAGGGCAAGTGTGGTAAAGAAGAAAATTATTGAGAGAGGTGAAGGAACAGAAGATAACATAACTTGCTTGGGGAACAGAAGGAAGTTGAAGACAGATGAAGGAAGAGATAGTGACAGAAGGAAAAAATAGACAAGGACTGTGTGAGGCCAGGTGCCCTGCAACAAGGAATTTCAATTTTACTCTGCAGTTGATTAGGAGACATTCACCTGAGAAGAGCGTGGTCAAGTTTTGACCTTGGAAAGCTCACTCTAGCATGGATTAGAGAAGGAAGAAGGAGAGAAACTAGAGGCCACAGAAGACCGAGACGCTAACAGAGGCAAGGAGGAATCACTGGAGCACGGCTTGACAAGGAAGTAGTGAATGGAGGAGGGGCAGGTCAGCACCTGCTAAAATGCCTGAAGCAGGTCACAAATTCTACGCCATGATCTCTTCCAAAATGAAATTCTTCCTAAAGTCTCTACCTCTTTGAGCTATTAAAAGCCAATTCAGTGTATCAGTTATATTGATAAAATTGTAATTAGCACCAGAGCCTTGTGATTGGAAAGGAAGGGATATGCCTCCGAACATCAGCTCATTCAAATTTCCCTTTACTACAACACACCTGGCAGGAGTTTCAAAATGGTGCTTGCCCTCATGTTCTTGGGAGTGACTGCCTATCTACAACATGTTGGATAGGACACTCTTGTTTATGACCATGCTGCTTGGTCTTTCTTCTCAGTTGATTACAATTCCTGTGCACCTAACAACCTTGTGATTCATCTGTCTCCTACATCCCCAGGATCAGACCAACTCTCTTTATCCTAATGAGATCCAACTGCAGAGCACGCCACTCTATTGAGTGTCTGGTGGCAGCTTGGACAAAAGGCTAAACCCTCATGCAGGACAGGTTTAACTACTCAGAGGAAAATGAGAAGAACAGACTGGGCACTCACTGTCTGAATATTTAGTGGGGATGCAAATGTTCCAAATCACCCCTCCACTAAGAGTCCAGTGAATTAAGAAATAATCCAGGATTATTTTAGATGGGGAATGTGGTAATGATTCCACCTCCAAGATTCTAGTATTCATTCATCTCAGAAATAATTACTGAGCCCTGCAATGTGCCAGGGCCTATACTGTGTACTGTGTGGGCGCCTCTAGAGGAGGGGTCCTGAGGAATGATGAAGGGACAGTAGAAGGCAGTTCGCATACTCGCATCACAGCTCTCTGAGGGCACACCAAGCACCACTCATAGCTCTTGCGGAATACAGGTCTGGCTGGGACCGCCAGGCAGATTAGGGCAGAGGCCTGATGGTTGCTCCTGGCTCTCAGGGTGGGGGAGATTCTCAGATCAGAGGCTCTGATGCCCTAGGATCCTGGCATGTAGGAGCAGAGAGACCCTTCTACTCTCAAAGGCCTGCAAGGGAGATGAGTCACTGACCCGCAAGGTTCTGATCTCCTGGACTCTGGGAAGAAGCCAACAAGAGTATGCCTTTCCCCTCCCCTGACCCTCTTCACCTGTAACAGTTCCCCTCCTTCCTCCTAGAGAGCCTTCTCTCTCTTCTCTACCTCTTAATCCACCCAGATGCAACTCAAACAGCACTTCCTCCATGAAGCATTTCTGATAACCCAAGGCAGAGTCAGATCCTCCATCCTCTGTGCTCACACAATTCCTGTATGTCACGGAGATGGTGGCACTGCAGCTTAAAGAATGGGTAGTACCCTGGAAGAATTATGTACATGAAATATATATAAGGGTCAGTCGCAGTGTGAATTTTGGGAGGAGTGAATACAGTCACTTAGTTATTCACTCACTCAACATATATTATTGAACTCTGACTAGATTCCAGGCTCAGTGCTCAGTGTTGAGAATTCAATCAGGAGCCTTATTGACATGCTCCTGAATTACACAAAGAGGCAGGCTGGGGAACAAGCCCTGGTCCCTCTCACATGAACACACTTGTTTTCAGAAAACAATGATCTGTTGCATTGGCAACTGCAGCATCTGTCATTTTGACCTGCTGGTTCAATCTCAGGAAAAGAACTGGGATTTAATAGCAGATTAATAGCAAGACCCTATAGGATTTGCATACGGCAGAGAGAACCACAAGCTCTATCTTATTTTTATATACAAATGAGTTTTTTTCTTTTCTGTTCTTGCTATAGGATAGATAACAACCTTCTTAGAAATTGTATATCTCTGGAGCTAACAGTAGGATATATTTTTCTGGATTTCTTTCCATTTATTTCTCCACAGAAAGAAATGTTTCCAAAAGAAGAAAATCTCCTGATCAGTTACATAGCCCCTGGAAATACTGATGAGCTAGATTATTTTGATCAAGTTGAATGCCACAGTGTTTATCACAGTGAGAGAGAGAAAAAAAAAAAAAGATTATTTGGAAGTGGCCTCTCTTTAAGAAAATACAGAGAAGGGATTTTCAGATATTCATGTCATTTTCCAGGGCTGTAGTCCCCCATATTCCCATATTTCAGTGGTTCTGACCTCAGCTTGATTTTGTTAAAGCTGTTCTCAGCCTCCTGCTCAATGAGTTTTATGACTTCTTAACCTTCAATAAGTGAACTAAATGTATTTTCTTGTGAGGAACGTGTGATGCTCTCTGGAGTAAGGGGTGGTTCCCTGGAGAGGCAGAAAATGGTCAGAGGGTGAGAGGCTGTGGGTCTAAGAACCCAGAAGCCAACCTTGCCAGGCTGGGGGGTGGGGGGTGGTTAGAGGTCACCAACCACAGCCCCGTGAAGGACTGGGCTCAGATTGGAGACAGAACCATCTGGAGACTCTCATCCTTCATTTATCTGACAAACACATTCTGAGAGGTCCCAGAGGCCACTGGCCCCAGTGGGGAACAACAGAGTCTCCTGTCTCATGCAGGAGACAGATAAGGATCTGGAGGATCTCTAATGTGCCACGACCACAAGAGAAATGAGCTCAGGGTAGGGCAGGGGGGTGCAGTGAATGGTAGAAGGAAGAGAGAATACTTGGATAAACCTCAAAGGGCAAGTGGAAGTGAGCCAGGTGATCAGAGTTCAAGGCATTGCATAGAGACAGGAAGCAGCATCCATGTGCAAAAACGTGGGATGGGAATGGTTCACACAAATTGCTGGTCACTCTGCCTGGCAGGGTTAGTGGGGGCTTAAGGAGTGCAGGGGATAAAGGGGCCTGACGGTACCTATTAACACTATGCTTCGACTTTATTAGGAAAAACCAACAATCCATTCTAGTCTCTCTGGATGAACCTGGGAAAGTTACTCCACCTCTCTGAGCCTCAGTTTCCTCATCTGCAATTTGGAGATAACAGTAGCAGCCACATCATAGAGCTGTGAATGCAAAATAATCACCACAATACTCACAGTCCTGCCCTCGTAGACTTTCCATCCTAGTAAATGACACATTCCATCAGTCAAGTGACTAGCATAGTTTAAGTCCTGAAAATATGATAACTGTTCTCTCTCTTTTAAAAATAAAAAACTTTTTGCCACCATCATCATCATTATCACTCTTTGGCTTTTCTCAACAGAGAATGTTCTTTCTACCAATCTGCATTTTCTGGGGACTCAAAATAGAACCTTGTGTAAAAGCCAAACAGATTATTCTAGCTTTTTAAAATCATGCTCCAGTGTAAAGGTTTGCCTTATGTGACTATTCAGTGATAATTAGAAAGCACATTTATTTCTCTTTTAATTGGTAAATAAAAGACATCCCATGGGGAGAGACATGAATGACACAGATAGTAAAACTATTTTCTACAAGAAAACCGACCTCTATAAATTAACAAGGAAATTAAATGGACTGGAAAGAACTTCCTATGTTCCCTGAGTTTTAAGGAAATAGTCCATCCATCTGATACTAATCAAAGTTATAAATAGAATATTAGCAAACCAAATCCAGCACTGAGTTTAAAAAGTGAAAACTGATGTCAGTGCCAGAATGATTCCATATTAGGAAATGTATTAATATAACTAATCACATCAACATATAAGAGGAAATGACTGTTTTGATGATATGGGAACAGCTTCCATAGAGCGATTAAGAGAGAAGCTCTGACTGCAGTGGGTCCAAGAGTGAATTAGATGATGAAGTGGAGACAGCAGTTATAGAAGAGTCTTTCAAGGTTTGCTGGAAACAAACACAGGAAAGAGAGATGGGGTGGTGACTTAAGACAAGGCCACAGAAACAAAGGCTAGTGTATGGGGGGGGTGTCTTTTAAGGTGTCTAATATTACACAACACATTTATAGCCTACAAGAAAGGAGATAATGTAGGGGGAACATGTAAATATTAGGAAAGGAAAAAAAAAGAGGTGAACTACCCAACTATCCATGAGTTAGCTGCATAAGTGGTTAAGAGCTCAGACTCTGGAATCAGATTGATGGGTGTGAATCCTGTCCCCATCATTTACTAGCTGTGTGATCTTGCACAACCTCTCTACCTCACCTATAAAATGAAAATAATAATGGTGCCTTCCTCACAGAGTTACTATAAGGATTAAATGAATCAATATTTATAAAATGCTTAGAACAGTGCCTGATGGTGTGTTAAATAAGATAAATAAAATCAAGGTATTCTACTTAGTATAGAATACTTAGTACATAAGCATAATACTTAATACCAAATATAGAAGAGATATTAAATGTCTATATTGTATTATATGTATTATTTCTTTTTGACTGGGTATGTAACGAAGCATGGAAACAAGGAATTCAGAGGATGTCAGACAATTAGAGGACCAGATGAGATCAAGAGTTGCTGACGTCATCCATACACACCATCAAAAAGATGATGAGTCAGCCAGAAATCCCAAAATTCTACTTTGCCCCAGGATGACCCTGACCATTATAACAAGATAAGGAAGAGGTACAGGAGAAGAAGGAGGTACACAAACCAGAGTAGGGCCCAGATGAGGAGAGAGTCCAAGAGAACAAGGTTTGAAACAGAACTTCATGCTTTGTTCTGTATACTTCAGTATTACTTGAACCTATTACAACAAAATGTATTAATGTAATATTTAGGAACTTAAAAAAATTTTAAAGTATAAGATGTTACCATCAGGGGAAACTGAGCGAAAGGTACATGGGATCTCCCTGTATTATTATGTACAACTGCATATAATCTATATACAGCAAAAATTTCAATTAAAAAAAAAGAATAATAAAGAAGAACATGCTTGAAATCTAATGTTACATTATCTTCCTCACTCTGATTCCAGCCACCACTGCAGAGAGGGCCAGACGAGCATGTGTTTTATACACAGAAATTAAAATGATGACAAAAGGCACATTTCTTTCTGTACATGTGGTGATGTGCAAAGGGAGAAGCTGGCGGACAGGCCCTCTCCTGTCAGAGTATCCTTTGCTTTGGACTCTTTCCCATGGTCCATGGTCTTTCCTCAGTTTCACAGCTCAGAATCCTGGCATTGTCAGTGCACCAAGAACAGGCCCAACACATCTGCAAAAGAACCCATGACTTCAGGACAGCCTTGTAGCTAAGAGCATGGGTTTTGTCAAAAGGCAGCCTTGGGTTTAAATCTCTGCTGTCACTAACTCTGCAGCTTTGGGCAATTTTCTTAACCTCTCTGGACCTCTGTTTCCTCCTCTGTAATAATTAGATTATAAAAGTACCACCTTATTTGGAAGATGAAGTGTCATGGAAACTTCAAGATAAACATAGTGGACTGAACAAGTACACTGATGGCTACCTCCACCCAAAACTAAAAATAATAGTTAAGGAATAAAAGAAGTATGAGGTGCAAGGCTAAAGAGAACAGAGAGTAGGTAAAAAGGGAGAGAGACATCAACAATATTTTTATTACACAGAACACTGTTGAAGGAAAGTAACAAACTGGATTTCACAGAGAAGAAAGTGAAACCTAAAAGTATCTAGTCAGCCTTCCTTGTGAAATCAAAGTATCAAGAAACTAGAAGAAATTTTAGCAATTCAAAGTTCTTTTTTTTAAATGCAGAACTAAGACCTAAAGAAGGACAGCAATTTGTCCAAGGAGACATGGCAGTTAGTGTCAGAGCCGGAACAAGATCTACTTTCTGACTCAAATCCTAATGCTTTGCCATTAGGCATTTCTTCTTCCTCGATTTGATGTCTAAGAGATTTTCCAGTGTGCTGACCAAAGTCAGGATTTTCTCTTTTTCTGTTTGTAGTTTTAGGGACCTGAGGATGAAATGAGGGTCACTGAGATGGGAAGGAAGGAAGAGGTCACGGGAACCAGGTGGGGCACCGGGGTACCTTCTGTGGCCAAACAGCATTTTGCATTCTAGCTGTTTGATTTTTCCAGAAAGTATCTGCAAAGGCAGAGAAGCACTGCAGAAGACACCTACACAAAGGAGGCTGCTCTTGATGTTTTAAAACTAGCAGAGGTTCAGAATTAATTTGCTGCTTGTCTGGTCCCAGGTGACGGCACTGCTGGAAGCCTGAATGAAGTTCAGCAAATTAATCTTGCATATTTATGGGTCCTGAATGCTGTATACACAGCATTCCTGACGCTGATTACTGTCTCAGTCAGTGCAGGGGGAATTTGTTTCATAATGATTTCAATTACAGATAACTGTTATACCCAGAACCACACATCAGCTACTTGTAAACTAGAATGTGATATTACACCTGCAGCCGAGGGCCAAGAGCTGCCCAGAACATGCTTTTAATTTAAAGCTGATGATAAAACAGCTCCGTTTCTAGAGGAAGTTCTGTTCCTCCCATGTTTTGTGTGCTTTCCTGTTGGTCCTGTCCCTGCTTTGGATTCGGAATCACGCAGAAATGACAGCACTGCTGACTTATGCCCCTTTCCTGTTTTCTTTTGGGAATAAGCAGCATTTGAGTACTGTTATTTGGTATGCGAAGTTGAGCAGAGGGAAATGACCCAGCAATCCTGACACCCTCAAAATGAGTTCCCAGCATTGTATAATAGGTTCCTGGCTTCCTGCAAGTGACCTGGGAGGATGCCTAAGTAGAATACAAAGCCCAGAAACACCAGGGGGCGCTGCAGGGAGACAAAGGGCCATCAGGCATCCATCCAGGCTGCCTGAGTAATGAAGGCCTTTTCACTCTGTCACACTCGGGCACCTGAAAGCCAGTCCTCCTCTACTCAAGCCATCAGTGTGTGTGTAGCCAAGGGCAGCGCTCTAAGCATCTCAATTTGTGATAGACCAATATTTCCATCCAGTGGTGGTCCCACCGTGGAGGGCTAGAGCATCACAGCTGGAGAGGATCAGATGCAAGCTAAGCCTGACCTCTTATTCCGCTGGGTGGAAACTGAGGTCCAGAGAGGGCTGAGCTCTCCTCCAGGTCACAGAGAATTGGATTCTCATCTCAGACAAGAATCAGACATCAATGCTCTCAGTTCAGTGATTAAATTTAGAAACGCATTATTTCTATTTTCTTGCTCGTTCCTCACATTTTAGTCTCTGAAAACGCAAAGTGTTTCTGAACTTGTTCTTACAGTCACACCTTCCAGCTCTTACATTTTTCCACAAAATCCCATCTTGAATAATGCCATACTGTTGGGTTCTCTTTCACAAACCTGGTGGCCAGCACTGTCGCTGTCCGACCCCACTAACGATGGTTTGCGGTAAAGCAGAGAAGCAGAGAGGCAGCCCCACGACACTCCAGAATGTGTACATCTACAGAACAAATTTGTCTCCCCTCTTCTGCCTTGCCTAGGTTAGACCCAGCACACCTAACACTTCTCAGTCTTTGTCTTTCCAGTCCAGAGTACTCCCTGTGTTTTCCATTCGGGGCCCTGGCATGAATCCCTCACACTAATGTGATTTTAATTTTTATGAAGAGAAACAATGTATTGTTGATATTTGTGGGAATCCCCATAGAAACCACCAAGTTTACATTCTCACTGGCCCCTGACTATAAAACAAAGTTACCTTTTTTTTAAAAAACTCAAATTATTACAACATAAGCCCCACTTAATGTAAGTCCCTCTAGCAAATCCCCAGCAATTTCTCCAAGCTCTTCCTCTGAAACCTGCTGGTCTGGCCAGACATAGCTGCCTCTTCCCCCTGGTCTCTGCCAGTGATCACCACACCATCCCAACTTCAGCGGGAGAGCCCTGTGCTTTCTAATTACCCAGAGCACAGCTGAGATGTTAACAAGACAGCATAGGTTCAAAGAAGTATAACTTCTTCCTGAAAGGTAACTATGCTCTCCTTGAGCTGGCCATTCGAAAGGCCCACGGGCTCTCTCTCTCACTCAGGATGCCTATGGCGGCCAGTCCTGGCCTATCTCCTAGTCTGTCCCAGATGGCAGGGCCCAACTCACTGCCTTCAGCAGGAAGCGCCAAGCATCTTCATACCCATAGCCTCCCCAACACTCTCTTCCCTCCTGACTCCAAATTAAGGAAGTCCTTCCACACTCCCATCTAACACCAGTGTCTTTCCTGCTCTAGAATTAACTTCTCAGGTTGACAGTGGAAACCTCAGTTTCCTCAGGAGGAAACCCACAACCGTACCCTGGAAAAAAGGGCCGTAATAGTCCTAATAGGTATACTCAGCAACATGTGGCCTTTTACTAGATGAAATAACAGCATGAGATGTACCAAGGGTCCCATCTGCCCTGTCCAAGCCTCATCCCAGTCCTCTTCTCCATCCCTCCTCACCAGAAGGAGATGAGTTGACACCTGTGCCCCCGCCCCTTGTCTGGCTCGAGCTGCCCTTCTTCTGTGAGCAGATGCTGAAATAAGAGGACTGTGTTTTCTAAGAACACGCATGGGCAGGCCAAATCCGGAGGTGAGAGCAAAGCAAAATGAAACATTTAAAATAAGTCTCTTACCTCTTCAGGGACAAAACACACTGTCAGCTGCCTTCTCAGAACAAAACACTTCCCATCTCAGTCTGCAGCACTTCCACTTGGCTCTCTGCTGCATGTGGGGCTTCCCCAAGGAAAAGGAGAGATTACTATTGCCCTACATCTGCATGACTGAAAGGGTCTCACCAAAGAGACAGTCCTCCAAGAAAGTTAAGAGGTTCAATTCCAAAAACGAATGGCAGCATTCATCCAGAAATGTTCAAACTGTCTTCAACTCCGCAAATGGTAGAATTTCTAGCTTCTAAAAAATGTTTAGTGTCTGTCAGACTTCCTGCTGCCTTCAGATGACAAGCTCGATGCTGTCACATAGAAATCCCAACATGGATGTATCTAGGCTCTTTAGTCCAAAGGGGTTGCTGGAAATGCAGCTATGTGTTTTAAAAAAAAAAAAATGAGGTCACAAGAATGGCAGGGCCACAGCAGGCACAGGTATTAAAGCGCAGTTTTTGGTAAACTGAAGTCTTTAAGGAAAAACAGTATAATAAATCTGATGGCCCAATTTGGTAATCATTTCATGACGTATGTAAGTCAAACATTATGCTGTACACCTGAGATTTATACAGCACTGTATGTCAATTATATCTCAATAAAACTAGAAGAAGAAAGAGAGAGAAAGACCAGAATTCAACGATATTACAAATGTTAGCAAGATGCTCACTTCGTTTAAAAACATAGGAGAGTCACATCTCATCATCAGGACCACACAGCCCTCTGATTTGGGTCAAGAACCACCCCGTGAGCTCCACTTCTATTTCCCCTGGATACCACTATGACCCCTGGGCAGTGCCACGTAGCTAGACATAGCTGTGGCCTGAGGGCCCCAATGCCTTGCATAGACCCGGCTGCCATTTCTAAGTGGATGTTGCTCTCTGAGTGTTTCCTGCGGTACTCAAAATGGCACAGGGGTTATGAAGTCAGCAGGGCTTCATATGCTCTCACAGGGGTCCACGAACAATGTTCCTTGGTCACCTCCTTTTTAGACTCATCTCTGGTTCCCCACTCACCACAGAACTTAGTCATTCATGAAGGAAAAAGCCCTTCACTTCTCAAGTTTGCCCTGCCTGGTTCCTTTTGCCTTCAGGATGAGTTCTCTCCAAGAGTCTCCTCAGCCCCTCAGGAAGAGAGAGTCTTAGCCAGTTCACCTAGCAATCTAGCAGCCATGCCGACATGAGACCGATGGCCAGTGGACATTAAGCTCCCATGCTCCACAGACACATCTCATATATGACACCCCAGCATGGAGCACGGGGCTGCTGTGTTTGTCCTTTGCAGTCACCCAAAAGGTTTCAAGCTCAACGACCACCCACTCTTTTTTTTTTTTTAATTTTTTTTTATTTTTATGTTATTTATTTATGGCTGTGTTGGGTCTTCGTTTCTGCGTGAGGGCCTTCTCTAGTTGCGGCAAGCGGGGGCCACTCTTCATCGCTGTGCACGGGTCTCTCACTATCGCGGCCTCTCTTCTTGCGGAGCAAAGGCTCCAGACGCTCAGGCTCAGTATTTGTGGCTCACGGGCTTAGTCGCTCCGCGGCATATGGGGTCCTCCCAGACCAGGGCTCGAACCTGTGTCCCCCGCATCGGCAGGCAGACTCCCAACCACTGCGCCACCAGGGAAGCCCTGACCACCCACTCTTGGTGTTAGCGACCATTTCTATCTCAGAACATGACATATGCTGGCTGAATGGAATGTTCTTTAATAGAGAAGTCCAGAACAGTTGGAAGAGGGGTGGCCGACTGCTGGATGCCCCTTCTGCCAACAGTTAGGACTGCTTCCCTCAGGATCCTGTGGCCAGGAGGTGGGGGTGGGGAACAGGTCATTCTTCCCTTCCTCTTTTCTGCTGATTCTCTATGGGTCACCACTTACATGGTGGCTGCTTCAGGAAGAGATAAGGGAGACCCTACACAGAGTGAACTCATCACCAGGAGTTCATAACAAGCCCTGACCCTAATATGCCCAAACTCGAACATGTCCATTCATTCAGAGATCTCTTGCATTTCTTAAGCCCCATGGGTACCATATCATAGGCAATCCCAGCCTCAGGGAAATGAGGATATAAGATACACCACAGACAAAAACCACACAAACTTATATAAACATCAGGAGGACATCTTCAAGAGAAGCAAGCTCCAGTGCAGCCAGAATGTTCTCCTTCACACTAGAGGTAGCCACTGTCCTGGGCGTCCGGTTCCAGGCCCAGCTTCGTCCATTTCTTTGGTGAATTTAACTTTGTCCCTTTCATTTATGGATTGAGGTGCCCTTCAGCACCTCCTGGTTGACAAGGAAATGAGTTGATGAGGTATAATCTTTCAATAAAAAAAGTACATATGGGAACATATGTTGGCTCTATAAATCAACAATCTCCAACGTGACCATTAAATAATTATTTCCTAGTTTTTCTCAAATGCTCCCTGAGGAAGCTACCAACAGGACAGATAGGGCATGTGGGTGGAAATCAGACCTGAGGCAAAGCAAACACTCTCTTCCTTTGCTTTTCTTGCCAATGTCACTAAGTTTATTGATGGCATAATTGGAAAGTTTGGCTTGGAGCCAAGTGTTGCCTTCTGAGTGAGGGGCAGGGGTTGGAGGAGCCATAAAATGTTAACTGCGACAAGCAAGCTCAGGGCTCCCTGCCCTACGCTCCTATGCCACATGAATCACTGCAGCCTCTAGTCCAAGCAACTGATGAGGCCTCCCTACTAGACTCCCAGAAGAGGAAAAATAAACACTGACCTCCCCTGGTGCCTGGAGCTCCCGACTACATAACTAACATTTATAATATGGGCATGAAGTTATTTCCAAGGCTCTGGAAACTCCATTTCCCAGACTGAGAAAATGAGTGCAGAATAAAGCAGTGGCCAGGACCACCAAGCCAACAGTTCCACAAGGCAGACACCCCATCTGTCACTGCTGAATCCCTAGCCCACTGCTCTGGCACTGAGCAGAAGCACAGTAATTATCGGTGGTGGCCCCTTTCTTACTGTTGCCTTTGCTTCTCCCCCTCCTACACCCACAGACACATGCAGGTAAACACAGACACTCAAAAGCACACATATAGAGATTGGTTCAAGATGGCAGAGTAGAAGGACATGCTTTCACTCCCTTTTTCGAGAACACCGGAATCACAACTGACTGCTGAACAATCATCAACAGGAAAACACTAGAACTCACCAAAAAAGATACCCCACATGCAAAAACAAAGGAGAAGCTGCAATGAGACGGTAGGAGGGGTGCAATCACAATAAAATCAAATCCCGTAACTGCTGGGTGGGTGACTCACAAACTGGAGAACACTTAAACCACAGAAGTCCATCCACCGGAGTGAAGGTTCTGAGCCCCATGTCAGCCTCCTGAAACTGGGGGTCCGGCAATGGGAGGAGGAATTCCTAGAGAATCAGACTTTGAGGCTAGCAGGACTTGATTACAGGACTTCGACAGGACTGGGGGAAAAAGAGACTCCACTCTTGGAGGGCACACACAAAGTAGTGTGCGCATCAAGACACAGGGGAAGGAGCGGTGACCCCATGTGAGACTGAACCAGACCTACCTCCTAGTGTTGGAGGGTCTCCTGCAGAGGCGGGGGTGGCTGTGCCTCACCGTGAGGACAAGGACACTGGCAGCAGAAGTTCTGGGAAGTACTCCCTGGAGTGACCCTCCCAGAGTCCGCAATTAGCCCCACCAAAGAGCCCAGGTAGGCTCCAGTGTTGGGTCGCCTCAGGCCAAACAACCAACAGGGAGGGAACCCAGCCCCACCCATTAGCAGACAAGCAGATTAAAGTTTTACTGATCTGTGCCCACAAGAGCAACAGCCAGCTCTACCCACCACCAGTCCCTCCCATCAGGAAACTTCCAAAAGCCTCTTGTATAGCCTCATCCACCAGAGGGAAGACAGCAGAAGCAAGAAGAATTACAATCCTGCAGCCTGTGGAACAAAAACCACATTCACAGAAAGATAGACAAGATGAAAAGGCAGAGGGCTATGTACCAGATGAAGGAACAAGATAAAACCCCAGAAAAACAACTAAATGAAGTGGAGATAGGCAACCTTCCAGAAAAAGAATTCAGAATAATGATAGTGAAGATGATCCAGGACTTCGAAAAAAGAATGGAGGCAAAGATCGAGAAGATGCAAGAAATGTTTAACAAAGATATAGAAGAATTAAAGAACAAACAAACAGAGATGAACAATACAATAACTGAAATGAAAACTACACTAGAAGGAATCAATAGCAGAATAACTGAGGCAGAAGAATGGATAAGTGACCTGGAAGACAGAATGGTAAAATTCACTGCTGTGGAACAGAATAAAGAAAAAAGAATGAAAAGAAATGTAGACAGCATAAGAGACCTCTGGGACAAGATTAAACGCAACAACATTCACATTATAGGGGTCCCAGAACGAGAAGAGAAAGAGGAAGGATCCGAGAAAATATTTGAAGAGATTATAGTCGAAAACTTCCCTAACATGGGAAAGGAAATAGCCACCCAAGTCCAGGAAGCGCAGAGAGTCCTATACAGGATAAACCCAAGCAGAAACACACCGAGACACATAGTAATCAAATTGGCAAAAATTAAAGACAAAGAAAAATTATTGAAAGCAGCAAGGGAAAAATGACAAATAATATACAAGGGAACTCCCATAAGGTTAACAGCTGATTTCTCAGCAGAAACTCTACAAGCCAAAAAGGAGTGGCATGATATACTTAAAGTGATGAATAGGAAGAACCTACAACCAAGATAACTCTACCCGGCAAGGATCTCATTGAGATTCGATGGAGAAATCAAAAGCTTTACAGACAAGCACAAGCTAAGAGAATTCAGCACCACCAGACCAGCTCTACAACAAATGCTAAAGGAACTTCTCTAAGTGGGAAACACAAGAGAAGAAAAGAACCTACAAAAACAAACCCAAAACAATTAAGAAAATGATAATAGGAACATACATATCGATAATTACCTTAAACATGAATGGATTAAATGCTCCAACCAAAAGACACAGGCTTGCTGAATGGATACAAAAACAAGACCCATATAAATATAGTGTCTACAAGAGACCCACTTCAGACCCAGGGACACATACAGACTGAAAGTGAGGGGATGGAAAGAGATATTCCATGCAAATGGAAATCAAAAGAAAGCTGGAGTAGCAATACTCATATCAGATAAAATAGACTTTAAAATAAAGAATGTTACAAGAGACAAGGAAGGACACTACATAAGGATCAAGGGATCAATCCAAGAAGAACATATAACAATTATAAATATATATGCACCCAACATAGGAGCACCTCAATACATAAGGCAACTGCTAACAGCTATAAAAGAGGAAATCGACAGCAACACAATAATAGTGGGGGACTTTAACACCTCACTTACACCAATGGACAGATCATCCAAACAGAAAATTAATAAGGAAACACAAGCTTTAAATGGCATACTAGACCAGATATATTTAATTGATATTTATAGGACATTCCATCCAAAAACAGCAGATTACACTTTCTTCTCAAGTGCGCACAGAACATTCTCCAGGATAGATCACATCTTGGGTCACAAATCAAGCCTCAGTGATTTTAAGAAAATTGAAATCATATCAAGCATCTTTTCTGATCACAGCGCTATGAGATTAGAAATCAATTACAGGGAAAAAAGGTAAAATACACGGAGGTTAACAATACATTACTAAATAACCAAGAGATCACTGAAGAAATCAAAGAGGAAATCAAAAAATACCTAGAGGGCTTCCCTGGTGGGGCAGTGGTTGGGAGTCTACCTGCCAGTGCAGGGGACACGTGTTCGAGCCCTGGTCTGGGAGGATCCCGCATGCCGCGGAGCAACTGGGCCCGTGTGCCACAGTTACTGAGCCTGCGCGTCTGGAGCCTGTGCTCTGCAACAGGAGAGGCCACAATAGTGAGAGGCCCGTGCACCGCAATGAAGAGTGGCCCCCACTTGCCACAGCTGGAGAAAGCCCTCGCACAGAAACGAAGACCCAACACAGCCATAAATAAATAAATAAATAAATAAATATTAAAAAAAAAAAAAGCCTTACTATGTTAAAAAAAAAAATACCTAGAGACAAATGACAATGAAAACACGACTATCCAAAACCTATGGGATGCAGCAAAAGCAGTTCTAAGAGGGAAGTTTATAGCTATACACGCGTACCTCAAGAAACAAGAAAAATCTCAAATAAACAATCTAACGTTATACCTAAAGGAACTAGAGAAAGAAGAACAAACAAAACCCAAAGTTAGCAGAAGGAAAGAAATCATAAAGATCAGAGCAGAAATAAATGAAATAGAAACAAAGAAAACATTAGCAAAGATCAATAAAACTAAAAGCTGGTTCTTTGAGAAGATAAACAAAATGGATAAACCATTAGCCAGGCTCATCAAGAAAAAGAGGGAGAGGACTCAAATCAATAAAATCAGAAACGAAAAAGGAAAAGTTACAACAGACACCGCAGAAATACAAAGCATCCTAAGAGACCACTACAAGCAACTTTATGCCAATAAAATGGACAACCTGGAAGACATGGACAAATTCTTAGAAAGGTATAACCTTCCAAGACTGAACCAGGAAGAAATAGAAAATATGAACAGACCAATCACAAGTAATGAAATTGAAGCTGTGATTAAAAACCTTCCAACAAACAAAAGTCCAGGACCAGATGGCTTCACAGGTGAATTCTATCAAACATTTAGAGAAGAGCTAACACCTTTCCTTCTCAAACTCTTCCAAAATATAGAAGAGGGAGGAACACTCCCAAACTCATTCTATGAGGCCACCATCACCCTGATACCAAAACCAGACAAAGATACTACAAAAAAAGAAAATTACAGACCAATATCACTGATGAATATGGATGCAAAAATCCTCAACAAAATACTAGCAAACAGAATCCAACAACACATTAAAAGGATCACACACCATGATCAAGTGGGATTTATCCCAGAGATGCAAGGATTACTCAACATATGCAAATCAATCAATGTGATACACCATATTAACAAATTGAAGAAGAAAAACCATATGATCACCTCAACAGATGCAGAAAAAGCTTTTGACAAAGTTCAACACCCATTTATGATAAAAACTCTCCAGAAAGTAGGCATAGAGGGAACCTACCTCAACATAATAAAGGCCATATACGACAAACCCACAGCAAACATCATTCTCAATGGTGAAAAACTGAAACCATTTCCTCTAAGATCAGGAACAACACAAGGATGTCCACTCTCACCAGTATTACTCAACATAGTTTTGGAAGTCCTAGCCATGGCAATCAGAGAAGAAAAACAAATAAAAGGAATCCAAATCGGAAAAGAAGAAGTAAAACTGTCACTGTTTGCAGATGACATGATACTATACATAGAGAATCCTAAAGATGCCACCAGAAAACTACTAGAGCTAATCAATGAATTTGGTAAAGTTGCAGGATACAAAATTAATGCACAGAAATCTCTTGCATTCCTATACACTAATGACAGTAAATCTGAAAGAGAAATTAAGGAAACACTCCCATTTACCACTGCAACAAAAAGAATAAAATACCTAGGAATAAACCTACCTAGGGAGACAAAAGACCTGTATGCAGAAAATTATAAGACACTGATGAAAGAAATTAAAGATGATACCAACAGATGGAGATATACCATGTTCTTGGATTGGTAGAATCAATATTGTGAAAATGACTATACTACCCAAAGCAATCTACAGATTCAATGTAACCCCTATCAAATTACCAAAGGCATTTTTTACAGAACGAGAACAAAAAATCTTAAAATTTGTATGGAGACACAAAAGACCTCGAATAGCCAAAGCAGTCTTGAATGAAAAAAACAGAGCTGGAGGAATCAGACTCCCTGACTTCAGACTATACTACAAAGCTACAGTAATCAAGACAATATGGTACTGGCACAGAAACAGAAATATAGATCAATGGAACAAGACAGGAAGCTCAGAGATAAACTCATGCACCTATGGTTCACTAATCTATGACAAAGGAGGCAAGGATATACCATGGAGAAGGACAGTCTCTTCAATAAGTGTTGCTGGGAAAACTGGACAGCTACATGTAAAAGAATGAAATTAGAACACTCCCTAACACCATACACAAAAATAAACTCAAAATGGATTAGAGACCTAAATATAAGACCGGGCACTATAAAACTCTTAGAGGAAAACACAGGAAGAACACTCTTGGACATAAATCACAGCAAGATATTTTTTGATCCACCTCCTAGAGTAACAGAAATAAAAACAAAAATAAACAAATGGGACCTAATGAAACTTAAAAGCTTTTGCATAGCAAAGGAAACTATAAATAAGACAAAAAGACAACCCTCAGAATGGGAGAAAATATTTGCAAACAAATTATCAGACAAAGGATTAATCTCCAAAATATATAAACAGCTCATGCAGCTCATTATAAAAAAAAACAAACAACCCAATCAAAACATGGGCAGAAGACCTAAATACCTGGACCTAAAACCTGGACATTTCTCCAAAGAAGACATACAGATGGCTAGGAAGCACATGAAATGATGCTCAACATCACTAATTATTAGAGAAGTGCAAATCAAAACTACAATAAGGTATTACCTCACACCAATTAGAATGGGCATCATCAGAAAATCTACAAACAACAAATGCTGGAGAGGGTGTGGAGAAAAGGGAACCCTCTTGCACTGTTGGTGGGAATGTAAATTGATACAGCCTCTATGGAGAACAGTATGGAGGTTCCTTAAAATATTAAAAATAGAATTACCATATGACCCAGCAATCCCACTACTGGGCATATACCCAGAGAAAACCATAATTCAAAAAGACACATGCACCCCAAAGTTCACTGCAGCACTATTTACAATAGCCCGGTCATGGAAGCAACCTAAATACCCATCGACACACGAATGGAAAAAGAAGATGTGGTACATATATACAATGGAATATTACTCAGCCATAAAAAGGAATGGAATTGGGTCATTTGTAGAGACGTGGATGGATCTAGAGACTGTCATATAGAGTGAAGTAAGTCAGAAAAACAAATATTGTATATTAATGCATATGTATGGAACCTAGAAAATGGTACAGGTGAACTGGTTTGCAGGGCAGAAATAGAGACACAGATGTAGAGAACAAACGTATGGACACCAAGGGGCGCAAGCCGTTGGGGGGTGGTGCTGGGGATGGTGGTGTGATGGATTGGGCGATTGGGATTGACATGTATACACTGATGTGTATAAAATTGATGACTAATACGAACTTGCTGTATAAAAAAATACATAAAATTAAATTTAAAAAACACACATGTATACACAAATAGAGATGCACACTCACATACACACACACAGACATTTCTGTTAATAACCAGGTTTGGGGCTAGAATTACCAATATTTCTTTCATCAGTTTGACACTCCCCTTTGCTGGTGAAAATAAAGCCACTTATACCTTTGGGACTTCCCTGGTGGCACAGTGGCTAAGAATCCACCTGCCAGTGCAGGGGACACGGGTTCGAGCCCTCGTCCAGGGAGATTCCACATGCCGCGGAGCCACCACAATGAGAAGCCCGCGCACCGCAACGAAGAGTAGCCCCTGCTCGCTACAACTATAGAAAGCCCACACGCAGCAACGAAGACCCAATACAGCCAAAATATAAATAAATAAATAAATAAGCAAGCAAGCAAGCAAGCCGCTTAAACCAGTAGCACCTCCTTTGTTTCATTAAATTTCTCAGTTGCATTCAAGGAGTCATTAAGAGTTTTTCTAGGCCAATGTCTTCATTTTAAAGCTGGGAAAACTGAGGCCCAGATGGGGAGGGGAATTGCTTAAGAAAATTAGTGATGGTCAGGAATGAATCTGGTCCTTTGTCTTCTAAGCTAAATGGTCCTGAGTTCTTCCTGGAGATTACTTTTCAGCCATCTTCCCCACCAAGATTAACTGTATAACAAAAGCGGCTGCCATTTATTGAGTGTCCCCTTCCTGCCAGGCATGGGACTAGGTCTTTGACACACATGATTTCTAGTCTCACTATCAATACCTCAGGGTACATATTATCATCTGCATCTTAGAACTGAAAAAATCAAAGTTCAGGGAGGCAAAATATTCAATTCAACCACTGAAATGAACAATATTCAATTATACTTGTCTGATAAAAATGGCAAATTAGTAATTTCCCCAGGCCTCAGATCAGGTAAGTAGCCAAGCCAAGCTGTGCCTCTAGGGCCCTTTCCTCTCTGCTGCAGCTCCCTGAATACACATTCCCTCCTCACACCAGCCTGTGAGCCAGGCCTGCTCCTCTACAAGCCATCCTGCTGGTCCTGCTGGCCTCCTTTAATGCTGCTTTAGACTCACCTGGGACCTGCTGCCCTCCACTCTACACACTGAATCTCCATTACAGCTGTCCTCTGTCTTTTCTAATCTCAACTCTTTTTGCTTTAGGATCTTTCCTGTCTCATCTGACCTCTGACTATCCCTCTGACTCTTCTTTTCACCGCGAGGGCCCTTGTGCCTACGCGGAGCCTCCCCTCCCCACACCGGTCAGGACAGCTTCTCTCCTCTCCTGGCTTGGCTGTCCTTTTCCTCATTTGGAGTCTACTAAGCGTTTACTCCTCATGTTTTTGCAGTTTACTTTAAGCATGGGCAGTGTCTAGGCCTTAAAAATACGTCCACAAATGTTTTGATACTGCTGCTTTCAAGAGGTAAAGCTTACCTTCCTTCCTCCTGAGTGTGGGCTGGACTTAGGGACTGGCTTCTCACAAAAAGAAAACAGCAGAAGTGATGGCGTGCCACTTTGGAGATTAGATTAGTGAGGGAAGCCATGCCATGCGGAGCCCGACAGACAGGGTGCCATGGCAGTTTCTGTCCAACAGCCACATGAATGAGCCTGGAAGAGGAACCTCCAGCCCCAGCAAGTCTCAGTGACTGCAGCCCTCGTCAACAGCTTGATCAGAAAGATACCAAGCCAGGAGCACCCAGCTAAACTGCTCCTGAATTCCTAACCCACAAAAGCTGTGAGATAATCAACACTTGTTGCTTTAAGCTGCTAGTCTGAATAACTAACATAGGCACCTTTGGCCTTTATTGGCAGAAAGAGGTCACTCCCCTATCGACAATCAGATATTGCAGATGGGCTACCTTATTTGTTTTCCCTAATCATTCTCCACACTGCCTCCTTAATTGAAAACTGGCCTATACTTCTCCCTTCCCAGCATCTTTCCTTGCCAGGGGCCCGTTGCTTCCAAGGACTTAGCTAATGGGTATTTTCAGGCTAACCTTTGTTGTTAGTTCCATTTAGCTAAAAAGCAAACAAACAAATGAAGAGTAAAAGAAAAACAAGAAAATCTCCAAAGGTTTGCTGTATTTGTCTGACATGAGTATATGCTACTGCAAAATGACTTAGGCAGCTACGGCACCACTCAGAGAAAACATTCCAGTGCTTTGTTCTTGGTCTCTGACTTTGAGCTACGAGATGAGAATTTTCCAGTCCAATGAAATGCATATTGACATTAAAAACATGTCAGAGAGCTGACAGAGACAAAAGACTTGAATATCTGAAAATTGAGTCCAATTCTCAGAAGTGTGCACCTTGCCCTATGTGGGTAAATTATTTGAAACATTTATGCAGGGATACAATCCTACAGCTGTGAACATGGAAGGTCTCTGGGTTTTTGGCATTCTACTGAATAGAAGTTGCTCTAATGTAAGTGGACTTAGAAACTCTGTTGGGAATTCAAAGGTTTTTACCACAGGACCACGACTATGGTAAGACAGAATGCGCATTCTTTAGGTCACTTAAGCGGATGCACGTGGTATTTTCTCTCTCATCTCCTTTGCTCCTCTTGTCCCATCCCAGTGTCACACTCCCTCGTCTGGGTGTTAAACCACTCCAGTCTTTTCAGAAGAATTGGGGACAGGTTTCATTACTTGTAACAGGTCTATCACTGTGGAACCAAGGCATTATCCTTTGCTTGTTTGTGGCATGCTTACCAGGTCTTAAAATTGCCTTGGAACAATATCATTTCTAACCTTTGGAAATGGACAAGAAAATCAAGTTGAGCTTTCTAGCTATTTCACAAATAGCCTATTGCAAATAGCTTTGGTTGTGGCTACCATCGTTCCTCATCCTTGCTCCATTAAATTCCCCAGCTCTGCCTGCCCCTGAGTGAACAGTTAATAGTTATGTGCATCTTCAGGAATCCAGGACACCAGGTAGGAGCTGCTGTTAAGGATCTGCCCATCCTTGAAACCACTAGGCTTAAGCCTCTTCTCATAATAGGGCTGTGTTGAGAACACTGTCCGGATGCAAAGTTAAGCCTCTGCAGTGTGACAGAAACCAGGTCCTGGGCTACCGAAATGGAAGGCTGTCCTACAAAAGAGGTGACATCATTTAAAGTAAGACATGGCTAGAGGAGGTCATGTGATGTGGATAAAAGCAAACCTTAATTAGAGACGAAAATAAGCCTGTTGGATTTGCTTTTGAAATTACAGATAAGGGAATTTCAAAATATAGGCTGTATGGGCTTCCACTCACCAATTCCACTGACTAAATGGATTTCTGAAGCAGCCAACTGGAAATGTAATCTGTATTTCAAGAAAGCAAAATCAGCTTTCATCACTTAAATTTGGTGATTTAGTGTTTCCACACACGCTAAAGCACAAAAAAGAATAAAATAATTTGAGATCAAAACCTGAAAACAGGTGCATGAAAGAAACAAACAACTGCAACACCTTTCATCGTCCCAACTGTCATAAACTCTAGGATCTAGCTGTGGGACTTCAGTTTTCTTTCATCACCTGTAAAATGTAGATATTAATAAAATATTAATAAAATCTTCCTGGACTTCCCTGGTGGCACAGTGGTTAAGAATCCACCTGCCAGTGCAGGGGACATGGGTTCGAGCCCTGGTCCAGGAAGATTCCACATGCTGCAGAGCAACTAAGCCCGTGTGCCACAACTACTGAACCTGCGCTCTAGAGCCCGAGAGCCACAACTACCGAGCCCTCATGCCACAACTACCGGAGCCCGTGTGCCTACAGCCCATGCTCCACAGCAAGAGAAGCCACCACAACAAGAAGCCCGCATGCAGCAACGAAGACCCAATACAGCCAAAAATAAATACATAAATTAAAAATAAAATAAAATAAAATAAAATCTTCCTCATCAGATTATTGTGAAGATATTATTTAATATCAAATCACACAGAACAATTCCTGGCACATAGGAAGCACTAAAAAAAATATTAGCTATTGTTGTTGATGTTACTTTTATCATCCCATTCTGTCTCTGTAAGCAAATCCACCTGGTGAAGCCACATCATAAGCATAGTGTTGCTTGGTGAGCAAGGGGTTTGCACATGAGGATGAATCCAATGTTGACTGGCATCAGCCAAGATGCATGGTACCTACTCCCTTTCTCCATTACATAGGGAAGGTTTTATCAGTGAGGTCAGAATATTCCAAGTTTGTTGCTTAAAGCTCCCTCTACTCTGGTCAGGTGAACACTGCTTATGCACCCTTTTACAGTTCTCCTCTGCCTTTCTCTCTCCTTTTTAATAAGTCAAACATTCTAGACAGTGTTTCTGAATGGAGAACCAACGTTTCTCCTTCAGGTCTCTATCTATCTCTGCTATGATCAGCATGCATCAACTGTAACTTTTACCTCTCCAGGGGGTTCTCTTACGTCCTTCACTTCCTAGTTCATGGTGGGCACTATAGCCACCAAGAATTTACTGTCTTTCATTCTTTTTTTTTTTTTTGAAGACTTTTTTGATGTAGGCCATTTTTAAAGTCTTTAATGAATTTGTTAACAATATTGCTTCTGTTTTATGTTTTGGATTTTTGGGCACAAGGCACGTGGGATCTTAGCTCCCCGACCAGGGATCGAACCCGAACCCCCTGCATTGGAAAGCAAAGTCTTAACCACTGGACGACCAGGGAAGTCCTATGAATTTACTATCTTTCTGACAGATCTTTCGCCCACAAAAAAATTTTGGAAATCTGTAGAATTACCCAATAATTCAGTTTAGATACTTCATATGTTTCCAGTAGTTTGACAAAATATTCTCTTTTCTGAGTTTGATGAAGGCAATTTGCCCTTGATGCTTAATATTGTTAGCTATTTTTGTTATTTCATTTAAATTGAAAGAAGGAGATCATCCACAAGTCTAAGGTGACTTGAAATTACAGTCATTATTATGTATAACCCTGCAAGAGTTTCAGTTTGCCTAAGCTGATCATGGACATTATAGCCTAACTGCCCAAGGGGCCACATTTGAGATTAGCAAAAGTGACTGAACAATAGCAGTGATAATAGTTTTCATTATTTTTTCTAATGTTATTTTTCATTAATTTTTAAAACTGTCCTTATAAACAAATACATGATCCTACTTAATTATGTTCAAGGGATACTTCAAGCCAGATCTGATTTCCATATTAATTACAGGCAATGAATCCACTTTCTCTGAAATGTCATCCTAACATATATACTGCTGATTAGGTCAAAGGTTCCCAGCTAATACTGGAAGAGATCTTTCCATGTGCACCACTGGGTTTTCACAACAAACCTTTGAGCTAGGTATTATGCTGTTGAGGCATAGATAGGTCCATTAACTTACCAGACGACCAGAACTGGTAAGAGATAGAGTTGGGATTTTTTTTTTAATATATAATTCAATATAAAAGCAGACACCCCTCTAGACATTTTAAGTGGAGGGATTAAATACAGAGAATTAAGTTACAACATTGTTGGGAGGGCTGGAGGAGCAAAAGGGGATTCTCACTGTGACCCAAAAATAAACTATAGGGAGTAACTGCCCCACCTGAGAGCCTGCCCTTTTCTGATCCATGGCCCTTAACCCTTGAGCTGCCAGTACAGCTGCCTCAGGAGCTCATGGACCTCCTCAGTCATTGGCTGATGCCACTGCCACCAGGGCTAGATGAAGAAGTCCATTTCTCCCTGTCTGCATCTCCCAAGTGAAGTGCCCAAGCATTCTCCCACTGGAAGAACATAAAGGAGATCTTCACTGGAAAATGTATCTTACAGACTTTTAGCCCCTATGGAACAGAGGACCAAATGTTCCTATGAATAGAATTCATGGGACCCATGAACCTGGATGAGAGAAAATAATTACATCACCATTTATACTAACTTCTTACTGAAACTTAACATATCTTTCAATTGTGAGCATAGGTAACTATCCACAGAAGAACTGATAACACTGTAACATATTTACCTATAGAAGGCACAGGCATCTTTATATCACTTACAGTCGATATATTTCAAGAATGCATCACACATAAAAATTAGTAGCTATTAAGTCCATCATTAGATCTCATTATTTAAAGGATTAATAAAGAAGTATATATATGACTACATCAAAATTTATTATATTATATATTTTCATAGCCAATATAATTGGTTTCCTATGAAATATTATGTTTTCTATTTTAATCATTTCAAAATCAAAATTTGAAAAGAAGTTCATGGGGGAATTCCCTGGCAGTCCAGTGGTTAGGACTCCGCGCTCTCACTGCCGAGGGCCCGGGTTCAGTCCCTGGTCGGGGAACTG